>NC_136057.1:1161326536-1163726536 GCF_964261635.1 Lissotriton helveticus | reverse complement strand
TCTCCCCCTCTCTTCTTCTTCCGCTCGCCTTAGCTCTCTCTCTGTCCTTTGATGAGCGCAGGACACACCTTTGCATCATGTTTTTTGTCTTGCAGGCTGTGACCTACGGATTGTGTTGAGAGAATGCCACCATTTGTCTTCATTTAATTTCTGTGCTGTTTAAATAAAGTTTCATTGTTTGCTTTGAAAGTGAATGTGTGATGCTCATTTCTGTGATGACACATGCATGTCACCAGTTGTCATTGTGCGACATCAGGCGGATTATATCGTACATGTTTAGGTGTAGCTAATGTCTTTGCCGGGGGCGTAGCCCGGGGTGGTCTTGGGGGTGGTGATGGTGAGTGTTGTGGCCCTCTTGGGTGTCCGGCCTGCATAATCAATTGCTCCATGGCATCTGTTGCCCTTCCGATAACGCCCTGGGCTGTGCTCCCTTTTGTGGTGCAGGCTGCCGTCCAACTTTACACCAGGTCAGAGCAGGTGTAAAATTCCTGCTGCTAACGCGCCTTATCGCGTGTTTTGTGTTCTTATCGCCGATCTGCCTTGTTGTTGAAAATGTTGAGGTGTGGTGTTGCTGCGACTTTTTGCACAGGACGCCTACTCTGTTAGCAATAGTTGTGGGGGGTCCTCTGTGGTGAAGTTTTTTGCAGCTGCTAACACGCAAAAAGTGGTGCTGTGGGCTGTTAGCACCTGCTCGTGAATTGTGGGATAACTTTATCACGACTTTGGCTGCGATAAAGTGCAGTTAATTACGCGATAGCTCTTTGTGAAGATGCCCCTAGGGATAGTGATTGCTCCATTTTTTATCTCATCTTTCTGTTTTTTTGCAGTGTGTTTACTCCCTTCTCTTTCTGTTGTAATTGTGACTTGGAAGGTTCCAGCTCAGATTGGTGGGGGGTCAGTGGATCTCTGTTTACTGATAGGCGCCCTGTCAAAAAATGGTTCCACTGGCATGCAGACAACTAGAGGACCCCCAGGCTGCTTGTCTTCAGATTTGGTCCAAGTCTAGGTGAAAGAACCAACAGGCAACCTTAGGGCTCTGCACTTGTAGGTCCACTCTGGGTTAAAGTCCTTAGTCCAGTGCAGTTGGGAAGGAACCAACTGCTGTTCAGTTAATGTGCAAGCTTTGAAATTGTGTGACCAGCTTATTAGGGAGAGAGATGCTTGCAGGTGTTAGTTTTAAGCTAGAAAGTGGAACCGGAAGTTGATTGAATAGCACAGTTCTCAAGCAATAAAGAGAAAAATCCTCTTTGTATGGACTTTGATCCTCGTACTGGCAAGGCAGTTTCCCATGTGTCTTACCATGTTTTTAAAGCGAGCTGCATGCAAAGAAAGTTATTTGGATACCCAGGAGACAATATGCAGGAAGAAGTGAAGGATTTCATGGATGGAGATGAGGATGGTCGAATGACTACACTGTCAGACATAGATCCATCCTTTTCTCAATAAAAGCCGTGCTCCACAGAACAGATTTGAACAAAAATAAATATTCAACCTATGCTTTCTGGCTGGGAGAAGTGAGGTACTAGACATGTGAGCCTACAGGACTTTGTATAATGGTGTTGGTAGATCTCATCTTTGAGCTACTGTTAGGCGGTACTCACACAATTGCAGAAAGGCCTTCGATCAAACAGTGGCTCTCTGTTAAGAATGGCAATGTGATGACGGGACAAGTATTAAGGTGTATGCATTTTGTGTCCCTCTCCTCCAATTTGACTCCTGGGGCAACATTAGCATTGACATCCGAGTAGATGCTCTCTAGTCGTGGGTGTTTGCCTCACGCTGATTTTACCTACCGCCGCTCTTGCACTGCTCCTCTTTTTATTTTACAGGGATGCCCCCTCTTATCCCGGCTTCTTTTTTCTTTACGGGGGAGGGGGGAGTGTCCCCCATATTCTTGCTTCCCATTGTCCCCCTCCATGACATTTCATTACCTGCATCAGACATCATGTGGTTTATTAATGTTTTTTGGCACCAAGGAAGGGCTAAGATGCTGCATATCCTGGCAGACATGGCAAACAGGGTTAGAGGCTGGGTAAATTAAAATAAAATAGTGGGGTGGGGTGGAGCAGCTAGAACAGACAACTGTGGATTTTCGTCACGACATGAAGGTCAAGGTAGAAAAAATATGAACGATAAATCCTTTTGTTCCTCGTGCATTCCTTTTATGTATTGTTCCCGGAATGCATGATGTACTTTTAATTTCGAGTCATAAAATGGTAAAGTAAGAAACCGGTCATATTGATGTAAACGATTGGGATGGGAACTCATACATTTTTGTTGACAGCGTGCTCTCGGAAGTGCATGTGAAAGTTAACATAAATATGCCCTAAAGGAACGCTCCCCTTTAAAGCACTAACCTAATATCCTCTAAAGTAATAGCTCTGCTATTGCAAATAAATGTTGCTATATTTATGTGTTGCTGGAACAGATAATGCATGATAATTCCTTTGAAATTTACAAACGGAACTATTAAACTGTCAAATTTGATGGAAAATGATTTTTTATTGCTTCTTGGTTTGAATAATTTGGCATTTGTTTTCGTGTTAAAGTTTTTGAAGTGTGGTCTAGCACGCAAATGATTCTTCAATAAACATCCCCCGATGTATCACTTTTATCTTTAACATGGAGCTTAGCAAAGTCATGGGTTAATTTCTGAAAGGTGTATAACAGTGATATGGCAAACCAGTTTGAACTAGGTATCAAACAAAAAGTACCCATGAATTTAGGAATAATTTCTCTTATTTTTTTTAGATATCAGTGAATAGTAATTTGAACGAAGGAATGAACAAGTGGGTGGGGGATACTTTGCGTTATACCAATAAATAATAGACATGTGCAGTTGATCTAAATTAAGCGGTACAAAAGGGGTGGTGATGGACGGAGCATCTGAACCAATCAAACACTCACACCCAGTCAACAGATCTGGGTTTAATCCATCACGTTCTTAAGCCGACTCTGCCACCCCAGTTCAGACATGGCCATATGCAAATCAGTCTGACCCTGTGCCTCATGGGAACAGTCCAGCAGGAAAAGCTAAGCAATGCCTTCCATGGACCGGAATCAAGCTTCCTAGGACCGGTTTGTGACATTACAGCCGTCTTCAGCCAGGCTTGCTTGAATCCAGTGGCAAAGTGAGCAAGGGACTCAACGTCTGAGCATACCCTGCCAAGTTATGATGAACAAAGCGGTACAAAAGGGATGGTGATGGACGGAGCATCTGAACCAATCAAACACTCACACCCAGTCAACAGATCTGGGTTTCATCCATCACCGTTCTTTAGCCCACTCTGCCACCCCTGTTCAGACATGGCCATATGCAAATCAGTCTGCCCCTGTGCCTCATGGGAACAGTCCAGCCCGAACTGCCAAGGCATGCCTTCCCTGGACCGGAATCAAGCTTCCTAGGACTGGTTTCTAGCATTACAGCGGTCCTCAGCCAGGCCTGCTTGAATCCAGTGGCAAAGTGAGCAAGGGACTAGACGTCTGAGCATACCCTGCCCACTTATGGCGAACAAAGCGGTACAAAAGGGGTGGTGATGGACAGAGCATCTGAACCAATCAAACACTCACACCCAGTCAACAGATCTGGGTATAATCCATCACCGTTCTTTAGCCCACTCTACCACCCCAGTTCAGACATGGCCATATGCAAATCAGTCTGACCCTGTGCCTCATGGGAACAGTCCAGCCCGAACTGCCAAGCCATGCCTTCCCTGGACCGGAATCAAGCTTCCTAGGACCGGTTTCTGGCATTACAGCCGTCTTCAGCCAGGCTTGCTTGAATCCATTGGCAAAGTGAGCAAGGGACTAGACGTCTGAGCATACCCTGCCCACTTATGGCGAACAAAGCGGTACAAAAGGGGTGGTGATGGACGGAGCATCTGAACCAATCAAACACTCACACCCTGTCTGAACTGGGGTGGCAGAGTGGGCTAAAGTACGGTGATGGATCAAACCCAGATCTGTTGACTGGGTGTGAGTGTTTGATTGGTTCAGATGCTCCGTCCATCACCACCCCCTTTTGTACCGCTTTGTTCGCCATAAGTTGGCAGGGTATGCTCCGACGTGAGTCCCTTGCTCACTTTGCCACTGGATTCAAGCAAGCCTGGCTGAAGAAGGCTGGAATGCCAGAAACCGGTCCTAGGAAGCTTGCTTCCGGTCCAGGGAAGGCATGGCTTGGCAGTTCGGGCTGGACTGTTCCCATGAGGCTCAGGGTCAGACTGATTTGCCTATGACCATGTCTGAACTGGGGTGGCAGAGTGGGCTAAAGAACGGTGATGGATCAAACCTAGATCTGTTGACTGGGAGCGAGTGTTTGATTGGTTCAAATGTGCCCGTCCATCACCACCCCCTTTTGTACCGCTTTGTTCGCCATAAGTTTGCAGGGTATGCTCAGACGTGAGTCCCTTGCTCACTTTGCCACTGGATTCAAGCAAGCCTGGCTGAAGACGGCTGGAATGCCAGAAACCGGTCCTAGGAAGCTTGATTCCAGTCCAGGGAAGGCATGGCTTGGCCGTTCGGGCTGGACTGTTCCCATGAGGCACTGGGTCAGACTGATTTGCATATGGCCATGTATGAATTGGGGTGGCAGAGTGAGCTAAAGAACGGTGAAGGATCAAACCCAGATCAGTTGACTGGGTGTGAGTGTTTGATTGGTTCAGATGCTCCGTCAATCACCACCCACTTTTGTACCACTTTGTTCGCCATAAGTTGGCAGGGTATGCTCAGACGTGAGTCCCTTGCTCACTTTGCTACTAGATTCAAAGTCAAGCAAGCCTGGCTTAAGATGGCTGGATTGCTAGAAACCGGTCCTAGGAAGCTTGATTCCGGTCTAGGGAAGGCAAGGCTTGGCAGTTCGGGCTGGACTGTTCCCATGAGGCACAGGGTCAGACTAATTTGCATATGGCCATGTCTGAAGTGTGGTGGCAGAGTGGGCTAAAGAACGGTGATGGATCAAACTCAGATCTGTTGACTGGGTGTGAGTGTTTGATTGGTTCAGATGCTCCATAAATCACCACCCCCTTTTCTACCGCGTTGAACTAAATTAGGCAACTTATCGTGTGAAAATATATGTCTTTATAAATGAATGTGTTGGCCATGGACATTTTGGAGAATATGAAATTAGTTATGCATGTTAAATGTCGTCACCACAACTGTTGCCATTTTTCTTCTTTCTTGTTGCCAGGTGGTGAGTTCTCAAATCTCTTTGGGCCTCATTTATGAGGTTTTGACATAGGGCAGCGCCGTAGGCCTTCCTGCTGCACTGCTCTATGGCAAAAGAAAAGGGCAGGAATACGCTGTATCTATCAGATATGGCGCATTCCTGTCCTTTTTCCCATGGATCGGTGCACAATGGGCTACCATGCGCCAACACAGGTACCATTGCACCATGGTGCTAGGGGGCTGCATTACGGGGATGATTATTTTTGTGCAGGAAACCTTCCTGCACAAAAACAATCACAAGAGGCTTTTCCTCTTTTTTTGTGTGCTGCAGAATGCCGCACACATAGAAAAAGGAAAAACGAGGAGAAAAATAGGTATTTCTCCTCGTTGTGCCCCCATGAGGAGGCGTAGGGTTTTGGTGCTGCCTCAGATTTACAATTTCTCTTGAATCTGGGGCAGTGTCAAAAATACATGGATGTTGCTGGGAACACCCCCAGCACGCCTCTTTAATGCAGAAAACTGTTTTAAAGAGAACAATATTAATGAGGCAGCATTAAGCCCCAAAAAATGGCTTTTTGCCACCTCGTAAATATGGAGCAGGCTCTTGCTCCACCGATCGTCACAAAACTCGATGTTCCAGTAATGCAAGGGGCATCATAAATAGGTATTGCTGCATTGGAAAACATCAATACACACAGGCGCAGTGTTTCCCAAGGTCTGATGTCCGTGACTTATTGAGGTCAAGATAAGCATGTGAATATTGCAATTTGTTCGACTTCTACGGCCTTATTTATAAGCCCTTTATGCCACAGTTGTGACACTTTTTGTGACGCGGCAGCAGTGTTCAATATGCGCCACACTGCTCCACATTTACAAAATGACGCAGATGCATCACATTGTATACACCTGTGCTACATTATACCTGCGACACTTCTAGGACGCCACTGTGTCAGATCCTTCCGCCTGCCTCACAGCAGGCGGAAAGAGTGAGGCAGGCCATTTCACATGGGGCTTGCCCCATGTGAAAGGACTCATTGCTGGAGTTGCGTCTGTTTTCAGACACACCCCAGCAATGCCCCCCTTTTTCAGCTACAGATACGTGAGGATCTCTGACGTATCTGTAAATCCTTGCAACATTGAGCACCGTACGGTAAATATGGCAAATCCATTGGGTTGCTAGGAGGGAACATTGAAAAGTGTTGCCTCACTGTTTTCATGCAGCCATGCAACACTTTTCTTAAATTAGGCCCCTAGTTTTTTTGCCCAGGCAAATTTTGCAAAATTATTCTTGAGAAATTTGCACTGGGAAAACAACTAATGACTGAAGTGAAAGAGCACCACTTATATGTAACCTTGATTCAGACTCAAGGTACATTTTCTGCTCTAATCAGAATTACCTCTACTCTTGTGCTAAGCTGTTCGTGTCACGGATGGAAACTACTTCATCTTCTTCCAATGTGGTTAGCGATCTCACTTTCTCTCCTGCACAGCTCACTCCCAGATATTTTCAGTGATCAGTGTAGTCTGTTCTTCCTGTCATTTTGTGAAGGTCAAAATGTGGAAAAGCGTGCAGTATCTTCATGTACGCATCCGGTTACTGCAAATTTTGCCTCTTTGCTATGTCTTTTGCACATGCAAATTTCTTCAGGTCATTCCTGTTTAAATTATTACAGCAGAAATGACTCATAAGTGCGGTGAATTAGCACTGTTTATATAATTTAATCCCAGTTATTTTCATTGACCAGTGTGTTGTTTGCTCTTCAGGTAATTTTACTGTTCTTCTCAGCCTCTGTTTTTTATTGCTTTTGAGCAGGGACCTATCTGATGTCCAACAGCTTTCTTTAAGCCTCTGTCACGGTATGTTAAATCATGCTTGGCCTGCTTCAGACAGGTCTCGGTGTTTAAAATGCATTGTATGCATTCATTGTGTCTTGCATAACTGTGGCTCCTCCCTAAGCGCATGGGGTAATGTTCTGAAGTAGGCTTGAGAGGGTTAACCCCATATAGAACACTGAGACCAAATGTGAATTGAAGGCAATCTTATATTTTCTCCGTGTGGTTCTTAGGTAGAGATTTCTCTATTGCCCTCGTCTAAACCAACAGTTAGACCTGTGTATCGGCACATGAGGTCTTTGCGACCCAATACAAACACCCCCCTTTTTGCAGCTGCCTTTTCATTTACCCACTTTAGGAATGTGGAAGTTCTGTTATTTTTTACATACATTTGGCCTTAACATAGGGGATTGAAAAGCTGCAGCTCATCCTTCCTCCTGCTACAATCAATGCAGATTCATGGCTGGTGATGTACTCATGACCCGTAAAAAAAATACTCCACATTATGTCAACAGAAACCCACACATGGTTTGAATAAATTTCCCTTTTAGTGAGGCTGCTGTCTTTCCTTCTATCACACTAAGGGGTATATTCTCAAGAATTTGTGATAACCATTGCAAAAGTAACTTAACGCAACTTCCAACATCGTGGAAAAATTATGCTGTGTTAACGAAGCATTCTCAACATGGCGGTACCATGCGATAGTCTCCGGATAACGTGTCAAATGTCTGCTTTGAAATCAATGCCTCGCTGCAAAAATGCGAAACGCAAATGCAAAAAATCCTGTGATGAGTCAATTCTCAGTTCAATAAGCAGCGACAAGCAGCGACAGGCCTGCAAGTCCTATGCGTCTGGTGGGAAAATGCACTATAAAACTACAGAAACAACACACCAGAAACAATCCAAAGTGCGTAGCAACATGGATGCAGCCTGACCGAGTGCAGAGGCCAAAGCGAACGCCACAACCCCGACAGACCACCAGCAAGGACCAACTTGGACGGGGACGGCCAAGGAGAAGAGGGAGAGGAAGACGGGGTGCAGTCCTCTGCAAAACCAGATCAGCGTCACGGAGGTGACAGAACACCACCATCAACTGACCCAGAAGTAGACCACTGGGAATGCAGTTGGAGTGTCAAGGAGGCCAATCGAGGAGGCCAAGAGGCTCAGGTATGATGTGACAATCTAAACCAGGCACAAACCCGCTGCCAACAGGAAGGCAGCAACGGCAACAGAAGGTGGCAGTCCTGTGCCACAGGAGGAACTGGAGGAAATGGAGGTCACAGTCATCAGTGTGGAGACGGTGCAAGGAGTAGGGAGTACGGACACACCTATAGATACAACATCAACAGGGTGAGTAACGACCAGGGACCGGGGGGATGGAGGAGATTGGCACAATGGCACACATGCACAATGAGGTGTAGCACACTGCACACCCACAATGACGCTTGATCTTGTGTCTGATCCCCGTGGCACACTCCAGCACACACACATTGCAAGAAAAGCACACCCACATTGACAACAATGGGGTACAATGCACAAACCCGACACTGAAGAACAGAGGACAGAACAGGCTCCGCACACGTGCAGAAACAGGCCTACTACATCTGACAGAGCTGGAAACTGTAAAATGGAAATGTACACGTACAGCCTCACATCCTTCATGTAGTTCAAATGTACACAGTTCCTCATCCAAATCCTGCACCTCCCAAACAGTCACAATGTACATTGTCATACAGTCTGCATGTAAACAAGAAAAATGCACCAACATACATGTCAACACAATGGCAACATGCATTTCCCCTTCACATTGCAGAGTGACACACAACACCTCCAGCTGAGCACAGAAGACAACACATCAGGGATGCCAGAGAGGACCACCACACCTTCGACACCGACGCCCAACAACAGCCCATTGACATCCCACGCAACCCACTACCAGGACCAGGGCAGCCAAGCTACTTAGAGGAGAACACAGACCCTGCAACAGACCACAAAGCAGGAATCACCTGCAAGCAAGGCTGGCTCACAACACTTCACCGACCCACACGTGGCACCCCAATGCCAGGTGTCAGAACGCCAAAAGGAGGTGGTCGAACAGGTGCGGGTGGGGTCTGAACCCATGGAAGGTGAACTAGATCACATACGTAGGTGTGTATTATCCTTCAGGGACCACCTACACCCCACAAAGGAGACCAACACAGCCATAGAGACACATGCAGATGTACATTCCCAGTACAGAACCACGCCCAGGGGCACACAATTATCAGTCACACACCCACGTTGGCTCTTCGCACAACGGCCCAGGCCACTCCCCTTACCAATTGAGTGGGTGACAAAAAGCTACATGTTCAAGCTCCAACCCGCTGCCTGCTGTGACATGTCTGCGCCCGCTGTACACAGTACAATGTCATGTTATAGGGCCCAGGGCCCTCATGCATACAAAACCACAGGGACACATGCAGATATTATGTTGAACTGGCTACGGGCACCTGCGCCCAACTTCCTTATTGGCAGGGCCACATGTACAGTGACGCCTGTGCTGGATGTATGTGGGGTGAGTGTTAGGCAGCCCGCATGTAGTGCTTAGTGCTGGTAACAACTTGAACAGTGGACACCAGTGCAACGGAAACTGAAAACACCTGCGTAACAGAGTCAACTGCTGAGCAACATGGAGGGAGCCAGAACAAGTACAGTGGACACTCAACATGCAAACAGAAGTGTCCGTGAGTTGCACTGAGGTTTGGGCACTAGAGCTGAGCACGTTCATGTGATGAAAATGACTAGGATTGTGTCCATTCGGGAGAATACTGATGAGATGCAGTGGGGTGTGTTAGACCTGCATCTTCTTCCTCATCAATGTCCCAGGTCTCCCACACTGCCTGAGGTGACATTGCTGCACAACCTCTCCACAGCACAAAACTCAATAAGCAATGGCCCATGGGTTGCGGTGCACTGAGTCAATGGCACTTGGAGTGCTGAGCAGAGGATCAGGCAGATGATGGCATCCACAACAGGTCTGAGCAACTCCGTTAGTCTGCCAGTCCGACTGTTTTGACTCTGGCAGATGGTGGTTGGAGTTGACCCTGGCGATGGTGGTGTGTGCCTCCTGCTGTGATGCGAGATCCAAGCCGGTCAGGACTCATTTGATGTGTGAGCCCTGGTGGACCGCAGTTGAGGCCAGAGGCAGTGGACAGCGCAGGGCCAAATACACATGTCGTTGATGAGCCCAAGACCACCGTCTCAGAGGTCATCCAATATTCATTCGGACAGGGTCCCTGACTTGTGCAGCACAGAGTTAGTGGCCCCGGATGCACAGCAGCCGGCACAGGCACCCCGTCACGGGATGGTGACTTCAGATCAACTGAGGTAGGGACACACAGACTGAGTGGGTCCTCGTCGATGTCGAAGGTGAATGTGACGAAGGGTTGCGTGGGACATTGGAAGATCTCCTCCAGGGCATGATGTATTGGTCTGATGCTTTCCGGAAGCAGCAAATGGAGGAGTGGAGTGCCACAGCCTTGTTGCCGCCACCAATTCGGTATCAGCTACATGAGGATGATAACAACCCCCTAGTCCATAGACTCAGATGCCACCAATGTTCGACCAGAGAGTGTCCATGAATGATGGGGAACAGACTTAGTGGCACCGGGGCTGAGAGGGGATGCAGTCTAAGATGATGCCGGTACACTGTTATGAACTCCGCAATTGCTAAATCAAGACTCTAGGACCTACTGGACTGCAATGTAGGCCTGAGGGAGCGGTCAGCAGTGGCTCACAGCCACATGTCATAGGCTCACAATGCATAGAGTTAGTGACACCAGGGCAGTTGTCGGTACTGTTTGATCACATCCATAGGAATGATCCTTTTTTCCTCCCACATGCAATGCGTCATCCTCTTACGCAATGTTATCTACTCTGCCTTTGAAATATCTATACTCAGTTCCAATTGTGTGACGTACTCGAGCGCAGCGTAGGCTGAGGGCAGTAGTCCACGTGGGCCCATAGAATCTTGCGGTTGTGATGAACTAATAAGACCTGGTGGCACCAAAGAGAAGGGATTATAGTGACATAAACACAGCCATAATTAATGTGCTCTGCCATGGTGTAATGAAGGCTCAGTTCCAAATGGGTGACCTAGTAGGCCCTCGTCGACACACGCTTGTGTCGGCAGGTGGGCATTGAGGCCTAGGTGCGCAGGGGAAGGCAGGACGTTTCTGGGGATCAGCGTCCCGGGTGCAGCAGGCGCACAGGATTGCAGGCCACCCCGCTCATGGCGTCGGCCTCTTGGTGGGGTGAGAGGCGCCGCCCTGGCAGACGTTGGTCATTCCGGAAGAGGACCATGTCCAGAGTTACGTGCCTTTTATTGAAACCCCTACTCTGGCCTGGCGTACGCCGGGCCAGCCCTCTCTGCTCATGCTTACGGGGGGAACGTAACAAGCTACATACCCGTGATCTTCACGTCTGGCTGGGGTGAAATGGTTGCATCCACTGTCCACTACACTCCAAACACCAATGGTGTGTGTCGACATGGATGTGTGTGTGGTCTGCATACCACAGTCTGACCATCGCATTCACACCACACTTGGCATTGTGTACATTCTCATTCCTCAATCACTTTCCTCCATTGCACAAGCCTGGTCCCCACCTCTTCCAACATTCTGCTATTGTGTGGCTGTGATGCCATGCCATTGATGGCTAATGTGCATGCCTGGGCCACGTTCTCACAGTGAGTTGTGCTGTTGTGTCTGGTGGGTGTGCATGTTGTAATGTTTTATGTGAGCCTGTGGTGTATGCATTTCCTGTGTTGTGAGTTGCATGATAGTGGAGTTGAGGTGAGTGGTGTGTGCATTTGGTATTGGCCAACGAGCAGTGCATATCCGTGGGTGCCATCCTGTTAGCGCAGATTGATGATGGAATGTCGGAGGTGTATGAATCATGCACACTGCCTGGGTGGTTGGCGGCAGCGTTAGCAGAGATTCCCCGGTAGTCCACTAGTATCTGCACATTGGTGGGATATGTGCACTTTCTGTTGCGCTTATTGTGTGCAGTGTTGGCAGGGTCACTTGTAGGACATGTGTGCAGTCAATTGCCACCTGACACGTGCGGGAAGCAAGCTGTGGTGTAAACGCCTTGCTTGGTCTCTGGCTGTTCCTGCGCAGTATGTGGGAAGTAAAGATAGTGGGGTACCAAGCTAATGGTGTCATCCATGACCGTTGTGAGGGACTTGGATTGATCTGGCTGTGTGACTCTTCCAACTCGGGCTGTTTTTGGTTGGAGGGTACCAGAGGCCAACAGGTGCATCACGGCCAGAAGATTTGTCTGAGGTGGGATGTTTGTTGTCCGCAGTGTTGGTAATGTCAGCATGTGGCCAATGGTGGTCACGATGCGGAGGTAGGTTGTCCCTTTGAGCATGTAGTGGGCAATTACATTCTCAGGTGTTGGGTCTGTGAGGTTGGTGCATTTTCTGGAGTAGCCGTCAGTGCTGGTCTGGGGGGGTCTCTCTTGCGATGGGTGTCTAGGGGGTGGGGGTGGGTGTCCGGGGGGGTGGCGTTGGGTGTTGTGTGCCTTTTGGGGCTCTGAGCTGCATGATCAGTGGCTCCATGGCATCTGTTGTCCTTCAGGTTTGGCTCTGGGCTGGGCTCCCTTTTCTGGTGCAGGTTGTTATCCGACTTTACACCAGGTCAGGGCAGGTGTTACTTTCCTGCAGCTAATGCACCTTATTGCATGTTTTGTGGTCTTTTTGCAGATCTGGCTGGACGTTGAGAATGTTGCGACGTGGTGTTGTCACTGCTTTTTGCACAGGAGTGCCTACTATGCATCTCATTAGTGATAGTTGCCGGGGTCGTCTGTGGCAATGTTTTTTGTGGCTGCTATCATGGGTAAAGTGGTGCTACTATGGGCTATTAGCACCAGCTTGTGAATGGGGTGATAAATGTATCGCCACTTTGGCTGCGATAAAGTGCCGTTAACTCGGCGATGACTCCTTGAGAATATGCCCCATAGATGGATAAATGGTGTTACATTTCTTTTCTTTATTTTGTTTATGTATACTGAGAGGAACCATACATTTGTTTTAGAGATTAAGCACTCTTATGTAAAATTGTTAATTGATGCACTTAAAGAACCTGCAGCTGAAAAACTGGGTACACTTTTAAATTAGTTTCAGGGGCCATCATTGTCTGGCATTCAGGCGGCTAGGATTAACCTTTATTCATTTATAAAGTTTTATATAGCGCAGGCTTGACCGTAGAAGGGTATCATAGCACTTTACAAATGACTAGGCAAGAAGAAAAAATGACAACCAAGAAACACAAATGCTGACAATATTCATTGAAAAGATGTTGCGAGACGGCGAGTGATAGTCCAGATTGAAAACACTGCATCAAATCATTATCCAGATAACTGAGTCAGTGTGTTGGGGGCATGGCTTGAGAGCCTGTGATGGCAGACGCCTAAATACAGGACTCTGATCCATGCTGGCCCATCACAAATCCTGCAACATCGGTGACTGGAGGAGACAATGGCCCTAGTGACTGGAGGGGCATTACTGGCCAGTTGGGGTGACCCAAAAAAGAAGGCGGGCACAGAGGCACCCAGGCGGTGGCAGTACCGAGTCCACATGGCAGCCGGTGCTTTGGGCCTCTTGTGGCAGTTAGTCCCTGGGACCCGGCTGCGAATACTGGTAGGAACTGAGGTCTTGCCTGTGGCCCGCCGGGGTTGAGTGAGACCCTGAAGCAGTGCTTAATTTGAGCCAGTGGTTTCTGGTGCTCAACACAGGCACTTAATCATCAAGACAGGTGATTTCCATGAGCACCAGTCAAGGATACACTCATTTATGGGGAGGTTAAGTGATTTTCCCAGAATGACAGTATGTTGAGCCAAGGACGAGATGCAAACCTGGTTCCCCAACTCCGAAATTGGAAGCTCAGGCCATTACACCGTATCCTCTTCTCACTTTCATGGTTAGTAGTTGGTTCTGTTTCAGGCGACGCTAACAGGGGAAATGGGCAGGTGCAAGCTGCCTCCTGACGAAAGACCTGGCACTTAACTTTTTACAATTTAACCACGGCCCTCAAGGCCGCTGAGCTTAGTGGAGTACGGTCAGGGCCCAGATCTGGGTCCAGAGAAAACTGAGGCCCCGGACGGAGCGTGTGCTTTATGTGGCCCGGTGCTGCTCTTGGGGAGCGGAGTATGATAGAAGCAGGAAAGAGGCCTGCCCCGCCTGGAGCTTGCTGCACTGGTCATGCAAGCGCAGCGGAGGAGGGCCTGGTGGTGGAGCCACCGCTGCACTGTGTTCCGATCGGCCTTGGGTTGCGGGTGGTGAAGCGTGTTGCCTGACTACCGACCACATAATCCTGCCTGCGCCGGAGCCCACAACATGAGGGAAGTCGGACTTAGGTGGACCTGACGACTGCCGGCAGAGCCATGAGTAGTGGTAGGAACCACTGGAGAGTTGAGGAGAACCACGGGTAATGCAGACTGCAGTGGATCTGGCCCTACGAGACCAGCTGGAGGGCATTTTCCATCCATGGACACCCTGGGGATAAGTGCCGACCATCTGGCCTGCCTATGGGTTTTGACTTGAGGGCCAGGGCTCACAGAGTCTGGAAGCTGGTGATGACCCTGGAGGGGGTGGAGATGAGGAAGACTGCACTGCCCCCAACACTTGTTGAATAGTTGTGGCTGCCACACAGAGGCCCCTGGGAGCCACAGGAGGAGGGGCACAGACAGACAGACTAGTTTGGTGCGAGTGACCACCCTTCAGACATTGGGTGAAACCAAGTGGAAATGCTGGAGTATCTTTACTAATGCAGTGGGAACACAGGGACTATCCAGGTACCCAACGACTTACCGCAGCAAGCCCGCTGTCTCCTGGGGCAGCCCTAGTGGCCTGAATGGATACACAGATGCTGCATCCCAACCTAGGGGGGGGCGGTCATAGGTGGTGTAGACACTGCAGAGGACCTCACCCAATTCTCCTGACCGCCGGGGGTAGTTCTGCTCACTGGCTGCATAGAGGCTTTAGCATTCTCTACAGTTGGGAATCTGGAGGTTGCCACACACCATGCTCAGGGATGGGAAAGCCCAGGCCCAAGCAGGGGACCCAGTGGCCAGACCTGGAGGGGTCATTGATGCACCCTCATGAGCAGCGGGTAGAAGAGGAGCTGGCAGACGATTCAATCTGCTCTCGCCTGGACAGAGTACTGGCAGCAATTGCATACACCAAGGCCATGCTGCAGCAGGACATAGGGAGAGTTTCCATGGCCCTGTGGCTTCTGCAGGAAGAATACGGGAAGCTGTCAGACTGGGTTGAAACCATGGAACAGACACTGGTGGAGCTGGGCTGTGCATCATAAAGTTGAGGATCTGACTGCCAGTCTGCTCATGCTGGAACGGAGAACAGAGGATGCAGAAGGAAGGAATATCCACCTGATTGGCCTACCCGAGGGAGTTGAGGGAACAGATATGGTCATCTACCTAGAGGACTGGCTTTCTTAAACAGTAGCAGCTGAACACCTTACAAATTATTCACACTGGAAAGGGCCCTCCATTACCTGCGCGGCCTGTGGCACAGGGCAGACCTCCACGACCAGTGATAGCGAAACGGTTGCACTATCGAGATTGTGATATATACCTGCAGTGTGCCCGGCACGGCTCCATATTATGTTTATAACAAAACACATTTCTGTGAATCCCCAGATGCGGCATGGACTTACATTGACACTTACAAAGTAGGTGCACCCCAGGTGGGAGTGGTGGGGAAGTCCGCACTTGCTCGGCGAAAAACAAGAAAAAGATGCAAAGGGAACCTCGGGGTATGACTGCACGGCCTTCCGTGTCCCACACCGATGACGAATGTAGAGCTGTGTTGCAATCTGTGGCAGAGATTATTTCCTCCCAGAAATCAGTATGGGACATAGACATATCCTCCGACCGCCGATTGGTGACCACAGACTCTGGGGTCTCGGGAATCTGTAGAAACGATATGCCTATTATCACGCCACAAACTGTAGATGACATAATTTTATGTTTTTAATGCTTAATGAGTGGTGGGCCCTTGGGCACTCATATAACTTTTCCTTCACACCTATTCAGCTGTGGATGGGCCCGGGTGGGGGCTCCAGGTTGTTTTGCTATTAGAATTACCCTCTCCCCTCTAGAATCCTGCATTGCATGGACCGGGGTGGGCCTGCTTGGCTGGGTCACCTTTGCCTAATCCCCTGGGAGGGTCACCACGAATATGAGGTGGGTGGCTTTCCCTTCAGTATGTTTTTTTTACAACAGGTTTGGATGGCTAGCCGATGCCGGACTGCCCTTGGAAGTTATTGGTTGGGGTTTAATGTTTTGGTCACCCGGTTTGTGTGAATGAATGCTGGCTTGGTGGGGGGCTGGTGAGGACCCAGGGATCGAGGTGCAGGGATTGAATATTAACTCGTTGACTTAGCTTCTTCTTCTGGTATTATCAAATTGTTGACTTGGAATGTCCAGGGCAGGGGTTCAGCCTCTAGGAGGCATAATATTCATCGCTATCTGTGTCATACAGGTGTACAGGTAGTCATGCTGCAGAAAACGGACCTCCCAGTGCCGGAAATCCCCCGGGTTCACGAGGTGAGTAGTGTTTGCACTCACCTCGAGATTGCACATGCCACCATTCTTCACAGAATGTAGAGAATTCATGTAGAGAGTGGTGAAGACATCCCCACGCGAGGAGTTCAGAAGTGGACTGTGAAGACATCATGATGCAGAGTGTTCAGCAGAAGGCTGTGAAGACGTAAAGACGTGTAGACATCACTATAATTCCGATTCCTCCAAGAAAAAAAACCCAGAATACATCATCTCCACGCGAGAGTATTTTTTCACTAAGGATCTCAGATTATCGTGTAATGGAAGAGGAATCAAACTGATCATTCCAGGAGTATTCAACGTTTGAGTCATTTCCTAAAAGGATAAAAGGAACAAAACTGTTGCAACAGCAACAGTGAAGCAGCTTATTTAAAAAAAAAAATAAGAATATTACTCAACAAGTTTTTAAAATAATCAAACTTTTATCAATTGGCTAAAGATTATTTTTATGGTAACAGCTTCATCGTACATTTTTCAGTGGAGAACTGCAAAATGGTAATTATTTTAATTAATGATTTTATCTTTTTATGTTAGATTGTTTTTTTTACCATTTTTTGGGTTAATCTTTTATATTAATTTATTTTGTTAGCTTGTTAAGTTGTTTTTACTTCCAACATAGCTTCTGCTGGAATGAGTCAGCCTCCATAATTTCTGTGTGAGCGTGGGGTACCTACCGTTCCCTGGAAAAAGTGGAAACCTTTATTTGTTTCATATCTAATTGCAATTGGGGGTGAAATATTCTCAGCAGCTAGGAAACAAGCCGTCCTTTTGCACAATCTTGGAATTGAAGGGAGAAACATATATGATAGTTTAGATCCTGTGCCTATTGGTAGAGGAGTTGGTGAACCTGGAGATTTTTATGAAATGTCTGTGTTATTGCTTCAGACACACTTTGGCCCTCGCATTAATGTTGCATTGGAGAGACACACATTTTTTATGCAGGTACAAGCAAAAGGAGAGAGAGTTAGGAATTACATGGCAGCACTTAAATATTTAGCCCACACGTGCAAATCTGACCAGCTGACTGACTCATTCATATGTGGTCAACTAGTTTGTTATACTAATTACACTGGAATTTAAGAGAAATTACTTGCAGAAAATCCAAATTTAAAGGAAGCCATTAGTATTGTTGAAAGTGTAAAACATACATTGAGCTGGGTGAAGGAAATGCATAGTACCATTACACCCAGTGACCCAATTTCTGAAGTAAATCTCAGTGATGGTGGAAATATGGATTAAAATTTGCAAGCAACAATTGTTCAAAAGATCACTGGGAAACAAGAAAAAATATCTAGTAAAAATGAGACACCAAAGTGGAATGCTTATGCAAGTAGAGATACAAAATGAGATGTCCCAAATGTGGGGGTCAAACTCATGCTCCCAATTATCCAAATTGTTTTGCAAAAAGTGTTAATTGTAGCAATTGTGGGAAGAAAGGGCATTACACAAGAATGTGCAGGAATGTTAACTTCAATTTCATAGATGAGCATGTCAATTACCCACAACAAATCATTCACCATATAACTGAAATGCATAGTGATGTTGCTCAGGATGTGAAAAGTGTTGATTCTGACGTCGTAGTAATGCCAAAATGTGACATCCATATTGGACGTAGACCTGTTTCTGTCTTAGCGGATTCAGATTCTCCCTATACCCTTATAAGTGAATACATTCGGGACTGTACCTTTGGTAAAGATGATATCACTTGGTTACTTCCTGATATTAACCGTGTTGGTTATGGGGACAGAGTATTGATCCGATTGGTTATTCTGTTCAAACCATCTCGTTCAAGGGAAGATAAACTGCGGGAAAAGTTTACATTGCCAAAAGAGCTGACAATCTCCTGGGATGGTTTCATCAGAGAGATCTGGGTAACATTTTGAATCCAAACACTTGTGATCAAGTTTTGTTAGTTATGCAACCGAATGTGAATGCCAGCATTATTGAAAATTATCCTGCAGTTTTTAGTGACAAACTGGGGTTGCTAAAAGGATTCAAACACAAAATAAACTTACAGACAAAAGCTGTGAGGAAGGTACCTAATCTCATGGTAGAAAAGTTACAAGAGGAACTCAACAGACAGCTAGACCTAGCGGTCATCACGGAGATTGAATCCTCTGAATGGTTGTCTCCTATTGTTTTGACGCCCAAGGATAATGGTACTAAGATCAGGATATGTGTTGACTTGAGAAGTCTAAATAACTGCATCTGGGTGGATAGACAACCCCTGCCCAATATCAATAAAGCACTTGCTAAATTGTGTGGTGCCTCTGTTTTCAGTGTTATGGATTTATCATCAGCTTATCATCAGGTGTTGCTATACGAAGAAATAAGTTGACCTCTTTAGTCACACCTCTGGGAGCTCTCTGATTTATTAGAATGCTCTTTGTGCTAGCCTCGGCGACTGATTATTTCCGGAGGCTGAAGAAGGAGGTTTTAACAGGGATAGACTCAGCAGTTTTTCTTTCCCTCTTGTCTCTGTCCCATGCTCGTTTTGGGTTAAAAGCGCCGGGACACTCTCCGGAGTAGCCGAGCGCTATACAAAACACACCATAACATTTAACATTTAACATTCTTTTCTTCCAAGATGACATACTTGTCTTTGGAAAAGACACGATCAGGAATGAAGTTGTTTTAAACAAAGTGTTGTCAAGACTGCAAGAGTGGGGTTTAACATTACAAAAGGAAAAATGCAAATTCAGAGTTAACTCAGTATCCTATCTGGGCCATACCATTTCCAGTGAAGGCATCAGCCCCAAAATTGATTTAGCCGAAGCGATTTCACAAGCACCCACACCAATCAACAAAGAACAAGTCAAATAATTTCTTGGTCTTTCAGAGTACTAATCTAAGTTTATTCAGAACTTTGCAAGTTTTATACATCCTTTGAGACTGTTACTAAAAAAAGGTGCATACTTTGTATGGACGGAGGATTGTGTATCTGCTTTAAACAAAGTGAAGGAAGCAATTTCCTGTATGCCTACTTTAGAACACTTTGATGTGACTAAAAAAACATCTTAACCACTGATGCAATTGTGTGTGGTATTGGTGCTGTCCTTTCACAGATTATTGATGGGTACGAAAAAGTGGTGGTTATTGCTTTGCAATCGCTTAATGGTGCTGAAGAATGCTATTCAGTCATAGAGCCGGAAAGCTCTAGCGGGAAGCTCTAGCATGTGTTTGGGGCATTGCTCCTTTTAGATTTTATCTTTGGGGTCTCCCTTTTCCTGTAAGGACGGATCATAAACCATTGGTTCACATGTTTGCTTGCAGGAATGTTGAAAACCCCACACCTAGGATTAAGAGATGGATGGAAGGTTTGGGGGAGTATAATTTTATTGTGGACTACTTACCGGGTTTAAGAAATGTGCCTGCAGATTTTTTGTCCAGAATGCCTTTTGAAAGACCCAGCTACACCAGTCATAAATCATCCATTTCATGGGTCTAGAAGCCAGCCCTTAACAAAACTGAATGGAATTCTGGTGTCGTAGATAAGGATTCTAGAAAAATCCAGAATGATTTTGTGGTCAATGGTTGGCCCTTATTCCCTGATATTCCCCAATTTGTGAAAGGATTTTGGAATGTGCGTGATGAATTATGCATTGTAGGTGAGAATCTTTATGGAGGCAAGACATTAGTTCCTCCCATCTGTTTGTGTGAGAAAGTTATCAATCTTTCTCATGAAGGGCATCTTGGACGCTGTTTAACCAAGTCCAGAGTGAGAGAATCATACAAGTGGCCTGAAGAAGACAGAGAAGTTGAGGAAGTGGTCAGAGACTGTATTCTGTGTGCAAACAATGACAAATCCAAGAAAGAAGGAGCAACTCCACTTTCCCCGGTGGAGTTACCTGATCAACCATGAACTAAATTAGCTTTAGATTTTGTGGCGCTCTTTGATTTATTATCACCCAATGAGAGATTTGTTGTTGTTCTGGTTGATTACACTTCCAAATGGGTTTCTGCTTGCTGTATGGCATCTGTTATCACAAAAAACTTAATTGAATTTCTCCATGGTATATTTGTTTGTTAAGGCATACCTGATATTATGGTTACTGACAATGGAGTGAAATATACTCCTTTAGAGATGGCAGAGTTTTTAAAAGATCTCTCTATTACCTACCACCGCACAGCACTTTATTCACCAAGGCCAATGGGCTTGTCGAGAGCATGAATAGACATGTTAGAGCTAGTGCTCAAACTGCTGTTGAAACCAACATGTCTTAAAAAAAAATTGCGCACAAGATTGTGGGCACGTAGGAATGCGCGCAACAGTATCACTTGAGGGACACCTTTTAAGAAACTCAGAGGTAGATTGGCAGGGTCTAAACTCAGGCCACTGTGATTATGAAGTAAGAAGGAAATACACAATTGTGAGTCTAAACTTAGAGTAAAGAGATACCAGGATTGTACAAGAAAAGACATGATAGGAGTTTAAAAATGTATTTGGAATGTGGGAGATAGGGTGTTTATTAAGAAAGCTGTATAGTCTGCAAAAGGGGAAAATAAGTATATGGGTCCCTGAAGCATTGTTAAAGTCATGAAAAATGTTGTAATGCTAAACGGAGGAGATATTTGGAGCATGCCTCATCTTTCTAAGTGTGAAGGAGATTCTAACAGAAAGCTGACTGTACATGATAGAGTTCAATCTGAACAGTTGTGTGCAGAAAGGAGGGAGAGGAAATCACCATTGTATATTAATTACTGCATTCTTAAGTAGTTTTTATCTATATGGTTTTTGATGTTATTCCTTACTATTTGATTACATTTTGGTGTTATGATTAACAACACTGTTTGTTTTTTAAATGCTTAATATTTCCTCCATGTTCAATTTCTTTCCTCCTTTCCCCTTTCCCTTTTTATTCCATTATTATTATTATCATCATAATTTTTTGAGAGGAAGATGTGTTGTATCTTGCCCTTTAAGTGTGATGCACTTGTAAGAATGTTAGGTGCATCACGGAGAACACTGGAGGGCACTAGGGATGAGACAATGGTTCTTCATGTGCCGTGGTGCGGTGGCTCTCTGGTGGATGTTAATAAAGACACACACTTTCAAGGTTATCATGGTGTTGACTCGCTTTATTAGGTCAGAGTAGGGACCCCCTTTAAGGTGATCCACTGGGTAGTGTTTATGCACCAAATCAGAACCAGATCCCTTTTTTGCAGGCATTGTCTTCCCTTGTTGCTGACAATTTATTGCTGGGGGGTAATTTTAACTGTGTGGGCAATGTAGAGATGGATAGATCCATGCCCCCACTTTGTGGGGCGATCGTCTACAGGACGCCCAGTGTCTTCCTTGATTGGGTCACCCAAGGGAGATTGATAGACGTTTGGAGGATGTAGCATGACCAGGTGCAAGACTAATCCTAATATTCACTCTTATACAAATTGCATACACAGTTACACATGTTCATATGTTCCCCTGACCTCTGCCCAAGCATTAACCACACAGATTATTTCAGTTGGACGTTGTCTGATCATTCTCCCTTGCGGTTATCTCTACACCCGTGTGGTGACCTTCTAGCTGCACCGGTCTGGCACAAGTGTCCGTCGCTTCTGGAAGACCCCTGGTTTAAGGACACCTTGCAATCTGCTATTGCAGAATACTTTCTGTTTAATTTAGGACTCCACTGGGAACACCCTCATTGAATGGGATGCCTTTAATGTGGTGATGAGGGGGTAATATATGGGACAGACGGTTGGGGACCAGGGGAAGCTCCATAAAGAGCATGTGTACCTTGAACGGCGCTTCCATAGCCTGGATAACAGGGTAGACTTGAAGGAAGCATGCAGGAGGCACTTACAGAAACTAAAGGCAGTTATAATGCTGCTATGGAAAGACTCCGCTGCCTGGACCCAAGATGTTACCGGAAGCAAATGCATGAAGAGGGGGCTCTTTGGTCAGGCATCTTTCCTGGCTGGTATGCCCATATCCGGAGGCATCCCCATAACACAGATTACTACTGGGGAAACATGCCAACATTATATGCCGGTAGAGCCATCAATACCACTTTTTATGACTAGTATAAAACCAATTGCTCCAGCCCAGCGCCACCCGTTTGTGTGGAGGTGGTGAATTTCCTCCAGGCTCTGCTACTGAGTACACTGGATTCGATGGCATGTGAGGATCTTTGGGGGGGGGCGTTGCAACCCTGAAAATTCAACAAGCTATCCGAAAGATGGCCGCTGGGAGGAACCCGGGCCCTGACGGGCTCCCTGCAGTATTATATTCAGCGATTGCCCCTAGTCTTGCTCCCAGGCTCGCAGTTGTCTATGCAGAGACACTGCAGTGGGGGTCTCTTCTGGCCTCCTCTAGAGAGGTGATGGTGGTTCCTCTTCCGAAGTACAAAACAACCAATACAGACACACTGGGATTTCGTACACTTTCTATGCTAAATGTGGAATTCAAAATTCTTAGCAAGATTCTGGCGATGAGGTTGTTCTCTCATATATGAAGGGCCTGATCCATAAGGACCAAAATGGGCTCATCCAGAAATCGTCCACCTTAGGGAACCTAGGTAGGTTATTTCACATTCTGTTTCATGAAGAGATAGCTACCTATCCGGATGGCCTGATCATGTCATTTGACTTGGAAAGGGCTTTGATTCACTGGCGTGGACCTTCCTTTATGCTACCATAAGGCGGATGGGGTTGGGCGAGTGCGGAGTGCATCTGTTACATACTAATCCCACTGCATGAGTGGAGACAGGGGGTGAGGTTTTGGAGGCTATAGGGGAACCAGGCAGGTGTGCCCGTTATCTCCCTGCTGTTTGCAGATAAAAGGTGGGTCACATATCTTGCTATACGCGATAATGTATTGCACTACCTCAGAGATGGCTGGGGCGGTGTGGCACAATCAATTGGGCTTCTGGAAATGTTTGCTCAACTATCCAGCCTCCAGGTTAACAGATCTAACACACACCTGTTTCCCATTAGGGCTGACAGGGAGTGCCCAGCAGGGTACCTGACAGCTTGACATGGTCGCCCCTGTCTTTCTGGTACCTTGGTGCAAAGGTGTTTTGGGACTTGAAGTACCTGAGGGACGGTAACTGGGACCTGTGTGCAGAACCCTCAGGACCAGCATACAGTTTTAGCACTCACTGAAGCTCCTGGTTATGGCATGTATCACCCTTGCCAAAATGATTATGTTTTCTAGACTATTATTTTGTGAACCCCGTTCTACTCACACACACCTGGTTCAATTACTTGGATTACTTGCTGGGAGACTTGATTTAGGATGGTGGGCAAAATAGGACTTCTTTATCTATGCTGTGGAGGGCTCCAGGGCAGGAAGGAGAGGAGGGGGGGTTGGGTGCGCCAGATGTTGAACAATATTATTTGGTTGCCCAGCTGCAGTGGCTGGCCCACTGGCTGATTGGCAGAGATGCTGACATGCTGGGTTCAGTTGGCTAGAAACCAGGGTCAATTGATGACTAAGCTTCTCGATCTGAGGACACCTATAGCCACACCAGGGATACTAATCAAGGTGGCACTACAGTGCTGGTGGAGATGTTTAAGGTGCACGTATAGGGCACCATGTTACGTTCCAGATATACCATTGGGGGGATACTGAATGGGACTCCCCCATGGCCGTTTAGTGGTGCACAACTTGCTGACTGGACGACGGCCTTCCTGGTGACAGAAAGAGATTGCTTTCACTTAGGAGAACTACTACCACTGAATGATCTCTTAGAGCAATTTGGCCTTCTTCCCGGCCACTTCTTAACATATCATACCCTAGTTGGGATGTTAGGGGTATGTGGCCAGGAAATGGAGGGCTCCCGGACACACACAAAGTGCTGCAGGCACTGGTAACACTGTGTTTGGCAAGGCATTTGGTTAAATGGCTCTTTAAAGCACTGCTGATTATGGTCATACCACCACTGACTGGAACATGAGTGAGATGTGTTCAGCTGATAGGTAGGGAATTTACAGGTGCAGAATGGACTAGATCGAAGGCGGGCCCCAGGAGTGTCTCCAGGAATGCTGGCTTTAAATATGTCCAGTTTAGCTATCTGCACATGACCTATCCGACTCCCTTCAGATTGCAGGTCATGTATGGGGTCGAACCCCGAGCCTATCTAGATGTGAAGAGCCAGATGCAGGGTTCAAGCATATGATGTGGGAATGCTCAGTCCTTCAGAACTTCTGGTCAGTCGTTATTGCCATACTTAACACAGTATTGGGACGTTCCCTCCCTTATGTGGTGGATGTATTTCTTTTGGGTTGTTTTCCAGGCCCAGGGCGTGAAGGGTTGGCACCAGATTTATAGATCTCACGTTTATCCTGGCAAGGCGTTGCATAGCCCTGAGATGGAAGAATATGATGGGGCATTGATATCTGCACTAGGGCGGAGGAGAGGCTCTTACTTGTCCTCGGCAGGTTGTGGGCTGCCCCTGTTAACCCACCGGGGTGGAGTCTTTGTGCTTAATGGGGTGGCCCCCGTCTCCCCCCTGGCCGCTGGCTGGATTGCTGTGCTGTCAGGACCGGATTGCTGGTACTGACCCTTTCCCACTCCTACCTATGAGACAACCGGGTGACCTATTTATTAGTTGATACTTTGAGGCATCATTTATTATATGACTTGTTATATACACATGTGTAGGGTTCTCTTTGCTTAAAATATTATAATACTGACTAAGAGCTCACAACCCTCACTCCGGCGTATTTAAAGTTTTAAAGAGCTATATGATGTGTAACAAAAAACTGGGACTTTTATTACCGTTATACTGCTAATTGTTTATGCATGCCCTGTTGTAGGTTTTTAATATATGTGTGTTAAAACTTTTTAAGTTTTGCAATGCCATGGTTGTGTTAAAACCTATTGCACAGTATGTTCTACAACCTCGGCTCTCAAAGTACATCTTTGTATTGTATTATGTAAATGGCAATAATAAAAGGTTTTTTAAAAAAATGGAGTCAGTGTGTTTAGGGTAGAGTTTGGTTTATCAAAAGCAGTTGGACTTCTTTTTTGAATTATGTGATTGATGGGTTCAGTCTGATTTCAGGGATAAGTGTGGTTTTCTTTTTCTGAAATTGCTGAGGTTTCAACAGTAAAGGTGCTGGTGCTGCTAGAGGATCTACAATGGCCAGACAGCTCCAGTTTATGAGCTAGGTACTTCGATGTGTTGAAGTGTAGGGCTTTATGGGCCAAGAAGCATTTTTTAGCTGCATCATTGCCTCATAGGGGAGCCAGTTTAGTGCCTTCAGATCAGGAGTGATGTGGTTATTTTCATTTCGATCCAGTGATGAACCTTGAAGCAGAGTTATGGTATGCCCTTATTGGAGTCAACATGGATCTTGGCAGACCAAATAGGTTAACACTCCCATAGTCTAACCTTCTACGTGACTCACCTGCAGATCTATAATTCCTCCTTCTGGTAGGTTTATTCTAGTGATTTCTATGAGTTGTCGTTCTTTGGATCTAGTAATGGCCCTTTACAAAGACTTGAAGGATAAAGGAGTGATTCATGACATATACTTCTACTTCTTTCTCCTTACCTACTAATGGAACCATTCAGGCATTCGGACATTTGCCAAAAAAACGCCAAGAGTTTGTTTATACCCACTTGGCTTTGACACTAACATTGAGATGAGCTCCTTTGTAAATGAACCTCAACGTCCTAAGGAATTTTCAATGGATGTAGTAGAGCCTGGATTCAAACACAGTTATCTCCTAGCCTTACAGCTGTAAAGTATATGGTAAGAGTGAAATATTCAATGGTGTTAACCAGCCATCAGTGGATACCCTGGAGACTTTTGCCACTCTGAAGAAAGTTAATGGTTTGTGCACTTCTTCATTACTAGTGCCATAAAACTCAAAGGCATGTTTAACTTCTATACTGATTGATCTAGAATATCTCACCTTCTAACGCGTACACCGGAACTGACAACTGACCACAATCAGCCTCTGAAACTTTCTTTCATAGTACAATTTCTTATTTTGTACTTGAGAGATGAAAATTGGATTGCATGTAAGATGTATGTATTTTTTGTTATAGAACGCATGTTAGACAATAATTGTGTGTCCGAGCACTTCAAGGATACTAGTAAAAACATAAATACAAGAAAAACTGAATCTACTTCATAACATTCTGCTTTTCAACTTTTTTCATGGAACTTTCAAATGGACCAATGGCCAGATACCATGGGCCTGATAGGTAAACTTATATTTTTATGTAAATTTCTATTTTTTGGGTATTCACAAGCTACGTGATTAATTATACTTATAGGAATTTTAAAGCCCTGTTTGATGTAATCTTTCTTTCCTATGTTTTACTACCTCTCATTCTCTGCACATGCAAATGTACATGTTATTTTCCGCATCTGGAGAATGTTGAACAGAGATCACTTGCACTACTATGATTATTCTTGGTGATCCATAGTGATATTTCTTGGTTGTAACATGGTAGAGGCAAGCTCACATCCCTGCCTGACTCCCCTATTGACAGGGATGGGCTGCGTTAATTCCCCATTTTTCCCAAATCGGATTTGGGCATAATTTCCATTATGTAATCTGCTCAGTATATTTAAATGGTAAGAGGGAAGTCCCAACTCACTTAAAACCCTCAATAGTGCATCTCTGGGTACCAAATCAAAAGCACTCTTCAAATCAACAAAAACCAGAAACAGGCTACCCCCTTCTAGTTCAACTGTTTTCCAATAGAGAAGTTGGAGCCTGAATATCTGGTCTATTGTTGAAATGTTCTCCCTGAAACGAGCCCGCCGGGTAGTCAGAATTTTTTGTTCTTCATGCCAGGTTTGCAACCGGTTCAAAAGTATCCTGGAAAAGATTTTCTGCGAGACATCGATCAAACTGATCGGTCTATAATTAGCTGGTAACAAGGGTGATCCATTCTTATACACTGGAATTATCTCGGCGCCAAGCCACGTTGCAGGTAGCACCATTCTTTGCAAGATGGCATTAAAGATCACCCAGAAATATGGGCCCCAGATCATGGGTTCAGCCTGACTGCCTTACCAGGTATGATTTTATTTGGAGCTTTAAAGACCTCTCTCAAGGTTATCTCGGGAATATCTGTCCCAGGCCCTGGTGGAATCAGGGAATCTAAAGACTGGCCTCCCTCTGTATCACCTAGTGAGGTGTAGAGGGCTAGGAAGTGGTCAGCCTCAATATTTGGCTTAAGTGCTGTGTAACCTGTGTTACTACCTGTAGTCACAATGCTTCAAAAAGATTTCATATCTCTAGAATCCTGGGCTGATTTCACGCTGTCCCACTGATCAGTTTCCCATGTAAGTTTACCAGCTGCAGTGGTAGTTATATAGTCATATCTAGCAGCTTTCAATGTCATGTTGCTCTGTGCTTTTATGGCCTCTATTAATGCCTTTTTGGCCACACAACAGTCTTCATTAAAACAAGAACGCCGAGGCGTCCTCCCACGGGCCTTAGTGCACGATGACCAAAAAGTCCCCTGGAGCTTTGTGATAGTGGATTTATTAATTATTTGGAGTTTATCCAGAGACACAGCAAGGTCTCCAGACTTCACTAGCTCTGATAAGGCCTCAATATTGGGAATAGTGGTAGTGAATAAAAGAGCCAGTTTACTATGTGATTTTTCCACCCAGCTCCACCTAACTTTCCATCTAGTATTTGAGAGGGTCAGTCTGTGGCCCGCGTCCAATGGTTTTACAGAATTGTACCCACTAGGTGGCAAATTTAGTGTGAGTTGTATGGCGTTGTGGTCACTGTCGTGCCATGAGCAGACAATAAAATCGCTGGCCGAAGGCCAGAGGTTGGTTTCTAAAAGAATTTACAGCCTGATTCATTTGCGTGTCCCTAAAAGCGAATTATAGCGACTCGCTATTGAGGAAACGCAAAACGGCATTCATGTACTTTTCAGGGAAAAAATAGCGACTCGCACGCGGGCGCTAAATCCGTTAGCGACTAACTAAAAACGCAGAAAAATCGCTATTCCCGGCTACCTGCGTCGGGATTGCGACTCGCAATCTCGAGCGATCGGGATTGCGACTCGCAATCTCGTGCGATCGGGATTGCGACTCGCAATCCCGTGCGATCGGGAATGCGACTCGCATTCTCGCGCGATCGGGAAAACGGGAAGTCGCTTTCCGAGCACAGTGATGACATCACAACCAGGAAGCAGGCAGTTCCCACCCCCAAACACCACAGTGAGGCAAACCTTCGAGGGAGCAAGTCGGAAAGCAGACGCTAAACCAGCGATAGCGACTTCACAAACGACTGTAATAGCGACCTAACTGCTGCCATGTCTGAGGAACCTGTCCCTGGCCCCAGCAACAGCGCAGGACGAAAGAGAAAGCTGAAGTTCTCAGAGCAGGAGCTCGAGAACCTTATTGAAGGGGTGGTGGCCAACCATGACAGGCTCTTCGGGATCAACTCCAGGAAGGTCCCAGAGCAAGACAAACGGAGGATCTGGCTGGGAATAGCCTCCAGCGTGAACTCGGTGGGTGTGGCCGATAGGTCATTGGAGGAGCTTAAGAAGCGATGGTACGACCTCCGAGGTCGTGCCAAGGAGAGGGTGGCGGAGCGCCTTGGAGAGGCATCGGGCACTGGAGGTGGCGGACCGACAGTCCCACCCAACACACCCTTGGAGGACCAGGTCGAGAACACCCTTGAGAGGGAGGCGTGCGTTGGCGTCACCCCTCTGGACTCCTCCCGCCCCACCCAAGACACCCAAGGTAAGTGGCATGCGACTGCGACCCTGTCCCCTATGACCGTCCCTGACCAAATAGGCTCACTTATTGGCCCTTAGTCATGCCTTTGTTGCGCATCAGGGTATGCCCTGAAGCATTGTGGGAGATGTAGTATGTCCACAATGTAGTAGTACCACAATGCAGCCAGACAGGTCCCAAAGTACGCAAATCCACAGCCATCCAGGGAATGTCACCCAGCATGCATGTAACATCAGCACGTCTGGCAGTCACATGCAACTAATGAGTATCCACTTACCCTCACAGGTGGCGCAGAAAGCAGTGACAGCGAGAGGCTGCAGATAGATGAGGAGGCCCAGGAGGAGGATTCACAACCGGAAACCCAGGCACCAGCCCCTGCCGCTGCAACAACACCAGCAGCCAGGCCCCCCACCGTTGTGGCCTCTGCTCCTGCCATCCCACCCGCAGCCAAGGCCAGGCCCCCCACCGTTGTGGCCTCTGCTCCTGCCATCCCACCCGCAGCCAAGGCCAGGCCCCCCACCGTTGTGGCCTCTGCTCCTGCCATCCCACCCGCAGCCAAGGCCAGGCGCCCCACCGTTGTGGCCTCTGCTCCTGCCATCCCACCCGCAGCCAGAGCCAGGCACCCCACTAATGTGCCTCCAGTCCCTGCCACACCAGCAACGCCTGCTGTGACACCACCTGCAGCTGGTGCTACGTCATCTGGGCCTGCGACAGCGGCAACACAGCGGCCAGCCACTGTGACAGGCCAGCAGAGCAGGCGTGGGAGCTCTCACGGTCACACCACAGCTCCAATCAGCAGGAGGGGCAATGGACATCTCCATGCCTGTATGAGCGTAGAGAGGCGCATGCTCAGGATCCATCAGCGCCAGTCACAGCAGCAAGGTACCATACAGCTCCAGCTGCACAAAATTGGGCGCAATGTGGCGGGAGTGGGAGACCGCATGGACCGCATGACGGCGGCCATGGGCCGCATGACTGCAGCCATGGAGGCAAACACTGCTGCGATGAGCAAGCAGCGCAGGGCAGCAAGCCGGCGCCACCACCAGCTCGTGAGCCGGCTGGCCTCCTACAGCCGGTCAAATTATGTGGCTGCAAATGCCACCTCCCAGTTGTCACGCCGGTCCCTCACACAGCAGCACCAACTAGTTCAGTGCTGTGAGGACATCACCAGGGTCCTGGAGCACCTAACCACCGCGGTGACAGCACTACACCCTCCAGCTCTACCTGCCACTGTAGGGGGTGACGATGGCAGTGAGGGGGCTTCAAGCGTCAGCAGCCAATCTGCAACACTAGTCCCGCCACTTAGGCGCAGCACCAGGGCAACGCCTGGTACAGGTGCCCCGGAGGAGGATGAGCCTCAGAGGCGGCTGGGCATAACGCGCAGGAGGCGCACTTGACTCTGCCCGAAAAACACAGGCACAGGCTGACTATAAGCCTGCCATGTACTTGCACACTGCAGTATGGAGGAATACTGTTGGTTGTAAATAGTTGTACAGATTACCTTTTTCTTGTGAATGAAACAAATATATTTATTTTGCTGCACACATTAGCCTTGTGTGATCATTACATTTTGCATGCAATTGTGATATGTGGGGTGGGGGTAGAGGGTGGGCTAGAAATTGTTCGCTGTGATGTGGTTGCGACGTCTGTGGCCTTCAGCTGGGTTCTCCCCGCGTGCATGGTGCGCATGTGCTGGTGGCCGGTCGTCCCCTTCTGATTCACTGCCTGAGATCTCAACAGGTATCCGGCGCTTGGTTGCAATGTTATGAAGCATTGCACAGACAGCCACAATGCGGCAGCAGGCAGCAGGACTGTAATGCATGGCCCCACCTGTCTTGTGCAGTATACGGAACCTGCTCTTGAGCAGGCCAAATGTCCTTTCTATACAGTTCCTTGTCCGGATGTGCGCAACATTGTAGCGGCGTTGCTGAGGTGTGGCAGGGTTGAGGTAAGGGGTCAGGAGGTATTCCCGTAGGGCGTAGCCACTGTCACCTGAATGAGAGGAGCAGATGTTGATTGCCTGTGCAGCGCAGTTACTTCATAGCAATGTGACATTGTCGACAAAGTGTACTTACCAAGTAGGTGTCCTTCCCCAAACTCTCCCCTGATCAGTCGTGTGTGGAGTCCGCTGTGCCTGAAGATAAAGGAGTCATGGGTACTCCCTGGGTACTGGGCCACAATGTCAGTGATGATGGTCTTGGCATTGCAGACCATCTGTATGTTGAGGGAGTGGTACGACTTCCTGTTGCGGTACATATACTCCGTGCCAGCTGGTGGGCAGATGGCGACGTGGGTACAGTCTATGCAGCCAAGGACATGGGGAAAATGTGCAACATTATAAAATTGTAGTTTTGTGAGGTCCAATTCCTGTTGGCTCGTGGGAAATGTGATGTGGCGGTGGAGCTGGGTGAGCATGGCGTCAACGAAAGTGTGGAGGCAGCGTGACATGGTGGGCTGGGATATCCCCCCAGCAGCCGCTACTATGCCCTGGAAACTGCCGGAGGCCAGGAGGTGCAGGCTGCACAATACCTGCACATGTGTAGGCACCGAATTGTTCCGCCTTGTTGGGTGCTGCATGAGGGGGTCAAGTTCATGTATCAGCCAGATGATCATTTCCCCATTCAGCCTGTATTTAGCATATATCTGTTCTCTGGTTTGGCCCAGCAAGGTGACCCGCTGCCGGTAAATCCTTTCCTGCCTCATGCGTCTCCTCCGTGCTGCTCGCTGTAGCCTTCGCCGCCTCACCACCATGTACATTCCTGGCATTGTGGAACGCCTAATGCTGCTGCTGAATGTCCTTATGTGTGATTGGTCAGGCCTGGACCTGTTGGTGATTGGCCAACTGTTTTTCAAATTTTTGTTAATCATGGCTTTTATGGTTACCACCTGCTTTGAGTTGTCCTTAATTTGCGCCGCGCTAAATTGCGATTTTGGGGTTTTCCGCTATTGTATATTTTTCATGAATGCCGATTGCGAATATATTGCGTTTCGCTATTCATTTAGCAGATTCCGTGGTTGGTCGCTATTTCCGTATCGCTAATGCGCGACTACCGGGACTCTGCGACTATTATAGCGTAATCGCAATTTTGATCGCTATTCTGTGTTTGCGAATTCGCTATTTTGTACTTGAATGCCGATTCCGTGTTTTGCACCCGCAATTGCATTTTCGCAGCCATTGCGGGCGCTATTTCGCTTCATGAATCAGGCTGATAGTCTATAATAGAGGAGTGGCCAACTCTATTAAAGGTATGGTTCCCAGGGGAGTCTGAACCAAAATGACCAATACAGGCTTGCGGGTAAGCGCCTTCATTTGAAACACCAATGGTGTCCAGGCCCTAATGGGGGGAATATTGGTTTCAGGGATAGCCCACAACTCGTACTCCTGTGTTACAAATGGGCCCATTAGATCTTACAGGAGTTCAAATTGGCAATTTATATCACCACCCAGCACTACTGAGGCATTATTCGGGAGGCTAGCTAGCAGATTATCGAGTTGTTCTAATGTTGCTGACTCCCGGCATGTCCTAACTGGCTTGAGTATATGTTAATTAGGGCAATTTTTAGCTCAGAATTGAATGACAGTACAAGGCAGATTACGTCTGGGGAGATGTGTGGCACTAGAGTGGTCCTACATCTAAGATGGCTCTCTCCCCACATGCAAAGCCCACCTGATGGTCTACCTCGTCCCTTGCTTACATCTGATATGTGGAATGAAGAAAAACCCTTGCGGGTTGCGTTCACCACCGACCAGGTTTCCTGAAAAATTCAGATATCACACTTATCTACAAATATCCCCCAATTGGGGCAGTCAAGCTTGTTTTTAATGCCTGCCACGTTCCAGGACATGATCTTAAGTTTGTCTAATTCTCTGTTACTGCCTGCAGGATTCCCCTGGTCCAGAATCTTTACTTGGATATCAGTGTCTGGTTTAGGTGCAGTGCCTGGAATGATTGCTAAAAGCTTGTTTGGGAGATCAAAATGTATTATAGTATCTGGTTCCCTAGCAACATTGTATTTGTTGCCCCCGATGTCACATGGGTAGATCGGAGCTGATGGGTAAGTAATAATACCAGATTGTAAGACCATGGGGGTAGGGGAAGGTTTAGGGCTGGCGGGGGAGGATGGGATTAAGGGGAGATCAAGGACAGTGATTTCTCCAATATAGGTGTTTTCAGTGCTTGCCCCTACCCTGTTCTGCATTTACATCAACGGGTTGATAGATGCTTTGAGATCATGTAAAGACACAGATGCTCCAAAAATCGCCCAAAACGATTTCCCTGCTATGATGTTTACAGACGACACTCTTCTCCTTTCCAAGTCGCCGATGGGCATCCAAAGAATTCTAGATGGGTTTTGCAAGTTTTGTAGTAGTAGGGGATTAGAGATTAACATCAATAAAACTAAATTTATGATCTTCAACTCCAGTAAATCCACACGCCCAAACCCAAATATGAATGGAGTCCCTTTGTACCAGGTCTTTGTATTTGACAATTTGGGCCTAACCCTTACTGAAAATATGACCTGTGGGCCTCAGATTAAGAAATCCAACCTCAAATTGACACAAACCACTGGCGGCCTGGCTAAGTTTTTTAGAAAGACTTTCAACAAGCCAGTTAGCCCGGTTATGGAGATCTATAAAAGCCAGGCGAGGAGCGCTGCCTTATATGGGGTTGAACTCTGGGGACACTCTGATCACAGGTCCTTAGCCATTACAGAGAGTAACTTTCTTAGACAATTGCTTGGGCTACAGATAAGTTCGCCCTTGGTTCCACTGCGTATGGACTTAGGGGTTAGATCCATTGCTGTGGTAATTGCCTGCAGGCCGCTACTCTTCTGGCGGCGCCTTTGGGTAACACCGGAATTATCTGAGTACAGACTAGAGCTTTCGGAAATCCTGAAACTTCCTGACTCAGGGAAACTGCCATGGCTTCTATTTGTCAGGGAGGGCCTCTATGAAATAGGCCTAAAACAATTATGGGACAATCCCGACACAGCCTGTTTGAGCATATCACGAAAGTCTCTGATTACTAGCTACTGGGGCAGAATATCCACAAAACTTCATGCAGAACCCGCACATGGCACCCTTACTTCTCTCTTCCAGGAAGTAAAAGACACCTGCAGGCTGGAGCCATGTCTCGATGAAATCCGCCCAGTACTAGGAAGGAAATTATATGTGCAGTTTCGCCATGGCTGCCTTCCTCTGCGGGCTTTTATGGGCAAATGGTCGGCGGAAGTACAAGTGGGTGCCTGACATGTTACTTGTGCGATTAGACCGAAGTCCACGTCTTCTTTTTTTGCCCTGGCTATCAAACAGCAAGACGTAGATGGCTACTTCAGCTGTTCAACAACCTGGGCACTACACAATGCAGGGAAGCATTTAGAATCTTAAAATACAACACAGATTCTTATATAGTCTTTGCAGTTTCACGTTTTTTAAGCTCCATGTGGTGGGTCAGGAGAAACTTCCTCAAGATGCAAAATCATGGATATGATTGTGCCTGATTTTATTGTCATTTTCTAATCTAATCATTATCTCTGAATTATTTTTATTCTTTTTAAATTTGTATCTGCTTGTATATACTTGTGGCTGTTCTTTTATGGTGAAATACCGAATTAAAGAAATATTGGTATGGTATGGATATTTCTTGTGAGATATTTCTACTGAGATTATTGATTTGAAATTGCACAACATTCATGTTGTGCTTGTGTTAAGCACTTTTGTGTGTGTTTTGCTCTGCCCAGCTTTTATGTTTAGCAAGAGCAAATTTCTTCCTTGATTATAGTGGAAGTGGAGTTTTGGTTTTTAGGACTGTTCCTGCTCAGTCACTACACCAATTCTTTAGCAAACCAATTAGTAAATCTTGAATAAAACCGCACTTGAGATAGACGGCTTTGAATCAACACACAAGACAGGGGAAAACGTCTATGGCGTGTTTTTTTTTATTTTTTCAGGTTTTTTCTGCTCATGTGTAAATGTAACATATCATTTCTAAAATGTATGAGTTTCATGGGTAAAAATCCACCCTTATTAGTGTTGCCAACTCACCTAAATGTTGTAGAGAATAACGGGCTATTATAATGATGTGTCTACTAATAGCACATTATATGGATTGTGATGTTTCAGATGTATGACGATATGTGTGTAAAGGTATTATGCAAATTGCCATTCGGATAAGACAGAAAAAAACAGAAATGTTTAAGGCATTTGTTAAAATGCGCTAGTAAGCTGAACTGGCTATCATTTGATCCATAGAAGAGAGTTTGAGATTGTCCTAACGATATTCAAACTTAAACTTTACTGGTTATATACAGTCAAAACATGTGGTGCGTAAGTCAAATATTTATCAGGACAGAAACATGTGACTTGTGCGGTAAAAAGGAATACCTGTAAGGAATGTCGAAAAAAAGCTATATTCTATTAGAATTCAAGTATGTGAACTTCATGACTTATGGAGTGTAGACACCTACAACCAGCCACAGCCCTTGGAGGGAGTTCCGGTGGGGCAGAAAGGTGGGGCGGGGGGTGCTAAAAACCAGAACATGGATAATTGGAGGTAAGTAAACAATTTAATAAATAAAACAAATTCTGTGGCGCGCCCTGCATCGCAAATTGCGATGCAGCGCGCGCTACGAAATTCGTTTTATTAATGAAATTGTTTACCTACCTCATATTATCCATATTCCGCCCCACCTTTCTGCATTAACGGAACTCCCTCCACGGGCCGCGGCTGCCAACAACTAGTAACACATTATAGAATACTAGCTGCTCACACATCATTCTTTGAAGCAATCCTCCCGCCTTACCCAAAGTGACAGTTACTTCATCCAAAGGGTTTCCAACATTAGAGTCACCCAGTACTATTGAAAACTTTCATCTGATGGCCCAGGTGCCACTTTGCTGCCCTGCCAAAAAACAGTCTCACCGTCCACTTTGGGGCAGGGTGACCATCCTGCAAGTGGCCCCTACGTGGTTTGTGGGAATTAGGAGTTATCTAATTTTTTCACAAACAACATCTTACGTTGGGAATAAACTGTCATGATAACACGATATACGGGTATCGGGAACTTTTGAGATACTGGAAATAATAGGTATAAATGATGATTGTTAATTGCTTACCACACTTGGAGTGCAAGATGTAATCAAGATCAAAGGAATCGGAGCGTGCACAGCCGTGAACGTAGCAGCAACAAAACAAAACTAAGGGGCATATTAGCAAGGGCCTCATCTCCGCTTAAGCTTTACTTTTTGCCACTAAAGCGGTAATTTTTTTATCGCCCTATTAGCAAGCTGTCGCTAACAGCAATTAGCGACAGCTTTAAGGCGATAGCAACCGGTTTGGGGCCCACTTTGCATGTCAGCAATATTTATCGCTAATGACATGCAAAGTGGGCGTACCCAAACTGTTAGCGACTGAAAGCAGTCGCTAACACTGCTATCGCCTATTAAGAACGCAGGCTGTGCGATAAAAAAGTTGCGCTAATATCCGGCGATAGGCGGCGGTAAAAAAAACATGCTGAGCAGAAAATACTGAATGTCCTTGCTAATATGCCCCTAACTTTGTTGTTTCACAGGAGGCGGGATTCCAGAACTGGAAAATCATAAGAGGAGGATTCTGGATATTATTGTATAAAAGGAGAGTGGAGTGGTGTGCTTCCCAAAGCAGTTCATGGTTGGCAGTCATCAGAGGATTGTTGAGGAGCCAGTGACATGTGGTAGGAGTGTTGAAACGTTTATATTTTGCTTTTTGTACTATGTTGTCTATTCAGATCATAACATACAATCATCTATGATTTTCACGGCCTTGTATATTTGCATATATAGTTCGCACACTCTATTTTCAGCATGTTTTTAGATCACTGTTATTTTCATCACTACCATTCTTCATATCAGTATGCCCTAGATTTCGAAGACTCAACAAGTTATTATACTCTTGCATTGAACTCTCTAGTAAGTTTCAGAGTCATATGTAAAAACCATGCTGCATGGATTTCAAAGAACAATAGTAAACATACTTTTTTATATTTATATTTCAGTGAGAGAGCTCACTGGAATTCTGGTTCTTTTGAATGATCTTAATCCTCTTCACCCTGTGGACTGCAAGAAGCCACAATTCCTGACTCTGAATGGCTTGCAGCTATGAAGATTCACGAGGAAGCATTATTCATCACCATAAGGAAGGAGTGCAACACAACTTATATCGTTGCTTCTGGTCTTCTTCAGAGTTAAAGAACATTCTCAATTGGGACTACTGGCTAGTCTTCGGTGCAGTGGTAATTCAGCAGTGACTGAACGTGACCCATATGCCTAGGCCTAAAGAATTCCTCTGGTATTTCTTCCCACATTTTTCACCACTTCCTGTGCTTTCAGGCTGGTGTTATCCCAGCATGCTACATTTCTGAGTTTGCTCAGTGAAAGAGACTTTCAGGCCAACACCACTAGGTGGTCTGAAAAATCCTACTCTTGGTGCTTGCGCTGTCTAATCAGGCACTACCCTCTCCTAAAGGTAAACCCACTGAATAGGGGAATCTTTCTATTGTTTGTACCTGGGAATGAGGTGCCAATGTGCCAACTAGAAGGCCTACTTAAAAGGTTCTTTATATTCTGCCCTGTCTTTACCACGTGAGTACCAATACGTTATTGTAATGTCACGCTTGAGTTGGCAGTGGGTTAAATAATCTGATTCTACGCAACTGTAGATCAGGTTTATGGTGGTGCTTCTCAGCAGTGCCAGCACCTGCAATTATATAATCTTGTCTTGCGATAGCTTTCAGTGATCAGAAAGGCCACATTGCCTATTAGGTCAATCTCTAATTACTGAACTTCTCACTTTCATCCAGAGCTTTGGGTGAAGGAAATTCTAATAACAGTCACTGCGGAGATTCCTGTACTAGCTGGACAGTGAAAGATGATTTTAAGATTTATAGAAAGTATTGTTAATGGCATTTGTACTAAAAAAACTATATTCAACGCTGGTTAAATTGTTACTGCTTAATGAAATGTTGCAAAAATGTATTCTGTTTGGAGTCTCGGACATTTTATGGTCAGGAGCAAAAATCACTATTTTCGTCAATAGTAAAATGTTATTGATGTCAATAGTAAAATTTCAAAAGTATTGGAAATGTACACACCAAAAATGTCATAGCCATTTTCAGACGTTGTATCACAAAAGTGACGCAACGGCGGCGTAAAAGAGGCACAAGGGCCTTGTAAATCTGCCCCTTACAATATAAAGCTGTACAAAAAGGGGTGGTGATGGACGGAGCATCTGAACCAATCAAACACTCACACCCAGTCAACAGATCTGGGTTTAATCCATCACCGTTCTTTAGCCCACTCTGCCACCCCAGTTCAGTCATATCCATATGCAAATCAGTCTGACCCTGTGCCTCATGGGAACAGTCCAGCCAAAATGCGAAGCCATGCCTTCCCTGGACCGGAAACAAGCTTCCTAGGACCGGTTTCTGGCATTTCATCCGCCTTCAGCCAGGCTTGCATGAATCCAGTGGCAAAGTGAGCAAGGGACTCACGTCTGAGCATACCCTGCCAACTTATGGCCAACAAAGCGGTACAAAAAGGGGTGGTGATGGACGGAGCATCTGAACCAATCAAACACTCATATCCAGTAAACAGATCTGGGTTTAATCCATCACCGTTCTTTAGCCCACTCTGCCACCCCAGTTCAGACATGGCCATATGCAAAGCAGTCTGACCCTGTGCCTCATGGGAACAGTCCAGCCCGAACTGCCAAGCCATGCCTTCCCTGGACCGGAAACAAGCTTCCTAGGACCGGTTTCTGGCATTTCAGCCGTCTTCAGCCAGGCTTGCTTGAATCCAGTGGCATGGTGAGCAAGGGACTCACGTCTGAGCATACCCTGCCAACTTATGGCGAACAAAGCAGTAAAAAAGGGGTGGTGATGGACGGAGCATCTGAACCAATCAAACACTCACACCCAGTCAACAGATCTGGGTTTAATCCATCACTGTTCTTTAGCCCACTTTGCCACCCCAGTTCAGACATGGCCATATGCAAATCAGTCTGACCTTGTGCCTCATGGGAACAGTCCAGCCCGAACTGCCAAGCCATGCCTTCCCTGGACCGGAAACAAGCTTCCTAGGACCGGTTTCTGGCATTTCAGCCGTTTTCAGCCTGGCTTGCTTGAATCCAGTGGCATGGTGAGCAAGGGACTCACGTCTGAGCATACACTGCCAACTTATGGCAAACAAAGCAGTACAAAAAGGTGTGGTGATGGACAGAGCATCTGATCCAATCAAACACTCACACCCAGTCAACAGATCTGGGTTTAATCCATCACCGTTCTTTAGCCCACTCTGCCACCCCAGTTCAGACATGGCCATATGCAAATCAGTCTGACCCTGTGCCTCATAGGAACAGTCCAGCCCGAAATGCCAAACCATGCCTTCCCTGGACCAGAAACAAGATTCCTAGGGCCGGTATCTGGCGTTTCAGCCGTCTTCAGCCAGGCTTGCTTGAATCCAGTGGCAAAGTGAGCAAGGGACTCACGTCTGAGCATACCCTGCCAACTTATGGCAAACAAAGCGGTACAAAAAGGGGTGGTGATGGACGGAGCATCTGAACCAATCACACACTCACACCCAGTCAACAGATCTGGGTTTAATCCATCACCGTTCTTTAGCCCACTCTGCCACCCCAGTTCAGACATGGCCATATGCAAATCAGTCTGACCCTGTGCCTCATGGGAACAGTCCAGCCCGAACTGCCAAGCCATGCCTTCCCTGGACTGGAAACAAGCTTCCTAGGACCGGTTTCTGGCATTTCAGTCATCTTCAGCCAGGCTTGCTTGAATCCAGTGGCAAAGTGAGCAAGGAACTCACGTCTGAGCATATCCTGCCAATTTATGGCGAACAAAGCGGCACAAAAAGGGGTGGTGATGGATGGAGCATCTGAACCAATCAAACACTCACACACAGTCAACAGATCTGGGTTTAAACCATCACCGTTCTTTAGCCCACTCTGCCACCCCAGTTCAGACATGGCCATATGCAAATCAGTCTGACCCTGTGCCTCATGGGAACAGTCCAGCCCGAACTGCCAAGCATATAATATAAAGGCAGTCATTCTGCAGACAGCAGGCAATTCGAGTGCAGTGATATGATGAGACCCAGTTGTTTGAATTATATATGTGATAAGATTAATGAAGAAAATGTATCATTTTTAAGAGTGGGTAACAGGAGAAAACAGTAGATGAGTGTTAGTGTTGCGGTCAAGTACTATGCAGAATTTGCCCTTTTGTGTAGTTTCCCAAGTTTATTATTTTCTTTTATGGTACTGCATTTACTGGGATAATTTGATTCTGCCCACTTGAAAATTGTTCCGCAGTTCTCAGTGAATGAGCTATGACACATAATTGGCCCAAGACCAATTTTAATTAAGACCTTTTTAAAATGGCACAGTAAGTGTATCAGTAGCATGAATGTTAAATGTATAGCTGGACTCTTGACTCCCCCCCTCCTCCTCCTCTCAAATGCATTGATTTTAAAAGCATGGCTTCAGGCATGGGATTTAAGCTCTGAGTTGCTGTGGGCATAGCTGCGGCAGACATGTGCCAAAGGTAACCATTCCTTAGATTTACAAGAGTTTACTTATGATATTAGCTAAATCACTTACATGTAGTGCACTGGAGCAAGCAAGGACTGGTTTCATTATAAATGGGGGTGGGGTCGCACACTACTCACACACCGGCGGTGTCGCCCCTAAGGACTCTGGTCAATGTAGTAAAGTGTTTGCGATGCATCATCTTTCGATCTTCTGCTATCTTCGCTGTCTTCGCCATCCCTGGACACGTGTTTCGGGGTATTACCCCTCATCAGCAGGGATAGGCCGTGTACTGGGGTTGCCGATGGCTGCCAATATCTGCCAGGTATAGTACCACTCAGGCGCATAGGTGCGGGATCCCAGGCTCGTCAGCCCACTGCTCACGGGAGCTTTAAAGTTACAAATGGGGGTGGGGTCGCACACTACTCACACACCGGCTGTGTCGCCCCTAAGGACTCTGGTCAATGTAGTAAAGTGTTTGCGATGCATCATCTTTCGATCTTCTGCTATCTTCGCTGTCTTCGCCATCCCTGGACACGTGTTTTGGGGTATTACCCCTCATCAGCAGGGATAGGCCGTGTACTGGGGTTGCCGATGGCTGCCAATATCTGCCAGGTATAGTACCACTCGGGCGCGTAGGTGCGGGATCCCAGGCTCGTCAGCCCGCTGCTCAAGGGAGCTTTAAAGTTACAAATGGGGGTGGGGTCGCACACTACTCACACACCGGCGGTGTTGCCCCTAAGGACTCTGGTCAATGTAGTAAAGTGTTCGTGATGCATCATCTTTCGATCTTCTGCTACCTTCGCTGTCTTCGCCATCCCTGGACACGTGTTTCGGGGTATTACCCCTCATCAGCAGGGATAGGCCGTGTACTGGGGTTGCCTATGGCTGCCAATATCTGCCAGGTATAGTACCACTCGGGCGCGTAGGTGCGGGATCCCAGGCTCGTCAGCCCGCTGCTCAAGGGAGCTTTAAAGTTACAAATGGGGGTGGGGTCGCACACTACTCACACACCGGCGGTGTCGCCCCTAAGGACTCTGGTCAATGTAGTAAAGTTTTCGCAATGCATCATCTTTCGATCTTCTGCTATCTTCGCTGTCTTCGCCATCCCTGGACACGTGTTTCGGGGTATTACCCCTCATCAGCAGGGATAGGCCGTGTACTGGGGTTACTGAGCACATGGTGGCACAGCCCCCTACTTATGCGCCCCTCACACCACCTACCAGACAGTGCCAGAAGCTTCTAGAAGCATCTGGGGAAACTGGTTCTAGCTGGCTCAGGGAGAGGAGTAGAGCACCCTGGGTGCCAGGCTTCACCCCAAAAACTGGGATGGCTGGGAACCGAACAACTAGACTGCTAACCCACCACAGTCAGGTGGCACCACACACAGTCATGGCATCTATTTTAAAAGTGACATTTTACCAGGGCACATTCTTATAATGGGGGAATAAGAGGTGCGTACACCATTGCATCACATTTAACATGGCATCTCACACCACGCATGGCCTATACATTTCTCTACCATGGGGTAGACATCCTCAAACAGGGGGGTGAAAAGCAAAACAATTCTAGGAAAAGGGCCAAGTCTAACAGATTGGCTTAGACTGGAGTGGCATAGAGTGGATTGGTGTACAGTGTCAATAGCAGTGGAATTGCATACAGTGGACTTGTGTAAAGTGGAGTGTGGCAGTTTAAACAGATGTAGCTTGAAAGTTAGAGAACAGCTGTAGATGTAGTACAGCAGGAATATATAATATAGGGCGTAGCTTTGAAGTTATACATTTGAAAATACTTGTTTATATATTGTACCATGGTATAATGTGCTAACTTTGCTCTCTACTGCCTTACATGCTGATGAGAAGGCAGTATCTGATTGAGTGTGAAATTGAGTTGTTCGTTGACTGGAGGGTGAGCCCTGGTAAAGCAGCAGTCACAATCCCTTGCAGGGTGAACCACAAAAAGTTACTAAATTAACCTATGCTTAACCATGGGTAGCTTGGCAAAAAAAAAGCAATCAGGCCCAGCTTACAGGCAATGTTTAAAGTATGTATGCAGCCCTCAAAAAGTAATTAAGTGAAACCACAACACAGTAAAAATCCCATACCAATTTGGAAAAATCGATTACATTTTAATACATTATTTGACTCCAAAACAACAACATTCCAATTAGTAGAACCAAAGGTATGAAGTTTTTAGTAATAACTAGCTCCTAAAAGATCAAAGCTCCAACCGTGGATGTGTAGTCATGAGAGACCGGCTCAAATTTGAAACATTTGGCCAACTGCAATGGAATGCGGTTTGGATACAAGAAGTGGATTGGGCAGAGTTGACTCTTACCTTGGAATTTAGAAGAACTTTTAAGAATAAGTTTATGAGAAAGTAAAGTTGAGTGGGGCACTGTTAGATTTGGGGGTCTCTAGTTGACACAGGTAGGTACATGTGACTAATAGGGACCCTCTCCTCTAGTCAGGATAAGGGGATTATACTCCTAAAATAACCCCTGCTCACCCCCTTGGTAGCTTGGCACGAGCAGAAGGGCTTTACTTCAGAGGCGTTGTAAGTTAAGCAGTTGTGACCACATACAGTAACCCAGTGACAACACTACAAATGGACACCACGCAGGTTTTATATAAAAAATGAGTATACTTTATATAGAGTTACCACAAGACCATAAACAACAAAAATACACACTACGATTACTTTAAGATGGTAGATTCAAGCTTAGTTCAGTTCAGTTCTTAGATGCGACACTCTGCGTCAATGTACCTTAGGTTGCGTTGCGCTTCCACGACAAGCAATGTCGCAGCGATGGGAAATGCTGCAAAGTTCAGATACAAAGAAATAAAGACGTGAAGATCTTCCAGATGTGGCACGCTTCTCGGGGATGCGAGAAGTCCTCGGTTAAATGCATGGACTGCAGCGGCGACACCCTTAAGATGCGATGGCAACAGCTCCAGCGGCAACGCTCTTCTCCCACGATGCGTGAAGCTTCTGCTCGATGCGATAACTACAGTGGCAACATCCAAGATGTGACGGCAGCAGCTCCGACAGCGGCGCACTTCTCGGGGATGCGAGGTGCTCTTGGTCGATGCGTAGTTGCGACGGCAGGTACAGCGATGGCGACACGCTCCAACCTCATTGAGAGATTCTTCTCCTGATGCGGTGCAGTGCGACAACTAAAGCGGCGACTCCCTCCTTCGGAGTTACGACGGCAGCAGCAGCGATGGCAACATGTTTCATCTTCGTTGCGGCATGCTTCTCTCCAATGCGGTGCAGTGCGACAGTTCCAGCGGCGACACCCTCCTTCAGAGTTGCGACGGCAGGCAAAGAGACGGCAACACGCTTCTTCTCGTTGAATCGTGCTTCCAGCTCCTTGCAACACGCAGTTCTTCAGAAGGCCCAAAACAGCAGCAGGCACTTCCAAAAGAACTCTGGGGAGCTGGGGGTTGAAGTCTGTTGTCCCTGAGACTTCAGCAGGAGGCAAGCTCTTTTCCAAGCCCTTGGATATCCTTCACAAGTTGAAAGCAAATTACACAACGTTCCTTTCTCTTTCCTTTGGCAGTAAGGCAACCACTGCAGGCCAATCCCCCAAGCAGCACTTCAGCTTGGTAATAATAGTCTCTCCTCAGTTTCTTCAGATTCCTCTTCTTAGTAAAGGGTTCTTCTTGTAGTCCAAAGTGATCTAATTTCATGGGATCAGGGTCCCAATACTTATACACCAAAATCCTTTGACCTCTGAGGGGAAAGGGGCCTTTGCCCAGTCCAAACCAGTTCTGAAGGACTCTGTTTACCAGACTTCTCCTTTCCTTTCACAGTGCAGGGCATGCACATCAGACGCCCCACAGGAGGTGGAGCCAGCATTGTGGAAGGCAAGTGCAGTCCTGGAGCACTTTGTTTTAGGACTCCTTCTCTTCTTTCAGTGTGCAGGACAGAGACATTAGCTGCCCCCCCAGGGGGTGGAGCCAGCATTGTGGAAGGCAGGCACAGCCCTATTCAAGGTTCAGGTGCAACTACTCCCTCCCATCTAGATGCAGATCTCTCTATTAACCACTGGGTCCTCCTGGGTCTCCTGGAATTCCCCAGCCCTGTCACTCACAAAACCAGACATAGGAATACACAACCTAGCAGAGGCAGGTTAGAATGGTAGACAAGCAAATACCTACTTTCTAAAATTGGTATTTGCAAACACAAAATACTAAAACCAACTTCACTAAAAGATGTATTTTATTATTCTGAGTTCAGGCATACTAAACTCCAATGTCTACCATGTTCTCTGGGACAGTTAGGAATATAAAATGTAATAACTCTAACAGCCCATTCTGGCCCATGGAGAACAGGTAGCCTTGCAATAGTGTAAAACAAAAATGGCTGTAATTCACTATTAGGACATGCCACACACTCCAGGGCTTGTCCTACCTTATACTTACAATGCACTCTGCCCTTGAGCCTACCATAGTGGTGACTGATATGAAGAAAGGGGAAGGTTTAGGGACTGGCAAGTGGGTGCACTTGCCCAGTAAGCATGACAGTACCAGACTGCGGGTAGGCTCTGCAATGGCAGACCTTAGACACATTTTACAAGGCTGCTTCTGTGGGTGGCACAACCAGTGCTGCAGGCCCACCAGCAGCATTTAGATTTAAGCACCCTGGGCACACTCAGTGCACTAGACTATGGTCTGACAAGTAAACCAAATAGCCAAACAGGGAACTGCTGATTAGTACATCAATTTACAGTAGGGAGCACTTGCACTGTGGCACTGAATAACAGTGGCACAGTGCCCAAAGCATCTAATACCTGCGAAAATACATGAGGCAACAGCAAAAATGGAAGGAAGACCCACGCCAATGGTGCCAGGTCTAACAGGCACCGCTGCAGGCGCTGTCCCACGAGGGAACATCCTCGTGGAGGAGCCTTGGGTCGAAGCTACATGAAGATTTCAACTCTTGGAATTATGGCCTGTCTTAATGTTTGGCAGACAGGTTACTCTGTAACAAACATGATGCATACCTCTGCCTGGGGAGGGGGGCCAGGTACCCCCCGCCTCCAATCTATAAATAGGTTTTCTGATTGAACTGTGCCCACCTGAGGGGCTTTAAAAACAAAACACCGGGGACCGCACTTTAAAAAGTATATTTGCCATGAACCCTCTGTGAATCCACAGCAACACTTTTAAAAAATATGTATTTTTGACTCCAGGTGTGTCTCTGTAGGGCCCCACCACCAGGCCGAGGTGGTCAGGTTGTTTATTCCCTGCCGCCTTGTGTCTTTTTTAAAACTTTTTTTTAGGACTTAGAATTGAGTCCTGAGTCCTAAGATGGCTGGCACCACTTCCAGGTTAAGGTGATGGCAGTTAATCTGATCTCAGTTTGAGATCTGTCGGGATCCATGGAGCAAACGCATCTGCAGATAAACAAAGTCATTTTTAGCATTAATTACTCATAAACTGCTGAATTGAATTATAGCAAAACACAGAAAGTGCTCCTTCTGGACCTAGATCTAGCTTTCTGCCAAATTTAGTGTAAATACGTTCTGTGGTTTAGGCTGTAGCTGTGTCTAAAGTTCCTATGGAAAATGAATGGGGAAAATGTGTTTTGCGACCCTAATTTTTCCCACTCCCGCTTCTCGAAGCTCCTGCAGTAACTTGCTGACACCTGTTGCGGAGTTTGCCTGCTGCCTCTGCTTGCCATCTTTGCCGAGGAGCAGCAGTGAAACACTTCCCGCATCACAATGCCAGCGGCACCCCCAGCTCCATTACAGAATGAGGAGAGAGCTGTATTTTAACCCAAAACCGCAACCGGCACTCAGCGTCATATGCCTGGATCTGCAGCGCCTGTGTGTGTCACTCAGCCCGCAGCGGGAGGAAAGCTGCACAGCACTCTGGCCCTGATGAGTAGTGACTAGCATGAGAGCATGAGATGCCCCTTGACTTTGTCCTAAGCGGAACAACATGAAGAGACTGCACAAAATGCCCTGCTTTGCTAACACACAATGCCGGCAGAGTCAGCAGAGCAGACAGAGTCCGAGCGGTAGGCTCCCAGGTTGTTGCCTCCTCCCAGTACGGCTGAGACTGCAAGCAAATGTCAAACACATACAGCAATAACACCTCTGCATCTGCACTGCCAGCCTGGGCAACAGGTCCTGCAGCATCAGGGAGGCTTCTATGGCTGAGGAAGGATCACTGCATGTGGCACATGACAAAGCAATGAGCCAAAGGTGACTCACAAATGAAGTTGCCCCAATAGCGATAATAATTTTACAAAAGTAAAGCTGCCCTGCTAACCCAGCATGAATTAAGAGCACAGGCACACAGGCCCTGAGGCAATAACAGGAGAAGGGAGAGTTATGGTTTCTGACATCCGACGCTGTACTGCCAGCACGGGGGGCCTGAATTGTATTTTGTGCCCCTGGTGGGCACCTGCCTGCACCTGCCTTGAGTAAGAGAGATCTCCTGCAGCAGCTCGGCTGGCCTTGATCCGTAATTGTATGCAGGAGTAAGAGAGGCTGCCCCTGCATTGTGAAAAGCCCTGCAACTACATCTCTAGTGCTTTGCAAGGCCCGCAGCATCAGGAAATGTGCTGCGTTCTGAGAGAAGCAGGGCTGCAGCACCACATAGTGCCACCTAGAGGTTGACTGATGCACCACAACCAACCTGATTGTTTTAAGTAACCCTGGGCAAAGCACTAAAAGCAAGCAAAATTACATCCTCACAAGACTTTTTCCTTGTTCGCGATCAGCAACATCAAGTTGCCGATCGCGAGCATGGAAAATAAACATCCCAGCAAGATTCTCAACGCGGGGAGGTCAGGTTTCCCATTGCGAGTGGTCACGCATGCTCGCGACGAGAAACTATCAGTCCGCGTTAAGAAAGCTGCAGCTCGAGTAAAAATCTACTCGAGAGGCAGAAAAGTACAGCTTGCACTGTGCAAGATGCTGTTTTCAATGATTGCACAGTGCCGGATGCTTGTCCGCACTGTGCAATCATTGAAAACGACATCTTGCACAGTGCGAATATGCTACTACGCAGTTCGCATAGTGCTACGCGTAGAACACGTAGTGCGAAGTGCACTTTGCGTAGCTACGCGTAGCGCTACTTCGCGAACTACGCCCACCCCTAGTTTTGAGTACATGGCTTGCAAAATGGCGGCCTCAATGGTGCAATAAAAACATTTATGCAAATGACAAAGCTGCCCTGCCGTCTGGCATTAGAAATAGCCCCCAGTGCACTGCAAACTCAACCTTGAGAGAAAGCTGAGGAGCTGCTACAGTCAGTTCTCCACAAGCAGATTCCTGTAAATGACAAACACATCTGAGCTGGAATCACCCGACCTGTACCGGCAGCACCTGCGTGGCCAGATGACCCGCAGAGACAGCGAAGCTGCCGCAGAAAGGAAGGAGTTCGCTGCACCGCCAACTAGCCGTTGTGCACTGCACCACACATTGGCCCAGGCATGGGAAGGCAGAGCAGCACTGTTTCCGTCAACAGAGCCAGGTATCTGCTGCCCTTTGTGATGCCCTGGAGGTATGTGACTGCAGCTCAGGCAGTGCCAACTAAGCATGGGCGTAAAATCCGCTCCGCTCGCGGATTTTTCGGATTTTCGGCAAATTCGCAATCCGCGAACTCTCGCGAATTTGTCGAAAATCCGTGAATCCGCTCGCGGCGGATTTTTTGCTTGGTTGTGGCGCGCGGCGTGGTGCACGGCGTTCACTTTCCGTCATTAAGCGTTTGCCGAGTTGTTTTTCTCGATCATATTTTGCGAGTGCTGCGCCATTTTGGATCTTGCTGCGTGATACCGCGGGAGTTTGGCGCCCGCGAATACGTAATCGCGGCTTGCCACCTTGCACAGCACACCTCGCGAGAGTTCGCAATTGCGAACACGTAGTTGCGGCGGAAAGGAACAACCTCGCACTCGCGAAATAGAGATTTTGCAATTCTGCACAAGAAATCCACCAGCAAACAGGATAAACCTTCAGAAAATGATGATTTTTATCAGAATCACTCCTCAGGTTGACATTTGCATGGCCTTTTTTTTTGCAAGGAGTCCATTTTTGGGGGGGGGAGGGAAGGAAGTGCCCCACAGTCTCCAACTTCCTGTTCCTGTCCAGCAGGCTCCTCCCAGTGCTTTGTCCATCTCCTGGTCACTTTCATTTGGATCTGGAGCTGGAAGGATTACTTTTTGTGGGTGCTGCTGGATATTTGGATTTGAGGCCTTTTTGACTTTCTTTGGATCACTTTTGGATTAGAAATCAACTTTCACAAGTAAGTTTGTTTGGGGCATTACAGTTGCTGCAACTACAATTTTGGAACTTTTTCAGAACATTAAATAAATTATATTGTGGGTAGCCACAGTATCCAGTAGGACCAGGGTTGGTTATGGGTGCATGATACAACTGTTTTGTTGAATTTAAACACCATTGAGGCCATGGATGGGCTGGGATTGTGCTGATTTTTGTTGTTTTTGTCGTTGTTTTGGGGCTGCTGGTGGGGCCTTTTGCCCAGGGGTGGTGGTGCATGGACTGAGTGTGCCTGTGGTGTGGTCTCACTCTCTTTAATGTAAACATCATGGATGGCCTTGGATTGTGGTGATTTTTGGCTGTTTTTATGTTTTTTGGGGGTGTACTGTTGATGTGGACTGGCCATGTGGGTGGTGGCCATCTTGAGTGCTGGCTGGTACAGGCAACATGTGCTTGGGGTGTAAGGGGCCATTTTGAAGAGAGGCAGTGTCTGAGGCCTGCACTTATTTTGCCTACTTTTCATTCATTATGCCCAGGGGTAGTGAGTGTTGCATGGGCCTAGTCTTTCTGAGGGGTGTCTTCTTGAATTTAAACACCATTGAGGCCATGGATGGGCTGGGATTGTGTTGATTTTATTGTTTTTTGTAGTTTTTTTGGGGCTGCTGGTGGGGCCCTTTGCCCAGGGGTGGTGAGTGTTGCATGGGCCTAGTCTTTCTGTGGGGTGTCCTCTTGAATTTAAACACCACTGAGGCCATGGATGGGCTGGGATTGTGCTGTTTTTTGTGGTTTTTGTTGTTTTTTGGGGGCTGCTGGTGTGGCCTTTTGCCCAGGGGTAGTGGTGCATGGACTGAGTGTGCCTGTAGTGTGGTCTCACTCTCTTTAATGTAAACATCCTGGATGGCATTGGATTGTGGTGATTTGTGGGTGTTTTTCTGTTTTTTTGGGGTGTACTGTTGATGTGGACTGGCTTGGGGTGTAAGGGGGGGCCATTTTGAAGAGAGGCAGTGTCTGAGGCCTGCACCTATTTTGCCTACTTTTCATCCATTTTGCCCAGGGGTAGTGAGTGTTGCATGGGCCTAGTCTTTCTGTGGGGTGTCTTCTTGAATTTAAACACCATTGAGGCCATGGATGGGCTGGGATTGTGCTGCTTTTTGTGGTTTTTGTCGTTTTTTTGGGGCTGCTGGTGTGGCCTTTTGCCCAGGGGTAGTGGTGCATGGACTGAGTGTGCCTGTGGGGTCTCACTCTCTTTAATGTAAACATCCTGGATGGCATTGGATTGTGGTGATTTTTGGGTGTTTTTCTGTTTTTTTGGGGTGTACTGTTGATGTGGACTGGCCATGTGGGTGGTGGTGGTGGCCATCTTGAGTGCTGGCTGGTACAGGCAACATGTGCTTGGGGTGCAAGGGGCCATTTTGAAGAGAGGCAGTGTCTGAGGCCTGCACTTATTTTGCCTACTTTTCATCCATTATCCCCAGGGGTAGTGACTCAGTGTTGCATGGGCCTAGTCTTTCTGTGTGGTGTCTTGAATGTAAACATCATGGATGGCATGGGATTGTGCTTATTTTTCTGTGTTTTTCCATTTTTTGGGGTGTATAACTGAACTGATGTTCCTCTGTCTTCCATTGCTTTAAGGTCCACAAGACTCTAGAGAACCACCAGTGCCAGGAAGAAGTTCTGCAGCGGTGTGTGTGTGCAGCATAACGTCACGCGACGTCACGTCTGGACACAGACAACTCTGCAACTCGTGCAACTGCTGCCTGCTGTTCTGAAGAAGATGGCCCCAAAAAAAGTTACCCGTAGCTCCTCTAGCAAGAAAGTTGCCAGTAAGGAGCAGAAGAAGCAAGTTACCAAGGAGACTGGTGTGCCGGCCGCCCCTTTTTTTGGGAGTAAAAAAAAAAGTATGCCTGCAGCAGCAGCTGGATCTGCTGGGGACCAAGCTGGGAGCAGCACCCCCGCTCCATTGGGCTCAGTGCCACCACCACCACGCCAACTTAAGTCCAAGCCCTTCAGTGCTGCAGAGGCACTTAGTCTAGTTGTTCAATCACCATCGACCAGTGATGTTGGCTCATCGCAAGAAAGTAGCAGCAATGTCCCTCAATCAACACAGGTTGTTGTAACTCATCTGACGAGTGTTGAACAACCACAGCCGCAACAAAAACCACATGTGCAAGTACAAGCCCAAGTACATGTGGAAGGAGAGGCAGCGCAAGGAGATGCGCAAGCAGAGGTGCATGGAGGGTCACAAGTGCCCACAATAGTTGTTCCTCCCGAAGTAGGGGCACATCAGGAAATCGACAATCAAGGCGAGGTATCATTTGAGGAAGACACTCCTCCTGATGATCATTCATTGTCTTCCACACCCCTAGCAAGGAAGAGATCAAGGGTGGTGTCTACATCTTCTTCAAGCACACCTCCTTCTGATGATACGGATCAAAATTGGGAACCAGCACCACTGCCGTCTGAGAGTGAGGCACATGATCTGACAAAGGTAGTTAAGCGTAAAAGGAAGCTCGTCCAAAGTCTCAGAGTTATGGAGTGTGATGATGAGGCTCAACAAGAAGTGGGGGATACTGCTGCTGATGAAGACTCTGACAACAACGACCCAGTCATCATAAAGGTCACTGCAGCCCCAGCGGGCATGCAGCAAACAAACATTTTGACCCTAGCCCGAAAAGCTGCTGAGCGTGATGATGATGATGTTGTCGACGAGGAGGCAGTGGAAACACCACAATCATTGGAGTTAAGTACACCAACTCGTACCGCTTCCATATTTCTTTCTCACAAGAAGGGACCTCCATCCACCTCGACCTTAATTAGTGGCGGTGAAAGTGCACAACGTACAAAAGTTGGGCAATCCAGATCCTCCACTTCATCTGGCATTAGCAGCATGACCACCACCACCAGTATCGCCGCCTCCTCCAGGCCCCACAGACACTTCAAGTCCCCAGTTTGGGACTTCTTTACTGTTTGCCCAAAAAGGGAAAAGTTTGCCATTTGTACCCTTTGTAAGCTTGCAGTTAGTCATGGTAAGTTTGGTACCAACTATGGTACCGGAGGCCAGAGAGGTCATCTTAGGAGACAGCACACTGTCCAATGGTATGCGCACCTAAAGGCGATCAAGGAAGCCCGAATTGGAAGTCAAGAAAACGTTGATGTTTCATCTGATGATGACGAGGAGGAAGAAGACGTGTCAAACACTTCACTTACACCCAGTACCCCTGTCAGCAGCACACCCCATGTGAGGCACACTAAGAGTGTTGTAGCGAGTGAGACACCAACGCGCAAAAGTTCACCAGCGAGCATAATTGGGTCAACGAAGTCATTATCATCCCGTAAATGCTTGGTCCAGGGCAACATTAGAACCATGTTTTCTTCAGACGCGCCATATGAACGCAACCACCCACTGACGCGTCTGTATAACACTAAGCTGGCTAAAATGCTAGCTGTGGACCTTCTCCCTTTTTCTTTTGTAGAAGCGGTAGGTTTTCTAGAATTAGTGGCAACGCTCTGCCCTAAATGGAAGGTTCCTAGCCGGTTCTATTTTGCCAGAGTTGCGGTTCCAGTACTACATGAAGATGTGCTGGAGGCGATTGGGGCAGCTTTGCAGAAGAGTGCTGTTCACACAATACATCTGACAACAGACATGTGGACCAGTGGCGCAGGCGCTGATTACATGTGCATCACTGCACACTGGGTCTCTTTTTCAGGTGTTAAAGCAAAGCTAAACGCAGGTGTTGACCCAGACCAAGTTTTTAAAGCTGCTCGTAAACATGCAACACTAGCCATGTTTGGCTTGGAGAAAAGTCACACATCACAAAACATTTTGGACGAGTTTAACAAAAAGGTCTTTCACTGGCTGTCCCCAAAAAAACGCAAGATTGGTTATGTTTCCACGGATAATGGCGCCAATGTAGTTAAGGCCATGGCGCTGGGTGACTATTTCAGAGTGCCGTGTTTGGCGCACTGTATCAACCTGGTAGTTCAAAAATTCTTGAGTGATAAAGACAGTCCAGCGTGCGAGGTAATGGCCACCTGCCGCAAAATGTGCAACCATTTCAGCCATTCTTTTAAGGCCCGGAAGCATCTGAGGAGCCTGCTACTTGAACGTCGAATGCCAGTGAAAGCACTCATCCAGGAGGTGGCAACACGTTGGAACTCAACCTTCTACATCCTTGAGCGTCTGTATGAGCAGTATACGGTACTCGATCACTATTTCTTAAAAGAGGGTACAGCTCAGAAGGACCTGCGGATGGGTGCGGCGCAATGGGACATAGTTAAAAGCCTGACAGACATGCTTCGTCCTTTTGAGTTCTTCACGCGTGCAGTCAGCCAGGAGGACTGTAATTTGGGAAAAGCTATCCCATTGTTGTGCATGCTGGAGCACCAACTGAAGGCGGTGTCTTCTGAGTTAGAAAAAGATGAAAAAAACAAAGACCCTTTTCTTTTGTCGGAGAAATTATTAGAGCGCCTACGTGGTGATGAACGTCTTAAAAAGACGCTGGCAGGCCAAGCATTCTTTCCTTTTGCTGATGAAGATGTTGAAAAGTACAAACGTTGGCTAGCATGGTCAGCCAAGAGGTTTGAAAAAGAACGGCAGGATATTGAAGGAAAAGGCAGTACATCAGCATCAGCATCAGCAGGCCATCCCCAGTCAAAAGAATCCACTTCTGCACCTGTGGCTGTGGCACAAGTGACCTCTCAGCCGTTAAAGACACCGGCAACCGGATCATCTGCACCACACACAAGAGTAACAGTGGCTGCTGAAGCGGATTGGCTAACTTTGCTTGGGTATGGTTCTCAAAAAAAGGTCACAGGCACAGCAAAAAGTAAGCAAAGTGGAGGAACCGTTGAGGACCTTGAGTCGATGGTGCAGGACTATCTGAATGACTCAACAGAGGTCTTTCTTAATGATGAGCCATTGCAGTATTGGCATGGGAAAAAACAATTGTGGCCACAGCTCTCCAACCTGGCTATAAACTATTTGTCTTGCCCACTCGCAAGTGTGTCTTCTGAACGTGTTTTCAGTGCTGCTGGTGGCATTGTAACTCCCAAACGGAGCCGCCTCTCGCCCAAAAATGTGGAGAGGCTAACAATGATCAAGATGAATCAGCACCTCATACCACCAGATTACAAAGTACGAGAAAGCACGCCGCATGAAGACGAGGAGGATGGCAATGTAGATGAGGGGATTTTTTCTCTGTTCGGTGACGCTGACCTCATCCTGCCTGAATTCGCAGAGTATGATGACGAAATCTTCTTCTTATTCCCTGACACCGAGCCCTGAAAATGAGACAATGAATCAAAAACTTTCTTTTTCGTCCTTATTCACTTTTATTCCTGTGTGTCTGTCTTTCTTTGTTTTGCACAGTTAATTTAATACAAACTTTAATCACCTAATCCCAAAAACAAGCCCATCAGCAGAACTGTCTTCACTTGTTTGCTTATTGATTTGAAGGTGCCGCAGTCTACATTCCTCAGGTTCACAAGTTCAGAAGAACATGCTCCTCTATCCTCCGCCTCCTATTTCCCTCAAAGCAGAGGGCTGGATTACGCCCAATGAAGAAAGACTCAGCACTTGTGGGGGTGTTCTACTTCTTTGCGGGTGAGTTGACGGCTCTGGGCCCATTGCTGTGAAGCTCTAATAACGGATAAAAGTGTTTTGGACCAAATATGAGGCGGAAATTTCTTGCCGTTTTTGCTGACTTGCTTACCTTTGAGGTGCTCTTTGGCGGGGTTCCGGGTGTTTGTGGGTGAGTTTTGGGGTCTGGGAGCACTGCTGCGACAGTCTAATCTTGATTGCATTTGCTTTTCAGGAAACCCGTGGTGGAAAACAGGAGTTATGATGAATGATGACCTAGCTGCACAGCGCGTTTGGACCGAAGGCCGAGAGATATTGTAAGTATGAGATTTTGCTTTTTGGCTGTTTGGGGGTGTTGTCGCGTGCTTTTTTGTGGGTGGGTTGGCGGGTTTCTTGGGGCATTCCTGGGAAGGTCTAATACCGGATAGAAGTGGTTTGGACAAAATCCATAAGGAAAAGCCTTTTTTTTGCTATTTCTTCTGACATCTTGCTCAATGTAGCGTTTTGGGGGGCTTCCTGGTGTTTGTGGGTGGGTTGCGGGGTCTCTGTCGAAGCACTGCTGCGACAGTCTAATCTTGATTGCATTTGCTTTTCAGGAAACCCGTGGTGGAAAACAGGAGTTATGATGAATGATGACCTAGCTGCACAGCGCGTTTGGACCGAAGGTCGAGAGATATTGTAAGTATGAGATTTTGCTTTTTGCTTGTTTGGGGGTGTTGTCGCGTGCTTTTTTGCGGGTGGGTTGGCGGGTCTCTTGGGGCATTCCTGTGAAGGTCTAATACCGGATAGAAGTGTTTAGGACAAAATCCATAAGGAAAAACCTTTTGGCACTTTTTGTAACTTAGGGTTCGTTAGGGTTAGCCCTAGCAGCAGGATTGCATGTGTTTCAGGGTGTTCTATTGCAACTCAGTTCTGGGGTGTTAGAGCACTCTTGGAGCGATGCTGGCTATGGATACTTTTGCTTGCTTGCAAGTGGTTTGAATACAATCCACGGTGGGTAAGGGTGTATTTGGGCCTAATTTTACTTTCAAAGTACGTTTTGTCACCATTTTTCTGCTAGTCCTCGTTTTTTGAGATCTGATTGGGGATATTCTACATTTTTGCGACTGGCTTTAGTAAGGGTCTTGGTGGGAGCTTTGCTGGGAAGGTCAAATTTTGTTCTAAAACACAGTTTACAGTACACCTAGCTTGAGGGGAAAGATCCGCTAAATTATTTTGGCCATACTTATTTATCCTTAAAAAGGTGACTCAGACAGAGTACGCAATTTCAAAAATATTGTACTGACTATTAGGGAAATCAAAGTGTGACTTTTTGCACCACACTGCGTACATACCTTATATTTATTTATCAGTGGTATTGTAATAGCACTTCCTGTTTTCCGTTCAATAATTACAGGCCGGGTTTCAGTCAACATCCGCCAGGCAGGCAGTGGACAGGGTGTCTTCTGTCAGTGGTCACCAACATTGATGGACGAAGCGTCAGCTGGAATGGAGGAGTGCCGCTAATAAGAGGAATTGTTTGCTGCATGCAACTTACTTACCAAATTCAACAGGACAACTCCAACAACATACAGAATACAGATACAGTATCCATTGTTTTCTTCTATGAGTGTGACTGCATGTGGTTAGCTTTATTTTTTACCCAAAGATTTCTTTATCTTCAATTATTGTTTGTCCATGCTGTTCTTTTTTTTCTTCTCTCAACAAAACCTACCCAAAAAGAAACACCCATTCCCATCCATTTTCCAAACCCTAACCCTCTTCCCCCGGGCTGTGTGGTTTTGCTTGATGTCTGACTAAATGACATCAATAATTCCACACACTTGCTGGGGAGGATAAGGTCATAGCAACAGGCTGGTGAAGGAATACGAGGATATATGCTAGACTTACTCAGCTTCAGTACTATTTCTTGTAGTAGTAGGAGCCAATGTCAAATAAATTCAACGCAAGTACTAGTTATACTTGCAATACTTTACCATTTGTTAGGCTACATTGTGGCACTGTTCTAGTGTACTGTCACCTGCTATATTCTCGATCGTACCGTAACCGTTGTAATGCTACAGTAAGGACAAACCAGGTTTCGTTTTCTTTTTTCCATAGGCATGCAACTGCCACTGTGTCACACCACTAGTACCACCGCAATGAGGAAATTTCATCCGCCCAGGATTGCCAACCTTAATCCCCATTTCACGTGGAGCCAGCCCTGGGCCTAGCCCTAATTTCTAACACAAATTACAGGTAAGATAAGCGTTTGGTGGGAGGTAGTATAATGGAGTATTAGGACTAGACGAGAGATTGACGGTAGTACTACTAAAGTCCTAGGACTCTTCAGGAAAACAAACTTACTGTTACACCCCCACCCACCAGACTGAAAAGCAGTAAAAAACAGGTATGGTCAGATAAAGTTTAAAAAAGTATATTTATGTAGCCCTAACAAAATAATCTCCCTCAAGACCCTCCCTAACCCCAACGATTGTCTTTGAAAAGTCCCAAAAAGAACCCAACTCCCAAATCCCACCCCCCAAAAGTCTCTAAAAAAAGGGCAACGGACACTCCACTACTGGAGGGTGCTGGTGAATTTTGCGGCCAGGGCATCATACTCCTTGCGGAGGGTGGCAAGGTCGAAGCGGAGGCCCCAAGTTCTTGTACCTAAGGACCTCCTGCTCCAGGTAGGACATTCTGACTCCTAGGCGGCGCTGGCGTGCTTTGCAGCTCCTGTGGGGGGCAGCTGGTCTTTTTGCTGCTTGGCGGTGGCGGTTGGCTTTGTTAGCCCGGATCCGTACCGCTGGAGCACTGCGCTGGCTGGCAGCCCGTGGGGTCACGGAGGAGGATGCAGCTGTCCCAGTCGAGGATGTTGTGGTTGCACCGGTCGACTGCGTGTCCTCCTCCTCCTCCAGGGCCACCAGCCGCCGATATTCGGCTACAGTGGCATCCAGCCTCTGTTGCCGGGCCATTCCAGCCTGCTCCCTCCGTGATGTCGATTTGGAAGGAGCAACTATATGAAGAAAGAAAGACATAGTCTGTAACCAATGCTCCTTAACATTAATAACACAAAGTGATTGAGCCGAAAGTTGTGTCACAGTACAAGTAGCAAATTGAAAGCACAGTAGATAACTATTGAGGAAAGTATCTATCTAACCGCCCACTTCTGCATCCTTGCTCTAACATTAGTGGTAGTTTAATGAACACATTCTACGACCACTATGGACTTCCATTACAGTCGACTATGACAGTACACCAGTCTTATTCTTCTTCTTCTCTCTTGTTTAGGAAAATTGGTACGTTATCTTATGCAAGCCGGCAGAATGCCAGGGCAGTGAACTTGCACCCGAGAAAAACAGACGCACACCATGATGAGTGAGACAGACTTGCGTTACTGTACCGGTCCAGTACATGCAGGTGGTGAAGCTATTACTTTTCTATTACGGGTGGCACTGAGAATACTCTGTTACAAGGGCTACTGCTTAATTAATTTACCTTTCACCCTACAGTGCAAATGAGTACTAGAAAAGGAAAATGAAGAAGCTAAATAATTAGATTATCTATCACTTCACATGGGATGTATTTGATGACATATGGGATGACTTTAGGTGCTTTGCTTATTATTGAGTGAACAGTGATACACCCACACATGAATGACGTACTACTACTAAACTAAAGTTATTAAGAGAGGTACGGAGTGTCCACCGTAATAACCGGATATATCACAGCTAAGTCGAAGTACATTTAGAGGATGCTACTACCTGGTTGATTTATAATACACCCGTGCAGAAAGCACACTATGCAGTCTTCAATCTCAATAAGTAAGGAATATATAGCTTACCTCTTCCCGCCACCACCGTGCGAACCCTCACAGGAACGTCCGGCACTTGCACCGCCTCCTCCCCAGAGTCCGCGTCCAACACCACCACCTCCGCGCTGGCCCCGCCACCAGATGTTCCACCTACAAAGTACATTTAAGAATGTTAGAATACACCACTCACTACTATATAATATTTGGTCTAGGAGGAATAAAGAAATGTTAAAAAAACGAAATACATGTAATAATTTGTAACTGTCTACTCTAAAGTAAAAATTTCCCTTTTTCCAGGGAAGGCTGTTGTCTTGCTGCACTTTTTGGCACAACTGATGAATGCTTGCTTTTTATTTTTAACACACAACACTTTTTCTCCTAACAGAAGCTTGACTTCTAAGAACACGATCAGGGTCAAGCTCAAGTTCAAACCAGGTGAGAGCTCAGCTCGACCACAAGAAATGTGTCCAATTAATCGTTAGCACTAAGCACTTTTCCATTTGCAGTTAAACGTTTACTTTTATGACAAAGTTGATTTTAATAAATGTGTTTAGTTTTAATAAAGCTTTTAAACTTAAATAGACTCTGTGGTTTTTGGTCCTCCAGACTAGAGTGGATGAGCTAAAGGTTTTGGAATTTTTGCAAGCATGAGTGCCTCTGACACTTCTTGACTGTGACTCCCTACTCTTGTCCTGCGTAGGATAATCTAATGATCATTGTGGATCAATCATCGGTGACTTAGGGAGCTAAATGACTCTGCCACACTATCTAGTCAGTAAGGAGATTGGGGGTTCTTCAAAGTCTGATATCACTGAGGTATGTGGAAAGAAAGTCTACCTGCGCCTATTATAATTGATAAACAATGCACTATTTAGTGTTCATAGTTCGGTTTGTGCAGATTTGTCCCTGCAACAGTAGTAGAATGGATTGTCCTCCTATCCAAACCAAAAGTAAAGTAGTATCTTATTCTTTCTTGGTGGTCATTCACCTTTTTATTGTTGGCAATTGTCAAAGCATAAACATTTAGAAGACTTGAAAAGACATTATGGACAATCCCAGAGGACTGCACTCAGTGCATAGAGCTATTGCTGACTAGAATGGGAGTCCAATGGAATTGCCAAATGTGCAATCTTAGTTAGCTACACACACAGACTAATAAGAATAATCTAGTAATACCACAGGGAGTCATAGTCAAGGCAGGATAAGAATTTAGATCCAGTCTACAAGAAGATCAAAGACGATTTTGAAAAAATCGAATGAGGAACGCTAGGAAAAAATAGGTACTCTTTATTAAAATTAAAACTTACTGGGGCCAGCAAAGGAGCCCTCGCCTGCCCGATCCTGGCCTGCATCCTCCTGAACAGCACCCTCCTCCTCCTCCTCCTGTGTCCTCTTGCCCTTGGGGGGAGCTGATGTACAACATGAAAGAAAGAAAGAAAGACCAGAAAACATGGATGAGATTTGTCAACCAAATCAAACATTTCAAAAGAACAATAACAAAATATTTTGGAGAAATAGCAAATAGATAGACAACTATTCCACTGGATATATTGACCTATCTCATGTGGTATACTACGTTATTCGTATTGCCTGATTTGCGGACCGTTGACTTTCAAAGTTGCTATGTAACTCAATAAACAGACTACTAAAAAGGTTTGCCTAGGCCTGGCAGGCAGCAGTCCGCAGCACGCGAAGTGACAGACAAAGTCCATCCTGCTTGCAGATCAGTGAATACTCAAACTATCAATCCACCGACCACCACCACTATTTCTTCTTATAGCCATGTGTCTAAAGGAAGGACTGGACTTCAGTCTGTTGGGGCTGATTTAGAAGTCCCTTGCGTCTCATTTTCCTCCATTGTTGCGTGACTTTTGTGACGCAGCGGCAGAACAAAAGAGTCGCCATGGTGCGGCGTATATATTAAAAAAAAACGCATATGGGAGATGCATCACGTTGTAAAGCCCTGCGCCATCAGGGGGCGTTCCGGCGCAAGGGAGGGCGTTCCTGCGCAGGAACGAATCCTAAAAGTGGCTGAGGGAAATCTACAAGATGTCAATCAGTCACTTTTAGGACAATGATGCGTGACTCAAACCCTGCGCCTGCTTGAAGCCGATGTACGGCTTGATGCAGCATTGGGGAGATAGGGCACCCCAGAGCATTGCTGGAGCTGCGCCATCGTTGGCACGCAACTCCAGCAATGCGCCGCCTTTACGGCACAGATGCGTAAGGCTTCTGTGACGTTTTGGGCCAATGGGTGGTGGTGGCATGGCGCACAATTACTGCCGCATCCCTGCTACTTTGCAGGGATGCGCCGGTAATTGAAAATATGACCCTTAGTGTCTCGCATTACGCAGTTCTTTACACTACACTCATACATAAGTTCTCAGGCCAATGAAATGAACACAAAATACAAAACAAATAAGCATAGTAGCAAGCAAGGCTACTGAGAAGGAGAGCAGTGCACCTGAAATGCATAGAAGATTTTGAAATATAATTTACCTACAATGTAATCGGCAGCATTATTGCTCTTGGTAAAGAACAAAGATTTGCAAATAACAGAGCCGGATAAAACAGATTAGTGATGAAATAGCTAGAAATAGCTACTACTACTCACCAAGCCTGGGGACCTCTACGCCGAGCGCGTCCAGCAAGTCCCGTTCCCGGTCCATGACATCCGTCCAGCGGTGGGTGGCCTGGTTATAGGTGCGCCGGACCCCAGAGAGCTTAAACATGGCCCGGCGCACCTTCTCCCACCGCTTCCGGCGCTCCCGGATGCCATAGCCGGTTGCGATCTTGCCGCCTCCCAGGATCGTCTTGGGGAGGCGGCGCTGGACGTGGAAGATGAGTGCGGCCACCTCCTCCGTGCTAAAGATCTCCCGTGGCATCACTTGCTCTGCCCTCAAACGCCCGCACGGGAGCCGGGCACGGGGTGCGGGACCCTTCCCCTTCTCAGGGTGCTTCCCGGCTCCCTTTACCATGGTCTGGGCAGAAATGAGTTAAATAATAAAGAAGAAATAGAATAGGGAAGAAGAAAAGAAAAGAGTTTCAAAAAGTAGTTTAAAATTAACAAAAAGTAGCAGAAAACACAAAAATATAGAGCTAGAAAAATAGAGGGATAGATAATAAGTAAAATAGATCAAATAAACTTCAAACAAGCAAAGGATGGCAGAGATTCAGAGAGGATACAGAAAGCATGCCCAGAACCATAGCAATGAATGAGAAACAAGATGGCCGCGCCCATTCACGACCGCGTGGGTAAGTTCGCGCGAGATTTTCCTCGCGATCACGCGCAAAATTGTACTAGCGAGCAGCACACTTTGCGAGATTACACATAGCGGCCGGAAACGGAATTACGTCATGCAAACAAGATGGCCGCGCTCGTGTACGACCGCTAGGGTAACTTCGCAAACGTATAGCTACAAGCGCCTTGCGAACACGCACAAAATCACGCGAACATACACGCCGCCCCAAAAAAAAATAGTGTATTCGCACGCATTCGCGGCTTCCGAAATCGATCTCGCACGGATTCGCGCCCCGCAAATCGCGCGAAATTGCAGAAAAACGATTTTTGCTAAACTGAAAGCAATCAGCAGGTGCAAAAGTTCAAACTTAACATTAGTAACCATTCACTCTAGTGCTTCCTGAGGGGCCCCTCCAGAGTTCAGTTGCCTATTTGCAACTATTCCATGACCCTGCTATGACCCAAACAGCAGGCTCATAGAATAGCTACAAGTAGACCATAAAGGTCCTGTGAAAAAAAAATTGCACTGCAACAGAAAGCAAATTACAGATAAGGAAGGAAGCAGGTGCCAGCCAGACTGGAAGTTTCAAAATTACTGACACATTAATCACCCCCTAATTAATTCATGGCAGTTGAAGAAGGGCAGGTGTGCTTGCTTTCACTGCAACAGAAAGCAAATTACAGATAAGGAAGGAAGCAGGTGCCAGCCAGACTGGAAGTTTAAAAATAAGTGATTAATCAACCCCAAATTAATTCATGGCAGTTGAAGCAGGGCAGGTGTGCTTGCTTTTTTCACCCCCATAATCAACAGTGATAAACAAACCTAATGGGTGGCAGTGAGGATGTACCAGAGGGTGGCATGGGTGTACCAGAGGGTGGCAGTGGTGAAACAGAGGGTGCTGTGAACCTGTGATGATAAACCAGACGTAGAAACAACATAGTCGCGGCCGTTGCGAGCCGAAAAGTAAGTTCGCAATTGCGAAATGGTCCACAAATCCTCGCGAACGCTCGCCAACACAAAAAACTTAAAAATCCGCTAATCCGCGAGAGCTCGCGGATTTTGCGGATTACGAATCCGTAAATACGCAAATTCGCGTACACGAGATCCGCTAGATCCGCCCATGCTTAGTGCCAACAGCCCGTGAAGTGAAGAGATTTTCCCCAGAGCACCAGCGGTTAGTTGCCAGTAAGAAAGGAAGCGAGGGGGCAAGCCAGAACACAGCGTGCATCCCCTAGTGGCCGTCTGAAGAGATTATGTGCCTCTAACAGCATCCCTGTTGCATTTGCCAGCACCAATACACAAACAATAAAATGAACTAAAATTCAACGCAGCATACATACAAGCATAGATATGCAAAGGCTCTATGCTTATAGCAAGAAGGCCAACTCCGGCCTGAATTCAATCCTGAACGAGAGCAGCAGGTGCCCTGAAGCCCAATACCACCAGAGTAGCACTAATACCGAAGAGGCCAAGACATATCCATGGTGAGAGCTATAAGTGAGAAATTCATTAAAAGGGGCAAAGAAGTGTCCACCTGCCGGGTATCCACAAAAGGGACACCATTTCTGATACAAGGAGGGGGAAGCCTTGCACTACTCCCGACAGCAAGACAAGTAGGGAGCAGTCTGCCATCTACCTCACACACTTGTAAAGCATCACCAGATCTCCCCTGAGACAAGAGATGAGGAACAGCCCAGAGTGGCCGGAATGTAGGATGGAGCGTATCTACACCCCAGCTGCAGTAGCACTGCCCTGCTGCTGGACAGAGACTGCTCGGTGAGTGTCCTTTCCACACTGCCTTAAGTCTGAGACACCCATAGACCCATTACATGCACAAGGTGGGTCAGATGCTCCTTAGTGCCAAGCAGCCAACAACACAAAAACAAGGATACCCTGATCTCCCACGATGATCATGAGTTGCCCCCCGACTGCTTTGCCCAAGAGAAGAAAGGTATGTAAGAGGCCGGATCCATGAAAGCAATTCTACCCCCACCTCTGTCCACAACATGGCTGATGCACCTGTGAGAAGACACCCAGTCCTACAGACAGGACAAGACCAGCAAGTTGTCCAGGACAGGAAAAAATACACAGTCCTTCGGACAGGTTTGATTGACATGAGGTTCATGTGTTGAGAACTGATGACATGTGGCCTGACTCCATCTCACACAAGATGAGGAGATCACATGCGACGTTTGGCAGGATGCCACATTGCACGCAAGAGTTATAATGGAGAGGAGAGGATGTGACCAGACCTGTAACACTGATGTAGCTGATGACCACAGATGCGCAAGAGTAGAAGATCAAAGGGTGAAGAGACAGAGTACTCATGCCACTCCCGGAGACTGCACAAACATACACAAGCCATCCACCAATGTGGAGTGATGTCCCTGGTGACAGCTCAGCAGGAGAACCATTTGGTTCTCCTGCTGAGCTGTCACCAGGGAAATCACAATGTAATGTAAGCCATTAGCAAATGCCAACTGTGCCTCTTCTCCATGGTCCCCAGTGCGACATCCTGCTTACAGTCACTAGCTGCTTGGTGAGAGATTGCATCCCTGCTAATGGCCATACATGCCGGAAGGAGCGACCCCTGACCCTCCTGGTAGGTCGCTCCCCCTCCACACAGCTCCGACTGTGTGCCCCTGCTGCCGTTGGTAAGTGTCCTCCATCCTTTTGGCTTTCTGTGCCACTGTCTCCCCCTATTGTGCCTCGTTTTCTGCCCTCTGTTCCACCCATTTTCCCCTTGTTTTTTGTGCCTTTCTGCCCTCTGTTCCACCCTGTTTTTCCCTCGTTTTTTGTGCCCTTCTGCCCTCTGTGCCACTCGTTTTTACCTCATTTTTTGTGCCCTTCTGCCCTCTGTTCCACTCGTTTTTTTGTGCCACTCTTGTCTTCTGTTGCATTCGTTTCCCACTCCGCTGTGCCCCCTACAGCCCTGCCCCCCTGACTGCCCACTGCCCAATTGCTGCTCCCGCCTCCCAGCTGCTCCTCCCTCCCACCTCCTCATATATGCCAGACACTGCGTGGTGAGGTGAGCGACCCCTGACCCTCCTGGTAGGTCGCTCCCCTCCATGCAGCTCTGACTGTGTGCCCCTGCTGCCGCCGCCACTGCCCCTGGTAAGTGTCCTTCGTCCTTTTTGCTTTCTGTGTCACTGTCTCCCCCTCTTGTGCCACGTTTTCTGCTCTGTGCCACTCGTTCCCCCCCTTGTGCCCCATTTTGCCTTCTGTACCACTGTTTCCCCCTCTTTGTGCCTCGTTTACTGCTCTGTGCCACTCGTTTCCCCCTTGTGCCTCATTTTCCCTTCTGTACCACTGTTTCCCCCCTCTTTGTGCCACGTTTTCTGCTCTGTGCCACTCGTTCCCCCCCTTGTGCCCCATTTTGCCTTCTGTACCACTGTTTCCCCCTCTTTGTGCCTCGTTTACTGCTCTGTGCCACTCGTTTCCCCCCCCTTGTGCCTCATTTGGTTTCTGTACCACTGTTTCCCCGCCGCAGTGCCCCCTGCGGCCCGCCCCCTGCCCACTCACTGCTCCCGCCTCCCAGCTGCTCCTCCGTCCCACCTCCCCATATATGCCGGACGCTGCATAGCCGCGCAGCGGACGCGCGCAGCAGGTGTGCCGCTGTCACGCCGAAGGCGCGCCTAAGGCAAGCCCGTTTGCACCCGTCCGCACCTGGACCGCGCGAACACCACGACACCAGACTCCACTACGACGCCAGCACCCTCCACCCACTCAACGTCGGCCGAAACCATACCTGCTTCCAGGCCGCCCCAAAACGGACCCACAGACCCTTCTCCTGCTGTACCTGCAGCTTCACCTGCGACAGAGCCACCAAACCTCCAAGGACTGAACCCAACCACCTCCGCTGCATACTCCTCAACACCCGCTCCGCACGCAAACACACCGTCGAGCTCTGGGATCTGCTCAACACCTCCGCCCTAGATGTGGCCTTCCTGACTGAGACCTGGTGGAACGACTCCTCGGCGCCCGACATTGCCATAGCCATCCCGGATGGCTACAAGATCACCCGCAGGGATCGCGCCAACGGAATTGGAGGAGGAATAGCCATCGTCCACAAGTTCACCCTCAAGGTCGTCACCCACGCAGACGACACCCTAAACACTGCCGAACACCTCCACTTCCAGATCCACACCGACCCCAACAACACCCTCAGAGGAACACTCATCGTCAGACCCCCCGGACTCCAGGCTCAGTTCAGCGACTCCATCGACGACCTCGCCAGCACACACGCACTCGCCTCCATGGTCTGCATCCTCCTCGGGGACCTGAACTTCCACCTCGAGAACAACAATGATGCCAACTCCGCCACCCTGATCGACAACCTCGCCAACCTGAGAAGAATTGATAACTCCGAATTAAAAATAACCTGTGGTACTATAAACAAGCTGATATTTGTAAGTCGATGTTGTTATGAACAAAAATGTACAAATTGTAAATAGTGTTTTTTATATGTACTTTTGTAGCCCTGAAGAAGTCCCTGGTTGGGACGAAACGCGTTGGCGGTTTCAAAAGATTTTAAAGACTGGGCGTTTTCAAAAGATTTTAAAGACTGAGAAATAAGGGATGAACTGAAGCTTAACATCGACTCGCCTCTGAAACATCTTCTTTGTCACTGATTGTGCATGTTGTGGTATCTGTATATTGAGTGTGCTAGGCTAATATGTCAGAGTGCACAGTACTGACCAACAGTGCATGAGTGGACACAAACTCAACTGACATGCTGTCAGAGGATCCGGACTCCATCTCCACATGTTTTGTGCCCAGTATCTGGTCAATCCATGGACATGTGCAGAGAAGCCTGGGAGGTCACAACTGCATCTGGCCAGTTCTATCCTGCAGACTGCCTCGTGAGGCTGAGAGACTAAGTGGTGTTTAGTGTGTTTTTGTTTTATTCCAACAGGTTGGACTTGTTTTTGTTTTCAATAGAGTTTGAGAGGAATGTAGTGTCCTGCTAGACACATATGTGTGTTCCTGCACATACTAGTTTACCAGCCACTCCTCGAGGGCTGGCCTTTACTCCCACCCCACAACCATCCAATTCAGGCGTTACCGATCAGGTGACCCTGTCGATAAAAAAGCACGTGCTTGTGACCAGTTGAGTGTCCCACAAATCTGTGTCATTCATTCATTAACATGTGGGGCTAGGGCCCACGACACAACAGTGTACATGTGTTTTATTCACGGAAATATGTGTTCCTTTACGTCCGCTTATTACTGCCGCCTCTCATCATGCAATGAACGCTTGAACAAAATGTGACAATTTCTGCAAACTACTGCCATCAGAGCGCTGAAAATGTTTTTTACTCACAGTAAAAGCTTATCATAATTAGCCACCATTACTTAAGTTATTCGGTTTGCTTAGTGGAAGAGATTGACTGTAAGTGTTTAGAGCAGAACGCAGAATTCCGGCTCTTTTTAGCACTTGAATAAATGCATCTAATGAATGCAAGTCTACAAGTTTCGAGCATTTTGTAGAGGAATCAACTTGTAAATGCTTCAAGAAATAGCACGAAATATAAAATGTTCTACTATTCTTTGCATTTCTTTTTCATGTTCTTCGTTCTGACGAGTGATATGGCATTTATAGCATCGTCCTTCACTTGTCTAGATTTTGAAGGACTCCCACAGCTGTGCATCTTATGCATTTGAGCCGTGAACGTCATTTTGTGCTGGCCATGCGTAAAACTGCATTTTTCGTAAGTGTGTGCGGGTAGGGGTGGGCAAGTAGTTTGTATTTCTGTTTGAGAGATGCGAGAAAACAGTTCACTGAATTGCCATTTGTGGGATTCACTTCTGCAGCTATCGACAAAGAAAAACTGCATCTGCTGCCCTTTTGACAAGGACACTACACCATGGCATGGCGGCCTCTATGAGTATGCTGTCATCTATTGCCTTAATTAAGTGTTCGCTACTCACGCAACTAACAAGTTAATGTTTCACTAAATGAACTCCTTCTTGAAAATCCACATGCATTGATTTGTTCGTTCGTTCTACAATCTCTTCTCCCTTTAGTCTATATCAGTATGTTTACTACAACAAAGGAAAATGAGGAGGAGAAGGCATTGTAATACTTATGCAATTAAAAGCATTTCTAGTAGAACAGTGCTTGTTAGTATTTATTGTGCTCTGTACAGCTAAAAGGGCAATTGTATCTGTTGTATCCGGCTGGATACGTTCTAGTGTTCCGCCTGTGCTGTAAGACACACTCAACACCCACCCGCCACAGGCGTCACCAGTCAGGTAACCCTGACATTAAAACTGGCCCAGAGCACGTGCTCCGGGCCAGTTATGCACTCTAAATATCTGTGTCTGCGTGTTTCTTATGCGAGTATGTGGATCTAGCGCCCGCCAACTCTACAGTATCCATACGGGGGTATACAAAGAAAATAATGCAAAAATCCAAAACGAGAAGGAACATTTTTGATACAATACCTTAAGCATAGCCATTTTGATAGTGTTGTGTCCATTTCACATCCTCCAACCTCTTGTAGTATCCGATTCCACTCCAGAATTCAAGGTACTTAAACCTCACGTTCACCATACACATTAAAGACCAAGCCATTGGCTTTGCTAATGGTTCCTGCCTGGCTACATACATACGCATTCGTCATGATGCATTTGCACGCATGAAAATGCAAGGTCAGCAATTTTGCCAGGAGTTTTCTTCTGAAGACGGCTGTCAACGCAAACGCATGCGTCATGATTCCTGCACGTACTGTGATGCATGAGCGAACATTCCTAGTAACTCATGATGCCAATTTCAATGTACCCTTCTAACACGGTATATTAGGAGGGTGAATTTAATGGAAAACAAAATTGTGCGCGAGAGCAAATACATTTTGAGTGCCTGGAAAGTAGAGTGACATTGACAACCTTCACCACTTCACAAAGTAGGTTTGTTTTGAACTTTTATTCACTTACTTGGGGATTCTGAATTTCAAGTATCAACAAAGGAGAGGGGCAGGGGACTCAGAGCGATTGAAGGTCTAGTGCCCGTGTTCAAAAATATATGGTCAATAAACCTAGGGGTCACTGTTCCTGATTGGAAGGGATACGTTGTGGACAGACCAGGGGGCGGACAGTCAATAGGACTGTTTCTTGTTGCCCTCCCTCACCCCAAAGGGTGCCATGTTTCATCCTTGGGTGGGTGCTCCTCATCGGGCCGGAGCTGCAAAGCCCTATGGGTCCCCCAAACGGTCACTTTGGTGGAGATCTTTTTATTCCAAATGCCATATGATGAATGTGAGGGTGTCCTAATGTGGGGTGATAGGTGCGATGTGATAAAGGTGAGCTAAAATTGGCTAGGAGTTGTCAGAATAAGGCTTTTATTCTAGAGATTTCCCTGTCAAGATTAAAAAGTTAGTGTTCCTTATGAGGTAAAATTATGTGTTGAAGTAGCTCATAAATTGAAAATGCAGGTCGACATGTTTTGTGCCAAATGGTCAGACATATTTGTGGTGCTTCCTCAGGACCAAAAGCGGGGCTCAGTTGTCTACCCCACTAAGAAAGATAACATATTAGGTAACCCAGCAGTGGGTGGTACCTGTATATTGTGTAGTGAAAAACGGATGTCCAACCTGAAAAAGAAGAACATAGGAATGAAAAAGAGCACATAAAGAATAGTAACAAAGAAATAGATACATTTTTCTCTCTGGAATGGGAACTCTTAAAACGAGAGTAAAGTCCCTTGTAGGGGACACATATGTGCGCCAAGGGTCAGTACCTCGCAGCATTAAGCCTGCCATACATATTAAAAACATGAAAACAAGCATCAAACAACATACAAATGGTGTGATAACAGAAATTGCCAAATTGGTGTCTTACATGTTCAGCACTGTATCATTTGTGGCGTGATCAGTGCATGCAATAGCGCATTTGGCATGCAAAAGTGCTCCCCAAGCCCGGGAAGCATAGTCTTACTGAGTGGTTCGAAAAACACTTAGGGTCAAAGATTGTTGGTACCATCCCGGCATGGTAAATGGTTCTGTCCTAGTCAGAAGGTAGGTTCCTGTGTCTTCAAAAGGTTGAAGCTGGTATTCTTACTCACAGTTATGCCACAGTTACCTCACCGATTAACCTACCCAGTCCCTCTGCTCACCCGGGTCAAGGACGAGTGTTGGGGGTGTGTCACTTCTATCGATGGATTTCAGACCATAAAGGACCGCACATGACTGGCAGCCATCTTGTCATGGTGTGTTATCTTACAATCAAATGTCTGACTAGTAAAGTTGCAGTAGAAAAGAGAAAGGGGAAACCAGCCATATTAGTCCAGAGATGATCAAGGCTCCTATGCGACAATATATAAACATTGACGGAGATGCACGGTGTAGGGCAAATACCGATATATGTTAAAAATGACATGATGAGAGAAACAATCAAGGTATGAGAATGGTGTCCATAAATGGCACACAATAGATCTTGATTATAGCCCCGGATATTTATTGGGCTAGAGGGGTCATAGTTCTTTGTAGATATGGAAAAGAAGAAGCCAAGTACTGTATATACATTTTGTCATTTCAGTGGCGGCATATAGTAGAAATAGATGATAGCCCCGGTAATGCTCCTGGCTAGATGGGTCATGAATTTTTGTGAGTGTGGTTGTCTGAGTCATGCAGATGTAAGCTTCATGTCGTAGTTAAGATTGAATGTGGTATGTGGAATTACAATTCAATCCAGGGAATGCCATCATTTAGACAATGTTTGTTTGTGCGAAGGCAGAAGACCCAGCATTGTTATTTTCTGAACAGCGAAGTTCTAATCCAACTTGGTTTGGCTTCCAGGATAGTCCACCTCATGTTGTCAGGTGAATGTTTCAAGGTATTGAAATGGTTACACATCTTGGTCGCACTGAGGGCACAGCGAATCGTGCTCCTGTGTTCCTCTATCCCAATTTTCATGGCTCTACTTCTCATCTCTATTTAGTGAAGGCCACATGGGCAGGTGATGCGATGTATACAATTATTGGTGTTGCAATTTATTTGTTGTCTTTGCATCTATATAAAGTCAGAACCCAGGTTAAGCGTTTCTGAGTGTGATGTCAGTGGAAAGATGCTGCAAGAGCTACAGGGCTAGTGGCCAGGCACTGGAGGAAGTGTCCACAGGGTGGATTGTCTAACGTTTCTTGTCGGCTGTGGTCTGATGTGCACCAGATGGTCTCTTACATTCTGGGTTCTTTTGAATGCAAACTGAGGGCATTCAAGATTCATAGAGCTGGTGTTCAGAATGCCCCAGTCTTTAATAATAATGTTTTTAATCTTGTTGGATTGTGGCGTGAAAGCAGTGGCACACATATTGACGTCATCTGTGGGTATAGTTGTTTTCTCTACAAGGGCCTTGAGGTTAATATTATGTGCCCTTTTCTCAGTGCATTTGATCACCATTTGTGGATAGTTCCTTGCCAGGACGTTGTTGCTCAGGGTTTTTACCTTTATGTCACAATCACCAATAGTGCTGCAGTTTCTTCATAGCTGTAGGATTTGACCAAACGGTAAGTTCACGCAGAAGGCTTTTGGATGATGCCTGTCAAAAGGACAACAATCTATTACAATCAGTAGTTTTTCTTTAAGTTCATGTGCATAAAACTACTTGATATATGGAGCTCTAGAAATGGCCATCTCTTGGTTGGAGTGTGACTTTGTAAATGTAAGGAATGGATTCAGGTTATTGACGAATTCACTGAATTCTTGGCACTCTCTGTGTTCCCCATTCCCAAAAATTAGGATATCATCGATGTTGTTCTGGTAGTGGTTGGAAAGAGTAACTATGAGTTGTGTTTCAAAATGCACCATATACAAACAGGAGAGACTTGGAGCAAATGTTCTGCCCATTGAAGTGCCTTGTATTTGATGATATAGTTGTGTTTTATACTTGATGAAATTATTTTTCAAGGCAATCATGGCACATTCCATGATGAAGTCTGACCATTAGGAGCAAAACGTGTCGACCTGCATTTTCACTTAATGAGCTACTTGGACACATTATTTTACCTCATAATTAGCACAAACATTTTGATCTTGGCAGGAGAACCACCAGAATAAAAGCCTGAATCTGACAAGCCTTAGCCAATTTTAGCTCATCTTTATCACATCACGTCACACTCATCATACGGCCTTTGGAATAAGATGATCTCTTCAAGTGACCCTACGGGTGAACCATAGGGCATTGCAGTGAAGGCCCAATGAGGAGGATGTACGTCGTTACAACGCATGCTTTTACCACGCATGCCTTTACGACGCAACTTTTACAACGCAAACCCTTACAACGCATAGTGTTGAGGGGTGCTGGATAGGGAATAGTTTAATATACTATTCCAACTCCAGTCCCCGTGGATAGTTGGGAAGGTGTTGGACAGTAAATTAAATCTATTCCCTATCCTAGAGCGCCCCCCCCCCAGCGCAATGCGTTGTAATGGTTTTCGTTGTAATAGTTGCGTCATAAAGGCACTGCGTGGTAAAAGTTGCGTTGTAAAGGATGTTTCCCAATGAGGAGCACCAGTCCACTGATTAAGCTTGAGACCTCTTAGGGTGTGTGAGGGCAACAAGAAACAGTCTTGTTGACTGTCCGCCCCCTGGTCTGTCCACAACCTATCCCTGCCCTTCAGGAACAGTGGCTTTCTTTGTTCATTGACCGAGTCTTAATTTCACAGAGTTCCAATAAAATGTTTCAATACATGTCAATAAGAATACGTGTTAACATCTAAGGTTACAAGGAACGATTGCTTTCCTAAACAGAATGGTCAAAATATCCTTTTAGAAGTACAGAGGCCTGAAGCAATGAGACTTGTGAATGCACATAGCCAGTTAGAGTTTGGAGTTTCACTCAAGTCGAGAAAGTAACCTCATAACTTAGAATCTTTATAAACCTCATATTTCACCAGTGTTGATAGTCCCTGCACTCCATTCAATGCAAGCTCAGATTAGTTATTCTCAGAAGTTTGCTATGGAAAGAAGAAGTATGAAGATGAAAAAAGCACCAGGCAGTGGAAATGACATATTGGTGGCCAATGACCATTGGAAAGACACTGACCTACTGGAAAGCGTTTCTTGGTTTGTTCTATTATTATTTATTATTTATTTATTTATTTAAAGATTTGTAAAGCGCCTGGTGACCCAGAGGCGTCCCGGCGCTGTGAGGAGTTGAAATTGGCCAAGAGGGGAGAAAAAACTTATTTAGGGAAAAGCAGAGTTTTGAGCTGCTTGCGAAAACGCAAGTAGCAAGGTTCCAACCGCACACTGCGGGGAAGCAAATTCCAGCATGTGGCTGCCTTTACGGAGAAGCGACGGCCTCCAGTACGTACCCTCCTAAACTTGGGGACATTTGCCAGTCACTCATTGTCCGAGCGCAGAGATCTCGAGTCTTTGTACGGGGTAACCATATCTCCTAGGATCGAAGGGCCTTGTCCGTTGAGGAGCTTGTGAGCGATGCACATTGCCTTAAATTCGATCCTCTCTCACACTGGCAACCAGTGGAGAGCCTTAAGCGCTGGTCTGGCAGAGGTTTTGGAAGGAAGACCCATCAGCATCCGGGCAGCCGCATTTTGGGTTAGTTGTAGCTTGCCCAGAGTAGCTTCAGGGGCTCCTAAATAGACAGCATTGCTGTAGTCCAATCGTGCAAGTACCAGTCCTTGAACCAGGAGCTTCCTAGATTGAAGGGGAAGCAGAGGAAGGATCTTGCGGACTGACCGCATAAGTCCAAAGCAGGTTCCAGCTGTTTTAGTTGCCTGGGTTTTCATTGATAGGTCCGGTTCGAGCCAGACCCCAAGACTCTTAATTTCTTTCTTGGGGGCGGGCACCTCACCCATAGTATCGTGCCAAACAGATGATGAAATTGCTGACCGCTTCTTGCCCATCAGCATAATTTCTGTTTTGGACCCATTAAGTTTGAGTGAGGACTCGCACATCCAGAGATGGATTTTCTGGAGGCAGTGCAAGAGATTATCTGGGCATTGATCAAGATGTGAGAGAGAGACGACCAATAGCGTGTCGTCCGCATAACTCACAATCTTGATGCCGAAGGGGGCAACTACATCTTCCAGAGGGGCCATATAGGCGTTAAAAAGAGTGGGACTAAGTGAGGAACCCTGGGGAACCCCACTTGTCAAAGGAAGAGAGTCAGAACGGGAGTTGCCATCCCAGACCTGGAACGAGCGGCCCGACAGGAATGACTCTATCCAGGCCAACGCAGTGCCCCCGAGTCCTGCCCTGGCCAGCCAATGGACCAAGACACGGTGATTCGCCGTGTCAAAGGCTGCACTAAGGTCCAGGAGGATCACTGCCACTGACCCCCCCGAATCCAAAATGCACCTTGCCTCCTCGATGACGGCGAGGAGGGCAGTGTCCTGTACCTTGGCCAGGGCGAAACCCCGTTTGGGAACGTTGCAACAGATTGTTAGATTCCAGGAACTGGGACAACTGGACGTTAACCAGTTTTTCAGCAATTTTGCTGATGCCCGGAAGGAGCGAGATCGGCCTGTAGTTGGCCAGATCAGCGGGGTCCAATTGTTTTTTTTTGAGAAGGGCTTTAACTACCGCCCCCTTCCAATGGGCGGGACGGAGCCTTGGGACAGTGAGGCATTGATCAACTCCAGAACTGGAGGAACAATCGCAGAGGCGACTGCTTTCAAAAACCTCATGGGAGCAGGGTCACAGGGAGAGCCACTTTTCATCTTGGCCAGAGTCTTTTCAACTTCGTCCGATGAGACCACCCTTAAAGCATTAAGCTGTGGGCGAGGGTCGCCTACTGAACAAGTGTCAGGCGTCACGTTGTCCCAGCAGGGTAGCTGGCTAGGCTGCGGAAGTGAAGTTAAAATGTGGGAGATTTTAGCGTCAAAGTATTTTGCAAGTTCATTACTCCTGTCCGGTAGGGCCGTGGTCAATGAAGGGGGTTGTGGTACCTTTAGGAGTTCTTTGACGATGAGATAGGATTCTCTCGCGGAGTTTGTGGCATTTTTTATCCTATCGTCATAGTAAGAGGCCTTAGAAAGTTTCAGAGCAGATTTGTATGGGATAAAGTAGCCTCTGCCAATTATTATAAGGATATCGCAAGTTACTGATGAGTTCTGTGCCCATATAGAGGAATAAGGCTAAGGCTGATTTCTTTTATAAGGTGATGGAACTCAAAGCTGACAGTACTGCTTACTTTGGGAAATAAAGAGTGCTGATGCCTAAAGCAATGCTTAGAAGCGGCAGTCAACACTATTAAAAGTCAGTGTGTCAATAACCAATGCTGCGTAGTCTTGAATTCCCCATGGGACTCTTAAATCCACTAACAGGCACTCCCTGTCCGTTATTCTCACCCTTATAAGTTACTGTTTTTTCCCTTTGTGCAAGATTTCCATTTTCCTCTTCCTCCATCTTTTCCGTTTGCATGTTTTTCCCTGTCTTGCTCTCTGGAAATCTCTAATCAGGACTAATAAGTGCTGGTTCACAAAAAAGAGTGCTGGGTACCACTAGTAGTGTTGTAGCCCTAAGAATCATATGTACTAGCACTTTATTGCCTTTAGTAATAGCTACAGCCAAATTCCTTGGATGGGCATGGACTATCAGACAGAGGATTTTAGGCAGCTGATTGTCTTTTATTGTATTCAAAGTTCGTCTGTATTTTATTTACTTGAATATTTTTATTTGTAAATTTTTACTTGTAAATTCATATTCTGCAAATGTAATTTACGTTTTAATTCATCTGATTGTTATTCAAGTTTTATCTTAACTGAAGTGTTTTTTTTAATGGTTGCTTTTATATTTGTGATTGCATGTGCTTTTATGAGAAAAACTCGAATAAAGCATTTTTGACTTGACTTGACTTGACTTGAGTGCTGGTGGCCTTCATCAGAAACCCCCAGCTCAAATTAAGCATTGGGTGACATGCAATATTCTTATAATGTACGGTAGGAGGTGTGTTGCTCTTACATATGATGAATGTTTGCTGAAATGAAGAATAAGAAGAATAACATTACAATCTGTAGTGCAAATTGAAACACAATAAAGAGCTGTTAGAAGTGTTGCAAAAATATGTTATAATTAGTTTAATACGGGTCAGATGAAAAAATCTGTAGCTCAGAATGTTTAGAAACATGTAGAGAAATTCTATCATTCCTATAATCAACTACGGCATGCAAAAAAATAAGCGTTATCATATATATTTCCTTTCTTCTGATCACTGTTCATCTAGAAAAACAGAGAAGAAAAAGGAACATACAGATTTTGTTTTCACTGTTTAACTGCAGCTTTAATTAGGCTCTGTGTCCTGCCTTTCCCTGTGGCTGCTGGCTATGGCAGAATGCATTGTGACTTAGAACTCAGCTGTAATAGGGTATTACAGTTTAGCAGCTACTTCAGTTCATTGTTACAGGTGAATTGAGAGGCCACAAATAGACTTAATTAACAAAATTAGGGATAGACTTGTACACAGGGATTGCAGGCTCCAAGGTATGATAGCATGAATTATGAAGGCCTTTATTTCTCTATTGCACAGGACCAATATGTAGAAGTTTAACAGGGTACAAAGCTTTGAAAGAGGAAGGTGGGTGTTCAGGGTGTATTTAATTGTAGAGATTTAAAATGATGTGACTGGGATGTGGGATGTGCTGCTGGTGAGTAGCTAAATGCTGCTCTATATTTATTTTAACAGGTAGCCTAGTCTCCTACGTTTTCAGTGGTAATAACCTGTGTTCACTGGATATTCATAGGGACACTTGTAGTTCCTTTGCTGCAAATTATACAAGGGAAAGCAGGTGAAAGCCCCACTTCCTCCAGTTCCCAGCCAAGTAGAGGGGCAATGAAAAACAGACTTTCACTTTTAAAGTCTCTACTGAATTTGCTAGTTCCTATTTCCCTAAACTCCACTGCAACCAGAGCGTAAAATCTTGATTTGGCACGTGTATTATCAGCAACAAGACAGAGCAAGCAGCAAGCTAAACCTATTTCAGCTTTGTATAACAGCAAATTTCCCTGGGTTTAAGTTATTTTTTTAACTGCAGTGCTTTTTCAGTGAATTTCAAAGAGTTTTTCTATTGTAAGTTAAAATCTTAATAATTTCATGATGTATGACTTCACTTTAACCTTTGTTCACTAAATGTACTCAGTTTTTTTTAACGTAAAGTCTTATCACATAGCAATATATTTGCGCCCAACCCCTCGCTGCGCACAGCCAACCACTCAATGAGCCAGGGGGCATGGACTCTAACTTTTCATTTCAATTTGATTTTAACTTCTTTTTTTCCCACCGAACTCCCACAGAAGTACACGGGGGACCGAGTTGACTCCAAAGCTTTTTTTAGGGATTGTTTGCCCCCTTTGAGACCCCCCTAACCCCACACAAGGGCTAGTGGGTTCTGGGCATTTTTACCCTGGCCCCCTATGTGATTTGTATGTTTGTCCGGAATCAGTGACCAAGTGACCTGTTTGTCTAATTTGGAGATGAGTAAAACAAAAGTTGTTTATTCATTCAATATATTAAAAAAAAACTAATGCCTACTGCCGGAATGATTTTTATAGCTTAGGGGACCTGGAATAGTCTGACTTGTCACACTTGTAGATTGTGATTGTTAGTAGTTGTGTTAGTACTGTCATTGGCAGTGATTGCAAGGGCAAATGGGTAGTGCAAACTACAGTGGCCTCCTGACAAGGGTCCAGGACTTTTTTTGGGGGACAAATTAGGCACTGGAACTGTTGGCATAAAAAAGCGAACTTTTTCAGGTTTCTGTTGACCAAAAGAGTCTAATGACAACCTGCTCCGAACATGAGGTCATACAAGTACATGATAAAATAATAGAAAAAGAACTAGATACTAAAAGGAAAGGTGAATGTGAGTGGGTCTGGGTGAAATTTTACTTAGGATGACATCATTTTCTGAATTTTAGAATTATTGTGTATGCGTGTTATGGGAAATCCATGTAAATACACCATTATGCCACATTATTGTACTCAACATTTACTGCAAATGGACAAGAATAAGAGAACACAAGCAGCAGTGGTTGCACTGCTTTTGTTCAAATACATCCTTATGCCAAAAAGTGATGCAGGGTGCATTTAGCAATAAAATATATTGTGGAATAAATGATTTGGACATGGCATAATTACGAGTAAATTCACATAATTTTTCCGTAACTTCCTACACTTATGCAGTGAGGTATAGAGGACTTATCGGAAGGGGGAGAAGGTAGAAGCCACTCCCCTGGCTTTCTAAAGGGCTTCTGGGACCTGTAGTATTCTCTGCCACAATCTTGCAGGAAAATGCATCATTGTTCCCTACTATATCCCAGGACCAAATCCTGATCTGAAACACCTTGTCTATTCCTGACAAGCCTTAACACTATCTCTTTTGACTTGAAAATGTCAAGGAATACTTTTCCTTTCCATTTCTAGGACCCACCAATCCAGCCAAGTTCCAGGCACAGTGATTGAGCCTATTTGGATCCTGTCAGGTAGGAGGAGAATGCATATAAATACGGAAATGGCAAAGGGTGTTGGTGGTAGAAAGTTCTGACATATTGAAACACTGACTCCCAGGTAATATTACAGTAAGGCAAAAAGAAAGAGATGCAAAAGGAGATAGGTGACTGTGATAACATAGAAATGGGTGGAAACATTTCTCTGACTTTGGCTAGCGCAGAGGATAATTTTGGACCCTCAACTACCACCTTCTTAGAGCATTTCTGGTCCTGCTGGATGAAAGGGACTAATGGGCACCTAACTCTGCTAGAGTCAGCTGCACTCCACTGAAGAACCGAAATTAGTGTGAAATCAGTCTTTGTTTGCTTACGTTTTGGTTTAGGGAGGCCAGTGTGGTTTGTTCCTATTAGGGAAGGATCAAGAATGATTTACATAGGACTAGTTCCAAACTAAGGTGGCAGGTTGGGCAAAAGATCAACGGTTTAGAATGCTGCCTGAGAGATTGCTAATGGTTAGACTTTTTGGGAGCAATCCTCTTATACCCTTTTCTGTGTTTGATAATCACAAAAATGTAATGTATGTAACCAATAGCCCAAGTAGGGCACCATTGTGCCATGATTATCAATATATGATAAATAAGCAAGGGTGCAGCATATCCCACAACCCCCACTTTGTGAGGGAAACTCCAACCTTTTCCCATAACCCTGTAGAAATCCATTCCCTAACAGACATGCATGTAATAACTCACATAAGCGATACAAAAGGGGATGATGGACGGAGGGTTTGAGCAAATCAAACACTCACCCCCAGTCAACTGATCTGGGTTTAATCCATCACCATTCTTTAGCTCACTCGGCCACCCCAGTTCAGACATGGCTATATGCAAATCAGTCTGACCCTGTGCCTCATGGGAACAGTCCAGCCCGAACTGCCAAGCCATGTCTTCCCTGGACCGGAAACAAGCATCCCGGGACTGCTGCTTGGAGTAAATCAGGCTGAGGCTACTAGGCTACAGAGGGTGCAGAATGCCGCTGCGCGGGCCATTGTTGGCCTCCCGAGACGTTGTTCTGTCTCTGCAGTCCTGACATCCCTTCACTGGCTGCCAGTCAGACAGAGAATCAAATTCAAGGCTCTCTGTCTGACATTTAAGATCCTGAAACTCTCGTCGCCTCCTGCCCTTGTGGGCCTTGTCTCTCTCTATGTCCCCACGCGGTCTCTCAGGTCTGAATCTCTTTTTTTGGCGATTAAACCTAGGTTTAGACTGAGTAGGATGGGAGGTCGCTCCTTTTGTGTTCTGGCGGCTGGATTATGGAACTCCCTCCCTGTCCATATTCGTGCCCTAAATAGCCTGACTCTCTTTAGACGCGCTATAAAAACCCACCTGTTTGCCTCCGCTGACTGATTCCCTCTCTTCTCAGCATCGATCTGTTGTGTTGTGGTTCTTGATCAGGCGCCAGGACGCCCCTTTGCTGGGGCAGCTGTGCGCCTGATAAAAGTTATTAACATAACATAACATAACATCAGCCAGGCTATCTTGAATCCAGTGGCCAAGTGAGCAAGGGACTCACGTCTGAGCATACCCTGCCACACTTAGGGCGAACAAAGCGATACAAAAGGGGATGATGGACGGAGCGTTTGAGCAAATCAAACACTCACCCCCAGTCAACTGATCTGGGTTTAATCCATCACCATTCTTTAGCTCACTCGGCCACCCCAGTTCAGACATGGCTATATGCAAATCAGTCTGACCCTGTGCGTCATGGGAACAGTCCAGCCCGAACTGCCAAGCCATGTCTTCCCTGGACCGGAAACAAGCATCCTGGGACCGGTTTCGGATTCATAATCCTCATCAGCCAGGCTATCTTGAATCCAGTGGCCAAGTGAGCAAGGGACTCACGTCTGAGCATACCCTGCCACACTTAGGGCGAACAAAGCGATACAAAAGGGGATGATGGACGGAGCGTTTGAGCAAATCAAACACTCACCCCCAGTCAACTTATCTGGGTTTAATCCATCACCATTCTTTAGCTCACTCGGCCACCCCAGTTCAGACATGGCTATATGCAAATCAGTCTGACCCTGTGCCTCATGGGAACAGTCCAGCCCGAACTGCCAAGCCATGTCTTCCCTGGACCGGAAACAAGCATCCTGGGACCGGTTTCGGATTCATAATCCTCATCAGCCAGGCTATCTTGAATCCAGGGGCCAAGTGAGCAAGGGACTCACGTCTGAGCATACCCTGCCACACTTAGGGCGAACAAAGCGATACAAAAGGGGATGATGGACGGAGCGTTTGAGCAAATCAAACACTCACCCCCAGTCAACTGATCTGGGTTTAATCCATCACCATTCTTTAGCTCACTCGGCCACCCCAGTTCAGACATGGCTATATGCAAATCAGTCTGACCCTGTGCCTCATGGGAACAGTCCAGCCCGAACTGCCAAGCCATGCCTTCCCTGGACCGGAAACAAGCATGCTGGGACCGGTTTCGGAGTCATAATCCTCATCAGCCAGGCTTTCTTGAATCCAGTGGCCAAGTGAGCAAGGGACTCACATCTGAGCATACCCTGCCACACTTAGGGCGAACAAAGCGATACAAAAGGGGATGATGGACGGAGCGTTTGAGCAAATCAAACACTCACCCCCAGTCAACTGATCTGGGTTTAATCCATCACCATTCTTTAGCTCACTCGGCCACCCCAGTTCAGACATGGCTATATGCAAATCAGTCTGACCCTGTGCCTCATGGGAACAGTCCAGCCCGAACTGCCAAGCCATGTCTTCCCTGGACCGGAAACAAGCATCCTGGGACCGGTTTCGGATTCATAATCCTCATCAGCCAGGCTATCTTGAATCCAGTGGCCAAGTGAGCAAACTCACATATGTTCAGAAATATCCATGTGCACATACACTCACATTCACTTGTGCACACATCCAGCCACACAGACATTTTACTCCCTTCCTCACACCCAACTTACCTTCTGACATGGCAGGCGTTCATCTCATTAGACCTGGGTTAGGGTATTTAGCTTAGCTAAGGGCTGCATGAGTAGTGGCTGGAAAGTGGTGGATTTCCAAACCTTTACCCTAATTGTCCTGCCAGGACTGAATGCTATTTTTTTATGTGGAGCTTAACACAGCTGTGTTTTCCTATCGCTACAGATAACAATTTTTGTTGCTGCCCAATATAATGTTATTCAGTTTATCAACCCTGGAAAGATGGTAGTCTACATTTCGCCAGCATTCAAACTAGGTACGTGCTGGTCACACCAGCTCTCAGTAGTGAAAAATTATCTTATTGATTGTTTTACCTACTAAATTCATCACATTTTTCTGCTAAGTTGTACCCTGTACACATGTCCAAGGCACATTTTGTTATTAATTTCTAAAGTACACTGTGATGGAACCCCTTTTATTTACAAAGGTTGGTCTGAGAAGCAGCCTATAGCCATGCCAAATATCGTGGTATTTGGTTACATGAAGTATATTTTAGGATTGCTGGAAAAGACTGTTAAATGTGCATTAATTACGCAAAGGATTAATATACTCCGGTCCTCATTTATGAGGAGTGACGCATCGCTGTGTGAAAGCAGCGATGCATCACTTCTCAGTGGGCCCTCCTTGCGACATGAATGATGCGTCATATTTACTGTATAACGCATCATGATCCCCGGCTCCGGCGGCTGGTTAGCCCAGCACCATGCGACTCTGGGCAATAGCTTGCTTAATCTTCCCGACGGCCCCCAGCGCCTAGAGACCCTAACGGGTGATTGTGCGCTATACAAATGTGGATTATTATTATTATTATCATGTCGCGTGGAGTAACAGCTGCGTCAGTATTTCTGACGTATCTGTATGGCGCAAAAGTGCCGCATTGCTGGAGTGTGTCACAAAAGTGACGCAACTCCAGCAATGTGTCCTTTCACATGGGACAAGCCCCATGTGAAAGGGCTTGCGTCAGTCTTATGTCTGCTGTGAGGCAGGCATAAGATATTGACGCATTTGCACCTTAGAAGTGGCGCCGTGAAATCTGGTAGATTTCACTGCATCACTTCTACGAGGCTTACTTACGTGGGAACGCCCACCCTGCATATATTATACCTGACGCATGTATAATGTAGCGCAGGGTTTTGCAAAGTGATACATCTGCTTAGATTCGTCTCTTTATAAATAGGGTGCAACAGGAGGCATGTTTTAAGCCGCCGATGCATCATAAAAAGGGACACAAGGGAAGCGCAAAACAGTCGCAAGGCCTCATAAATAAGGCCCTCTGTGTTTTTCCACCATGATTATTGAAGAATTTTTCGGTCTGACGTTTTTCCTGTCAAAAGAAATCAAACTGTTTTGGGCCACAAATATTTAAAAAAAATAATTTAACTGATTTTACATCTTGTGCACAAGTGATCCTCACTGGAATGCCATCGGTTTAAAGACTTTCACAATGCACGCGAATAACGCGGATATGAATAACATAACCTGTAAAATTTGTGTTGAGAAAAGAGGAACATGTAAGCAATTTTTCATCAGTTCATCTCCCCATCCGATATGCTCTTAGCTTTCGTTGGTATTATGGTCCAGTCAAAACCAACCTGGGCAGATCTACCTATTCCTCGTCCCTTCCTAATAGCCAATATATTCCTATAATTCGTAAAACCCCTAAAACGAGCCTCCACGAGGAAGTGAATTAAAAAAATGTAAAAGATGCCATAGTATTTAAATTATTAGTGCAGAAGCTGACAGCAAAAGAATACATTTCCCGTAAAATAAACGTGCTGTGTAGACAATCACAACATTGTTAATATAATTAAAATGGGGAGCATGTTCTGATTAAAAATACCATAAAACCCAGGAAGGACTGTACGATGATAAAACTGTCGGATCAATTAAAATGGATTTAGCTATTTGGAAAGTAGTCAAAAATTTGTGGCATGCCATCTGTTATTACGGCGACGACATATGTTCGCCATCGGAGCTTCTGATTTGAGGATATATATCTGAGAATGACTACTGCACGCAGAATCAAAATATTTTCCTTGATGTCCTCCATATCTTGCAGGAGTTTAACAGGGTGTGATGTAACACCAAGTGTTGGAAATTCTGATCTGGGATACGATTTACATTTATTGACTGATTTTCTATCTGTGTGCGATACTGAGCATTTGAGATTTGGCACAAGTGAGCTCCATGTTACCGAAATGCAGCTAAGTGTGGAGCCAAATGACTTATTTCACATCGCAGCTTTCCAAATATATTGGTTCCAACGCCATGTTGTTTAACTACATTTCTAAATACCAACTTGTTGAATCTTATTTTGTGGCTGTAAAGAAATTGTGCACTCCAACTTCAGAAATGATTTTTGACAGTGGGCTCAGAGGTCCTTTACCCTTCCATCTTTGAACGCAGCCCACAGTGATTGGCATACCTTGGCCTGGATTACGAGAAGATCATATTTTCCCTGTTTTGCGCCATGGCGCATATTCAAAAAGGTGCGCCGCGTTCAAATAGGGAAAGTGCGCCCTTAGGAAACTGAGTCCTATTATGAAGAATGAGCAGCCTGCATGGCAGCGGCAAACCTGTGCTGCCCTGCAAGGATCTCTCAACCCAGTCCAAACCAGTTCTGCATTCACTGGTGCAGCATGACCACAGGGGGCGAAGACAGCATTGTACAAAAGCAGACACAGTCTTTTCAGGTGTAAGTAGCACTCCTCACACCACTCTAAAGTTCAGACCAGGTGTATTCAGCTCTGCCCTGAGTCACCCAGGCAAGGCAGGGCACACCTAAACCCCTCTCATTGACTGTCTAGAGTGAATGCATATCTCAGTTCCTGTCACCCACACACCAGACGCTGAATCCACAAACAGCCAGAGGCACACACAACGGTGAAGTAAGAAAATGCTCACTTTTTAAAAGTTACATTTTCAAACACAGGATTTAAAAAACACATTTACCAAAAGATGCGTTATTAAATTCTGAGTTCAGAGTGTCCAAACATGATTTTCTTATTTTGTCCCTAGGGAAAGTTACCCATGTAAACATGGAACAGTGCAACTCCTATAAGCCTATGGGACGGATAGCCTTTCAACAGTGAAAAATGTAATATACTGTATTTCTCTATCAGGACATGTCACACACACTTGTACATGTCTTACCTTTCACCTACACTGCTCCCTGCCCATGAGGGTACCTTGGGCCTACCTAAGGGGTGCCTTACATGTAAGGAAAGGGAAGCGTTGGACCTGGCAAGTGGGTCCACTTGCCAGGACAACATGGCAGTTCACAACTGCGTGCACAGACATTACAGTGGTAGGTCTGAGTTTCATTTAATTTACAGGGCTACTCATGTAGGTGGCACAACCAGTGCTGCAAGCCGACTATGAGCATTTGATTTACAGGCCCTGGCTCACACAGTGCACTTTCCTAGGCACTTACCAATAAACCACAATAATGGATAACCAATCACTGTCACAATTTATACACAGAGCATATGCACTTTAGCCCTGGTCAGCAGTGGTACTTGCCCAGAATCCTATAGCCAACGAAAACAGGGTCGGAAAAATAGGAGGCAAAAGGCAAACACTTTGGGGACAAACCTGTCAAAAGGGACAGGTCTAACAGAGGCTTTCTCCTCCTCTTGTCAAGTGACAAAAATAATGTACTCATGGTTCAAGACTTCAATTGCAGTTGCGTTGAAGAATGTGCCTCCTCTCAGGTAGGTGTGGTAAATGATTTACAAAGGGGAATTGTTCCAATAGGGACATTTTTCCATTGTGAATTGTGTTCGATGGCCTCGGAGGAGCAGGAAGTGTGGTGACTAATGAAGGCTCATCTCAAACGGGGTCATATTTTTAAAGAAGAACCTGATTCTTTCCTGGACTTGGGCTGCTTCGTGAAATGCACATTGAGGGATGTTGGTATTTTTGTCCCTTGCTGCCACCAGCCCTACATTTCGAGCAACTCAAATGATAAGGCACAATGTGACTTGCCTATTTCAAAGAGGCCACTTGTGATGCAAGGTACGTATAGTGTTTATCACAATTACATGCCTGTCTGTGTGCAAATTGCAATGGGGATAATACATTAAGGTCCATGCGCAGTTTTAATGTGACTTATTGTTAAAACTGCACGTGACACTTTTGGTGTGATACAGATTGTCATATTCAGTGAGTCATCTAACATAAATATTGTGCCCTAAATATAATTTGCAAAAACATTGCCGCGTTGGAGTTGATAGAAAACCTTCACCAGTGGGCAATACGTTCATAACATAGTATTTAGAACACAATATTTATGTCAGGCAATACTTTCGATAGCAATATAGTGACATTTTGGATATATATTTCAACTTCAAATTTCTTCAGGGTATACCACAACGGTTTTGTGCAAGAACAAAGTTAGGTCCCTATTCAATTTGCTTCCAAATGTGAAAACGTGTAATTAAAGTTCGGAACTGCTTTCACGTTCAGCATTGTACTCTGAATGAACTCGATGGTATTTGGAAGGGAACAATCCTGGTCGTGGATAAACCACAGTGCACAGGTTTTATTGTGGAAGTTGTTCTCAAGATTGGTGGGGAGTGCTTGAGGTTTCTTAAAACTGTTAAAGTGCTCCTTCAAGAGATGAATTTTCTTTTCATTTTAAACATGTTCAGGGGTACTATTCAATATCCTTAGTGTGTAACTTCGAAAGCCTTTGAGGACTGTACTGCATGAATGGTCAAAATACAATATGCTCTTTAAACCAAGCTTTGGGTTTTGTGTTCAAAAAGAGGAGTGAGCTAGGTGCAGAGATGTCTTTGTATCAGTTGTAGGTCCCTGGCAGTATATCACCTCATACAGCCTTCTCAGTTCCTCTTTTTATGCCCTGTGGTTAGGAGTAGAACGCTTCTCCTGTGGTGTATCTCCCTTTATTTTTAGTGGTGACAGATTGCTTTGTGTCTCACATATATCTTTAACTACTTCAGTTTGTCCTTTGCTTTGGGTCCTCAGCAATAGACTTGAAAAACCTGGCCTGCATTTGGAGTGGTGGGAGGAGTAGTACCTTCACCTGAATAGGGCTGTGTCTGCCTTCCACAATAGTAGCTTTGCTCCCTTGCATTGTATCTGGGGTCAGGGCTTACACTTACAAATGTGAGTGTTGTGCACTGTCAAAGATACTTTTTAAGTGCCCCCAGAACTGGTTCAAACTGGGTCATTGGGCATGTACTAGGGAAGAACTAAGACTTTGTGCACCATAAATATTGGGGCGATGACCCCATGTTGTTGTACTTGCTTGGAACTAAGATACGGCATGCACTTTAGTGCGCAAGGAAGAACCACCACTTGATTGACCTGATGCCAGCTGTGGGGGCTGAAAGGACTCTCCCCTCTGCTGGAAGACCCTGTGTGCCGGCCTACCTGTGTGCAGCTCTGTCCTGTGGGACTTTTCAACCCAGCGCGTGTTGAGTGCTTTTGATTCTTTTCCTAGCATGGTGAGGACTCATTGACAGTCCCATCGCTGGTGAGCCCCAATGAGACGCGCGTGGTGGGTGCTTCCAAATTTGTATTCCTGAGCCCAGGAGCAGGCTCAATCCTCCACATACAGTGGGCGCGAAGGGTGGGGGCGCCGTGCTGGAAGGACCGAAGCTTCAAAATCCAACTGAGACTTTGCTCCTTATTCCATGACAGCAAGAAGTCTCCGGAAGTCAGGCAGAGGAAGCCGGGTTGTGGGCGGCGCCCCCAGCCATGAGTAGAAGTCAGGCAAAGGTAAAGTCTGGTTGCTGGTATGGCCAACGGAGGCTTCGCTCCAGGCCCTGCTGTTCACTTTCCACATTTCCTGGCTGAGGGGTTACACCTCATGGTTGCGGGCAGCCGGTTCTAGGAGCTATGGCGGGAGGTCCCTGATCAGCCTTGTTGGGCATTCCTGGCATTTTTGCAGCTGCGCTGCGAGGTCGCGGGTGGCTGCCTTCTTATCTGCTCATGGGAGGCAGCGACCGGGTGTGTGTACGACCCATCCCCGTATTTGGTGTGCAGTCCTCCGGGGGAATTCGTGCGCAGCAGCGGGAGTCAACAGCAGCATGGAATGCTTCAGGAGCACCCAAACGCTGTGAGTAAAACATGTCTGGGGCACAGTGACTTCCGCATTCCTGAAATTGCTGCAGCTGCGCCGCATGGTTGTGGGCAGCTGCACCCTATCTGCTATTCAGGGCATTGTGTTTTGGGCAGCTCGGGTGAGACCTCGACAGAGGCCCCTGATTTCCATTTCCCCACATTCCCTGTGGTAGGCAGGCAGGTAGCCAAGGAGCCTATGAAAGGGAAGTCAGTGACTGTGGGCATAAAGGTGTAGTATGATGTATGACTGGCTGTAAGGGTGTACTATGGTGTCCTGAGGCTGATGTTTTGCATAATGTGCCATGCTGAGTACCGTTATGATGTTTAAGCCTAATGCTTTGTGCTAAGTGCAAGCCTGCCAGTAGTTACTGGTGATCCGTTCGTGTGCGCCACGGGATATGGGATTGCTGGTAGCCGGTCGCGCTATCCCGCAAGAGTTTGCGATCACGAACACGTCATTCCACCCCTAACAGGAAATAAGCATCGCAAGGAAGATGGCCACGCCCATTAGGGACCACAAGGGCAAGTTAGAGATATATTTCCCTGCGAGCATACAAAAACACATGGCAAACGGGTGGGAAAAGCAATCTATGCGTCTTTGCAAATGTTCTGGGTGCTCGCAGAGATTTAGAGCAACTTCTCGATAATTTGCGTAGGGCTACTTCACAAAATTCTGCCCACCCCTACTGATTGGCCAGCCTCTGCCAGGCTAAGCCAAGCTCTCTTAATGAGGCATGAATTGGCTTGCACAGAAACAAAGGACATATCGGTGTTTGAGAACTGCAACTGCAGAGCAAAAGGCAGGATGAGGGTGGAGTAGCCAAACTGGTCTTCAAAGAGGGAATTACAGTTTAGGGCATTACAGGCTCACCCCCACATTCTGTACCTCCCAGTCGGACAGGAGCCCCTGTAATTAGAGTAACAGATGTGCAGGAAGAGACATAGTTACACTGGTGGGATGGCTTAGCCAGAACGTACCCTCCTGTAGAACATTTCTCAATTTTTGATTTTATAAGAATAGTGCTTCCTGGGTCAAGAATATGCCACACTTTGTAGGAAGTGGTCATACCTGAGGGTGGCACCCTGCACCCCATTGGTCAGGGGTGCCCCCATGCTTGTCACCCAGGAACTGTGAATTAATATGAGAGCGTTGCCCAGCAACTTAGATCCCTGCTTGAAACTGCAAGGAGAAGAAGGACTGTTCTGGTGGAACCCAGACCTGCACTCCAAGGATTGCACTCTGAATAACTGCACCTGCTGCACACTTGGAACTACAGCCCTAAGGACTTGGCCTTGCTCCAAGCAGCTAAGGAGTGAACTCCCTGAATGCAACAGGTTAAAAGGGTTCCACCTACACCATCTCCACCAAGAAGATCACAGCTGGAAGGTGTCCCAGGGACTTTTAAGGAGCAGGCAAGGTGCGTTCTGGGAAACGTAGTCCCAACATTCCAAGGACCATCTCAGAGCTTCTAGACCATTGAAATCGTGTTGGTGACATGGTGGAATCTCAAGAGGAATTTCAGGAAAAAGTTCCAGAAGTTTTGGAGAAGTTCGGAGCAACGTTTATAAAATGCTCCATATGTTTTGCCTGGTGCGCTGTGGGAGTTGTAGTTTCAGACCCCAAGAGTAAGGGAAACATAGTCACACCGGTGGGATGGCTTAGCCAGATCTTACCCGCCGGCAGATCATTTCTCAATTTAGAATTTTATAAGAATAGTGCTTTCTGGGTCAAGAATATGCCACACTTTGTAGGAAGCGGTCAGACCTGAGGGTGGCACCCTGCACCCCATTGGTGAGGGGTGCCCCCATGCTTGTCACCCAGGAACTGTGAATTAATATGAGAGCATTGCCCAGCAACTTAGATCCCTGCCTGAAACTGCAAGGAGAAGAAGGACTGTACTGGTGTTGTGTGGCGTTTTGGGCTCCGATAGAATTTTCCCCATTCATGCCCTTAAATAGGTACAATTTACATTGCTCTAATATAGTCATAGAAATCAATCCCTTATGTAGACATAGCCCATGCAGACTAAATACAGGCATGGCTACTTCCACCCGTACCAAACGTCACAACGATTTCTTGGAAAATCAGCTTAAGCAGTCTGGGAACTTCCCTTGCTTGAATATTGATTTGTCCAAGAACTCATGAACTTTACAAAGAACAACTATTCCCTAGGGGTTCTTTCGTGCCATTGTTATGCCCGACTTCATGTCAAACTAGACACCTTCAAGGTATAAATATGCCTTCACTTGCTCTAGCAAGACACGGTGGTTCGGAGCAGTTCGGCTATCTACTTGCCCGACGCAGCTTGCTACAACAAGTCCGAAGGAAGCCGACCCTCCAGCTGACGCACTGATCGAGAGACTGCATTTCTCTTGGCGAGAATCCAGCTCCAGTGTTTCCAAGCTCCCCTCGCGGGGTGTTGGGAAATCGAGTCCCTAGACTGAGATACCAGACCTCCTTCATTCTGAACTAAGGTACGGAGCTGATTAGAACCTAGAGAAATCTTGGATAGATTCTTTGCAAAGAAAACTAAACCTATGCTACACAAAATGTACTTCTTACTGCGTATTAGACTTAGGTTAGGTACATTGGGGTAGGCGTATTTAGAAGCACCAGTTGAGTATTTTTAGTCAATGCTATTTATGTATGTATTTTTATATGGCTTAGAAACCATACAATGCTCTTACAGTATTATTTTAAAATATTGTTCTTGCTGTACGCTTTATACTTTGCAGTCTGCATTACGATTGTAGCAGTTCACTTCTCGTGTATGAGAAAGAAGACTTTTCAATATTCCTTATCATTGAAAACGCCCGTCTCTCTATTTCTCTACATGCTCTGTTGAAGCTAAGCATGCACGATTGACTGATTGAAATACTTATCTATTGTTTCCGTGACTTTAGAGATATATTTCTTATTCTTGGGAAACAAAGTTGTCATGTTTATGCGATTGTCAGAAACGAATCCCTTCTTGTGAATTCGATTTTATAGAGACCTAGTCGACCTCAGTCTAAGCTATAGGATATATAAATCCAATCCGCAGAGCCTATTGGGAATATAGGAACTACACTACAGTACACTACCAAGACCTGCACCCCAAGGATTGCACTCTGAATAACTGCACCTGCTGCACACTTGGAACTACAGCCCAAAGGACTTTGCCTTGTTCCAAGCAGCCAAAGAGTGGACTCCCTGAATGCAACAGGGTAAAAGGGCTCCACCTGCACCATTTCCACCAAGAATATCACAGCTGGAAGGTGTCCCAGGGACTGTTAAGGAGCTAACCAGGTGCATTCTGAGAAAAGTAGTTGCAACATCCCAAGGGCCATCTCAGAGCTTCTAAATCCTTGAAATTGTGTTGGTGACACAGTGGAATCTCAAGAGGAATTTCAGGAAGAAGTTCCAGAAGTTTTGGAGAAGTTCGGAGCTACGTTTGTAAAATGCTCCATATGTTTTGCCAGGTGCACTGTGGGAGTTTTAATTTCTGACCCCAAGAGCAAACAAGAGCATCGGAACCCTTGACTGGTGCTGTGGACCACTTTTCTGCAACAAGAAACATTTCTGGAAGTAATCGTAAAAGTTTGACATTGTGGGTGTCCTGAACTCTGGACTTTGTCTCGGTCCAGAGTGACCTTTTTTTAAACCTTTGAGTGGTATTTCGTTCTAAGTGCTAGTTTTACTTTTAATCTTTAAAAAATCATTTTTCTATTTCAGTACATTGGAATTTCATAATTTCTGGTGTCATTTCAATTATAAAAATATTTACTATGTTCATAAATTGGTGCTGGAATTTTGTTGTGTATTGTGTCTTAGTTATTTAATGTATTGGTGTTTTTAAATGATTTACACACCTGTCTCTTGAGTTAAGCTTGCTGGCTCATTGCTAGCCACCAGGGGATGAGAAACGGAATAATTTATTGAGAACTTCCCTGAACCCTTTATTACTTTTTGGCCTTATGACTAGTGGTAGGTCCCTACTCATCACTACTAATAAAGCACTGTTCAACACTCACCATTGTCAATACACAACTTTATCAACTGCACATGGAAAAAATATGACTACTATATTCAAGACATGGTGGGAGTTTTGAATAGTTTTACATATCATGTAACATAGTTGGCAATTTTCCTGGGTTTCCTTTGTTTGTATTCACATTAACCATAACTAACCATCACAAATAAAAATAAATGTGCTCTCTCTTTCTCTCTCTCTCTAGATGGGTATGTGTATGCATATTACAATGTCAGCAATAGTGACTGCATAGCTATTGTTGTTCTACAGTTTTCATTGAAGCCCATTCTTTGCTATTTGATGAATATGAACAAATGTTTACAAAATGTTTATATGATTAAGGCTCATCATCAGGGTGGTAATGATGTGGGGGTGAAAAATAGTGACGTTTTCTACTTTAACTCTTACAAAAATCTTTGCTTCCCAATGCAGAAAAAAATCTCTGAATAGAATTGCATCAAATGTTGAGTTATTGGCCAATACTGGTCTTGAAATTAAGTACAATGTACAAAACATAAAATTCCCTGAAAAACAGCAGATAGAAACTGAGTTAAAGATGTGACCCAAACACCAATTTGGTTGGAGTGCTGGTATTGTTCGTCCTCACTTCTGCACTTGTTCGAATAAGTTCCAGAATAGTCTCAGTTTTGGTATCCTACTTCCTCGTGATCTTGCTTTGGTGTAGGAGCCTGAATCCCGGGAGTTTTTCTTGTCCTTAAAATGGTCTGGATTAGTGTATGGATAAACTCTATCCATAGTAAAATTCTTGAGATCCTTCTCTAGTTTGATCACCCATTGGCATTGTAAATATGCTCTGTGCTCAGCTATTTTTATGTAAAGTTCATTTAGGCCTAATTTCAAGGCCAGCATCATCCCAGTGGCTAACCGCTAATTGAGATCTCCTTAAACGTCTGGTCCCGATGGCTTCAGTACATTCTACCAATGCACCAAAACTTGCATAAGAGGATCACTGGGCTTCCACTACATTGAAAGTACGTTGCATCCTCGAATATGGTTTACTTGAGCTGGCGAGATTTTATCCATACCCGCTCCATTATCTGTCTCATTTTATGTCGAACAGTCTGCACTCCAACTTTGTTTATCTTTTTAACCTCTTAGAGACAATCCTAAGCATAGTGTTCTGTGCAGCTGATGGGGTGCCAGTTTACAGGGTCCTGGGTGAGAAAACCTTTTCCAATTTCCTGTATTACTTTGTATTGATGCCTGACAAGCCAATGCTCATTTTAGTGACCACGATCTTCAGTGGGCTACCCTTGTTCTTTTTGGGATGCTGAATTGGGGATATAGCATCATGTTGGTTGTGCACAAGTAAAATACCACTACAATACACGCTGACCACTTGAGCAGCTGTGTTTGTGGCTTACTTATTAGCAATTAGTAATGGGAATAATCGCATGACTGTGTGAATTGTCCTATTTAAGAATGTAATCTGTGTCTCTTGTTTCCTATATGTGTTGTCCGCAGCTTATCCTTCTTACAGGTACCAGGATTAATCCTGGGCAGAGTTTGCAGAGTTCTTCTACGTGGAACTCTGAGAAGTGCAAAAATAACTCCACGCACTACGCGGAGCTCTGCAAGCGGCAGAGTTTCTTTACATAAATGAAGTTCGGGGTAATTTTCTGTGCGAATGGTGCTTGTTCACACAGTGCAATCATTGAGAACAGCATCATGCACAGTGCAAGCGGTTGCTACTACCTTTCTGCCGCTTGAGTAGATTTTTACTCGAGCAGCAGCTTTCGCAATGCGAGCGGGCAGTTTCTCAATGTGAGCAGTTGTGAGTATACGCCACCATTCGCAATGAGAAATCTGACCGCCAGCGTTATGAAATCTCGCCGGGAGGCTGATTTTCCACGCTAGCGCTCGCCAACTTGATGTTGATGATCGCGAACGTGGAAAAATCTCGCTGGGAGGTGGATTTTCCTTGTTTGCGCTCGTCAACTTGGTTTTGATGAATGCGAGTGAGGGAAAAAACTCTGCTCTGTGTTTTTCAGAACTCCGCGAGCTCCGCGTAATGCGGAGTGCAGAAATCTCAACAAACCACAAGTGGAGCGGAGTTCATCGCCCAGACTTAACCAGGATCCGATCTACCAAAGAGATGGCAATGGTTACCTGTGCTTGTACTTACCATGTGGGGTTAATATTGAATACAGCAATCTGGGGCATTGTTGAGAGTCCGGTTTTGAGGCGATTCAGGTTCATAGCGGGTTGAGAGCGTTGAAGGCGATGTGCCAGGCACGCTTCAACCCTCCTCCCGAGACCCATGGTGCAAGTAGCGCCCTGTTTTACAGTGCTGAGATACTCCACAATCTGGAGCATTTTTTAGAATGAGCGACTCGCTCTTCTATTTTTAGCACTTTTTCACCCATTTTTTATATATTTTCACTTTCACGTCCCAGGTCAGGGTGGACGATTAAAGAGTCCATACCGCCGGGGTTTAGTCCTGATGAATGCCTTGGTAAACTTAAACCACTCGTATGGCAGAAACATGTTGACTGATGTAAGTATTTCTGAATTTAACCAATCCTAAAACCTTGGCAGCTAAATTCAGACACATAATACTTCCCACCTGTGCCTTAGGGATCACTCATTAAACTTTTTGTATTGATACCCTTTTTTGGCACTTTTTAATTTAATTTTTTCCTCACAGCACGCCCTTCTCACACAACCAGCTCCGCAGTCTTTCTGGCGTCGCAGCACACCGAAGAGGCACTCTGCCTCTTTGGTGGGGCCCGATGATGAAGCATGACACTGACTAGGTCGGTGTGTGAGGGCTTTCCTTCCCACCCAAAGTGGGTGTGTGATTCTTACCTTACTCCGTCTCTGTGGCTTTTTTTAGATTGATTTGACCTCTCTTCTTTTGTTTATTTGCATTGTTGAGAGTGCCTTGAGGTTCTTTGTTTATGGTCCTGATGAAATGCCATGGATCCCTTCGGAGGTCAAAAGTGGCATGAAACATGTCGACCTTCCCTTGATATACCAAACTTCTGACACATTATGCCTTATTTAGTTTACATTTTGTTTTTAATGAGAACTACTTTCCCTGAATCTAAGTAACAAGTGCCCGGGGAGTTGGAGCCTATTATAATTCATAATGTTTCACCATGCCCTGCACCGCGTCATTGACCACTGTCTTCACTATAGGATAAGGCATCCTTAGTGGGTTCACATAAGAAAAATATCTCCCAAAAAAGTCCCCATCTGGGTTCAAGCTCGATGGTGTGAGGATTCCATAATCCTATGACGGATACCTCTAGGGCGTGTTCCTCCTTCCGATAACCCGCTTCAACAATAGACGAGATTCTGGAACCAGTGGTGTAACACAGGCCCCCGCAGCCCCCGCAGTGCAGGGGGGGCAAGTTCCAGGGGGCCCCTTCAACATAGCACTTCGTCCAGAGAGCTCCTGATAGAGTCCAGAGGGGGCCACTCCACGTACCTTGCAGGAGGCCCCCTCAATTATCAATATGCACTGTCTGGAACGGGCACACATTTTGGTTAGTAGCCTCTGTTAAGTAGACGTGCGCCTGGACCAGTTTAAAAGATCCCTCCCTATGCCTCTCCCTTGAGTTTACTGTGTGGAGTTACTTCCACTGACAATAATCTAACCAGCTTTATATACTTCTTGCAGGCATGTTGACATGTTTTCCATTACACTGTGATGATTTCCCTTCTCATTCTCCTCTCCACTTCATTGACATATTAACTGGGCTTACTTCCACAGACAATAATCTAACCAGCTTTATATACTTCTTGCAGGCATGTTGACATGTTTTCCATTACACTGTGATGATTTCCCTTTTCTTTCTCCTCTCCACTTCTTTGACATATTAACTGGGCTGTCCAGAGATTACTGTCAATAATCCCTAGTTCATTCATCGCTTCCTTTAGCTAATGTTTGTCTGGAAGGACCACAGTATGTGCCTGTGGTTGGGAACATATTTTATTCATGCTATCTTAATGCCATTGTTAAAACTGTTTTACTGCAGTTTCCTGTCACTCCCTGCGTTCTTTGCTGTTTGGTTGACACCTTTTTCTAACATCCATCCAGTACTTGCTAATAATGCAAATAGGTCCACTTATTTAGCTACATATGTCTTATTTGCCTGGCGCCCTGACTTATGGATAGTAAATCAACGCTCAATTTCTTATGCACAGAAACACTGTCAAAATATTTCAGTTCAATGCTTACTTCTGACATCAGGTGTGATCTGCTGGTGGCACGATTGGATCCGGACAAGGTACACTTAGAACTCTATTCTTCTAGGGTAAGTAAACTAGGTTCAATTAAACTGACTTACATTAACCCAGTATATTCATAGTGCTTACAATTGTTTGCTAAAGCAAGCTATCTTTATTATGCACCCTTCCGATATTACATATATCACAATAGCACGTAGGCATTCTTTAATACTTACATAAATGTCACCTAGTAGGAAAACTTAGTTACATTAGAATCGGGCACCTTTGTAATTGCATGCATGAATTTCTCATGAGAAAATTGTAAAAATATGTACATATCTTAGTGACCAATATGTCATTCAAATGAAGGTCTAATGATTATTCTTTTTTTTTAATATGCCTTCCAAAGGTTTAAAGGAGGACGATTTTTGTAACCGTATTTTTGTGTGTTGTATAATTTGTGTATGGATGACTTCTTTGATTAAATTCTCAGCTCTACAGAACCAACACTTGTCTTGTTAAAATACTCCATGGCAATATGATCTTAATCATTTGAACAAAATAAGATGAGATGAAGAGGTTTCTCTCTTATGTTGTCTGGAAAGTTATAGTTTTCATCTTCCCTTTTGCAGGATTTCAATCATGGCGAGTGGTTATTTGTTTCATATCTTTCCACGGTAGTGGAATGAAAATTATGGAGCTATATTTGCTGTGACAAGATTTAAAGATATTCTTGGTGGCAGATTCTTATTTATGTTTTTAATTTCAGTCACAATGCATTGAAATAGAAAATGAATGAATCTCTTAGATCAAAAATATAAATGATACAGAATTATAAATGGGTAACTGTGAATAACAGGGATGCTTTTCACCCAGGAGTTCTGAGTGGCATTACACAAGAGTGAAGGTCCAATTGTATGTGGTGTCAGAATACGGAAATGAAAAACAACACCTTTAATCATAGTTTCCTAGCTACAATTATATGTTGTATATGGGGCCCATACATGTGAAATATTATATATGCTTTTCTATTTTTGGTATTTTAAACATGTAAGTGAACAGGAACTGAAAAAGAGGCTCCAGCTCCAGGGTTAAACAAATGGAAAGACTTGCTTTTGATCCAATACGATTGATTATAGTGCACAAAGGCTTTGAATCGGTGCCATGAAGTGTGGTAGGCTGCGGTATATAAAATGCAGGTCCAGTGTTGGTGTTTGTAAAGGCTGCCATTTTTCCTTTTTCAGTTATATGAATGTGGCCCTGCTAGTCATTGATTGGAGCTGAGCCTTACAATTCTACAACTCTGTTGGATAATTTTTAGGAATCCGCTAAGGTGTCTTTTAAATGATTCTTGTTGTGTGACCATTGTTAAGTCACAGCAGTGCAGCAAAAATCAAGTTATGCTTTTCACCTCTGTGATGTATTTTTATTAACAGCATTTAGAAAATGCTACAGCGGGGGTATCCCTGCTTTTCGGAATTAAGTACCACTTATTTTCAATGAAAATCATCCGGAGCTATAAATATTAATAATGTTGTAATATTGACCACATCAAACAACATTACATTAGTGGCCACCACAAGGTTTCCAGATTTCACCTCATTTCATCAGACATGGTTGCTAGCAGTAACATAAAAATGTCTTTCGCAATGGAGAAAGCCTCTATATAGGTTATGTGTAACAGCCAAAGCCTTAATGCCCTGGCACCAAGGTAATATTATTATTAATAAGTCTTTCCAACACCGTACGAGCTCTCAAATATGAGCAATAAATACATTTTGGAAATGTAGCCATTTTTATCCAAACATCAGTTCTGCAAATACGAACGTTTTTATATTGAATACACTTTTCAACTTTGTTTACATACAGTAATTCAACCAAGCAAAGCTTAGCATTTAGTAGACTGCACAAAGGACATCATCTTATAGGTAGGTGGAGAGCAACCAGTAGCTTCTGAGCAACTCCTTGGAGAAGCTTGTGCTATAGTTTATCTATATTCGACACATACAAGAATATAATATCAAAAGACCCACTTCTGCATAATATTGACTCACTCAGAAACCTAGAGAAGCTTATACACATCACAGCACTCGCCATAAAGTGGATACCATTCCACCTGTTACAGACACGTGAGTTAATGTCTCTGCAGTTACTCCTTGCAGCATGGTCGAGAGGACCCCTCTAAAATATGCGTATTGTTACAACAAATTATGCCTGTTGTTTTTCGTGCCTGGTAAAGTGCATATGTATGTCTAATATACTCTCTACAACCCAATTAGTAAAGGGAAGAGTGAAATGATACATTCGAATGGTACATAGAGGATGCTTTGGACCTGACAGTGTTTGTGAGTGAAAAGATTTGTATAGGACTGCAACACTTCACACTAAATAAACTCATAGCCCTTCTCATTTGAAGAGAAGGTTGCAACAGAGTTTGAAATATGAGCATCTTTAATTCCTTCCTGATGATACCTTTTTTTACCTCAGAACAAACAACATACTGCTAAAGATTAACAATCACATCAATGATCTGTGAAATGCTATCCTCCCTTCTTTTTTTTATAGGTCCTCATATGCGACATCTTGCAAGGTATGTGATCAGGTGTTAAGTGGTACCGATGCCACATGCCCGTAGCCTGCTGGACAAATTTACACCCGATGTACCTTCTGCTCCATTGCGAAAGATATAAGGGTCACCCACCTAAGATCTCTCTGGAGGCGAGTGTCTTAATCATTGGACCCGATCTTGCCACTACTATGTGTGTGCTAGTCCCCTCATATATGTAACTAGTGGCTCCCAGGTTTTTATTCTATTTGATGAGCCACTAAGCCGATTGAAGTTATTTATGCGTACTGCAGTTGCTAACCATTCAGCACAGGTCGGAGGTAGTTTTGAGACCCACCTAATACAAATTTCCCTACGTGCTATAATTATTAAAGTAAGTAAAAGTTGCTCTTGGAATTTCCTGGCTCTCCCCACAAGGTCATTATCTTCTAAAGCCCCAAAAATAAGAAGTGGTAGGCTTACCTCAATTCTTCTTTTCAATAGCGTGGACAGTATCTTACCCACTTCTTGCCAATAGAGTTGAACTCCCGGACATTGCTAAAACATGTGAATGTCATCAGCCTTGTCGTTGTCGCACTTTGTACATAGCTTATTCCCTTCTCCTATTTTAGACAATTTCAGAGGAGACTAATATACCCTGTAGGAGGTAAACAGATGGTTCTTTCTTAATGGAGCATACCAGACAAAGGACCATAAAGTAACCATTGATACTTTCCACAAGGATGGTATATCGGCAATAGGAAGATCTCTCTTCCATCTTTCTTCTGGTAGAATGTTGGGGCCATCTTCTGCCTGTATCAGCATCCAATACCAGGTTGAGATCTCTTTTTTTGTATGTTAGTATCGCAGATTTTTTTTGACCCAATCCATGGCCTGTCCTGCATCTGGTTGATCACGGGCCCAACTTGTTAGTTGTACACATTTGAGCCTTGATAGGTTGTTGTTTGTTTCTTGAGCAAGGTGGTCCCAAGAGATAATGTTCTTTTCCCCTACCAGTTGGCCCCATTTCTCTATCCCAGCTTGAATAAGAGGTGATGACAATGAGTCCAATAGGCATGCGGGGGTTCCCGGGGAATTCTAGATTGGCGCCAGATGACAATAATAGGCAGTTCAAGAAGTCTTCTGACCTGTGACTATAGTCTGCATGCAGTAATCAAGACCCTGAGGCACACCTTTTTGAAATATTTGGGATGTCCAAACCTGAAAAGAAACCCGGACCTCTGGTCTGCCAAGCCCCCGGTTAGAGGTCCGTAGCAGGACCTCCTCGGGTGATAATTATGCGATAATAATGCTTTGAAATGTTTTAAGTGGAAGGCCCAACAATATATATGGAGGTCTGGCAAACGTAGTCCTTCATTGATTTTCTTTTTCCGCAACTTTTTCCAGGAGATTTGAAGAGCTTTATTATTCCAGATAAAACTACTTATCTTGCCCTGTGCTTTCCTCATCTATTTGGACTCAAAATATAGGGGGGAGCGCATTGAACAGAAAAGTATATTTTGCAAGCAGATTCATTTTTATTAAGTTAGTTATACCTATAATCGAAAGAGGAAGATGGGACCAGAGTTTTAGGAGTTTGCTGGTTTCTGTAGTGATTTTTGTCCAGTTGGTCTTTGCCATAATATCTACATCTTTTGCGATTTGTATACCTAAGTACCTAATTTCAGTCTTCTTTAGCTTTTTCAGGGTTGTGTCTAAGGGGGTATTCCATGCCATTATCTCAGATGTGTCCTCATTTATTAAATATTCAGACACTTTCCCAAAATCTGTTAGCATATCCATGATGATGGGATAAGCGCCTACGAAGTCTTGTGTGAATATCATGAGGTCGTCGGCATACAGAGCCTCTTTCTTGACCCAATCTTGATATTGGAAAGGAGTGATTTGCTGTTTCCTTCTAAATCTCCTGACCAATGGTTCAATGTATAGGTTGAACAATAATGGTGAAAGGGGGCAGCCCTGTCTGGTGCCTCTACCTATCGCCATTGCAGGGGTTAATTTACCATTGATCAGGATTCTTGCTTTTGAGGAACTGTATATATTTTGATTGACATGCAAGAAATTTTCCCCCACACCATTAAAATTCAGGACTTCATATAGGTAGGGCCAACTTACCCTGTCAAATGCCTTAGCGGCATCCACCATCATTATAGCTAGTCGGTGTTGTTGGGCAGTAGCTAAATCAATCGTGCTGACCAAGTCATGGACCAGCTCATGTAAACATCCCCTGTCATTAACCCTTTTTACGAAGCATTAATTTGTTCACCTATGGCTCCCCCCAATCTTTTGGCAAGGACGTTTGTTTATAGTCGTTGTTTAGTAATGAAATTGGTCTGTAGGATTCGCAAGCTTTGGGGTTTTTATTTGGTTTTAAAATCAAGGTGATTATGGCATCATTCCACGTAGCAGGGATAGTGTTGTTGCCTACATAGATGTGATTAAACAGCGAGCGAGGTTAACTCTGAAGCTATCTCCTTTGCTAAGGCTTTATAGAACTCTGATGGAATGCCGTCTGGGCCTGGGGCTTTCTCCCTCTTAGAGTCTTTAACGGCTTTAAGAACTTTGTCTGGAGTTATTTCACTATTACGATATTGTTGTCTGTCTGTTGAAAGTTTGGGGACAGAGTTTAAGCTTAACCAGGTCTCAATCTACGAATTTGTTGCTGGACAGTCTTATTTATACAGGTTTTCAAAGAAATCAGTGAAGACTTTCCCTATGACTTGACCGCTTTGAGAAATTTCCCCTTTTTCTTCCACTGTGATTTCTTTGATGTTATTTCTGCTTAGTTTCCCTCTTGCCTTCAACGCAAATAGCTTTCCACACCCCTCCCCATACTCGTAATGTGCAAGTTGACTAGCATTCCATTTCCGTAATAAAATCGTGTCTAGATGTTCTGAGAGAGGTTTTTTTGCTTCGTCAATCTGCTTTAGAATTTTGATGACCTCTTCTTCAATAGTTGTGTTATTCAGGTCAATGAGTCCAGCAGCTTTTAACTTCTCTTGCTCTGTTATTTTTAAGTCCGATTCCCTCCGCCTATGTGTGGCATAACTTTTAGTTTCCCTCGCAGATAGGCCGTGTAAGTGTCCCAAATTATGCCTGGCTGTGCGGAGTTTTTATTTATAGAAAAAAACTCTAGAGCATCCTTTTTCAAGCTCATAATTATATTCTGGTCCTCTAAGATAGATCTGTCTCGAGTCCTTCTCAAACTTGGAGTAGGGCTATCTAAAGTTAAGACAAGTCTCACTGCAGAGTGATCTGACAGATGGTCAGGTTGGTGTGTGATTATCGCAACCTTATTTCCTAGCCTGATGTTGATTAAGAAATAATCGATGCAGGATGCATGCCCATGTTTTTCATTATGGAAGGTAAAACCCTTATTGTTGCCCGCCTTGCTCCTCCAAGGATCTGTCAAACCCATAGTCTTCACAAATTTTTTTATGGTCTGAGTCATTTTCGGTGTGTTTACCGTGTGACGTGTGGAGAAAATGTCTAAGACAGGGTCAAGTAATACATTAAAATCGCCAGCCATTATGATGATATTTCCATTTTCTAACAGTACTTGAATTAAATTGTTTAGGGAGGAGCGGTAGTCTACATTTGGTCCATAATGCCTGATCATCGAGTATTTTATAGTATTGACGTTCACAATCACTATCAACCATCTCCCCCTAGGGTCTGCAATGACTTCTAGTATTTTGGCTTGTGCTGAATTCTTTATTAGGATTGCTACCCCCTTTACATTACAATTTTGATTTGTGCATGCATAATGATTAATTCAGCTCTGGCCTTTGACAATCTCTTCCCACTCTATTTTCCGAAGGTGTGTCCCCTGTAGCATAATATTATCATTTTTTGATTGTTTTAGGAAGAGCAAAGTTCTTCTTCTAGCTAGCACCCTTAACCCATTCACATTCCAACTTAATATATTGAGACTGCGGGTAGTGTTAATATTAGTTTTTTTTTAAAGGGGCACAAATCCTTAGCATGCTTTGATCACAATGTATTTTTTACTGCGTAAGGACCTCTTTTTTTTTCTTTTTTCCCACTGCTCCCCACCCTCTTCCCCCCTGAGGAACCCTCCCTTTAACCAAATAGGGCATTCTGACCAGCCGTTTGCCCTCACCTCTGCGTATTAATCATGATTTATTAATTTTATCGTCTACTCCTAGCCCTTTAACTTTTCATTTTTTAATTAGGTTTACAACTTCGCCTGGATCCTTTATGATGAACATCTTATTATTCCACATTATTCTTAATGTGGCAGCGAATTTTAGTTGAGCAGTAGCACCTAGAGCTTTCAACTCCTGAATGTGTTTCCCTAATTCCCACTGTCGATTCTGAGTGTCCCTGGCTAGATCTGACCGAATTCTGAAAGACCAATCGTCTTTTGACAAAGTGCCCACTTTTAAGCCTTCGGAAAGCAGCTTCTCTTTTTATCATGTAGGTGTTAAAATTTACTAGAATTTTTCTTGCCTTACATATATTGGGATTCTTCCTGAACGGATCCCTATGCACCCGTTGTATATCTTGGTGCAGGGCGAAAGTCTTAGGAGATGTTATTAACTCTTTTATCAGGGTTATAACAAACTCTTGTAGGTCTATCCCTTCTTTCCCCTCAGGAATATTTAGGATCCTTAAGTTGTTCCTCCTAGAATGATTTTCTAACACCTCCACTTTTTCCTGTAGTAGTCTCTCACTCGCTTTTAGCTCTGCTATTTGTTTTGAGTTATCTGAAGTTCCCTCTTGAACCATCGCAGAAGCCACTTCTAAGCTGCCTATTCTGAGATGCTTGTAAGTTTATTTTCAAAGCTTTCACAGACATTCACAGACATCGCAACTCTTTGCTTGGTTTGTTTCCGAAAGCGTGAACCTATTTTTTATTTCTTCCAAAAGGGCACGCAAAAGAGCCCCTGTATCTTGCTATATACTCCCTGCTTCTGTGGTACAGCTGTTATCTCCATGGCAGCCGGGTAAACGCGACCACCACTTCTCACCTCTCAGACGGAAGACTCCGAGCACAAATACAGGATAGCACTTTTCTACAGAGCAGACGTGAAGAGTTGCACAGTCCGCACAGTCCACTTCAAGTTGCCAAAAGTTCAACAGAAGGGAGGGCAATAAGCCCTGGAATCACTTTCTGCCATTCCTCCTTCGCAGCAGCCTCTCTGCCGCGGTGACCGGTGGTTGCTGGCGGCTCTGCAGCTGCGTCGGGATCGGCAAGCAGCAGCCCAGCTCCACTTCCAGGTCACGGGGGCAGCTTCAGAACAAGTCCTCAGGAGCGTGTACCACTAATGGAAATCCAGGCACCCCAACCTACGTGCCCCAAAAGGACCCCCCACACTGCTACAAGGGGGAAAGGACTGGGGAAAACAACAAAGGCTGACAAAGCAGGACAGATCTCAGATATACTTTGAGGAACTCAAAGGTAGATTTCTCCCTAGGTCTAGCCAGGGTGGAGGAACCAGCAATATCCCCCCCAATAATTTTTCCTATTAATGTATATGCACCTGCTGGTGTTAAATCTCCCAGTCTACTTCCTCACATTAACAAACTAACTCCAGCACCCAAAATGACACTCTTTGAGCGTAAGCAGAAAAAGAAAAGTGGGAAAACACAAGCAACCCCTCACATCCCGCCCTCTAGGAAAAAGTTATCCTGCCTTTTTGAGCAGTAGCATATTCTGGGGATGTAGAAAAGAAACTGCTTGGCTAAGAGGAAGGATCACACTTGAGAGTGGTCCAGTGTTAGTACTGCATGTAAGAAAGAAAAGTGTTTGAAAGTGCCCCCCCCCCACACATTTGCCTATTTTGCTTTGATGGCTTTAGAACTCTGTGCAAGGTGATACTGCCAGGCAGTATAACAACATGTGCACTTTTCTCCTAAAGTGTAATGTCAATTTGATTCTCCTAATTAAATTATTCAACTTTCCGGTAAGGCCATGATAAGTTGTCACAAAAATAACTCCAGTGGTGTAGAAAATAAATGTCATATCTGGCTTGCACTGAGTGCATTTATACCATCCACTTAAATTGCTAATGTTATTGCACCAGATCACACCATTGTGCTCTTGCTGGAAGGCAATTGTGTAGTTTAAATCAGTGTAGTGACATTGTACAGAAAAGTGATTGGCCGTGTAGGCAAACCTATATTAGATAGTTCCTTCACCCTCTCCACCCGCCCACACTCAGGTGTGTGCCTTAAAGCCCACGGAAGCTTAGTATATAAAAGTGGGCATGCATGAGATTAACAAAAAAGTATGTTTCACCAGTGAACAGTTGTACCATGTAGAGAAAGCTGTATTTTCCAACAGGTATATCAATCAAAAAAGGCGTGGGGGGGGGCGCTACTGGTCGAACAGCCAGGTCTTGAGTATTTTCCTGAAGGTCAGCAGGTCTTGGGTCTGTATTAGGCTCAGTGGGAGGGTGTTCCATGTTTTGGCGGCAAGGTGGGAGAAGGATCTCCCACCGGTGGTTGTTCTTCAGATGCGCGGGACGATGGCTAGTGAGAGGTCAGCGGAGCGTAGCTGGCGGTTGGGGATGTAGAAGGAGAACCGTCTGTTGAGGTAGGCTGGGCCAGTATTGTGAGTGCCTTGTGTGCGTGGGTGAGGAGCTTGAAGGATATCCTCTTGTTGACAGGGAGCCAGTGCAGGTTTCTTAGGTGGGGGGTGATGTGGCCGTGGCGTGGTATGTCAAGGATCAGTCGTGCCGAGGTAATTTTGGATGCAATGTAGTTGTTTGATGAGCTTGGTCGGGGCTCCCGCATAGAGGGCGTTTCCGTAGACGAGTCTGCTGCTGATAAGGGCCTGGGTGACTGTCTTTCTTGTATCTGTTGGGATCCATCTGTAGATCTTGCGGAGCATGCGGAGGGTGTTGAAGCAGGAGGAGGAGACAGCTTTAACCTGCTTGGTCATTGAGAGCGTTGAGTCGAGGATGATTCCCAGGTTGCGTGCGTGGTTTGTGGGTGTCGGGGCTGCCTCCAGAGCCGTCGGCCACCAGGAGTTATCCCAGGCTGAAGGGTTGAAGCCGGGATGAGGACCTCCGTCTTGTCGGAGTTTAGCTTCAGACGGCTGGTCTTCATCCAGTCGGTGACGGCCTTCATTCCTTCGTGGAGGTTGGCTTTGGCTGTGATGGGCTTCTTGGTGAGGGAGAGGATCAGCTGAGTGTCGTCGGCATAGGAGATTATGTTGAGATCGTGCTATCGGGCTAGGTGTGCAAGCGAGGCCATCTAAATGTTGAACAGCATCAGGCTGAGGGAGGATCCCTTGGGTACGCTGCAGATGATCCTGGAGGCTTTGGAACAGAATGGGGGTAGGCGGACACTCTGGGTTCTGCCGGAGAGGAAGGAGGTGGTCCAATCCAGATCCTTGTCTCGGATCCCTGTAGCGTGGAGGCATGCGCGTAGTGTGCTGTGGCAGAGGGTGTCGATGGCGGCTGATAGGTATAGGAGGACGAGTGCTGCGGTCTCACCCTTGTCCAGCAGGGTCCGGATGTCGTCGATGGCAGCGATGAGGGCACTCTTGGTGCTGTGGTTGCTGCGGAACCCTGACTGGGAAGGGTCCAAGATTCTATTTTCTTTAAGGTATTGGGTTAGCTGTCTATTGACGGTGTTCTTGATGACCATGGCCGGGAAGGGGAGCAGAGAGACGGGCCGGACGTTCTTGAGGTCTCTTGAGTCTGCCTTAGGTTTTTTGAGTAGGGCGTTGATCTCAGCGTGTTTCCAGATCTCTAGGAAGGTCGCGGTCTCGAGGGAGAGATTGATTACTTTGCGCAGGTGGGGTGCAATGGTGCTGCGTGCTCTGTTGAAGACGTGGTGCGGGAATGGGTGCAACGGAGAGCCGGAGTGGATTGAGCACATGTTCTTGATGGTGTCATCGATGTTCACGCTGGCCCAGGCTAGCAGGGGGTCGTGGTTGATGGTGAACAGAGGGTCTATTGTGTTGCTGTCTGTTGGGACTGTCTGGGTGTTGAAGCTGTCGTGTATGTCTGCTATCTTGCGGTGGAAGAAGGTGGTGAGGGAGTCGCACAGGGCTTGAAACGGCGGGATGTCGTTGGTGTTGGAGCTGGGGTTGGAGAGTTCCTTCATGATGTTAAAGAGCTCCTTGCTATTGTGTGAGTTGTTGTTGAGGCGGTCTTTGAAGGAGGTCCTCTTGGCCACCCTGATGAGGTGGTGGTGGTGGTTGCGGATGGCGTCCGTGTGTGCTGCGTGACTGTCCAGAGTGTGTTCACTGTGCCATTTCTTCTTTGGAGGCTAGGATTTCTGGGGTGAACCAGCTGGCCCTCATGCTGATGTCTCTGTGGGGGGTTTCTTCAGCGGGGCGAGGGTGTTGGCGCAGTCCTCGATCCAGCGGCTCAGGCTGTGGGCAGCATTGTCGGTGTTGGAGGGTTCGGTGGGTGGGCTGAGAGCGAGACTTGCGTGTAGTTGGTCTTTGGTGATTTTGCTCCAGCAGCGGCGGGGGATCTGTTTGGTGCGGTGGTGTGTGGTGGGTTTCTAGAAGGCGAAGTGGATGCAGCGGTGGTCGTTCCAGAGGAGTTCGGTGATGTGGCTGATGGAGACGTACGGGCTTGAGGAGAAGACTGGGTCGAGCGGGTGGCCGGCGGAGTGGGTGGGCATTGTGACGAGTTGCTTCAGTCCGAGGTTGGCGAGGTTATCGATCAGGGTTGTTGTCGTTGTTGTTCTCAAGGTGAAAGTTCAGGTCTCCGAGGAGGATGTAGTCGGTGGAGGTCAGGGCGTGCGTGCTGATCAAGTCGGCGATGGAGTCGCTAAACTGGGGGCGGGGTCCGGGGGGTCGGTAGACGAGTTTGCCTCTGAGGGTGGAATTAGGGTCTGTGTGGATCTGGAAATGCATGTGTTCTGCGGTGCTGAGCGCGTCGTTGGTGCTAGTTGAGACTCTGATGCTGTTCTTGTGCGGGTGATCTTGTAGCCGTCTGGGATGGCTATGGTGATGTCAGGTGCGGAGGAGTTGTTAAACCAGGTCTCTGTCAGGAAGGCAACGTCCGGGGATGTTGTGTCAAGCAGGTCCCAGAGCTCGATGGCATGCTTGCGTGTGGAACGGGTGTTCAGTAGTATCCATCGGAGGTAGTTGGGGTCTTTCTTGGTGGGTGGTTTGTCGGCTCTGAGGCTTTTGTAGCTGCAGTTCCGGCAGGTGAAGGGGCCGTGTTTGCGTTTCGAGGTGGCTTTGTGGCAGGTGTGGCTCCGTCTGGAGTTGAGAGCATGCAGAGTGCTGGGATCATAGTGGCGGCGGTTGTCGTGGCAGGGCCAGGGGTTCTGGTGCTGGGCGCGGTCCAGGCGCGGACGGGTGCAGACGGGCTTGCCTTAGACGCGCCTTCTGCGCGCCAGCGGGACGGCCGTGCAGCGGCTGGCCTATATGGGGAGGAGGGAGGGAGGAGCAGCTGGGAGGTGGGAGGCGGGCCAGTGAATGGGCAGTGGGAAGTCAGGGGGGCGGGGCCGCAGGGGACGCAGCGTGAGAGCGGTGAGGGACAACGAATGTAAAAGGAGGAAAAGGGGCCGAAAAATTGAGGGTAAAACGAGAGGCACAGAAGGCAAAAGGGCACAAAAAACAAGTGGAACAGAAGGCAAAAGGGGCACAACACTGAGGGAAAAACGAGAGTCACAGAGGGCAGAAGGGCACAAAAAACGAGTGGAACGGAAGGCAGAAAGGCACAAAAAACGAGGGAAAAACGAGTGGAACAGAGGGCAGAAAGGCACAAAAAACGAGGGAAGAATGAGTGAAACAGAGGGCAGAAAGGCACAAAAAACGAGGGAAAAACGAGTGGCACAGAGGGCAGAAAGGCACAAAAAACTAGGGAAAAACAAGTGGAACAGAGGGCAGAAAGGCACAAAAAACGAGGGAAAAACAAGTGGCACAGAGGGCAGAAGGGCACAAAAACGAGTGGAACAGAGGGCAGAGAGGCACAAATAGCAAGGGAAAAACGAGTGGAACAGAGGGCTGAATGGGCAGAGAGGCACTGGGACAATGAGGAGAACAGAAGGGAAAAAACGGGCAGAGACACGAGGACAGCGAGGGGTACAGAAGGAAAGATTGGGCAGAGAGAGCACAGGGACAGCTAGGGGAATTGAGGGACGACAAAGGGGCATGAACCACGTACAGGCAGCGGGGGAAGACAGACAACAGCATCCCCAGACACAACAATGAAAATACAGGCAATACAATAAAAGCAATGAAGCGGAGGATAAACAAACCTACCTACGGCCTACCACTGGCCACCAGGGATGAGGCGCAGGTGGTAGCCTGGGTGGTGGAGGGCCTCGAACGTCCTCGGCAGCGGCAGCTGGGGCAGGGAGACACAGGCGGTGCTGTGGGGAGGTGGAGTGACCTACCTGGTGGGGTCAAGGAAGCACTTGGAGAGCAAATGATTTCTCATCTCTCTGGGGTGGCTGATGGAGAAGACAAGGTGGAGGAAAACTTGGGCCATTTCAGATGAAGAACTCCATGAAGTTTGCTGTAAACTGAAAGAGGAAATGCTGAAAAAGAAGGTAGAGCTTCCTCAAAAAAATTGTCATGATTATGTTAAGAGAGTGTGCAGAATAAGCCTGACTTATTAGCAGAACCTCCTCAATACAATCAAGAAGTTAGAATACTCACCCTAGCTATTGAGGAAAAGAACACCCAATTAATTCTGACCCCTGTTGGAACTAAGGGGTTGAAACTGCGCTCCAAGCTTCAAGTGGTTGACCTCATTTTGCTTCTACAGGGCAGCAAAAGCCATTGAACAACTGAATATCGAGAATATGAATATTGTGGAAAAAATATCGAAGAGCAAAATATGGAAAGGTAAGTGTATACAGAGTAAGTATAGGCTTAGTATACCTAACTTTACATCCTATGTACCTTGAAGATATATTAATACATCATCAATGTTTATGTATGCGGAGTTAGGAATGAGAATCCATACTTACCTGTCTTTGGTTATTGTGCCCTCAATATTCCCATACCTTGATATTTCATCTTCATATTCAGGGCTCACACCAATAAAAGGCAGACACTTTCTCTGATCTAAACAATCACTGCAGGAGAGACCAGGATGCGTGGCCCAAAAAATGATCATTGTAGGCCTTAGTCATTTCAACCTCTGGAGGAGTAGGCCAAAGGGGCATATTATCAAGCACTGCATTAAAATTATCGTCGCTTTAGCAGCAGGAAACTGCCGCTAAAGCGGCGATAATGGGCTTGATAATAGGCCGTAGAGTGTTCCAATAGAAGCCCATGTAGATACCAGAACATGGGCTTCTATTGGAATTCCCAAGGGCCTATTAGCTTTAGCCCATTATCGCCGCTTTCGCTGCAGTTTTCTGCCGCTAAAGAGGCGATAATTTTAACGTTGATTCTTGATAATATGCCCCAAAGTTCGGAGGTTTTTGGTTGAAGGGTACACCCTCAGCAGGAAAGATATCCTTACCTGTCCCACTCTGTGGTTTTTGCTGTGAAGAAAAAGGATTATTGTGGCCCTCATGTTGAAGGGATCCAGCCCTATGAAGCCATTTTTGACTATGACAATAAGCTTTCACTATTGGTGAATTTTAAGAATTCAAGAATCGATAAAGTTACAAAGTATGTAAGGTAACAAATCTGCCCTAGCAGTGAAGCAGCCTTGGTGGTTGTGGAAGCCCACTTTCCCCTACTCAGAGCTTTGACGCCATAACTGAAAGGCTTCATTCGGAGCTTTAAAACGATCTGTATTAAAGGGAACATCACTGGTTTAAGCATCCGTCCTTGCCCCACGAGGGGACCTTGAGAACCAGAAATTCTTCCAAATACCAATGTAAAAGCTTGCATCCTGTTTAGCCTACCTGACACCTGCCCCATTGTTACAGACTTGAAATCACAACCACGTACCGGTGAGTAGCGAACTGTGGGGCATAATACCAACAAAGTGGCTTAACGCCTCTGTTCGCCACTTCGTAAACGCTAGGCTGCACCATATTACCAAGGATATGGCGCAGCCTAGCGTTTCCCCCTGGGTTGGCGATAAGTTTTACAACTTAACGCCAGCGCAGGCTGGGAAGGTTTGTTTATGTACAGGAAGGTGTTCCTTCCTGCACATAAACAAAGCTTAAATGCCATCTTGTAACTACATGTGTGCTGCTTCATGCAGCACACATGTAAGTTACAAATTGGCATTTTTAAAAAGAGGTTTGTTTATGTACAGGAAGGGACACCTTCCTGTACATAAACAAACCTTGGCATTTTGCTTTTTACATGTGTGCTGCACAAGGCAGCACACATGGAAAAAGCAAAAACAAGGAGAATTCAAGCATTTCTCCTCGTTTCGCCACCTTAAGAACAGGTGTTTCCTGTTCTTAAATTTGGCGCTGCCACCTATTATCGCCTCTCTTGATAATAGGTGGAGGCGTCGAAGTGAATGGGTGCTGCGGTGGAACGCCCACCGCAAAACCCACTGCACGCTTTAAGGCACGTTAATTGACTTAACGATGCCTTGATAATAGGGCGATGCAAATATCGCTGCGTTATCGGTAGAAAAGTGCCAATGACAGGGCGATAAGGGGCTTCATAATATGCCCCTGTGACTTTTAATTGGCGCTTAGAGTTTTTGCTTATTTCTGATTGTTCTTATCAGATTTTATTTATTTTCAGTTATTTTACTCATTGAATATTTGATAGATTTCTAAACTGGATTTGAAATGTTATGTTTTGTGCTCCGATTTTTATTTCAGTTTGCTGCTGCTAGAACATAACATGTATTTCTCCATTGAAGTGCCTCAGGAGTGTGCCATTGCACCACATGTTGAGCAGAGATTCGTTTAGAGTTAGGTAGTGACCTAACCAGGGTGTGTTTATGAATTTTTTGAGGTGCTACCCTCAGATATTAATAATAATGTTCTGACACTGAGTTATTTGAGTTTGTCAAGAGCTGGGTTTACAGATGATGAAGAACGTCTTTAAAATGAATCAGACATTCCCTGTGGACCGGGCATCAGCCTTAGCTTCTTATGTTTGGGTGCCAGAGTTTCTGGCTAGTTAGGAGTACAGTTGCCCCTTCCTGGAGGACTAAATGATGAAATGTGTTGTATATTGACAGATGCACAGAGAGATAGTTCAGTTACTCCATTTGGGATTTTATGTTGCTTGACAATTATACTCAGAGCAGATGCTAAGCATAGGGCTAGGGTGACCAGAATTTTAAAGCTAAAAACCGGGACATTTCACAAAAATAGAAGAAGGACTACCATTTTACTTCAAGCGATGAGAGCGCTCCTCAGCAGAAAATTATAGAACAGGCAGTAAGAACATATATAAAATGTAATTTTTAAACCCAGTAGCTTGCCTGTTAATTAAATTGCTTTTTTGAAACAACTGCTAACTTTCCCTGCTTTGTAAAACATAAAAAACACCTCCCACCGTTTTCAGTTGACTCCTCTCTAAAAACCGGGACATGAGCTACATTTCTTGAAATTTGCTGGGACAGCTGGTTAAAAACGGGGACCGTCCTGGCAAAACGGGGACACCTGGTCACCCTAGCACATAGGGACTTACTGATAATACCTCCGTCTTTGGTACGCCTCAGACACATTTAGCCCCATAGTATTTTAATGCATTTATAGAACTGCATGCATGACAAAAGAGTGAAAGAGGCATACAAAATGTACCACGCCTAGGGCGACACAATATACTGATGGCTCTCCTTCACTCATTTTATTTTAGGACATAAAGGGGGTCAGACACTCCAGGAGGTGGTTAGATGCATGGATTATTGGGTGGTATATCAGAATGTTGACAATAAAAATATTGTCTGACAAAAGTATGGCATTGAAAAACCCTGACTAGCACAATGCCATGCAGGTATGTGTTCATTCAGAACTCCACATTTTGAATGCAATATTTTAAAACTCCATATTCTGGCACTACAGTGTATTATTGACAACATCGATCAGGTCTGACCCCTAAGCTCATGGTCGTGCTAGCTTCTCTGAAGATGTTAGATATGATGAGCTTCTTGAAATGGTCAGTGTTTATTTTGAAGATGAAGAGTAGCACCTCGTTTGGAGACGACACATTTTCAGTCGTTGTGCCCATTTAAATACTGATGGACATGGGTGCCCAGATTTACTTATGCTATGCAGAAGATTTGCATTACTTTTATAACACAAACCTAATACAAGGTGCTAAGGTTGGATTTCTCATCCAACTAAAATCTGGATTTCTGATAGTAACCCAAAGTTGCACAGTGGACTTTCCATGGATCGTGTATGGGCGTTTTCATGCAACCACCCACAGGTTTGGATGCAAATTTCTACCTACAAAGATTCATAGACAGCGATTTGCCCCAAAAGCCTCTGCCTCCTAGAGGCAGGCGCAATGTGGAGAAATGTTTTCATTTCTCCTTGTTTTTCCTACTTTGCAGGTGTACTGCACTGTACAGCAAACATGCAAAGTGGGAAAAGCTTTAAAGGATAGTTTTTGTTCTGGAAGGGGCTCCTTCCAGTCCAAGGACACGCTTTAAAGAACGCATACATTCTTGTACTACTGCCTTGAGTTGTCTTCATTTGTTTATAGCTGACAAAAGTGTGCTAGTGCGGCAAGAGAAGAGAGCAGCGCCTCATCTTAGTAGACTTGGCGCTATTCTGCCATCCCCCTTTCATACAACGCAACACCTGTAGTTGCTGCACTGCAATCCATGACTTCATAGTGAATCTGACCCGAAGCGTTCCAGTTTTAGGTATTCTGCTTTAGTGATGCAAGGATGGGAGAAATGTTTCTTCAGTTTATGAGTGGTAATGACAGCCTTGACTGCTGAATATCTTCATGAATGGGCCGAGGTGTGTTTGAAAAAGAATTAATGACATAAGTGGTTCTATGAAAATTCCCCCAGTGATTTGATGTAAGTTAGAATGTGTCTGACTAGGAAGGAAAAAGAGCAATCGAACAATCTGAGACTCTGGCTACATCCTACTCCACCCCAAAGTCTGGTAACCTTCTTGTGACCTTAGTAGTAAGTGGATACTCTGGCTGCTACCTTTCCCCCTTCAAATCATCGACATCTTCAGCTGTACCCACTGCTGCAGGGGAAATTCGAAACACTTGTGTCTTGATTCTGAGGCAGCTATGACAATTGCCTCAGAGTTCCAGCTTGGGAAACCCTATTTTCACTTTTCGTGACCTTGTTCATTCCCACAGCAAACCTTTTGAGGTATTCAGAGTATGACCCTCACAATATTGAAAACAGTAGGAACGGGTGAGTCTACACTGATTTTCACATGTTCTTCGTACCTTTTGGTCTTTTTTACTTCGCATATTTCTGAAAGTCTGCCGATTTGTCCCAAGAGAACGAAAACTTCAGGATATTGGACAACTGGTATTTACAATGCGGTGCGGAAGGAACGCCTGTTTCTGTCTGCATTTGAATTACACTGATGTCCGTAATGAGGACTGTAGACTTGAATTGTATGATTCACCTGGGCAGGACTCTGACATTCAAGCTCACCTATTGCTCCTCTACCTTCCCCAAATAAGTGAATCAGTGGCTTTAAGGTTTTGGATTTTAACCAGAATGTTAGTCATCTGAACATGTGGAAATACGTATGTTTTTCTCACACCTGTTAATCTGATTAGAGAATCATTCGAGTCTTTTAACAATTTCTTATCTGGACACAATAAGTTAGCACGAGTGATATTGCAGAGATCACTCTGACCTGAATTCACTCTTTGCTTTTTAAGGTCAGGCAAATAATTGAGTTTGAAGCAAAAAACTAAAGGGGCAGGCCCGTGTAACAAAGGTTAAAAAAAAAGTTCTTTGATTTCATGCTTTCATTGGGCCTCATTTATGAGGCCTTGCGTCAGTTTTGCGCCCTCCGATGCGTTACTTTTTGTGACGCATCGGCGGCGTAAAACATGTCTCCTGTTGCGCACTATTTACAAAGTGACGCATCTAAGCAGATGCGTCATTTTGTAAACCCCTGCGCTACATTATACCTGCGTCAGGTATAATGTATGCAAGAGGGGGCGTTCCCCCGCAAAAAGCCTCGTAATAGTGACGCAGTGAAATCTATCAGATTTCACTGCATCACTTTTAGGACGCTGTTGCGTCAAAATCTTGCGCCTGCCTCACAGCAGGCGTAAGACTGATGCAAGCCCTTTCACATGGGGCTTTCCCCATGTGAAAGGACGCATTGCTGGAGTTGCGTCACTTTTGTGACACACCCCAGCAATGCGTGACTTTTGCGCTTACAGATACGTCAGAAATATTGACGTATCTGTAACTCCTTGCGACATGATGCGTCATACTGTAAATATGACGCATCAATCATGTCGCAGGGACTGCGCACTGAGAAGAGACGCATCGCTGCTTTCACACAGAGATGCGTCACTTTTCATAAATGAGGCCCCAGATGTGCACGCATTTTTCGTAAAATTAAATATGTAAATTTCCTGAGTGTGAAGAAAATGTCACACATACCTAGTTCATATTGGTATTTTGGTGCTCAGTCAACTGTCCTGGCCTGAATTCGATGCAGCAGGGTTGGAATCGTTAGGGTGGACTGGGCGTTTTGTTAGTGGTGTGGTAAATGGCTTAATTTGCCAGGGGTGATGGCTGTCATGATGTTAAGGGATGTCGGGATGAGCAATCAGCACTGCCCGGAACAGCTGCAAGGTAGTCACGAATGCCCACAACTTACATTCATTTACTGGAAGCCGGTTCTTTAGAACTGTTTCCACATACCTGTCCCTTTTGAGTGTTGTGGTTTGTAACCACACGACTATTTGCAAACCATTGACTCAACAAGTAGTGGCAATGTCGACGTTCAACACTCACATTCCATTTGTTAATATGGATTATGAACTTGCAAAACCTCGATTTTGGACACCACAGGTTAACAGAAGTGACTTCGCCGTCAGATTGCTCCTCCGGAAATGAGCACATTCGAATTACTGCTCCTTAACATAAGAACATGACATCAGCTAGTAATTATCATTGTACAGTTATCAATATGGCGGTATTGTAAATAATTGACAATTTAGAAACACCAGTGACAATAAACAGAACAAGTATGCGCTTTTTGGTTCTCGGAAAAAATAATCATTAACTAATGTTGCATGTATGGGACTCGGGGCGCATAGTTCAATGCTTTCAGGCCTATAAACAGGGATTTCTGCGCTGCAGGTATACGTGATGTTGGGACGAACGTTTTATTGATGTATTGGGAATGTGTGAATGTGTCTATATAGTTATCGGTTGCTATACCATGTCAAATGCTGCCATCAAGTGGTGAAGCGGTAGAATAACCTGTTACTTAAAACCCGACACTTGTTATAATCTCTTACAGAAAATGCTTGCTGATTCACTTAATCTCTGCTTAACAGAGAATGCTTGCTGATTCACGTAAAGTGTTGCCGTGGGTGGGCCCACGCACCATCCACTGATTTGACGGTTCCCCAGATTAAAAAGACAATGCATACCTGGGGAAGCGCCATAACATTATGCCTCCCGATGTAAAGCGCAAAGAGAAGGAATTACTTTATTTCTCCTCGTTTATTCCTCTTCGATATGGCGGAAAAAGCCTCTCAAGATTGTTTTGGGCGGAAAACTGCCCCTTCCTGCAGAGTAAGGCAACACTGCAATATGCACTGCATTGTCTTACACCAGTTCTACGAGGCCATTCAAAGCCACACAAAGTGGCTTTATGTGACCTCATAGATATGATAATGTAGTTTGTGCCACCATAGTTTCAAAAAAAGTGGCACTCCGACAGTGCAAGGGGCTAATAAATATGCTTCAACCTATTTCCTTTAGCCTTTGTTTTTTTATACATTTATTGAGGCCCCAGAAGCTTTCAGAACAATAACATTTTTCAAAAACCATGCTAAAATAAAACAAGAATTACCAAAGTCTGGCTGCCAAAGCTAGACCTTTTGGCTTTGCCGATGCTGGTTTTAGAATGATGCTGCTGTAATTTTTTTTTTTTTTACTCTCTTTACGGAGATACTGCTGTCCAGGACATAGGGGCAGATTTATGAGGCCCTTGCGCCACGTTTACGCCGCTGTTGCGTCACCCAAGGCGGCGTAAACGTGGCGCATCCCTACGACCGATTTACAACGTGACGCATCTAGGCAGATGCGTCACGTTGTAAAGCCCTGCGCCGCTTGTGGGCTTTACGGCGCAGGGTGGGCGTTCCGGGGCAGGTGCGCCTCGCAAAAGTGGCTGAGTGAAATCTATAAGATTTCACTCAGTCACTCTCAGGCCAATGCTGCGTCAAAACCCTGCGCCTGCTTGAAGCAGGCGTAGGTCTTGACGCAGCATTGCAAAGATGGGGCACCCCCGAGCCTTGCTGGAGCTGCGTCGCGCTTGGGACGCAACTCCAGCAATGCGCCACCTTAACGGAGCAGATGCGTCACGCATCTGTGCCGTTTTTGCCCCATGGTGCGCCGCATTGTAAATGCGGCGCACCATGGGTGGCGGAGCAGCGGCGCAAGATAACTGGCGCATCCCTGGGGATGCGCCAGTTATCATAAATCTGCCCCATAGTGCTTGTGATCTGACCCCCTAAAACATCGTTACATTTTCTAACTCCTAAAGGGCTTATTTAACTTTCTTATAAGGCAATAGTATGTGGTGCAGAAAATACACCTATGACATAGTGAGTTAAATGTTACCAGTGGACTGCATCACTGATTGTGGCATCCCCTATTGTGGCAAGGAAACATGGCTTTAAGTCTACCATTGTAACCTGACTCCTGCTGTTTAAACCTGCAGACCCGTCTTTCAAAATAACCCTTTTGATGGAGGAAAAAATCTCTTTTAAATAATAATAAGTCATCCTGTTGTAACTCTTTTAGCCCATAAAGGAGGGTGCGTATTATTTAAAAATGGAACATGTAGGAATTTAAAGTTATCATGTTTCTGTAGTGACAAGCCCTCAAACCTATTTTCACAATGGAAAGTCTCGGCAGCCCTAGGAGAAAACTAGAATAAGGATTATAATATTAATTTGCTATCTTGAGTTTGGGGCCAGCTAGAAAATTAATGAAGTCACTATTTTTAATATGTATTAAAAACCCAATTGATTGGGGAAGTTAGATTTGCAAATATGTAGTAAGAGTAACTTGTTGGAAAGTTACCTTTTTCCTGACTGAAGCTTTGGCAAGCTAATTTACAATAATTCTTCACCAGATGTCCAGCAAGTGCTTGACTTTAAGGATGCAGGAAACTGCTCCCAGAGGAGGGGCCATGGCCCAGGCATAGGAAGGTGCTTTCTTCACCTTGCAGGAAGACCAATTGGTGTGGGCCAAGGAACTTAATTAACTTCAAATGGAAGGGTCTGCCCTGTTACAAGTATATGTCATGTGACAACCGGAGTAGACCAGCCTTTATTTCTCTTGTCAGGGTGACATGAAAGCGTGGGGAGGAGAGGTACTGTAACAACTGATTTTGAGTTACCATACAGCAAGGAAATGCTTATTACTCTGGCTACACCACTGGGTGGGCACACAGGCTCTGCACAAAGGGAGAGGGGTATCCTCATCTTGGTCGTTAGGAGTAAAGCGTACTGTGGGATTGTTTGCAGTAGAGTAAACAAGAACAGCTTCAAAAGAGGGTAGAGTTGCCTCTATGGGAAGCTTTTCCACATTAATCACCCAATGCCCTAGCTGATTCTCCAAGGCACACACCTTGAAACACTGTCTGGACCTATGGAAGATCAGAAGAATGACTGCACCTACTATTTGAGACCTGCGAGGGGACCTGAAGGGCTGTACCTGTTCCCAGTTTTAACTAGTAGAACAAGTGGACTCCAAGAGTAGGTTGGCTTCCCTCCTCTGTGGCTACAGAGACCCAGCAAGCTGCAAGAGGTCTTTTCCCTGGAGTATCCAACTATACAGTAGTAATTTGTCCTGAGCTGAATCAACTGGTGAGCTCTGCGTTTTAGTCGCCCAAATGCTGTTCCTGAGGAGCTGGCTGTGTCTAACTGGACTTCTCCTTACACCTCTGAAAAGTTGGGAATTAAAACATGTTTGGACTTCCAGAACTCCTCAGAAAAGGGGGTGGTGATGAACAGAGTGTCTGAATTAAGCAGACCACTCTTACCCAGTCCAAAGATCAGGGCTTGATCCATCACCGTTATTTATCTCACTGCCCCATCCCAGCTCCGAACCTGGCTATATGCAAATTGGTCTGTCCCTGGCCCAGTGCATCATGGGAACAGGGCAGACCAAACTACCAAGCCAATTCTTCACCAGAAAGGAGACAAGCTACCGGGGACCGGTTTCTGGCATTTCAGCCTCTTCGGCCCGGCTTGCTTGAATCCTGATGGAGCAGTGAGAAAGGGACTCATGTCTGAGTATACCCTGCCACACCTATAGTGGCCAAAAACGATTCAGAAAAGGGGGTGGTGATGAACAGAGTGTCTGAATTAAGCAGACCACTCTTACCCAGTCCAAAGATCAGGGCTTGATCCATCACCGTTATTTATCTCACTGCCCCATCCCAGCTCAGAACCTGGCTATATGCAAATTGGTCTGTCCCTGGCCCAGTGCATCATGGGAACAGGGCAGACCAAACTACCAAGCCAATTCTTCACCAGAAAGGAGACAAGCTACCGGGGACCGGTTTCTGGCATTTCAGCCTCTTCGGCCCGGCTTGCTTGAATCCTGATGGAGCAGTGAGAAAGGGACTCATGCCTGAGTATACCCTGCCACACCTATAGTGGCCAAAAACGATTCAGAAAAGGGGGTGGTGATGAACAGAGTGTCTGAATTAAGCAGACCACTCTTACCCAGTCCAAAGATCAGGGCTTGATCCATCACCGTTATTTATCTCACTGCCCCATCCCAGCTCAGAACCTGGCTATATGCAAATTGGTCTGTCCCTGGCCCAGTGCATCATGGGAACAGGGCAGACCAAACTACCAAGCCAATTCTTCACCAGAAAGGAGACAAGCTACCGGGGACCGGTTTCTGGCATTTCAGCCTCTTCGGCCCGGCTTGCTTGAATCCTGATGGAGCAGTGAGAAAGGGACTCATGTCTGAGTATACCCTGCCACACCTATAGTGGCCAAAAACGATTCAGAAAAGGGGGTGGTGATGAACAGAGTGTCTGAATTAAGCAGACCACTCTTACCCAGTCCAAAGATCAGGGCTTGATCCATCACCGTTATTTATCTCACTGCCCCATCCCAGCTCAGAACCTGGCTATATGCAAATTGGTCTGTCCCTGGCCCAGTGCATCATGGGAACAGGGCAGACCAAACTACCAAGCCAATTCTTCACCAGAAAGGAGACAAGCTACCGGTGACCGGTTTCTGGCATTTCAGCCTCTTCGGCCCGGCTTGCTTGAATCCTGATGGAGCAGTGAGAAAGGGACTCATGTCTGAGTATACCCTGCCACACCTATAGTGGCCAAAAACGATTCAGAAAAGGGGGTGGTGATGAACAGAGTGTCTGAATTAAGCAGACCACTCTTACCCAGTCCAAAGATCAGGGCTTGATCCATCACCGTTATTTATCTCACTGCCCCATCCCAGCTCAGAACCTGGCTATATGCAAATTGGTCTGTCCCTGGCCCAGTGCATCATGGGAACAGGGCAGACCAAACTACCAAGCCAATTCTTCACCAGAAAGGAGACAAGCTACCGGGGACCGGTTTCTGGCATTTCAGCCTCTTCGGCCCGGCTTGCTTGAATCCTGATGGAGCAGTGAGAAAGGGACTCATGTCTGAGTATACCCTGCCACACCTATAGTGGCCAAAAACGATTCAGAAAAGGGGGTGGTGATGAACAGAGTGTCTGAATTAAGCAGACCACTCTTACCCAGTCCAAAGATCAGGGCTTGATCCATCACCGTTATTTATCTCACTGCCCCATCCCAGCTCAGAACCTGGCTATATGCAAATTGGTCTGTCCCTGGCCCAGTGCATCATGGGAACAGGGCAGACCAAACTACCAAGCCAATTCTTCACCAGAAAGGAGACAAGCTACCGGGGACCGGTTTCTGGCATTTCAGCCTCTTCGGCCCGGCTTGCTTGAATCCTGATGGAGCAGTGAGAAAGGGACTCATGTCTGAGTATACCCTGCCACACCTATAGTGGCCAAAAACGATTCAGAAAAGGGGGTGGTGATGAACAGAGTGTCTGAATTAAGCAGACCACTCTTACCCAGTCCAAAGATCAGGGCTTGATCCATCACCGTTATTTATCTCACTGCCCCATCCCAGCTCAGAACCTGGCTATATGCAAATTGGTCTGTCCCTGGCCCAGTGCATCATGGGAACAGGGCAGACCAAACTACCAAGCCAATTCTTCACCAGAAAGGAGACAAGCTACCGGGGACCGGTTTCTGGCATTTCAGCCTCTTCGGCCCGGCTTGCTTGAATCCTGATGGAGCAGTGAGAAAGGGACTCATGTCTGAGTATACCCTGCCACACCTATAGTGGCCAAAAACGATTCAGAAAAGGGGGTGGTGATGAACAGAGTGTCTGAATTAAGCAGACCACTCTTACCCAGTCCAAAGATCAGGGCTTGATCCATCACCGTTATTTATCTCACTGCCCCATCCCAGCTCAGAACCTGGCTATATGCAAATTGGTCTGTCCCTGGCCCAGTGCATCATGGGAACAGGGCAGACCAAACTACCAAGCCAATTCTTCACCAGAAAGGAGACAAGCTACCGGGGACCGGTTTCTGGCATTTCAGCCTCTTCGGCCCGGCTTGCTTGAATCCTGATGGAGCAGTGAGAAAGGGACTCATGCCTGAGTATACCCTGCCACACCTATAGTGGCCAAAAACGATTCAGAAAAGGGGGTGGTGATGAACAGAGTGTCTGAATTAAGCAGACCACTCTTACCCAGTCCAAAGATCAGGGCTTGATCCATCACCGTTATTTATCTCACTGCCCCATCCCAGCTCAGAACCTGGCTATATGCAAATTGGTCTGTCCCTGGCCCAGTGCATCATGGGAACAGGGCAGACCAAACTACCAAGCCAATTCTTCACCAGAAAGGAGACAAGCTACCGGGGACCGGTTTCTGGCATTTCAGCCTCTTCGGCCCGGCTTGCTTGAATCCTGATGGAGCAGTGAGAAAGGGACTCATGTCTGAGTATACCCTGCCACACCTATAGTGGCCAAAAACGATTCAGAAAAGGGGGTGGTGATGAACAGAGTGTCTGAATTAAGCAGACCACTCTTACCCAGTCCAAAGATCAGGGCTTGATCCATCACCGTTATTTATCTCACTGCCCCATCCCAGCTCAGAACCTGGCTATATGCAAATTGGTCTGTCCCTGGCCCAGTGCATCATGGGAACAGGGCAGACCAAACTACCAAGCCAATTCTTCACCAGAAAGGAGACAAGCTACCGGTGACCGGTTTCTGGCATTTCAGCCTCTTCGGCCCGGCTTGCTTGAATCCTGATGGAGCAGTGAGAAAGGGACTCATGTCTGAGTATACCCTGCCACACCTATAGTGGCCAAAAACGATTCAGAAAAGGGGGTGGTGATGAACAGAGTGTCTGAATTAAGCAGACCACTCTTACCCAGTCCAAAGATCAGGGCTTGATCCATCACCGTTATTTATCTCACTGCCCCATCCCAGCTCAGAACCTGGCTATATGCAAATTGGTCTGTCCCTGGCCCAGTGCATCATGGGAACAGGGCAGACCAAACTACCAAGCCAATTCTTCACCAGAAAGGAGACAAGCTACCGGGGACCGGTTTCTGGCATTTCAGCCTCTTCGGCCCGGCTTGCTTGAATCCTGATGGAGCAGTGAGAAAGGGACTCATGTCTGAGTATACCCTGCCACACCTATAGTGGCCAAAAACGATTCAGAAAAGGGGGTGGTGATGAACAGAGTGTCTGAATTAAGCAGACCACTCTTACCCAGTCCAAAGATCAGGGCTTGATCCATCACCGTTATTTATCTCACTGCCCCATCCCAGCTCAGAACCTGGCTATATGCAAATTGGTCTGTCCCTGGCCCAGTGCATCATGGGAACAGGGCAGACCAAACTACCAAGCCAATTCTTCACCAGAAAGGAGACAAGCTACCGGGGACCGGTTTCTGGCATTTCAGCCTCTTCGGCCCGGCTTGCTTGAATCCTGATGGAGCAGTGAGAAAGGGACTCATGTCTGAGTATACCCTGCCACACCTATAGTGGCCAAAAACGATTCAGAAAAGGGGGTGGTGATGAACAGAGTGTCTGAATTAAGCAGACCACTCTTACCCAGTCCAAAGATCAGGGCTTGATCCATCACCGTTATTTATCTCACTGCCCCATCCCAGCTCAGAACCTGGCTATATGCAAATTGGTCTGTCCCTGGCCCAGTGCATCATGGGAACAGGGCAGACCAAACTACCAAGCCAATTCTTCACCAGAAAGGAGACAAGCTACCGGGGACCGGTTTCTGGCATTTCAGCCTCTTCGGCCCGGCTTGCTTGAATCCTGATGGAGCAGTGAGAAAGGGACTCATGTCTGAGTATACCCTGCCACACCTATAGTGGCCAAAAACGATTCAGAAAAGGGGGTGGTGATGAACAGAGTGTCTGAATTAAGCAGACCACTCTTATCCAGTCCAAAGATCAGGGCTTGATCCATCACCGTTATTTATCTCACTGCCCCATCCCAGCTCAGAACCTGGCTATATGCAAATTGGTCTGTCCCTGGCCCAGTGCATCATGGGAACAGGGCAGACCAAACTACCAAGCCAATTCTTCACCAGAAAGGAGACAAGCTACCGGGGACCGGTTTCTGGCATTTCAGCCTCTTCGGCCCGGCTTGCTTGAATCCTGATGGAGCAGTGAGAAAGGGACTCATGTCTGAGTATACCCTGCCACACCTATAGTGGCCAAAAACGATTCAGAAAAGGGGGTGGTGATGAACAGAGTGTCTGAATTAAGCAGACCACTCTTACCCAGTCCAAAGATCAGGGCTTGATCCATCACCGTTATTTATCTCACTGCCCCATCCCAGCTCAGAACCTGGCTATATGCAAATTGGTCTGTCCCTGGCCCAGTGCATCATGGGAACAGGGCAGACCAAACTACCAAGCCAATTCTTCACCAGAAAGGAGACAAGCTACCGGGGACCGGTTTCTGGCATTTCAGCCTCTTCGGCCCGGCTTGCTTGAATCCTGATGGAGCAGTGAGAAAGGGACTCATGTCTGAGTATACCCTGCCACACCTATAGTGGCCAAAAACGATTCAGAAAAGGGGGTGGTGATGAACAGAGTGTCTGAATTAAGCAGACCACTCTTACCCAGTCCAAAGATCAGGGCTTGATCCATCACCGTTATTTATCTCACTGCCCCATCCCAGCTCAGAACCTGGCTATATGCAAATTGGTCTGTCCCTGGCCCAGTGCATCATGGGAACAGGGCAGACCAAACTACCAAGCCAATTCTTCACCAGAAAGGAGACAAGCTACCGGGGACCGGTTTCTGGCATTTCAGCCTCTTCGGCCCGGCTTGCTTGAATCCTGATGGAGCAGTGAGAAAGGGACTCATGTCTGAGTATACCCTGCCACACCTATAGTGGCCAAAAACGATTCAGAAAAGGGGGTGGTGATGAACAGAGTGTCTGAATTAAGCAGACCACTCTTACCCAGTCCAAAGATCAGGGCTTGATCCATCACCGTTATTTATCTCACTGCCCCATCCCAGCTCAGAACCTGGCTATATGCAAATTGGTCTGTCCCTGGCCCAGTGCATCATGGGAACAGGGCAGACCAAACTACCAAGCCAATTCTTCACCAGAAAGGAGACAAGCTACCGGGGACCGGTTTCTGGCATTTCAGCCTCTTCGGCCCGGCTTGCTTGAATCCTGATGGAGCAGTGAGAAAGGGACTCATGTCTGAGTATACCCTGCCACACCTATAGTGGCCAAAAACGATTCAGAAAAGGGGGTGGTGATGAACAGAGTGTCTGAATTAAGCAGACCACTCTTACCCAGTCCAAAGATCAGGGCTTGTTCCATCACCGTTATTTATCTCACTGCCCCATCCCAGCTCAGAACCTGGCTATATGCAAATTGGTCTGTCCCTGGCCCAGTGCATCATGGGAACAGGGCAGACCAAACTACCAAGCCAATTCTTCACCAGAAAGGAGACAAGCTACCGGGGACCGGTTTCTGGCATTTCAGCCTCTTCGGCCCGGCTTGCTTGAATCCTGATGGAGCAGTGAGAAAGGGACTCATGTCTGAGTATACCCTGCCACACCTATAGTGGCCAAAAACGATTCAGAAAAGGGGGTGGTGATGAACAGAGTGTCTGAATTAAGCAGACCACTCTTACCCAGTCCAAAGATCAGGGCTTGATCCATCACCGTTATTTATCTCACTGCCCCATCCCAGCTCAGAACCTGGCTATATGCAAATTGGTCTGTCCCTGGCCCAGTGCATCATGGGAACAGGGCAGACCAAACTACCAAGCCAATTCTTCACCAGAAAGGAGACAAGCTACCGGGGACCGGTTTCTGGCATTTCAGCCTCTTCGGCCCGGCTTGCTTGAATCCTGATGGAGCAGTGAGAAAGGGACTCATGTCTGAGTATACCCTGCCACACCTATAGTGGCCAAAAACGATTCAGAAAAGGGGGTGGTGATGAACAGAGTGTCTGAATTAAGCAGACCACTCTTACCCAGTCCAAAGATCAGGGCTTGATCCATCACCGTTATTTATCTCACTGCCCTATCCCAGCTCAGAACCTGGCTATATGCAAATTGGTCTGTCCCTGGCCCAGTGCATCATGGGAACAGGGCAGACCAAACTACCAAGCCAATTCTTCACCAGAAAGGAGACAAGCTACCGGGGACCGGTTTCTGGCATTTCAGCCTCTTCGGCCCGGCTTGCTTGAATCCTGATGGAGCAGTGAGAAAGGGACTCATGTCTGAGTATACCCTGCCACACCTATAGTGGCCAAAAACGATTCAGAAAAGGGGGTGGTGATGAACAGAGTGTCTGAATTAAGCAGACCACTCTTACCCAGTCCAAAGATCAGGGCTTGATCCATCACCGTTATTTATCTCACTGCCCCATCCCAGCTCAGAACCTGGCTATATGCAAATTGGTCTGTCCCTGGCCCAGTGCATCATGGGAACAGGGCAGACCAAACTACCAAGCCAATTCTTCACCAGAAAGGAGACAAGCTACCGGGGACCGGTTTCTGGCATTTCAGCCTCTTCGGCCCGGCTTGCTTGAATCCTGATGGAGCAGTGAGAAAGGGACTCATGTCTGAGTATACCCTGCCACACCTATAGTGGCCAAAAACGATTCAGAAAAGGGGGTGGTGATGAACAGAGTGTCTGAATTAAGCAGACCACTCTTACCCAGTCCAAAGATCAGGACTTGATCCATCACCGTTATTTATCTCACTGCCCCATCCCAGCTCAGAACCTGGCTATATGCAAATTGGTCTGTCCCTGGCCCAGTGCATCATGGGAACAGGGCAGACCAAACTACCAAGCCAATTCTTCACCAGAAAGGAGACAAGCTACCGGGGACCGGTTTCTGGCATTTCAGCCTCTTCGGCCCGGCTTGCTTGAATCCTGATGGAGCAGTGAGAAAGGGACTCATGTCTGAGTATACCCTGCCACACCTATAGTGGCCAAAAACGATTCAGAAAAGGGGGTGGTGATGAACAGAGTGTCTGAATTAAGCAGACCACTCTTACCCAGTCCAAAGATCAGGGCTTGATCCATCACCGTTATTTATCTCACTGCCCCATCCCAGCTCAGAACCTGGCTATATGCAAATTGGTCTGTCCCTGGCCCAGTGCATCATGGGAACAGGGCAGACCAAACTACCAAGCCAATTCTTCACCAGAAAGGAGACAAGCTACCGGGGACCGGTTTCTGGCATTTCAGCCTCTTCGGCCCGGCTTGCTTGAATCCTGATGGAGCAGTGAGAAAGGGACTCATGTCTGAGTATACCCTGCCACACCTATAGTGGCCAAAAACGATTCAGAAAAGGGGGTGGTGATGAACAGAGTGTCTGAATTAAGCAGACCACTCTTACCCAGTCCAAAGATCAGGGCTTGATCCATCACCGTTATTTATCTCACTGCCCCATCCCAGCTCAGAACCTGGCTATATGCAAATTGGTCTGTCCCTGGCCCAGTGCATCATGGGAACAGGGCAGACCAAACTACCAAGCCAATTCTTCACCAGAAAGGAGACAAGCTACCGGGGACCGGTTTCTGGCATTTCAGCCTCTTCGGCCCGGCTTGCTTGAATCCTGATGGAGCAGTGAGAAAGGGACTCATGTCTGAGTATACCCTGCCACACCTATAGTGGCCAAAAACGATTCAGAAAAGGGGGTGGTGATGAACAGAGTGTCTGAATTAAGCAGACCACTCTTACCCAGTCCAAAGATCAGGGCTTGATCCATCACCGTTATTTATCTCACTGCCCCATCCCAGCTCAGAACCTGGCTATATGCAAAGTGGTCTGTCCCTGGCCCAGTGCATCATGGGAACAGGGCAGACCAAACTACCAAGCCAATTCTTCACCAGAAAGGAGACAAGCTACCGGGGACCGGTTTCTGGCATTTCAGCCTCTTCGGCCCGGCTTGCTTGAATCCTAATGGAGCAGTGAGAAAGGGACTCATGTCTGAGTATACCCTGCCACACCTATAGTGGCCAAAAACGATTCAGAAAAGGGGGTGGTGATGAACAGAGTGTCTGAATTAAGCAGACCACTCTTACCCAGTCCAAAGATCAGGGCTTGATCCATCACCGTTATTTATCTCACTGCCCCATCCCAGCTCAGAACCTGGCTATATGCAAATTGGTCTGTCCCTGGCCCAGTGCATCATGGGAACAGGGCAGACCAAACTACCAAGCCAATTCTTCACCAGAAAGGAGACAAGCTACCGGGGACCGGTTTCTGGCATTTCAGCCTCTTCGGCCCGGCTTGCTTGAATCCTGATGGAGCAGTGAGAAAGGGACTCATGTCTGAGTATACCCTGCCACACCTATAGTGGCCAAAAACGATTCAGAAAAGGGGGTGGTGATGAACAGAGTGTCTGAATTAAGCAGACCACTCTTACCCAGTCCAAAGATCAGGGCTTGATCCATCACCGTTATTTATCTCACTGCCCCATCCCAGCTCAGAACCTGGCTATATGCAAATTGGTCTGTCCCTGGCCCAGTGCATCATGGGAACAGGGCAGACCAAACTACCAATCCAATTCTTCGCCAGAAAGGAGACAAGCTACCGGGGACCGGTTTCTGGCATTTCAGCCTCTTCGGCCCGGCTTGCTTGAATCCTGATGGAGCAGTGAGAAAGGGACTCATGTCTGAGTATACCCTGCCACACCTATAGTGGCCAAAAACGATTCAGAAAAGGGGTGGTGATGAACAGAGTGTCTGAATTAAGCAGACCACTCTTACCCAGTCCAAAGATCAGGGCTTGATCCATCACCGTTATTTATCTCACTGCCCTATCCCAGCTCAGAACCTGGCTATATGCAAATTGGTCTGTCCCTGGCCCAGTGCATCATGGGAACAGGGCAGACCAAACTACCAAGCCAATTCTTCACCAGAAAGGAGACAAGCTACCGGGGACCGGTTTCTGGCATTTCAGCCTCTTCGGCCCGGCTTGCTTGAATCCTGATGGAGCAGTGAGAAAGGGACTCATGTCTGAGTATACCCTGCCACACCTATAGTGGCCAAAAACGATTCAGAAAAGGGGGTGGTGATGAACAGAGTGTCTGAATTAAGCAGACCACTCTTACCCAGTCCAAAGATCAGGGCTTGATCCATCACCGTTATTTATCTCACTGCCCCATCCCAGCTCAGAACCTGGCTATATGCAAATTGGTCTGTCCCTGGCCCAGTGCATCATGGGAACAGGGCAGACCAAACTACCAAGCCAATTCTTCACCAGAAAGGAGACAAGCTACCGGGGACCGGTTTCTGGCATTTCAGCCTCTTCGGCCCGGCTTGCTTGAATCCTGATGGAGCAGTGAGAAAGGGACTCATGTCTGAGTATACCCTGCCACACCTATAGTGGCCAAAAACGATTCAGAAAAGGGGGTGGTGATGAACAGAGTGTCTGAATTAAGCAGACCACTCTTACCCAGTCCAAAGATCAGGACTTGATCCATCACCGTTATTTATCTCACTGCCCCATCCCAGCTCAGAACCTGGCTGTATGCAAATTGGTCTGTCCCTGGCCCAGTGCATCATGGGAACAGGGCAGACCAAACTACCAAGCCAATTCTTCACCAGAAAGGAGACAAGCTACCGGGGACCGGTTTCTGGCATTTCAGCCTCTTCGGCCCGGCTTGCTTGAATCCTGATGGAGCAGTGAGAAAGGGACTCATGTCTGAGTATACCCTGCCACACCTATAGTGGCCAAAAACGATTCAGAAAAGGGGGTGGTGATGAACAGAGTGTCTGAATTAAGCAGACCACTCTTACCCAGTCCAAAGATCAGGGCTTGATCCATCACCGTTATTTATCTCACTGCCCCATCCCAGCTCAGAACCTGGCTATATGCAAATTGGTCTGTCCCTGGCCCAGTGCATCATGGGAACAGGGCAGACCAAACTACCAAGCCAATTCTTCACCAGAAAGGAGACAAGCTACCGGGGACCGGTTTCTGGCATTTCAGCCTCTTCGGCCCGGCTTGCTTGAATCCTGATGGAGCAGTGAGAAAGGGACTCATGTCTGAGTATACCCTGCCACACCTATAGTGGCCAAAAACGATTCAGAAAAGGGGGTGGTGATGAACAGAGTGTCTGAATTAAGCAGACCACTCTTACCCAGTCCAAAGATCAGGGCTTGATCCATCACCGTTATTTATCTCACTGCCCCATCCCAGCTCAGAACCTGGCTATATGCAAATTGGTCTGTCCCTGGCCCAGTGCATCATGGGAACAGGGCAGACCAAACTACCAAGCCAATTCTTCACCAGAAAGGAGACAAGCTACCGGGGACCGGTTTCTGGCATTTCAGCCTCTTCGGCCCGGCTTGCTTGAATCCTGATGGAGCAGTGAGAAAGGGACTCATGTCTGAGTATACCCTGCCACACCTATAGTGGCCAAAAACGATTCAGAAAAGGGGGTGGTGATGAACAGAGTGTCTGAATTAAGCAGACCACTCTTACCCAGTCCAAAGATCAGGGCTTGATCCATCACCGTTATTTATCTCACTGCCCCATCCCAGCTCAGAACCTGGCTATATGCAAAGTGGTCTGTCCCTGGCCCAGTGCATCATGGGAACAGGGCAGACCAAACTACCAAGCCAATTCTTCACCAGAAAGGAGACAAGCTACCGGGGACCGGTTTCTGGCATTTCAGCCTCTTCGGCCCGGCTTGCTTGAATCCTAATGGAGCAGTGAGAAAGGGACTCATGTCTGAGTATACCCTGCCACACCTATAGTGGCCAAAAACGATTCAGAAAAGGGGGTGGTGATGAACAGAGTGTCTGAATTAAGCAGACCACTCTTACCCAGTCCAAAGATCAGGGCTTGATCCATCACCGTTATTTATCTCACTGCCCCATCCCAGCTCAGAACCTGGCTATATGCAAATTGGTCTGTCCCTGGCCCAGTGCATCATGGGAACAGGGCAGACCAAACTACCAAGCCAATTCTTCACCAGAAAGGAGACAAGCTACCGGGGACCGGTTTCTGGCATTTCAGCCTCTTCGGCCCGGCTTGCTTGAATCCTGATGGAGCAGTGAGAAAGGGACTCATGTCTGAGTATACCCTGCCACACCTATAGTGGCCAAAAACGATTCAGAAAAGGGGGTGGTGATGAACAGAGTGTCTGAATTAAGCAGACCACTCTTACCCAGTCCAAAGATCAGGGCTTGATCCATCACCGTTATTTATCTCACTGCCCCATCCCAGCTCAGAACCTGGCTATATGCAAATTGGTCTGTCCCTGGCCCAGTGCATCATGGGAACAGGGCAGACCAAACTACCAAGCCAATTCTTCGCCAGAAAGGAGACAAGCTACCGGGGACCGGTTTCTGGCATTTCAGCCTCTTCGGCCCGGCTTGCTTGAATCCTGATGGAGCAGTGAGAAAGGGACTCATGTCTGAGTATACCCTGCCACACCTATAGTGGCCAAAAACGATTCAGAAAAGGGGGTGGTGATGAACAGAGTGTCTGAATTAAGCAGACCACTCTTACCCAGTCCAAAGATCAGGGCTTGATCCATCACCGTTATTTATCTCACTGCCCCATCCCAGCTCAGAACCTGGCTATATGCAAATTGGTCTGTCCCTGGCCCAGTGCATCATGGGAACAGGGCAGACCAAACTACCAAGCCAATTCTTCACCAGAAAGGAGACTAGCTACCGGGGACCGGTTTCTGGCATTTCAGCCTCTTCGGCCCGGCTTGCTTGAATCCTGATGGAGCAGTGAGAAAGGGACTCATGTCTGAGTATACCCTGCCACACCTATAGTGGCCAAAAACGATTCAGAAAAGGGGGTGGTGATGAACAGAGTGTCTGAATTAAGCAGACCACTCTTACCCAGTCCAAAGATCAGGGCTTGATCCATCACCGTTATTTATCTCACTGCCCCATCCCAGCTCAGAACCTGGCTATATGCAAATTGGTCTGTCCCTGGCCCAGTGCATCATGGGAACAGGGCAGACCAAACTACCAAGCCAATTCTTCACCAGAAAGGAGACAAGCTACCGGGGACCGGTTTCTGGCATTTCAGCCTCTTCGGCCCGGCTTGCTTGAATCCTGATGGAGCAGTGAGAAAGGGACTCATGTCTGAGTATACCCTGCCACACCTATAGTGGCCAAAAACGATTCAGAAAAGGGGGTGGTGATGAACAGAGTGTCTGAATTAAGCAGACCACTCTTACCCAGTCCAAAGATCAGGGCTTGATCCATCACCGTTATTTATCTCACTGCCCCATCCCAGCTCAGAACCTGGCTATATGCAAATTGGTCTGTCCCTGGCCCAGTGCATCATGGGAACAGGGCAGACCAAACTACCAAGCCAATTCTTCACCAGAAAGGAGACAAGCTACCGGGGACCGGTTTCTGGCATTTCAGCCTCTTCGGCCCGGCTTGCTTGAATCCTGATGGAGCAGTGAGAAAGGGACTCATGTCTGAGTATACCCTGCCACACCTATAGTGGCCAAAAACGATTCAGAAAAGGGGGTGGTGATGAACAGAGTGTCTGAATTAAGCAGACCACTCTTACCCAGTCCAAAGATCAGGGCTTGATCCATCACCGTTATTTATCTCACTGCCCCATCCCAGCTCAGAACCTGGCTATATGCAAATTGGTCTGTCCCTGGCCCAGTGCATCATGGGAACAGGGCAGACCAAACTAAAAAGCCAATTCTTCACCAGAAAGGAGACAAGCTACCGGGGACCGGTTTCTGGCATTTCAGCCTCTTCGGCCCGGCTTGCTTGAATCCTGATGGAGCAGTGAGAAAGGGACTCATGTCTGAGTATACCCTGCCACACCTATAGTGGCCAAAAACGATTCAGAAAAGGGGGTGGTGATGAACAGAGTGTCTGAATTAAGCAGACCACTCTTACCCAGTCCAAAGATCAGGGCTTGATCCATCACCGTTATTTATCTCACTGCCCCATCCCAGCTCAGAACCTGGCTATATGCAAATTGGTCTGTCCCTGGCCCAGTGCATCATGGGAACAGGGCAGACCAAACTACCAAGCCAATTCTTCACCAGAAAGGAGACAAGCTACCGGGGACCGGTTTCTGGCATTTCAGCCTCTTCGGCCCGGCTTGCTTGAATCCTGATGGAGCAGTGAGAAAGGGACTCATGTCTGAGTATACCCTGCCACACCTATAGTGGCCAAAAACGATTCAGAAAACGGGGTGGTGATGAACAGAGTGTCTGAATTAAGCAGACCACTCTTACCCAGTCCAAAGATCAGGGCTTGATCCATCACCGTTATTTATCTCACTGCCCCATCCCAGCTCAGAACCTGGCTATATGCAAATTGGTCTGTCCCTGGCCCAGTGCATCATGGGAACAGGGCAGACCAAACTACCAAGCCAATTCTTCACCAGAAAGGAGACAAGCTACCGGGGACCGGTTTCTGGCATTTCAGCCTCTTCGGCCCGGCTTGCTTGAATCCTGATGGAGCAGTGAGAAAGGGACTCATGTCTGAGTATACCCTGCCACACCTATAGTGGCCAAAAACGATTCAGAAAAGGGGGTGGTGATGAACAGAGTGTCTGAATTAAGCAGACCACTCTTACCCAGTCCAAAGATCAGGGCTTGATCCATCACCGTTATTTATCTCACTGCCCCATCCCAGCTCAGAACCTGGCTATATGCAAATTGGTCTGTCCCTGGCCCAGTGCATCATGGGAACAGGGCAGACCAAACTACCAAGCCAATTCTTCACCAGAAAGGAGACAAGCTACCGGGGACCGGTTTCTGGCATTTCAGCCTCTTCGGCCCGGCTTGCTTGAATCCTGATGGAGCAGTGAGAAAGGGACTCATGTCTGAGTATACCCTGCCACACCTATAGTGGCCAAAAACGACTCAGAAAAGGGGGTGGTGATGAACAGAGTGTCTGAATTAAGCAGACCACTCTTACCCAGTCCAAAGATCAGGGCTTGATCCATCACCGTTATTTATCTCACTGCCCCATCCCAGCTCAGAACCTGGCTATATGCAAATTGGTCTGTCCCTGGCCCAGTGCATCATGGGAACAGGGCAGACCAAACTACCAAGCCAATTCTTCACCAGAAAGGAGACAAGCTACCGGGGACCGGTTTCTGGCATTTCAGCCTCTTCGGCCCGGCTTGCTTGAATCCTGATGGAGCAGTGAGAAAGGGACTCATGTCTAAGTATACCCTGCCACACCTATAGTGGCCAAAAACGATTCAGAAAAGGGGGTGGTGATGAACAGAGTGTCTGAATTAAGCAGACCACTCTTACCCAGTCCAAAGATCAGGGCTTGATCCATCACCGTTATTTATCTCACTGCCCCATCCCAGCTCAGAACCTGGCTATATGCAAATTGGTCTGTCCCTGGCCCAGTGCATCATGGGAACAGGGCAGACCAAACTACCAAGCCAATTCTTCACCAGAAAGGAGACAAGCTACCGGGGACCAGTTTCTGGCATTTCAGCCTCTTCGGCCCGGCTTGCTTGAATCCTGATGGAGCAGTGAGAAAGGGACTCATGTCTGAGTATACCCTGCCACACCTATAGTGGCCAAAAACGATTCAGAAAAGGGGGTGGTGATGAACAGAGTGTCTGAATTAAGCAGACCACTCTTACCCAGTCCAAAGATCAGGGCTTGATCCATCACCGTTATTTATCTCACTGCCCCATCCCAGCTCAGAACCTGGCTATATGCAAATTGGTCTGTCCCTGGCCCAGTGCATCATGGGAACAGGGCAGACCAAACTACCAAGCCAATTCTTCACCAGAAAGGAGACAAGCTACCGGGGACCGGTTTCTGGCATTTCAGCCTCTTCGGCCCGGCTTGCTTGAATCCTGATGGAGCAGTGAGAAAGGGACTCATGTCTGAGTATACCCTGCCACACCTATAGTGGCCAAAAACGATTCAGAAAAGGGGGTGGTGATGAACAGAGTGTCTGAATTAAGCAGACCACTCTTACCCAGTCCAAAGATCAGGGCTTGATCCATCACCGTTATTTATCTCACTGCCCCATCCCAGCTCAGAACCTGGCTATATGCAAATTGGTCTGTCCCTGGCCCAGTGCATCATGGGAACAGGGCAGACCAAACTACCAAGCCAATTCTTCACCAGAAAGGAGACAAGCTACCGGGGACCGGTTTCTGGCATTTCAGCCTCTTCGGCCCGGCTTGCTTGAATCCTGATGGAGCAGTGAGAAAGGGACTCATGTCTGAGTATACCCTGCCACACCTATAGTGGCCAAAAACGATTCAGAAAAGGGGGTGGTGATGAACAGAGTGTCTGAATTAAGCAGACCACTCTTACCCAGTCCAAAGATCAGGGCTTGATCCATCACCGTTATTTATCTCACTGCCCCATCCCAGCTCAGAACCTGGCTATATGCAAATTGGTCTGTCCCTGGCCCAGTGCATCATGGGAACAGGGCAGACCAAACTAACAAGCCAATTCTTCACCAGAAAGGAGACAAGCTACCGGGGACCGGTTTCTGGCATTTCAGCCTCTTCGGCCCGGCTTGCTTGAATCCTGATGGAGCAGTGAGAAAGGGACTCATGTCTGAGTATACCCTGCCACACCTATAGTGGCCAAAAACGATTCAGAAAAGGGGGTGGTGATGAACAGAGTGTCTGAATTAAGCAGACCACTCTTACCCAGTCCAAAGATCAGGGCTTGATCCATCACCGTTATTTATCTCACTGCCCCATCCCAGCTCAGAACCTGGCTATATGCAAGTTGGTCTGTCCCTGGCCCAGTGCATCATGGGAACAGGGCAGCTTGTTTCCTTCCCAGTGTAAGAATTGGCTGTTGTAGTCTGGTCTGCCCTGTTCCCATGATGCACTGGGCCAGGGACAGACTAATTTGCATACAGCCAGGTTCTGAAACTGGGATGGTGCAATGAGCTAAAAAACGGTGTTGGATCTAGCCCTGATCTCTTGACTGGGTGAGAGTACTCTGCTTAATTCAGAGACTCTGTCCATCACCACCCCTTGTTGTAAATAATTGTGTCCACCCCAAGAGTGGAAGGGTATGCTCAGATGTGAGTCCCTTGCTCATTGCACCATCAGGATTCAAGCAAGCCGGGCCGAAGACGCCTGAAATGGCAGAAACCGGTCACCGGAAGCTTGTTTCCTTCCCAGTGTAAGAATTGGCTGTTGTAGTCTGGTCTGCCCTGTTCCCATGATGCACTGGGCCAGGGACAGACTAATTTGCATACAGCCAGATTCTGAAACTGGGATGGTGCAATGAGCTAAAAAACGGTGTTGGATCTAGCCCTGATCTCTTGACTGGGTGAGAGTACTCTGCTTAATTCAGAGACTCTGTCCATCACCACCCCTTGTTGTAAATAATTGTGTCCACCCCAAGCGTGGAAGGGTATGCTCAGATGTGAGTCCCTTGCTCATTGCACCATCAGGATTCAAGCAAGCCGGGCCGAAGACGCCTGAAATGGCAGAAACCGGTCCCCGGAAGCTTGTTTCCTTCCCAGTGTAAGAATTGGCTGTTGTAGTCTGGTCTGCCCTGTTCCCATGATGCACTGGGCCAGGGACAGACTAATTTGCATACAGCCAGGTTCTGAAACTGGGATGGTGCAATGAGCTAAAAAACGGTGTTGGATCTAGCCCTGATCTCTTGACTGGGTGAGAGTACTCTGCTTAATTCAGAGACTCTGTCCATCACCACCCCTTGTTGTAAATAATTGTGTCCACCCCAAGCGTGGAAGGGTATGCTCAGATGTGAGTCCCTTGCTCATTGCACCATCAGGATTCAAGCAAGCCGGGCCGAAGACGCCTGAAATGGCAGAAACCGGTCCCCGGAAGCTTGTTTCCTTCCCAGTGTAAGAATTGGCTGTTGTAGTCTGGTCTGCCCTGTTCCCATGATGCACTGGGCCAGGGACAGACTAATTTGCATACAGCCAGGTTCTGAAACTGGGATGGTGCAATGAGCTAAAAAACGGTGTTGGATCTAGCCCTGATCTCTTGACTGGGTGAGAGTACTCTGCTTAATTCAGAGACTCTGTCCATCACCACCCCTTGTTGTAAATAATTGTGTCCACCCCAAGCGTGGAAGGGTATGCTCAGATGTGAGTCCCTTGCTCATTGCACCATCAGGATTCAAGCAAGCCGGGCCGAAGACGCCTGAAATGGCAGAAACCGGTCCCCGGAAGCTTGTTTCCTTCCCAGTGTAAGAATTGGCTGTTGTAGTCTGGTCTGCCCTGTTCCCATGATGCACTGGGCCAGGGACAGACTAATTTGCATACTGCCAGGTTCTGAAACTGGGATGGTGCAATGAGCTAAAAAACGGTGTTGGATCTAGCCCTGATCTCTTGACTGGGTGAGAGTACTCTGCTTAATTCAGAGACTCTGTCCATCACCACCCCTTGTTGTAAATAATTGTGTCCACCCCAAGCGTGGAAGGGTATGCTCAGATGTGAGTCCCTTGCTCATTGCACCATCAGGATTCAAGCAAGCCGGGCCGAAGACGCCTGAAATGGCAGAAACCGGTCCCCGGAAGCTTGTTTCCTTCCCAGTGTAAGAATTGGCTGTTGTAGTCTGGTCTGCCCTGTTCCCATGATGCACTGGGCCAGGGACAGACTAATTTGCATACAGCCAGGTTCTGAAACTGGGATGGTGCAATGAGCTAAAAAACGGTGTTGGATCTAGCCCTGATCTCTTGACTGGGTGAGAGTACTCTGCTTAATTCAGAGACTCTGTCCATCACCACCCCTTGTTGTAAATAATTGTGTCCACCCCAAGCGTGGAAGGGTATGCTCAGATGTGAGTCCCTTGCTCATTGCACCATCAGGATTCAAGCAAGCCGGGCCGAAGATGCCTGAAATGGCAGAAACCGGTCCCCGGAAGCTTGTTTCCTTCCCAGTGTAAGAATTGGCTGTTGTAGTCTGGTCTGCCCTGTTCCCATGATGCACTGGGCCAGGGACAGACTAATTTGCATACAGCCAGGTTCTGAAACTGGGATGGTGCAATGAGCTAAAAAACGGTGTTGGATCTAGCCCTGATCTCTTGACTGGGTGAGAGTACTCTGCTTAATTCAGAGACTCTGTCCATCACCACCCCTTGTTGTAAATAATTGTGTCCACCCCAAGCGTGGAAGGGTATGCTCAGATGTGAGTCCCTTGCTCATTGCACCATCAGGATTCAAGCAAGCCGGGCCGAAGACGCCTGAAATGGCAGAAACCGGTCCCCGGAAGCTTGTTTCCTTCCCAGTGTAAGAATTGGCTGTTGTAGTCTGGTCTGCCCTGTTCCCATGATGCACTGGGCCAGGGACAGACTAATTTGCATACAGCCAGGTTCTGAAACTGGGATGGTGCAATGAGCTAAAAAACGGCGTTGGATCTAGCCCTGATCTCTTGACTGGGTGAGAGTACTCTGCTTAATTCAGAGACTCTGTCCATCACCACCCCTTGTTGTAAATAATTGTGTCCACCCCAAGCGTGGAAGGGTATGCTCAGATGTGAGTCCCTTGCTCATTGCACCATCAGGATTCAAGCAAGCCGGGCCGAAGACGCCTGAAATGGCAGAAACCGGTCCCCGGAAGCTTGTTTCCTTCCCAGTGTAAGAATTGGCTGTTGTAGTCTGGTCTGCCCTGTTCCCATGATGCACTGGGCCAGGGACAGACTAATTTGCATACAGCCAGGTTCTGAAACTGGGATGGTGCAATGAGCTAAAAAACGGTGTTGGATCTAGGCCTGATCTCTTGACTGGGTGAGAGTACTCTGCTTAATTCAGAGACTCTGTCCATCACCACCCCTTGTTGTAAATAATTGTGTCCACCCCAAGCGTGGAAGGGTATGCTCAGATGTGAGTCCCTTGCTCATTGCACCATCAGGATTCAAGCAAGCCGGGCCGAAGACGCCTGAAATGGCAGAAACCGGTCCCCGGAAGCTTGTTTCCTTCCCAGTGTAAGAATTGGCTGTTGTAGTCTGGTCTGCCCTGTTCCCATGATGCACTGGGCCAGGGACAGACTAATTTGCATACAGCCAGGTTCTGAAACTGGGATGGTGCAATGAGCTAAAAAACGGTGTTGGATCTAGCCCTGATCTCTTGACTGGGTGAGAGTACTCTGCTTAATTCAGAGACTCTGTCCATCACCACCCCTTGTTGTAAATAATTGTGTCCACCCCAAGCGTGGAAGGGTATGCTCAGATGTGAGTCCCTTGCTCATTGCACCATCAGGATTCAAGCAAGCCGGGCCGAAGACGCCTGAAATGGCAGAAACCGGTCCCCGGAAGCTTGTTTCCTTCCCAGTGTAAGAATTGGCTGTTGTAGTCTGGTCTGCCCTGTTCCCATGATGCACTGGGCCAGGGACAGACTAATTTGCATACAGCCAGGTTCTGAAACTGGGATGGTGCAATGAGCTAAAAAACGGTGTTGGATCTAGCCCTGATCTCTTGACTGGGTGAGAGTACTCTGCTTAATTCAGAGACTCTGTCCATCACCACCCCTTGTTGTAAATAATTGTGTCCACCCCAAGCGTGGAAGGGTATGCTCAGATGTGAGTCCCTTGCTCATTGCACCATCAGGATTCAAGCAAGCCGGGCCGAAGACGCCTGAAATGGCAGAAACCGGTCCCCGGAAGCTTGTTTCCTTCCCAGTGTAAGAATTGGCTGTTTATTTATTTATTTATTTATTTGCTTGCTTGTTAAGCGCGTGACTCAATTCCCGAAGGGATATCTCTGCGCTGTTACTTGCTTTTGGCAGATTACTGTAAGAATAGAGCTGGGGATGGGGGATCAGACAGGCTTAATACAGGGTAAAGAGGTATGTCTTCAGTTTTTTCCTGAACAACTCCAAGGTCCTGGTCTGTTTCAGCTCGGTGGGTAAGGAGTTCCACAGGATTGGTCCTGTGTAGGACAGTGCTCGGCCACCCTGTCTGGCTCTTTTTATCTTTGGGACCTGAAGCAACAGATGGTTGCTGGAGCGGAGAGTGCGTCCCGGGATGTAGGGCAGGAATTTTTCTTTCAGGTACCTGGGGCTGGTACCAAACAGGCATCGATAAATGATGTTACAGACTTTAAACTTGATGCGTTGTTTTATAGGTAGCCAGTGAAGTTGATGGAGAAGAGGGCGGGAAGGCGTTCTGGGGGGGGCATTGAGGGCCAGTCTAGCAGCCGTGTTCTGTACCACCTGTAGTTTGTCTAACTGTTCTACATTAGCTGAGAGATATAGGCCGTTGCAGTAATCCAATCTGCTTATGATGAGGGTCTGAATGAGAGTTTTCCTATTTCCTGTTGTAGTCTGGTCTGCCCTGTTCCCATGATGCACTGGGCCAGGGACAGACTAATTTGCATACAGCCAGGTTCTGAAACTGGGATGGTGCAATGAGCTAAAAAACGGTGTTGGATCTAGCCCTGATCTCTTGACTGGGTGAGAGTACTCTGCTTAATTCAGAGACTCTCTCCATCACCACCCCTTGTTCCAGAACTCCAGCATATCAGTACCAAACACCCAAGCCAATCTGCTCAAGGCTGGACCTTGTTGTGCTAAGGAAACAATTTCCCCCACTTGGAGCCCTCTCTGCATCAGAAAATCTATTACACTAGGGTCTCTGCAAGATGGTATCTGGACTTGTGGAACACACATTTGGGTACAGCCCGCAACCTTGTTCCCCTGGAGTATTCAGCACTCTGAAAGAGACTAAGGGCCTGATTAGAGTTTGATAGATGGCTTACTCTGTTACAAACATGACAGATATCCCGTCTGCCCTATTACAAGTTAATTATTTCCTATGGCACATTTAATACATGTAATACAGTGGAGGGGATATCCATCACATTTGTAATGGACTGACACATCTGCCAAACTCTAAATCAGCCTCTAAGTCCAAACGAAGAAATTTGACCAAGCGAAGGCACCAAAAATATCTGACTTGAGAGAGATTTCTCTGGGCATGAAATTCAAATTCTTCCACTTGGGACTTTACCCTCCAAAAACAACAGGCTTAGTGGCACCTTGACCAATGACTATCAGCTTTTTGTTACTCTTCTAGGATACAGTCGGCAACCTTGCCATGATGGAGGATTTCAGCTTCCATTACTGAGATTATGGGGTCTATTAGGATGGTGGATGGATGGCCACCGCTGGGCTGGCGGTGGCAACAGCCGGGCCGGGGCGGCCATCTGTCCGCGATCGAAACCCGGAAAACCGCTGGTCACATTAGCATGGCGGTGATGATTGCGGCGGTGAGTAATTCCGCCCGCCACTTCTCTGCCGGTAGCAGTCCGCAAGAATGCCTGGCAGGTGGAGCTGGACCGCTAAAATGGGGCAATTGCAGGGCCAAGCTAAGCTGGCATGATTATGATGCCGGCGGTAGCCAGCCTTTCCGCTGAGATGGAACCGCCATCGAAAGGCATGCAGAGAATGTCTCCAGGGGCCAATTGCGGGCCCCCAATGTGTTGGGGGGTGTGGGTGCACTGGGGTCCCTGTACCAGGTGGCAGGCACTGTGCAGTGCCTGCCACGCAGTGCTGGCATATGCAGGACATGCTCATTTTGACATCACGTCGGTGCTGCTGGCAGCAGCAACCGCCGCAATGTTAAAGGTTGCGAGCCTCGGTCAGATTTGGAATGTGGAGCGTTCTAATTGGACCAGCGATTATACCATGATCCTGCCGGGTGGTCTTTTCCCGCTACCATGGCGGCCGGGGTGATTTCCTGACCACCATCCTAATAGACCCCTATGTGTTTGCCACTGGCACTTCGCGGTAGACCTGATATCATGCTTTCATCCCAGTCACTTATGGATATGTACTTCGTTAGTGCCTTAGTTTTCTTTGTACTTTTTTCACTTAAATCTTTTAATAAACCTCTTGCTCCCCTTATTTAGTTTTTGTCATTTCGCTTATTACATTTTTCTTAATTCTTATAATTTGGAGTGTTTCTTTTTTCGTGGTGTGTCCTTGATGTTTTACCCAGTTTTGTACCTCTAAATCGTTTATATATTTTCTTCAAGTTAAGCTGGTCTACTCTATGCCAGAGCAACCAGGGGTTGAAATTACGTTTACATTACTGAAACCTTTGACTGGAGCTAATATCTCAGTAACTTTATTACTTCTGTTGGGCTTCCATCCACTCCATGCAATAATTATCTTACTTATAGTCTGGAAAACCTACAGAGTACCTCGCCAGCATGTAGAGTGTACTCTAAAGTTTTCAAAAATAATGTAAAGGTTGTTTACCCTTTCACAGTGTGGATTGTCTAATTTAAAAATTAATAAAAAGAAAATTATTTGCTGCCACAAGAGTCTCAATATATTTTTTACTGAAGTGAGTAAGTAATAACAATGTGGGAAAAACTATTAACTTAGGCCCAGATTTACTCAGATTTTTCATCAGGGTTGTTCTACTTTTTTGGTGCATCCACGGAACATAATATATTTAGGGATTTGTAAAGCCTTGCAATGCCTGATTTGTGTGGCTTTGTAAAAAAACGGAAAAAAACAAGGCACTGGGGAGGAGTTACATGGAAGTCAAATGGGCATTACAATGCATCTACCCATGAATTTTGAAGCAAACCAATATTTACTAAAGTCAGTAAAAATGGGTTTGCACTACAAATGCACACCTAACCTAACCTAACCTGAGGAGGTTTATTGAGGAGAAATATGTTTATTTCTCATTGTTACTTTCTATGTGCATTTCTGTTGCATCTTGCAGCATGCATGCACACAAAGAATAAGCTTCTGAGAAAAGGTTTTGTGCAGGAATGTATCCATACCTACACAAAAACTGTCCTCATGACCTATTTTGACCAGTCCTACAATTAATTTGTAACATAATGAGTGCCAGTGCCCAAAGCACTGCTTAAAAGACAGTGGCTGTTTTCATTAAATGTCTCTGTGGCAAATACCAAGGCTGCATAGTCCTGAATCCACTTCATGCCTCTTTATTCCATTGCTGGACACTTCCTGCCCTTTATCTCACTCTTTCAGGCTCCTACTTTCTCCCTGTTTGACAGTTTTTCCTTCTTCTCTTCCTTCTTGTCTCCAATTTGTGAGCTTTCTTCTCTCCTGCTCTTGTGGAATATTTGATATGGAGAAATAAGTGCCAGATGGCCCACACGAGGCACAAAAGTGTGTGACTATGGGACCCACCGGCAATCCCAGGCTCACACGCACTGCTGACCACAATGGAGGCACCCTTGGGTCATGTCACAAGGGTGCTAACATTGGCCCTAGGCAGCCAGACATCCGCCAGTACTACGAGAGATCAGAACTGCACCATGTCATGATGCTCTACTCCTTTGGCACAAAGCAGCGCAGTACCTTTCCTTACTCTGTTACCTCAAAGTTTAGTAATTAGGGGCCTTAGAACGTAATAGCAAAATGTACAGGAGAGGTTTGATAAAAGTATAGAAACACTTTTTACAGGCAGTATTTACAAGTCTTTTATTTTGTCTGAGCTACAACCGAATGTAAATACGTTCAAGATGGTGCCGAAAGAAGAAATCCGCAACAGACTGTTGCCTAGACCACACTTGCTTTAAGCAAAAACAATTTCATATAGGTTAAAAAAATATTTATTACACCCCAACCTGGCATCATTATTCAGTGCCATTTATTTTATGTTTTTTTCTTTAAAGTTCTACCACACATAAATTAGCAAAAAAAGAACAAGCTGTACATCAGAATATTTATACTACTGTACATAGTTTTTACACACATAGAAACAAACAATGTCAAATTAATATGCTACCATCAAACATACTACAAAGAATTATTACATTACAAAAAACATTATCACATACATATAATATCAATAAATGAGGGGAAAAAACAAAAGAATGGGGAAAATCGTCAAATAAATGACTCCAAATCAACAATATCTCGACTATACAGTCCTAGTGTTTGTTTCAAATAGTGTTATATTCCACCATATCTGCCGACGCGTTTTGAGGCCAGGACTAACGTCCCTGGACTCTCATCAGGGCTTTTTCATTTGTGTCTGTGAGATGCAAAGAAAAAACGTTTTATTTACATGATTTTTTTGCATTCCTCCATACTACAGGTGCATTCGACTACCAAAAAAAGGGGAAGAAATCGCTACATACCAAGCTTTTTTGTGTAAAGGGGGAAGGCTTGTAGATCTTATTATAAATTTCCGGGGCGCCTTGGGGATCGTTCGTTTTATGTGACCAGGCAATCTAATCTGAAAAAGCAGGATTGAATTGGTTAGTACCAATCCAAATTTCGATTTACTGTCTGAAAAATCGAGCATGGCCGCTTTAGCCTACCTTGCTCGTCGTTTAGTCCTGATCTTTCTCATGTGCCGCCTATGGGCGTGGTGGCTGATAGAGTGTTTCCATCTGTGGTACTCCTAAAGGAAAAGTATTGCAAACATTGATGGGGGCCATCTCACTCATTGTGATAGCGTAGTCAATATGCTTTGGGACAACCAACGCCTACCTTGCCACTGTCTTCGTTTTTCTTGGCTTAATGTCCCATGGGCGCTAGGGTGCCTGTTAAATAAAGAAACGTTTTTGTGAAAGCGGCCTCAGACAGATTGTGGCATGACAGTCAGAGCCCCCTTTTGACTAATGGCGTTACCCTCTCTAGTCGCGCTTCCTCCGCATCTAGGTTCGTCGCCGTCTCATTCAGGATGGCCGGCTGGCTTCCCGGCTAGTTTTATTTACAAGCGAACCCAGCGCATTGTGGAACTTGAAGTCTTGGGATTGCCGGGCGAAGCGACAATTACTACGGGTGCCCAAATTTGTATTAATAGGCTGGCTGCATGTATTATGTCTGCTTATTTTCAATTTAAGAAATCGAATTAAGATTTTCAAAGCGATATGTATCTACAAACCATTGTTGTGGCTCGTAGAGCAAGTGTGTTATGCTATTAGTGTGGTTTCAATCAAACGGTTGCCTCAATTCTTTATTAGATGGTGCAATATTTATGCAATTGAATACCCGGAAACGTGAGGCATGTCACTGTCTTTGTTTGATTACATCACACCAAGGCGCCCCTTGGGTTTTTTTTATGGAATTTTAAGAACAGGGCCCACAACCAAGTCACTCCAGGAACTGATCAGGATTCACAAGCGCGCTATCTCGGAAAGATTATTGAGTCCGGTTTGTGCACTATTGAATTTTAAAATTAAATATGCCTCCTTTTGAAGCAAAATGCGTTCGACATCGTGGCATCGATTCGTGGAATTAACTGTAAACAGGACGGACCACTTAAAATCATGTTCGTCGTGTCCTTTCTCCAAAAAGTGCACCACCATGGAAGCTGAAGTCACTTTCTTTTTGATGCGGGACCGGTGCTGGCTGATTCTGTGGTTAACCTGCTGGCAGGTCTTGCCAACATACATCTTCATGCATGAGCACAATATTGTATAGACCACATTTTTGGTCCTGCAATTGGAAAACTCTGTGTGTGACCATTTCACTCCTGAATGGACAAATTCTTTGCCTCGAGGGTATTTGGGCAAGCAACACAATTACCACACTTGTGGTGGCCCCCAATAGGTTTCAGATTCCATTGTGACAGTAAGTCACTTTTTGGCTTTGGTATTGCAATATCAGCCCTAATCAATTGTTGCCCTATGCTCTGGTTCTTTTTGTAGGCGAAGATTGGTTTGGGAAAGGGACAGTCAAGGCCCTCCAAAAGGTGCCAATTCTTCAACACGGCCTGTCGCAATTTGTGTGTGTCTGGGCAGAAAGTCGTGACGCATACCAATTTCTCAAGTGGTGAACGTTTCTTAACTTGAAGCAGGCACTCACGAGGCGTATATCTTGCTCTTTTAAATGAGTGTTTTAAGAGCTTTTTGGGATAGCCCCTTTGTTGCATGTCAGAGCAAAAGTTCAGGGCATGTTTATCATAGTCATGCAAATCAGAGTAATTCCTCCTAATCCTAAGCAATTGCCCATAGGGCAGATTAGCTTTCAGATTTCTCGGATGTGCACTGCACTTCTATGGTGCAGAATTGTGTTCCTATCTGTTGGCTTTTTATAGAGAGATGTTTTTAGTTGCCCCTGGTCACATACAAGCTCAACGTCTAGGAATGTCATACTACTGGTGATGTATTCGATCGAAAATTGGATGTCTCTATGTCTCGTATTAAGCCAACGGAGAAATGCCAATAGTTCGGTCTGGCTCCCCTGCCACAGGAGCCAGACGTCATCAATATAATGGTACCACTGTGTAATGTGTTGTTTGAAAGGATTGTTCATCTCCACAAATTTCTCCTCATACTGTGCCATGAAGAGGACTGCCATCTCTGGGGCATAAGGACAGCCCATGGCAGTCCCCTTCGCTTGCATGAAGTATTCACCATTGAAGGTGAAGTAGTTTTTTCCGCGCTACTTCAGCTAGTTCCAGAATAAAAGTGGTGGGAACCCTATGGGGTCTTTCTCTTTTGTCAAGGTATATTTGCATGACCTCTAATGCTTCCTCTTGTGGAATTTGAGTATAGAGGGATGTAACATCCATAGTGGCCATTATTTGTGGCTTAGGATCAAATTCAGTCCCTTCCACTTTGAGCAGGGAATCTGTCGTGTCCCTAAGGTAAGATTTTACTTCACTGAGGAATGGCTTTAAGAAAAAGTCATCAAATAAGTGTGTTCATGAATTATGTACACATCCCTGCGTTGGGCACTCCACTAAGGTTCGTCACGAAAAGACAGACTCCACTGTGCTTTAAAGTGAATTTATGTGTTGTTCAGTAAATATTAACGTTGTGTATTCAATTCATTACTTTCATTTCTTTATTCCTTGTGTTTCAACAATGTGGTAATTTCAAAAATAATGCTCCGATGCATTTCGGGCAGGAATCGCCCTTTCTCAAGGAGCCCTAAAATTCAAAACAGCAATAGTTTGCTACATAGCCCATCATCATAACGAAATACATGCAAAACGATCATATCCAACATTTCAAGAATTTAGTGGGTTTTAAACCAAAGTAACTGACAATAATAAGTCATGCTCATCCATGGTATACAATTTTGCTGTGATTCAAATAATGTCAGTGAATAAAAGTGCTCGTCTAAGTGATGAAAGTGATCCATGGTTTAACGCGGGTGAATACGGGAGTGTGGGGGATTGAGGGATGCCTAACGTCTGACATTCAAAGAAAAAAGAAGAGGCTCACATGGTCTTGGAGTTCAAAGGATTTCAAGGGAGCTGTAACAAAAACCAGATCGAAGTAAGCATATGTGACAAAAGTTATCCTGATGCTAAAGTAGATTCCACATGTTCTAACATGCAGGCTGGAAACCCGACTTACTGAAATGTCTGAGGGTACGCGAAGTATCCAGATTTCCTCCGTCCGATCGGGATCGGGATACGGAAGTCAACCTCGGCGTTTGAGGAAATATTTAACGCGATGACGCGTTGATGAACATAAAAAGAGGACCTACGGGAAACTATTCAGACATGTTGAGTGAATGACCAACTTGTGGCGTACAAACGCGCCGATAACATCAAAAAAGGACTTACACCAAATCGTGTCGGCCATCTTAACAGAGTGATAGAGTGGAATATTACAAAAGGAGAGGAAAGAACATTTTTATGGACGTCTAAAACGGACGAAAGAAATATTAAACAAAAGAACGTTAATCATGTGCACAAAACAAATCTATGGTATACCATTGAGACATACTGTATGACGTGTGGTGAGCATTAAAATCAAACTTGAACATTGGTTTGGATATACAAGAATGTATGTTAGTAGTCGCAGAACAGAAATCAGTGTCCACATGTACCTCAATGGGTACTTATAGAAAGCAGCTAAGTTCAATACCGTCATTCAGACCAAATGGTTTGAAGGATTGCATACGATATATCCACACGGTTTTGTTCTGTAAAAGAGCTTTGTTATTGTCTTTTCCTTCTTTCTTTTCAATTAACTCTAATACCATAAATTTTAATTGCGCTACATTGTGGTTGTGTTTCAAGAAATGCATGGCCACACTAGATCTTTCTTGTTTGGTCCGTATGTTTGACTTGTGTTCGTTTAGACAAATTTTTATTTTTATTTCAGTTTTTCCAATATAGATTTTCCCGCAAGGGCATTTGAGCAGATAAATTAAGTTGGACGAATCACAAGTTGCATTCACATTAACTTTGATTTCATTGCCCTTCAGAGGATGGTTTATTTTATTGCCTTTGATGATGTTATTGCAGCTGTTGCAGTTGAGACAGGGTCTCGTTCCCTTGTATTCAATTTGTCGAACAGTGTCTTTTGACAGAATCTCTCTCATAGTGTTTGCTCTAGTGTATGCGAATATTGGTGGATGTTTGAATAGATCTTTGAATTCAGGTTCAGATGATAGGATTCGCCAATGGTTCAATATGATTTTTTTGTATCTTCCACTTAGTGTAGAGTACAGGAAATAGTCAATGAAGCTATGAACAAAGCAACAAACATCACCCGTGAAAAAAGCACTCATGAGAGCAACCAAAAGTGAAGACACTAGGATGGTGTTAGTTTCGAAGTACTCTACACTAAGTGGAAGATACAAAAAAATCATATTGAACCATTGGCGAATCCTATCGTATCCAGCTGCAATAACATCATCAAAGGCAATAAAATAAACCATCCTATGAAGGGCAATGAAATCAAAGTCAATGTGAAGGCAACTTGTGATTCATCCAACTTAATTTATCTGCTCAAATGCCCTTGCGGGAAAATCTATATTGGAAAAACTGAAAGAAAAAAAAAAAAGAAAAAAAAAAATTTGTCTAAATGAACACAAGTCAAACATACGGACCAAACAAGAAAGATCTAGTGTGGCCATGCATTTCTTGAAACACAACCACAATGTAGCGCAATTGAAATTCATGGTATTAGAGTTAATTGAAAAGAAAGAAGGAAAAGACAATAACAAAGCTCTTTTAGAGAAAGAAACCGCGTGGATATATTGTATGCAATCCTTGAAACCATTTGGTCTGAATGACCGAATTGAACTTAGCTGCTTTCTATAAGTACCCATTGAGGTACATGTGGACACGGGTTTCTGTTGTGCGACTACTAACATACATTCTTGTATATCCAAACTAATGTTCAAGTTTGATTTTAATGCTCACCACACGTCATACAGTATGTCTCAATGGTATACCATAGATTTGTTTTGTGCACATGATTAACGTTCTTTTGTTTAATATTTCTTTCATCCGTTTTAGACGTCCATAAAAATGTTCTTTCCCCTCCTTTTGTAATATTCCACTCTATCACTCTGTTAAGATGGCCGACACGATTTGGTGTAAGTCCTTTTTTGATGTTACCGGTGCGTTTGGACGCCACAAGTTGGTCATTCACTCAACATGTCTGAATAGTTTCCCGTAAGTCCTCTTTTTATGTTCATCAACGCGTCATCGCGTTAAATATTTCCTCAAACGCCGAGGTTGACTTCCGTATCCCGATCCCGATCAGACGGAGGAAATCTGGATACTTCGCGTACCCTCAGACATTTCAGTAAGTCGGGTTTCCAGCCTGCATGTTAGAACATGTGGAATCTACTTTAGCATCAGAATAACTTTTGTCACATATGCTTACTTCGATCTGGTTTTTGTTACAGCTCCCTTGAAATCCTTTGAACTCCAAGACCATGTGAGCCTCTTCTTTTTTCTTTGAATGTCAGACGTTAGGCATCCCTCAATCCCCCACACTCCCGTATTCACCCACGTTAAACCATGGATCACTTTCATCACTTAGACAAGCACTTTTATTCACTGACATTATTTGAATCACAGCTAAATCGTATACCATGGATGAGCATTACTTATTATTGTCAGTTACTTTGGTGTAAAACCCACTAAATTCTTGAAATGTTGGACATGATCGTTTTGCATGTATTTAGTTATGATGATGGGCTATGTAGAAAACTATTGCTGTTTTGAATTTTAGGGCTCCTTGAGAAAGGGCGATTCCTGCCCGAAATGCATCGGAGCATTATTTTGGAAATTATCACATTGTTGAAACACAAGGAATAAAGAAATGAAAGTAATGAATTGAATACACAACGTTAATATTTAATGAACAACAAATAAATTCACTTTAAAGCACAGTGGAGTCTGTCTTTTCGTGACGAACCTTAGTGGAGTGCCCAACGCAGGGATGTGTACATAATTCATGAACACACTTATTTGATGACTACTAATCAGCGTAAATGGACGGTTACGCCACCAGCAGGAGCACCCATACATGATTAACTCTTCCTAAACAAAGCATTCAAAAATATAATTGCAACTAGCTGTGCACCGCACCTATTAATTCGTTTTTAAGAAAAAGTCTACATATATCGCAATTGGTTCAAGGCAAGAGTCGCAGCCCGAAACAATCAGGCGGCCTGGCGGCTCTTGCAAATTCTTATGGATCTTCGGCAGAAGATAGAGGACAGGAGTCCTTGGGAATTTCTTGAGAAGATAGTCATATTCTTTATTACCTAAAAATCCACCCTCTTTGGCTTGAATTTGAATGACATAATGACTTTTTTGGGGGCAATAAGCGACCTAGATACATAACAGCCTCAAAAGAGGTGTGAATCTCTCGGAATGTAAGCATTTGTTTCATGTCTGGCAACACTCATCCTTTCAGGAAGACAATAGAGAATGAAAATTATTAAGTAATTGTACTCACTAGAACTGTTAACCCCTTCCCTGCGGGGGTAATTCCCCCATGGTGCGGGGGGGTGAGCGCGATGCCGCAGTGTTCATGACGAGATTAAGTTGTCATGAGTCACGGCGGAGCTGTGCTCATGGCGACCTGGTCTCGTCACAACCTCACCCACTGATTAATTTTATCAGCACAGGTGGGGAATTAACCGCACGTGGGCGGAGCGGCGCCGTTATGACGAGACCAGCTCATCATGAGCACAGCTCCACCTTGACTCATGACGAGCTGGTCTTGTCATGAGCACCGAAGGGGGTAAACCTTTCTGGCCCTTATTTAGTCTGGTCAGTGAGCTGTAGCTTTAGTCTCGGGTAAGTCTAGTCAGACTGTTCCCTTTGAGTAGTTGATGGAATTAATATCTGTAGGATAGTTCCTGCTTCAGCAATAGTAAACATAGACAAGGGGCCAATATGTACTATTTACTTGTTATACAATACTATCACAATTTGTGACCAGTATTTAAACGACCAGTAAAGACTTTTAAGATCCGACCTATATACTAATAGGTAGCGAATTCTGATTCACCGATTGAAGGTAATAACAGAGACGGTGGCCTGCTGGGGTTAAAACACCATCATGTCTGTAATTGCTTTTTAAAAAAGCAAAACCTTTTTTCAATTGCATTCCGTTTTTCTCAGAGGAAACAAGACAATGTTTAAAAAAGAACATTTTATTTATTGTTTAAGAGGAGGAAGCAGTCACCTGGACTACTGCCTCCTTTTAAACAAACTAGTTTTTTAACATTCCCTTTGTGAATGGGTTACCACCTCCTTTGAGGTATCAGTGAAATATCAGTGTTTTGTGAGCAGATTGTACTTGCAAAACATTTAAATATTGGATACTCAGTCAGAATTTGCAGGGTATTGCTTCAGGAGGCCCCTTCTAGAAACTGAATTGGTAATCGGCATCCATTCACAATCCAGTTTTAAAAGTCAGAAACATTTTCTGACTGCTAAAATGGAATAAGTGAATAGGACAATGCCTATGAATGGACTCAAACACCCAATCTGACTATTTGTGACAGTGACAATGCTTAGTACATCTGTCACCAAGTTCCTTACATAAAACGGTTGCACGACAGGTCTTCACTTTATGGCCTGGTAAAACACAGCATGTATGCAAAGAGCCAATCCATCACCTCATGTTCATAGAGGGCCTACTAGATCATACAATATACGCAAGGAGTCCATAGATCATAGCTTCTATGGCAAAAACCTATACTTCACTCTTAATAGGAAAATAGTCTGTACATCACAGTCTGCAACGTGTAGCATAGTGCAGCAGAGTGTAGCAGATGCTGTGGTACCAAGAGGTGAGAGGGGTCCACTGTGTCGTGTATTCAACAGTGGGCACTAGGACCCTGAACGATGAGTGGTGGGAGGGAGGCTGAAACCGGACACCACTTCCGGTCAACACACAAACACACACACAGACAGGAACTGACCAAGGGGCAGGACACTGGACGAGTGAGCTGTAAGAAATAAATAAAGCTATACCTGATTGCAATCATTGGTCTTCTGTCGTGACTGAGGCTTGATGACACGACAACTGGCGACGAAGGTGATACAGGAGCACACGTGTGTCCGGTGCCCGGTACAGCTGGAAAAGCAAAGCCAGCAGCCCACCCTGGTTCGCGTGAGTGGAAGAAGTCACGGCGCGGGAGCCCACCCCGGCCGCAACAGGAGCAGTGAAGCGTGAAAAAAAAGGATCGCCTGGCAGCATCGAAACGCCGGTAAGAAGCCCCAACATCCCCCGAGTGAGCACGTCGAGCGCGAGGAACTGAAAATATCGTGCGAGCTCTCGCGAGAGCAAGGGCGGCCATCTTGGAGTCAGGCTGATTGGCCAATCAGCGTTGCAGAAGACCGGGTGGCCATTTTGAGAACAGGCAATGCCCGGATTGGCCCCGAAATCACGCGAGATTTCAGAGGTCATTTTGAAGTCAGGAAATTTAACCAATAGGGGAGCTGGAGAGGCCGGCAGCCATCTTAGAGCCAGGAAAAAGTGGAGAATTGAATGAAAGTGCCGATAAGAGCACAGGAAGAAGAAAACAAGCACAAGCAAATGCACAAGAAAAGCAGGAGGAATTAAAAGAAGGAAAGATAAGAGGACCAAGAGTTCAAGTACCTACCTAACAAAAAGAGAAGTAAATAAAAAGGAAAAGGAAACAAGTACAAATGCCAATAAGAGCACAGAAGGAAGAAAATAAGCACAAGTAAATGCATTGAAAAGCAGGAAGAAATTAAAAGAAGGAAAGGAAAGAGAAAACAAAATCAACTGAAAAGAAGCAAACAATAGAGAAGAAAAGGGCAACAAGCAAGTAATATCTGAAGGAGCATCGAAGAGGAGCTGCACGCCCAAAGATGACCGAACAAAGGAGTGAGAAGCAGAGCGCCCAATACCGCAGACCTCTCCCATTCAACTTATCAGAACCGCAAGTAGGGATCAGATGGGAGCGATGGATTAGAAAATTTGAGATGTACATGCGCGCCACGGATGTAACAGAGGCCAAACAAATGGATCTGTTTCTAAATCTGGTAGGCAATGAAGTAGATGACCTACTAGTAACACTACCAGAAGAAGAGACGTTGACATACAAAGGGCTAATAAAGTGTCTCTCAAGCAAATTCAATCCACAGAGAAATGTTGACTTTGAGAGATACACTTTCACAATAGCATTTCAGCACATGTATGAATCACTGGATGATTTCGCGACACGACTGCGCAAGCTAGTGAGACACTGTGAATTCGACAAGTTCGAAAATGAAAAAGCGATTCACCTGCGCATCATTGAAGGATGTTGTGACACGGATTTCCACGCAAGGATTCTAAAGGAACCAACCTCGCTGGAGAAAATATTGTCATTGGCAAGGGCTGAGGCATGGGCAACGGTGCAAGCGAAGCAGATGGAGCGGGGCAAGGAACGGCGAATGTCGGAGAACAACCGCACAAACAATTGGAAGAAAGGGCAAAATGAACAGGCGGCAAAGAAGCAACCTGAAATGACCTGCTACAGATGTGGACACAAAGGCGTGTGCCCGGCAAAGGGCCAGACATGCAGGAAATGCAATAAGAGCAATCACTTTGCCAGCGCATGCCTGGGACTGCAGTTCAGAAGTGAGAGAGGAAGACCAGGAAGACCGAGGACGACGACGATGAGCAGGCATGTCAGGCACGTGGAAACAACAAACAGAAGCTCATCGGCTTATTCAGGGGAAGACGAGGAAGAAGAAAAGGTAGAACGCCTATACCTCATGTCCGACGCTGTTTCCATGCCCACCGAAGAAGACAAGAGTCGAGAAAGCATCCACCAGGTGAACAAAAATGAAGTAAAGAAAACAGCGACCGTGACCATAGACGTGGGGCCACACAAAACATGGTTCGTGCTAGACAGCGGAGCAACATGCAACATCATGTGTGTATCCGAATATGAGAAGATGGAAGTAAAACCAGTGTTGATGCCATCCAGAGTTGATGCATTCACGTGGGGATCAAGAAAACAGTGATGAGCATGGGAAAGTTCACAGAGAACTTTACATATAAAGGCCAAACAATAAAAGAAGACTTACATGTACTGAAGGGTGACATTCCGGCACCGTGCCTATTGAGCAATGTCACAGCACAGGTAATGGGCCTCCTCGAAATGACATACCACATGTCTGAGAAGAAAAGCATCCTGCGAGAGTATCCTGGACTCCTCCAGGGACTAGGGAAGCTAAAAGGACGACAAATAACACTGCACATCAATGAAGCAGTAAAGCCAGTGGCTCAACATCACTGGCGAGTACCAATACACCTACAACCCCAAGTAGAGAAAGAAATTGAAGCGTTGCTAAGTCAGGACATCATAGAGCCAGCGGAGGGCCCGACGCCATGGGTGTCGCCAATAGTGGCAGTGCCCAAGAAGAACACATCCAAAATTCGCATCTGTGTCGACATGAGAATACCGAACACAGCAATTGAAATTGAAAGACACCCTGGACCACACCTTGACGACATGATCAGCTGCCTGACAGTTACACGACGTTTCTCAAAGCTGGACCTGTGCAAAAGATATCATCAGCTAGAACTTGACCCTCAGTCCAGATACATCACAACATTTTCCACGCACATGGGTCTTTTCCGATACAAGCGTTTGAGTTTTGGAACATCATCGGCTGCTGAAATATTCCAAGGGACAATATGGCAAGTAATAAGGCCAGTAAAAAACAGTCTGAACTACATTGACGACCTTCTGGTGTTCGGCAAATCAGATGATGAACACGACAAAGCACTGTGGGACGTATGCTCCTAGCTAGAACAAGCAGGGCTGACTCTAAATGAGGACAAGTGTGAAATTTGGCAAGACGAATTGGTGTTCTTTGGACACATTTTCTCGAAAAAAGGGATGCGACCAGATTGCAGCAAAGTTGACACGCTAGAAAAAGCGAAACATCCAAGCAACGTTGCAGAAGTCAGGTCATTCCTTGGCCTTACTAGCTACTGCGCAAGATACATAAAAGACTTTGCCACAGTGAGAACGCCACTGAGGGAACTGACCAAACAAGGCCAGACTTTCGTGTGGACGGAAGAGTGCAGCAAAGCATTTGAAGCGATCAGACAAGCAGTGACAGCAGTAGATCACCTTGCATACTTTGATCCTTTGCTGTGCACAGAATTGACGGTGGACGCCAGCCCGGTGGGGTTGGGAGCAATACTGGCACAACACAGACCATGCAAAGATTCACCAAGGTGCATAGTAGCATATGGAAGCAAGAGCCTTTCCGACATCGAGAGGGCATACTCTCAACCGGAGAGAGAGAGTTTGCCAGTAGTATGGGCATGTGAGCACTATCACATGTTCATATATGGGAAACCATTCACAATAATAACAGATCACCAGGCACTGGTAACGATCTATGGAAACCCTAATGCAAAAATACCGCCCCAAATAGAGAGGTGGGGAATAAGACTCATGGATTACAACTTCAAGATCATACACAAACCAGGAAAATAGCACAACCCGGCAGACTACATGTCAAGGCACCCTCTGCCGCACACACTTGAGGCAACATCAATGGCGGAAGAGTACCTGAACTTTGTACTGAAACATAACACTGCGGCATCAATAAAGATGGAAGAATTGGAACAAGAAACGAAACGGGATCCAACAATGCAAGCGATCAAGACGGTGACAAGACAACAGAGGTGGAGGCATGTCAGCAACAACAGCATCATGGAAAAAAGGAGTGATCAAAGAAGAAATGCTGGCGTTCAAAAAGATCCATGAAGAGCTCTCAGAGACCAAAAATGGAATAATGATGAGAGGAACGAGAATAGTAATGCCCGGAGCGCTGAGGAGACAGACGGTGGACCTGGCTCATGAATCACACAGAGGCATGGTAGCAACAAAGAAAATGCTACGGGAAAAGGTGTGGTTCCCCGGATTAGACAACATGGTGGAAGCCGCAGTCACACACTGCCATGTCTGTCAAGTGACAGGACAGCCGACAAAGCCAGAACCACTACAGATGTCAGAACTACCGAAGGCAGTGTGGACCAAATTGGCAGTCGATTTCTATGGGCCCCTGGAGACAGGAAACTACCTGTTGGTGATAATTGATGAATTTTCCAGATTTCCTATTGTGCGGCAAGTGGCGTCAACATCAGCAAATGCGACGGTGTCAGTTATGGACAACGTGTTCGCAGCGTGGGGCGCCCCACAAACTCTAAACACTGACAATGGTCCGCCCTTCTCAGGGGAGGAGTTCAGAAAATTCATGAACTAACTAGGGATCCGCCATTGGAAAATAACGCTGTTATGGCCACAGGCAAATGGCATGGCAGAAAGGTTCATGGGAACGATAAAGAAGGCTGTACAACAAGCTAAGCTGACACAGATATCGATAGGGCAGGCCGTGTGCCAAATACTAAGGGACTACAGAAACACTCCTCACAGCTCCACAGGATGGTGCCCCGCTGAGCTAGTGCTAGGCCATTTGAGCAGGACAAGGATACCGCAGATGGAGGAGGTAGCAAAGAAAGAGCATGGCAGCATTGCCACCAAAGACTAAGAAGCAAAGGCAAAAATTAAGACATACGCTGACGTAAAGAGGCACGCCACTCCGGCACAACTAAAGCAAGGGGAAAAAGTGGTAGTACGGCAAAGACAGCTGAGGAAGTCAGAAAGTCCGTTCTAGAAGGATCCGCTGACGGTGACTGAAGTGAAAGGGCCTATGATAACAGCATCAGCAGGGCGTTACCACATCACTAGAAATAGCTCACACTTCAAGGAATTGAAGGTTGAAGAAGAAGACAAGCAGACACCTATGCTAGGGGACACCAGACAGGACAAAGGTGCACAAATGGACAAAGGAGAGACACGGCAGAGAAGGGAATGCAAGAGGCCAAAGAGACTGATCGAAGAGATGTGATGTGAAGAGGTTCATCTCCACACTTTCTCTCTCTCTATCTCTCTCTATCTCTCTCTCTCTCTCTCTCTCTCTCTCTCTCTCTGTCAGTGAAAACAGGTAGTGTCACAACTATGTTTGTTTTGCAACAAGGGGGGGATGTCGTGCCCTGGACAGTGGGCACTAGGACCCTGACCCATGAGTGGTGGGAGGGGGGCCGAAATTGGACACCTCTTCCGGTCAACACACAAACATACACACACACAGACAGGAACTGACCAAGGGGCAGAACGCTGGGCGAGTGAGCTGTAAGAAATAAATAAAGCTATACCTGATTGCAATCATTGGCCTTCTGTCGTGTTTGAGGCTTGAAGACACGACACACTGCCCAGCAATTGAATTTGTCTTTCACTGCCATACCTGAGGGTGGGGGTCATTTTCCTGATCTGCATTGGAGCCCACAACACTCTTGCGACACCGTTGCACGTCGACCAAAAGCCCATATATTACAGTATCTACATAAAAGACCCACATATTGCAGCATATGCACCAAGGGCCTGTACATCACATTTGTATCAACTCACCATTGATCACAGCATGTACTCCAAAGCGTGGACATGGCCCCACATGTAGTCCAAGTCATTGTTCTTCAGAATGTAAATAGACTTTTTACTCTCATAAACCCACAATTTAAAAAATTTCACAATTCGAGTTAAATTTGAAGATTTATTTTAAGTAAAAAACTCGTTTGACCGAGTAATTTTGACCAATAGTGAAAATACCCACACGTCATGTTTGGTCAATGAAAGAATCAAGAAACTATTAGGCATTATTTAAAAACTTAAGATTCCAAATTCACAGAACGCATCAACAGACCTTTACATAAGGCTCTGAGTGAAAGTACTGCATCATTTAATTTTGCTCTCCATGGAATATGACAACATGATTTACCACCCAGCTGTCAAAAACTGGAAGCCATAAATTAAGCTGATGCATTTGTGTCAGCATGGAATTAAATCCATCACGCACAGGCCTTCCTCAACACACCAGTGAGACCTTTCATTTGACCTGTGATAGTTTTATGTGACTAACAACCCCTTGTGTAATAGGCTGAGCAATCTATGGAGCTTTTCATGGGCCCCCTTCCGGCACCCGTCGAAAATGCCAAGTGGTTGCAGCTGTGATACGTCTTATAAAGCATTCTTTCGGAATGATTGTGCTTTATTTCAACCATTGTGCAGCTGCCTCCTGCTCCTTCGCATGCCCCGAAGTTAAGAAATGTATAGATGCATAGCGAAAACATCTTTTTATGTGCCAGTATTATTTTCTATTTCTAGGTCATAATTAGGTGAAAGTGTATTTATTAATGTTTTGCACAGAAATATATTTGCCAAAGCTAGTGCCTTTTACCTATTCATTCTTCACTTCACTGTAACATTGGGGCTCATTATGATGGCGGAGGGCCCACCACCGCCAGGCGTGCGGTGGCGGACCCTCTGCCATCTGGCTGGCATTTTCCCTCGCCACCTTACAATGGCGGGGGAATTGTTCAGCAAGCATGGTAGGCGCAAAGAACGCCCGCCACCCTTCCGCCACAGGCAATCGTCAAGATTGCCTGGCGGAGCGGAAAGGAGCATGTAAATGGTCCCCCATTTTACAATGCTGGCTACAGCCTGCCTTTCCATGGCGGTGCATACACCATGGAAAGGCTGCGGAGAATGTAAATGTAAATGTATTTCGATTTATATAGCGCACTAATCACCCAGGGGTCTCAAGGCGCTTGCTTAGGGAACCCGTCCTGGTATTCCCCTGTGAGATACCCCGGCAGGGTATTCACAAGGTGAAAGTCAGGCATCCCGCCGCGAGGGGCCGTAGTGGAGATTAAGCAAGCTATTGCCCAGAGTCGCAGAGTGTGACCCCGTGAGTCGAGTAGGCACCGGAGCGAGAATTGTCGAGTCCGTGGAATTTTTGAGCCCGAGACCCGCCTAGGCGGGGAATCGAACCCTGGTCCACGGCTGATCTCAGCTTCCGGGTCTGCCGCCTCTAACCACTGAGCCACGCTTTGGCCACCTCTGTATTGGAGGGGTGCACTGGAGGGGTACCCATGATACCCCCCCATTTCCCAACACTATGTGGCAGGCATTGCGTGGTGCCTGCCACGTAGTACAGGGAAATGCTGTGCATGCCATATTGACATTGCAAACAGTGCTGCAGCCAGCAGCACCGTCCGCAATGTTAATGGCACGGGATACGCCTGCCATACTGGCGGGCGCATCGTAATTGGTGTGGTGGGACCGCCGCATGACTGGCGGCGGGTCCCATACACTGCAACAATGGCGGGCGGACTCAGTTCCGCCCGCCATCATAATGAGGCCCATAGTAACTTGGAAGAGTTTGCATGTATTTTTGTTTTGGCATTGCTAGCATGAACTTAGGCTGAGAGAAAGAATTTTAGAACGAGCTATTGCCACTGGGAAAATACACTTATCAGACTAAGGTCAAGGTGGGGCTGTCAGTCAGTGCAACTACTTTTGGAAGAGTTGTGTCTTTAGATTTGTTCTCAATTGTAGTTGAGTTGGTGCTGATCTGAGACCGATAGGGATGCTGTTCCCAATCCTGGTTGCATGAACAGAGGTAGTTTACCCTCTGGTTCTTCCCTTGTTTTGTCTCCATTTTTGATCAAGTGTTTCCCCTTAACATGTCTAGGTTTATGCTAGGTAAGCTTTGGTCTTGTTGTTGAGGGCTTCATAAGTGATGTAACTCGTCTTGAAGAAGATTATAACTTCAGGTGTAGGTAGTTTAACGTGGAGTTTATGTGGTTGAATTACTCTGAGCCCTTGATGGGTCATAAAAGTGCAGGTAGGATACCTTTTAGGGCTTCTAGGGAGGTATTGGAGAAACAGCTTAGCAGGGTTTTGCCTCTATCCAGGACAAACGGTCATAAGATTATTCTGAAGTCATCTTTCGGCAGCAATAGTAGCATTTTCTTCAAAAGGGAGAGTTTAAATCAAGCTGTCTTCCTTGCAATGTATTGCGTGAAAGCGAGGTCTGTGCCTACGGTGAATCCAGGAGATTTTGCTTGTTCTCTCAGCTATGGAGGTGATGGTTGGTAGGTTTGAGCTGGGGGCCCATATTAAATCGGGAGTTACTTGATGCTGTTGTGAAACAGGAGGAATTCAATGGTTGTGGAGTTTAGCTTCAGAAAGTTTGATGATATCCAAGATTTGATGTGTTTGAGGTGGGAATAAGTATATTTTTTAAGTATATTGTTGTTTGATCATGTGCAGTAGGACTCTTGAGGTCCTTGGTGGACTTCTTACAAAGTTACGTAATCAGTTGGGAGGTATCAGCGTGTGATCAATATAGTTTATGACATAGTGCGTTCAGTAAATGGTTGCATGCAGATTAATAAAGATGTGTGTTGCAGAGCTCCATGTGTGGTGTGGTCATTTGTGCGCTAAAGAGCTGGAGAGGATGGGACAACTGATGATGAGTAAGTGATAAGTGTCCTGAAGGAACAAGACTACTCCCTCTGACAGCTTACCATGGTCCAGCAAGCTGCCTGCACTCCAGGAACCAGTCTACAGTCTACAGTTGACATATGTCGAGTCAAAGCACCGCTTTAGCTTGTACAAGGCCCTTGAATGGTGCAGGGAGAGAATATTGTCTCAAAAATATTGACGTTCAAGAATATTGAGGCAAGCATATCAATGTTAAAAATATTGGTTTTAATATTTTTTAGAAATATCGAAATTGTAAATATCAAAGGTAATTATATTTATATATTTTTTGTATTTTTAAGTACATTTTTATGAGTGAATTTATAATGTAAAGATCATTTTTTTATGTTCAATGTTTATTTTTTATTTTAATATACATTTTAGGAGCATGATGTTGACTTTACAGGGGATAAGGGTGGGGAGTAATTTAAAAATGCTGAATACATTTATATAGAAAAAATCAATTTGTATATGTTTTAGGAGAGGAATGTTGGGTTTATAGGGGATAAGGATGGGGAGTGAATTAAAAATGCTGATTACATTTCTTTATAAAAATTAAATGTGTATATATTTTAGGAGCAGGATGTTGGATTTATAAGGGATAAGGGTGGGGAGTAAATTAAAAATGTAGATAAAAAAATATAATTAATATATTTTATTTTATTGCTGTTGTGTTTTATAGGGGATAAGGGTGAGGAGTAAATGAAAAATATTTTTTAAAAACCAAATATTTTGAATTTTTTATGTTTCGAAATTTCTTTTTGAAGTGACATTTTGTGAATATATTTTTTGAAAATATTAAGGGGTCTATTATAATTGCGGGCGGATCGCCAACACCTGTATGGAGGTGGCGTTCTGCCCGCAATTATACTCTGTCCACATGAAATTTACCCCCGCCTGATTATGTTGGCTGGGGTACCGCAGCGGACCGGAAGACCGTCCACCACTTTTTCGCCCAGTCGGTGAGTCGACTGGGCGGAAAAGGTTTGAATATGGTGGCGGTGTCTGTTAGACACCGCCATCCATATTATAATGCAGGTGGGGAAAAACCTTTCCGTGGCGGTGCCACGAAAAGGAATGCAAATTTCTCAAATGGGGGCCCATTGCGGTTCCCCAGGATGTTGAGGGGGTGCGGGGGGACATGCATTGGCACGGACAAAGTGGCAGGCACCGCGCAGTCCTGTCACCTTGTGCCTGCCAATGCAGGATGTGCATTCCCAGCATTGTGGCGGGCGGTGCTGTGAGCACGCCCGCCACAATGCTGGGAATAGAGGATGCCACCGACATAGTGGAGATGGCATCCTTATTGCCGGTGTGCATTCCCAGCATTGTGGCAGGCGGTGCTGTGAGCACCGCCCGCCACAATGCTGGGAATAGAGGATGCCACCGACATAGTGGAGGTGGCATCCTTATTGCCGGTGGGGGCGGGCGAACAAAAGTCCAGCTGCCATCCTTATAGGCCCCGAAGTGTTTTACTAGTATTTAAATAATGTAATAACATATGTATAACTATTATGAATAATTTGAAATTCATTTATTTTTTAGATATTTTAAATTAATTCTATTTTTTTTCATTAATTGTGTATTTTTTGAATTTATAGACAATTTTCATTATTTGTGTATTTTTTGAATTTATAGACAATTTGAAAATAGTAAATGTTAATAATGTTTTTTAAAAAAATATTTTTTTAATTTGAGTTAATACAAAATTATTCACATATTTTAATAATAAGAACATCATTTTTTTGGTTTGAAAGAATAATATAGGGAGGGGGTGTATTTATTTGTTACCTTTAGTTAAATTGTTTATCGAGTTGGAATAGTTAAATATTATGGTTTACTATCCAGCACTTTCCCTAAGTTTATTTGGATTTGGAGTTGGAATACTAAATTATTATGTTTTACTATCCAACACTATCCCTGAGTTTCTTTGGATTTGGAGTTGGAATAGAAAATTTTTATGTTTTACTATCCAGCACTTTCCCTGAGTTTATTTGGGTTTGGAATTGCAATAGTAACTTCTTATGGTTTGCAATCCAGCACTTTCCCTGAGTTTATTTGGATTTGCAGTTGGAATAGTACATTATTATGGTTTATTATAAAGTAGATTTGTTGAGTGTAGATATATTTGTTTTTGGGATTTTAATTGGGGGTATTATTTTCATTTTTTTCAGAGTTTATTTTATTTGGAAATGTTATACAGGATGTTTTGTTATTATTTATAATAAAAATAGTTTTGTAAAGATTATATATATATATAGTAATAAGTATATAGAAATATATGTTTTTAACATTACCTTATGTGAAAACATATATATTTTCATACACTATTAAATTCTTTGTATTTTATTAAGTTAGACATTTTATTAAAATATAAAAAAGATAATCATATTTTTTTAATGGTATGAATATGTTATTACAAAACAACATATTTGTAACATGAATTTTTTATGTGTACATTTTAAACAAACAATATTTTTATACATACTATTTTTTAATATACATTTTTGAAATATAGTAAATTTTTGCGTAACATAGTGGGTCATTATGATAGCGGAAGGCTCGCCACCACCAGCAGTGCAGTGGCAGGCCCTCCGCTATAGGAAATCAATTTTCTACCGAACAATTATGATGGTGGGGGCAATCTGACCGCAAACTAGGCTGGCGCAAAGACCGCCTGCCACGGATTCGCCCCAGGCAATCGTTACGATTGCCTGGTGGAGAGGTTAGCACCCGTAAAATGGTGGCGGTGCCTAGCAGGCACCGTCTGCCAGATTAGGATGCTGGCCGCAGCCAGCCTTTCCGTGGCAGGTAAGCCGCCATTGAAAGGCTGGTGGAGAATGCATACGGGGCCCGTTGCGGGCCCCCCTTGTGTTGGGTGGGTGGTGCCTGCTACGTAGTGCAGTGAAAAGCATAACCTGCATGTTTAGCATTGCGGCGGGTGCTACAGCCAGCAGCACCTGCCACAATGTTAACCATGCACGATGCGACAGCAATGGTGGCGGTCGCATCCTGATCTGGTGTGCGGGACCGCTGCGTTGCAGGCGCGTGGTCCCAGGCACCCCTACGGTGGCGGACGTACACAATCGTAATGCACCCCATAGTCATGGAATGGTAAAGCAAAGTATTTTCCATTTTATTATTATAAACAATTTCATTGTAATGGTTTATTATTTTTTTAACCTCTTCAGTGCTGCGCGAATTTCGCTGCAGTGCTGAAGGGTTTAAAATCGTATTGGCTCATGACGGAAATGTTCCGTCATCAGCACCGGAGCACCGACGCTGATGACGGAACCGTTCCGTCATGAGCATGGAAGGGGTTAACACCAGTGGAGCCACGGGCTTGCCCTTATTTATAAAGCCATGTAAAGTCACCCTGCGTGACTTTGCATGGCCTTTTAAATATGGGTAGTGCTGTGGGTGTTCCCATGCAACATCCTTGGAAATATGCATTCCCAGATTTACATCATTTTGTGAAACTGGGAATGCATCAGGACTTTACACCTCCACAGGGGAGGTGTAGGAATGGTGCAACAAGGCAAATTGTTTCATTTCTCCTCATCTACTCTTCTTTCTATGAGTGCCACATTTTGCTATTAATGATTGTTTTTGTGCAGAAAGGTGTTCCTTCCTGCACACAAAAAATCATCTCCGCAGAGCAGTCAACCTTGCAAAAGGACGCAAGGGTGCCTGCACTAGTGCATGCCAGGAAATTGTGTGCCAGCACAAGGGAAAGCACAGGGATGCATTGTACTGTTGTTAATATGATGCATCCCTGTGCTTTGAAAAAGATGCAGCAGGGTGCAGCTAAATGGCTTGCAGCTTGTTATTTACCTGTAGATGAGGTCCTGAGATCATAGTTGATGCAAGCTATTGGGGTTGGGTACGATCCTTGCTCAACACAATGGACATCCAAATGCTCAGAGACAAATTGTGGCATATGCTAGAAGAAGTCTTTCTCAGACTGAATGTGTCTATTCTCAGCCAGAAAAGGCGAGCCTGGCTGTAGTGTGGGCTTGTGAACATTTTCATGTGTTTCTGTATGGAAAGCATTTCACCTTTGTCACTGACTACCAGGTGTTGCTCACCATTTTCAGAAATCCCACTAGTATTGAGTAGTGGGGGCTGCGATTGCAAGAGTACGAATACACTATTGTGCATAAGCCAGGGAAGTATCAAAATCCCACAGATTACTTCTCAAAAATGCCATTACAGTGCATTATCTAAAGCAGTTGTAAAATATATCAATTTAATGGTAAAGTCTATCACCCCTGCAGCTCTATTCATTGAGCAGATCATTACTGCTACCAACACAGAGACACTCTCCCACTCAAGGACATCATTGCAACGCAATCATGGAGAAAACATATTCGACCTCTCACAGACAAAGTTGAGAATCAAAAATTCAAAAATGTGCAGTGAGAACTTTGCATCACTCAGGAAGGCATTGTACCAAGATGTTCACGAATTGTCATACCTGAGAGCTTAAGGTAACAAGTCATTGAACTGGCAGGCAAAGGATATTGTGGCATTGCAGCCACCAAGAGAGCCCTCATGATTGTGGTTTTATTGACTTGATGAACAGTTCAAGAAGGAACTGAAAGCATCCAGTACAGGAGAAAATTTCAGTTGATTTCTTTGGATCCTTAAATAACGGTCATCATCTCATGGTTGTTAATGATGAGTACTCACATTTTCCCTTAGTAGAAGAATTGTCATCAACCACCCATGAAAAAGTCATTGAGAGATATGTTTGCAGCGTTGAGTCTTTCCTCCTTTTTCAAATCTGACAATGGTACACCCTTCAACAGCTGTGAGTGTAAGGACGTTCTTAATCGCTTGTACGTCAAGCATCAGAAAAGCACACCTTTGGCCAAAGGGAAATGGCATTGCAGAACTATTTATGGGCACCCTGAAGAAAGTGTTTCAATGCACTGCAGTCAAAGGAATTGATATCAGGTCAGCCTTATGCCCAGCCCTAGGTGTCAATGGGTCAACTCCCCATTCTACAACAGGTGAAAGCCCTGCTACCTTGCTGTTTGGAAGAACCATTTGGGAAAAAGCTACCACCATGAGCTGAGTAATGGAGAATGATGAGATTTGTGTCGCAGGATTGATGCTCCGTCTGTTGCTGATCCATTGAGAGTGGTGACAAGTAAAGGAGATATAGTGACTGATCAACGTCCCAGAAATTGCTTTACGAGACAATCATCACATTTGGAGCATCCTTCTTGATGTTACTCCTCCTATGAATCAATCTGGAAGATCGGTGCGAGCACCTTGACAACTCATTGAGGAAAACTAATTAAAGTACATATGTTGTCCATACTCTTTATTTAACAAAGGGGAAGATGTAGTGTTGTGAGATGATGTTCAGTAGGACTCTTGTGGTCTTAGGAGGACACCGTACAAAGTTCTATAATCAGTTGAGAGGTCTCTGGGGGTGTCGGGGTCTGGCCAATAAAGTTTATGACTCAGTGCATTCAGTTAATGGTTGCATGTCGAAGAAAAAAAGATGTGTGTTACAGAGCTTGATGTGTGGCATGGTCATTTGCATGTTCCAGACCATGGGGAGGACACAACAGATTAAATCTGTGTATTGATGGATCCTAATGTGATTTTTTCTTGAAAGGCTTCCCAAGATCCCATGTAGATGTTAAAGATGATGGGAGAAAAGAAGGAGCCCTGTGATGTACCACAGGAGATGTGGCATGTCTATGATCTTCCGGAACCACCTATTTAACCGGATCTGGCAATGCTTGCTGAGGTAGTATGTGAACCATTTCAAGAGAATGCCTGAAAATATACACATGGTCTTAGGTTGATTATGGAAGATAGATTTGTGACTATATTGAAGCCTGCAGAGAGGTCAAACTGGACCAGGAGACCTGGGTCATTCATATAATTGAGAATGAGGGAGTCATTAACTGCTTGGATTGTGACTGTCTCAGTACTCCAGAGTAGTCTGAAGCACTATTGGTAGTCCTATAGAATATGAATCATGCAGATGTGCTCCTGTAACTAGGTGGTAACTTTTTTCTCAACAATTTTTCCAATAAATGTAAGGAAGATGACATGGCAGAAGTTGTGAGGTTGGCTGGGTCCAGGCATGCTTTCTTAGGCAGAGAAAGGATCTGAACTATCTTAAGGGTGTCTTTAGATTTTCCATGGTTTAGGGAGGCAGTGACAATGTGAAGAAGTGATGTAAAGGTATTTCCTGGACGAATTTGAAGATAGAAGAAGAAAGGAGGGTTTAGTCATCATAAGAGGTTGCCATGAGAGAGTTCAAATATTGAGTCTGAATTAAAGGAGGTCTATTTGGTGGTGAGGAGCGGGGTGCCTGAATTGGGGGGGGGCCTGTGGAAATGGTAATGATGTTGGATCTGATTTTGTTGATCCTCTTGGTGAAGACGAGATTTGTGATATTGCACTAATAAACTGAATCAGGGATTGTGAGTTATAGGAAAGGATTTGTGCAGTGTTTAACAGCCTTTAGGAGGGCTTAGATGCTGTTTGTTGCCTTACTGATAGGGGCTTGGAATAAGAGTCTTTAGCTGTGATAATGGGGAATCTGGAATTAGAACAAAGTATTTTGAGTACTGGGAGATTTTCTACATGCTTTCATTTTAGATAGAGGCCTCAAAAGACACCCCATAGAAAATATATGTTTAATTACATTATTTAAAATAGGTATAGCCATATATGTGGTTCTGAATTGTCTTTTATTGTGGTAGGGGCATTTGAACCAGCTGCTCTCTTTAGTGTTGATATACTTCTACATTAACTTACACCATATCAAGTTCAACAATGGATTATCTGCTTGGAATCGGTCTCTCAAGATGCTAATGTAAGAGAATCATTGCTACCAAAAGGGAAATTTTCTACATTTTGCCTCCAATACCTTTAGTCCTTATGTTTTCAATTATAATCAATGTTCATAATCAATCATCATTCAATAGAATCAAACAGTTCAGTTATTACACATATCTACATAAAAAATTGACAGTTGCTAACACATAAAGGAAAGCATAGGGTAACAACGAGGAAGAATGCTCATGGTTCTTTACTGAAGACATGCTGCCTTTAAAATTACATAGAGAATGAGCTTCCATTTTGACCACTAGCTCTCAGTCATTTGTGAGAGTTTGTGATCTGGTAAGAGTTTAATCACTTAAATTATTGATAGTCGGCATCAAAGTAAAAAAAGTAATTTTTTTCGGATGGTGTTCCAAACTTTTGAGTGTATTGTGCCAAATAGTCATAGCAGGTTTCTCTCCTTACAGACAGCACATTTTGCCCCCTTCCTAAGTGCTTTAAAACAACAAATCCATTAAAAGAAATTTCAAATATAAATGAAACTATTAGTAGTTTTTTATGTCGTTTTTATTCATTCAATTGCTATTTTTCTTCCTATCCAAGTCCAAATTGATGACATAATATCGAGAATAATAATATAGTTATCCTCCAAACAATATTGATGACAAAAATATCATCATCCTATGGTTTATCAAAAAAGCACAAATATCGACCACCAAACAAAGGGGAATATTATCAAGGACAGGCGATACATTATCGCCGCTTTTATCGGCAGGAAACTGCCGAAAAAGGGGCGATAATGGGCTTGATAATATGCTCTATGAATTCCTATCGAAGCCCATGTTAGATGTGAAGCCATCTAACATGGGCTTCGATGGGAATTCATAGAGCATATTATAGAGCCCATTATCGCCGCTTTATCGGCAGTTTCCTGCCAATAAAAGCGGCGATAATGTATCGCCCGTCCTTGATAATATGCCCCTAATTCCTTTAAAAATGTGAAATTCCCAAATATCAGAAATAAAAATAAAGAAATGCTCAATAATGGAAGCTATATGTAGAACACTACCCAAATATTGAAAATATGATTAACAACAACTAACAGCATTGCCAATAAATAGAAAGCATAACTATAGTTAATGTACTCAATTACTAAATTAAAATGCCATAAATGACAAAATAAAATATTAAAATATTTTAAAATATTAAACATATAAACAAAAAATATTTGTAAATGTAAAAAAATATGTCAAAGTAACATTAAACTATATAGACACAAAACAACATTACATCAAAATTTAAAATTAGATCAACCATAAAAACACACGTAAAAATAATTATTTTTTAAAACAATATTTTTGCATAAATAAAGCATAACAAATATAACTTAAAACATAAATATATATGTAACAATAGCATATAAACACAAATTAGCATCCACCAATTAAGGGCTAAACAGAAGGAAAAAAAATCAAAAATCAAATAAAGCAACCCATAAAATTAAGCTTAAAACAAACTACCCAATAAGCTCTGATGTTTAAATACCCTGTATAAAAAAAGACAGAAAAACGTACATTAAACTGCAAAAAAATCCAAAGATTTCAAGAAAGCAACACTCTGCTAGATTCTACACTGAAACATTGAATACCAAAAGTAAAAGCCAATTCTAAACATTAAGCAATATGAACTAAATTAATTGTAACTAAATGCCACCACCAGCCAAATGTTTATATTATCCCAAAAATGTATACAATGTTTTCTATTTATATTTCAAACATTCAACTAACACTACAGAGCAAGGCTGAATATTACAAAATGCAAATAAGAATATAATTTGTATAAACCCCAAATACAAAAACTTTGAAAATGATGTAACTATAACTTAATGTAAAACAGCCCAAAACACTGCATTGTGTAAAAATAAAAGTAAAAAAAGGCTAAAAAAACACAAATGATTTCCAAAAAATCTAGCTTACAAAAGTTGCTTTTAAAAAATGCAAATATCAAGCGTCAGTTCCATAATGTTCCAACAAATATGGAGACTCAACAAACGTCCTTACAATATAGAACAACCTCCAATTTGCAAGCATAAAATGTAAGTAAAATGCAATGCAAGTGTAAATATTAATGCTACTTAAAAATATAGTTACATATAGTTACATATAATTAATATAAAAATCTAACCCACATACAGAATGTAGGATAAAGCCACATAAATCAAATCACAAAAAGGCAGACTGTTATTGACTCACATGGGATATAATTAGTCAGGAGAGTCCTGCACAGAACATACGCATTGGAATTGTACAGCGTTTTATTCAAATACATATTATAGGAAGGCTACAAGTAGGAACAAAGTTGTGCAGCACAATAAAGAGCATAGCCTCCCGTCAAATGTTAGAGAAATCAAAGTTAGAAATGTGTTGTAACTTAGGGAAGCTAGAACTAGTTCGCAAGAAACCACAAGAACACCATACCATCCCAACAGGTCCTTACTACACTACAGGATGACTATGTGGTGTCCAACACTTTAAAAGGGCTCATAGCCAAAACAAGAAAAGTCACAACTGAAACCCCTGCATCCCCCCAAAAATTTGAGGACATAAGTATCCCAGATAATTTAACTTCATCTCTTAGCAAGGAACCTGTCCCTATGAATGTGTGTTGGTTTTAATCTGAGAATATGGAGTCACTTCCATAAATCTAAACCAAGGGGTCTATTAGGATGGCGGGTGGAGTGCCACTGCCCTACTGGCGGTGGCGATCCACCCGCCAAATCACCAAGCCGGATGGCCTTTTACCCCCACCACATTAGCATGGTGGGGGGTACCGCGGCGGATGGAAAGACCGTCTGCTGCTTTTCCGCCAGTAGGCAATCGTCCAGATTGCCTACTGGGCGGAAAAGGCCCATAACATGGTGGCGGTGCCTTGCAGGCACCGCCATCCATATTATGATGTGGCATTTTCAATGCCTTTCCATGGAGGAGATTCCACCAAGGAAAGGTATGCAAAGTTTTCTTTGGGGGCCCGTTGTGGGGGGTAGCATTTGGGGGGTACCCATAGCACAACACTCCTGACTCTCTCAGGAATCGTATTAGCAAGATGTACCCTTTCGCTCACTCACTCAAACTTGTCCACAATAAGAACAGAGAGAGTCACTGTTATAGTTCAAAATGTTTATTTTCACTATAGTGCTCTATAATGCAGTGTACAAGCTATTACCAGCAGCAAACTGCATTACCCTAAAACAGTTAGCATTGTAGTAAGTCCATAGACTGTGAAAGGGGATGGCAACTTATACAGACAGTGTATAAAGGAGTATAAGGCCTAACCACCTTCCCCTTGGAAAGAAGTTTTATTATATAAAGGAAGATCTCTGGGCTTTGTCTGCAGAGCCCATACCTTAGTGTCTAGATGGTAGTTTTACATCATAGGAACAGCATGGCTCTTCTCCCTGGAAAGGTCCCTCTCCAAGTGTGTGTTAAACCAACATGCACCCCTGTAATATTAAAGCACGAGTTTCCAGCAGCCGCAGCTGTGTAGCATGTTTTGCTAAGTGCTAGGGACTGACCAGAACAGAATAACAAGGGGCATTGTTTATCGACTTTGCACTCCGTGTTGAGACTAATGTCCAGGAACAGGCAGAGAGCGCAGAAAGTAGACGGTTCTCATGTGAAAGGCACAAACAGAGTCTTGCCAAATAAAGTCATATAGTAACGTGCGCAATAGCAGCATCATGGCAGCAGAGCACATGCTAACTTAGCAATGTCGGCAATGACCCCAACGGCCATATGACAGAAGTGACAATCCGGTTTGCATCAAGAGGGATGAAAGATGTGGAATTGAGATATTCAATAATTGAAAAAGAAATGCTTGTATGTGTTTGGGGTGTAGAAAAGTTCAGGCCTTATTTGAGGGGAAGGAAATTTTGGCTGAGGACGTGTCACAAACCCTTGGTAAATATTTTATCTGGCAATAAAATAAATAAAACCACAACTAGAATGGCATTGCGAGCAACTAAATTGTTGCAATTCAACGTTTCTGTGCATCACGTTGCAGGAGGAAAGAACATCAAGGCAGATTGTTTGTCTAGACTTCCCGTTCAGGATTGTAAAATGAATTCAAAGGAAGAAGAAGACATTGAAGAAAGATACAGTAATTTGTTCTAATATGCAAGATTGACAGAATGCTCTAGAAAATGATCTTGTATTGGAGCAGGTGATGGGTTTTGTAATTGTGGGTTGGCCTAAAGAAAGATCTGTAGAAGTCTGTTCGCTGCCCTATTGCAAAATTGCTAATGAACTTTCTATTGAGAACAATGTGTTGTTCAGATGAGGGAAGTTAATTCCTCAAACATGTTTTTTTTAAAACTTTATTTATCATTTTCCAAATAAGAAAACAATGATGTATCTTTAGTTACATATTATAGCATGTAAATAATGTGAGGGGAGGAGAGCATGCGCATATAACACATATTAAAACACATTGTGGCGTTTAAGCACTGAGAATCAGTGATCTTAACCATTGGAGTTATATGAGGGGCATATAATTCAGCATGGGAAGATGGAAGAACAAAAGCGGCACAACAATGGCATACATAATCACGTTGGTATGACATCCCGCATGTTTCAACAAAACAGTTAGTGGGGCCCCAGGGAACAAAGGAAAAGACAATCGAACAAATAAAATACAGATGCATGGTTATATAAACACCTCAGCCCACTCCTTCCGGAACTATGTGGCTTTCTAGCTGAGACTGACGTTCAGCAGTGATCTTAGCAATGTAGGAGCAGTATGGCCCCCAAATATCAATGGGACGGGACGGACTGGGGACCTGTGTTGAGTACTCCGCGCAATTAATATTGCAAAAAGCCACACTCCTTAGCCACAGCTTCAATCTCGGAGGCCGTCTATCACACCAGAGTAACGCAACCTCCCTCTTTGCCAGCAGGAATCCCAATGCTGCAAGTTTTCGAACAGTGCGTGGGAAGTTAGAAACATAGCCCAGCAACGCAATTTCTGGGGCGGGGATCAGGTTCAAGCATAACATATCACTGACAGTGTGGTGTATCTGAGACCAATAATCATGCAAAACGGGACAGGTCCAAGAGAGGTGGGCGAAGTCGGCCTTGCACTTTGGGCATTGGTGGGGACGACTAGGGTCTATTTTGTGTGAACGTGCTGGAGTGTGATATAGCCTGCGGAGGAATTTAAAATGGATGAGTTTGTGTCTACTGTTTAGTGAAACTTCCTTCGTAGCTCTGCAGCACTGTACCCATTGATCGTCGGAGATGGGTTTTCCCAGATCCCCCTCCCACGCCGCACATACTTTCGAATGTAGGGTGGGAATTGAAACACTGCACATTCTGTATAATTTAGAAACTAGGTGTGTTCCTGTTAGAACTGGGGGTCTCTAGTTGGCAGGGGTAGGTACCACTGTCCAAATAGGGACCCTTGCTTCTAGTCAGGGCAAGGAGGAAACCCTCTGGGATAACCCCTGCTCACCCTCTAGGTAGCTTGGCACGAGCAGTCTAGGCTAACCAGAGGTAATGTGTAAAGTATTTGTACCAACACTCACAGTAACACAGTGAAAACACCGCAAACTGACTCCACAACAGTTTAGAAAAATAAAGGTATTTAATCTAAACTACACAAGACCAAAATGACAAAAATCCAACATACATCCATTACTCCTTCGCGCCCTCGCCACGAGCAGAGGCCACGCCCCCTTTTTAGGCCACGCCCCCAAGCCGACTCCTACAAAAAACGCCGATTCTGGGCGCCAGGCAAAACTTAGAGTTGTGCTCCTGAGGCGGAAGCCGGGAGCGAGGCACTTCTTTTTAAAATTTGATTGTCACAGATTACTTGTGTTATTTTAAAAATCTCAGACTGTCACAGATTACTTGTGTACTTTTAATTCACTCACTTGGAACCAGCAGTCAGTCACAGCGGAGCCAGCGCTGACGCTGCACGGCAAACTCCATTACTCCTTCGCGGCCTCGCCACGAGCAGAGGCCACGCCCCCTTTTTAGGCCACGCCCCCAAGCCGACTCCTACAAAAAACGCCGATTCTGGGCGCCAGGCAAAACTTAGAGTTGTGCTCCTGAGGCGGAAGCCGGGAGCGAGGCACTTCTTTTTAAAATTTGATTGTCACAGATTACTTGTGTTATTTTAAAAATCTCAGACTGTCACAGATTACTTGTGTACTTTTAATTCACTCACTTGGAACCAGCAGTCAGTCACAGCGGAGCCAGCGCTGACGCTGCACGGCAAACTCCATTACTCCTTCGCGCCCTCACAATGAGCAGAGGCCACGCCCCCAAGTCGACACACCCCCTCGCAGTGGTATAAACCATGTGCATATTCCGGTCGCGCAGCGGGCGCGACGTATGCGCGCCGAAGGCGTGCCTAAGGCAAGCCCGTCTGCGCCGGTCCGCGACCGACCGGGACTAGGGGCTACACCCCCTATCGGTCCTACCCCAACTCTGCCCATACCTATCCGTTACTCGCCCAGTGAGCTGCTAGCCATTAACAAAGTCAATACGAATACAAAAACTCATCTGTGCACCCAAACCGGCCCTGGCTCATCCTATGGAACCATTTACTGCCTCGCCTGCCGTTGGTCTAGCATGGGTCGAACCCCAACAGACCACCTCACAATCAGTGGGAAAAACCAAAACCATCTGGCACTGAAATGTCTATATTTTAACGCTAGATCCCTACCTAAACACGCCCTGGACATCTGGGATCTACTGATATCAAAGGCCCCAGACCTGGTTTTTATCACCGAAACCTGGCTATCTGAAACCAGTGCTCCAGACCTAGCTAATGCCCTTCCTCCTAATTACAAAATTATTACACAAGACAGACCAGGCAAAAGAAAAGGTGGTGGAGTCGCTGTGATCTTTAGGGATCACCTAACGTGCCTCGCCCAAACTACAACTATCTACACCGAACATCAGACCCTACCTTTCAAAGTACTTTTTGAAGGTCTTACCATTATAGCCGGAGCGGTCATATATAACCCCCCAGGGCAACAAGCTAGCTTAAGCGCCAAACTATTGAACCAACTGCTACCACTTTGCCTGAAAAACAAGAACTATATGTTAGTCGGCGATTTCAACATCCATTATGAAAAAGCGGACGCCCCTGGATCTTCCCAACTGGAATACGACATGGGAATTTTACAACTGAAGCAGTGGATAGTGGGCCCCACACATTCAGCTGGCCATACCTTAGACCTATTATTCACCAACATTGAGTCGACCGATATTAAAGAAATCCTACCCCTATCCTGGTCCGACCACTCCATGGTATCCTTCTCATTTAAACTTCCCGGTAAACCTCTGAAGCCCTGAACTACCCCGCCAATGGCCAGCAGAGCCTGGAGGCTAATTAATGAATCAAACTTTCAAAACTATTTTCTTGAGACAGCCACCACACCCGCGGATGATTCTCCCGTCTGCAAAGACGCCGCACTATTAGATGCCGGAATCCGGCAAACGCTAGACAAACTAGCCCCCATGCGGGAATCGAGGAAAAAACCACAAACGAGAAATGGTACACCCCTCACCTTAAGAAATTGAAAAAGGAATGCCTAAAAAAATGAACATCTATGGAGACAGATGAAAGATAGTGAAGCGAGAGCAAACTATATTACCAAACGGAAACAATACATCTTGGCCATTAAAGACGCAAAAAAGGCGTATTTTACTCAACACATTCATGAGAACAGCAACTCAGCAAAAGAACTGTTCAGAATAGTGAAGGAGCTTAGCAAACCATCCAGCACCTCACAAACCCTCACCCCCTCAACCGAGGCTTGCGAGCGCATCAGCACTTTCTTTTCCGATGAAATCAATAGAATATACTCCACCTTCACTCCCCTAAATACCCCTAGCAAGCCGGACAACCCTGGCGAGCACATAATGACATCAGAAAGACGCAACGACCAAATAACTCAGACAATACACCTCGTCTAACCGGTTTTCAACTACTCTCTGAAGAGGAGGTATTAGCGCTACTGAGCACAATCAAATCCGGAGCCCCCTCGGACCCCTGCCCCCACTTCGTGTTTTCCAAAATCGCTCCCACGCTCTGCCCCCTTGTCACCCAACTCTTCAACAAGTCGCTAACCACCGCTACCTTCCCTGAGGCCTGGAAACACGCACCGTGACCCACCTCTTGAAGAAAGCAGGATCCGACATTTCTAATCCAGAGAACTACAGACCTATCTCCCAGCTTCCCTATCTCTCCAAAGCCTTGGAGAAGTCGGTCAATATACAACTGACCCGGTATCTGGAAGATAACTCTCTCCTGGATCCATCTCAAACCGGATTTAGAGCTAACAATAGCACCGAGGCAACGTTGCTGGCAGTGTCGGACAGTATTAGATGCTCCACTGATCAAGGGGGATCGGTGGCACTGATACTGCTTGACCTGTCAGCGGCGTTTGATACGGTTTCCCATGACTGCCTGCTAAACACACTCCTGAGTAAAGGAGTGCAATCAACAACACTGAACTGGATTCGATCCTTCCTGAGCAATCGTACCCAGGCAGTGCATATGGGTCAGTTCCACTCAAAACCCAACACCATCGGCTGTGGGGTCCCCCAGGGGGCCTCATTGAGCCCCACTCTTTTCAATGTCTATATTTCATCACTGGCCGATATTGGAAGGAAGTGGGGCATTGGCATATGCTCTTATGCTGATGATACACAGCTAATGGTGGCAATAGATGAAGGGCCTGAGACAACAAAGAAAAAGCTTCACGACTGTCTCTCCGAGATGGCCCAATGGATGCACAACCACTGCCTAAAATTAAACGCCGGCAAATCGGAGATTCTCTTGTTCGGGGGAGCCAAACTCATATGGGACGCCACATGGTGGCCACCCACACTAGGACCGGCCCCCACTCCAAAACAACACGCGAGAAACTTGGGGATCATCATGGACGACGCCCTGTCCATGAAGGACCACGTCCGATCACTCTGGGGCAAAGGTTTTGCAATACTCAAACTTCTCTCAAAGATATTCCCCTGGATACCCCTGGATTGCAGACGCTCAGTCACCCAAGCCCTACTGGTTAGCCGCCTGGACTATGGCAACGCATTATTCGAGGGGATGAACGAACAACTCTTCTCCCGCCTTCAGGGCTTGCAAAACCAGGCGGCCAAACTGGTCTGCAATAAAGGCAAGCGAGACTCGGCATCGGAATGCCTAAAGAAACTTCATTGGCTACCGATGCGCCAGAGAGCTGCCTTTAAACTACTAAGTCACACGCACAGAGCTCTTCACAAAACTGGCCCCACAATTCTCCAAGGGAGGATCGACTTCTACGTTCCCAACAGGAATCTATGATCAAGTCAATCAGCTCTGGCCAAACCTAAGCGTATTTACAAAGTCAGAACAGGTGGCCGCGCCTTTTCCTACCTGGCAGCCAGAAGATGGAATGACCTACCTTCCGACCTTAGACACACCACAAACTATCTTCAGTTTCGACAAAAACTGAAAACCCACCTTTTCCCTAAAACATAACCCTTCCCTAAAAACATAACCACCCAGCAATACCTCAGTAGTCTCTCTTGGTTCACAGCGCCGTGATATCCCTTGGGATGAGTGTCGCGCTTTATAAATACCGGAAATAATAATAACACAGTTCAAGAATATGGTTTCGAAAGAGTTCTTAAGGTTTGCGATAAAATTCTTCAGGTTGCGATAAAATAATCCACAGATGCGTGAAAAGTTCACAGTTGCGTCACGTTTACTCACAGTACCTTTTAGTTGTGACAAAGTTCCAAAAGCAGAAGCTGGTGCGGTAAAAAACAAGTGATGCGTTGCTCCTGAGACCCTGGGGAGGCGTTTGCGACAGCCCCGCTGCAGCAGCGGACGTGTTGCGATGAATCCGGTCTGTATGGGGAGGAAGGCCACTTGTATGGATTCCGGTGCGGAGGTTCCGTAGGAAGTTTGTTTTCGCAAAAAGTTGCGATGATCTCCGGGCGACAATGCGCGGACCAGCGGTGATCTTCTCTCTCGCAGCTCCTCAATGCGATGGTTCCTGCGACGACACTCGCAGTGACGTGATGCGGTCCGCAAGCAAGCGGTGCGGCGATCTCACCCAGCGACGACAGGCTCTGCGACGACACTCGCAGCGATGTTAGACTTTCCCGCACCGGTCTGGTGCGTCCCGCAAACGAAGGATGCGACGGCTCTGGCAGCGGCAACAGGCGCTGCGGCGATCTCGGCCTTCGTAGCAGCGGGAATTTCCTCGCACTGTTGGGGATGTGCTCCGCAGCGAGCGATGCGATAACTTTTCAATTGCAAAAGTCCCCCAAGCTTAGGTTCAAGCTTCCCAGCACAGGTACAACTTCCAGAGGCCCCACAACTGGATCAAGCACTCTAGGAAGGACAGAACTCTCTCAGCAGAGTTCAGGTAAGCGGGGGGTGAAGTCCTTTTGTTCCTGGGACTTCAGAACAGGGAGCCAGCTCTTCTCAGGCCCTTGGAGATTCCTTCAAGACAGTGGACACAGCACAACAGCAAAGTCCTTCCCCTCTCCTTGGCAGCAAAGCAACAGGTCAGTCCAGCAGAGCAACAGCAGGACAGTCTTCCTTCTTCAGTTTCAGCTTCCTCCTTGGCAGAGGTTCCTTCTTGATTCCAGGATGATCTAATTTTCTGTTGTCAGGGGTCCTGTACTTATACCCCAAAAAGTATTTGTTCTCTTTGTGCAAGTGGGCCCTGAGCCCGGTCTGAACCAGTTCTGGTTGTTGCTTGAGCACTTTGTTTACCTGGCTTCTCCTTTCCTTTCAGAGTGAGGGGCAGGGTCGTCAGCCGCCCAGCAGGATGTGTAGCCAGCATTGTGGAAGGCAGACACAGCCCTATTCAGGCCCAGGTGTTATCTCCTCCCACCACTCAAGTTGCAAATGCAGTCATTCAGCCGAGGGCTGACTCAGCCAGCCTCCTGGGGAATCCCCAGCCCCTGTCACTCTCAAACCAGACAGTCAATACACAAACAGGCCAAGGCACACAGAAGGGTCAGACAAGAGAACAGCAACTTTCTAAAAGTGCTGTTCTCAAACACCGGATTTAAAAACAACCTTTCCTAAAAGATGTGTTATTAAATTCTGAGTTCAGGGATACTAGACTCTTATGTCCTATCTTGTTCCTATGAGAAGAAATGCTGGTAGCCACTGTAGCCAGCATCCCCCAGGTTAATCTGTGGAGCAAGATAGCCTTACAATAGTGAAAAATGAAAATGGCTGCCATTCACTACCAGAGCATGTCACCTGCACCAGTACATGCTCTACCTTTTACATACACTGCACCCTGCCCAGGGGGGTACCTTGGGCCTTCCATAGGGGTGACTAATGTTCACAAAAAGGGAAGGGTTTGGCCTGGTCAGTGGGGACACTGACCAGGAGGACATGGCACTTCCTAGACTGCACACAGGCACTGCAGTGGCAGGCCTGAGACACCATTTTAGGGCTACTCATGTGGGTAGCACAATCAGTGCTGCAGGCCCACTAGTAGCATTTGGCATCACCAGCCCTGGCACACCCAGTGCACTTTACTAGGGACTTCATGGTGATACAAATATGCCAATCAGGTACATCCAATCACAATATCAATTTACCTAGGGAGCAAATACACTCTGGCACTGATCAGCAGTGGCAGAGTGTCCAAAGCATCTAAACCAGCAAAACGAAATCCAGCACAGCATCAAAAATACAGGAGGTAGAGGCAAAAAGATAGGGGGAAACCACGCCAAAGATGCCAGGTCTAACACGTGTCCCCTCCAGCTGAAAGTGGGGAGATCTACCCACCCTCTTGGGAGTTCTCTTCACTAAGGCGGAAAAATCTGGACATACCTGTGGCATCTTGAACATCTTAGTTATGCAGCCTGTTGCCAGGTTGCCACATGCATTAGAATGCTCAACACAGATTCTGTAGCTGTGATGATTAGACTAGCTAGACAGTTGAACTTGGACCTTGCTACTGATAACTCCATATCCTGTGGATGGGATCCTATTCTATAATAAATACTTATTTCATCTACTATCCACGTTTGGACTTCTTTACATTGGCGACGGGACGGGATTTATGAAGAAAAGAAGAAAGGATCTCAACAAGGATACAAAGAAATCTTCTTTTACCTCATTTTGAACTTTATCAAAGGTACTGTTAAATTTTACTTCAATCTTACTTGAAACTTCCAACCTTCATGGACTAAGGAAACCTTACTCCAAAACACCTTTGTACTCATTGTGTGGAATGAACGTATTAACAAGACTACTTGCCAGTTTACTGTGTGCACACCTAAAAGACTGCTTCCTCACAGCGCTGCGCTATTTGATACTTTTCTCCAGCACACGCAGTGCTCATTCTGATAATTGATTACTGGCATAGTGCTTGTTCACGGTGTGAGTTTAAGCGCAGCTTCCAGCGCTTATGCCCGTGTGTCTACACGCATCACATCACTCTCAACCTGACAGCCCCGATCAGCCAGCGCGTTTAAAGCCAAACGCACGCATCGCTTCACCCTAGCAGCTTTACAGCCCTAATCTACAGCGTGTTACAGCCCGTGTGTTTGCCTCGCATCACTCTGACGGCCTGTCACTGTAACGGGCCGCCTACTTGCACGCATCTTCAATTTGGCAAGAGTCTCGTGTGGGTGTTAAATCACCTCAAACAACATCACATCGGCAGCATTTTTTAAAAGCTTACCGTACTGTTTGCTGCTCGAGGACTACGCTCGTTCTCTCGCGCTCCAGCGCCCCTCCATCGACGATCTCCTGCAGCTGTGTTCACCACGAAGGAGCGTCATGACGCGTTTTCCATGACGCAGCAACCATTTTCTTGTTGAAAACCGCTGATTCTTCACAAATGGCACGAAGTTAATTTGTTGAACAGCAGATTCATCACCGCTTTAATATTTTCATTTTAAAACGTTTTAAATGGTTTTCCTCACAGAAGATTCACATGACAACAGGTATTGAACTAATTATTTCTTAATTTAAAAAAAAAAAAAAAGAAGAGAAATGAGACACTGAGACTACATTTATTTATTTAAAAAGAAAGAAGAACAGAGACACTCAAGTTAATTGTACTGTATTCACAACAGAAATTTTATTTCAGATTTAAAGGTACTGTAATGATTCATTGTTGTTAATTCTAAAAAGTTTCACTTTCTCCCATTCGGGGTAGCTTTGGTCAAGTACACATAATGCAAAACGTCACAGCTCCTCCATTTTTCCTACAAACTCCTGGAGATCCCCCCATTAAATGGAAAAAGTGGTGTAAGGTATTTGAAAGGTATGCAAAAGTGTGTGGGGCCAACCTTAGTGCGGAAAGGAAAACAGCTCTGTTATTACACTGTTTGGGAACAGAGGGCCAGGAGGTATTTGATCATTTGCCAGAGATACAAGATAGGAATCTTAATGAATATGAAATCTGTGTTGCTATGTTAGATAAACACTATCTTCCGAAAGTTTCTACTATCTTAGAAAGGTATCATTTTGGCCGCAGATTACAACAAGAAGAAGAAAGCATAGAAAATTATATAACTGCACTAAGAAAATTGGCGTCATCTTGTAAGTTTGCTGCCTCTACTGACGAAAGAATAAGGGATCAGTTTATGCTGGGTTGTAGCATAGAACGTGTTAGAGAGGAATTATGGCAAAAAGATGAACCTGAATTAGATGATGTAATTACCATAGCAAAGAGGATTGAACACTCCATTAAGTGTGTAGATGTCATAAAAAAGAATGGTGAAAGTAAAACCAATAGCACTGTTAATCTTGTAAGGACCTCAAATGCTAATAAGGAAAATACTAACCAGAGAAGTAGTATGAGAAATGCACCTAGCAACAAACCTCTCAATGTTAAATCTGATAAGAAATTTGATTTTACACAAGTGAAATGTTTTAGATGTGGCAAAATGGGGCATTTTGCTAATGATAGACAATGCCCTGGATGGAAAGCTACCTGTGGAAAATGCAAAAGAAAGGGGCATTTTACCAATGTTTGCAAGGGAAAGGAATATAAAGGCAAAGTTAATGAGATTTATTATGATTTTGACGATACAAATGAATATGATGAGGATGCTGAGTGTGGTCAAATTCTAGTTCAAGTAATTTTCGGTCCTCAGCCTAAAAACTGTCCTGTTGATGAAATCTTAGTCAATGGTCATCCTGTCAAAGTATTATTTGATTCAGGGGCAAAAATCACCATTGTAGCAAAAGAATTTTATCTAAAATACTTACAAGGCAAAATCAAGTTATTTCGTCCAGATATAAAACCACTTGCATATGGTAGGAAACCCATAGAGATTTTAGGATACTTTCAAGGAAACATTAATTACAAAGAGAGACTCGCTGATTCAAAAATCTATATCTCACAAAAAGGAGACAATATTTTGAGTTGGTTTGTTCAAAAAGATTTGGGTGTGATGTTAGATCCGAATTCCTCTCCTCCCATCATCTTAAAGGAGTTGCCCTTTGTCAACGCAAACTCTGTCAATACAAACCAAGTTAGTGATAACCCCTTCTCAGATAACTTAAAAAAGAAATTCCCTACTGTCTTTGCTGAGAAATTGGGTTGTTTGAAAAACTATGATCATCACATCAAATTAAAGAAAGATGCTGTACCAGTTTGTTGTAAAGTACGTAATGTCCCTATTACTGTTAGAGATCAAGTAAAAGCAGAATTAGAGAAATTAGTCAAGGAGGGTATCATAGAGGAAGTTGAAGCAACTCAATGGGTCGCTCCGATTGTAGCCGCCAAAAAATCGGATGGCTCTCTTCGTTTATGCATAGACCTTAGAGAGTTGAATAAGAACGTAGTAGTAGATCACTACCCTTTACCAAAAATCACAGACATGTTAATGTTGTTGAAAGGAGCAAAAGTTTTTAGCACAGTGGATTTAAAATCCGCATATCATCAAATAAGACTCCATGAAGAATCAAAAGACCTGACTGCCTTTGTAACACCATTTGGCACTTTTTGCTTTGTGAGGCTTCCTTTTGGGCTGATATCAGCTGCCTCAGTTTTTCAAAGAGCTTTGGAAGGTGTCTTAAAAAGTTTGGAAGGAGTGAGAGTATATCAAGATGATATTCTAATTTTTGGGAACTGTGATGAAGAGCATGATCAAAGATTACTTGGTGTGTTACAACGTTTGTGTGAATCTGGTCTAACAGTAAAATTGGAAAAATGTAAATTTAAGAAAAACTCCATAGACTATCTTGGACACACAATCTCAGGAGATGGTATTTCACCGAAAGCTGGTCTGATTAACACCATGGTGAAAATGTCCTCCCCCAAGAACAAGGAAGAATTGATTAGTTTTCTAGGTATGGCAGAGTACTATAACAAGTTTATTTGTAATTTTGCTTCTTTATGTGTATGCATGAGATCGTTGCTAAAAAAAAGGGAACTGAATTTATATGGAGTGATGAATGTGAAGAAGAATTCACTGCCTTGAAGAGTAAATTGAACAATGCCCCCAAATTGAATAGCTTTGACCCAGAGAAGCAATCTATTCTAATAACCGATGCAAGTTTAAAAGGATTAGGGGCAGTTTTAACACAAAAGAATGAAAGAAGTGAGGAAGTCATTTTGTTTCTATCAAGAAGTTTGAGGGGTCCAGAATTAAGATATTCTGTAGTAGAACGTGAAGCGTTAGCAGTATATTGGGCCATAAAGAAATTGAAAAACTTCTTGTGGGGAAGCACTTTTGAAGTGAGAACTGATCACAAACCGTTATGTGAAATCCTAAAAACGAAAGGGATCGATGCTGTTTCCAGTAGGATTACAAGATGGGTTGTAGGGTTACAAGATTATGATTTTAAGGTTAAATACCTACCAGGTGTTGAAAATAAGGTAGCAGATGCCTTATCTCGCCTTGTCTCTCAAGAAGATTTAGATCTAGAGGAAGATTTGGAAGGTGAAGATGAAATGGTTTGCTCAGTTGGTGAGGGTGTTATTGATAAGTGTAAATGGTTAGAAGCCTCACAGAAAGATTTGACTCTTATAGAAATTTTGAAATTGATCAAGGTTGGATGGAAGATCAAACCAAAAGATGGAGACTTGCTAGAGAAATATTGGCATGTTAAAGATCAGTTATCTGAACATGATGGATTACTTGTCAGAGGTACTAGACTAATTCCTCCAATATCTATTAGAAGTGAGCTCATTTCATTAGCTCATGATGGGCATATGGGCATTTCAAAGACAAAAGGGAATTTGAGAATGTCATACTGGTGGCCCAACATGGATTTAGAAATTGAGAGAAAAATTAGAGACTGTATGGAATGTGCTTTGAGTGAGAAAGTAGCGAAGCCCAAGGTCCAACCCATGATTATCAGAACACTTCCAAATGGACCTTGGGAAGAAGTTGGCCTGGATATCCTTGGACCTATATACTCAGCTGGGTCTGAATGGTATGTCTTAGTTTTAATAGACTTCTTTTCAAGGTGGCCAGAGATTGCTATCACTCGTGGCATAGAGTCCAGACATGTTATACTCTTTTTAGAAAAACTTTTCGCTAGGGAGGGCATTCCCAACATCATTTTGACGGACAATGGAAGTCAACTTGTCTCTAGGGAGATGGAATCATTCTTGTCTAGACATGGTGTTAAACATAAAAAATCGTCTCTCTATCACCCAGAGACGAATGGCACCGTGGAGAGATTTAACCGTGTGCTCAAGGAGACAATTAGAATGTCTAAATCTGCAGGTTCAGATTGGAGATCTGATATTTTTGATAAAGTTAAGCTTTACAGATTATCACCACATGCCACCACAAACAAAACACCCTTTGAGCTTTTCAGAAATAGATGTCCAAATACTTTAGTTTCCCCACCTTGGGTGAATGATTTACATCTCAAAATTCCTAGTGAAAGTGAAGATTGGAGGATAGGTCAGGAGAGAAAATTACAAGCTAGGAAAAGAATTCATGATTTAAAACATTCTGTAAAACACACGGTAGTGCATGTGGGTGATTGGGTGCTTATAAGAAATCCATGTAAGAAGAACAAGATGTTATCTACATCATTTTTGAAGCCCATTCAAGTCATCAAGGTTTTAGGAAATGCTGTTAAAACAACTGATCATCGCATCTGGAACTTGAACAGAGTTGTGGTGATCAAGAAAGATTTTGTTGACAATTCCAAACCTACTATGTCAAGTTCTTCACCTACAGGTATCTCATCTCATCACCCTGTAATTGGACCTTCGACAACTACCTCATCTCATCGGACTATGGCTGGTCCTGTCATCACAAGGAAATCTTCAAGGATTACACGTATACCTACTCGTTTGAATGACTTTGTAAGATAATGTTTTCTGTTTAAATTTTATCTGTTATAAGGAGGGAGATGTGTGGCATCTTGAACATCTTAGTTATGCAGCCTGTTGACAGGTTGCCACATGCATTAGAATGCTCAACACAGATTCTGTAGCTGTGATGATTAGACTAGCTAGACAGTTGAACTTGGACCTTGCTACTGATAACTCCATATCCTGTGGATGGGATCCTATTCTATAATAAATACTTATTTCATCTACTATCCACGTTTGGACTTCTTTACATTACCATCAGCGTTGGCGTGTTCTGTACCAGGGCGGTGTTCCACCCTAAAGTCCATTCCCTGTAGGCAGATGGACCACCTCAACAGTTTTGGGTTCTCACCCCTCATTTGCATTAACCATCTGAGGGGCCTGTGGTCGGTCTGAACACGGAAGTGAGTCCCAAACAGGTAGGGCCTCAGCTTCTTCAGAGCCCAGACCACAGCAAAAGCTTCCCTTTCAATCGCACTCCACCTCTGTTCCCTGGGGAGTAGCCTCCTACTAATGAAAACTACGGGCTGGTCTCCATTCTCCTCAGTGACTTGTGAGAGTACTGCTCTCAAACCTTGTTCTGAAGCGTCTGTCTGCACTATGAACTCACTGGAAAAATCGGGTGCCATGAGCACCGGTGCTGTGCACATGGCAGTTTTCAGGGTTTCAAAAGCAGTTTGGCAGGCTTCAGTCCAGTCCACTCTTTTGGGCAACTTCCTAGAAGTGAGTTCTGTCAAGGGGGCGACAATGGTGCCATATCCCTTGACAAACCGTGTGTAATAACTGGTGAGTCCTAAAAAGGCTCTCACCTCTGTCTGGGTCTTGGGGGGCTCCCAAGCCAGAATGGTATCAATCTTTGCTTGGAGGGGCGCCACCTGGCCGCTCCCCACCTGGTGTCCCAAATACACCACAGATCCCTGCCCTATCTGGCACTTGCTGGCCTTGATAGTGAGGCCTGCCCTTTGCAGAGCCTACAACACTTCACAGAGGTGTTGCAAGTGTTCCTCCCACGTGGAGCTGAACACAGCAATGTCATCCAGGTATGCGGCGCTGAATTCCTCCAGGCCGGACAGTTTCTGGTTAACCCGTCTCTGGGAGGAGGCAGGGGCATTCTTCAACCCAAAGGGCATGACTTGGAACTGGAAGTGCTCCTCTGGCATTGAGAATACGGACCTCTCTATGGCCCCATCAGTTAAGGCAATCTTCCAGTACCCAGAAGTCAAATCAAAGGTACTGAGGAACTGGGCAGCTCCTAACTGATCCACGAGCTCATCAGCTCTGGGGATGGGGTGTACGTTAGTCTTCGTGACCGCATTGAGCCCACGGTAGTCCACACAAAACATGAGTTCAGGAGTGGCACCGGGCACAGCAGCTTTGGGTACCAAGACGACTGGGCTAGCCCAGGGGCTGCTGGAGGGCTCAATCACCCCTAGCGCCAACATCTTGGAAACTTCTTCCTTGATGCTGGCCCTGACCTTGTCAGCTACCCTGTAAAATTTCTGTTTCACAGGCAGACTATCTCCAGTGTCCACATCATGGACGCACCAATTGGTGACACCTGGGGTCAGGGAGAGCAGAGAGGAGAACTGCCCCAACACCTGGCGACAGTCCCTTTGCTGTTCTGGGGTCAGGGTGGCCGAGAGGACCACACCATCCACTGACCCGTCTTGCTCCTTAGCTGCCAGGAGGTCAGGGAGAGGATCACTATCCTCCTCCCCTTCTGCATCTGTAGCCAGGAGCATTGTCACTTCAGAGCTCTCAAAGTGTGGTTTGAGGCGGTTCACATGGTTACCTCACTTTTCCTTTCCACCACCTCATATGGCCCAGTCCACTTGTCTTGGAGTGCACAAGGCTCCACTGGCGCCATCACCCACACTTTCTGCCCAGGTTGAAATTCGACCAGAGTGGTATTCTGGTTGTACCATCTTTTCATTTATTCCTGGCTAGCTTCCAGGTTCTCCTGAGTGAGCTTCCTGAAGTGTTGTGTCTGGTTGCGAATGGCCTGCACATAGCTGTACACATCCTGGGGGTTTTTCCCACGGGATTTCTCCCACCCCTCCTTCACAAGTGTGAGAGGTCCTCTAACAGGGTGGCAATACAGGAGTTCAAAGGGACTGAACCCTAAGGACTTCTGAGGCACCTCCCTGTAGGCAAACAACAGGCATGGTAACAAGACGTCCCACTTCCGTCTCATGGGCTCCGCTAGGCCCATAATCATTCCTTTCAGGGTCCGGTTGAACCTTTCACCCAACCCATTTCCTTGAGGGTGGTAAGGAGTGGTGAACTTATAAGTTACCCCACACTCCTCCCAAAGAGGCTTCATGTACCTAGAGATGAAGTTGGCACCCCGGTCGGAGACCACCTCTCTGGGGAATCCCACACGGGAAAAGATCCCCATCAATGCACAGCCCACCACGGGTGCTGTGATTGTCCTGAGAGGGACTGCTTCCGGGTACCGGGTGGCATGGTCCACCAAGACCAGGATGAACCTGTTGCTTAAGGCTGTCTTGGAGTCCAGGGGCCCTACAATGTCTATGCCCACCCGCTCGAAAGGGGTGCTCACCACTGGGAAGGGTTGGAGGGGTGCCTTCAACTTCATTCCAGTCTTGCCACTGGCTTGACAGGTTTGGCAAGACCTACAAAAGGAACCAACAAGCTTCTTCATCTGGGGCCAGTGGAAGTGGGCGACAAGCCTGTTTAGGGTCTTGTCTTGCCCCAGATATCCTGCGAGAGGCACGTCATGAGCCAGATCCATTAGGAAGTTTCTGAAGCGCTCAGGTACCACCAGCACACGGGCTGCACCGGGCTCAGCAGACTTAGGCTCTCTATACAACAAGTCATCTTCCCAGTAGATAAAGTGGTCTCTGGCTGCTCCACCTGCTGCCTGGTCTGCAGCCTGTTGCCGCAGACCAAAGAGGGAAGGGCATTCCTTCTGCGCCTGGCAGAATTCCTCCCTGGAGGGACCACCTTCCTGCTGCCAATGGGTCAGCTCGGGGAGGTCCCCCAGTTCGGCCACCTGTTCCCCTATAGGTTCTAGGGCATCCCCCTCAGGTTCTGCTCCTTCTTGGACCGTGGGAACTGCTGGGGCGGGTTTCCCCCGCCCCCTGCCTCTTCCTCTCCTGGCAGGTCTCTGGGCCACTGTTTCAGGCTCCAGTTCTGCTGAGTCACCCTTACTGGCTGCCATAGCACGCGTGGTCACACAGATCCACGCAGGCAACTCCAACATCTCCAAGTGAGTTCTGTGTTCTACATCCTTCGACGGAGAACTCTCCAGGTCGTTACCGAACATACAGTCTACAGGTAAGGCATCACTGACAACTACTTCAAAAAGACCCGAGACTCCCCCCCATTCAAAGGGAACACGTGCCACCTTGCAGAGGTGCACTGAGCTGTCAGCTGCCACTACAGGGCGGAGTACATCAGGGATGATTTGCTCTTCAGACACCCACTGACACCTCACGGATGTCACGCTGGCTCCTGTGTCTCTCAGAGCCTCTATCTCCCTCCCATTGATGGTCACCCTCTGCCCATATTTCTTAGTGTTCTGGGGCAGTGAGGTTTCCTGGACCATCTCTCGGTCTCCTAGAGAGACAAGGGACATAACTGCTAAGCCCTCCTCCCCTCTAGAAATCAAATCCCCGCCCAAAGCTACACTTGCTAACCCTGGGGCTGGAGCATCAGTGGGTGCTAGATTCTTTTTGGGACATTTAGGAGCTATGTGGCCCACCTTGTTGCAGTGATAGCAGGTAGGCGGACCCCTGTTCTCTCTGTTATCTCTATTGTCCCGCCTGCCTTTAGGGGTCCATGGCTGTCTAGACTTGGGGGGTTGGGATTCCTTACCCTGGGAACTATTTTGGGGCCCTTGTGAGAACTCCTTTTGGTTACCCTTGTCCCCTCCACTCTTCTGCTGGGGACCCTGCCCACCTTTGGCTGTGGTACCCACAATTCCTCTGTGGACCCTGGTACTGGTCCAGCGGTCCGCCTCCTTAGCAAGCTCAATGGGGTCTGTCAGCTTGCTGTCTAAAAGATGCTGGCGCAGCTCTGGAACACAAAGACTACTCAAGTGCTCCCAACTGATTAAATGCAACAACCCCTTAAAATCAGTTACCTTAGTGCCCTTCATCCAACCTTCCAGTGCACGTGAGTACAAATTCACACACTCCATCCAAGTCTCATACTCTTTCTTCTTAGAGTTTCCAAACTGCAGTCTATACTGCTCGGGAGTAAGACCATACCTGAGACATAAGGCCTCCTTCATATTGGGGTAGGTCATGGCACCTGCCATCTCTAAGGGCTCTAGAGCACTCCTCCCAGAAGCCTCAAAATGTTTCCACAGGCCCTCCCCCCAATGCTGTTCAGGCACATCATTCATTCTCAATGCAATCTCCTACGAATTGAACCAGGCATAAAAATCCTCACTCCTATGGTAATTCTGCACCAGGTCCTTGGGAATATATACTTTACCCCCATGCACTGGCTGTGCGCTGCCACCATTTGAACTGGCATCCACCTCCTTGGCTTCAAGATCCAGTTCTCTCATGCTCAACTCATGAGCCAAAAGCAATTTCTTTTCCTCCAAGGCGCGGGCACTTTTGCGCTCCTCCGCCGCCTTTTCTCTCTCTTTATCCATTTCCAATTGCTTCATTTTCATTTTCAGGACTTCCAACTCATATTCTCTTACTCTCTGATTTTCTTGTAACTCTTCTGGGGTGAGGTCCCTGCTGGAATGGTTGCTGCCAGCTCCTGAGCCTACTCTGCCCACTGGCAGGTCTGTGACTTGAAAACCATTCTCTACATACACAACATCATTTCCTTCTTGGGCCTCCCAATGGGCCTTCAAGATTCTTTTCAGCTCATCCTTCCTGTAGCCGCTCTTTATGGGGCACTCAAACTTGTTGCAGAATTGCTGACGCTGTGTAACTTTGTAAGAATACAGATCCTCAATGCAAAACTCTAATTCTGCTTCCTTACTGGGTGCCTTTCCATTCATAGACATGATGCTTTGAAGAGTTACTCAAAAATAGAATCAAAAATCAAAAACCAGTAGTATGCGGTGGCGTAGTGGTCTGCACTCACTAGTGATGTACACCAATCACTGTGGGTCTAGTACAAATACAAGTTCAATATCCCACCACTGACCAACAATGTTAGAACTGGGGGTCTAGTTGGCAGGGGTAGGTAACACTATCTAAATAGGGACCCTTGCTTCTAGTCAGGGCAAGGAGGAAACCCTCTGGGATAACCCCTCCTCACCCTCTAGGTAGCTTGGCACGATCAGTCTAGGCTAACCAGAGGTAATGTGTAAAGTATTTGTACCAACACTCACAGTAACACAGTGAAAACACCACAAACTGACTCCACCACAGTTTAGAAAAATAATGGTATTTAATCTAAACTACACAAGACCAAAACGACAAAAATCCAACATACACAGTTCAAGAATATGGTTTCAAAAGAGTTCTTAAGGTTTGCGATAAAATTCTTCAGGTTGCGATAAAATAATCCACAGATGCGTGAAAAGTTCACAGTTGCGTCACGTTTACTCACAGTACCTTTTAGTTGCGACAAAGTTCCAAAAGCCGAAGCTGGTGCGGTGGAAAACAAGCGATGCGTTGCTCCTGAGACCCTGGGGAGGCGTTTGCGACAGCCCCGCTGCAGCAGCGGACGTATTACGACGAATCCGGTCTGTATGGGGAGGAAGGCCACTTGTATGGATTCCGGTGCGGAGGTTCCGTAGGAAGTTGGTTCTCGCAAAAGGCACGATGCGACGATCTTTGGAGTTGCGATGATCTCCGGGGCGACGATGCGCGGACCAGCGGTGATCTTCTCTCTCGCAGCTCCTCGACGCGATCGTTCCTGCGACGACACTCGCAGCAACGTGATGCGGTCCGCAAGCAAGCGGTGCGGCGATCTCACCCAGCAACGACAGGCTCTGCGACGACAGTCGCAGCGATGTTAGACTTTCTCGCACTGGTCTGGTGCGTCCCGCAAACAAAGGATGCGACGGCTCTGGCAGCGGCAACAGGCGCTGCGACGATCTCGGCCTTCGTAGTGGCGGGAGTAAGCTTAGTTTCAAGCTTCCCAGCACAGGTACAACTTCCAGAGGCCCCACAACTGGATCAAGCACTCTAGGAAGGACAGAACTCTCTCAGCATTGTTCAGGGAAGCTGGGGGTGAAGTCCTTTTGTTCCTGGGACTTCAGAACAGGGAGCCAGCTCCTCTCAGGCCCTTGGAGATTCCTTCAAGAAAGGGGACACAGCACAACAGCAAAGTCCTTCCCCTCTCCTTGGCAGCAAAGCAACAGGTCAGTCCAGCAGAGCAACAGTAGGACAGTCTTCCTTCTTCAGTTTCAGCTTTCTCCTTGGCAGAGGTTCCTTCTTGATTCCAGGATGATCTAATTTTCTGTTGTCAGGGGTCCTGTACTTATACCCCTAAAAGTCTTTGTTCTCTTTGTTCAAGTGGGCCCTGAGCCCGGTCTAAACTAGTTCTGGGTGTTACTTGAGCACTTTGTTTACCTGGCTTCTCCTTTCCTTTCAGAGAGAGGGGCAGAGTCGTCAGCCGCCCAGCAGGAGGTGGAGCCAGCATTGTGGAAGGCAGGCACAGCCCTATTCAGGCCCAGGTGCTATCTCCTCCCACCACTCAAGTTGCAAATGCAGTCATTCAGCCTAGGGCTGACTCAGCCAGCCTCCTGGGGAATCCCCAGCCCCTGTCGCTCTCAAACCAGACAGTCAATACACAAACAGGCCAAGGCACACAGAGGGGTCAGACAAGAGAACAGCAACTTTCTAAAAGTGCTGTTCTTAAACACAGGATTTAAAAACAACCTTTCCTAAAAGATGTGTTATTAAATTCTGAGTTCAGGGATACTGTCTTGTTCCTATCAGAAGAAATCTGGTAGCCACTGTAGCCAGCATCCCCCATGTTAATCTATGGAGCAAGATAGCCTTACAATAGTGAAACACGCAAATGGCTGCCATTCACTACCAGAGCATGTCACGTGCACCAGTACATGCTCTACCTTTCACATACACTGCACCCTGCCCAGGGGGGTACCTTGGGCCTTCCATAGGGGTGTCTAATGTGCACAAAAAGGGAAGGGTTTGGCCTGGTCAGTGGGGACACTGACCAGGAGGACATGGCAGTTCCTAGACTGCACACAGGCACTGCAGTGGCAGGCCTGAGACACCATTTTAGGGCTACTCATGTGGGTGGCACAATCAGTGCTGCAGGCCCACTAGTAGCATTTGTCATCACCAGCCATGGCACCCCAAGGGCACTTTACTAGGGACTTCATGGTGATACAAATATGCCAATCAGGTACATCCAATCACAATATCAATTTACCTAGGGAGCACTTACACTCTGGCACTGATCAGCATTGGCAGAGTGTCCAAAGCATCTAAACCAGCAAAACGAAATCCAGCACAGCATCAAAAATACAGGAGGTAGAAGCAAAAAGATAGGGGGAAACCACACTAAAGATGCCAGGTCTAACAGTTCCCGATTGGTGTTGGATGAGGAGTGTAAGCGGGGGAGCAGTCTCAGGAGCAAGGGGAAATGTAGGAAACGAAGCCCGCAAAATGGATTGTAATCTAGTCAAGACAAAGGAGTCCATGAATCCTCAAACCTGTCTTAGGAGAAGGATAATAGAAACAGCTCATGACGACAACTAAGCTTAGGATCTGCAGTGATTACTAATGGCCCAAAGTGGATAGTGAGGTAGGAACATTAGTGAGTGAATGTGTACAATGCTCATACAGTGATAAGCATTTGTCTACATCCACACCAGTTTCTAAACCTGTGTTGTGTATGAACAAGGTTTGACAAAGAGTTTCTGTGGATTTCTTAGGCCCATTTCCTGTACTGCCTAATTGCATGAAATACTTTATTGTTTTAATAGATCATCTATCTATATGGGTGAAGGTGAGAGAAGGAGAAAGTAGGAGTAGGAGTAAGACATTTACGCACCACACTTTATCACCCACAAGCAGAAGGAAAAGTCGAAAGATTCAATAGAGTATTGGTTGAGGGTATTCAAAGTGTGATAAAAGCAATAGCTGATTGTAAGACAGCTGTCAGAGATGTGGGTTGGGCATATAGAACCACAACACATTCTGTATCTGGATCTATAGCCTTTGAATTGATGAGACAGAAGAACGGTGGTGTCCACATTGAATCCATTCTGGAAAGTGAAAGTGTTGGGTGATGAATGTAATGTGTTAAATGAAGCCAGCAAATACAAACAAGTGAGTGATGAGTCCAGTCATCGTAAATGTGAAAGGAAGGTACATAAAATTCTTGATTGGTTACTGTGTGTGTCATGGATCCACTATTGTTGCAAAAAGGCAAATCTAAGTTCAGAGAACCTGCTTGCATTATTGACATTAAAGCTCAGGACAGTGGTGGAATGTATCTCATTGGCTAAAGTCAAGAGGAATAACATTGATTTAGTGAAAAAAAGGAATCAATGTACTCACATTATAAGGAAAAGCATAAGGAATAAAAAAGTCCTGAGTAGATTTAATGATTACATTGTGTTTATCATAGTTTTAGATCTTTATTTTTTTCTCTACTTCATTTTTGTTTCTTTTTGTTTCTTCATTTTGTGTTTGCTTCTATCTTTACTTCCAGTTTTATGTTTTTTTCTCCATTTTTCTCATTAAGGAGGGGAGATATGTGGTGTTAAGTATTATGTAATATTTAGTAGGGAACATATTCAACAGACTTTGTATAGAATATTCTGGTTTCCCAGGAGCTTGTATTATGTATATTGTAGTGTTTGGAATGTGTTGGGCAATGGGTTAGAACACCAGAGTCAGTTGGTGCTGATCCTGTGAGCCCTCAATACATGTATCCTGTTTGACCACATCTACAACATTGAAATCTACATGAGACTTAAAAAGACAGTTGGAAATTACTTCACAAGAGGTCTTAAATGAAAGGCCAGTCCATCCACACACCCTACTGCGAACACTTGCAATCTGAGAGGTCTCAAAGGAGAGGCCAGTCCCTCCGATTGCACTACTGTGCACACCCATGATTTGAAAGAGAGGTTTCAAAGAAGAGGCCGGCTGCTCCCCATACAACCTACTATGCACACCTACCATCTGAGAGAGAGGGAGGTCTTGAACGAGAGGCCAGTCAATCCACACACCCTATTATGAACACCTGTCATCTGAGAGAAAGGTCTCCAATGAGAGGCCAGTCCATGCACATACCCTACTATGCATATGCTTCATCCAAAAGAGTGGTCTGAGCAGAGAGGTTAATCCCTTTCCACACCCTACTACACACTTCTGTCATGCAGTCATGCCCTGCAGCCAACACCCTTTTGTCATTTTTCAGCTCAGTAAGGACAGCACTGTGCTAGTCCTATGCTTAAAGACTTTGCTGTATAAATGGCAAAAGACTTTGTCCTGTTCTATCTCGGGGTGGATAGCACTGTGCTAATCCTATGCTTAAAAACTTTGATAGAAAACCAGACATTTGAGGTGAGCAGATCTAGAGTGTCGCTGGTGTTGAGAGTGCTCTAACAGGAGCTGCTTTCCACCAAAACGTGAGAACTACCCAGAGTTATTTCCTTCTTCTTTGCATAATTTATGCGTCACTCTATGCCTGAAAGGGTTTTGTTTTGACTTATACTGGGTGCTCCCTTGTGTCTGGATAAAGCTATACCTCTCTGAAGAGCTCTAATTAGAGCGAAACACTGTCAGGGGTTGTTTTTTTGCATATTTATGCGTCACTCTATGCCTGAAAGGGTTTTGTTTTGATATATATATATATGATGAAACAAAGATTAATTGACTATGAGAATACAATAAATCTAAGAAAACAAACTAAGTTTATACGAGATGAAAAGGACTACGCAAATGGACGAATACTGATGTTTGTGAAAAAATACGATGCACCAAGGAAGACCCTACAACAGGGGAAAACCAGGAACAGGACCCCAGTGAGTACTGAGGAGTCCGAGGTATCTGAAGACGATTCATCTCGTATTAGGAATTTTGGTGAGAAAAGAGGTGCAGTGGGCGGTAAAGATCCTATTGATTCCGAAGGAGAACCATCCACATCTGCCCCAGAGGTAGGACCGCCTTTTTTTCAGGAGTACGAGCTCATAAGGGGATTGAGACAACGGCCAGCAGCAAGAACACGCCCTCCAGAGGCACAAAAAGAAAAATGAGGAGGGGCAGGAAGGGCCGCCCCTGGACGATCCACCCCAGTTGTGACAAGTAGCGCACGGGGAAACAAATGGAAGTAATTGAGGCACCTCCTGAACAAAACACTATAGTCAATTTATCAGACAGGAAACTGTCAAAGAAAGAAGAAAGAATCCTGCAATTGGGATTAACATTCTGTCCTACTCCAGGCTTTCACTATACACAGACACAAATTGATCTTTTCAACTTTATTAGAAAAATTAAGCTACAGAAAATTCATATGATTCACCCAAAGAATGTTGGTACATTGGAAATGAATGAGAGTGATCCATTGGAGACCTTGACAGGAAGTGACTTGGGGGCAATTACAGCTGTACAAACATTGGCAGAAGACAGCAATGTAAATTTGTGAAGTTGCAACCCACCCAGATGTTGGAAGAAAGTGGCATTGTCCAACGAGGCTGTAAAAGCACCATGATGATAAAATCCAAAATTAATCCAAGAACGCCACATGATGGAATCGATACCTTCCAAGAGATTGTGATAGAAGAAATGAAGAAACTCCATGAACAGAAATTTAATTGGAAGAGAAGAAATCTGAAAAAAGATGAATGGGAAGTAATCAAGAACTTAAAAGAAGACGATAACATCGTAATCAAACCTAGTGATAAAGGTGGAAACATCGTCATCCTCAAACGGAGTCAATATGAGAATGAGGCCTTTTCACAATTGGGGAAAAAAGAACATTATGTTAAGATAAAACGTGAAAAATACATGGAGAGTATTACAGCGTTTAATGAACTGATTACCAAATGGAAAGATGAAGGGATCTTGGATTTGAAAGACTGGCAAAACCCAAGATGTGACTAAATAGCAACATTCTATCACCTACCTAAGGTGCATAAAGTAAAGTGTGGCCACCGGGAAGACCAATCGTGTCTGCAAAAGATAGTCTACTTGAAAAAACTTCTACCTATATTGACAGTTTCATCTCTCCGTTTGTAAAGGACCTCAGTTCCTACCAGAGAGATACGAAAGACTTTTCACGTATCATACAGGGGGTGAAATGAGAGGGAGATATGGTTTTAATTACACTTGATATCACAAGTCTATACACTTCAATTAGACATGAGAACAGATTGTTGGCGATGAAAAGTTTCCTAGAAAAGAGGGCTCTCAAATTTCGCAAACACAACAGGATGTTAATTGAATTGACAGACTTTTGTCTAAGAAATAATATCTTTCTGTTCTCAGGACAACTTTATTTGCAACTCCAGGGGACCGCGATGGGCACGTGATTCGCCCCCAGCTACGCAAATCTTTTCGTGGGCTGGTGGGAGAAGCACGTTGCCTGGGCGGGAGAAAATGAGAAATGGATGGATCGGATCACATTGTGGACCCGTTATATCGACGACTTTTCGTGGTGTGACGTGGCACACAGTGTGAAGCTGAGGAGTACATCAGGGGTCTGAATATGAATGATCTAAACCTCCACTTTACAAGCAACATTAGTAAAAAGGAGGTTTTCTATCTAGACCTTCGAGTCTATGTTGAGGATAATGCTATTCAAACCTCAGTATATCGTAAGCCTACATCAGGCAACACCATCCTCCACTCGGGTAGTTATCACCCGCGAAGTGTAATTAACAACATCCCACTGGGAGAGTTTCTGCGCATGAAGCGAAACTGTTCCAGAGAGAAGGAGTTTGAAAAAGCACGAGGAAAGTCCAAGAAAAGATGTAGTCTGAGGGGATACTGTGAAGGGGTCCTGGATCAGGCCGAAAAAAGAAGCAATGCAGTGGGGAGAAATGACCTACTGATTGACAAACCAAGATCAGAAGAATCACAGGTCAGAATGATCACAGGATACTCAGAGAAATTAGCTAAAGTCTTCAACATTATGAAAAGAAATTGGAGAATCTTGAAGGCAGACAGTGTGATAGGGAAGACACTATCAGAATATCCCCTGATATCTTACAGGAAAGGAAACTCATTTAAGGATCATCTCGTCAAGAGTCACTATGAGTGTAGGAGTAAGAAGAAATCACAAGTAGTGGGTTTCTATCCGTGCATGAAATGCAAGGCATGCAGAAACTCGCACAAGGTGAAAGAATATGAAGTACCTGGAAAACTGAACAAAATCCAAATATCTAAACTGCTCAATTGTAACTCAGAATACACTGTGTATTGTTTAATATGCCCATGTGGGAGAAAATACATAGGGAGTACAATTAAACAGACCAAACTTAGAGTTCTTGAGCATATGAGAGCTATCTCAACAAAACATTAATTAATAAACGAGTAAGCCCATTCAGGGCTCAATTGTGAAGTCCACTCTAAGTCCTCTAATCAAGGAAAACTCCCAGATTAAAATATCCGTGAACCACCTATTGCAGTTCCCCAACTCTAAAGCTAAAAATAGCTACTTAATGAAGTGAGTGATTTAGAGAACTGTATCTGTCAACGGCATTAAGAAAGGACGGGCGATCAATAATATGTTACACAGTATTTAACTGACATAAGAATATATATCACCTGTAAATGGACTATCATAATCACGTAGTAATTGGTAAATGTGTACAAATGAAAATTTGTATAGTGTTGAAATTGTACTTTAAATTTATGACAGAGCATGATTTACCACTGTAAGATGGCCGCCATTCCCAATGATAGAATTGCATGAAATGTGCCGTTTTTTATTTTTATTTTTTAGTACACGTGACAGGAAGTCACAATGCAATGTTATTTAAATCACTTAAAAAAAATACGATGGTTACACTGACGAAGGCGGCAACGCCGAAACACGTTTGTAACCCGTGTTATACTGCAAAGCTGTAAATAAATAAGTCTAGCCACGCTGGAAAGACTTGGAGTGCTCTTATTTGAAGTAAGTCCCGTGTACGAAGGGGCTGAAGTGATGAAATATATATTATATATATATATATATATATATATATATATATATATATATATATATATATATATATATATATATATACACATATATATTACCTACTGGCGGTCGCCAGTAGGTATATATAGTTAGGATTTTTTCTCTATGGGTTTTTTGAAAATTCTATGTCTAATAACTTTGGCGTTTGTGGACGGAATTGGCTGAAATTTTCAGGAAAATGGCACATTTTGTTTCTGAGCAGCCCCTGAAAATTTTGGGGGGGTTTGTCAAGGGGGGGCCGAGAAAAAAGGGGAGTCCCAAAACGCATTTTTCCCATGTTAATTTCCATAGGGCGGTTGGCCTCACTTTTAGCCCGAACGGCTGAATGGATTTGCACGAAACTTGGCAAAGTTGTAGGGACTGGTAGCCCGATGTGCCTTTTGTAGGTCTCAATATATGTGCTGCAGTGGATTTTGAGAAATTAACGTTTAAAAAAAGATATATATCTGTAACAGCGGACTGGGCAGCGGCCCAGGACGCGGACTTTTCGCGCAACGGAGCTTTGTGAAGCGAAGCTGATTGGTTCTCCGGCGTCTGTCAACATTCCAAACAGTCCGTAGCGGCCGCCATCTTGTCTCTCGGTAGGATCGAGAGACAAGAGGAGGTCAAAACAAAGGGGGAAATAACTATAAGGGGGCATAGTAGATCCTCGCTGACCCCCTAGGTTTGATGTGGAGGTTTTAAAAGGGCCCCGCGGGGCAAAAAAAAAAAATAATAATAATAATCGAACGGCTGAATGGATTTGCACGAAACTTGGCAAAATATTAGGGACTGGTAGCCCGATGTGCCTTTGCTAGGTCTCAATATATGTGCTCCAGTGGATTTTGAGAAATTAACATTCAAAAAAAGATATATATCTGTAACAGCGATCCGCTTCGCGTAATGGAGGTTTGCGAAGCTGATTGGTCATTCTGTCACTGGGCTATAGTTGGGCTACATCTGGCTGATATTTGGGCTACATTTGTTTTTTTGTGTGTCTGGCGGCCATCTTTGGGCTACATTGGGCTACATTGGGCTTCATTGGGCTACATTCGGCTAATTAGCAAATAGCTCATCGCAAACTAGGAATGGTAAAGAATCGCTATTTATTCCTTAAAGTTCGCTATTTACGAAATGCAAAAAACTTTGATGATACATATGGCGGTTCATCTCTAACAAGATAAGAAGCATAGGGATACATTTATGATGACTGGCGCATCACCAGGGATGTGTTAGTCATTCTGTGCCGCTGTTCCGTCACCTATGGTGTGCTGCATTTACAATGCGGCGCATCATGGGGCAAAAACAGCACAGATGCGTGATGTATCTGTGCCGTAAAGGTGGCGCATTGCTGGAGTTGTATCGCAAGTGTGATGAAGATCCAGCAAGGGTCGGGGGTGCCCCTGTCGCAGGGTTTCTGTTCTCACACAGAACTGTGGGCAGAGGATTGGAACCTCGGCGAATGCATTGCTGGAGTTGTATCGCAAGTGTGATGAAGCTCCAGCAAGGGTCGGGGGTGCCCCTGTCGCAGGGTTTCTGTTCTCACACAGAACTGTGGACAGAGGATTGGAACCTCGGCGAATTAGGGTGTCCCAAAACTCACGTTAGTAATCAAAAACTCCTTAGCAAGCTAGGTACAGTGTAACATTGGATATAACAAACTCTCAATGTTTAGACAATCCAGAATATGAACTTATAGTACCTCAGGATACGTGGAACTCATGAACAGTCGGTCGTTATAGATTTCTTAGAAACCAGAACATGGAGTTAAGAAGAACAGATGTGTATTTGAAATGTTTATTTACTAATGCCGTCTTCTCAGGCGTAGTACCTTAGATAATAAAAGTACACATATTATCAGTAGCAAAATTACCAGCATAGTTACTAGTACATAAAAAGTGAATGGTGATAGTATGTTAACATGCTGTAAATGAATAAGAGTTAGCAACACTTATAAGCAGCCGCGGGCCGTGGAGGGAGTTACGGTGAGGCAGGGAGGCGGGGAGGGGGAGAAGCAGGGTGGAGAATACAAGTACACATATTATCAGTAGCAAAATTACCAGCATAGTTACTAGTACATAAAAAGCGAATGGTGACAGTATGTTAACATGCTGTAAATGAATAAGAGTTAGCAACACTTATAAGCAGCCGCGGGCCGTGGAGGGAGTTACGGTGGGGCAGGGAGGCGGGGAGGGGGAGGGGCAAGGTAGAGAGGGCTCCACCCTGCTTCTCCCCCTCCCCGCCTCCCTGCCCCATCGTAACTCCCTCCACGGCCCGCGGCTGCTTATATCTCACCCTCCCTAATACACATATTATATTATTTGCTAAGAAGGTCTCTTTGTGTTGGTTTAGGGCGTGCCCATACTTTAGTGTCTTAGATTTGAAGGAATCACATCAGCATACACCAGCTCTCTCTTCATGTGAACCGCATCAACTATTGTGTATGTGTGTTCGGCAAAGCAATATAAAACCCGCCTCATGCCCAGAATTGGCAGAAGTTGCACTTATGTTATGAGTATGAAGTCGTGGAGATCAGACCTCATAACAATTCTGTATCGTGTTGTTCTTGAAACTTTAGCACTCGCTGTACAGATATAGTTTAACAAGTAAAGCAGATAGTAGACCAATAACATATTATTCTCATGTAAACCACGATGAACTACTAGGTGGAAAGCTAAAGCAACAACTAAGTGTCTTGTGCAGAAGTTGCAAAAAAGGAAAAATGGCGTTTAAACCGGTAATGAGCCCATGCTAACTTAACACGGTGTAAAGATATCCAGGACCTAGATGACACCTCCCCATGATCCGGAAACGAACTGAATAAGATAATAGAAGTGCCATCTCATGAGAGCAGATTGCAAGTTTATATGTGGACGGTCCGCAAGGTAAAGCATTAAAAACTAGGAAAATTTAATGCTAAAGAAAAATAAAACAGCCAAGTACTTTATCGAGTCTTAAGCCAATAGGCAAGGTAAATAATAAAAACTTGACAAATAAGTCAATGAATTGTCAATGAAATGCTAGTACTCAGCATATCAAACATGAAAAAGGTCTATGACATAACTGTGTATGCAAAATAAGCTGCAACAGCCTCCAATAGGAAGTCACCGTCTTCATCCGAAAACAGTTCAGCCATCCAATTTAAAAGCGGAAAAGAACATACGTGCTCTCCCAGCACCGGATCCTCTATCACCATCAGAGGACAGCTCGGTGGGTTTTCAAGAAAGCTCTGTTCCAAGAAAGACTGTGCTGCCGCCAGTAAATTCCAGGGACCAAGTAGTCCATGCATCAATGCCACAGCCATAATCCTTTCGCCAGGACAAACCAACTCGTGAGTAATGATAGGAGTCATCAGCTGATTAAAGTCGACGTCAGGAGAAACCGGTCCGCAGAGACACAAATCAATGGCCCAATCGAAATCACAGGTCAGGCAGTGAAATACAGGCTGGACACAGGTGAAGTAGGAGAATCGAAAAGATAATCCATATGCCGTGCTTAATATCGCCAACGGCATTGTGCCATAATATTCTAGCATGCGATTGCGGAACAGTGTCAGCAGCTGCAGGGTGTGAGGTTGCATAGGAGGGACATCCATATTTAAAAATGTAAAAAAGCACAAGAGCGTCCGCTGGTAATGCAAGTAAAAATGCCAATCCACGAACCAGAGTGGAGAAAATGGAATGAAAGGAAGCAGGGATGACTCCAAAGATTTTCTCAAATGAAGTCACGAGACCACTGGTAACAACTTTAAAAAAGTGCGCCAGGGACTTTGTGGAGGATGCGTTAAAGATAGTCGGAAACATGTTGCTGAAATTGAAAGGCAAATCTTAATTTAAAAGGGTGTGCACCTCTGTACGGGTGTTCGCTATGTGAAGTACAAAAGTTTCACGGGCCGAACTCAAGGCCACCTCTCTCTGAGACAAAAGAGCTCTTATTCTTGCCATGCCGTTGAAACGTGTCCCAAGGTTGGTATTTGTGGCCAGATTGAAAACTCCCTATGTTCATGTGTGGGAGGAAATAGAACATTTCTGCAGCAAATAACCCGTTCACTTACTGTTACGATAAAAGGAATACTTTTAATTAACTCAGAACAATCTTCATTATTGAGCATCAAATAACTACCATTTTCCAACAACTTGAACGTGGGGATGATAGCAGGAACTGGCGTGCCTTGCAACACGCAAGCCATATTTGGTCGGTGTTTGTTGCATGAACCGTGTAACTGTATGTGCCTACACATTAGTGAATGATCTGGCGTCTCAGTGCATTCCTCTCCATTCAGATAAACTTCTTGATCATCTTTGAAACATCTGTATGTGTATGGAAGCGACCAGACCTCATGAAGAAAAGCACTACCTAAAGAATACATTTTACAGCTACAGATATTAGCTGTTAAAAAACCAATGAAATTCACAGAAAAAACCATAGGTTATAGACCATATATAGTTAGGAATTAGCATTTACAAAACCTTGAAAATTCACTGAAAAAACCATAGGTTATAGACCATATATAGTTAGGAATTAGCATTTAGAAAACCTTATTTTACTCACACAAAACCATTGAAATTCCATATATAGTTAGTTGCACTAACTATATATCGCGCACCCGCAATCCACTGCTGATGATGTCACATATTACATCATTCATGACATGGTCAGTGACATCACTGATGACATCACTGATGACATCTCAAATGACATCACTGATGACATCATCTAGTGTCTGTGTGTTTTTGTAAAGTTTAAATACGTTTTACATATTGAAGAATGAGTGGATGTATGGAAGACTGAGTGTGTGTGTGGCTGGCTGGGAGGTGTGTGACTCTGTTCATATCAATGTGTACTTGTATCAGTGATTGTATAAGAGAGTAAGTATGTGTTAGTATATGTGTGAAAAGTATGGTGTTCTGTGTTTAACTATAGATGAGGAAATCGAAGTGTGATTGATTCTTCACAGGACTGACTAGGTGTATGAGTGCATATGATAGTGTTCTAATAATAACTGACTGTATGTATGAGTAATTGTATGGGTGAATGAGTGAATGTGTGTGTAGACGTACGAATCAGTGAGTGCGTATGTAGTAACTGGTATTGGTGTGTCATGATGTCATCAGTGATGTCATTTGAGATGTCATCAGTGATGTCATTTAAGATGTCATCAGTGATGTCATCAGTGATGTCACTGAAGTATGGTGTTCTGTGTTTAACTGTATAGATGAAGAAATGGAAGTGTGATTGATTCTTTACAGGACTGACTTGGTGTGTGAGTAACTCCATGGATGAGTGGCAGTGTGTGACTGTCTGCATAGGTGTATGATTGCATATGATAGTGTTGTAATAATGAGTGACTGTATGTATGAGTGATTGTATGGGTGAATGAGTGATTGTGTGTGTAGACGTAGGAATCAGTGAGTGCGTATGTAGTAACTGGTATTGGTGTGTCATGATGTCATCAGTGATGTCATTTGAGATGTCATCAGTGATGTCATTTGAGATGTCATCAGTGATGTCATCAGTGATGTCACTGACCATGTCATGAATGATGTAATATGTGACATCATCAGCAGTGGATTGCGGGTGCGCGATATATAGTTAGTGCAACTAACTATATATGGAATTTCAATGGTTTTGTGTGAGTAAAATAAGGTTTTCTAAATGCTAATTCCTAACTATATATGGTCTATAACCTATGGTTTTTTCAGTGAATATATATATATATATATATATATATATATATATATATATATATATATATATATATATATATATATATATATATATATATATATATTACCTACTGGCGGTCGCCAGTAGGTATATATAGTTAGGATTTTTTCTCTATGGGTTTTTTGAAAATTCTATGTCTAATAACTTTGGCGTTTGTGGACGGAATTGGCTGAAATTTTCAGGAAAATGGCACATTTTGTTTCTGAGCAGCCCCTGAAAATTGGGGGGGGTTTCGTCCAGGGGGGGTCGAGAAAAAAGGGGGGTCCCAAAACGTGTTTTTAACATTGAGTTTTCCATAGGGCGGTTGGCCTCACTTTTAGCCCGAACGGCTGAATGGATTTGCACGAAACTTGGCAAAATTGTAGGGACTGGTAGCCCGATGTGCCTTTTGTAGGTCTCAATATATGTGCTCCAGTGGATTTTGAGAAATTAACGTTTAAAAAAAGATATATATCTGTAACAGCGGACTGGGCAGCGGCCCAGGACGCGTACTTTTCGCGCAACGGAGCTTTGTGAAGCGAAGCTGATTGGTTCTCCGGCGTCTGTCAACATTCCAAACAGTCCGTAGCGGCCGCCATCTTGTCTCTCGGTAGGATCGAGAGACAAGAGGAGGTCAAAACAAAGGGGGAAATAACTATAAGGGGGCATAGTAGATCCTCGCTGACCCCCTAGGTTTGATGTGGAGGTTTTAAAAGGGCCCCGCGGGGCAAAAAAAAATAATAATAATAATAATCGAACGGCTGAATGGATTTGCACGAAACTTGGCAAAATTGTAGGGACTGGTAGCCCGATGTGCCTTTGCTAGGTCTCAATATATGTGCTTCAGTGGATTTTGAGAAATTAACGTTCAAAAAAAGATATATATCTGTAACAGCGCACCGCTTCGCGTACTTTTCGCGTTACGGAGCTTTGCGAAGCGAAGCTGATTGGCTCTCCGGTGTCTGTAAACATTCCAAACAGTACGTAGCGGCCGCCATCTTGTCTCTCGGTAGGATCGAGAGACAAGAGGAGGCCAAAGCGAAGGGGCAAATGACCATAAGGGGGCATAGTAGATCCTCGCTGACCCCCTAGGTTTGATGTGGAGGTTTTAAAAGGGCCCCGCGGGGCAAAAAAAAAAATAATAATAATAATCGAACGGCTGATGACCATAAGGGGGCATAGTAGATCCTCGCTGACCCCCTAGGTTTGATGTGGAGGTTTTAAAAGGGCCCCGCGGGGCAAAAAAAAATAATAATAATAATAATCGAACGGCTGAATGGATTTGCACGAAACTTGGTAAAATATTAGGGACTGGTAGCCCGATGTGCCTTTGCTATGTCTCAATATATGTGCTTCAGTGCATTTTGAGAAATTAACGTTCAAAAACAAGATATATATCTGTAACAGCGCTCCGCTTCGCGGAGATAAAATTATATGTGTATTACCTAGCTGTTGCTAACACCAGTTAGCGACGGCTAGTAGGAGATAGCGACCATCTTGGGTCCCACTTTGCATGTGAGTGATATTTATCACTAATGACATGCAAAGTGGGCATGCCAAGATGTTAGCGACTGGAAACAGTCGCTAACATCGCTATCTCCTATTATCAACTTTTGGAAATATTCGAGATAAGCGCGAATATCTCCAAAAAGTAACAGCTGCCCTGAGCAGTTCTTAGCCATGTTATCCAATGGGAGGTGGATAACATGGCTAAGAGCATTAGCTCGGTAATGCATGAATATCGCGGAGTTTTCAGCGACATTAATGCATTGCGCTCGTTTTTTATCGTATTTGCGATAAACCTTGATAATAGCAAGGTTTATCTGCGATAATTTCTGACGGTAAAAAAATCTTTGCAATGCATCGTTAGGGATAAATATCGCTTAACTTTGGTAATATGCCCCAACGTCTGTTAACGTTCGATTCGAAGGAAATCAGGAATTGTTGAAAAACATTGTGTGCGCCATCTTGTCTTTTTTCAAATGCCACACTTTTGTCGTGCACGGCAGCCATTTTAGATGCCTTGACCAGATCCACTCTGTGAACGCTGTCGATCCTTACCATGGCTCCCCACCCTCGCAAGCATCTCCCCCAGGCAGTGGTCACCCCCGCTCTCTGTTTTATGCATGGGTAATAAACCTCCCCCCATCTGCGCTGTTCTTCCCTGAGAATCACACCCTGTGCCCGCCCGACACCTCCCTTTCACCCTATTCACTACCGCACCCTCTGACACTCCTTTTCCTCTGTGTCCGATTGTCCAGGCCGGTCCTAGGCTATCAGCTAGCCCTGCAGATGTAGTTTATGGCCACAGCTGTAAAGAATCACCCGTCTTCAAAGGAGTTATAGTAGATCAAGGCCCACACTCGATGAGATCCGTCACAGCAGAAGCGTTGCTATTATCTGAAAACCATCCTGTATTGTGATTGGGGAGGGGACCGAGCGTGAAGCGGAAGATTCCAGGGATGACTCTTTGTACATCAAAGTTTTTACAATTATGTGTCACATTAAAAATATATAGCACTCCGACAAAGTAGTAAGATTATAAAACTTTAATAATTTATAAATATATACAAGAAAACAAAAATAGTAATAACATATAAACATTTTTAGAGAAAAACAACGAAGTAGCGGTCGGCTGTGCGAATAGTCCCAACGCAGCACAACGTCCAGATTTCCGGCGTGGGGCGTCGCGGGGGGTGGGTGATCAGTAGCAAACTGTTGTGCGAATAGTTCCAAGGCAGCAGAACGCGCCGAAATCTAGATGACACAAAAGTGATGTCTAGTAAGTTGCCACCCAGCAAATAACGGCGTGGGGCGTCGCGGGGGGTGGGTCATCAGTAGCAAACTGTTGTGCGAATAGTTCCAAGGCAGCAGAACGATGGCACCAAGGTGATGTCCAGTAAGTTGCCGCACTGGTTTTGGTATCCTACAATGCTGCTCCGAATAACGGCGTGGGGCGCCCCGGGGGAGGCGGCGTGAACGGGCCTCTCCAGGTGGAGTGTCATCTGTTGTAGTGGGGCGCCCCTTTACCGTTTCAGTTGCCATTCCGTCCGCTTTTGGTCCACTGTGTCAAAATCCGCCATTCAGCTGAGTTGCGCCCACTCTTGCGGTGCAGCGATAGGCGGCTGCCACAGGACTCTCAAAATGGCGGCAGGCTGTTTCCTTTTTGGGCCTGGTCCACTGAAATGGCCCTGGGACACCTTGGAAATCGGACGCTTGTCTGCTAGGTCTTGGACCCCATTCTCGAAAGCGTCCCCTCCGCCTTGAGAATTCATCAAAAGTTTTGGGGGCCCCGACTCCTGCAGGCTTCTGGTGGGGAGCGGCTGCCATGATTGCTCGCGGAATGACCACGACGGAGCTACGAGATGGTGGTGCTCTCATGGTGACGCCAGCTTCAGTCTGAAACATCCAGAAACAAGGTGGGGCTTTCATCGTTTGGGGGGAAAAAAAAGTTTTCATCCAATGAAAAGTGTTGTTTTTAGGTCATATGATCAAGCCTTCCATCATTAGGAAACCAAAAGTAAAATGAACCAATGAAAAGTTTTATAAAGAAGTCACATGACCTGTTATGCGGCATAGGGTATAAAATGTGGAGAAAATACGTTGGCACGTGAGGCGGTGTCAGTAGCGGACCGATGTGCGAATAGGCCGAAGGCAACACAACGCGCCAAGATCCGGATGGCATCGAGGTGGTGTCATAGTTGAGAGTTCTGAGCAGCGGTTGTAACACTGTCTGAAGCTTATTTGCAGCTGCTGCAGCTTCACTACGCGCGAAGATCCGGATGGCACCGAGGTGGTGTGTAGGAAGTTGCCGCACTGGTGTGGCCATCCTACAATGCTGAAAGTCGGCGTGGGGCGCCCCGTTGGCCTGTGAGTTTGCGTCAGTAGCGGACCGATGTGCGAATAGGCCGAAGGCAGCACAACGCGCCAAGATCCGGATGGCACCGAGGTGGTGTCTAGTAAGTTGTCGCACTTCTGTGGCCATCCTACAATGTTGAAAGTCGGCGTGGGGCGCCCCGTTGGCCTGTGAGATGGTGTCAGTAGCGGACTGATGTGTGAATGGGGCTAAAGGCAGCGCAACAATATTTTCTACTATATTTCCGGTGTAGAAGAGACCACAAGGCGCTGAGATGCCAAGATCCGGATGGCACCGAGGTGGTGTCTTGCAAGTTGTGGTACTGGTGTGGCCATCCTACAATGCTGAAAGTCGGCGTGGGGCGCCCCGTTGGCCTGTGAGATGGCGTCAGTAGCGGACCGATGTGCGAATAGGCCGAAGGCAGCACAACAATATTTTCTGACTGACACCACAAGGCGCTGAGATGCCAAGATCCGGATGGCACCGAGGTGATGTCTAAGTTGCGGACTGGTGTGCGAATGGGGCCAAAGGCAGCGTAACAATATTTTTTGTATGGAAGATACCACTAGGCGTTGAGATGCCAAGATTCGGATGGCACTGAGGTGATGTCTAGCAAGTTGGTGTGGTCATCCTACAATGCTGAAACTCGGCGTGGGTCACCCCATTAGCCTGTGAGATGGCGTCAGTAGCGGACCGATGTGCGAATAGGCCGAAGGCAGCACAACGCGCCAAGATCCGGATGTCACCGTGGTGGTTTCATAGTTGAGAGGCACTTCATCTGCAGTGGGGCGCCGAGATCCGGATGGCACCGAGGTGATGTCTAGCAAGTTGCTGTACTTGTGTGGTCATCCTACAATGCTGAAACTCGGCGTGGGTCGCCCCATTAGCCTGTGAGATAGCAGTTCTTTGGATTTGCGAATAGGCCGAAGGCAGCACAACAATATTTTCTGACTGACACCACAAGGCGCTGAGATGCCAAGATCCGGATGGCACCGAGGTGATGTCTAAGTTGCGGACTGGTGTGCGAATGGGGCCAAAGGCAGCGTAACAATATTTTTTGTATGGAAGATACCACTAGGCGTTGAGATGCCAAGATTCGGATGGCACTGAGGTGATGTCTAGCAAGTTGCTGTGGTCATCCTACAATGCTGAAACTCGGCGTGGGTCACCCCATTAGCCTGTGAGATGGCGTCAGTAGCGGACCGATGTGCGAATAGGCCGAAGGCAGCACAACGCGCCAAGATCCGGATGTCACCGTGGTGGTTTCATAGTTGAGAGGCACTTCATCTGCAGTGGGGCGCCGAGATCCGGATGGCACCGAGGTGATGTCTAGCAAGTTGCTGTACTTGTGTGGTCATCCTACAATGCTGAAACTCGGCGTGGGTCGCCCCATTAGCCTGTGAGATAGCAGTTCTTTGGATTTGGGCCTGGCTCGTCTGCTGTAGTGGGGCGCCCCTTTACCGTTTCAGTTGCCATTCAGCTGAGTTTCGGCTGCTCTTGATGCTACAGCGACAGGCGGCTGCAACAGGACTCTCAAAATGGCGGCCTGTTCTTTGGATTTGGGCCTGGTCCACTAAAATGGCCCTGGGACACCTTAGAACTCGGACGCTCGATTTTTTTTTCCTTTCCTGTACATGCAAAAAAAGGTAAATGCCCGGTACGTTACACGCTTCATCTGCCACGATGAACTCTCTAGAGGAACCGAAAAAAAATATAGTTGTGGTAACTATACCATGCATCGTCATATGGAGAGGTGGCAACAATTAATTATAGTGCTGCATAAAAGAGAGATTTGGAGGAGAACCCCTGACCTGCTAGTATATTCATCAAAGAAGTGGCACTGAGAGCTTCAGAGGCAAGGGAAACGGTCCCAAATATTTAGAAGAACTTTGGAAAGATTAAAATGACATGTTTAGATTGTGGCAAATTTATTTCATGTGGACATCTGAGTGTTACTCTAATAAATACAGCATATGAACATCATCATAGTCGATGGTTGGTAGAGACATTTTGACTATATCCTGGACCTGCCCGTCCTCGCCCAAAATGGCGCCAGAATAAATGGGACTCGTAACTCCTTGTTGTGTACTGGTTGCAGAACCTTGAAATCACGAGATACGTATGCAGTTTTGAAGCACATGGCGGGCGGGGACGAGAATTGATTGAATATTTCGACATCCCTATTGATATTAAGTTCTGATGTGTTATTGATTACTGTACTGTTGAAAGTTCGAATTAACGTCACCCATGGTACTTGCCCGCAAATGTATATCTAGATAATTTTATTGTAACTGGCCCTGTCGTATTTTAATTATAAAATGTACGTCCACCGATTCCGTAACTGTTAGACACCTTAGTTCTTGCAACCTAATGGCCCGCCCGTTACGTTCCTCTACAGTGTAAATGTCTATTCATCATATACGATTACAGTTTGCTCCGTGGCCGGCCCACGTGGTTATAGGCTCGTATTTGTATAATGAAATTTTCACAATAAAGGTTTTTAAAAGAAAACATGGTAGTAGTATATACATTGGTAAAGTTTTTAATAATAGTCACTGTTTTAGAATCATTAAAAGGCAAGTGAAATAAAGCAGACCAATTACATGAAGGGTAAAAGGTATAATACGAAGGAACGCAGTAAAGATAAATGGTCAAGGGCTGTTGTGTTTTCTATTCCTGCAACATAAAGTGATCGATAAGAATCTCATATTCAGGCGTATCGGCGACTAAGACAGCAGGTCGACCCTCTTTTGCTCAACGGCTCCGTCATGGGACGAAGAAACGCTCTTTTTCTCGAAAAAAGAATATATTTTACTTGCAGGACAGTTGTAAAATTTCCGGGAAAGTACATTAGCCTGGAACATTATAACATATATTTAAGAAAAAATAATGTTCGGAAGTAATGAAAAGCGTAATTTTTAGGTCATATGATCAAGCCTTTCATCATTACAATAAGAAAAGTAAAATGAACCAATGAAAAGTTTTATTAACAAGTCACATGACTTGTTATGCTTACGTTACGCGCTGCGCGCCCCGGATGACTTCCGGATGCGCTAACGCGGCGCGTCATATGACGCATTACGCGACAACGCAGGTACAGAATATAGTCAAAATGTCTCCACCAACCAGCGGTCGGAACACAACCCCTTTCAGCAGGCTAAATAGTTCTGTTAAATGACAACAGAAGGGACAGGCAACAAGAACCATCAGTCAAAGAGGGGAGGGCTAGTTCTTCTCTACCGGGTTACATTGGGGCGCTACCGGAACTGATCGAATTGGTAGTCTACAGTGTTTCTGGATGTTTCAGACTGAAGCTGGGGTTAGCATGAGAGCAGCACCATTTCGTAGCTCCGTCGTGGTCATTCCGCAACCAATCATGGCAGCCGTTCTTTATCGTTATTTTGGGCGGGGTGGGTGGCGGAGCCGAGCTGTTTTGCAGCCATCATTGTGTGGAGTTCAGTTCATCTCACTAGTTTTGTATTTGTCATGAGGGGTTGTTCCTAATGTTTCTATTTTTGCGAGGTCAAAAAGAGATCCCATTAGTGGCCTACTGATTTTGCTCGATTCTTTTTCTTTTTTTTTACACGATTTTTCGTTATCTGCAAAGACTAAACAGAGTATTGCGACTCTGTGTTTGTTTGTAAATAGAGAATGAACCAAAGAGAACTAATTCTAAAACAGTAAATACTTGGATAACAATGAATCAAATGGAGAGAGAAGCAGGCACGACGGATTACAATGGGGGCAAAGACCTGCGTTAACTACCTTTCACTATCTGCAAAGAGAGAGTACTCCTAATAGAAATGAGGGGGGGGGGCACCATTCAAAGCAGATCAGTGTGCATAAACACGAAAATGTTTTCACTTACCACGTACTTGACATTCGACAGCTTATGATATTTGCTATTAAAAAACCATTGAAATTCACTGAAAAAACCATAGGTTATAGACCATATATAGTTAGGAATTAGCATTTACAAAACCTTGAAAATTCACTGAAAAAACCATAGGTTATAGACCATATATAGTTAGGAATTAGCATTTAAAAAACCTTATTTTACTCACACAAAACCATTGAAATTCCATATATAGTTAGTTGCACTAACTATATATCGCGCACCTGCAATCCACTGCTGATGATGTCACATATTACATCATTCATGACATGGTCAGTGACATCACTGATGACATCACTGATGACATCTCAAATGACATCACTGATGACATCACTGATGACAACATCCAGTGACTGTATGTTTCTGTAAAGTTAAAATATGTCTTACATATTGAAGAATGAGTGGATGTATAAGTGTCTGGATGAAGGATTTAGTAGGTGCGTGACTGACTGTATGAGTGAGTGATTAAATGTGTCTCACTGAATGCATGGGTTAGTGACTAAACTGTCTTAATTTGTGCATCATTATGTCTGTTGTGATGTAAACTGCTGCATGTGTTGATCATTAGCTATACGAGAGGCTATATGTGTTATTGATTGGTTGCCCAAGTATTTGTATGGGAGATTGAGTTTGTGTGGGGGTGGCTGGGAGGTGTGTGACTCTGTGCATAGATGTGTGAGCAGTTGATTCACTAGGTGTATGAGTTCAAGAGTGCATGTGGAAACAGCTACATGGGCAGTTGACTGTGTGCATGAGTGTATTGATGAGTGAATGGATATCTCAATGCTACATGTCATAGTAAGTACATATGTAAAACACAGTACATGTGAGAGTTGGCATATATAAATAACTGTGCATGAGAGCCACTGAATGTGTGAGTGGTTGTATGGATCATTGTGAACTTGTATCAGGGATTGTATAAGAGAGTAAATATGTGTTAGTATATGTTTGAATAAGTAAGGTGTGTATAACTGTATAGTTGAAGAAATGGAGGTGAGATTGTTTCTTTGCATGACTGACTAGGTGTGTGAGTAACTCCATGGATGAGTGACAGTGTGTGAGTGTCTGTATACACTGAGTGCATCTAAGGTTATATTAGAGTCTGAAGAGGTTTATCGTATTAGCACAAGAATGATGTCAAATGAGATGTCATCAGTGATGTCATCAGTGATGTCATTTGAGATGTCATCAGTGATGTCATCAGTGATGTCACTGACCATGTCATGAATGATGTAATATGTGACATCATCAGCAGTGGATTGCAGGTGCGCGATATATAGTTAGTGCAACTAACTATATATGGAATTTCAATGGTTTTGTGTGAGTAAAATAAGGTTTTTTAAATGCTAATTCCTAACTATATATGGTCTATAACCTATGGTTTTTTCAGTGATATATATATTAATATCACCAGCACCTCTCCTAGGGAATAGAAGTGAGCCTCCCACATCGCGGTGAGTTTTCAAGTTTTATTTTCAGCGCTCCAAGTGTCCTAATGCATTTCAGCCCCACTTAGGCCTTCATCAGAGGAGGAGTACGGCAAACATCACGGGACTGAGATTGAACTGTCAGCGCCAACTCATTGCTCATTTAAGTATCCATAGTTACCCTCCAGTGGGTGTTGGACTGAATTACAGTGCCGAGCCTTCTGGTTCCTGTAGTTCAAACCAGCCTCTCAGTAATATCCCTTCGGTGGGCGATGCTTGTTGATTCTGCCATATTTCTTCATTACCACGATTCCCTCACAAACCATGTTTGTGTTTGCTCGAGTCCGAACCTGGGAACAGTCCCTGGTGGCAGCCGCTGCTCTTTATGCCTTTCGGCGGATTAACTTGCGAGGTCCATTTCGAGCAGTTGTGGCGCTCATTAGTCGGTGGTGCTTTGCTCCTCTGCCGGACCAGACAGTTATATATCACCAGCACCTCTCCTAGGGGAAAGAAGTGAGCCGCACACATCGCGGTGAGTTTTCAAGTTTTATTTTCAGCGCTCCAAGTGTCCTAATGCATTTCAGCCCCACTTAGGCCTTCATCAGAGGAGGAGCACGGCAAACATCACGGGGCTGTGATTGAACCATCAGCGCCAACTCATTGCTCATTTAAGTATCCATAGTTACCCTCCAGTGGGTGTTGCAATGAATTACAGTGCCGAGCCTTCTGGTTCCTGTAGTTCAAACAAGCCTCTCAGTAATATCCCTTCGGTGGGTGATGCTTGTTGATTCTGCCATATTTCTTCATTACCACGATTCCCTCACAAACCATTTTCGTGTTTGCTCGAGTCCGAACCTGGGAACATATATATATTACCTACTGGCGGTTGCCAGTAGGTAGTTATAGTTAGGACCTAGTTTCCATAGGAAATCCACAACATTCTATTTGGAATAACTTTGGCGCCGGTGGACGAATCTTCGTGAATTTCTCCAAGAAAATGGCCTGCTCGGTTCCGCTCCGTCCCTGAAAGCTTGGGGGTGATTCATCAAGTGGGGGCCGAGAAAAAAGGAGGGTCCCAAAACGTGTTTTCCCCATGCAATTTTCCATAGGGACCTTTAGCCAGGGCTACAGCCCGAACGACTGAACGGAATTACACGAAATTTGGCAGAGAGGTAGAGTTTGGTTCGCAGACTGTGCTTTTTGTTAAATGGTGTAAATCCGTTCAGGAGTTTCAGAGAAAATTACAAGTAAATTCATAGCGATATCTAGAGACGGAGTGCAGCACGCATATGGAAATCCGTTCAATTACGAGCGCGAGATGCCTGCTGATTGGCTGTGAACTGTCTGTCAACACTCGAAACCAGGAAGTGTTGGCGGCCATCTTGTGCCTCGGTAGAACCGAGTCACAAGAAAACAGTAAAAATAAAGTTGAGAAATAAGGAAAGGGGGCAGGGTAGAAACATTCTGACCCTATTGTCCTGGTCAGGGGGTGGTACATGGATCTTTAGGCTCAATTTTTATTTTTTTTAAATAAAAAATGGCGGGGTACTCATGCAGTACTTGTACGCGGTGGAAAAGGTGAAAAAAAACTAGAAGTCCGTTTTATTCATAGGTCCCGGGAGGGAAAATTACGGGGGCAATTTTTTTGCATAATGGGGGCTTGTAAAGGTGCCCCGAGCACTGGGGAATGGCACTCCTCTGGTTTTATTTTGAAGTATGCGGGGGGGTTACGGTCCTACTCCCCGCAGTCTCGGGGAGCGGCACCCTTGGGTCTTTTTAAAAAAATATATGTTTTTTGCTCTCTCTCTCTCTCTCTCTCCCTGTACACGTCGCGGGGAACGCCACCTTTCTAGGGCAGTAATATGTAAAATGACCTTCCAGGTCCGGGTACCTGTATTTTCAGTTTTTTTGATTAATGTTGGGAGGGTGGGCTTGATAATACGTCCTTGTTAATTCCCATAGAAGCCTATGTTCTGATGTTACCATGGGCTTCTATGGGAAATAACAAGGCCGTATTATCAAGCTCATTATCGCCATTTCATCTGCAGTTTCCTGCCAATAAAACGCCGATAATTTTAACACCGGTCCTTGATAATATGCACCTACGTTTACTGCTAAAAAAAGAGAGCAATGGGCCATATTATCAACAAAAGGCGATACATTATCGCCGCTTTTATCGGCAGGAAACTGCCGATAAAGCGGCGATAATGGGCTTGATAATAGGCCCTAGTAAAATTCCCATAGCAGCCCAGGTTCTGATGTTAACCTGGGCTGCTATGGTTATTCACATGGGCATAATATCAAGCCCATTATCGCCGCTTTATCGGCAGTTTCCTGCCGATAAAAGCGGCAATAATGTATCGCCTTTTGTTTATAATATGCCCCTTCATTTCTATTATAGTATGTAAAAGTTTCCTCTTTTTTTGTAGCAGTTGTACTCTCTACGCATGCGCAGACTCGTTTCGAAGCCCATGTTTTTTTCTTTTTCTTTCAGGTAGTAAATTTGTCGCTTTCTTTTCCCGGGTCATGTGTGTCATCCGCTGCTGTACTTTTGTAATATATATTGATAATCATATTTTTTCTATATTTATTTGAAAGGTAGTGCCGAGGCACCAAACGTTGATTACATACTCCGTCCACCGCCATTTTAGTAGTTTTCCACCGTTATTTTTATTATATCTGTTACTTAGAACTCAGTAGTTTTCAATCCTAGTCTTGAATATCTTACTATAGTATTTCAACATTATTTTTATTGTGGACCGTCATACCCCTTCCCCACAAAATAAAAGAAGTATGTAGGTTTTTTTTACTAACTTTTATTAAACCAATAAATGTAAACGAAACTCAATTATAACTATAATGGAAGCAACTAGAAAAATAACTTTAACAACAAACAATATTATAAACACATTGTTAAATGGACCCAAAAGATGTCCGATTGGTAACCTGCAAACCAAAAAAGAAAATTAGAGTTTAGAATTTTGTAGATGTGAGTAAATGAGCTGAAGCATTACAAGTTTTGGTAACTGTACAGTTTTACGTGTGCAGTGTTACGTGTACATTTCAGTTCTGTTATACTGCCGCGTTCAAGTGGTATCTATATGGAAGTGCGTACTGCGTTACTGACGCCCGTTATGCCGACTTATTTCTAATGGTTTGCAATGAAGGATTTGTAGATCTAGGCTTCTGTGCTTACCGTTGTATAAACAGTGCGGCCAAACGCTTCGGCCACTTGGTTTCACAACTTCAGTTGGGCTGTTCTTCTACACGTCCAAGCAGACAGCAGTGTCTATAAGTTTAAGAGAGAAAGAGAAATGATGTCACAGAGAGTGAGAGAGAGAGAGAGAGAAAAGAACATTAAAACTGTCTCGCAGAGTCTGGAGTTGAGATTTTTTCTTGAAAAGTCAGACGTAGATTTACAAGCTCCTTGCATCACTTTACCCATGTTAAAAGTGACAGAAAAGTCGTGTAATAAGCTTGTAGATCTGTTTGTCAGACTGTTGTAACCTATCTGTTGTCACTGCTCGGAGGTAATTATAGATTTTACACAGAGAAGCTGCTGTACACTACGCACTCTCTCCTTTCACAAATAAAGGTAACAATACAGTTTTACGAGTGCAGTGTACTTGGTACATTTCATTTGTTATAGTGCAGCGTTCAAGTGGTGTCTATATGGAAGTGCCTACTGCGTTACTGACGCCCGTTATGTCAACTTATTTCTAATGGTTTGCAATGAAGGCTTTGTAGAGCTAGGCCTCTGTGCTTACCGTTGTATTAACAGTGCGGCCAAACGCTTCGGCCACTTGGTTTCACAACTTCAGTTGGGCTGTTCTTCTACACGTCCAAGCAGACAGAGGTGTCTATAAGTTTAAGAGAGAAAGAGAAATGATGTCACAGAGAGTGAGAGAGAGAAAGAGAGAGAGAGAGAAAAGAACATTAAAACTGTCTCGCAGAGTCTGGAGTTGAGATTGTTTCTTGAAAAGTCAGACGTAGATTTACAAGCTCCTTGCGTCACTAACCATGTTAAAAGTGACAGAAAAGTGGCTAATAATCTTGTAGATCTGTTTGTCAGACTGTTGTAACCTATCTGTTGTCTCTTCTCGGAGGTAATTATAGATTTTACAGAGAAGCTGCTGTACACTACGCACTCTGAGCCATAATATCAAGCCTGGGCGACAAAATTATCGCCACTTTATCGGCAGGAAAGTGCCGCTAAAGTGGCGATAATGGGTTTGATAATATGCTCTATGGAATTGCAATCAAAGCTCATGTTGGTTGGGCGAGAGTTCTCTTTGAAGTAGGAAAGCAGATTGTGTTTCGCCTGAGAGAGCAGTATCTAAGGTAGTTTCTCTGATCAAAAGCAATTCCGGCTCCCGAATGACGTAGGGAGCCGGCTGGTACTGTGGTGGATTTGGGGCTCTACCTACGGTCTTGATTGTTATATTTGATACATTGAACACGGTGATCCGGGAGACAGGACGTGGCTCCCGGATCACTGTGTCTTTATATATATTTGGGCACTGACTGAGGGTTATCTGCTCCCCGCTGTGCGAGGAGTTTCCCGGGTTTTACGGACAGGCTTACGTGGTGAAAGAATGCTACTTACCCTGAGCAGCACCGGAACTACTAATCTACGTAGTCTCTACTTCATAAGAAGGTCCGGATGATGTACACACACTAGTTTTTACGATAACGATTTTAAAGGTTACTAACTGGCAAAGAACGGTCACGGTCCCCGCCGGGTCGGAAATATCACCGGGGGAGCGACCTACATTTGGTTTACGCTGTACAGACAAGTCCTGAGGAGTCACGGACACTCTGTTCCTAACGCGAGGAAACACGTGTCGGCTGGTTGTGGAACGATTAAAACCTTGAAATTCATGGATACCTAGTGTTAAGGAATCTGATTAATGCTTGTTGTCTTTGGTTCAATAATTGTGCTTTTGTTGTGTACTGTTACGAATGTAAATGACCATTGCGAGTGTGTGCAAAGGCATTTCTTGTATTAGTGAACATTATATTTGAGGCTTGGGGGATGGGGTGTCCGGTGATTGTAAAAAATGAGTGATGTATGCAATTTATTTTTTATACGGTATATTTATTGAGCGCGTACAGTGCGAATTTTGGAAGTTGTTCCATAAGCGTACGTAAGCAAGAAAAATGAATTAAAAATAAATCTTTTACAGATATTTATCAAGTTTATGTGTTTATATCTTTGTTGCTTGTAAAGAGACGTTTTTGCTTTATTGGTACTTATAAGTAAGTGCTTATCCATAGTCTAAATTTGTTGAGGAGCAGTGTTTTATACAGTGCTGAACTTTTGACCTCTGTTGACAGTTGAGTTTTGCATGATCTGTTGGGGGTAGGGTGGAAAGTTATGTCAGTTGGAAAAGTTTGGAATGTTAAATCAATAGAAATGTGTGTTTTGTTTTGAATTAATGCGTGCAGGATTTTAATTGGTTATTGATATGTATGTATGAGTAAAATGAGATGAGAAAATGTTCCATTTGACGGTTCTGCTGCAAACACGGAACTAGAGAGATTCTGTACAAGAATATCCACTGTGTCAGTGGTATTCTTCTTAATCTACAAATCAATTTGAAAGGTGAGTTGATAAGTTGTATGGGAGTGTGTGCGATGCATCTTTGTACATTAAGGAATTATGGGGTATATCAAGACAGGCGATAATATTATTGCCGCTTTATGGGTAGAAAACTGCCGATAAAGCGTCGATAATGTTATCGCCTGTCTTGATAATATGCCCCTATATTCGTCCGTTGTTAAACGTTTTATGGTAGTAAATGTGTTTTGCTACAATGCATGCAGTATGTTTTTTTGTTTAATATCAGTTTGTGCGTGTCTGTATATTAAGGGATTATGGGCCATATTATCAATAAAGGGCGATACATTATCGCCGCTCTTATCAGCAGGAAACTGCCGGTAAAGTGGTGAAAATGGTCTTGATAATATGTCCTTGTGAATTTCCATAGAAGCCCATGTTAACACTAGAACCTGGGCTGCTATGGGAATTTACAAGGGCTATTATCAAGCCCATTATCGCCGCTTTAGCGGCAGTTTCCTGTCGATAAAAGCGGTGATAAGGTATCGCCCTTTACTGATAATATGGCACTGACGGGCATATTATGAAGGACCGGTGTTAAAATTATCGACATTTTATGGGCAGGAAACTGCCGATAAAATGGCGAAAATGGTCTTGATAATACGCCCTTGTTACTTCCCATAGAAGCCCATGTTCTAGTGTTAACATGGGCTTCTACGGGAATTAACAAGGGCGTATTATCAAGCCCAGGCGCGGCCCGTGGAAGGAGTTGTGGTGAGACGGGGGGGGAGGGGCGGGGTGGGGGTGATAAACAACGGAATCTGGATGATTGTAGGTAAGTAAACAATTAACTTAATAAAATGAATTTCGGGTCATATTATCAACAACATAAGACGAAACATTATCGCTGGTTTTATCGGCAGGAAACTGCAGATTAAGCGGCTATAATGGCCTTGATAATATGCCCTTGTGAATTCCCATAGCAGCCTAGGTTAACACCAGAACCTGGGCTGCTATGGGAATTTACAAGGGCCTTTTATCAAGCCCATTATCGCCGCTTTATCAGCAGTTTCCTGCCGATATAAGCGGCGATAATGTATCGCCTTATGTTGTTGATAATATGCCCCTTCGTTCTGTGCCCTGCATCGCAATTTGCGATGCAGGGTGCGCTACGAAATTCGGGGCATTTTATCAAGGACCGGTGTTAAAATTATCGCAGTTTTATCGCATTAGTAGCGTATGCTGAGAATGATTAGCACTAGAAACTATGGTGCAATCACTCTCTCACTGTCTAATCAGAGCACAGGGCGCGCTATGAGAATAGTTAGAAGTGGTCACTTATTGGAGATCCGATTCAGCTGTGTGGCTTATTGTCCGATGTTAGCAGGCATCGCTTACATGATTACGGTAACTGAGCGTGTGGTTTGCTATAAAAAAGTTGTGTTTACTCCTCTGTATGGGAAGCTGGATGTTTTTATCTGGCGGTCGATTCCGACCTTGAAAGAAGACTCAACCAAATGAGCCGTATAAGAGCGCTATTGTCTCAAAAACAGGTCGCTCTTACATCTGCTTGAGAAACATTTGTCCTTCATGTAGTAAACACCCGCACAGAAGTGTATGCAGTTCGGTCTGGTCTGTTCCCGTGAGGCACAGGGTCAAGACTGATTTGCATATGTCCATGTCTGAACTGGGGTGGCTTGGTGAGCAAAATAACGATGGATTAAATCCAGATCTGTGAATGGGGGTGAATGTTTAGCCATTGTGCAACATTTCGTCCATCATCTTGTGTGTTTTGTTGTTCATCCTATGTGGGAAGGGTATGCCCAGACGTGGGTCCCTTTCTCACTAAGCCACTGGAGTCAAGCTATCCTGGCTGAAGACGGCTGATAGCCAGAAACCGGTCCTAGGATGCTTGATTCTGGTCCAGGAAAGACATCGCTTGGCAGTTCGGTCTGGACTGTTCCCATGTGGCACAGGGTCAAAACTGATTTGCATATGGCCATGTCTGAACTGGGGTGGCTTGGTGAGCAAAATAACGATGGATGAAACCCAGATCTGTGACTGGGGGTGAATGTTTAGCCATTTTGCAACATTCCGTCCATCATCTTGTGTGTTTTGCTGTTCACCCTATGTGGGAAGGGTATGCCCAGACGTGGGCCCCTTTCTCACTAAGCCACTGGAGTCAAGCTATCCTGGCTGAAGACGGCTGATAGCCAGAAACCGGTCCTAGGATGCTTGATTCTGGTCCAGGAAAGACATTGCTTGGCAGTTCGGTCTGGACTGTTCCCATAAGGCACAGGGTCAAGACTGATTTGCATATGGCCATTTCTGAACTGGGGCGGCTTGGTGAGCAAAATAACGATGGATTAAACCGAGATCTGTGACTGGGGGTGAATGTTTAGTCATTGTGCAACATTCCGTCCATCATCTTGTGTGTTTTGCTGAATTCCCATAGCAGCCTAGGTTAACACCAGAACATGGGCTGCTATCGGAATTTACAAGGGCCTATTATCAAGCCCATTATCGCCGCTTTTTCAGCAGTTTCCTGCCAATATAAGCGGTGATAATGTATCGCCTTATGTTTTTGATAATATGCCCCCCTAGAAATTCGGGGCATATTATCAAGGACCGGGGTTAAAATTAGCGCCGTTTTATTGTATTCGTAGCGTATGCTGGGAGTGATTAGCAGTAGAAACTATGGTGCGATCACTCTCTCACTGTCAAATCAGAGCACAGGGCGCGCTATGAGAATAGTTAGAGGGGGATATTATCAAGCCTGTGCGATAAAAATATCGCCGCTTTATCGGCCGAAAACGGCCGATAAAGCGGCGATAATGGGCTTGATAATATGCTCTATGGAATTCCAATCGAAGCTCATGTTAGATGTGAAGACATCTAACATGGGCTTCGATTGGAATTCCTTAGAGCATATTATCAAGCCCATTATCGCCGCTTTATCGGCTGTTTTCGGCCGATAAAGCGGCGATATTTTTATCGCACAGGCTTGATAATATCCCCCTATATTTGGTGTCTTGTCGGTGTTTTTTCATTTAATTTTTTCCAGCATGTTTGGTGAATTGTGCTTAATGCTCACATTAGTTGCCGGTGTGCTTGTATTGATTTGTTTACTTAAATATGGATGCACATCTTGCAGCAGACGTCAATATTTCGCGGTTTTTGCTGGTCCGCAACCGAATGTTTAGTTACTATAGAGCTCTGCCTCTTGCAACGTTGAGTGCAGCTTATGGATTATCGTTTCGATTCTCCTTTTTCACATGCATTCAAACTGTGTTCCATTGCCTGAGCTGTGATTTCGACTGGGCCCTGGATTTGTGTCTCTGCAGTACGGTGTCTCTCAACGCAGATTATGACCAGATGATGAGCACCTTAGTGGTTCATGACTTGCTCTGTTGTGGCGGCGGGATTATGGCCTTAGCAGCGACACATGGAATAATGGGACGTTGGAATGTTTTTGCTGCGGCGCATGACTTCTTGGCACGCAGTTACATTGAAGATGACCCGAGTTTTCCTCCAATGGTGATAGAGGCTCCTCATTGAGGAACATGTATGTTCATTCCCACTATTGAATTTTGATGTGGAGGTTTTAAAAGGGCCCCGCGGGGCAAAAAAATAAAATAATAATAATAATCGAACGGCTGAATGGATTTGCACGAAACTTGGTAAAATATTAGGGACTGGTAGCCCGATGTGCCTTTGCTAGGTCTCAATATGTGTGCTCCAGTGGATTTTGAGAAATTAACGTTCAAAAAAAGATATATATCTGTAACAGCGCTCCGCTTCGCGTAACGGAGGTTTGCGAAGCTGATTGGTCATTCTGTCACTGGGCTATAGTTGGGCTACATCTGGCTGATATTTGGGCTACATTTGTTTTTTTTGTCTCTGGCGGCCATCTTTGGGCTACATTGGGCTACATTGGGCTTCATTGGGCTTCATTGGGCTACATTGGGCTACATTTGGGCTCCAACATATATATAGGCCAATGTAGCCCAATATATATTTTTCAAAGTTAATTTTCGTAAAAACCACTGGAGCATATATCTTGAGACATAGCAAAGGCACATCGGGCTACCAGTCCCTACAATTTTGCCAAGTTTCGTGGAAATCCATTCAGCCGTTCGAGCTAAAAGTGAGTCCAACCGCCCTATGGAAATGAAGGAAATTAATGGGTAATTTGTAATTAGCAAATAGCTCATCGCAAACTAGGAATGGTAAAGAATCGCTATTTATTCCTTAAAGTTCGCTATTTAGGAAATGCATAAAACTTTGATGATACATATGGCGGTTCATCTCTAACAAGATAAGAAGCATAGGGATAGATTTATGATGACTGGCGCATCACCAGGGATGTGTTAGTCATTCTGTGCCGCTGTTCCGTCACCTATGGTGTGCTGCATTTACAATGCGGCGCATCATGGGGCAAAAACAGCACAGATGCGTGATGTATCTGTGCCGTAAAGGTGGCGCATTGCTGGAGTTGTATCGCAAGTGTGATGAAGCTCCAGCAAGGGTCGGGGGTGCCCCTGTCGCAGGGTTTCTGTTCTCACACAGAACTGTGGACAGAGGATTGGAACCTCGGCGAATTAGGGTGCCCCAAAACTCACCTTAGTAATCAAAAACCCCTTAGCAAGCTAGGTACAGTGTCACATTGGATATAACAAACTCTCAATGTTTAGACAATCCAGAATATGAACTTATAGTACCTCAGGATACGTGGAACTCATGAACAGTCGGTCGTTATATATTTCTTAGAAACCAGAACATGGAGTTAAGAAGAACACATGTGTATTTGAAATGTTTATTTACTAATGCCGTCTTCTCAGGCGTAGTATCTTAGATAATACAAGTACACATATTATCAGTAGCAAAATTACCAGCATAGTTACTAGTACATAAAAAGCGAATGGTGACAGTATGTTAACATGCTGTAAATGAATAAGAGTTAGCAACACTTATAAGCAGCCACGGGCCGTGGAGGGAGTTACGGTGGGGCAGGGAGGCGGGGAGGGGGAGGGGCAGGGTGGAGAGGGCTCCACCCTGCCCCTCCCCCTCCCCGCCTCCCTGCCCCACCGTAACTCCCTCCACGGCCCGCGGCTGCTTATATCTCACCCTTCCTAATACACATATTATATTATTTGCTAAGAAGGTCTCTTTGTGTTGGTTTAGGGCGTGCCCATACTTTAGTGTCTTAGATTTGAAGGAATCACATCAGCATACACCAGCTCTCTCTTCATGTGAACCGCATCAACTGTTGTGTATGTGTGTTCGGCAAAGCAATATAAAACCCGCCTCATGCCCAGAATTGGCAGAAGCTGCACTTATGTTATGAGTATGAAGTCGTGGAGATCAGACCTCATAACAATTCTGTATCGTGTTGTTCTTGAAACTTCAGCACTCGCTGTACAGATATAGTTTAACAAGCAAAGCAGATAGTAGATTAATAACATATTATTCTCATGTAAACCACGATGAACTACTAGGTTGAAAGCTAAAGCAACAACTAAGTGTCGTGTGCAGAAGTTGCAAAAAAGGAAAAATGGCGTTTAAACCGGTAATGAGCCCATGCTAACTTAACACGGTGTAAAGATATCCAGGACCTAGATGACACCTCCCCATGATCCGGAAACGAACTGAATAAGATAATAGAAGTGCCATCTCATGAGAGCAGATTGCAACTTTATATGTGGACGGTCCGCAAGGTAAAACATTAAAAACTAGGAAAATTTAATGCTAAAGAAAAATAAAACAGCCAAGTACTTTATCGAGTCTTAAGCCAATAGGCAAGCTAAATAATAAAAACTTGACAAATAAGTCAATGAATTGTCAATGAAATGCTAGTACTCAGCATATCAAACATGAAAAAGGTCTATGACATAACTGTGTATGCAAAATAAGCTGCAACAGCCTCCAATAGGAAGTCACCGTCTTCATCCGAAAAGAGTTCAGCCATCCAATTTAAAAGCGGAAAAGAACATACGTGCTCTCCCAGCACCGGATCCTCTATCACCATCAGAGGACAGCTCGGTGGGTTTTCAAGAAAGCTCTGTTCCAAGAAAGACTGTGTTGCCGCCAGTAAATTCCAGGGACCAATTAGTCCATGCATCAATGCCACAGCCATAATCCTTTCGCCAGGACAAACCAACTCGTGAGTAATGATAGGAGTCATCAGCTGATTAAAGTCGACGTCAGGAGAAACCGGTCCGCAGAGACACAAATCAATGGCCCAATCGAAATCACAGGTCAGGCAGTGAAATACAGGCTGGACACAGGTGAAGTAGGAGAATCGAAAAGATAATCCATATGCCGTGCTTAATATCGCCAACGGCATTGTGCCATAATATTCTAGCATGCGATTGTGGAACAGTGTCAGCAGCTGCAGGGCGGGAGCTTGCACAGGAGGGACATCCATATTTAAAAATGTAAAAAAGCACAAGAACGTCCGCTGGTAATGCAAGTAAAAATGGGAATCCACGAAGCACAGTGGAAAAAAATAGAATGAAAGAAAGCAGGGATGACTCCAAAGATTTTCTCAAATGAAGTCACGAGACCACTGGTAACAACTTTAAAAAAGTGCGCCAGGGCCTTTGTGGAGGACGCGTTAAAGATAGTCCGAACCATCTTGCTGAAATGGAAAGGCGAATTAGTATTGAAAAGGGTCTGCACCTCTGTACGGATGTTCGCTATGTGAAGCACGACAGTTTCACGGGCCGAACTCAAGGCCACCTCTCTCTGAGACAAAAGAGCTCTTATTCTTGCCATGCCGTTGAAATCTGCTCCCAAGGTTGGTATTTGTGGCCAGATTGAAAACTCCCTATGTTCATGTGTGGGAGGAAATAGAACATTTCTGCAGCAAATAACCCGTTCACCTACTGTTACGATAAAAGGAATACTTTTAATTAACCCAGAACAATCTTCATTATTGAGCATCAAATAACTACCATTTTCCAACAACTTCAACGTGGGGATGATAGCAGGAACTGGCGTGCCTTGCAACACGCAAGCCATATTTGGTCGGTGTTTGTTGCATGAACCTTGTAACTGTATGTGCCTACACATTAGTGAATGATCTGGCGTCTCAGTGCATTCCTCTCCATTCAGATAAACTTCTTGATCATCTTTGAAACATCTGTATGTGTATGGAAGCGACCAGACCTCATGAAGAAAAGCACTACCTAAAGGTTCATAACGACCTATTGGTATATATTTCATACAATTTGAAAACTTATATAAAGCAAAAGGCAGCGTTATTAAACCGTGGATAAGGCACGTTGCCAAAAAACCCGCAATCCTCTGCTGATGATGTCACTGAGCATGTCATGAATGATGTAATATGTGACATCATCAGCAGTGGATTACGGGTAATAGTATCTCTAGTTTACTCCCCTATAGCTGTCTTTCTTTTAACATAAGTGTCTGTTTCCTTTCCTTATACTTACTGTTCTTTTTTTTTAAAAAAAAATGTTGGTTCACTTCCGGTTCGCGTACCGGCGAGCGAACTGGGAAGCGAACTACGAGAAATAGAGGTTGGCACAGTTCCAAATATTGTACCAATTTTTTAATAACGGGGAGGTAGTTCTGAAAAGAACTTTTTTTTAATTGTTTTTGTTGTTTTATATTTTTTTTATTATTTTTCTGAACATTTTTTTACTTTTTTTGAATTTTTCTGAACAGTTTTATATTTTTTGGGGTTTTTCTTGCAGGGGGCAATGAAAACGATTCATTGTAAAGGGCTCAACAGGAGCAACAAAACAAAAAAAAAGTATTTATTATTTGGGGCGTTTCGTACAAACTTGCATATGATAGTCAATAGCTCTGTTGATCAGAGTGATGCTTCTTTCTCCGTAGCAAATGAATCCATTGCAATGTACGCAGACGTGTTTTACTTCATGAAATCTCGTTTGAATATTTGGCACCATCTCCCTGCCCTCTGGTCCCGTTACTTCCGGTACAACAGATCTTCTGGCCATAATAGGGAGATTATCTAGGTCGTTACGAAACTGTGCAGCACTGTAGTTGTTAGGATGCCACCTAGTCATATGGCGATGCATTGTGTAGTTTCCGAAACTGTATTTTTTGTCGGTCCCTCTGGACAGTCTATCTTGACATATAAGGCAAGTTACGTATCTTGCATTTACTTTTTTCTGACCTTTGGGAATTTAAAAAAATTGCCAAATGAAGTTTTCTTTCCGGTGAGACGTCCTGGGCTCCTCAGGCAAAAAGTGCCTCTCTTCGTGCTCGTCGTCCTGTTCCTCTTCTTCCTCTTCTTGCTGAATTATAACTTGAGCAGGTGGTCCACTCTTCCTTGGATGTGGTGGAGGTGGTGGGGAAGCACCAGCTGAAGCTACTAAAGAAGCCATTGCTCACTGGTAACAAAGGGTCTTTCTCTCACAATGATGAAAGTCAGAGTGAGGAAAGAAGGAGGGATTTTCATCATTTGGGAAAAACAATAGTTCTCAACCAATGAAAAGTGTTCATTTTAGATTATATGACCTAGTCTTACATCATTAGGAAACCAAAAGTGAAATGAACCAATGAAAAGTGTTATTACCAAGTCACATGACCTGCTGTGTTTACGTTAAGCGCTTTGCAGGGCCTCCCGGTTTGCTTCCAGAAACCTGTGCTTTGCGACTCGGTAAGCGTACCAGTTCGCTAACGTAGCACGTCATATGACGTATCACGCGACAACGCGAAACGTCATGCGGACGGGAGGCGTCACGATGTTGTTTTCTAACGTGGCAGTTGCGGTAAAGAAACGTTTACCGGCTCGCGGTCTATTTCGCGGCATCAAGGTCAGCTAACGGGAAGCTTCCCGATTCGCGAAGCGGGAACGAAGAAAAACAAATATTTAAAAAAAAAATTATTAATAAACATATAAAATATATTTTTGGATTTAAAGAAGAATACATTTTACAGCTACATATATTAGCTGTTAAAAAACCAATGAAATTCACTGAAAAAACCATAGGTTATAGACCATATATAGTTAGGAATTAGCATTTACAAAACCTTGAAAATTCACTGAAAAAACCAGAGGTTATAGACCATATATAGTTAGGAATTAGCATTTAGAAAACCTTATTTTACTCACACAAAACCATTGAAATTCCATTTATAGTTAGTTGCACTAACTATATATCGCGCACCCGCAATCCACTGCTGATGATGTCACATATTACATCATTCATGACATGGTCAGTGACATCACTGATGACATCACTGATGACATCTCAAATGACATCACTGATGACATCACTGATGACATCTCAAATGACATCACTGATGACATCATGACACACCAATACCAGTTACTACATACGCTCTCACTGATTCCTACGTCTACACACACATTCACTCATTCACCCATACAATCACTCATACATACAGTCACTCATTATTACAACACTATCATATGCACTCATACACCTATGCAGACAGTCACACACTGCCACTCATCCATGGAGTTACTCACACACCAAGTCAGTCCTGTAAAGAATCAATCACACTTCCATTTCTTCATCTATACAGTTAAACACAGAACACCATACTTTAGTGACATCACTGATGACATCACTAATGACATCTGAAATGACATCACTGATGACATCTCAAATGACATCACTGATGACATCATGACACACCAATACCAGTTACTACATACGCACTCACTGATTCGTACGTCTACACACACATTCACTCATTCACCCATACAATTACTCATACATACAGTCAGTTATTATTAGAACACTATCATATGCACTCATACACCTAGTCAGTCCTGTGAAGAATCAATCACACTTCGATTTCCTCATCTATAGTTAAACACAGAACACCATACTTTTCACACATATACTAACACATACTTACTCTCTTATACAATCACTGATACAAGTACACATTGATATGCACAGCGTCACACACCTCCCAGCCAGCCACACACACACTCAGTCTTCCATCCATCCAGTCATTCTTCAATATGTAAAACGTATTTAAACTTTACAAAAACACACAGACACTAGATGATGTCATCAGTGATGTCATCAGTGATGTCACTGACCATGTCATGAATGATGTAATATGTGACATCATCAGCAGTGGATTGCGGGTGCGCGATATATAGTTAGTGCAACTAACTATATATGGAATTTCAATGGTTTTGTGTGAGTAAAATAAGGTTTTCTAAATGCTAATTCCTAACTATATATGGTCTATAACCTATGGTTTTTTCAGTGAATATATATATATATATATATATATATGTATATATATATATATATATATATATTGACTGATTAAAACATATGTTTCACATAATTTATAGTTAGGAATTAGCATTTAAAAAACCTTAGAAATTCACTGAAAAAACCATAGGTTTCACACACGTTATAGTTAGGAATTAGAATTTAAAAAACTTTAGAAATTCACTGAAAAAAACATAGGTTTCACACATGTTATAGTTAGGAATTAGCATTTAAGAAAACCTTGCAAATTCACAAAAAAACAGAGGTTTCACACATGTTATAGTTAGCTGGACATTTAACTCATACAAAACCATTGAAATTCCCCCGTTGTAGTTAGTTCAGCTAACTTTAACTCGCGTGCCCGCAATGCACTGCTGATGACGTCACATATTACAACACTCATGACATGGTCAGTGACATCACTCATGACATCACTCATGACATCTCAAATGATATCTCTGATTGCCTCTCTTAGCCTAAAGGGTACTTTGTGTCTGTGTCTCATGTCACTTTGCACGTGCATAATCTCTCTTTTTCTGTGTGTCATTTCTCTCTTTGTGTGTGTGTCATGACATGTGTCTCATGTGTCTAAGATCACACTGTGAGTCAAGCTTGATTTTAAATGGATCTGGGTGAATAATATGCTTAGTTGATGTCTTTAAAAATATGGAAGTACAGGTTTTTTTAAAGTCAGTTGGGCTTTAGTATATGTTCTAGTAGGGAATCTTAGGCAGCGTGTGTGTTAGGCCTCTTACTTTAGAAATAGGCTCTAAGCTGTGCAATCAAGATGCCGGGTGTGCCTTTGAAATGGGAGAGGAATGTTATGTGTTGCTTATATATATGTGGTCTGTTTTTTGCCAGTAGAGACAGTGAAATAGTATGAGCAGACACACACATATTGCATGCATAGACAGACATGGTAGATTACATGTAACATTCTGATCATGTGCCTAAGATCACACTGTAAGTCAAGCTTGATTTTAAATGGATGTGGGTGAATAATATGCTTAGTTGATGTCTTTAAAATATGGAAGTACATGTTTCCTTAAAGACAGTTGGCCTTTAGTATATGAACCTTAGGCAGCGTGTGTGTTAGGCCTCTTACTTCAGAAATAGGCTCTAAGCTGTGCAATCAAGATTCAGGTTGTGCCTTTGAAATGAGAGAGGAATGTTATGTCTTGCTTATAGATATGTGGTCTGTTTTTTGCCAGTAGAGACAGTGAAATAGTATGAGCAGACACACACATATTGCATGCAGAGACAGACTTGGTAGATTACATGTAACATCCTGGTCATGTGCTTAAGATCACACTGTGAGTCAAGCTTGATTTTAAATGGATCTGGGTGAATATTATGCTTAGTTGATGTCTTTAAAAATATGGAAGTACATGTTTTTTTAAAGTCAGTTGGGCTTTAATATATGTTCTAGTAAGTAATCTTAGGCAGCGTGTGTGTTAAGCCTCTTACTTTAGAAATAGGCTCTAAGCTGTGCAATCAAGATGCAGGGTGTGCCTCTGAAATGGGAGAGGAATTTTATGAGTTGCTTATATATATGTGGTCTGTTTTTTGCCAGTAGAGACAGTGAAATAGTATGAGCAGACACACACATATTGCATGCATAGACAGACATGGTAGATTACATGTAACATCCTGATCATGTGCCTAAGATCACACTGTGAGTCAAGCTTCATTTTAAATGGATGTGGGTGGATAATATGCTTAGTTGATGTCTTTAAAAATATGGAAGTACATGTTTCTTTAAAGACAGTTGGCCTTTAGTATATGAATCTTAGGCAGCATGTGTGTTAGGCCTCTAACTTCAGAAATAGGCTCTAAGCTGTGCAATCAAGATTCAGGTTGTGCCTTTGAAATGAGAGAGGAATATTATGTGTTGCTTATATATATGTGGTCTGTTTTTTGCCAGTAGAGACAGTGAAAAAGTATGAGCAGACACACACATATTGCATGCAGAGACAGACTTGGTAGATTACATGTAACATCCTGGTCATGTGCTTAAGATCACACTGTGAGTCAAGCTTGATTTTAAATGGATCTGGGTGAATATTATGCTTAGTTGATGTCTTTAAAAATATGGAAGTACATGTTTTTTTAAAGTCAGTTGGGCTTTAATATATGTTCTAGTAAGTAATCTTAGGCAGCGTGTGTGTTAAGCCTCTTACTTTAGAAATAGGCTCTAAGCTGTGCAATCAAGATGCAGGGTGTGCCTCTGAAATGGGAGAGGAATTTTATGAGTTGCTTATATATATGTGGTCTGTTTTTTGCCAGTAGAGACAGTGAAATAGTATCAGCAGACACACACATATTGCATGCATAGACAGACATGGTAGATTACATGTAACATCCTGATCATGTGCCTGAGATCACACTGTGAGTCAAGCTTCATTTTAAATGGATGTGGGTGGATAATATGCTTAGTTGATGTCTTTAAAAATATGGAAGTACATGTTTCTTTAAAGACAGTTGGCCTTTAGTATATGAATCTTAGGCAGCGTGTGTGTTAGGCCTCTTACTTCAGAAATAGGCTCTAAGCTGTGCAATCAAGATTCAGGTTGTGCCTTTGAAATGAGAGAGGAATATTATGTGTTGCTTATATATATGTGGTCTGTTTTTTGCCAGTAGAGACAGTGAAATAGTATGAGCAGACACACACATATTGCATGCAGAGACAGGCATGGTAGATTACATGTAACATCCTGGTCATGTGCCTAAGATCACACTGTGAGTCAAGCTTGATTTTAAATGGATCGGGGTGAATAATATGCTTACTTGATGTCTTTAAAAATATGGAGGTACATGTTTTATTAAAGTCAGTTGGGCTTTAGTATATGTTCTAGTAGGGAATCTTAGGCAGCGTGTGTGTTAGGCCTCTTATTTTAGAAATAGGCTCTAAGCTGTGCAATCAGGATGCAGGGTGTGCCTTTGAAATGGGAGAGGAATGTTATGTGTTGCTAATATATATGTGGTCTGCTTTTTGCCAGTAGAGACAGTGAAATAGTATGAGCAGACACACACATAATGCATGCATAGACAGACATGGTAGATTACATGTAACATTCTGATCATGTGCCTAAGATCACAGGGTGAGTCAAGCTTGATTTTAAATGGATGTGGGTGAATAATATGCTTAGTTGATGTCTTTAAAAATATGGAAGTACATGTTTCTTTAAAGACAGTTGGCCTTTAGTATATGAATCTTAGGCAGCGTGTGTGTTAGGCCTCTTACTTCAGAAATAGGCTCTAAGCTGTGCAATCAAGATTCAGGTTGTGCCTTTGAAATGAGAGAGGAATATTATGTGTTGCTTATATATATGTGGTCTGTTTTTTGCTAGTAGAGACAGTGAAATAGTATGAGCAGACACACACATATTGCATGCAGAGACAGACATGGTAGATTACATGTAACATCCTGGTCATGTGCCTAAGATCACACTGTGAGTCAAGCTTGATTTTAAATGGATCTGGGTGAATAATATGCTTACTTGATGTCTTTAAAAATATGGAAGTACATGTTTTTTTAAAGACAGTTGGGATTTAGTATATGTTCTAGTAGGGAGTCTTAGGCAGCGTGTGTGTTAGGCCTCTTACTTCAGAAATAGGCTCTAAGCTGTGCAATCAAGATGCAGGGTGTGCCTTTGAAATGGGAGAGGAATGTTATGTGTTGCTTATATATATGTGGTCTGTTTTTTGCCAGTAGAGACAGTGAAATAGTATGAGCAGACATACACATATTGCATGCAGAGACAGCCATGGTAGATTACATGTAACATCCTGGTCATGTGCCTAAGATCACACTGTGAGTCAAGCTTGATTTCAAATGGATCTGGGTGAATAATATGCTTAGTTGATGTCTTTAAAAATATGGTAGTACATGTTTTTTAAAGACAGTTGGGATTTAGTATATGTTCTAGTAGGGAATCTTAGGCAGCGTCTGTGTTAGGCCTCTTACTTCTGAAATAGTCTCTAAGCTGTGCAAACAAGATGCAGGGTGTGCCTTTGAAATGGGAGAGGAATGTTATGTGTTGCTTATATATATGTGATCTGTTTTTTGCCAGTGGAGACAGTGAAATAGTATGACCAGACACACACATATTGCATGCAGAGACAGACGTAGTATATTACATATAACATCCTGGTCATGTGCCTAAGATCACACTGTGAGTCAAGCTTGATTTTAAATGGATCTGGGTGAATAATATGCTTATTTGATGTCTTTAAAAATATGGAAGTACATGTTTCTTTAAAGTCAGTCAAAGGACAAGTTCTACACGAAATGTCGTTTTGCATTTCCACGTCCAGTAACATCGAAAGGAAGAGTGAACAGTTTTATGTCTTCTCTGCGACATACTGTGACAAGAAAATCACCTAAAAATACATACAACCTAAGAAGAAATACATAAATGACTACAAAACAGTCATATTGTCCATGTGGAATGCTAACATGGATATTCAATATGTGGCTGACAACTCTATTGCTGTGGCTCGATATCTGACGTCTTACATCACAAAATCTGAAAAGACGGAACTGGAGGAAATGTGGGAGGAAATTTCACATGAAAAGAGTCTAAGCAAGAAATTATACAGATATAGTCTGAAGATGTTGTCGCATCGAGAAATTGGAGCATATGAATGTTCTAATCGGTTATCATCAGCACGTCTATATGCCAAATCTAGAACCATCATTTGGGTGAGTCTAGGTCTTGCTGCAACGCGAAACCGAGTTTTGAAATCTGTACAAGAAATAGAGTATTTGGCAGAGAAAGAACCAGACAGTACAGATATTTTGAAGATAAACATGTTGGATACATACTATCCAAATAGAAGTACTCATGTTGAGAACGTTTGTCTCTATGAAGTTCTGCAAACCTATACTTTTAAGAGGAACGTTACAGAAGATATCAATAAAGGTGTATATGCTGTAATTGGATGTGAAGGCTGTCTGGTGAAACAATGAAAAGGCCATTTGATTAATCATCGAAAATTGAGTTGTGAATCTCCAGACAAAAGGGAATTTTATTACTTAGCTCTTTTGCAACTCTTTAAGCCTTGGCGTACAGAAGAGGAACTACTTGGAGATTTTGTTACTTTTGAAGTTTCGTTCAATGCAACCAAGGATACCATAGAATGTTGTTTTTTCAAATTATCTGCAAATGTTGAACGAGAAAATACCGCAAGAAGCTACAATTGCAGCAGAGATTGCTAGAGACAGTTCTCAAGATAGTCAGAGTTCTGCTTCATTGAGTCAGGATCCACTAGGAGGACCAATTATACAAAATGAAGCTGCCACTACCATGGATGAAGTTGAAAGAGCCATGGAACAAGCTCAGGAGGATGGAGTTAACTTAGAAGATTTGGAAAAAGAACTAAACGTTGAGCAGAGACAAATATATGACGAAGTCACGGAACACATTGAGCATGGTTTATCTCATGAGAAAAAAAGAGTGCTCATGTACATCATTTATACCTGTCCGACTGTACGTGAGTGGAGAAGCAGGAACTGGAAAAAGTTTCCTGATTAAAGCAATTGCAACATATCTGCAGAAAAGAACGGAGTCATCACTCTCTTGTGTTGTTACTGCTCCAACTGGGTTGACAGCACACAACATTAAAGGGATTACTTTACATCGCTTATTGATTCTGCCAGTAGAGCATGATAATGAATTACAATACCACAAGCTATCTGGAGAAGCTTGTTGTGAAGCTTCAAGAGTCCTAAAGAAAATGAAACTTCTTATCATTGATGAAGTAAGCATGGTATCAAATGTAATGCTTGCTTTTGTGCATTTAAGAATGCAAGAAATTCTTAAAACAGACTATGATGTGTTATTTGGAGGCAAACACATCATAGTTTTTGGAGATCTACTGCAACTATCTCCAGTGAAAGGACAGCCAGTGTTTAAAATGCTTACGCATGAAGATACCAGGAAGTGCTTAGGAAGCATTGGAAATGTTAAGATATGGTTAAATTTCAAATATGCCGAACTGCTTAAAAATATGCGACAGGCAAAGGATGAAGATTATAAAAATATTCTACAAGATGTAAGAATTGGAAAACTAACTGAGCATGGCAAAGAAGCTTTACATAGACGATTAATTTCAAATTTGTTTCCAAATGAAAATATTCTCCCAGAGAATATTTTTATGAAAATTCCTGAAAACAAATCTGTCATATGCTTGATGCCAACTCTGCAAGAATGTTCATTCTTCAACAACAAAATGTTAAAGTTGGAAAATCAAGAGATTGTGAAACTGGAAGCTATTGATAAAATAGAACATGAAGGAGCAACTATTATATTGTCAGAAAAGTTGAAATCAAAATTGGATTCTTTAGAGAAGACAATATCTAAAACTGCTGATTTGGAAAAGACTCTGTATGCATCTTTAAATTGTCGTATAATTTTACGACGTAATTTACATGTGGAAAGAGGTTTAGTAAATGGAGCAATGGGTCATGTTGTGGATTTTGTGAATTACCGAAATAGAGATGGATTTGAATTTATAAAAATTCAATTTGATGGAATTGAAGAAGTACAACAAATCAGTCATTGTTCTGCCTCAGTTTTTGCTTGTGAAAGATTTATATGTCCGCAGAAAACAGTTTCCTGTTTCTTTGGCATATGCAGGGAGTATTCATAAATCTCAAGGTTTAAGTGTAGATAGTGCTTTGGTGAATATCGGAAGTTCTGTGTTTAAGGAGGGTATGGCATATGTTGCTTTATCTCGAGTTAGAACTTTATCTGGATTGTACTTGATTGATTTTGATGACACAAAGATTAGTGCAGATCTAAATTGTGTAAAAGAATATAATAGGTTAAGAAGAGAGTATGCTCCAAATTTACCTCAATATCCTCTATTTGAAAAGCGTGTTGTAGGCCGAAAAAGAAGAAATGAGAAAAATTGTAAAGAAGTTGTAGAAAAAGGAAAAAAGTAGATGAACCAGTAATTGTAAGCAGAAAGGAAAAGGATTCAGTTAAAGATGTTGTTGGATTTCAGTTTGAAAACAGTTCTGGTGTCAACTGCTATGCTAATGTAGTGGTTAATGTTGTTTTTTTTCTCCAAACTGTACAAGAGCAGATTTCTGAAAATCGAGATCAAAGATTTTGTTGTTTGTTGAATTCTGTGTTTGAGAAATGTAGCAGTGATAGAACAAAAATACAAAGTGTTTCTGAAATTCGAAATGTTTTAGACATATGTTCTGGTCTAAATCAATTTTCACAGAATATTCAGCAAGATTGTCAGGAATTTCTAATGTATATGCTTGTTGTATTGCAAGATGAAGGTGTAGATGTAGAAAATCTTTTTGGCCTTTCTTATAAATGGCAACATGACTGCGACAATTGCTCGTTTTCAAGTAGTACTACAATAGACACTGAAAGATTTATATATTTGACTTTACCAGACTGCAAATCAGTGTCTTTTAATAATCTAGTTAGAGAAGCAAATCAAAACATGGTCTGTACTCGATGTAAATCTGCAATGCTATCAACATTATTTATACAAAGTTATGTATAGTATGTAATTTTAATGTTCCAACGATGTAGACCTGATGGAACTAAATTGACAACTTTAATTAAAGATTTTGTGGCTTCTCAATTGTCAATTTCAGGAAGAACCTTTGCAACTGCAGCAATTATTTACCATGATGGTCCTTCTACAACATCAGGGCATTACACAGCTTATTTAAAATGTCAAAAAGGCTGGAGTAACTGTGATGATACTCAATTGACTTTGAAACAACGTTTGCCTTCTGACTTACAAAATTCTTACCTAGTGTTCTTACAACCGAAATTTTAGGGAAGGTAATTGGCCTATAAAGATTACAGCAGTTAATAAAATTTAGTTTGATGTTCAAAATTACTTTCCGAGTGAGAGTGCTGAAGATAATAAAAAACATGTAGTTGTCATAGAGGTAGTATAAGTGTATCACGTAGTTTGTGATGTGAGTATTGTAGGAAATATTAATGAAAAGTAAGCGAGGAGTTGGAAATAAAACTATTGTTTCATAATGTAAAAGATGTTGGAGCTTTTCTTTCAGAAACTCGGGTAAATGGGAGATTAAGAACACTCTTGAGTAATTTCCAAAGAAAAGGACTTTCCATATACTATTTGGCCTCGTGGAAAAGTACGTGGATCAAAAGTGACTTAAGATAATTTTGATTGTGTTTTTTTTTGCCCGCTGTCATATGATGAGTAGTATTGAAGTCACTGTTTTAAGTGAAATTCAATATATTCTGAGAACAGCAAAAATAAACTATATAACATGTTGTACAAATTATTTTGTATTTTGTATTATCAAATATATATATCATGCTCCCCTTGTCTTATGCTCACTCGCCTTTATCCACTCTCTATCACTCCTCTTTTCTCAACCTCACTACCCTTCTTTCAGTCTACATCACCCCCGTTCCCTTACTCCACTTCCCTCAGTTATTTTCATTCCTCATGTTTACTGCCCTTTCCCTAACTCCCCTCCCACACTCAACTTCTTTCAGTCTCCCTACTTCACTTCCCTTCCCCTCTCTTTCTTTCATTTGCTCCCTCACTCATTCTTCTTCCTTTACTCACCTTCCTCAAATTCTCTCACTCCTCAAGTCACTCTCTCTGTCCTCTCACTTCCTCAGTCCCCTTCCCTCAGTCCCTCTCTTTTAGCCTTACTTTCTCTGTCCCTTGAGTCTCTCACTTCTCTTTTGTCTCACTCACTCCCTATAACTCACTCACACTCTGTCACTTACCTTTCTTTGCTCTCTCACTCAGTCTCCTACTGTTTCTCTTCCTTTCACTACCTCTATGTCCTCACTCCTTCACTCCCCTTGTCTCATGTTCACTTGCCTTTATCCTTCCTCTATCTTCCCTCTTTCCTCAACCTCACTGCTCTTCACTCACCCTCCCTCACCCTTGTTCCCTTACTCCGGTTCCTTCAGTTATCCTCATTCATCATCCTTAACTCCCCTTCCTCTTTCTCTCCTCAAGCACTTTTCCTTTTTTTTCAAGTCCCTTTGCTTCACTTCTCTTCCCCTTCTTTCCTTCCTTTGCTCCCTCAGTCATTCCCCTTCCCTCACTCACCTAACTCCCCTTTTCTCACTCTTTTTCTCACTCCCTCTATTCTCCCATATTCTCACTTGTCTTCCCTCACTCCCTCTCTGTTACCCTCATTCCCATTGCCCCTCACTGTCTTACGGCCCTACATTTACCCTCACTCACATTCCTTCCCTCAATGTCATGAATCCACCATCACTCACTCCTGCTTCCCTGTCACTCACTCTCCTTTCTTTACTTCCCTTTCTTTCCTTAGTTTTCCTAATGCACGTTCCTTCAGTATCTTACTCACTTTCACTTTATTTCTCTCTTCTTCTCTTGTTCTCTGCCATTGAATGTATCCATGTCAATATCCTCTTTGTAATTTGCTCTCCCTCTATTTCTTTTTCACTCTCTCTGACCTTCACCATTCCTTTGTTTTCCTTTCTGAGTCCTTCACTCCTACTTTATCTCTTACTACCCTTTTATGACTTTTAATCTCCTGCTTTCTTGTATTGTAAAATATATATTATAAATATTATAACGTACTTTTTTTTATCTTCCACAGATATTGAATTTACTAAAAATATGTAAGTAAATTTACATTACTTATAAGGTAAGTTTGTCATACAAAATTTAGTTTTTCAACATTCTTTTCCTTAACCTCACTACTCTTCTCTCACCCACCCACACCCCCGTTCCCTTACTGCGCTTCCCTCACTTATTCTCAATCCCCATGTTTACTCCCCTTTTCCTCACTCCCCTCCCACACTCACCTTCTTTTAGACCTTTTCCTTCATTTCTCTTCCTTTCTCTTCCTTTCCTTCGCCCCATCACTCTTTTCGCTTCCCTTACTCTCCTTACTCGACTTCACTAACTCCTTCTCTTACTCCCTCTTTCCTCTTAGTTCTACACTCCCCTTCTCTCATTCTCTCTCTGTTAGCCTTATTCTCTGCATCCTCTTATTCTCTCACTCCTCTTCTGTCACGCTCACTCCCTAAAACTCAGCCACACTCCCACACTCACTTTCTTTCAGCTCTCCTGTTTTACTTCCCTTCCTGTCTCTTCCCTTCCTTCACTCCTTCACTCTTTTACCCTCTGTTACTCTCCTTACTTCACTTAAAAAACTCCTTCTCTCAATCCCTCTATCCTCTTACTTACTCACTCCCCTTCCGTCACTCTCTCTCTGTTACCCGCATTCTCTCCGTCCTCTTAGTCTCTCACTCCTCTTCTGTTGCACTCACTCCCTATAACTCAGCCACACTCCCTCAAATATCTTTCTTTGCTCCCTCACTCAGTTCTCTTTTCTCACTCTTTCCTTCACTTCCTCTGTCTCCTCACTCCCTCACTCCCCTTGTCTCACGCTCACTTGCCTTCATCCACTTTCTATCACCCCTCTTTCCTCAACCTCACTGCTCTTCTCTTACCCTATCTCACCCCCGTTCCCTTACTCCGCTTTCTTCACTTATCCTCATTCCCCATGTTCACCCCCCTTCCCCTCATTCACCTCCCACACTCACCTTCTTTCAATCCCCCTACTTCACTTCCCTTCCCCTCTCGTCCCTTTCTTAGCTCCCTCACTCATTTTCCTTTCCTCTCTCACTGCACTCCACTTCACTCAGTCCTTTTAAATTTGTAAAGAATACAGCTCTTTTTGGAGAATTGGAGGTAGTTCTAAAAAGAACTGTTTTTTTCTTCTTTTTTAGGTTTTAGTTTTTTTTACTTTTTTTGAACGTTTTTAAAAAAAAATTGTTTTTTTTTCTGAACAAAAACAAAAAGAGGGAATGCCAAACTGCTCAACAGGAGCAAAAAAAAGGGGAAAATTAGGGCTGGGGAGGGCAGCGATGGTCTTCGCTTTTGCGTACAATGAGCATGATACTCTGCTCTCCCTAGCAAAGCAGTTCATCACATTGCTTACACTTGATAGTGATGTCAGTGAAAACAGGCTGAATGTTGGGGATCAGCTCCACTGGTCTTCCTCTCCCCGATGTTGTTGCTCCTCCGGTGGATGTTGAGGCACCATCCCTTGGGGGATTATGTGCCAGGTCCCTTACACTCTCACGGGCATAGTTCTGGGGGTGCCTCCTTTGAACATGCCTGATCATTGTTGAGTTGCCAAAACTATATTTCCTTCTAGGGTCACCCCGAGAAAGAACTGTTTGCCAAATCTTACACTCCACCTTAGGAGAATTAACCATCTTTTCCCCTGGTGGAATTGTAAAAAATTTCCAGATAAAGTGCTCCTTCACCTTTGGCTGAGGAGGGTCCTCCTGGATAAACTCATCAGAGTCTTCACTGCTGCTAGGTGGTCTTGCAGCCATTCTTTCAAAAGTAATGAAGAGAAACAGGGAACAGGTCTTGCTCTCTCCAAAGTGAAAGAAGTAGTGAAGGAAATGGGTGGGGTTTTCATTAGTTGTAAAAAAAAACTGTAAAGAACCAATGAAAAGTGTTATTTTAAGGTCACATTACTTGACACGCTTACGCTGCGCCCACCGGAGCGCTTCCGGGGGCGCTTACGCGGCACACGAACGTAGGCGCTTCCGGGGGCGCTTACGCGGCGCGCCTAAATGACATTTTGCTACCTTTTCGGAAATACGTTTAAAGTTAAAATACGGGTATTTAAAATCAAAAATATTAGTTTTATAAGTATGCCACTAAATGTCTTGCATTATTTTTTACTTTAAATACAATTTTTTTTTTCTCGCATGCGGGAATAGCGCTCTCGCTGCGCTCTCGGGTGAGCTTACCGGTGCCCTGAGCGCTCCGAGCCAAAATGATAAAAAAAAACCTACGTGAAAAATACATTGAAAAATTCATTTTTTAAAAAAAATAATAGTAATTAATAGTTATAAAAAACAGCTACTAAAAAAAAAATTCACTTTAAAAATCGTAGGTTACAAACTCGATATACAAAGGAATTAGCTTTTAAAAAACCTTTGAAATTCACTGAAAAAACCATAGGTTTCACAATCGTTATAGTTCGGAATTAGCATTTAAAAAACACTGACCATGTCATGAATGATGTAATATGTGACATCATCAGCAGTGGATTGCGGGCGCGCGAGTTATAGTAAGTCCAACTAACTATAACGTGGGAATTTCAATGGTTTTGTATGAGAAAAATGTTCAGCTAACTATAACTGGTGTGAAACTTATGGTTTTTTCTGTGAATTTCAAAGGTTTTTTAAATGCTAATTCCTAACTATAACAATTGTGAAACCTATGTTTTTTTCTGTGAATATATATATATATATATATATATATATATATATATATATATATATATATATATATATATATATATATATATATATGCAGCTCCAATTTCTCAGCTCCTCAGTGAGAAAACAGCACTCGGAAATCGGACTGGTGCTTGTACTTCGTTTAATTTGTGAAACAGAGTGAAACAGACGCGTTTCGGCTACAAGCCTTCCTCGGTGTCAATCGAGCCCCGCAGGTGAGCCATACATATTCAGTGAGGTGCCTTGTAAACATAAAAGACGGACCACAATCATAGCGCATCTATGGGGGCCATCTTGGAGTGGAGTTTTTGTGTTTGTATTGCCGTGGATCGGCATGTCACCCTTCAAAAGAGATGCTGTTGAGGGTTTTAATGGTCACATAACTGCAAATGATAATTTGAAATTTCCTAAACAATCTAGATTTTCAACGTCAAATGGACTCAATATAGTGCCGTGGATCGGCTGGGTCCCCTCGTTCAAAGGCTCTAACGAGGGCCATGTCTATGTAGACCATATACAGTGTCATAGTAACTCCTTAGTACATCCTCATTTGAATACCATTTTGTATAACCTTATGCAATGTTTACAAAACATCAATATTACAAGTGCTGTACATATGTGGGTGCTTCATCTGTTTAGGAAATAGTGAGAAAGTAAAAGTAAAAAATACAGTCCTTCCAAATAATAACGTTTTCATTTGTCTTATCACAGTACTGGGTTTGCCCCATAAAGAAAGAAGGAAGAGTTCATGAGCTCATCAACTAACCAATTTGCTTGTAATCTAATCAAGATTATAAACATAAGTAGACAAGAGAACAAGAAGAAAAAGAAAAAAGGGAAAAAGTGAAAAAATAATAAATAATAATAAAACGGGAGAAAGGGGAGGTTTACAGGAAAAGGAGGGAGGTTTTAGTGAAGGTAAAAGAAATAGGGAGGGACATGAAACAGGAAAAGAGACGTGATTGGAGAATAAGTTGTATATATATACACATATGCGTTCAGATTCATGAAGTAAGGTAGATCCATATGATTCGCAATCATGCTCAATTTTACATTCTGATTCCTAGTCATTACCTTGCATTTGATGTACCTTATTCACAATGTTCCTTATGATCTCAGTATTCTCATGTTTGGCAGTTTCCAAACTTTTTACATTTTCTGCACGTTTAGCAATTATATCCTTTTAGCATTTTTAGCAGCTATAGCATTTTAAACAATTCGAGTAGATGGTATAGCGAAATTCAGATCTCTATTCTAGCCAAAGTATTGTCTACTTGCCCAGGTGAACAGCCAGTTCTTCTCCGCTGTTCAACCCTCGAGGTGCCTTAGTCGTCAGATCGATTATGTATCTGCATTCTAGACGTCTGAGTTGTTTTAGTCTGTCACCTCCCCGAATGCTTGCTGGAATACAATTGAGCCCGAAGTATTGGAGCTTGCTCCTATCCCTATTGTGTGCCTCATTGAAGTGTCTTGCGACTGGGTATGATGTGTCAACCTTCTCAATCGCCCTTTGATGTTCTAGGACCCTCATCTTTAATGGATTGATGGTGCTACCCACGTATCTTAGGCCGCAAGGGCAGACAAGACAATAGACTGCAAATGGTGTGCTGCATGTCATGAATTTCTTTATAGGTTTCATGATATCTGCCCCTGGTACATGATAGGATAGTATCCGTCTGCTCCCAGCACAGGCTTTACATTTACCACAAGGGTAAAAGCCCTTCATTTCGGTTAGTGTCTGTTGTTTGGGTTTCCTCTGTTCAAAGTGGCTACGCACAAGCGTATCTTTAAGAGATCTTGCTTTGCGAAATGTGATCTGCGGTTTCGCGGGAATGTCCTCTTTAATGGTCTGATCTGTCAAGAGGATATGCCAGTTTTTTGCCATTATCCCTTTGAATATATGTGATTCTGAGCTATAAGTTGTTATCATGCGGAACTTGCCGCCTGTGTCTTTCTTTTTTGATTCAGTCATAGTTTGGAGTAAACCTGCCCTTGGGATTTTCCTGACCTTTGCCAATGTTCTTTCTAAAGAGTATGCATCATATCCTCTTTTGATAAATCTTTCGATACTCCCCTCTGCTGCTAGTTCAAAGTCTTCATCTCTGCTGCTGTTCCTCTTTAGCCTTAACAGCTCTCCATAGGGAATGCTCTGTATGAGTTTAGTTGGGTGATTGCTGTCTGCCCTTAAGATTGAATTACCTGCCGTGGGTTTACGGTATAGTGAGGTATGCAGTCTTTCCTGGTCAACAAACACTCTCAGGTCAAGAAAATCCACTGCCACTGGATCCACCTTTCCTGAGAAGTGTAGATTGTAATTGTTGGCATTCAAGACCTCGATATATCTCAGAGCCATCTCCATCGTCCCCTGCCACACGATGAAGAGGTTGTCGATATATCGGTGCCACCTCACTACCCTGCCTGATTCTATTTATTTGTGTATTTTGTAAAGCGCAACAGCTGCCCCAATGGGGCGTCCCGGCGCTAATAAATCATGGAACTTAGAGGCTAGGCACCAATGGGGCATTATATGGGGAAGAGATGTGTTTTCAGGGACTTTCGGAATGCTGATTCAGTTTGACAGGCTCGTAATGCAACCGGGAGGTTATTCCAACACCGAGTGGCACAGACCTCGAATGTTTTCCCTCCGGCGCGAGTACGTTTAAATCTAGGGGTTTCCAGCAGAAGTAGGGAATTTGAGCGTAATGTCCTGGTGTTGACATACGGTCTCAGAGTGCTTTTCAGATGGGCCGAGCCTTTGCCCTTGGAGGCCCGGAAAGCCAGGGTCTAGTCCATCCGTACAGAGTACCATGGGCACCCGCTCCTCCCACCAGCCCACGAACAGGTTCGCGTAGCTGGGAGCGAAGCAGGTACCCATGGCCGTCCCAGATACCTGTATATAATATTGATCATCAAACAGGAAGATGTTACTTGTCAGGCAAAATTCGACAAATTCCAACAACATACAGTTATGTAAGGCAAATCTTGCTGATCTCTTATTGAGATAATGTTCGACCGCTGTAATGCCAAGTTCGTGTCTTATATTCGTGTAGAGACTTGATATATCCAGAACCATCAGCAGGTATGTAGGTTCCCATGTGAGGTCCTCAATTTTCATCAGGAAATCTTTAGTGTCCCTGATGTGAGATTTCAATTCTCTAACCAATGGGAATAGGTAATTATCGATGAACTTAGACATGTTCTCCGTTAAGCCATTGATCGATGAGACTATTGGTCTCCCTGGTGGTTCAGTGGCATTTTTGTGAAGTTTCGGCAGGTGGTAGAATGTTGGTACCGTTGGATTATTGCTCCGTAGGAAGAGATTTTCTTCACTGCCCAGCATCGATCTTTTGTACCATTTGTTTATCAGTTCGTCGTATTGCTTTATGCTCTCATGATATCTCTCCCCAGTTGTTTTCTGGTAGTAGTTAATATCCGCTTATTGTTTTAGGGCTTCTTCATGATAGTAGTCTCTGGAGAGGATCACAACATTTCCCCCCTTATCCGAGGGTTTTATGATGATCTCTTCATCTTGTTGCAAATTTTTGAGAGCATTTCTTTGCTCGACTGTGATGTTATCCGCCCATTTTGATGTTTTTTGCTTGCCTCTCATTTCTTCTAAGTCTTTCAAGACTGTCTCTGAGAATGCATCAATGGCGTCCCAGGGCATGATTGGGCAGAAAGTAGATGCTGGTTTGAATGAACTTTCATCCCTGTCCTGTTCAATTGCATTTTTTTGTGCTCTTTCCACCATTGAGGCTTCTTGTGAGTTCTGCGTATCGACATTTAGTCTCAGTCTCTCGAGATTGTCCACACTTCTTAGGTCATTGCATGACAGGAGGTCAGTGGCCGTCATTCTTTTCGATATTATTTTCGTGGTTTTTGTTGCTGCTCTGATCTTGTGATATTTATGCAGTTTAAGTTTTCTTACAAAACCGTGTAGATCGATTCTGGTTTGTGTATATTCAGACCTACTGTTCGGACTAAAAGTTAACCCCAAGCGCAGTAGATTTTCTTCTGCTTCCGTTAACGATTTAGTTGTGAGGTTAACAACAGTTAGATCTTCAGATGTTCCTAAAATCTGTTCGGATTCTTTCGGTTTCTCCTTGGCCGGCTTTGTCCTCCTCCTGCCACCGCCTGCCCTGCGTGTCCTGCGTTTTGGCTTTCCGGTGGTTTCACCTTTCCCCCACGCAGCCATGCCTGGCGTATGACCTTGAACTCGTCCTGAAAATGGGGAGTTGAGGCTGCCTCTTCGCCTTTAGATTTCTCAGTTGTAGTTTTCTTACGGCGTTCCTCCACTGATTCGTTGTCCGTTACATCCGATTCAGATGTTACTTCTGGTGAGACTATGCCCAATGCTTTTTTTCGGTATACCTCCTTTCTACGGGCGTCGTATTTTTTTGCGAAGGTAAGTACTCTACCTTGTAGATAATCGTTTTCGTCTCTAGTATATTTTTCTTGTTTTCTTGTCTTTATTTTTTCTTCATATTTGGTTAGTCTCGTTTTCATCTGATCCTTTAATGTTAAAATTTTGTCAGCTGCTTCCTCCTTCGCCAGATCTGCTTCTAGTGTCGCGATCTCCGCTACAGCTTTATCACGGTCGCTCCAAGCATACTGAACCAAGATTCTTAGAGTTCCCTCACAGTAATTGGCGGTATGTGCCGCCCAGTCTGTCAGCAGTTGAGGATCAGGGTTCTCATATGATGGGATAGTGTATACTCTGAGACCTCTCGGCACTCTTTTGTCATCGATGTAGCTCTGCAAACTCGTTGCCTCCCACCACTTACGCACCTCGCGCTCATGAAGTCTCTCCAACTTAATCAGGAGCTCTTCCAGTTTAGTGTGACGTTGTGGCTGCTGCTGTGTGTTTATTACTACAGCTGTTGCATCCTGTTTCCTAAACATGCCCCTGGCTGCATCTCTGCGTGCATTCTCGCAATACATGCCCTGAATGGGCTTTCGTTTTCCTTCTGTTTATGTCAGTACCTGTGCACCAGTCTCTGGTTCCCTGTCACCCTGCTGCGCGTCGCAATTAGTCAATATATGTCTTTGAGCACGCGCTTACCTCGGGAATGGATCTAGCCCCGGTCGCCTCAATGCGTGCGGTGACTGTCCTCAGCTCGTTCCGCTAGGACTTAGCTCTTCCTGGTCCCCGACCTTCGGTAACGCGTTAGTGATTGCAGCGGTGCCTGTCTTCAGTTTCAATGCTCCTGGTCCCACTGGTCCATCGGGGCACTCGCGGGTGGGTGCGGTCTGCGGCAGCGGGTCCCGCAAATCTATGCAGCTCCAATTTCTCAGCTCCTCAGTGAGAAAACAGCACTCGGAAATCGGACTGGTGCTTGTACTTCGTTTTATTTGTGAAACAGAGTGAAACAGACGCGTTTCGGCTACAAGCCTTCCTCGGTGTCAATCGAGCCCCGCAGGTGAGCCATACATATTCAGTGAGGTGCCTTGTAAACATAAAAGACGGACCACAATCATAGCGCATCTATGGGGGCCATCTTGGAGTGGAGTTTTTGTGTTTGTATTGCCGGCATGTCACCCTTCAAAAGAGATGCTGTTGAGGGTTTTAATGGTCACATAACTGCAAATGATAATTTGAAATTTCCTAAACAATCTAGGTTTTCAACGTCAAATGGACTCAATATATGTGCAAAAACCTCCGTTTCCCTCGTGCTGCCGTCTCACACTCAGCCACGAACAGGAACCAGGCACGGACCAAAGATTTCGGATGAGGTATTTACTTTATTACTGTCGCCATAACGTTTCGGCTCGCTTGAGCCTTGATCACATGACAGCGTGTCATAGTGAAGGGTGTGTATTTAAAGTGCAAGTGCTACCATTTCATTGGGTCATGATTAAATAAAGATAGAAAACAGACCTGATGCAACATCTTTGTAAAATACAAGATATGTACAGTTTAGAACATACAGGTTATAAAATGCATATATATATATATATATATATATATATATATATATATATATATATATATATATATATATATATATATATATATTACCTACTGACGGTCGCCAGTAGGTATATATAGTTAGGATTTTTTCCCTATGGGATTTTTGAAAATTCTATGTCTAATAACTTTGGCGTTTGTGGACGGAATTGGCTGAAATTTTCTGGAAAATTGAACATTTTGTTTCTGAGCAGCCCCTGGAAATTTGGGGAGGTTTTGTCAAGGGGGGGCCGAGAAAAAAGGGGGGTCCCAAAACGTGTTTTCCCCATGCAATTTTCCATAGGGCGGTTGGCCTCACTTTTAGCCCGAACGGCTGAATGGATTTGCATGAAACTTGGCAAAATTGTAGGGACTGGTAGCCCGATGTGCCTTTTGTAGGTCTCAATATATGTGCTCCAGTGGATTTTGAGAAATTAACGTTTAAAAAAAGATATATATCTGTAAGCGCGCTCCAGGCAGCGCTCCGGTCCGCGGACCTTAAGCGTACCGGAACTTCGCGTAGCGAAGCTGATTGGCTCTCCGGTGTCTGTCAACATTCTAAACAGTCCGGAGCGGCCGCCATCTTGTCTCTCGGTAGGATTGAGAGACAAGAGGAGGCCAAAACAAAGGGGGAAATAACCATAAGGGGGCATAGTAGATCCTCCCTGACCCCCTAGGTTTAATGTGGAGGCTTTAAAAGGGCCCCGCGGGGCAAAAAAAAAAAAAGAATTTTTTTTTTTTTTTTGCGTGGGTAGCGCCCGGTCCGCGAACCGGGAAGTGTTCTAGGCAGCGTACTACAATGAAAAATGAATGATAGACTTTTCAAATGCTGTATGTTAATTGATTGTTGGTTTTGTTGATTATTTTTTATTTTCTTTATTTTTTAAGCATTTTTTTTTATTGTGATTGTGTTTCATAATTTATTAAACTTTCTAACATTTCATTGTCAGAAATTTCATAATTATCATTGAATATACATTGTAGTCTCTGAGGGTGTAAAATGTCCTCATTTTCAAGGAGGTTATCTACTGCTTGTACACATTGCAGTAGTTCTTTGTCTAAAGTTTCATCGAAAAATTCAATATCATTTTCATCAATGATTTCTTGGCTGCTCTCTTGCAGGACAATTTGAAATTCAACTTTCTGTTCGCCTTCCATTTTGCCTGAAATTTAGATTAAAAAAATATATATTAGTAGAGATAGGGCACTGTTGGGATTAATTTTAGATAGGCAGTTTTTATCAGTGAATTTATCTTTGGGCAGTGTATAGTATCAGAGTGGAAGTAGGAATATAAAAAAGTGTATGTGATTTAACGTAAGTAAATTCATAATTATACAAGAGAAGCCTAACTCCATCCATAACTATAACAGAGAAGTCTATCTAAATCTATAACTACTACAGAGGGATAGTATATAACTATCAGAAAAATTTTACCATATTAACTTATAGTGCACAATATACTTCAGTTTTAAAAATAAAAACTTACCTTTAGAAAGAAGTTGAAGGAATTAGTGAAAATCCTATTGAAATGTACACCAAGAAGTAGTAGTCAAAATGGCTGTGTTTTCTTCTCTTCCTTTATATATATTCAGGTATATAACCAATGAAATGTCAGGTAAAAAAAGTAGAAAATGAAAGTAACATATTAATTGGTTGTCAATTCCAACACTTCAGATGTGTTTTGTGAAGTAATTTACCTCACGGTATTTAGAGAGGTCTACAGGCTAAATGGCTAAATGGAATTCCAATCAAATTTGTGAAAATGGTAGGGATTGGTATGTAGTATGAGCTAATCTATATTTGGTGAAATTGTCTCCAGTGGCTTTTCTGTGAACTACTTTCCCACCTTTTTTGATGGTGCGCTTCCCAGGGAGCGACCCGGTACGCGAACCGTTGAGCGCCCCGGTTCGCGAACCTTAAGCGTTACGGGAGTCCACCATTTTGTGTTTCGGTCGAATTAAGATACAAAATGGAGGGCAAATAATGTTCAGAATGGGTAGAAGGGGGCACGGTAGACTTATCTTGACCCCCTAGGTTTTGTGAGGGTGGCTGAGGAGGCTTATATGTGCGAAAAAAAAACATTTTTTTTTTTAAATTTCGCAAGGTTAGCTCCCGGTTCGCGTACCGGGTAGCGTCCCAGGGAGCGTACTTTGTTGAAAATTAGTGAAAAAAGTTAGAGGAAAAATAACAATTGTGAGTGATCAGATGTAGGGTAGCTCTGAGAAGAGCTTTTGGGTTTATGGTACATTTAGGTACTTATAAGTAGGTACCAATGCACATTCTTAAATTCAGAGTGAAAATTCTGTTGCCCTCATCTGAGAAGTGAACTCCATCTCCTCTGTAGATATCTTGCATGTAGTAACGCAAGTTATTGTTGTACAGGGAGCCCATTCCATGGTCTCTCATGTAAGCTGAAACAGATTTGTTTACATGCTTCCTCGACTTCTCAATTTGTGGACAAAATTGGTTTGACCACCTCCATTTCTGTCTTTGGCATATATTTGAATATACCAAGGCAGTCTGAGGAAAAAGTGCCATTAATTGCTCAAAGGTGTCCTTTAAAAGCATTTCCAGACCTACACCAGTCAAAGTGCCCAAGTCATTACCTCCACAGTGCACAATTAACAGGTCAGGTTTGGGCAAATGCATAAAGGTTTTCACCAATGGTATCAATTGGTGACATTTTAATCCTCTGTGGCCAAACAACTTAATTTCCACATCTTGTAAATTGAGGTTAGGTAAATTCCTGTTTTCAGCGTACCTTTGAGCCCAGTGAATATAACTATGTCCAACAATCCAGACAGAAAACATGGTGAGAGAAGGTTCTCCTGCAGTCAGATGAAGTGTGGCAATGAAATGGCAGTTGAAAAAATGAGAGTTTAAAATGAAAAAAACTGTGGAGTTTCTGTGTTCATGAAGCAGTAACAGTGATTGGTGGATTTTGATTGCTGAAAACAGAAAGTTAGGGTGCACGGATGAGTTATTTGAAAGATGTATTTTGAATGGTCAATAAAAAATCATTAAATGAAAGAATGCACTGGATATGCAGGTGCACTGAGAGTTCAGAGTTCAATTGCAACATTGTTGTGTGAACTTGCAAACACCAGAAGTCTTCCAAGAGGTGGTTGCCATGCAGAAAAGGCAGAAAGGGCAGAGGGGGGAAGGGTTTTCATTTGAAAAAAAGTGAGGGAAGAGTTTTGATTGGGTGACATGAGAGATATGTGTGAAGAATTACAGCATTTCTGTGCTTTTGATAGCTGCAGACTCTGGAGTGCATACCTTTTGCTCTGCTGAAGACAAATTGGTGTGTTTCTGAGACTGTTTTCAAACTCAAAGTATTTGCTAAGGTGAGAAAATATTTCTTTAATTTAGATAGAGAATAGTGTGCTTTAAGGAGAAAATTATGAATTATGTGGCGCAAATTGCTTGTAAATATGTTCCCACCTGTGCATGGAAAATTTAGATTTTGAATGTTTGTGTTACATAGCCATGTTAAAAGTGATACAAACATGCTGCAAAGGCAATTAAAAAACGCTTTTATGTGTCTTAAGGACATTTTAAGTAATTTTCCCATGTGCAGTGTTTTGAAATTATGATTTGAAAATCGTTTTTGGGGAAAAGGAATTGTTTTTAAATTTATGACAAGGACATAATGGTGTATGCTTCTTTATAAGGCAATTGACTGTCCCTGATGTTATTTTTCCCATTTTAATGTAAGACCTTTCTCTGTGGCGCAAATTGCTTGTAAATATGCTCCCACCTGTGCATGGCAAATTTAGATTTTAAATGTTTGTGTTACATAGCCATGTTAAAAGTGACCCAACCATGCTGGAAAGGCAATAAAAAAACACTTTCATGTGTCTTAAGGACATTTTAAGTAATTTCCCTGTGGGCAGTGTTTTCAAATTATGAATTGAAAATCGTTTTTGAGGTAAAGGAATGTTGTTAAAATTTATGTGCGCCATATGCCCCCAAATTTCTTTTTCAGGGGGTGCAGCAGGGTGTTCTTGAGACACCCCTGCACCCTTGGAAAAATTCCTATTTTGTGATGAGCTAATTGCTAATCGCAAATTGCACCTTCATTCCTATGAGCCTCCTAGCCCATGGAAATGAATGGGTAATTTGCAATTAGCAAATTGCTCATTGCAAATTAGGAATGGTAAAGAATTGCTATTTATTCCTTAAAATTCGCTATTTAGGAAATGCAAAATAGTTTGATGGTACATATGGTGGTTCATCTGTAACAAGATAAGAAGCTTAGGGATACATTTATGATGACTGGCGAAATAAAGTGCAAATCACTTACTTCATTGGTAGGCCTTTACATGTATTATCTCCTCTGTATTCTTCATCAAGCGTAACTTTAATCTGCAATCCTGAGTAGGCCTCACCTTAAACAAACCTTTGGGTAGGCCACACCTTATCGTCATCCTGGATTAATCATTTAAAATGCTAGGGACAGATTTATGATAGGTGTATGCCTCTTTTGCGCCACTGTGCGTCACTTTTATGATGCAGCGGCGGTGCAATAGATTTGCTATGAGGCGACAAAATTACAAATTGATGCATTTAGGCAGATATGTCATGGTGTAAAAAAAACGTACCACATGAAACCAATGCAGCAGTGATGCAAAAGATGCACCATGTTGCAAGACAGGCCTCACTTGGGGCCATATGTATCAAGCTAATTAGCATTCGCAAAGATCAAAATTCTGCGAATTTCGGCCTTTGCGAATGTTAATTAGACAAATGGTATGTATCAAACAAGTTTGATGCAAAATAAGGAGTAGCAAAATTTGCTATTCCTTATTTTGCGATTGCACTGAAGGATTTGCAAATTTTGCGATTACTTAAATGCAATGTATCAAACAAAAAATATGTAAAAAATGACATTAAGGATTTGGAAACTATTGTGGTAAATTGGTGGTAATTTGTGAATTCTTTTCAAAAAGCTTTTTTTCAAAAAAACAAAAGGTCCCATATGACGCCAACACATGCCCTTAGGGCATGTATGTGTGCCATATGCCCCCAAATTTCTTTTTCAGGGGTGCAGCAGGGTGTTCTTGAGACACCCCTGCACCCTTGGAAAAATTCCTAATTTGTGATGAGCAAATTGCTAATTGCAAATTAAACCTTCATTCCTATGAGGCTCCTAGCCCATGGAAATGAATGGGTAACTTGCAATTAGCAATTTGCTCATTGCAAATTAGGAATGGTAAAGAATTGCCATTTATTCCTTAAAATTCGCTAAATAGTTTGATGGTACATATGGCGGTTCATCTGTAACAAGATAAGAAGCTTAGGGATAGATTTATGATGACTGGTGCATCACCAGGGATGTGTCAGTCATCCTGCGCCGCTGTTCCGCCAACCATGGTGTGCTGCATTTACAATGCGGGGCATCATGGGGCAAAAATGGCACAGATGCGTGATGTATCTGTGCTGTAAAGGTAGTGATTGCTGGAGTTGTATCGCAAGTGCGATGCAGCTCAAGCAAGGCTCAGGGGTGCCCCATCTCCACAATGTTGCGTCAAGACCTATGCCTGCTTAAAGCAGGCGCAGGGTTTTGACGCAGCTTTCTCCTATCTGATTGTAAATACGGCACACCATGGGTGGCAGAGCAGCGGTGCACGTTAACTGGTGCATGCCTGGGGATGTGCCATTTAACATAAATCTGCCCCTTTACATTTAAGTATGTGCAGGACACACAGAGTCGGTGAGGCTTATCCAAGGTTAAGAAGAGATGAGTCCTGTTCACTGAAAAATTAGACATAGTCTTCACCTGATCAGCATTGCTGGACATGGCTAAATAATAGCTGCAAAATATTACTCTTGTTAAACAATTTTACTATTATAATCTCTGAGATTTGTCTCTTACTCTGCAACATCTCATTGTTGTTATCTTTCTTTAAAGATAAAGACAACATCAACATGAGCGACAATCTGCAATCAGTTGATTTTGACCTCATCATTGAACTTGTAATTGAAACATCAGTGGATGTTGATGCATTGGATGATTTAAATCCTGAGGATGAAGAAGAGCGTGATGAGGATGCAGATTTGTCCGAATTATATGACATAGGGTGGGCAGCTGACCTGCTTGAGCCTATGGAAATATAAACATTTATTTTTAAAATGTATAATTAATAAAAAGTAAAAATGTAAACCGTTTAATTTAAAAATAAAGACACCTTCAAAAACAGGTTATGTGTAGTGTCTTCAATAAAATATTAAAATATGCTCATTAAATTAGATCAGATTCACATATAAAATAGCACAGGTAACATAAATATAAATGTCATTTCTTTTCTGCTATTTCTGTATTGTAAATTTGCCAAGGACTAAAAAATCTTGTATTTAAAATGTCAAGTAGTGTGTTAAGTTTTTGATCACTGTTATTGATTTACTGTTTGGTAATAATGGTTAATAACATTTTTTATTATATTTTACCACAGATTCAACTGCAGATCATTTCAAGATTTCACCATGCCAACAATAGAAAGACAGAGAATGGCTGCAAAACGTCAAAGACAGCAGGTGAAACAAAATAAGCAGCAGTCCTCTAACAAAAAGATTTGTCAAGTCACGAAGAAAGCACCGGGTAAGAGCACAAAATATTTCATAAGAAATATGTGTAGTAAAAAAAATATTACTACAGAAAATGTTTCAGTCCATAAAAAGAGAAGCAAATCAAATGGAAAGGAAAGGCCAATCAAAAATGTTACTGCTAGAGCAAGAGATAACTCTGTGCATGATAGTAGAAGGAAACAACAGTTTAGGGACATTCGTAAACGAATGTTCCGCAACAGGATAATTGGAAATTTGTTAAAAAATATTAAGAAAGGTCAACAGAAACTGGTTTTTTATAAGAGAAAAAAAAAGTTGAGAAAGTTATTGATCAGGCATTTGAAATTAAACGTAAGTTATTTATTTTGATAATCAATAGAATTAGGAAGCTAAACAAGGCAATTTATGATTTCAAAAGAAATAGTAGATGGAAGAGAATAGTTAATCGTAGTAATTTTTGTGAAGTTTTTTCTGGAGAATGGATGCATAGTTCAAGCTGTGAGGCATTTTTTAATGAGGAGAGTTATTTCCAGGATAATGATTTGGTGCATGCAGTTGACACCAGTGGTCGTGCTTATGAAGTGAAAGATGGTTGTCCAGTTGAAAAAGAAAAACTTGTGACAACAGAGACAGAAGAGGTGTTAGGTAATGAGGTTTTAGGAAGACGTGCTAAGGGTCCTGTGTACACCTGGAAGTGTAGTAGTATTTGTAGTGTGCGACAGGATTCCATCAATTTGCTTTGTGATTTTGTACGGTCATTTAATAAGAAAAGTTTGAAGCAGAAAATAAGGTTGTTGCAAGAATTAGATCCTTGCAGAGTGAGAGAAGTGACAGGTTTGCATGGTCATTCACTGGCTTGTCTTTCCAGGAGAGTATGCCAGAGTGTTTTTCATCATTTCAGGATGCTAGCAGTGCATCATAATAAAGTGAGGAAATTAGTTAGAATGTTGTATTATGCTAAGAGTCCAGCAATTATGCTTAAACAAGTATGCGCTGCTCTTTTGCATGGTTCTGAAATAGATGTGAAGAACATATGTGAAGAAATTGAGTTTTGTTACTTTGGAAGTAAAGAGGAGAATGTTGAAATTGACCCAGAAGAAGAGGGTAATGTGGAAGATAGTGTACAGGTTTCCAGTACAGATAATTTCCAGAGGGAAATTGCGACGTTTCAGGTGAAATCAAGTGAGAGGCCTAATTTCACTTGTGTGTGTTGTCGACGCACTTATTATAAGAATCAGACTAAGTTAGTGGATTTATATGCAAAAAGTGAAAGGGAAAATAATAGTGAATGGAAGGATTTTGCAACATACTTGATGGTAGAAAATTGTTTTGATTTGGGATTCGATCAACGTGTGTGTACTTATTGTTGTTGCAAATTAAATCAAAACCAGATGCCTGCTAGAGCAGTTCATAATAATCTGGAATTGGTTGAGATTCCTTCTGAATTGAAGGATTTAAATACTTATGAATCTATTTTGATTCAAAGTATCCATCCCTTTCAGGCTATTGTAAGAATGGAGCCAAAGACAGGGAAATTGCCTCCATCAGATTTACAGAGAGGATTAAAGGGAAGAGTTGTTTATTTGCCTCTAGATTTGAAGAAAAACATTAACACAATTGGAGTAGAAAAAGTGGAAGAGGAACCTCTGGTTATCTTAGTTAATGGGGTTCCGACAAAGAATAAGAAAACATGGCAAGATTTAGTAGATGTTAGGAAAGTTAAAAAGGCAACATTGTATTTGAAAAAAAATAATAAATACTATAAGAATGTATATGTTGCAGAAGAGGAAGTAAGTGAGGAAGAGGATAGCGATTTGTGTGCTGGTCAAATTGAGAAAGTAGAACCCTCTACTAGTGAAGAAATATATGAACATTATAGTGTTCATCCTTTGCATTCCAAGGAAGTCATGGGGAATGCTATTGAGTTGTTTCAAATGAAACAAGCCAAAGGGAGTCCCATTAGTGTTTGGGAGGAAAGTTTGGAAGCTCGGTGTTTCCCACAGCTTTTTCCAACAGGTCAGGGAGGAAGATATGATGAGCGACCTCATCAAATTCCTGCTTCTGAATACCGGACTTTGCGATTGTATGCAGGAGATGCTAGGTTTCGACAATGCATTCCCTATTTGTTTCATCTCCTGTTTGAAAGCGATCTGTCTGGACTGTCATATGCAGTGAACCACATCTTGAAAAGTGGTATACACATGCAAAACATCTCGGCAAGTGACTTTATGGATAAAGTCAATGTCCAAGACAGTATTTTGGATTCTCACCTGATTAATCTCATGGAGTGTCAGCGTGGTACTAATGAGTACTGGTACCGTCGTCATGGTGATTTAAAATGTATGCTGAGGAACTTAGGTACTCCCACATGGTTCCTCACTCTGAGCTGTGCCGAGTATGGCTGGGAAGACTTACTTGAATTTCTACGAGAGGCAAATGCTAACGTAGATAACATCGAATTCAAGACACCCGGAGAACTGTGCTCTTTGGATCCAGTCAATGTATGTAGGTACTTCAATCATAGATTTGAAGCTATGATGTCTTTCATCATGAATAAGAAGAATCCACCTCTTGGAGAGGTGTTGGATTTCTTCTGGAGAAAGGAGTACCAAGCAAGAGGCGCTCCTCATATACATATGTTGCTGTGGATCAAGGATGCACCTAAATTTGGAACGGATCCAGAAGACTCAGTGATGAGTTTCATCCAACAGTATTCTACGTGTGCTGTTCCAAACGCAAAGGAGAAGAAAAGCCTAAGAGAAAAAGTTCTGCGTTTCCAAAGCCATCAATGTGGAAAGTACTGCCGTCGTAAATTCCGAAACAAGGACAAGTTCTACACCAAATGTCGTTTCGGCTTTCCACGACCGGTGATTTCTAAAGGAAGAGTAAACAGTTTGATGTCTTCGCTGCGACATAATGTCATGAAGAAATCACCTAAAAACACATACAATTTGAAGAGGAACGACTACAACCCGGTGATTTTGTCCATGTGGAATGCTAACATGGATATACAGTTTGTGGCTGATAACTGTATGGCTGTGGCTCGGTATGTGACGTCTTACATCACCAAAAAAGAGAAGACAGAATTGAAGGATATGTGGGAGGACATTTCCCATGAAAAGAGCCTCAGCAAGAAGTTGTACAGTTTCAGTCTGAAGATGTTGTCGCATCGAGAAATTGGAGCTTACGAATGCTCTGACCGGTTGTCTTCAGCAAGTCTCTATGCCAAGTCCAGGAGTATCGTTTGGGCGAGTCTTGGTCTTGCTGCAACGCGTAATCGAGTTCTGAAACCTGTGCGGGAAATTGAGTATTTGGCGGAAAAGGAGCCAAGCAGTACCGACATTTTGAAGACCAACATGTTGGATACATATTATCCAAATAGAAGCAGTCACCTCGACAATGTTTGTCTGTATGAGGTTCTTCAAAATTACATATTCAAGAGGAACATCAAAGAAGATACTGAGAAAGGAGTGTATGCTGTAATAGGAAGTGAGGGATGTCTGGTCAAGCAAAGAAAATGCCACTTGGTAAACCATCGAAAATTGAGTGGCGAATCTCCTGAAAAAAAGGAGTTTTTCTATTTAGCACTTTTGCAACTTTTCAAGCCTTGGCGTGCAGAAGAGGAACTGCTTGGAGATTTCCTCTGTTACGAAGACTCTTTCAATGCCGCCAAGGAGACCATAGAATGTCCTGCTTTTCCCAAATATGTAGAAATGTTGAATGCGGAAATTGAGCAGGAAGCAACGATTGCAGCCGAGATTGCCAGAGGCAGTTCTCAGGACAGTCAGAGTTCTGCTTCATTGAGTCAGGATCCACTAGGAGGACCTGTTATCGAAAATGAAGCTGCCACTGCCATGAATGAAGTGGAAAGAGCCATGGCACATGCTCAGGAGGATGCGGTTAACTTAGAAGAGTTGGAAAGACAACTCAACGTTGAGCAGAGGAAAATATATGACGAAGTTACCATGCAAATTGATCATGGATTAAGTCATGACAAGAAAGAGTGCTCATGTACGTCGTTGAAGCCTGTCCGACTGTACGTGAGTGGAGAAGCGGGAACTGGAAAAAGTTTCCTCATTAAAGCAATTTCATGCTATTTGCAGGAAAGGACAGAGTCATCGCTGTCTTGTGTTGTCACCGCTCCAACTGGACTGGCAGCACATAACATTAAAGGGATTACTTCACATCGTTTACTGATGCTGCCAGTGGAGCATGACAACAAATTACAATATCACAAGCTATCTGGAGATGCTTGTTTTGAAGTTTCAAGAATCTTGAGGAAAATGAAACTTCTTATCATTGACGAAGTAAGCATGGTTTCCAATGTCATGCTTGCCTTTGTGCATTTGAGAATGCAAGAAGTTCTCAAAACAGAGTATGATGTGTTATTTGGTGGCAAACACATCATTGTTTTCGGAGATCTTCTGCAGCTGACACCAGTGAAAGGGCAACCTGTGTTCAAAATGCTCACGCATGAAGATACCAGGAAGTGCCTAGGCAGCATTGGCAACGTCAATATATGGTTAAACTTCAATTATGCTGAACTGCATGAAAATATGCGTCAGGCGCAGGATGAAGTTTACAAGACTATTCTACAAGATGTTAGAATTGGAAAAGTGACCGAGCATGGGAAAGAAGCTTTACATGCACGATTACTATCAAATTTATATCCAGAACAAGATGTTGTGCCTGAGAATATTTTTCAGAAAATTACTGATAAGAAATCTGGAATATGTTTGATGCCAACTCTTGCAGAATGTGCCAAATTCAACAACAAAATGTTGCATTTAGAAAAGCAAGAGATTGTGAAACTGGAAGCTATTGACAGAGTAGAGCATATGGGATCAACAATTATTTTGTCTGAGAATCTGAAAACAAAATTGGATTCATTAGAGAAGAGTATATCTAAAACTGCAGGTTTTGAAAAGACTCTGAATGTGTGCTTGAACTGCCGTATAATTTTAAGAAGGAATTTACATGTTGAAAGAGGTCTGGTAAATGGATCAATGGGTAATGTTGTTGATTTTGTAAAATACAGAAATAGAGATGGAATTGAATTTTTAAAAATTAAATTTGATGGCATTGAGGAAGTACAGCTAATTGGTCGTTGCTCTCCTAGATTTTTGCTTGTAAAAGACTTATATGTTCGCTGTAAGCAGTTTCCTGTTTGCTTGGCATATGCGGTGACAATCCATAAATCACAAGGTTTAAGTGTAGACAGTGCATTGGTGAATATTGGCAGTTCTGTGTTCAAGGAGGGTATGGCATATGTGGCATTGTCACGAGTTAGAACTTTATCGGGATTGTACTTGATTGAGTGTGATGTCACAAGCATTTGTGCGGATCTAGATTGTGTTAAGGAATACAATAGGTTAAGAAGAGAGTATGCGCCACATTTGCCTCAGTATCCTTTGTTTGAGAAACGTGTGGTAGTCCGGAAACGAAGAAATGTGACCAATACTGGGGAGGTTGTAGCAAAAAGACGAAAAGTCGATGAACCTAAAATTACCAGCAGAAACAAAAAGGATTCTGTTGAAGATGTTGTTGGTTTTCAATTTGAAAACAGTTCTGGTGTCAACTGCTATGCTAATGTAGTGGTTAATGTTTTGTTTTCTCTAGAAAATGTAAAAGAAGAGATTGTGGTCAATTCTGATCAAAGATTTTGCAGTTTGTTAAATTCTGTGTTAGAGAAATGTAGCACTGATAGAAGAAACATAGAAAGTGTGTCTGAAATTCGAAATCTGTTAGACAGATGTTCAGGCCAAACACAATTCTCTCAAAATATTCAGCAAGATTGTCAGGAGTTTTTAATGTATATGCTTGATGTATTGCATGCTGAAGGTGTAGATGTAGATCAGCTGTTTGGGCTTTCTTATCAATGGCAGCATGACTGCGAGAACTGTATGGTATCAAGTACTACTAGTGTAGACTCAGAAAGATTTATATATTTAACTTTGCCAGACAGTAAATCAGTCTCCTTTAATAAGCTAGTAAAAGCAGCTGATCACAACATGGAGTGTAGCCAATGTAAATCTGAAATGATGTCCACATTATTTATACGAACATATGGCCAGTATGTCATTTTAATGTTCCAACGATGTAGGCCTGATGGAACAAAATTGACAACTTTAATTAAAAAATTTGTAGCTTCGCAGTTGTCAATATCAGGAAGGACTTTTGTAACTGCAGCAATTATATATCATGACGGCCCTTCAATAACATCAGGACATTACACAGCTTATTTAAAGTCTAGAAATGGCTGGTCATTCTGCAACGATTCTGTTTTAATTTTCAAAAAAAAATTGCCGTATGACCTTAAAAACTCTTACCTGGTGTTTTTAAAACCAAAATTTTAGGGAAATAATCTTGGGATGTGCTATGTGGAATTTCAAGAAGTTCTAATGGCTCCTACACAATTTGGCCTTGAGGATAAGTGTAGTTCAGAGACATAACTTCTAACCATAAGACTGGACGTCATGGAGAAATAAGTGCACTTTGAATGAGTTCAGAAAAACTATTTCTTTTTATAAGCTAATTGAAGCAGCCAATCAAAACATAGAGTAGAGGGAATGTAAGTCTGCAACGCTGTCTACTGTTTTACATTGCTTTGTGATTGAAAGTGATGTAGAGAATTAAATAATTGTAGTAGTCATAGAGTTAGTGTAAGTCTGCTTCATAGTAAGCAGTATCAGTGTCATAGGAAATGTAGAACATGACTGAGCAAGAAGGGGAAGATATTACTATTCCAGGATTGTGAAAATGATCTTCAACATTTTAATTCTGAAAGTTGCGGAAATGCCAAATGACGGGATTGGCTTACAAGAAATCCAAGAGTTATAAATGGGTCTGACAAGATTTGGCCTTGTGGAAACTTGTGGTAGAGAGCAAGAAGTCATTTATTGCATGTAACATGTTTTTAAAAACGATGGAGATTTTCTTTCAGAAAGTGGCGGGCTGAAAGTAATAACAGCACAAAAGAGTGTAAGCTGTTCATAGGACATCCTTTGACGTCATGGAAAGTAAGTTAACTTTAAGGAGTTCTGAATTCTGATTTCTTATGTTGTATGGGTTTTTTAAACACAATCATTTTGATTGTGTTTTTTTTTCCCCGCTGTTATATGATGAATACCTTCAAGTCACTGTTTTTAGTGAATTTTGATACATTCTGAGAACAGCAAAAATAAACCATTTAACATGTATAATTAATTCTGTACTGTTTGCATTTATGATGTATATGTAGAACTGTGTAGGAGGCATGGAGAAGGTGAGGCTTCTGTAAGTGTCAAAGTTGTTGCATGCAGTGCTGCACTTCTGCGTATTCTTTCATATGCTAGACTACATCTGCACAATGAGATACCTAAGCAAAGGAAACACAAGTGATGTGATTGTGAAATGAGCAAAATAAATTGCACGTATTTCAATTACATCACCTGTGTTTCCTATCATTACGAATCACATTGTGCAGATCAAGTTTAGGTCTGTCCAGGGAAACATAGGAGGTTTGGACTTTGTTCAAGAGTGCAGTGGACATGACTCACTTCATTGGTAGACCTTCACATGTATTATGTCCTCTATTCTCTTCAACAACTCGAAATTTCATCTGCAACCCTGAGTAGGCCTCACCTCAAACAAACCTCTGGATAGGACACATCTTATTGGCATCCTGAAGCAATTATTTAAAATTTTAGTGTCTTGCGACACTTTTCTGAGACAACAGCAATGCAAAAGATGCACCATGTTTTAAGATAGGCCTCACTTCATCTGCATCAAGATACTGTTAGTTTAAAATGTATATCTTTAGGACTGTGTAGGGGGCCTGGAGAAGCAGAAGCTTCTGTAAGTGTCAAAGTTGTTGAAAAACTGTTTGTCCTTCAATCTTTTCCCTTGTCTTTTGTAATTTTTAAATACATGTTTTAATATTTTTGAAATGTTTGTTCTCTCTTTCACAGATTGAAAGTATAAAAACAAAAAGTGAGTAATTTAACGACAATTATAAGGTAAATGCTTTGTACTCTTTTCGTTACATTTCTATCACATTCACCTACTATTAGTTCCACTGCTTCATTTCTTTAACCCTCAGTTTCCTGCCTTTGCTACTTCCCTCATTCCTTTCTCTATTACCTACTTACTCAACTCCTTCCACTCTTTTTCTCAGTCCCTCTCTTCTCATAGTTCCTCACTCTTGTTCACTCACTCCGTCTCTATTACTCTTAGTGTCTTTGACTGATCACTCTATCACTACTTGTTCATAATGCTTTCTCTGTGTAGTTGAAGCACACTAAGGGGCATATTATGAACACAGCCAATAAAATTATTGCTCTTTTTATTGGCAGAAAACTGGTGCAAAAGTGTTTTTAGCGGCAGTTTTCTGCCGCAAAAGCAGCTTTAGCGACACATTTCTGCCAATAAAAGCTGCAAAACTTTTATTGCCTATGTTGATGATATGGCTCTATGTTACTTACATTTCTTTGCTGTTTCAATTAATCTTTTTCTGTTATTTTTTGTTTTCTGTTTTCTATTTTTTCTCTCTGTTATTCCTCATGTTTTAATCTTATTTTGAACATTCACTCACATTCTCCAAGAAACTCTTCTTTGTTAATGTTATACTCTCTTTTTTTTTCTTTCACTTCGTTATCTATTTTGTTTTTCACAATTATACCCTCTTCCGTCTTTTCTTCGGTAAATAGATATATTAAACAGTATCTCTTCTTTACTCCCTATAGCTGTCTTTCTTTTAACATCACTCTCTGTTTACTTTCCTTATACTTACTCTTTTTTTAAAAAAAAAATTTTGGGGTTAGCTCCCGGTCCGCGTACCGGGAAGCTAACCCGGGAGCGAACCAAAAGAAATAGAGCTTGCCAGAGTGCTAAACATTCTAGCAATTTTTTTTGAAAGGGAAGGTAGTTCTGAAAAGAACTTTTTTTAAAATATTTTTGTTGTTTTATATTTTTTTTGTATTTTTTGAACATTTTTTGTTTTTTTTGTATTTTTTGAACGATTTTATATTTTTTTTGGGGGGGGGGGAACAACAAAAAACAGGCAGTGAAAAGGGCTCAACAGGAGCAAAAAAAAAATTACTGGGGGCGGTTAGGGCAATCATGGTGTTCATACGCCAGGTTGAGTGCATTGATGCTCATGTTGCCACACGCTAACAACGCACGACAGTGCATACAAGAGTGTATCATGTGGCCAAAATTTTCTTGTATATTTGGCACAGTTTCCCGTGCCTCTTCTGGTGTTAATGAAATTGGTATTCTTGGTCTGGCCACAGGAGTTGATCTTGGATTGTCCTGCATATCCCTTATTTCCGCCCGGCTGTAATTTAGTGGATGCTTCCTTGTCATGTGCCTGTGCATTGTTTGATTTCCATAACTATATTTCTTGTCCGTCCCTCTTGATAATTGTTCTTTGCATATGAGGCAGGTGACATACCTCGCATTGACTTTTTTTTGGCCACGAGGGATCGAATAAAACTGCCAGATGAAACTGGCTTTCTTTCTGGAAACCCGGGGCACCTCTTCTAAGAACTGTGGTTCTTCTCCCTCCTCATCCATTTCTTCATCTTCCTCCTCAGTGTTGGTAATGACCTGGGGAGGTGGTCCTCTCTTCCCATGAGGAGGTGGAGGTGGTGGTGGGGGTGCACCAGCTGAAGCTACCAATGAAGCCATTTCTCATATAGTAGTAAAGGTCTTCCTCTCACAATGATGAAAGTCAGAGTGAGGAAAGAAGGAGGGGTTTTCATCATTTGGGAAAAACAATACTTCTCAACCAATGAAAAGTGTTATTTGTAGGTCACCTGACCTAGCCTTACATCATTATGAAACCAAAAGTGAAATGAACCAATGAAAAGTTTTATTAACAAGTCACATGACCTCTCACGCTCATGTTACGCGCTGCGGAACGCGCCCCGGTTAGCTTCCGGGTCGCTGCGCTTCGCGCCTCGGTCCGCGCCCCGGGACACTTCCGGGTGCGCTAACGCGGTACGTCACAAGACGCATTACGCGGCAACGCGATACGTCGCGCTTTCGCGCCACGGATCGCTTCCGGGGAGCTGCGTTTCGCGCCTCGGTCCGCGCCCCGGGGCACTTCCGGGTGCGCTAACGCAGTACGTCATAAGACGCATTACGCGGCAACGCGATACCGTCACTATGTTGATATCTTACCGGTTCGCGGACCGGGTCGCGGCATCAATTTGAGCTAACGGAAAGCTTCCCGGTTCGCGGACCGGGAGCGAAACAAAAAAAATATTTAAAAAAAATTATTAATAAATATATAAAATATATTTTTGGATTTAAAGAAGAATACATTTTACAGCTATAGATATTAGCTTTTAAAAAACCAATGATATTCACTGAAAAAACCATAGGTTATAGACCATATATAGTTAGGAATTAGCATTTACAAAACCTTGAAAATTCACTGAAAAAAACCATAGGTTATAGACCATATATAGTTAGGAATTAGCATTTAAAAAACCTTATTTTACTCACACAAAACCATTGAAATTCCATATATAGTTAGTTGTACTAACTATATATCGCGCACCCGCAATCCACTGCTGATCATGTCACATATTACATCATTCATGACATGGTCAGTGACATCACTGATGACATCACTGATGACATCTCAAATGACATCACTGATGACATCACTGATGACATCTCAAATGACATCACTGATGACATCACTGATGACATCTCAAATGACATCACTGATGACATCACTGATGACATCTCATTTGACATTACTGATCACATCACTGATGACATCATTCATGTGATAATACGATGAACCTCTTCAGACTCTAATATAACATTAGATACACTCAGTGTAAGCACAGACTCACAGATTGTCACTCATCCATGAAGTTACACACACACCTAGTCAGTCATGCAAACAATCAATCACACCTCCATTTTCCCAACTATACCGTTAAACACACCTTACTTATTCAAACATATACTAAAACATATTTACTCACTTATACAATCCTGGATACAAGTTCACAATGATGCATACAGCCACTCACACATTCACTGGCTCTTATGCACAGTTATTTATATATGTCAAGTCTCACATGTACTGTGTTTTACATATGTACTTACTTTGACATGTAGCACTGAGATATCCATTCACTCACCAATACACTGATGCACACAGTCAACCGCCCATACAGCTGCTTCCACATGCACTTTTGAACCCATACATCTAGTGAATCAACTGCTCACACATCTATGCACAGAGTCATACACCTCCCAGCCACCCACACACACACTCAGTCTCCCATACAAATACTTGGGCAACCAATCAATAACCCATATAGTTACTCATATAGCTACTGAACAACACATGCAGCAGTTTTCAGAACAACAGACATAATGATGCACAAATTAAGACAGTTTAGTCACTAGCCCATGCACTCAGTGAGACACATTTAATCACTCACTCATACAGTCAGTCATGCACCTACTAAATCCTTCATCCAGACACTTATACATCCACTCAAGACATATTTTAACTTTACAGAAAAATACAGTCACTGGATGTTGTCATCAGTGATGTCATCAGTGATGTCATTTGAGATGTCATCAGTGATGTCATCAGTGATGTCATTTGAGATGTCATCAGTGATGTCATCAGTGATGTCACTGACCATGTCATGAATGATGTAATATGTGACATGATCAGCAGTGGATTGCGGGTGCGCGATATATAGTTAGTACAACTAACTATATATGGAATTTCAATGGTTTTGTGTGAGTAAAATAAGGTTTTTTAAATGCTAATTCCTAACTATATATGGTCTATAACCTATGGTTTTTTCAGTGAATATATATATATATCCAACAATCCTGTCAAATCAGCCACCACGTTTTCACTCACGCGCTGTCGCCAGCAAACAGGACACGGACCCAATATCGGTGCTTCAATTATTTATTCCCTAAGGTCAGAGACGCGTTTCGCGGCTTGACGCCACTTGTTCACTCGACAAATGTTGTGGATTTGGGAAACATTTTTAAAGTAGCAGTGCATAATTGAAGTGTGTCACGTGATTACCATTCTCAATCGCAATGGAAAAAATACTGTCGCATAATTCCTACACACTGTTATGTGCAAAACTTTACATTATTCATGTGCAAAATCGCAATAAATAAATATATATATATATATATATATATATATATATATATATATATATATATATATATATTCAAGCTCCAATCTTCTATCCCCATACCCAGCCGGGTTGGGAAACCAAGAAACAGCACTCCCGGGCTCAGAAAGGTGCAGCAAAAGTTTTTATTTTTCAAGCAAACGCGTTTCGGGACAGCGTCCCTTCGTCAGTGGTTCAACAGTGTGAACTGCGCAGCGCCATTTTTTAAAAACCACAATGGGTCATGGAAATAAACGGCGGACTCATAACCTTATTCAATGAGGTAGCGCCATCTTAGAGTGTTCACAGACGGTCACAAAGTCAATACCAGCATGCATTACTCAAACATAGTTATCAGCTGTTTTCTAAAGGATTTCTTAGAACAAATGACACATTCCAAGCCGTGAATCGGCTAATACCGCCCCTGCGCTTATTTCCTCATGAATTATCTATGTTTACGGGGTGTTTTCATGATTGGGCTCAGCTGTGAAACTACTTCGTTATACGTCAAAAATTGACAGATATGGTTCTAACCCATATCAGTTAAGGAGACATCCTCCATAAAGTAATCTTGCCGTGCATCGGCAGTTGCAGCCAAACGGCTGCATCAAGTTGCACTCGCTTCGTCCCTCTCATTAGACACCCCTCCTACATACAGTTGGAATTCAGAATTCAACAGACATAAAAAACATCATCCACAACAAATTCAGTATCTTCGTATTCTTGCTGGTACCATCAATATACAGTTTAAGATTCACCAATCTCACAGTACCCAGGTCATTCAATGTGCAGTTTTTTTATGAAAGCAGATAACTCATCCTAGATGAGTTGCCATTTCCTCTCCCATATTGAGACCTCCTGGTGCCTTAGTTTCAAGATCAATGATATAACGTGATTCGAGTCTCCTGAGAGTTAAGAGTCTATTTCCTCCTCTTGCACTTTCTGGAATGCAATCCAAACAGAAAAATCTCAATAGATCCCTATTGCTATTATGTTTAATTGCAAAGTGACGGGCAACAGGGTAGGTGAAGTCCTTGTTCATAATAGCTCTCATGTGTTCTAACACTCTTAGTTTCACGGGATTGATCGTACTGCCCACGTATCTTAGTTGGCAGGGACACATAAGGCAATATACAACATGGTCTGTCAGACAGGTCATAAACTTGTTAATCTTTCTTCCACTATGACACCCTCTCACATGGTAGGACAGTGTGCGTTTGCTAAAGGCACAAGCTTTACATCTCCCGCATGGGAAGAAACCCCTTGCATCCTTTAGTGTGCCTTTGATGTTCCGTATGGGTTCCAAATGACTATGGACCATTTCATCTTTTAAGGATCTGGCTTTCCTAAAAGTGAGTTGTGGAGTTAAAGGTATATCTGGCCCCACTATGTGGTCGGTGTTTAGAATGTGCCAGTGTTTAGTCATAATTGCCCTGAGTTTAGCAGAATCTGCCGAGTAAGTAGTGACCATGCGAAATTTCCCTTCAGCAGTGGATTTTACTTTCTTTGCGAACAAAGTGTTACGTGGCAATTTCTTTACACGGCTTAGGGTGTCTAGTAAAAAGGACACTATTACCCGCCGTGGGCTTGCGGTAAAGGGAAGTGGAAACTTTTCCATCCTTTACAGTTACTTGCAAGTCCAAGTAGTTGACCTGAATGTCACTTACATCCCCAGAAAATTTGAGATTACAGACATTTTGATTGAGCAGCTCGATATAATCTTTTACTTCATCGATGGACCCATTCCATACCAGGAACAGGTCATCGATGTACCTGTACCAGGTCACCACTTTGTTGTTCCATGTGGCGTTTGCGGGACCCCAGGCTTCCTGCTCCTCCCACCAGCCCACGAATAAATTTGCGTAGCTGGGGGCGAAGCAGGAACCCATCGCAGTCCCCGACTGTTGCCTATATAAGACCTCCTGGAAAAGAAAAATGTTATTGTGTAAGCAGAAGCTAACCAATTCTAATAACATTTCATTGTGCATAGCATATTTTAATGGCTTCTTTCTCAGGAAGTAGTCTATGGCATGGAGTCCTTGTCTGTGCTCAATGCATGTGTATAAGCTTGTTATATCGAGCGTTGCCATCACATAGGTAGGTTGCCATATCAAGGTTTCAATTTTTTCTATGAAGTCTGTGGTATCTCGTATATAAGACTTCAATCCCAGAACAAACTCAAACAGATAGTGATCCAGAAATTTGGAGAGGTTTTCTGTCAATCCACCAATAGAGGAGATGATCGGTCTCCCTGGGGGTTTATCAATGTTCTTATGAATTTTTGGTAGATGGTAAAATGTTGGTAAAGTTGGATTAATGTTCTTCAAAAACAAATATTCTTCCAATTCCAACATTTGTTTACAGTGCCATTTTCTCAAAAGTTCATGTAAGGTCTCAATACTTAAAAGATATTCCTTTTTGTCAATCTCCGCATAGCAGTGAGCATCTTGTAGTTGGCGTTTAGCTTCCTCCACATAGCTTTCCCGTGACATAATCACAATATTTCCCCCTTTGTCAGAAGGTTTACAAACAATAGATTTATCTTCAGCCAAGGTTTTTATCGCCATTCTCTGCTTTTTGGTGATGTTAAAATTGTCCATTGTTCCTTTATTGGTTGTTCTCATAGCCATCAGATCCCTGATGACAGCGTCAGAGAATGTATCAATGGCATCTGTTGTGGTTTGTGGTACAAATTTAGATGGTAATTTGTAACCACTATTGGGAACTTCTTGGTCAACACCAACATGCGCTAGTCTCTGTGAATAGGTGATATTTGGAACATTGGTTTCACATTCATTTTCTTGGCGCAAATCTTCTAAGAGCTCACATGCCGTCAAGTCATTGACTGTTAAGAGATCAATTCCTTTCTTGTTGCCCCGTAAATATTTAGCCTCCTTGGCTGTTGGTTTCACTTTAAAATATTTGTGCAATTTAACCTTCCTGATAAATTTATAAAGGTCTATCCTTGTTTGAGTGTACTCCAGATGCACATTAGGGCAAAATGTGAGTCCGAGTTTTAAAACAGATTCCTCACATGGGGAAAGGACTCTTTTGGAAAGATTGACAATCGTTAAGGAATCTTGTTTCACCATCTGTTTACTTTCCTGCTTCTTGTTGTGCGTGAGGCTGTACTGCTTTTTCCTCTGCCCCTTCCTCTTCCAGCCGCCTCGTCTTGTTTGTCTTCCTCCTCCGGTGGCTTGTTCTTTCCACCCCTTAACCAACTGTGCCTGATGACGTTGAACTCCTGATGAAAAGGAGTCTTCTCTGGTAAGTTGGAGGGGCCTGCCATTTCATCTCCGGATACTTCACTCACAATGACATCGGAGTCCGAGGTTTCTATTCTGGATTCAGAGGTTATGTCAGGCTTTTGATTTTTCTTAGCCAGATCTTTGCACCCACCCATGAATTTAATAACGCGGTACACCGCCGCGTTTTTACGGCACCAGACACGAAGAGTGACCCACGGTTTTGGTGTATCTGGAGCCTGAATCTTTATGCGTGGGTGCACCGCCGCCATCTGCGAGTGAGGAGGAGAGAAGGAGATCCTCCGTCGTTTGCAGGAAAAGACTGATATTTTCCATACCGGATTGCGAAGGAAAACGTATAAAGAGGAATCAGAGGAGAAACTGAACGTTCCGCGACGAAGAATAAGCGGTAAGCCAGTACTCAAGTATCCCTTACTGTTTTCGGTCCGGTACAAGAGGACTTTGCATTGAAATATTTGACGGTGTGTCGAGGGCTCTTTAGAAAAATAGCGGCAACAAGGGGAGGAAGACTAAGTTCCGGGATCGGAACTCTCAACCCCATTCAGCATTAATAATGTTCAACATGAGTGAACGTAGAGACGCAGCGGGAGATATGTTTAAAAATAAGAACCCGGATATAACAAAACCACCACCCGCAGCAACCAGTGAGGTCAAAAGGACCTTGGTCACACAATTTCAAAAACTTGAAAAACTTTATGAAAGAGAACTTCGGAAGTGGTGGGAGGGCACATCACTTCAGGGATATATCGAAGTACAGCGAGTGCCCAGGGGGCTACGAATATTCACCGTCCCTGCTTACGAAAATCCCGACCCTCTCCTGATGGAAGCTTGGGCCGCTCACATTGCCTTATCTTGTAAAGGGATGTTAGAAATTCTAGTGCAATTTGCCTGGAGTGACCGGGACAAGACGGTCAAGGAAATTGAGGCACTAGAAGAGGAAATACTCAAAAACCCAGACAAAGATGAGCAAGAACAACTGCGCTCAGCCATGAAAAAGAGACTACAGAAATACGAACTAAAAATCAAAATGAGGAAGCAGGAGAAATTCGATCGTGATGAACGTGACTATGCGATAGGCAGAGTACTTACCTTTGCCAAGAAATATGATCAACCACGCAAAGATCTGGCTAAGAAAAATCAAAAGCCTGACATAACCTCTGAATCCAGAATAGAAACCTCGGACTCCGATGTCATTGTGAGTGAAGTATCCGGAGATGAAATGGCAGGCCCCTCCAACTTACCAGAGAAGACTCCTTTTCATCAGGAGTTCAATGTCATCAGGCACAGTTGGTTAAGGGGTGGAAAGAACAAGCCACCGGAGGAGGAAGACAAACAAGACGAGGCGGCTGGAAGAGGAAGGGGCAGAGGAAAAAGCAGTACAGCCTCACGCACAACAAGAAGCAGGAAAGTAAACAGATGGTGAAACAAGATTCCTTAACGATTGTCAATCTTTCCAAAAGAGTCCTTTCCCCATGTGAGGAATCTGTTTTAAAACTCGGACTCACATTTTGCCCTAATGTGCATCTGGAGTACACTCAAACAAGGATAGACCTTTATAAATTTATCAGGAAGGTTAAATTGCACAAATATTTTAAAGTGAAACCAACAGCCAAGGAGGCTAAATATTTACGGGGCAACAAGAAAGGAATTGATCTCTTAACAGTCAATGACTTGACGGCATGTGAGCTCTTAGAAGATTTGCGCCAAGAAAATGAATGTGAAAACAATGTTCCAAATATAACCTATTCACAGAGACTAGCGCATGTTGGTGTTGACCAAGAAGTTCCCAATAGTGGTTACAAATTACCATCTAAATTTGTACCACAAACCACAACAGATGCCATTGATACATTCTCTAACGCTGTCATCAGGGATCTGATGGCTATGAGAACAACCAATAAAGGAACAATGGACAATTTTAACATCACCAAAAAGCAGAGAATGGCGATAAAAACCTTGGCTGAAGATAAATCTATCGTTTGTAAACCTTCTGACAAAGGGGGAAATATCGTGATTATGTCACGGGAAAGCTATGTGGAGGAAGCTAAACGCCAACTACAAGATGCTCACTGCTATGCGGAGATTGACAAAAAGGAATATCTTTTAAGTATTGAGACCTTACATGAACTTTTGAGAAAATGGCACTGTAAACAAATGTTGGAATTGGAAGAATATTTGTTTTTGAAGAACATTAATCCAACTTTACCAACATTTTACCATCTACCAAAAATTCATAAGAACATTGATAAACCCCCAGGGAGACCGATCATCTCCTCTATTGGTGGATTGACAGAAAACCTCTCCAAATTTCTGGATCACTATCTGTTTGAGTTTGTTCTGGGATTGAAGTCTTATATACGAGATACCATAGACTTCATAGAAAAAATTGAAACCTTGATATGGCAACCTACCTATGTGATGGCAACGCTCGATATAACAAGCTTATACACATGCATTGAGCACAGACAAGGACTCCATGCCATAGACTACTTCCTGAGAAAGAAGCCATTAAAATATGCTATGCACAATGAAATGTTATTAGAATTGGTTAGCTTCTGCTTACACAATAACATTTTTCTTTTCCAGGAGGTCTTATATAGGCAACAGTCGGGGACTGCGATGGGTTCCTGCTTCGCCCCCAGCTACGCGAATTTATTCGTGGGCTGGTGGGAGGGGCAGGAAGCCTGGGGTCCCGCAAACGCCACATGGAACAACAAAGTGGTGACCTGGTACAGGTACATCGATGACCTGTTCCTGGTATGGAATGGGTCCATCGATGAAGTAAAAGATTATATCGAGCTGCTCAATCAAAATGTCTGTAATCTCAAATTTTCTGGGGATGTAAGTGACATTCAGGTCAACTACTTGAACTTGCAAGTAACTGTAAAGGATGGAAAAGTTTCCACTTCCCTTTACCGCAAGCCCACGGCGGGTAATAGTGTCCTTTTTGCAACTAGCAGTCATCCCCGCAAACTGATCAACAGCATCCCCTATGGGGAATTCCTCAGGTTAAAACGGAATTGTACCCATGAGGAAGACTTCAACTCAGCGGCCTCCGACAGTATAGATAGATTCGTGAAGAGGGGTTACAAACTGAATCTTTTACTAGACACCCTAAGCCGTGTAAAAAAATTGCCACGTAACACTTTGTTCGCAAAGAAAGTAAAATCCACTGCTGAAGGGAAATTTCGCATGGCCACTACTTACTCGGCAGATTCTGCTAAACTCAGGGCAATTATGACTAAACACTGGCACATTCTAAAAACCGACCACATAGTGGGGCCAGATATACCTTTAACTCCACAACTCACTTTTAGGAAAGCCAGAGCCTTAAAAGATGAAATGGTCCATAGTCATTTGGAACCCATACGGAACATCAAAGGCACACTAAAGGATGCAAGGGGTTTCTTCCCATGCGGGAGATGTAAAGCTTGTGCCTTTAGCAAACGCACACTGTCCTACCATGTGAGAGGGTGTCATAGTGGAAGAAAGATTAACAAGTTTATGACCTGTCTGACAGACCATGTTGTATATTGCCTTATGTGTCCCTGCCAACTAAGATACATGGGCAGTACGATCAATCCCGTGAAACTAAGAGTGTTAGAACACATGAGAGCTATTATGAACAAGGACTTCACCTACCCTGTTGCCCGTCACTTTGCAATTAAACACAATAGCAATAGGGATCTATTGAGATTTTTCTGTTTGGATTGCGTTCCAGAAAGTGCAAGAGGAGGAAATAGACTCTTAACTCTCAGGAGACTCGAATCACGTTATATCATTGATCTTGAAACTAAGGCACCAGGAGGTCTCAATATGGGAGAGGAAATGGCAACTCATCTAGAATGAGTTATCTGCTTTCATAAAAAAACTGCACATTGAATGACCTGGGTACTGTGACATTGGTGAATCTTAAACTGTATATTGATGGTACCAGCAAGAATACGAAGATACTGAATTTGTTGTGGATGATGTTTTTTATGTCTGTTGAATTCTGAATTCCAACTGTATGTAGGAGGGGTGTCTAATGAGAGGGACGAAGCGAGTGCAACTTGATGCAGTTGTTTGGCTGCAACTGCCGATCCACGGCAAGATTACTTTATGGAGGATGTCTCCTTAACTGATATGGGTTAGAACCATATCTGTCAATTTTTGACGTATAACGAAGTAGTTTCACAGCTGAGCCCAATCATGAAAACACCCCGTAAACATAGATAATTCATGAGGAAATAAGTGCAGGGGCGGTATTAGCCGATTCACGGCTTGGAATTTGATATTTGATATTTATGGGTATTTGTAGAGCGCAGACTTACGCTCCAGAAGTGTCATTTGTTCTAAGAAATCCTTTAGAAAACAGCTGATAACTATGTTTGAGTAATGCATGCTGTTATTGACTTTGTGACCGTCTGTGAACACTCTAAGATGGTGCTACCTCATTGAATAAGGTTATGAGTCCGCCGTTTATTTCCATGACCCATTGTGGTTTTTAAAAAATGGCGCTGCGCAGTTCACACTGTTGAACCACTGACGAAGGGACGCTGTCCCGAAACGCGTTTGCTTGAAAAATAAAAACTTTTGCTGCACCTTTCTGAGCCCGGGAGTGCTGTTTCTTGGTTTCCCAACCCGGCTGGGTATGGGGATAGAAGATTGGAGCTTGAATTTAATAACGCGGTACACCGCCGCGTTTTTACGGCACCCGACACGAAGAGTGACCCACGGTTTCGGTGTATCTGGAGCCTGAATATATATATATATATATATAAGTAAAATACTATATAACTTTTGACCCTAAAACACGTAATGCCTTTTGCCAAGAATGAGTCAGTTTTGGAATTACTCTACTTCCAAACCAAAGTCAATATTTCACTCAGTGAAACACTAATTCCTAGCCCATCACGAATGCCAAATATTTACAAAACACATTATTTTGTGCATTTAAGAAAATGTAATCTGACATGCCCATTAAACCTCTATACATGCATGATCATCCAAATTTGGCCCCGCCTGTTTCTTATACTTTTTTTTTTTTTTTTTTTGGGGGATTATAAACTTTTATTAACATTCAATCAGTCATACACAGCAGTGCGCCTACAACCATACAAGGCCGGCAGCGATACACCTGTATTAGTGCAATCAGAGGCATTGAACTCCCATACCCTGGGAGCGGAGTGAGAGTCAATCAACCGCAAGAACACAAGAGATGTAGGACATGTATCTCAGATCATTGCCTTAGGGGGCCAATTGAGGAAGATATACAGTCAGGAAAGCGTGATATGACATAACAGAATCGGGAGATCACAGCCGCAGTCTGGAATGTAGGGGGATAGAGGTATTACACATCAGCTAAACAACAATGCAGTTCCATCAGGGGCTTTGATGCAGGTAGGTAGCATGATAGAATAGCCAGGGAGGTAAAGTCAATGCAGTGGTGGTAGACAGTGCCTGTGAAAGAAAAAACATCAATGCAAAGCATGCAGCCAAAATTTCAAAGGTAGGTCAGCAGTCAAGTAATACACAGCTTCTGGAGGGGAGGCTCCATGCCGGATACATCTCTAATACTGCAACAATCCTCCAATAAACCCTTTCCAGCACAGGTCAGAAAGTGTGAAATGAGAACAAGCCATTCAAATAATCTGTGTGTATGTCGTGTCAGTATTTTCAGCACCCTCCTCCCCCTGTGATGTGTCAGCGAGAAGGTAGGCCTGCAGGGGACCCCAGATGTCCACTGGTCTCGAGCGTAAAGGTACCAGTTCTGAAAACACACTGTACTGCTCCTGACAGTATAGCATATCGTGCAACCAGACCTTAAACTTAGGAGCGCGGCCTCGGCCCCATCTACATGCTAAGTGTCTCCGTGCCAACAGTAGTGCTACATTAGTGAACTTTCTAACTGTCCGTGCTATCTGCGCAGTATGGCCTAGAAGGAATAACATCGGGTCTGGGGTCAGTGCAGCACCTATCATGTGGGACAGGCCCTCACAGACCCGCGCCCAGTATTCCTGTATTTGCGGGCAGGTCCATGATAAATGGAAGAAGTCCGCTCCCTCCCGACCACATCGCTCACACCTGTCCGAGTCGGCGAGCCCAAACCGGAATTTCCGCGCTGGCGTGTAGTACATCCTATGGAGGAATTTATAATGTATGATTTTAAAGCGACAGCTAGACATCACCTCCCCTGACAAATCGCAGCAGTACTTCCATTGTGCATCTGTGATATCCCTTCCGAAGTCACTCGCCCAGTGCACTCTAGCCGCACTAGGTACTACAGGTAGTTCCTCTCGAATGCACTTGTACAGTTTAGAAACCAGGTGTGTGCCATCAGAGCTGCTCAGCACTACGGTGAGCGGGGCTAAGCTGGGGGGTTCATGAGGATAATCAGGTAGTAAGGCCCTCAGGCCTTCCCTGAGTCGTAGGTAGTAGAAGAGCTCCAGAGGGGTATGTCCGCCACCTCCAAAAAAGTCATCTCGAGATCGGAACTTGCCATCCCGGAATAGATCCCCCCACACCCCCACCCCCAACCTCCTGCACATTCGTCGGAATCCTACCTCTCGCAAGAGTGTCACCTGTGGATGGTAGGCTAGTGGCATACGAGTCGTATATAGTAACGGGGTTTGCAATCGCGTCCCTATCTTGTGCCACGCCTCTATCGTGCAGGATACAGTGTTTGAATGCATCTCCAGCGCGGCTATGGGGGCGTGCACCACTCCCTCCAACGGCAGCGGGTGCGCTATCCAGTCCTCCGCTGCCACTTGTGGCATGAAAGCAGTTGGGCGTAGCCAATGATATAGGTAGTGCGCCTGAGCACTTAAGTAGTATATTTCGAAGTCCAGGACATCAAAGCCCCCCGCTCCATAGGGTTGTGTCAATATTGCCCAGCGGAGCCTAGCCTGCCTTCCCCCCCACACCAGTCGGATAAGTTCCGAGCGTAAGGTTTTAAAAAAATATGCTCCAGGGTGATAGGGAATATTGAGGAACATATACAAGAAACGCGGTAGTACCACCATCTTGACAAGGGAGATTCTCGCCGCCATAGATAAGGGCAGTTTAATCCACCGCGTCACCGAATCAGTCAATTTGGTGATGGCCACTCCGTAATTCATCCGCAATGTCTCCCCTTTGTCTCTTGAGATCTGTATCCCTAGGTAGCGTAGTTCCGAAGTGCACCATTCAAGCGGGTAATCGAGCGGGAATTCGGCAACTGCTGGTGTCAGCTGGAAGATCTGGGACTTGCTCCAGTTGATAGAGACACCTGAAAGGCATCCGAAAGCAACGAACTCCCGCAACAGCGAGTTAAGATTAGCCTGGGGGTCCTTAACGTAAAGTGTGACATCATCGGCATACAACGAAATTGATAGTTGGCGCTGAAAACAATTGAAGGCGCTGGGCTTGTGCAACTGTCGGATGCGACAGGCCAGTGGTTCAATTGCCACCGCGAAAAGTAATGGGGAAAGGGGGCACCCCTGTCGGGTCCCCCTCGTTATCGCGAAAGCGGTAGTAAGTTGACCATTCGCAAATACTCTCGCCATTGGAGATGTGTAGAGTAACCGTACCCAGGCCACAAAGACAGGAGGGAATCCCATCTTTTGCAGGACTGCGAATAGGAATCCCCATTCCACAGAATCGAATGCCTTTGAGGCATCCAAAAAAAACCCGGCCAGGGGAATCTCCGGGTGAACAGTTTGAATGAGGGAAAATACAGTGCGAAGGTTATGTGATGTGGATCTCGTGGGGACAAAGCCGGACTGGTCAGGCAATATGATTGTGGTCATAAGTAAGGAAAGCCTGGTTGCAAGTACCTTCGCCAGAATTTTGGCGTCGCAGTTCAATAACGACAGAGGGCGATATGAATCACATTGTGTGGGAAGTTTCCCAGGCTTAAGTAAAGATGTTATAATGACTTCTCGCATAGATCTCGGGAGTACCCCTATTTCCATTGCATCATTGAATACCTCACGTAGCACCGGAGCCATAATCTCCACGTAGCATTTATAAAACTCCGCGGGGAGACCATCATGACCCGGCGCTTTCCCATTGCTCAGGGACATTATGGCATCTCGCACCTCCTCCAACTCGAGCGGTGCCCCCAGAAACTGTCTGTGGACGTCACTGATCCAGCAAAGTGCTATATCCCCCAGATAGCCGTCCAGGTCAAACTCCCCAGCGGCTCGTGAGGTGTACAACTGTTCGTAGTGTGTCTGGAGTGTGTGGAGTATGCCAGCATTGTCTTTGTGGACCGTCCCATCTGCTGCAGTTAACTCTAAGATAGTGTTCGAACCTCGCGCCAATGTCACTGCCATGGCCAACGCTTTACCTGGTCTCCCTCCCTCATTATAAGCACGGGCTCGCCAGTGTTTCCCCTTGAAGTGTACCTCTCTCTGCGCTTCCGCTTCGTACTCTGACAGTTTCGTTCTGAACGCGCTGTGTGCCTTCCCATCTAACCCCCGCACCATACGAGTCTCTAAAGTTCGAAGCTCCTCTTCCAATCTGCGCAGTGTTCGTTGTATATCTTTGAGCACCCCTGAGCTTTTGGCTATACACCACCCCCGCACCGTGACTTTAAACGCCTCCCACACCGTTTCCACACTATCCACCGTGTCTTTGTTCCGGGGGAAGAAATCTGCTATGTCACTTCTAAGTTCTTCGCAGAAGACAGTGTCAATTAGGATGTTGGGATGTAGTCGCCAGGGTGGACGGGGTTTGTGAAAGCCAGGCATATCCAAGGACAGGAAAACAGGGCAATGATCGGAATGTGTTCTGGGTAATTGTCGAGAAGTGAGAATGTTCGGGGCTAAACCCTGGGACACGAAGATGTAATCTAGCCTTGCCCATGTGCCCGTGTAGGACGTAAAGTGCGTGCCCTCCAGCAAATCAGGGTGTAAGTGTCTCCAACTATCAATCAACCCCCCCTCATCAACTATCCCTTCAAGGGACTCCCTCGCTTTAGCATGGTATGTGGAGCATCCATCTGCTCTGTCCACTCTCGGGTGTAAAGCTACGTTGAAGTCTCCGCCCCATACCAGGTATCTGGAGCCTGTATCCATTATACCCCCCCAGAGTCGGTGGAAGAAATGAGGGTCGTCAACATTGGGAGCATAGCAGTTGGCAATAGTAACCGTCTCCCCTCCCAGCCTCCCCCAGATAATGACATATCTACCTTCTTTATCAATTTGTTGCCCCTGCAGCGTGAATGGGAGATGTCGGTGAATAAGAATGGCAGTACCTCTGGCATACGAGGAGAAGTTTGAGAAAGCTCTCACCCCCGCCCATCTCGCACCAAACGTAGAAGCCGTAGATGGGGGAATATGAGTCTCTTGTAACATAATCACCTGCACATCATGTCTATCCCAATAGGCCAACAATTGTCTACATTTACGTGCATCCTTCAGCCCCCGCACATTCCAGGATAGAAAATTACATCGAGCATCTGGTCCCGCACCCATACTGGTGTAGTTGGCTGTGCTGCAATAATGTGCAATGCATACTCCCCAATCGCAAAGCGGAAATAGGAATCATCCAAGTCGCTTCCCTCAAACAGTGGACTGTGGCATTTTGCTTGTGTATCAGAACTTCATACAAGTCACATAGCAACCAAACATTCCCCCAAGCCCCCCCTCCCTCCTCCCACAGAGGCAACCCCAACTCGCCAGTGCTAGCTCCCTCCCCTTCCCTCCCCACTCCCCTCAACAACCAGGGATAAGAACAATCCCTGCTACAACAACAGTAACAGCATGGGTAATACCCGCTAGGGTCCATTCTAGGTGGCAACACAACAACCCCTTCTCTCCAGCAGCCGCCCACGGCAGACCAACCTCAGCCGCCGGGAGAGAGGGGGGTACCTGATGACACAATACAGTTCCAGCATGTCCCAGGCCTCAGCCCTCGCCCAAGTCGTCATGAGGGGGGGAGACGGATAGGCCGTAACCACAGACCCCCTCCCCCTGCGTATTCCATGTCAGTACTCACAAACAGGGTCCCCTGCAACATCCAATAGTGCAGAGGCAGCGGGGTCAGTGTTCATCATCTTCAATCTGGTCGTCTTCGCGAGCAGGGTCTTCCGCCTCCTCCCTACGCTGGCGCGCCGAACGCTTTACTTGTTTAATGAAGTCCTCAACCTGCTGCGGATTCGTGAAGAACTTTTGGCGCGCCTGATAAGTGACTCGCAGCCTAGCCGGGTAGAGTAACGCGTAGTCAATTTGTAGGGCCCGAAGTTTTGTTTTCACGTCCAGAAATTTGCGTCGCTCCTCCTGGACCACGGGTGTGAAGTCAGGATAAATCGTAAATTCGTTACCATCACACACTAACTTTTTGGAAGAGCGAGCCATTCGCAAAGCCGCATCTCTGTCCCTGTAGTTCAATAGCCGAGCTATGATAGGTCTTGGTTTCATGCCCGGCTTGGGCACCGGCCCCAGGGATCTGTGTGCCCTCTCCACTATGAACTGGGGGGAGAACGCCTCCGACCCCACTGCAGTCCTCAACAGGTGCTCCACATATTCCTCCATTCTACCCACATTGGTGGATTCCGGAATTCCAACTACGCGTATATTATTACGCCGGCTTCTCGCTTCTAAGTCCTCGTTCTTAGCCGCTATGGTGCGCAATAAGTTGTCCATCCGAGCTAGTCGTGCCGTATGTTGCCCGGAGGTGTCCTCGACGTCCGACACTCGTTGTTCCACTTCCGTCAGTCTCCCCTCATGGACCTCCAATTTGTGGACTACCGCATCCATACGAGACGACATCCTATCCACCTTGTCCGCGATGGTCGCGAAGCCCTGGCGCATTTCACGAAGAAGTTCCTGGGTATCCGTGGAGGTGGTCGCCCGGTTGTCAGAGGGATTGTTGGCCTCCATCTGTTTCTGAGAGTCCAGGCTGGTGCGATTTGGTTTTTTGGCTGCATCAAACGTAAGCTTCGGTTGCCGCGTGTCAGGCCGTCCCATCCTAGCAGCGCAGCAAGGGCAGGGAACTTCGCGAGTCGGAGGACAGCAAAAGTCGTACCGTCTAGACAATCCCGCTGGTCAGCAGGTCAGGTCGCGGAGCTCCCACTCGCCACCCACACTCCAATATGCTGCAACACCTGCGTACGTGGTAAGGAGGAGGGGGCCACAGGTAGCAGATATATGTAGGCGATAGTTGTTGTTCTAGGACATAACCCGCTCCCCAGGCGCAAGACTCAGCAGTCTTCTGGGAGCACAACGGTGCAGCCGTCCCTCTGCACGACACTCAGGAGCTGGACGCAGCGGTGAGATAAGTCAGCTGCCACAGGACAGGTGGAAGCCTTGCAGGAGTACGTGCCAGGCAGGAGTAATAAGCAGTTGTTTGGAGGTGCGGGTCCAGAGCGTCAAGGAGTATGAGAGTAGCACCACCCCTATGCGCTGCGAGTAATCATGCCCCAAGCACACACGTTGTAGAGGATGAGAGTCAGCACTTTCAGGGCCATCCGTGAGGTGCGCGTAAGTCCTTGACAATGCCAGGGCGGGGGAGGGTTATGGCGCAGCAGGATGTTTCAGCCCCGGTCCCCAGCCAGCAGTCCTCGCACCCCAATATTCACTCGCAGGACCAGGATGTGGCACAGTGGCCGGAGCGGTGGTTTATGTCCGCCGGCGGTGTTGGTGCTGGGAGAGGCCAGTCACTTGCGGTGCAGTCGCCCAGCGGGGATGGCCCCGCAGCAAGGGTCGAGAAAGTCGGGGCTCCAGAGGGCCCGAACGCAGCAGGATATTCACGGCAGCCCTGAGGGGGAGATGGCAGGGGCGAGAGTCGCGCTCTACAGAGACGCGCCGCGCCGGGGTCCGCAGAGACAGGCAGAGAGTCTGTAGCCGCCTCCCGGGAGCAAGAGGGACAGGACGTTACCTGCTCTGCCGGCAGCGTGCCTCGCGAAGGGAAAATCGGGTCCGCCGCCCTCCTCCGCCGAGTCTCCGCGGTCCTCCGGCGTTTTCGCGCCTTTCAGGGCCTAGTTGGCGCCCACAGAGCCCCGACCTCGCGTCACAGGGCAAGCCGTCCGGGTGCGCTGGTGTCTCCGGCGGTAATCTCCGCCGCACGTCAGGACGGCTCCACCGGCGGCATGCAGTGGCCAACCCGCTCCAAACTTACACCGGAGCCTCCGCTGATGTCGCTGAACAGGCGAGGGCAGTTTCAGCCTGATTGAACACCGATAAAAGGATAAATTAACGGATATCGGTCGTCAGGATGTGGGAGCCTTACAAGGAGGCTTCCATTCACCAGTGCGCCACCTAGCGCCCCCCCCGCCTGTTTCTTATACTTGAATAGTAAAACACGGGTTTAAGCAAGGGCACATTTGGTTGGGTCACAGCCATTTTGCAATATACACATATCGATATCTTAGTAAAATACATAAACAACTTTCTTGTTGTAAATTTAAATCTCATTGCTTTGAGGTAGTCTATAAAAAGTGCCTAAAGTGCTAGTGAAAAATTAAAACCAATATGTTACATTTGTAAATTCTTACGAACCTGTTGTGCAGTCAAGCCTTTCTGTATATTATTGCCTGCTTTGATTTGTACAATTCTTTTCATAAATCACATTCTCATCATATGATTTTATATGAATTCATGGTTTGATTCACGTAACAAGTTTTTCAAGGTTACTTCCCAACTGACCGCTCTAAGACAATTCCACAATTCCTTCAATGAGAGACTAGTCCTGTTCCGACCGAACTTCATAGTAATCAATTGTCTTCGCCTTAAAATTTGTTTACTATATACATTGTTGACATTAATACTTTATATCCCATTCAAATATATCCATTTCTCAAATAAATACTATACAAAGGTAGAAATGATAAAAAAATCATTAATATCTTGATATTAAAATTCATTCTATTTAGAAGATATCTATTTTTTAAGAAAAGCTGATGTTTTAGACAATAATTCTTATTCTTCTCAATTCATCTCTCTAGTACATACAAGTATGATTATAATTGTGAATTTTGCTCACAGTTACTCTAAGCATGTGTACATGTCCTCCGTTATATTCAAGCCCTGTGGGTGTTTAGAATCCAGTAATAAAATATATCTGGTCTCCAACTTGCGTAATTTACTTTCTCTGTCTCCTCCGCGTCTATTTGGGGGAATTGCATCAATTAAATAATAGGACAACCCTTTGTTGTTGGATCCATGGCGTTCCTTAAAATGTCTCGCCACCGGATAGGTGTTGTCCATATTAGTAATTGCGCAGAGGTGTTGGAGTATTCTAACGTGTGCTTGTAACTTTCTACTGCCCACTTATATAAGTCCACACGGGCAAGTTAAGACGTACACTGTGTACTCAGTCTTGCATGTTAACATTTTCATTATTTTGTAAGGTTTAGAGCTAAATGGGCTAAAATAGGTCGTGGTGTTAGTCCCATGGGTACAGGCCTTACAGGTTTTGCATTTTCTGAACCCTTTTAAATTCTGGTACCAAACAGGATTAGATATAATTTCTGGATCAGATACCACAAGACAATCTCTCATTGAGGGAGCCCTACTGTAGGTAATGGACGCCCTCTGCGGTAGCAGGGGTCCTAATAGCGGGTCGTTGAGGAGTATAGGCCAGCTTCCTTGGATAATCTTTTGAAGTTCCTTGTGCTGTTTATTATAAGCTATTATAAGGCGAAAACTCCGATCCTCCTCAATCTTTACTCCTTCACTAGGATTAATGGCCTGATCCTTTTTGTTGCTTTGGGCCAGTAAGTCATTACTGACTAAAATCTCTGTTTTGGCAATGGCCTGATCTACTATTTGCTGAGATTAGCCTCTCTCTAAAAATCTCTCTTTGCTTTGTTGTTGTGCCATTTTTAGTTCCTCTGGTGTACTGCATACCCTCTTCATTCTGAGCATTTCACCATATGGTATGCTATTTACCAGGTAGCGTGGGTGAGCACTTGATGCATGTAGCACCGAAGTTCCTGCTGTTTTCTTACAGTACAAAGTGGTTTCCAGTTTATTATTGCATATATACACTTTAGTATCCAAGAAATTCATGCTTGTTTCACTTATTTCTGCAGTGAACCTTAAGTTTAAATCATTTATATTAATTTGTGCCACAAACATTTCAGCTTTTTCCCTGGTTCCTTGCCATATTATAAAGAGGTCGTCGATAAATCTAAGCCAAAGCTTCACCTTGGCCGACATTGTATCTCCGTGTTTCACCATGAGGACTAGCTTCTCCCATTTGCCCATATGAAGGCAAGCATAACTTGGGGAGAAGCTAGCCCCCATGGCCACACCCTGAATTTGGCGGTACAGCAAATGATTAAACATAAAGATATTATTATAGAGGAAAAATTCTATCATGGCCAACAGCATTTCATTGTGTTGTTTATAAATTGTTTCCCTTGTCATTAAATAATACTTCACCGCCTGGATACCATCAACATGAGATATACTCGTGTATAATGATGACACATCCAATGCCAACAATAAATAATCAGATTTCCATGCAAAGTCTTTGACTTTATTTATAAAGTCACTTGTGTCCCTTACGTATGAGGGCAAAGATTTGACCAAGACTTGAAGGAAATAATCATCATATACAGATATATTTTCCAAAATGCTATTCCTGGCACTAATTATAGGATGTCCGGGAGGTGTTTTGTTATCCTTATGGATTTTTGGAATGAAATAGATCGTGGGTACAACCGGATTGTCATTTTTCAAGTAATTATGTTCATCCTCACTGATCAATTTCTTATTGCGCCAACTTGATAGTTTTTTATAGTATGTTAAATACATTTCTTTCAAAGTTTTCACACCCGTACGTGTATAGCATTGTCTGTCATTTAATTGGCTCATGGCCTCCTTTGTGTAATCTTCATGTGCCCATAGGACTATGTTTCCGCCCTTGTCACTGTTCTTTATTATGACATCTTTATTGTTTTTTAATTTTTTCATTAATTGAAAATACTTGTGATCCTGATTGCGTTGCTTTTGGGTGGTCATGCCATATTTTTTTATTAAGTTTTTTTATTTTATTGGTGATTATTTCGTGAAAAGTGTCAATGGAATCGTGCAAAGTGATGGGACAACATTTTGATTTCTGCTTGAACTTGGTCAATCCCACTCCCCTAGTTTCCATATTTCCATTCTGCGGGTTGGCATTTCTAATGGAACCATTCTCCTGATTCCACATGTCTTCAAGTTCTGCAACTGTATTAGATCCCGGGGGTGTAGACTCAATTGGAGGATCCACATGATCACCTGCATCAGTTTGTTTCTTTTTGATTGCATATAATTTCTTTAATTTTAGTTTCCTTATTCCCTTGTACACATCCATCCGGACGTTGGGATTATCAAAGTTGTTGGGCGGACAATAAGACAAACCAAGACTTAATGTGGTTTCTTCATCATTTGTTAGAATTATTTTTGAAAGGTTTGCCACTGTTTGAGTAATTTTTTTCTCCAATAGTTCCTTTTCTTTCTTTGGAGATTTTGGTTTCCGTCTGGCTGCTTTGCGCCTCTGTTTGCGTTTGACGTTTGCCCACTTCCGTTTGTCTGAGATCGAGTTCTTCGACTCAAGGTTGCCAGTCTTTGAGCCACTAAAAGGTTCATTTCTTCCCCCGGCTATGGTTTTGCTCCACTTGTACCACTTGGGGGGTTCCTTAGGTCAGAATCTTCATCACTGTTGGATGTTAATTGGTCACTAGATGTTGTGGCTGTATCTTCTCCTGCCCTTCTTTGACGGTTGATAGCCCTAATATTGATGGCTGGACGCTGTTTCTCCTGAGATTTTCGTACGTCATTTGCCCCTCCTCATAATCAACTTTGTCACTTTGAAATTTTTGTGTCTTGCGATCTTTAATTTTCTCCTCTTCTTTTTTTAAGCGAGCTGACATTTCTTTACGCAGTTTGCTTATTTCTTCCTCCTGCCCCATTGCTTCCAACTCCTCATTTAATGTGTCTATTTCAGTCAGTAGACGAGCCCTGTCAATATCTGCATATTTTATCAATAATAGGGTTAATCTTTTTGAAGAGTCTAAATTGCACTCTGCCCACTCACGCATGAGATCAGGATGCGGTTCCTCATAAGTAGGGGCAGTTAAAATTCGTAGTCCCCGTGGGATTCATCCTACCTCAATGTAACTTTGGGGAGACCTGGATTCGCACCATTTGCTCATTTCCATTTTCATCTTTTTTTCAAGAATTTTCATTTAGAATTGTACTGAGTCAGGTTTAGCCGTGCACACTGCTTCATTAGGTCGTGAGCTTCGGTTCACGTGAGGGGTATCTTTAAACATTCCTGTGGCTGCCGCCTCCCTCTCTTGCACGATGTCGCTCGACATTTTGGGGTTTTAAATATATAGTTTTTTGTTCGTTTTACAAGAAAAACGGGCCGTTTATGTTGCCAAATTGTTTCTTGCTATAACGTTGCACACTCCTCTGCCCCACAATACCGATGTCTCTGTACCTGGTAGACGCTTGTACCGGGGCTTCTTGCTGTGTGGGCTTGAATCGTCCTCTCAGCTGTCTTCCTCGTACTGCTACCGGTTAGTATCTTTGGTGCGGGGTCGCTTGGCGGTAATTCCTTCGTGGATTTGCAATTGTCTTCCAGGTTGCCCCGGAAGGAGTTTCCGATGTACCGCTAGCCCAAATGTGAAGGAGGGGTCCGTGATTAACTGGTTTCGGAAAAGCCAGTCGATTAAATCCAACAATTTTGTCAAATCAGCCACCACGTTTTCACTCACACGCTGCCGCCAGCAAACAGGACACGGACCCAATATCGGTGCTTCAATTATTTATTCCCCAAAGGTCAGAGACGCGTTTCGCGGCTTGACGCCGCTTGTTCACTCGACAAATGTTGTGGATTTGGGAAACATTTTTAAAGTAGCAGTGCATAATTAAAGTGTGTCATGTGATTACCATTCTCAATCGCAATGGAAAAAATACTGTCGCGCAATTCCTTTACAATGTTATGTGCAAAACTTTACATTATTCATGTGCAAAATCGCAATGAATAAATATATAAATATAAGTAAAATACTATATAACTTTTGACCCTAAAACACATAATGCCTTTTGCCAAGAATGAGTCCGTTTTGGAATTACTCTACTTCCAAACCAAAGTCAATATTTCACTCAGTGAAACACTAATTCCTAGCCCATCATGAATGCCAATTTACAAAACACATTATTTTGTGCATTTACCAAAATATAATCTGACATGCCCATTAAACCTCTATACGTGCATGATCATCCAAATTTGGCCCCGCCTGTTTCTTATACTTGAATAGTAAAACGCGGGTTTAAGCAATGGCACATTTGGTTGGGCCACAGCCATTTTGCAATATACACATATCGATATCTTAGTAAAATACATAAACAACTTTCTTGTTGTGAATTTAAATCTCATTGCTTTGAGGTAGTCTATAAAAAGTGCCTAAAGTGCTAGTCTTTTTTCGTGCACACTGCATTTGTAGTCACGTCATGTGACCAGGTGGAAATCACGGTGTTTAAAATGGCTGTTTGGCAAATGGTGAAACTATTGGTGAACAAGCCGGCTGTGCCGGCGAAACGCGTCCTTTTCAGCTGTACCATTAAAAAACTTTGTGGCCTGCATACAGCATCGTGGAACCGTACTTTGTGAGTGGGGAAAAGGTCGATGTTGTGGACCAAGCTTGGGCGGTCCTTTCCCACGACGCACCCGTTGGTTAGGAGTGCGGCGGCTGTTCCAAGATACGGTGGAGTAATATATATATATATATATATATATATATATATATATATATATATATATATATATATATATATATATATATATATTACCTACTGGTGGTCGCCAGTAGGTATATATAGTTAGGATTTTTTCTCTATGGGATTTTTGAAAATTCTATGTCTAATAACTTTGGCGTTTGTGGACGGAATTGGCTGAAATTTTCAGGAAAATGGCACATTTTGTTTCTGAGCAGCCCCTGAAAATTTGGGGGGGGGTTCGTCAAGGGGGGGCCGAGAAAAAAGGGGGGTCCCAAAACGCGTTTTTCCAATGTTAATTTCCATAGGGCGGTTGGCCTCACTTTTAGCCCGAACGGCTGAATGGATTTGCACGAAACTTGGCAAAATTGTAGGGACTGGTAGCCCGATGTGCCTTTGCTAGGTCTCAATATATGTGTTCCAGTGGATTTTGAGAAATTAACGTTCAAAAAAAGATATATATCTGTAACAGCGGACCGGGCAGCGCTCCAGTTCGCGTACTTTTTGCGTTACGGAGCTTTGTGAAGCGAAGCTGATTGGTTCTCCGGCGTCTGTAAACATTCCAAACAGTCCGTAGCGGCCGCCATCTTGTCTCTCGGTAGGATCGAGAGACAAGAGGAGGCCAAAGCGAAGGGGCAAATGACCATAAGGGGGCATAGTAGATCCTCCCTGACCCCCTAGGTTTGATGTGGAGGTTTTAAAAGGGCCCCGCGGGGCAAAAAAAAATAAAATAATAATAATCGAACGGCTGAATGGATTTGCACGAAACTTGGCAAAATTGTAGGGACTGGTAGCCCGATGTGCCTTTGCTAGGTCTCAATATATGTGCTCCAGTGGATTTTGAGAAATTAACGTTCAAAAAAAGATATATATCTGTAACAGCGCTCCGGGCAGCGCTCCACTTCGCGTACTTTTCGCGTTACGGAGCTTTGTGAAGCGAAGCTGATTGGTTCTCCGGCGTCTGTAAACATTCCAAACAGTCCGTAGCGGCTGCCATCTTGTCTCTCGGTAGGATCGAGAGACAAGAGGAGGCCAAAGCGAAGGGGCAAATGACCATAAGGGGCCATAGTAGATCCTCCCTGACCCCTTAGGTTTGATGTACCATTTTGCCAAGTTTGGTGTAATTCCGTTCAGCCATTCAGGCTGTAGACGTATCTAAATGTCCTATGGAAAATTGCATGGGGAAAACACATTTGAAAGTGTTGAAATTTAGAACCAATTAAAATGTTGCTTTGGTTTTGTGTTTGTGTGTGATGAAAGTTAATTGGTTATGTATATATCTAAAATGAGAGGAAACCACAGCCATTTTGTGATACTACTGTCTGAGGTACATTTGTGAGGAATTTTTGGTGCTCAATTTCTGGTGTTTGATTTACACAGTACTAACGCTTCTCCTACTTTCAAAAAGGTGAGTTGTTAATTTGTAAGGGGAACTATGTTGTACACTTTAAGATAATTTGAAAAATGTTTTCTGTTATTTATTTACAGTCCTTCTGTTATACTAAATACTTGATAAAGTTAGTTTTATATTATGTATTACTAAAAACGATAAATGAAAGTGATTATTTTTTTCTGCAATTTACAGCAAGAAATTTCAAAATAAAATGGATCACAATGAAGAGACCGTGGCAATTTCTTTTGAATTATCCACTACATTTATTGAAATTGACAGCACCAATAATGAAATATTCTCACAAGGAGGAGATGACTTGAATGATTTTTTTGATCAATCTCTTGACAGCGAATTTATCGAATGTTTGGAGACCATAGAGTTACAAGAATCATCATTGCAGACTTTTCATGAGGAGATTCCTGATGAGATGATTGAAGAGGAAATTCCTGATGAGGACATGTTACTAGTTCTTTCAAATTATGAAAATTCAGAAGAATAAATTTATATTTAGAAATCAAAAATTGTTTGAGACATTATTCATTTTTATTTTTAATTTATGAGGTTGTAGCGAAGTGATTGTAGTATAAAATTAGACTTAGAGTATAGAGTGCCACATTTTTATGTTACATAGTAAGTTTACTCATATTTACTTCCCTTCTCCCACTATATTATCTCCAATGTGTATTTGACATCTCTTCTTCATCTCCGGCCTCCTTTCTCTCACTGTCTGTCTCTGATGCATCCTATCGCTGCCATTTTGTGTAATTACAGAAGAGAGTAAAATAAAATAGTTCAGATCGAGAAAAGGGGGCAAAGTAGAGTACCCCTCACCCCCTAGGCCTTCTCAGGCGGTCCCAAAAGGATCAGTTCCTGCTTTCCTGAGAGATTATGGTATGAGTTCCATATACCACAATAACTTGCATTACAACATGCAAGATATCTATCTCCTATTACCAACTTTTGGAGATATTCGCGCTAAGCGCGAATATCTCCAAAAACTAACACCTGCCCTGAGCAGTTCTTAGCCATGTTATCCAATGGGAGGTGGATAACATGGCTAAGAGCATTAGCTCGGTAATGCATGAATATCGCTGACTTTTCAGCGATATTCATGCATTGCGGCCGTTTTTTATCGCATTTGCGATAAACCTTGATAATAGCAAGGTTTATCTGCGATAATTTCTGACGATGCTTAGCGGTAAAAAATTCGTTGCTAAGCATCGTTAGCGATAAATATCGCTTAACTTTGGTAATATGCCCCAACGTCTGTTAACGTTCGATTCGAAGGAAATCAGGAAGTGTTGAAAAACATTGTCTGCGCCATCTTGCCTTTTTTCAAATGCCACACTTTTGTCGTGCACGGCAGCCATTTTAGATGCCTTGACCAGACCCACTCTCTGCACGCTGTCGATCCTTAGCATGGCTCCCCACCCTCGCAAGCATCTCCCCCAGGCACTGGTCACCCCCGCTCTCTGTCTTATGCATGGGCAATAAACCTCCCCCCATCTGCGCTGCTCTTCCCTGAGAATCACACCCTGTGCCCGCCCGACACCTCCCTTTCGCCCTATTCACTACCGCACCCTCTGACACTCCTCTTCCTCTGTGTCCGATTGTCCAGGCCGGTCCCAGGCTATCAGCTAGCCCTGCAGATGTAGTTTATGGCCCCAGCTGTAAAGAATCACCCCTCTTCAAAGGAGTTATAGTAGATCAAGGCCCACACCCGATGAGCTCCGTCACACCACACGCGTTCCTACTATCTGAAAACCATCCTGTATTGTGATTGGGGAGGGGACCGAGCCTGAAGCGGAAGATTCCAGGGATGACTCTTTGCACATCAAATTTTTTACAATTATGTGTCACATTAAAAATATATAGCACTCCAACAAAGTAGTAGGAATTTAAAACTTTAATAACTTATAAATATATACAACAAAACAAAAACAGTAAAAACATTTAAACATTTTTAGGGAAAAAGAAGGAACAATGGTCAGTAGCGGTCGGTTGTGCGAATAGTCCCAAGGCAGCACAACGTCCAGATTTCTGGACGGCACCCAGGTGATGTTGCCTGGGTGCCGCACTGATTTGGGTATCCGGCGTGGGGCGTCCCGGGGGGTGGGTCGTCAGTAGCGGTCTGTTGTGCGAATAGTTCCAAGGCAGCAGAACGATGGCACCAAGGTGATGTCCAGTAAGTTGCCGCCCTCTGAATAACGGCGTGGGGCGCCCTGGGGGGGTGGGGGGGGGAGGCAGTCCAAAGATCCGTTAAAAGGGCAAAGGAAAGGATCGGTGGTTTGAACCATCAGTCAAAAAGGGGAGGGGGTGCAACAATTTTTCCTACCGGGTCACACTGTGCTTTCACCGGAACTGATCCGAACTGTGGTCTGCAGGATTCTAGTCATTCAAACTGAGGCTGGCGCCAGCATGGGAGCGCGGACGTCCCGCGGCTACAGTTTCGTCACTCCACGGGCGATCATGGCAGTCATTCCCCATCGGGGGTGTCTGCGGGGGTCGGGGACTCCCGCGGCTCCTCTAGAATCTTCAAGGTCGTGGAGGACTACGGTGGTGGAGTCAACCAGTGACCGGGCCATTTCTTTATGTTGGGCCCGCTCTTGCCAGGTCGACCGCCATTTTGAGAGTTCGGTAGCTACCGGCGATCGCGGGGTCAAATGAGCGGACGGGCTCCACCCTGCCGGGCGAGACGTTGCAGCATCGCCACAGTGGAAGAACCTTTTTCCGGGCGCCTGGAGCGCTGAGGGTGCAACTGGGAAGCCTCCACCTGGGGAGGCGGGAGAGGCCTGTTCGCACCGTCTCTCCCACCCAGTGCACCCCACGGCGTCTCGCTTGACATTTGTTATGGCCGGACCAGGCGAAGAGGACGACGGGGGGGGGGTCGGAGGCATGTGCAAGACATCCCCCCCCCAGTGTTGTCGCAGCCATTATAAAAGAAAGAAGAAATGTCCCGTCCGTCTTTGGGCCGGACCTCCGGTGGATGGCGGCCGGACGCCCTTTGCTCTGGCCCCATGAACGGGTTCCTTGGCTCATCCGGTGGGGCAGGCCTTGGCGTGTGGTGCCTCTCCTGGGCTTTTCGTGCAGTGGCCTCTCCACTCCCAGGCCCTCCATGGATGCTGGCCCAGACTGGGAGAGAGAGGGTCTAACCTGCAATTCTCCAGGGTTACCGCCACCGCGGCCGGATCCCGTCGGCCTCGGCCTCTGGTTGATGGTGGCCGGACTGGGAGAGAGAGGGGAGGGTCGAGGACACAGACATTCCCCCCCTTGCAACTCTCCAGGGTTGTCGTAGCAATCCCCTTGGCCGGGTCCCATTGGCCTCGGCCTTTCCTCCGGCTACACCCTACGTGATGATCTTCTGCCGACGGTTGGCAGCAGGACCCGCCTTATATGTGTTGCTTCCGGCTGGGCGTAGCCGCAAACCTGTTGCACTTTGGAAGTTTCCAGAATGGGGCGGATGTCTGCTGACTTGTATCTTTCCCAGTTTGCCGTTATTTGGCCGTGGCAGGCGGTGGGACAGAGACGTTTTGGGGCAGTGAGGGGCGATGAAGCCTCGTTGCCTTGTGGCCGTTGCAATGTCACACTTGGTTTCTCTTACTGTTTTCAGGTTTCTTATTACGGGCTTACTTCTAACGTTTCTTGTTTCTAGGACAATAATAGGTTTTATCATTACGTATTGTTATCGTTTCTTTGTTTGTTATTTAATAAAAGTTCATCAGTGGCCTACTGATTTTCGTTTTCCTATTCCTTTCTTTCCAGGTTGTTTCATGCTAAAGTTTCTGTTAACAGGATACAGTGATCACTTTGTTATTATTGCATATGTCCTTTTCACTAGGGGTGCTCTCTGGTCGGGCCAGATGACCTATCTCTAGTAAATGGTCCGGGTGAAACAGGTGCATCAATCAGTGGGGAGTAGATAGGCATGACAGATTACAACGGGGGAGAAAGGTCCGCATTACCTACCCTTTCACTACTTGCAAAGATTTTCCTACGTTTATTTGCAAACAGGGAATACCTCCAAAAAGAACCAATTCCCAAACAGTCAATGTTCGGGCAAACAATCAATCAATGAGGAACGAAATAGGCACGACGTGTTAAAGGTTTGCGTTACCTACCCTTCACTATCTGCAAAGGGAGAGAGAATATTCCTATTCTTCCCCGTTTGCAGGCAGAGAAGATCCTTAAGAGAACCAACTTCGAACAATTCAATGCTCGATTCAAACAATCAACAAGGGGTACTGTGAACACAAATGAACGCCGCTTATGTACATACACATTGCTATTTTCAACAGGTTGTTCCTAATGTTTCTATTTTAGCGAGGTCAAAAAGAGATCCAATTAGTGGCCTACTGATTTTGCTCGATTCCTTTTGTTTTTTTACACGATTTTTCGCTATCTGCAAAGACTAAACAGAGTATTGCGACTCTGTGGTTGTTTGTACATAGAGAATGAACCAAAGAGAACCAATTCTAAAACAGTAAATGCTTGGATAACAATCAATCAAATGGAGAGAGAAGCAGGCACGACGGATTACAACGGGGGCAAAGGCCTGCGTTAACTACCCTTCACTATCTGCAAAGAGAGAGTACTCCTAATAGAAATGAGGGGGGGGGGCAGCATTGAAAGCAGATCAGTGTGCATAAACACGAAAATGTTTTTTCTTACCACGTACTTGACAATTGACAGCTTATGATATTTGCTATTAAAAAACCATTGAAATTCACTGAAAAAACCATAGGTTATAGACCATATATAGTTAGGAATTAGCATTTACAAAACCTTGAAAATTCACTGAAAAAACCATAGGTTATAGACCATATATAGTTAGGAATTAGCATTTAAAAAACCTTATTTTACTCACACAAAACCATTGAAATTCCATATATAGTTAGTTGTACTAACTATATATCGCGCACCCGCAATCCACTGCTGATCATGTCACATATTACATCATTCATGACATGGTCAATGACATCACTGATGACATCACTAATGACATCTCAAATGACATCACTGATGACATCACTGATGACATCTCAAATGACATCACTGATGACATCTCAAATGACACTGGCTCTTATGCACAGTTATTTATATATGTCAAGTCTCACATGTACTGTGTTTTACATATGTACTTACTTTGACATGTAGCACTGAGATATCCATTCACTCACCAATACACTGATGCACACAGTCAACCGCCCATACAGCTGTTTCCACATGCACTTTTGAACCCATACATCTAGTGAATCAACTGCTCACACATCTATGCACAGAGTCATACACCTCCCAGCCACCCACACATACACTCAGTCTCCCATACAAATACTTGGGCAACCAATCAATAACCCATATAGTTACTCATATAGCTACTGAACAACACATGCAGCAGTTTTCAGAACAACAGACATAATGATGCACAAATTAAGACAGTTTAGTCACTAACCCATGCACTCAGTGAGACACATTTAATCACTCACTCATACAGTCAGTCATGCACCTACTAAATCCTTCATCCAGACACTTATACATCCACTCAAGACATATTTTAACTTTACAGAAAAATACAGTCACTGGATGTTGTCATCAGTGATGTCATCAGTGATGTCATTTGAGATGTCATCAGTGATGTCATCAGTGATGTCACTGACCATGTCATGAATGATGTAATATGTGACATGATCAGCAGTGGATTGCGGGTGCGCGATATATAGTTAGTACAACTAACTATATATGGAATTTCAATGGTTTTGTGTGAGTAAAATAAGGTTTTTTAAATGCTATTTCCTAACTATATATGGTCTATAACCTATGGTTTTTTCAGTGAATTTTCAAGGTTTTGTAAATGCTAATTCCTAACTATATATGGTCTATAACCTATGGTTTTTTCAGTGAATATATATATATATATATCACAACACCAATTGTCCTGTCGCAGAGGGAGCACCTCAGAATTGGTGCCAGAGTCGAGAGCAGGACAGGGTCTCGTAAATATTCCACACGAAGAAAATGATTACTCTGGCACTCCGCTTGGTAGTTTATATTAATTTATTCCACAATCTGTGATGGCCTACGCGGTTCGAACGTATAGTTCCTTCTCACGGCAGTGTCATACAATTGTCCCTTTTCACTTTCCATATTTATACAATTTAAACATTTGTGATGCAGTCTGGGATATGTGGTTCACACAATACTTTGTATGTAACTATGCATTAACATTTAAACAAAGTTGAGACAAATGATTTATAAATAGGACTGTGTTCTTATGGAATCTTTCCGCAGCGTTTCATTTGATCGCAACTCATTTGCCAACATTCTATTATTTAGTATGTTGTTGCTCTTTATTTACGATCTTCATAATATCGCAAATGGTTGTTGCATCAAATTACAATGCGGTAGTCTGTTGTGGGCTGAGTGCCCTTGTCATGACTATATTGAGCGCATGCGCGTGTCCTTTAATCTGTGTATTCTCCCTTTGTGCAGTAAGATTTGACCTATAGTGTGTCAAATGAGGCTTCGCAGTGTATCGCTATACAACTCTGGCTATCAAATAAGCCTCCTTTGAATGTGTTATATTGATTGCTATTTCATCTCCAATCAATTCAATTCATGTGTATAGTGTAAGTTCATATCTAGGGCTGAGTGCCCTTGCCACTGCTTATACATAGCCTAGATCATTATACGTGTTTCAAAAATCGTTTTTATAAATACCATGTCAGTAGTTTTTATACACAATGTTTCTTATTCCCGTTCTCACATTTTGACTGTTTGTCATATACAAGAAATAGAGTCTTCAGTTGAGTCATTTTTGTTAGTTCAGTATCATTATTCACGGCGTGTTTACATTAAAGATGGACCATTCTTCGTCTCCATTCAATCCTGCAGGTTGTTTTTTTTTAATCTCATAATTAGTTTTGATTCCTGTCTCCTTAATTTGAGTTTCCTGTTACCTCCTCGTTCATGTCGTGGTATTGTAGCTAATCCAGAGTATTGAATGTCTTTCCAGGTTTTGTTAGCATGGCTGGCAATATGTTTTGCAATTGCATACAAATGGTCTCCATTTTGTATTGACCGAGTGTGTTCCAAAATTCTCTTTTTTAACGGGCATGTTGTGCTGCCAATATATCTTTTACCGCAGCAACATTGAAGCATATATACCACATATGAGGTTTCGCAGGTGATGTAATCCTTGATGATAAAGTTTTTACCTGCTGGATCTTTCAAATTTTTCAAATTTTTTCCTATCTTGAAGACCTTGCAGGTGTGGCATTTGGTGAAGCCCTTGTTTTTGTCATTAAGCCAATTGTCCGATTTTTTAATCTCAAAGTGACTCCGCACTAGATGATCCGAGAGGTTTGGTGCCCGCCTGTAAGTCATTAGTGGCCGATCGCCTACATTGTTGCCTATGTCGGGATCTTTTTGGATTATATGCCAATACTTTGACAAGATTTTTGGGATTCTGTAACTTTCTTTGTTGTATGTTATGATCATACGCGGTGATTCCTCTTTACTGCTTGTCCTTTCTTTTAGATTTGTGTTTTGTTCGTTTTGTTTGCTGTTTTTTTCTTCTTTTGTTAATAAAGTTTCTGCCCTTGATTTTTTCCTTGCTTCCGATTCCCCTCTCAAGATGTCAGAGTGTTTATATCCTCGTTGTGCAAAGCGCTTTTTGGTCTCTGTGAATTTTTTCTCCATTTCACTGTTTTCTGAGCAGTTCCTCTTCATCCTGAGAAGTTCTCCATAAGGAATGCTTCTTTTAAGTTTCTCAGGATGAAAGCTTTGACCATGTAGTAGGCTATTGGTGGCAGTTTTCTCTCTATGTACAGTTGTTTGTATTTTGTTATCACCCACATATACTTTGGTGTCCAGAAATTCCACCTCCTTGTCGCTTATTGAATACGTAAATTTTAAGCCCACATCATTGTCATTCAGTATGTTGAAGAAAGTTTGAAACTCTGATTCAGTCCCCTTCCATAAAAGAAAGAGGTCATCAATGAAGCGCAACCAAAGCGCTACGTTCGCCATATGGTGGTCGTTTTCTTCTCTCCAAGCTACACTCCTCTCCCACCACCCCATCATGAGGTTAGCGTAGCTTGGAGAGAAGGAAACTCCCATCGCCTTTGAACATATACTTTCTTGTTGAAGAGAAATACATTGTTGCAAAGACATAGTTTAATCATTTCTATCAACATTTTAGAATGTTCAAGTTCATTGATAGATCGTTGTTGCAAGAAGTATTGTATGGCTTTTATACCTATTTCATGTTCAATTGAGGTATATAATGAAATGACATGTATTGTCACTAGTAAGTATGTGGGTTGCCATTGTGTGTCCATAAGTATGCGTAGAAAGTCCCCCGTGTCCTTTAGGTATGAACTCAATGTTGGTACAATTGGGGATAAGAAGTAGTCAACGTATGTGGATACATTTTCATAAAGACTCCCACAACTGGATATAATTGGTCATCCAGGGGGTTTGTTTAATGTTGTGTGTACCTTTGGGAGGAAGTATATGGTAGGGGTAATAGGACATTCTACCATACAAAATGTTCTTTCCTCTTCTGTTGGAAGACCTCCTTCTTTCCATGAATTCAATCTTTTGCCAAGTTCAACCATATAGTCTTGTGTTGGATTCCTGTGTAAGAGTTTATAATTCTTTGTGTCGTTCAGTTGGCGCATTGCTTCCTCTATGTAATCGGTTTTTTCCATGATTACTATGTTTTATTTGTATGACACTGCCGTGAGAAGGAACTATACGTTCGAAACGCGTAGGCCATCACAGATTGTGGAATAAATTCATATAAACTACCAAGCGGAGTGCCAGAGTAATCATTTTCTTCGTGTGGAATATATATATATATATATATATATATATATATTCACAAAGAACTCCACAACACCTCCGGCAAGCTAGCCAGCAAAACCGGCGAGAAAGGAGACGGACCCTAGGATGAGGTGCAAGGATTTTAATCAGCACAGGAAAAAGAGCTACGCGTTTCAGGCTACACAAGCCCATGTTCACGCTGTAAGTCGATAAAGTTTTTTGTTGCTTATATTGTGGGTATGTGTACAAGTGCTCGCCTCAAACAGTGACGTCACATGTCACATGGTCATGAAAAGAGATAACATACTGAACACATTCTGTTTTCACATATATTGTATATCAGTCATGCCAAATTATAACAGCGTGAATGCGCAAAGTGGTATGTATACATAAATTAGTTAGTAATAGTATAATATTGCTGGTTAAATCCAAATATGCACACATAAAAACAGATATCATACATACATTTCCAACATATTTGTATCGATGTTCAATATTTACACAAAATTACAAAATCTAATGGAGATATTGAAATTTCAAGTAACATGATATCACTGGATAAATCCAAAAAATTCAAATTTCACATGATCACGATATATCAGTGTGTAGGTGCCAAATAGATTACTTGGGCCTAATAACTGAAAATCATAACTGATAATACCTATTTCTTACAAGACCATGATAAAAATGTAAACATTTATAGTGCAAAGCAGCAAGAATTTCTAAAGTGCGGGAAATTGTGCAAAATTGAAGTGCAAAGAGAGCAATTGAATATAAAGTGCAAGTGTCTGATTGATATAAGAAGCGTATCAATATCGTTAACACAATCCGTTACAGAGCCCTGTAAATATGTTAAAATCATATAATTTACCTTCTAAAATTCATCAATACAGAAAAAATCATACTTGAGGAAATAAATAAGAGATTAGTCGAAAAGAACTGAGGAAAACAAAAAAAGGAGGGGAATGTAACAACATTAAATGTATATAAATTATATACATTGTATAAATATATTTCTTAAAATCGTTTTATAGAAATTTTATACTTTTTTTCTTCTTCTCTCTTTTCTTCTTTCACATGGCAGACGAAAGTGATATTTCAAATTGATGCTATATATACCTTCATAAGTATCAAAAACATGTATCAAAACAGTTAAAAAATAGTATAAAAGTAACCACAGATTTCCAAGTTCATATTAAGCAATGTACCTACATAGTTAAATATAAAAACTGTAAAAGATGTTGCTAGTGTATTGCGCTGCATAATCCTCCCATTCAATGAAGTTCCAATATTAGGGAACCTATATATTGGAAATAATTTATATAGTATGATGTAAATGGGGATACAATAAATAACCCACTATGTACAACTACCGACAGACAAGCAAATAGTGTAGTTTGAAAATTCATAGAAAGCTATGCATTTCCTCAATATTATTCAATCCATTGGGCCACTTACTATCCAACTCTAAAATCATCTTGGTTTCTAATTGTCTTAGTAAGCGCTCCCGATTGCCTCCTCTTTTGAGTTTTGGAATGGCTCCCACCACAAAATATCTAAGACAGTCCAAATCCTGATTATGGACATCTTTAAAGTGGCGAGCCACCGGGTAGGCCTGATCGTTATGGAGTATTGCCCTTAGGTGTTGCAGTATTCTCACGTGCACCTGTAGCTTTGTACTTCCTACATAATTTAAGCCACAGGTGCACGTGAGAACATATACCGCAAATTCTGTTTTGCAATTGAAATTGCCTGTGATGGGTACTTCATTTGCACCAAAAGGAGAGGAATAGGTAGCTTTATTGATGCCAAACTTGCACGCACGACAGCTAGTGCATTTCCTATATATATATATATATATATATATATATATATATATATATATATATATATATATATATATATATATATATATATATATATGGCTCAATTTCTGTTCCCAGTTGAAACCACAGAAGTAACGGACCACCACACGGCTTGCAGAGTGTCACAGCGTACTTTTATTATCCATTTTACAGCAGCAGTTCAGGTAGGCATGACGCGTTTCGGGCAGGGACTGCCCTTGATCACATGACGGAAATGCAGTTAGAGTCACTTTAAATAGAGCACACACTCATTTTTTTCATCCATAGTAATACCACGTGTTCTAATGATCAAAACATAGAAAACGGACTTGTTTTAAAAGTGTAAGGTGTTTTACATGTGCACAGAAAAATTGGTAATTTTGCCTGCATGGCTATAACCTTTTAGCAGCATATTATATATTGCACATAAAATAGAATATTTACAATTTAGTTCATTTTGCAATGAACATATAACCGCTTAAATGCGTTTTGACTTGTGCAAATTTAGACTGACAGCATAATTATTAGAAACCACACAATACAACTACAATATCATAGTAAATCAATATGTAAAACCATTGCAACCAATAAATAACATATAAATATGTTAAAATAATAAAAAAAAACTTATATACATAACAGGTCAATTAATGATTTACATGAATACATATCATATTTAAAATGATTGTGCAAATGGCAATTCACCAAATAAGTGGCTATACTCGTAATGTAGCTGACTTGTGAGTTACTTTTTCGTACTGTCTCATAAAAATGTCACACTTAACTGTCCCGTTGTTACATAAAAACATACTATTCATAAAGTGCTAATGCTGAACTAATACAAGAAGGATAGTGCCACTACCCTTAAGCCAATGGTTCCTTCTAGAAGGAATGAATAATCAAATGTATTGAAGGCAAAATTACGATGTAAAGTGCTGAGTGAAATAGGTGCAACCAAAATAATATGAAAGGTTTAAAAACTAGTGATCCTGGAGAGAGATATGAAATTACAGGTTCAATAAAGGTTGCTCAGGGACAGTAGTCAGATAGTCAATAAGGCATCTGGTGTAATCATACAGATCATTGGCGATAGAGACGACCCAAGTAACATATCTAACTGAATCAGTGGATGGGGTATTGGATAGGGTACAGTAATACAAAATTACAGGAAGGTATGCATGTCCTCCCTGTCATTAAGGCCGTTAGGATGCTTAGAATCAAGGTTAAGAATGTATCTTGTCTCTAACTGCCTTAGAGCCTTGTCCCTATCCCCACCTCGCTTGGGAGCCGGTGCCTGATCAATTACAAAGTAAGTAAGACAATTCACGTCTTTATTGTGGCTTACTTTAAAATGTCTGGCTACCGGGTAAGCCGGGTCACTATGGATAATAGCCCGAATGTGTTGCAGGATACGCATATGTACAGGATTTTTTGTGCTGCCAACATAACGTAAGCCGCAAGTGCACGTGAGGACGTATATAGCGTACTCAGTGCGGCAATCATATTTACCCCTAATAGGTTGTGCTTTGGTTTTGAACGGGGTGTTATAGGTGGCAGTGTTGGCTCCAAAGTTGCATGCCCTACAGGTAGCACACTTACGAAATCCGTTACTGGAGGGCATCCAAGTTTTTATACTAGTAGACCCAGTGGAGATCTCTTTAGATAAGAGATTCCCCATGTTTTTTGATTTTCTGAATGTCACGCTAGGATGTTCTAATAGCGTGGTTTTCAGAATGGGGTCTGTGAGGACTATGGGCCAATTCTTATTCATGATGTTTCGTATTTTGCGTTCCTGTCTACTGTAAGTGGTGATCAGTCTTGGGGAACACGTATATATATATATATATATATATTACCTACTGGCGGTCGCCAGTAGGTATATATAGTTAGGATTTTTTTGAATAGGGATTTCTGAAAATTCTATGTTGAATAACTTTGGCGTTGATGGACGGAATTGGCTGACATTTTCAGGAAAATGGCACATTTCGCTCCTGAGCGTCCCCTGAAAGTTTGGGGAGGTTTCGTCAAGCGGGGGCCGAGAATAAAGGGGGGTCCCAAAACGTGTTTTTAACATTGAGTTTTCCATAGGGCGGTTGGACTCACTTTTAGCTCGAACGGCTGAATGGATTTCCACAAAACTTGGCAAAATTGTAGGGACTGGTAGCCCGATGTGCCTTTGCTATGTCTCAAGATATATGCTCCAGTGGTTTTTACGAAAAAAACCTTTGAAAAATATATATTGGGCTACATTGGGCTATATATATGTTAGAGCCCAAATGTAGCCCAATGTAGCCCAATGTAGCCCAATGTAGCCCAAAGATGGCCACCAGAGACAAAAAAAAACTAATGTGGCCCAAATATCAGCCAGATGTAGCCCAACTATAGCCCAGTGACAGAATGTCCCAGAGTGTTCTAAAGAACAACTAGAGCGCTAACAGTCTTACTTATGACAAAAGTATGGCACACCTGAAGTCATCTTGATTGGAATAAAGTGGTAACACTTAATACATTTAATTTGAAAAGGAACAAAATGAGGGGTTTCATTTTGCCATAGAAATTGTTTTTAACATTGAGTTTTCCATAGGGCGGCTGGACTCACTTTTAGCTCGAACGGCTGAATGGATTTCTATGAAACTTGGCAAAATTGTGGAGACTGTTTGCTCGATGTGCCTTTGCTAGGTCTCAAGATATGTGCTCCAGGGGATTTTGAGAAATTAACGTTCAAAAAAATATATATATCTGTGACAGCATCCCGGTTAGCGCCCCGGTTCGCGTACCAGACGCGTAACGGAACTTCGCGAGGAGAAGCGGATTGGCTCTCGGGTGACTGTCAACATTCTAACAGTCCGGAGCGGCCGCCATCTTGTCTCTCGGTAGGATCGAGAGACAAGAGGTGGAAATAAACGAAGGGGGAAATGAATGAAAGGGGGCAAGGTAGACCCCTCCTGACCCCCTAGCATTGATGTGGGGGCTATTAAAGGGCCCCGCGGGGCAAAAAAATAAAATAATGGTTTTTTTTTTTTTTCGCGGTGGAAGCGCTACCCGGTACGCGAACCGGGTAGCTCACCGGTAGCGTAACGGGAGTCCGCCACCTTGTGTTTCGGACTAATTTAGTCACAAGATGGAGGATAAACAATGTTGGGAATGGGTATAATGGGTATAAGGGGGCACGGGAGACATATCCTGACCCCCTAGGTTTTCTGAGGGTGGCTGAGGAGGCCCATATATGTAAAAAAAAAAAATCCAAATTTTAGCACGGTTAGCGCCCGGTCCGCGCACCGGGTAGCGTTCCGGAAAGCGTAACAAGGGGAAAACCAAGGGAAATATTAAAATAATATTTTAGAGTGCTTTGAGGTAGGGTAGCTCTGAATAGAGCTGTTGTGTTGTGTGGGTGATGTAAGTACCAACATGTAGGTACCAATGAAGAGTCTAAAATTTAATGTACACCGTCTCTTCTGTAGATATTTTGTATGTTCTAATATCGGTTATTTAAATGTAAATGTGTGGAAAAGCACTTCATGCTTTAAAGCAATTGTATTTTTGAACTGATTGTTCTTTCCTCTTAGTCCTCCTCTTTGTTTTTTTTCCCCACACTCTTCTTCAGCATGATAGTTGATAAATTTGTTCCCTCAAAAAATGTATATACATAAAAAAATTATATTAAATACATATAAATTATATTTTTCCTTTAAAAGAAGAATACATTTTACAGCTTTTGATATTTGCTATTAAAAAACCATTGAAATTCACTGAAAAAACCATAGGTTATAGACCATATATAGTTAGGAATTAGCATTTAAAAAACCTTGAAAATTCACTGAAAAAACCATAGGTTATAGACCATATATAGTTAGGAATTAGCATTTACAAAACCTTATTTTACTCACACAAAACCATTGAAATTCGCATATATAGTTAGTTGCACTAACTATATATCGCGCACCCGTAATCCACTGCTGATCATGTCACATATTACATCATTCATGACATGGTCAGTGACATCACTGATGACATCACTGATGACATCTCAAATGACATCACTGATGACATCACTGATGACAACATCCAGTGACTGTATGTTTCTGTAAAGTTAAAATATGTCTTACATATTGAAGAATGAGTGGATGTATAAGTGTCTGGATGAAGGATTTAGTAGGTGCATGACTGACTGTATGAGTGAGTGATTAAATGTGTCTCACTGAGTATCTTAATTTGTGCATCATTATGTCTGTTGTTCTGTAAACTGCTGCATGTGTTGATCAGTAGCTATACGAGTAACTATATGGGTTATTGATTGGTTGCCCAAGTATTTGTATGGGAGACTGAGTGTGTGTGTGGGTGGCTGGGAGGTGTATGACTCTGTGCATAGATGTGTGAGCAGTTGACTCACTAGATGTATGGGTTCAAAAGTGCATGTGGAAACAGCTGTATGGGCCGTTGACTGTGTGCATGAGTGTATTGGTGAGTGAATGGATATCTCAGTGCTACATGTCAAAGTAAGTACATATGTAAAACACAGTACATGTGAGAGTTGGCATATATAAATAACTGTGCATAAGAGCCAGTGAATGTGTGAGTGGCTGTATGGATCATTGTGAACTTGTATCAGGGATTGTATAAGAGAGTAAATATGTGTTAGTATATGTTTGAATAAGTAAGGTGTGTATAACTGTATAGTTGAGGAAATGGAGGTGTGATTGATTCTTTGCATGACTGACTAGGTGTGTGAGTAACTCCATGGATGAGTGACAGTCTGTGAGTGTCTGTTTACACTGAGTGTATCTAAGGTTATATTAGAGTCTGAAGAGGTTCATCGTATTATCACATGAATGATGTCATCAGTGATGTGATCAGTAATGTCAAATGAGATGTCATCAGTGATGTCATTTGAGATGTCATCAGTGATGTCATCAGTGATGTCATTTGAGATGTCATCAGTGATGTCATCAGTGATGTCATCAGTGATGTCATCAGTGATGTCATCAGTGATGTCATTTGAGATGTCATCAGTGATGTCATCAGTGATGTCATTTGAGATGTCATCAGTGATGTCATCAGTGATGTCATTTGAGATGTCATCAGTGATGTCATCAGTGATGTCACTGACCATGTCATGAATGATGTAATATGTGACATGATCAGCAGTGGATTACGGGTGCGCGATATATAGTTAGTGCAACTAACTATATATGCGAATTTCAATGGTTTTGTGTGAGTAAAATAAGGTTTTGTAAATGCTAATTCCTAACTATATATGGTCTATAACCTATGGTTTTTTCAGTGAATATATATATATATATATATATATATATATATATATATGTACAATCACATCAACATTGCTGACTCCAAAATTAAACATAAATCGTGACTCTCCAATAAGTGTGCCTGATCCTTTTATGGACACTCTGATTATGTATATGGAATTTGCATTGTAATACTTACCCACTTGGGGAACAGAAATAAAGAATGGAAGATTGTAATTCATTGCAATTTTTGTCTATAGGCACAGAATGAATTTGACATGTTCATCTCTAAATAAAATAATGTGGAAATTGATTGAATCTGCTATGCCTGAAAATTTATTTGATATTCATCCTAATGTAGTTGGATAATTTAATATGATTGTTATCACTATATGCACTTTAAAATGGAAAAGTACATAGCGAACATATGATGCCTCAAGTGCAACTCAGATCAATCTGAGGTACTCTTCTTCGGTTGTTCATCGGAGCCGGACTGGCAGGCATGGTGGCCTGTTAACATGTTCCCCCCGACCTGTGTGTCCCAGTTGGCTAAAAACTTGGGGGTCAAGATGGATAAGGGCCTGACGTTAAAATCTCAGATCCTTGGCTTAACGGGAACTTGCTTCGGCCTTCTCAAGATGCCCCGGAAGGTTTTGCCTCTACTTTCGGAGGAGCACAGGAAGGTGACAGTGCAGGCCATGATTGGTTCAAGATTGGATTATTCCAACGTCCTCTATCTGGGCCTGCCAGATTATCTATTGCAGCGGATGCAAGTTGTTCAGAACTCGGCCGCGAGGGCCATTTATGGCCTAAATAGGCGAGCCAGTGCTGCTGGCCTTTTGCAGTCACTCCATTGGCTGCCTATCCGGAAGCGGATAGCTTTTAAGGCCTTGACCTTGGCCTACAAGGCTCTCCACGCTGTGGGAGCAAAATATCTCCAAAGGAGAATTACCTTTTACCGCCCGGCCCGATCTTTAAGATCTGAATCTCTGCTTCTCGCGGTGGTTCCGCGGGTAAAAAAGGCTCGTATTGGAGGTCGCTCCTTTAGCCTGCTGGCACCACAGCTGTGGAACACTTTGCCCTAGGTGCTGCGTGGGGCCTCTAATCTGCTTACCTTTAGGAAGGGCCTTAAAACCTGGCTCTTTGCCCTTTAGGCGATCTACCCTGAGTTTTTTTCCTGTTCCGTTTTTATTACTGTGTTGTGTTCACTGCTACAGGTTCTCAAATAAAAGCGCCAGGACACTCTTTTCGAGTAGCCGTGCGCTATATAAAACAACATAGAACATAACATAACATGTTTAGCAAATTTAACAATTAATTTTCTTTATGAACATGTTTAAAGTGGGCGCCTGTGCTAGCATGAGCCGTTCCCGTCATGTTACTTTCTTTATTTTAGTTGTACATTACTGGTGATACTATAAATGTTAGAAAGAAATAACGTTCATTGTAGTGAACAAGGTTGCGAGTTGGCAACAAAACGCGTTGACGTTTCATGTTTTCTCGATTAAACCACCTTTGACCCATTCTATGCGCATGACTGCCACGAACCGTTGTGCGCAACAGTGCTCGTGTGCACACGACCCCTCCTGGCCGTCATGGCACACAGCACCGGGAATCCCTCTGGTGTGGGTACCAGAGGGATTTCTTTTTCACCCCTATATCCTCAAAAGCTGGGGAAGAGCTTTCCCAGCTCACAAGCCCCCCTGCCCCCTCCCCCCCCCGGTTTCCCTGAAATGATGATTGGCGCGCACGTCGCGCTGACGTCATTTCAGTGAAACCGAAACTGAAATGACCAAAGAGGCTCATTTCACTTTCAGTTTCTATGTACTCAGGGGCCTATCTCAGTCATCTGAGCACGTAGAAACTCAGGAGATGTATCGTTGGAAAGAGAGAAATCTCCCCTTTCCAATTATACCCCTCCCTAGTGGATCCATGCTTGAGGATTGCCGCAGGCAGGCAATCCCCAAGCAGGGATCCACCCACTAGCGCAACAGGAAGGGGGGAGTGGCCCCTTGGGCAAGGGCCTTTGCTCCCCCCCATACATATTTGGGCATGATTAGCTTTTCCACCCCCCCCCCTGGGGGTTAGATGGGCAGTAGCCCCCAATCTCCCCCCAGGGGGCAGAAAGCCCATTAGACACCAGGGAATTTTCATGGGCATATTTATTAGGGGTGGGGGCTGCCAAATATGAGCATGCCAATTCCCCCGCCACAAAGGTACAGTCTTTCTGCCCCTCCTGGGGTGCAGATGGGAGTACTTGCCCCCAATCTGCACCGGGGGGGGGCAAAAAGCCCACTAGATGCTGGAGATTTGTGTGGATCAAATTTTAATTAGGGTGGGGGCTGCCCAAAACAGGCATGCCCTTGCGACACCACCTCCCCCACAAAAATTACAGCCTTCCTGCCCCCCTGGGGGCAGATGGGGCAGTAGCCCCCAATCTGCCCCCACAGGGGGGCAAAAAGCCCACTAGACGCAAGGGTTTTTTGGGGCAAATTTTAATTAGGGTGGGGGCTGCCCAAAATGGGCATGCCAATGCCCCCACACCCACCCACAAACATTACAGCCTTTCTGCACCTGCATGGAGGGAAGCTGGGACAGTAGTCCCCATTCTTCCCTCCCCGGGAGAGCAAAAAGCCCACTAGATGGCAACGATCATGCTGGCTTTTTTTAAGCCTCGGGGTGGGGCTGCCCGGTATGGGCATAACAATGCCCCCACCCCCCAAAAAAATAGCCACAGTATTTTGCCCCCAGGGCGGCAGAAATCTGACTAGGCATGGACTTGTTTTTAGCAATGTGCCTACCTGTGAATTTTTGGCCCTAGCTCAGCCAGCTCATGGGGAAACCAAGCAAACCTGTACGTTTTCTAAAACAATACACCCAAGAGAATCAAGGATTGGGTGAATCAACTGGCTCTCACCAGGTTCTGTTACCAAGAATCCCTTTCAAACCAAAAAATGTGTCCAAAAAACTAATTTTCCTCACATTTCTGTGGTGGATAGTTCTGTAATCTACGTGGATCCACACAATTCTACCTACCCTGCGCTCCCCAAAGTCTTCCAAGAAAAATGGTACCTCACTTTCGTAGATAAGCCTAGTGGTCATTTTGATGTCTCCTTAATACGTTTTGGGCCCTTGCCTGTCGCGGGTACTTGACCCACCCACGCAAGTGAGGTATCATTTTTATCAGGAGACCTAGGGGAACGCTGGGTGGTAGGACATTTGTGGATCCATGTAGAAACTTTCCCACACTGAAATGTGAGAAAAAAGGGTTTTTTCTAGCTAAATTTGAGGTTTGAGGTTTGCAGGGGATTGTGGGTACGACACCTTTAGGGGACCCATGCAAGCTATACCTCGTTGGACTCCTCCGGGTGTCTAGTTTTCAGAATGTGTGGGTTTGGTAGGTTTGGTAGGTTTCCCTAGATGGCCGCCGAGCCCGGGGCCAAAAACCCATGGGATCCCCCTTGCAAAACCAAGTTGTTTAGTGACTGGTAATTTTGATGTCACCTCAATAGGTTTTGGGCCCTTGCCTGTCACGGGCACTAGGCCTACCCACACAAGTGAGGTACCATTTTTCTCGGAAGGCTTTGGGAAACGCGGGGTGGGTGGAATTCCACAACTTTTCACCACAGAAATGTGAGGAAAATGTGTTTTCTTTTTACAAATATTTAGATTTGCAAGGGATTTTCGGTGACAGAACCTGTTGAGAGGCAGTCAAGTCACCCCATCCTGTATTCCCCTTGGGTGTCTAGTTTTCAAAAATATATAGGTTTGCTAGGTTTCTCTAGGTGCTGGCATAGCAAGGGTTAGAAAACTACAGCTAGGCACTTTGCCAAAAAAGGGTCATTTTTCACTGTGTAATTATGGTGTGTCCACTTTGAGTTATGCGCTGTTTCCTGTCACGGGCACTAGGCCTACCCACACAAGTGAGGTACCATTTTTCTCAGTAGACTTTGGTGAATGCGTATTGGGTGGAAATTTGTGGATCCAGATTCTAGAACTTTCCACCAGAGAACTGTGAGGAAAATGTAGGTTTTTTTTTACAATTATTTAGGTTTACAAGGAATTCTGGGTAACAGAACCTGGTGAAAGCCAGTCAAGTCACCTCATCCTGTATTTCCCTGGATGTCAAGTTTTCAAAAATGTATAGGTTTGCTAGGTTTCCATTAATGCCGGCAGAGCTAGGATTAACAAACTACAGCTAGGCACTTTGCCAAAAAAAGGTCATTTTTCACTGAGAAATTGTGGTGTGTCCACGTTGCGTTTAGCACCCTTTCCTGTCACAGGCACTAGGCCTCCCCACACAAGTGATGTACCATTTGTCTTGACAGATTTAGGAGAACGCGGGGGGTGGAATTTTGTGGATCCACGCAGATTTCAGAACTTTCCACCACAGAAATGAGAGGAAAATGTATTTTTTTTGACAACTTTTAAGCTTTGCAAGGGATACTGGGTAACAGAGCCTGGTGGGAGGCAGGCAGTCAAGTCACCCCATCCTGGATTTCCCTGGGTGTCTAGTTTTCATAAATGTATACGTTTGCTAGGTTTCCCTAAGTGCCAGCAGAGCTAGGGTTCAAAAACTACAGCTCTGCCAAAAAGGGTCATTTTTCACTTTGTAATTGTGGTGTGTCCATGTTGCGTTTTGTGCCGTTTCCTGTCGCGGGCACTAGGCCTACCCACACAAGTGAGGTACTGTTTTTTTCGGGAGACTTAGGGGAACGCGGGGTGGGTGAAAATTTGTGGATCCACGCAGATTCCAGAACTTGCCAAAATGTGTGTTTTTTGACAATGTTTTAGGTTTGCAAGGGATTCTGGGTAACATAACCTGGTGAGAGGCAATATAGGTTTGTTAGGTTTCCTTATGTGCCGGCAGAGCTAGGGTTAAAAAACTACAGCTAGGGTCATTTTTCACTGTGAAATTGTGGTGTGTCCATGTTGCGTTTTGCACCATTTCCTATTACGCGCACTAGGCCTACTCACACAAGTGAGTTACGGTTTTTCTCGGAAGCCTTTGGGGAACACAGGGTGGGTAGAAATTTCCACCACAGAAATGAGAGGAAAATGTGTTTTTCATGACAATTTTTTAGGTTTGCAAGGGATTCTGGGTAACAGAACCTGGTGAGAGGCAGTCAAGTCACTCCATCCTGGATTCCCCTGGACGTCTAATTTTCAGAAATGTATAGGTGTGCTAGGTTTCTCTTTCAGGTGCCGGCAGAGCTAGGGTATAAAAACTACAGCTCAGCACTTTGTCAAACAAGTGTCATTTTTCACTTTGAAATTGTGGTGTGTCCACGTTGCATTTTGCATCGTTTCCTGTTGCAGGAACTAGGCCTACCCACACAAGTGTGGTACAGTTTTTTCTTGGAAAACTTTGGGGGACGCGGGGTGGGTGGTAATTTGCGGATCCATGCAGATACTAGAACTTTCCGCCACAGAAATGTGGTTTTTTTTACAATTTTTTAGGTTTGTATGGGATTCTGGTTAACAGAACCTGGTGTAAGTCAGTCAAGTCACCCCATCCTGGATTCCCCTGGGTGTCTAGCTTCATAAATGGATAGGTTTGCTAGGTTTTCCTAGGTGCCAGCAGAGCTAGGGTTTAAAATCTACAGTTAGGCACTTTGCAAAAAAAGGGAGATTAATCATTGTGAAAATGTGGTGTGTTCACACTAAAATGAAAGACAATGGGCATCATTAGGATGGCCGGTGAACTTTGTCCGCCGGCCATCCTCACCGCCCGCCGCAATGCTAAAAATACATGTTGTGCTTTTCGTGACAGGCACCCCGCAGTGCCTGCCACGTAGTTCTTTGAAAGACACCCCCCATGTGCACCCCCCAACCCCTTCTCATGCTCTCTTATCTCATCCCTATGCAGGATGGACCGCTCCCCCCTCTCAAGAACCATGTATAACCTAGTCTCGTCCTCTGCTCCACTTCACAGGTAGGTAGCCATCTCAATAGGGAGGGGTGTTTGTGCGAAGGAATCCAGTACTCCAACTCCCACCAGGCCCCCTTGTCCCACAGCTGAGCAGGATGGAACAATCCCCCACCCAGAACCATGTGGCAGTCATTGCATTGCTCTCTTTAAACTTACAGGTAGGTAGCCATCTTAACATGGATGGGTATTTGTGGGTGAGAAGCCAGCACTACAACTCCCACCAGGCCCCTTTCTTCAACAGCTGAGCAGGATGGAACGTTCCCCTCACCCAGAACCAAGTGGCACCATTGATTTGCTCTCGTCAAACTTACAGGCAGGTAGCCATCTTACCAGGGAGGGGTGTTTGTGGTTTGGAAGCAAGCACTCCAACTCCCACCAGTCACCCTTGTCCCACAGTGGAGCAAGATAGAGCACCCCCCTCATGCTCTCTTGTCTCACCCCTGAGCAGGATGGAACACTCCCCCTACCCAAGAGCCATGTGTGACCTGTTCCCTTCATCTGCTACATTTCACAGGTAGGTAGCCATGTCAATAGGGAGGGGTATTTGTGGTTGGGAAGTCAGCACTCCAACTCCCATCCGGCCCTCTTGTTCCATAGCTGATCATGAAGGAACACTCCCCCTATCCAGAACCATGTGGCAGTCATTGCATTGCTCTCTTCAAACTAATAGGTAGGTAGCCATCTTAATAGGGAGGAGTGTTTGTGGGTGGGAAGCCAGCACTACAACTCCCACCAGACCCCCTGGTTCCACAGCTGAGCAGGGTGGTACACTCCCCCACCCGGAACCATGTGGCAGCCATTGCATTGCTCTCTTTAAACTTACAGGTAGTTAGCCATCTTAACAGGGAGAGATGTTTGTGGTTGGGAAGCCAGCAATCCAACTTCCACCAGGCACCCTTGTCCCACAGCCGAGCAAGATGGAGCACTCCCTCCACCCACAACCATGTGGCAGCCATTACATTGCTCAACTCAAACTCACTGGTAGGTAGCCTTCTCATGCTCTCTTGTCTCAATCCTGAGCAGGATGACACACTCCCCCCACCCAAGAGCCATGTGTAACCTATTCCCTTCCTCTGCTCCACTTCACAGGTAGGTAGCCATCTAAATAGGGAGGGGTGTTTGTGGGTGGAAAGCTAGCACTCCAACTCCCAACAGGCCCCTTGTCCCAAAGCTGAGGAGGATGACACACTCTCCCTCCCTGTACCATGTGGCAGCCATTGCATTGTTCTCTTCAAACATATAGGTAGGTAGCCATTTTAACAGGGATGGGTGTTTGTGGATAGGAAGCCAGCACTACAACTCCCACCAGGCCCCATTGTCCCACAGCTGAGCAGGATGGAACACTCCCCTCACCCAGAATCATGTGGCAGCCATTGTATTGCTCTCTTCGAATGTACAGGTAGGTAGCCATCTTACCAGGGAGGGATGTTTGTAGTAACCCTGGACGTCCGATTCGGCTACGCCCACGGAGTAGGCGTAGTGTTGCCTTCTACGCATTTTGCGTAGACAGCGTAGCCGGCAACACTACGCCCACACCGTGTGCGTAGCCGAGTCGGCCGCCACCCGCCTCCCTCCCGCCCTCCCCTAGATACATTATTTAAGCAACTACCCTGAATAAAACAATTTTAAAGCACTTACCTTGTCCGGGGCTCGTCCGGGACTCCCTCTTTGAATAGCGTCCTTTCCTGGAAACCAATGCGCATGCGCGGCCGCCCGCGCATGCGCATTTCTTGGGAGAAATGCGCATGCGCGGCCGCCCGCGCATGCGCATTGGTATCCAGGAAAGGACGCTATTCAAAGAGGGAGCCCCGGACGAGCCCCGGACAAGGTAAGTGCTTTAAAATTGTTTTATTCAGGGTAGTTGCTTAAATAATGTATGTAGGGGAGAGCGGGAGGGAGGTGCATAGTGGGGCTACGCGGAGTGCGGGAGTGGGCGTAGCTTCTCGCCCAATCCGCGTAGCTCCGCGGAGCCCCACTACGCCCACTACGCCCAGGGTTAGTTTGTAGTTGGGAAGCAAGCACTCCAACTCCCACCAGTCACCCTTGTCCCACAGTTGAGCAAGATAGAGCACCAACCACCCACAACCATGTGGCAGCTATTGCATTGCTCAACTCAAACTCATTGGTAGGTAGCCTTCTCATGCTCTATTGTGTCACCCCTGAGCAGGATGGAAATCTCCCCCTACCCAGAACCATGTGGCTGTCATTGCATTGCTCTCTTCAAACTAATCGGTAGGTGACCATCTTAACAGGGAGGAGTGTATATGAGGGGGAAGCCAGCACTACAACTCCCACCAGGCCCCTTTGTCCCACAGCCGAGGAGGATGGCACACTCACCCCACCCAGAACCCTGTGGCAGCCATTGCATTGCTCTCTTTAAACTTACAGGTAGTTAGACATCTTAACAGGGAGGGGTGTTTGTAGTTGGGAAGCCAGCACTCCAACTCCCATCAGGCACACTTGTCCCACAGCTGAGCAAGATGGAGCACTCCCCCACCCACAACCATGTGGCAGCCATTACATTGCTCAACTCAAACTCATTGGTAGGTAGTGTTTGCTTGCTCTCTTTTCTCAGCCCTGAGCAGGATGGAACACTCCCCCCACCCAAGTGCCATGCATAACCTATTCCCTTCCTCTGCTCTGCTTCACAGGTAGGTAGCCATATCAATAGGGGGAGGTGTTTGTGGGTGGGAAGCCAGCACTTCAACTCCCACCAGCCCCCCTTGTCCCACAGCTGAGGAGGATGGAACACTACCCCACCCAGTACCATGTGCCAGCCATTGCATTGTTCTCTTCAAACATATAGGTAGGTAGCCATCTTAACAGGGAGGGGTGTTTGTGGGTGGGAAGCCAGCACTACAACTCCCACAAGGCCCACTTATCCCACAGATCAGCAGGATGGAACACCCCCCCCCACCCAGAACTATGCGGCAGCCATTGCATTGCTCTCTTCAACCTTCCAAGTAGTTAACAATCTTAACAGGGAGGGGTGTTTGTGGTTGGGAAGCCAGCACTTCAACTCCAACCAGGCACCCTTGTCCCACAGCTGTGCAAGGTGGAGTACTTCCACCATTACAACCATGTAGCAGCTATTACATTGCTCAACTCAAACTCACTGGTAGGTAGCCTTCTCATGCTCTCTTGTCTCACCTCTGAGCAGGATGGAACACTCCCCCCACCCAAGAGATATGTATAACCTATTCCCTTCCTCTGCTCCACTACACAGGTAGGTAGCCATCTAAATAGGGAGGGGTGTTTGTGGGTGGGAAGCTAGCACTCCAACTCCCACCAGGCCCCTTGTCCCACAGCTGACAAGGATGGATCACTCTCCCACCCAGTACTATGTGGCAGCCTTTGCACTGTTCTCTTCAAACATATAGGTAGGTAGCCATCTTAACAGTTAGGGGTGTTTGTGGTTGGGAAGCCAGGACTCAAACTCCCACCAGGCACCCTTGTCCCACAGCTGAACAAGATGGAGCACTCCCCCACCCAGAACTATGTGGCAGCCATTGCATTGCTCTCTTCAAGGTTCCAGGTAGTTAACCATCTTAACAGGGAGGGGTGTTTGTGGTTGGGAAGCCAGCACTCCAACTCCCACCAGGCACCCTTTTCCCACAGCTGAGGAGGATGGAACACTACCACACCCAGTACCACGTGGCAGCCATTGCATTGTTCTCTTCAAACATATAGGTACGTAGCTATCTTAATAGGGAGAGGTGTTTGTGGGTGGGAAGCCAGCACTCTAACTCCCACCAGGCCCCCTTGTCCCACAGCTGAGGAGGATGGAATACTCCCCCACCCAGTACCACATGGCAGCCATTGCATTGTTCTCTTCAAACATATAGGTAGGTAGCCATCTTAACAGGGAGGGGTGTTTGTGGGTGGGAAGCCAGCACTACATCTCCCACCAGGTCTACTTGTCACACAGATCAGCAGGATGGAACACCCCCCACCCAGAACTATGCGGCAACCATTGCATTGCTCTCTTCAAGCTTCCAGGTAGTTAACAATCTTAACAGGGAGGGGTGTTTGTGGTTGGGAAGCCAGCACTTCAACTCCAACCAGGCACCCTTGTCCCACAGCTGAGCAAGGTGGAGTAATTCCCCCATTGCAACCATGTAGCAGTTATTACATTGCTCAACTCAAACTCACTTGTAGGTAGCCTTCTCATGCTCTCTTGTCTCACCTCTGAGCAGGATGGAACACTCCCCCCACCCAAGAGCCATGTGCAACCTATTCCCTTCCTATGCTCCACTACACAGGTAGGTAGCCATCTAAATAGGGAGAGGTGTTTGTGGGTGGGAAGCTAACACTCCAACTCCCACCAGGCCCCTTGTCCCACAGATGAGGAGGATGGAACACTCCCCCACCCAGTACCATGTGGCAGCTATTGCATTGTTCTCTTCAAACATATAGGTAGGTAGCCATCTTAACAGGGAGGGGTGTTTGTGGTTGGGAAGCCAGCACTCCTACTCCCACCATGCACCCTTGTCCCACAGCTGAGCAAGATGGAGCACTCCCCCACCCAGAACTATGTGGCAGCCATTGCATTGCTCTCTTCAAGGTTCCAGGTAGTTAACCATCTCAACAGGGAGGGGTGTTTGTGGTTGGGAAGCCAGCACTCCAACTCCCACCAGGCATCCTTGTCCCACAGCTGAGCAACATGGAACACTACTCCACCAACATCCATGTGACAGCCATTACATTGCTCAACTCAAACTCTCTGGTAGGTAGCATTCTCTTGCTCTCTTGTCTCACCTCTGAGCAGGATGGAACACTCCCCCCACCCAAGAGATATGTATAACCTATTCCCTTCCTCCGCTATACTTCACAGGTAGGTAGCCATCTCAATAGGGAGAGGTGTTTGTGGGTGGGAAGCCAGCACTCCAACTCCCACTAGGCCCCCTTGTCCAACAGCTGAGGAGGATGTAATACTCCCCTACCCAGTACCATGTGGCAGCCATTGCATTGTTCTCTTCAAACATATAGGTAGTTAGACATCTTAACAGGGAGGGGTGTTTGTGGGTGGGAAGCCAGCACTACAACTCCCACCAGGCCCACTTGTCCCACAGTTCAGCATAATGGAACACTCCCTCACCCAGAACTATGTGGCAGCCATTGCATTGCTCTCTTCAAGCTTCCAGGTAGTTAACCATTGTTGGACTTGCCCAGTGAGGCTCCAGCCCCTTTTGCTTGGCGAGCCCTGAAAGAGGCTCGAGCGCCCCCCTTGTTTGAGAGCCCTGAGAGGCTCTGGGGCCCCATTTCTTGTCCAGGAGCCCTGAGAGGCTCCAACGTTGTTCTAAACTTTCCCTGCACCAGTTGCCCAGCACTTTGTGGGCAACTGCTACGTTTAGGCCCTGACATTGGGACACAGGGACAGTCACAGGTGGTGACTTGTGAGTTTGGCGCAATTGTTATTGATTTTACACCTCTGAATGTATTGTGATGCATCATGTGTTTTCCCTTCATACACCTCTGAATGAATGTTATGTAATGCATCATGTGTTTTGTTTTTACACCCCTACAGGTATTGTGATGTGTAGGTGGTTGTTTTCTCCCTAGTACAGGTGGTGCTAGTGAGGTCCTGTTACCAGTGATTACTGGTTGTGTGCTCTATTTTTATATTGTGTGCTCCACTGATTTTACTTTCTAAAGTGCTATTTCTGAAAGTATTATTTCTAAAAGTGCTGATACCCCTGACAGTGGTCCAAGTGGCCCTGTCCTGTGCAATATCCCTTGTAAATTCCGCCCGTGCCTGTTGGCACAGTGTAACAAGATGTGTGTTTTATCTGATGTATATTTATTATAATACAAAGGCTATTTTTATATAACCTTGTGTGGAGTTTTCCTTTGTGGTGGGCCTTTGGTTGTTGTTGCTGGGGTGCGTGCGCAAATACTTAACTTACATCGCCTCCAAGTTTAGCCTTGCTGCTCGTGCCACGTTACCTAGAGGGTGAGTAGGGGTTATCTTGGCGTGTAACTCCCTTGCCCTGACTTGGGAGTGGTGGTCTCTGACTGACTTTGGCGAAAGCCCTGGCCAGCCAGGGATCCCATTTCCAACATTGGCAGCAGCGAGAGGATAAGGATTTGTGTTTGCGTTGTACCACAGTAGCGGCTGGCCGCACTTCAAAGCTCTACATTTTTAGATAACCACATTTTGGGGATTATTGTTGTTGGTAAAATTCCATTGTTTCTTCTCCTGAAGAGTGTCATTTGATAATTGTGTCCTGTACATTTGTCCCCCGCCCTGCTTCCAGAGTTTGGTACCTGTGTCGCTTTTGGTCCGGTTGAGAAGTCAGGGGTGGTAGAAACTGCCTTACCGATCCGAGGGGAGGGTGTGTGTGGATGAATGGTGTGTTTTCCTGGACGCATGAGTGAGTTCTTTTTTAAGGAGAGTGTGGAAGTTTTGGAATTGTGTACTCCTACTTCAGATTGCAAGGTCCCTTGTGTTGCACGTGTCTGTGAGCATCCTGTCAAGATGGAATCTCCTTTTAACCTTTGTGGCCTGTTTAAGTACAGTGTGCATGAGTTGGTACGGTTATGTAAGGAAAGAGACATCCCAGTGAGTGAGTCAGACACCCAGTCCAAGCTTAGGGATAACATGATCCTGTGGCAGAAGAGTGACTGGGAGCGTGAGCACAGAGAGAGAGAGAGGGCCCGGGCCGCACACCAGGAGGGTGGTGGGTCTGAGGGGAGCCCTGAAGAGTCTGATGTGGAGAGTGAGTTTGACAGTGGATGGGCGCCAGCAGAGAGTGAGTACCCCCTAGATAGGGAGTCCCTTGCTGGGTCCAGTGTCAGATGTAGCACCCCATCCCTTTCCCTGTCCCCAGAGGAGTGGGTGGATAGGAGAGAAGAGAGGGAGCACCAGCTGGCCATGGAGAAGCTCCGGTTAGAGTATGCCAGAGAGATGGCGCAGCTGGGTGTGAATGAGCGGATTGCAGAGGCTGAGAGGGCCTTGGCCAGGGAGAAGATAGCCCTAGAGTGTAGGTTATCCCCTGACCGCAGTCATAATTTTCTGGATCCCCCAGGGAGGGTTGAGTCCAGTGGTGGCAGCTATTTAGATTCCAGTATAGGGAATCCCAGTCCCAGTTCCCCCAGTCTGGTACCTGTTTCCCCAGAAGAGGAGTTAAGGGTGAAATTCAGGGGCAGTAGGAAGCTGCCTCACCAGTCGTGGGAGAAGTTTGAGGATGAATGTCATGGAGCACTGTGGGCTTGGGTATAGGTTCACACTGACTCTGATTTTGAAGTCTTGTTTGATCTTATTGTCAAAGAGCAGGTGCTCAGTGGTTGTTCGCCAGAGTTGTGCCAACACCTGTTGCAAGTTGGATTTACTGATCCAGAGTTACTTGCTGAGGAAGCAGACCGCTGGGAATGGGCCAGAGGTTCTGTAGAGTCATTAGGGAGTGACTCCAAAAGTAGTGTGTCAGGGATCTTCCAGCCCAGCGTGGTGGAAGAGGCTCAGTGTAGCCCAGCTAGGTCCCAGTATAGTGAGAAGGGTGTAGGGGCTGACTACCTGGCTCAGTGGAGCAGGAGTCAGTGGGTGGCGGAGAGCCCCCAGAGGCCCGAAGCCCTGTCTCAGAACCTGGGTGGTTTCTTGAGGGAACACCAGGTTGGGGACCTAGGCTGTCCTGTTAGCCCATTTGAGGAGGATCTCCTAGTGAGTAGAGGACCTGGAGCGTCTGTAACCAGAGCTCCTGTGGTTCTAGAGGCTGGCAGTACCGCTCCGGTAGGGAGGGTACAGGAGTCCAGCGTGAGGAGTGATTGGGGGATGAGTTTCCCAGTGGATGCACCAGTGGACCAGAGACTAGCCAGTTGGGCTAGATCTTCTTGGAGGGACCCGGGTGGTGCCACTTCTGGTCTGGGGGATCGTCACGCACTGTCAGGTGGTCAGAGGGCGGGAGATCTGCACCAGACAGACAGTCACACAACAGATGTGTCATTTGTTAGCCTCAGGGGGATTGTGTGTGAATCCCCAGAAGTCCTGGAGTGCCAGGCAATTGTTCCACCGAAGGTTTTAGACCAGAGGTTGGAGGGCCAGGTTCAGGATCAGCCTGACCTGAAGGGTAGGACGACTGTAACCAGTGTCCTGACCGGATCTTCTTCCAGAGGAACTTCTCCAGGTGGGAGAGGGCAGACCTCTGGAAGGGGGTGCAGAGGGTGGGAGAGCCCACCTCTGACCCCGGTGCAACCTGAGGGGTTAAACCCTGGGTTGAAATGGCGTTCTAGGTTTCCCCCTCGCACGGGGAGGAGGAACCCTAAAAGAAGAGGTAAGGGGAGGAGAGCCTTCCCTGAGACTCCTGGTCCGCCTGGGGTTGTAGACCCTAGGCTGGAGAACCAGTGGCAGTCTAGCCCTGTCTTGCAGACAGGAGGAGTGGAGAATGGCTACTATGTGCCAGGGGTTACTACCCCCCACTTCGTGAGTAGGCAGGAACCAGTGGCACCTGGGTGGCCTAGGGCCTGGTCCTGGCCGCGGACAGCTGAGGAGTACCAGTGGGGTAGCCCAGTTGGTCCTTACAGTAGCTTTAGAAGGAACCCTAGGGGTTCACCGTGGCATAGAACAGGAGGGTGTCCCGGGAGTGGCGGGCTTGCGTCCGTGTTCTATCGCCCCAAGCCGGGAAGTCCATCACGGTGGTGATTGTTCTCCCCTGCGTTTTGGCTGGAAGGGGGTTGTGTTGGACTTGGCCTGCAGGGCAGGTTCACCCCCAAACTTTTTGCTTTATGTGTGACCCTGTGTCAGTGATTTTTTGGGTCTCTGCGCACTTTTCCCTGGGTCCCAGAGTGAAAGTGCGTGCGTGTAGCATGGCTGGCCTGCCCTCCCATAGGAATGCATGGGGAATGTGTGTGTCCCTGATGCGTGGGGAGTGCAGGCTAGAGTTTAGTATGTGTAAACTCGTGAGAGTGAATGCTGCGAGATGGTATATGCGGCATGTATGTGTCTAGAAGGGAAGTGCTACTTCTGGACATTGATGTGCGTGTGCTGTGAGGGTGCTGGAGAGTGATTGGCTGGAGCTGGCTGGCATGCCAGGCTCCAGGAAGTCTGGATGGGTCTGCCCGGTGGTGAGTGGGAGATTAGCATGAGTGATGTGTGGGAGGAGTGTACCTGTGTCCTGGATGGGCTGGGTTTTCCCCACACAATGCTGGCTCCGCCCCCCTGTGGTGTGTCTAACGACCCTAGCCTCCCCAGTGAAAGAAATGGGTGGTTGGGCCATCAGGAGTGCCCCAGAGCCAGCTGCAACTGGTTTTCCCCCCACCCTGCACCCTTTGACAAAGGGATTTTACAGTATAAAGAAGGGGCTGTGTCCCCATGAATGTGTTCTGCTTTTGGATCCTGCCAGAGGGGGCTGTTGCTGCTGCTGGGGCCAGGAGGACCGCCACTTGGACTGTCTCCCTGCCTGGAGACCCAGTGTGCTGGCTCTGGCCCAGCCTTGCCCCCCTGCCTGCCTCCAGCCCCTGCTGGAGCCTTGTCCTGTCCTCCAGTGCTGGGGAGCACTGAGGATTCTTTGCCTGCAGCCTGAGAGCGCTGCTCTCTGCCCTTCAGCGCTGGAGAGCGCTGAAATCGCCTGCCTAGCGCTTGAAAGCGCTTGATTTTGGCCATAGCGCTGTGAGCGCTGTGTTTTGTCCTGTAGGCGCTTGGGAGCACCTACCCTTCGTTTCTAGCGCTGCTAGCGCTGGGTGTGCACAGCCGGTGCCCACCCGGCATCTGACTGCCCCGTGTGGCGATTTGGCGGCGCGGGTGCCACCCCGCTCATTGCTGCTTTGTTTTGCCCGTTTGTGATTTGATCCACGAGGGAGCCCACTCCTCGGATCATGGGAGCCCGCCTGCCTGCCTAAGAAGCGAGCCGCCGCGCTGCCCGCGGCGACCCGGAAGTGGTTGGGGGTCCGACCAATCCCAGCGCGGCCCAGGAGAGGCCGACCGGAAGTCCCGCCTTGCAGCCTGCGTCCCGCCCCCGGGGCTCCCGAGGACGAGGGAGAGCCCCGGAGCCCAGCGAGGAGAGGCGGCGAAAAGGTGCAGGCGGGGCTCCATTGCCGTGAGGAAAGCCCCGCCGCTCAAGAGGAGACGCGCTACTCCCCAGACCGAGGGAGCACCGACAGAAGCCGGTGAGTGACTGCTCAGGGAGAGGGGGGCGTCGGGGCACATTGACGGTGCCCGCCCCTCCCCTCCAGTGCGAGGCTCACGGCGCCACATTTGTCAGAGCCACGAGAGGCTCTTGAGGGCATTTCTGGGTATAGAGTCCTGAGGGGCTCGAGGTGCCAGTTGTTTTCGAGTCCCCAGAGGGGGGACTCCAACGAAGGGGGCACCATTGTCCTTTAAAGGCCCTGTGGGGGCCCGGGCATTTATTTGTTCTGAGCCTGGAAGGCTCCAACGACGGCCGCATTTCTCTTTAGAGCCTGCGAGGCTCTTGGGGGGACATTTGTGAAACAGAGCCCACGAGGCTCCACTGGGCATATTTTTGCTTAGAGTCCTCAGAGAGGGACTCCCCCCATCCAGGTGGCATTTCGTTGTTCGGCGAGCCCAGAGAGGCTCTGAGGGTGCCATTCCCTCATTCTGGTGCCCAGTGAGGCTCCAGCCCCTTTTGCTTGGCGAGCCCTGAAAGAGGCTCGAGCGCCCCCCTTGTTTGAGAGCCCTGAGAGGCTCTGGGGCCCCATTTCTTGTCCAGGAGCCCTGAGAGGCTCCAACGTTGTTCTAAACTTTCCCTGCATCAGTTGCCCAGCACTTTGTGGGCAACTGCTACGTTTAGGCCCTGACATTGGGACACAGGGACAGTCACAGGTGGTGGCTTGTGAGTTTGGCGCAATTGTTATTGATTTTACACCTCTGAATGTATTGTGATGCATCATGTGTTTTCCCTTCATACACCTCTGAATGAATGTTATGTAATGCATCATGTGTTTTGTTTTTACACCCCTACAGGTATTGTGATGTGTAGGTGGTTGTTTTCTCCCTAGTACAGGTGGTGCTAGTGAGGTCCTGTTACCAGTGATTACTGGTTGTGTGCTCCATTTTTATATTGTGTGCTCCACTGATTTTACTTTCTAAAGTGCTATTTCTGAAAGTATTATTTCTAAAAGTGCTGATACCCCTGACAGTGGTCCAAGTGGCCCTGTCCTGTGCAATATCCCTTGTAAATTCCGCCCGTGCCTGTTGGCACAGTGTAACAAGATGTGTGTTTTATCTGATGTATATTTATTATAATACAAAGGCTATTTTTATATAACCTTGTGTGGAGTTTTCCTTTGTGGTGGGCCTTTGGTTGTTGTTGCTGGGGTGCGTGCGCAAATACTTAACTTACATCGCCTCCAAGTTTAGCCTTGCTGCTCGTGCCACGTTACCTAGAGGGTGAGTAGGGGTTATCTTGGCGTGTAACTCCCTTGCCCTGACTTGGGAGTGGTGGTCTCTGACTGACTTTGGCGAAAGCCCTGGCCAGCCAGGGATCCCATTTCCAACAACCATCTTAACAAGGAGGGGTGTTTGTGATTGGGAAGCCAGCACTCCAACTCCCACCAGGCACCCTTGCCCCACAGCTGAGCAAGGTGGAGTACTCCCCCCACTACAACCATGTAGCAGCTATTACAATGCTCAACTCAAACTAACTGGTAGGTAGCCTTCTCATGCTCTCTTGTCTCACCTCTGAGCAGGATGGAACACTCCCCCAACCCAAGAGCCATGTGTTACCTATTCCTTTCCTCTGCTCCACTTCACAGGTAGGTAGCCATCTAAATAGGGAGGGGTATTTGTGGGTGGGGAGCTAGCACTCCAACTCCCACCAGGCCCCTTGTCTCAAAGCTGAGGAGGATGAAACACTCCCCCACCCAGTACCATGTGGCAGCCATTGCATTGTTCTCTTCAAACATATAAGTAGGTAGCCATTTTAACAGGGAGGGGTGTTTGTGGATGGGAAGCCAGCACTACAACTCCCAAAAGGCTCCTTTGTCCCACAGCTGAGCAGGATGGAACACTCCCCTCACCCAGAATCATGTGGCAGCCATTGTATTGCTCTCTTCGAACGTACTGGTCGGTAGCCATCTTACCATGGAGGGGTGTTTGTGGTTGGGAAGCAAGCACTCCAACTCCCACCAGTCACCCTTGTCCCACAGTTGAGCAAGATAGAGCACCCCCACCCACAACCATGTGGCAGCCATTACATTGCTCAACTCATACTCATTGGTAGGTTGCCTTCTCATGCTCTATTGTGTCACCCCTGAGCAGGATGGAAATTTCCCCCTACCCAGAACCATGTGACAGTCATTGCATTGCTCTCTTCAAACTAATCGGTAGGTGGCCATCATAACAGGGAGGAGTGTTTGTGGGTGGGAAGCCAGCACTCCAACTCCCACCAGGCACCCTTGTCCCACAGCTGGGCAAGATGGAGCACTCCCCCCACCCACAAACATGTGGCAGCCATTACATTGCTCAACCCAAACTCACTGGTAGGTAGCGTTCGCTTGCTCTCTTTTCTCAGCCCTGAGCAGGATGGAACACTCCGCCCACCAAAGAGCCATGTATAACCTATTCCTTTCCTCTGCTCTGCTTCACATGTAGGTAGTCATCTCAATAGGGAGAGGTGTTTGTGGGTGGGAAGCCAGCACTCCAACTCCGACCAGGCCCCCTTGTCCCACAGCTGAGGAGGATGGAACACTACCCCACCCAGTACCATGTGGCAGCCATTGCATTGTTCTCTTCAAACATATAGGTAGGTAGCCATCTTAATAGGGAGGGGTGTTTGTGGGTGGGAAGCCAGCACTACAACTCCCACCAGGCCCACTTGTCCCACAGTTAAGCAGGATGGAACACTCCCCCACCCAGAACTATGCGGCAGCTATTGCATTGCTCTGTTCAAGCTTTCAGGTAGTTAACCATCTTAACAGGGACGGGTGTTTGTGGTTGGGAAGCCAGTACTCCAACTCCCACCAGGCACCCTTGTCCCACAGCTGAGCAAGATGGAGTACTCCCCCCACTACAACCACGTAGCAGCCATTACATTGCTCAACTCAAACTCACTGGTAGGTAGCCTTCTCATGCTCTTTTTTGTCACCTCTGAGCAGGATGGAACACTCTCCCCATCCAAGAGCAATGTGTAACCTATTCCCTTCCTCTGCTCAATTTCACAGGTAGATAGCCATCTCAATAGGGAAGGGTATTTGTGGGTGGGTAATCAGCACTCCAACTCCCATCAAGCCCCCTTGTTCCAAAGCTGATCAGGATGGAACACTCCCCCTACCCAGAAGCATGTGGCAGTCATTGCATTGCTCTCTTCAAACTCATAGGCAGGTAGCCATCTTAACGGGGAGGAGTGTTTGTGGGTGGGAAGCCAGCACTATAACTCCCACCAGGCCCACATGTCCCACAGTTCAGCAGGATGGAACACTCCCCCACCCAGAACTATGCGGCAGCCATTGCATTGCTCTCTTCAAGCTTTCAGGTAGTTAACCATCTTAACAGGGAGGGGTGTTTATGGTTGGGAAACCAGCACTCCAAATCCCACCAGGCACCCTTGTCCCATAGTTGAGCAAGATGGAGCACTCCCCCACCCACATCCATGTGGCAGCCATTACATTGTTCAACTCAAACTCACTGGTAGGTAGCCTTCTCATGCTCTATTGTGTCACCCCTGAGCAGGATCGAAATCTCCCCCTAACCAGAACCATGTGACAGTCATTGCTTTGCTCTCTTCAAACTAATCGGTAGATGGCCATCTTAAGAGGGAGGAGTGTTTGTGGGTGGGAAGCCAGCATTACAATTCCCACCAGGCCCCTTTGTCCCACAGCCGAGCAGGATGGCACACTCGCCCCACCCAGAACCCTGTGGCAGCCATTGCATTGCTCTCTTTAAACTTACAGGTAGTTAGACATCTTAACAGGGAGGGGTGTTTGTAGTTGGGAAGCCAGCACTCCAACTCCCACCAGGCACCCTTGTCCCACAGCTGAGCAAGATGGAGCACTCCCCCCACCCACAACCATGTGCCAGCCATTACATTGCTCAACTCAAACTCACTGGTAGGTAGCATTCGCTTGCTCTCTTTTCTCAGCCCTGAGCAAAATGGAACACTCCCCCCACCCAAGAGCCATGTATAACCTATTCCCTTCCTCTGCTCTGCTTGTCAGGTAGGTAGCCATCTCAATAGGGAGAGGTGTTTGTGGATGGGAAGCCAGCACTCCAACTCCCACCAGGCCCCCTTGTCCCACAGCTGAGGAGGATGGAACACTACCCCACCCAGTACCATGTGGCAGCCATCGCATTGTTCTCTTCAAACATATAGGTAGGTAGCCATCTTAACAGGGAGGGGTGTTTGTGGGTGGAAAGCCAGCACTACAACTCCCACCAGGCCCACTTGTCCCACAGATAAGCAGGATGGAACACCCCCCACCCATAACTATACGGCAGACATTGCATTGCTCTCTTCAAGCTTCCAGGTAGTTAACAATCTTAACAGGGAGGGGTGTTTGTGGTTGGAAGCCATCACTTCAACTCCCACCAAGCACCCTTGTCCCACAGCTGAGCAAGGTGGAGTACTTCCCCCATTACAACCATATAGCAGCTATTACAGTGCTCAACTCAAACTCACTTGTAGGTAGCCTTCTCATGCTCTCTTGTCTCACCTCTGAGCAGGATGGAACACTCCCCCCACCCAAGAGCCATGTGTAACCTATTCCCTTTCTCTGCTCCACTACACAGGTAGGTAGCCATCTAAATAGGGAGGGGTGTTTGTGGGTGGGAAGCTAGCACTCCAACTCCCACCAGGCCCCTTGTCCCACAGCTGAGGAGGATGGAATACTCCCCCACCCAGTACCATGTGGCAGCCATTGCATTGTTCTCTTCAAACATATAGGTAGGTAGCCATCTTAACAGGGAGGGGTGTTTGTGGTTGGGAAGCCAGCACTCCAACTCCCACCAGGCACCCTTGTCCCACAGGTGAGCAAGATGGAGCACTCTCCCACCCAGAACTATGTGGCAGCCATAGCATTGCTCTCTTCAAGGTTCCAGGTAGTTAACCATCTTAACAGGGAGGGGTGTTTGTGGTTGGAAAGCCAGCACTCCAATTCCCACCAGGCACCCTTGTCCCACAGCTGAGCAAGATGGAGCACTCCCCCACCCACATCCATGTGGCAGCCATTACATTGTTCTCTTCAAACATATAGTTAGGTAGCAATCTTAATAGGGAGAGGTGTTTGTGGGTGGGAAGCCAGCACTCCAACTCCCACCAGGCCCACTTGTCCCACAGATCAGCAAGATGGAGCACTTCCCCACCCAGAACTATGTGGCAGCCATAGCATTGCTCTCTTCAAGGTTCTAGGTAGTTAACCATCTTAACAAGGAGGGGTGTTTGTTGTTGGGAAGCCAGCACTCCAATTCCCACCAGGCACCCTTGTCCCACAGCTGTGCAAGATGGAGCACTCCCCCACCCACATCCATGTGGCAGCCATTACATTGTTCTCTTCAAACATATAGTTAGGTAGCAATCTTAATAGGGAGAGGTGTTTGTGGGTGGGAAGCCAGCACTCCAACTCCCACCAGGCCCACTTGTCCCACAGATCAGCAAGATGGAGCACTTCCCCACCCAGAACTATGTGGCAGCCATTGCATTGCTCTCTTCAAGGTTTCAGGTAGTTAACCATCTTAACAAGGAGGAATGTTTGTGGTTGGGAAGCCAGCACTCCACCTCCCACCAGGCACCCTTGTCCCACAGCTGAGCAAGATGGAGCACTCCCCCACCCATATCCATGTGGCAGCCATTACATTGCTCAACTCAAACTCACTGGTAGGTAGCCTTCTCTTGCTCTCTTGTCTCAGCCCTGAGCAGGATGGAACACTCTCCCACCCAAGAGCCATGTATAACCTATTCCCTTCCTCCGCTCTACTTCACAGGTAGGTGGCCATCTCAATAGGGAAGGGTGTTTGTGGGTGGGAAGCCAGCACTCCAACTCTCACCAGGAATCCCTTGTCCCATAGCTGAGGAGGATGGAACACTCCCCCACCCAGTACCATGTGGCAGCCATTGCATTGTTCTCTTCAAACATATAGGTAGGTAGCCATCTTAACAGGGAGGGGTGTTAGTGGGTGGGAAGCTCTCACTACAACTCCCACCAGGCCCACTTGTCCCACAGTTCAGCAGGATGGAACACTCCCCCACCCAGAACTATGCGGCTGCCATTGCATTGCTCTCTTCAAGCTTCCAGGTCGTTAACCATCTTAACAGGGAGGGTTGTTTGTGGTTGGGAAGCCAGCACTCCAAATCCCACCAGGCACCCTTGTCCCACAGCTGAGCAAGGTGGAGTACTCCCACCACTACAACTATGTAGCAGCTATTACATTGCTCAACTCAAACTCACTGGTAGGTATCCTTCTCATGCTCTCTTGTCTCACCTCTGAGCAGGATGGAACACTCCCCCCACCCAAGAGCCATGTGTAACCTATTCCTTTCCTCTGCTCCACTTCACAGGTAGGTAGCCATCTACATAGGGAGGGGTGTTTGTGGGTGGGAAGCTAGCACTCCAACTCCCACCAGGCCCCTTGTCCCAAAGCTGAGGAGGATGAAACACTCACCCACCCAGTACCATGTGGCAGCCATTGCATTGTTCTCTTCAAACATATAGGTAGGTAGCCATTTTAACAGGGAGGGGTGTTTGTGGATGGGAAGCCAGCACTACAACTCCCACAAGGCTCCTTTGTCCCACAGCTGAGCGGGATGGAACACTCTCCTCACCCAGAATCATGTGGCAGCCATTGTATTGCTCTCTTCGAACGTACAGGTTGGTAGCCATCTTACCATGCAGGGGTGTTTGTGGTTGGGAAGCAAGCACTCCAACTCCCACCAGTCACCCTTGTTCCACAGTTGAGCAAGATAGAGCACCCCCCACCCACAACCATGTGGCAGCCATTACATTGCTCAACTCAAACTCATTGGTAGGTAGCCTTCTCATGCTCTATTGTGTCACCCCTGAGCAGGATGGAAATCTCCCCCTACCCAGAACCATGTGGCAGTCATTGCATTGCTCTCTTCAAACTAATCGGTATGTGGACATCTTAACAGGGAGGACTGTTTGTGGGTGGGAAGCCAGCACTCCAACTCCCACCAGGCACCCTTGTCCCACAGCTGAGCAAGATGGAGCACTCCCCCCACCCACAACCATGTGACAGCCATTACATTGCTCAACTCAAACTCACTGGTAGGTAGCGTTCGCTTGCTCTCTTTTCTCAGCCCTGAGCAGGATGGAACACTCCCCCCACCCAAGAGCCATGTATAACCTATTCCCTTCCTCTGCTCTGCTTCACAGGTAGGTAGTCATCTCAATAGGGAGAGGTGTTTGTGGGTGGGAAGCCAGCACTCCAACTCCCACCAGGCCCCCTTGTCCCACAGCTGAGGAGGATGGAACACTACCCCACCTAGTACCATGTGGCAGCCATTGCATTTGTTCTCTTCAAACATATAGGTAGGTAGCCATCTTAATAGGGAGGGGTGTTTGTGGGCGGGAAGCCAGCACTACAACTCCCACCACGCCCACTTGCCCCACAGTTCAGCAGGATGGAACACTCCCTCACCCAGACCTATGCGGCAGCCATTCCATTGCTCTCTTTAAGCTTCCAGGTAGTAAACTATCTTAACAGGGATGGGTGTTTGTTGTTGGGAAGCCAGCACTCCAACTCCCACCAGGCACCCTTGTACCACAGCTGAGCAAGATGGAGTACTCCCCCCACTACAACCACTTAGCAGCCATTACATTGCTCAACTCAAACTCACTGTTAGGTAGCATTCTCATGCTCTTTTGTCTCACCTCTGAGCAGGATGGAATACTCTCCCCATCCAAGAGCCATGTGTAACCTATTCCCTTCCTCTGCTTCATTTCACAGGTAGGTAGCCATCTCAATAGGGAAGGGTATTTGTGGTTGGGAAGTCAGTACTTCAACTCCCATCAAGCCCCCTTGTTCCACAGCTGATCAGGATGGAACACTCCCCCTATCCAGAAACATGTGGCAGTCATTGCATTGCTCTCTTCAAACTAATAGGTAGGTAGCCATCATAACGGGGAGGAGTGTTTGTGGGTGGGAATCCAGCACTATAACTCTCACCAAGCCCACTTGTCCCACAGTTCAGCAGGAGGGAACACTCCCCCACCCAGAACTATGCGGCAGCCATTGCATTGCTCTCTTCAAGCTTTCAGGTAGTTAACCATCTTAACAGGGAGGGGTGTTTGTGGTTGGGAAGCCAGCACTCCAAATCCCACCAGGCACCCTTGTCCCACAACTGAGCAAGGTGGAGTACTCCCCCCACTACAACCATGTAGCAGCTATAACATTGCTCAACTCAAGCTCACTGGTAATTAGCCTACTCATGCTCTCTTGTCTCACCTCTGAGCAGGATGGAACACTCCCCCACCTGAGAGCCACGTGTAACCTGTTCCCTTCCTCTGCTCCACTTCACAGCTAGGTAGCCATCTAAATAGGGAGGGGTGTTTGTGGGTGGGAAGCTAGCACTCCAACTCCCACCAGGCCCCTTGTCCCAAAGCTGAGGAGGATGAAACACTCCCCCACCCACTACCATGTGGCAGTCATTGCATTGCTCTCTTTAAACTTACAGGTAGGTAGCCATCTTAACATGGAGGGGTATTTGTGGGTGTGAAGCCAGCACTACAACTCCCACAACGCTCCTTTGTCCCACAGCTGAGCAGGATGGAACACTCCCCTCATCCAGAATCATGTGGCAGCCATTGCATTGTTCTCTTCAAACATATAGGTAGGTAGCCATTTTAACAGGGAGGGGTGTTTGTGGATGGGAAGCCAGCACTACAACTCCCACAGGCCCACTTGTCTCACAGTTCAGCAGGATGGAAAACTCCCCCACACAGAACTATGCGGCAACCATTGCATTGCTCTCTTCAAGCTTCCAGGTAGTTAATCATCCTAACAGGGAGGGGTGTTTGTGGTTGCGAAGCCAGCACTCCAACTTCCACCAACCACCCTTGTCCCAGAGCTGAGCTAGATGGAGTACTCCCCCACTTCAACCATGTAGCAGCCATTACATTGCTCAACTCAAACTCACTGTTGGTAACCTTCTTATGCTCTCTTTTCTCACCTCTGAGCAGGATGGAACACTCCCCCCACCCAAGAGCCATGTGAAAACTATTCCCTCCCTCTGCTCCACTTCACAGGTAGGAAGCCATCTAAATAGGGAGGTGTGTGTGTGGGTGGGAAGCTAGCACTCCAACTCCCACCAGGCCCCTTGTCCCACAGCTGAGCAGAATGGAACAATCCCCCACCCAGAACCACGTGGCAGTCATTGCATTGCTCTCTTTAAACTTACAGGTAGGTAGCCATCTTAACATGGAGGGGTATTTGTGGGTGGGAAGCCAGCACTACAACTCCCACAAGGCTCCTTTGTCCCACAGCTGAGCAGGATGGAACACTCCCCTCATCCAGAATCATGTGGCAGCCATTGTATTGCTCTCTTCGAACGTACAGGTAGATAGCCATCTTACCAGGGAGGGGTGTTTGTGGTTGGGAAGAAAGCACTCCAACTCCCACCAGTCACCCTTATCCCACAGTTGAGCAAGATAGAGCACCCCCCACCCACAACCATGTGGCATCCATTACATTGCTCAACTCAAACTCATTGGTAGGTAGCCTTCTCATGCTCTATTGTGTCACCCCTGAGCAGGATGGAAATCTCCCCCTACCCAGAACCATGTGGCAGTCATTGCATTGCTTTCTTCAAACTAATCGGTAGGTGGCCATCTAAACAGGGAGGGGTGTTTGTGGATGGGAAGCCAGCACTACAACTCCCACAGGCCCACTTGTCTCACAGTTCAGCAGGATGGAAAACTCCCCCACACAGAACTATGTGGCAACCATTGCATTGCTCTCTTCAAGCTTCCAGGTAGTTAATCATCCTAACAGGGAGGGGTGTTTGTGGTTGCGAAGCCAGCACTCCAACTTCCACCAACCACCCTTGTCCCAGAGCTGAGCTAGATGGAGTACTCCCCCACTTCAACCATGTAGCAGCCATTACATTGCTCAACTCAAACTCACTGGTTGGTAACCTTCTTATGCTCTCTTTTCTCACCTCTGAGCAGGATGGAACACTCCCCCCACCCAAGAGCCATGTGAAAACTATTCCCTCCCTCTGCTCCACTTCACAGGTAGCAAGCCATCTAAATAGGGAGGTGTGTGTGTGGGTGGGAAGCTAGCACTCCAACTCCCACCAGGCCCCTTGTCCCACAGCTGAGCAGAATGGAACAATCCCTCACCCAGAACCACGTGGCAGTCATTGCATTGCTCTCTTTAAACTTACAGGTAGGTAGCCATCTTAACATGGAGGGGTATTTGTGGGTGGGAAGCCAGCACTACAACTCCCACAAGGCTCCTTTGTCCCACAGCTGAGCAGGATGGAACACTCCCCTCATCCAGAATCATGTGGCAGCCATTGTATTGCTCTCTTCGAACGTACAGGTAGATAGCCATCTTACCAGGGAGGGGTGTTTGTGGTTGGGAAGAAAGCACTCCAACTCCCACCAGTCACCCTTATCCCACAGTTGAGCAAGATAGAGCACCCCCCACCCACAACCATGTGGCATCCATTACATTGCTCAACTCAAACTCATTGGTAGGTAGCCTTCTCATGCTCTATTGTGTCACCCCTGAGCAGGATGGAAATCTCCCCCTACCAGAACCATGTGGCAGTCATTGCATTGCTTTCTTCAAACTAATCGGTAGGTGGCCATCTTAACAGGGAGGAGTGTTTGTGGGTGGGAAGCCAGCACTACAACTCCCACCAGGCCCCCTTGTCCCACAGCCGAGCAGGATGGCACACTCACCCCACCCAGAACCCTGTGGCAGCCATTGCATTGCTCTCTTTAAACGTACAGGTAGTTAGACATCTTAACAGGGAGGGGTGTTTGTAGTTGGGAAGCCAGCACTCCAACTCCCACCAGGCACCCTTGTCCCACAGCTGAGCAAGATGGAGCACTCCCCCCACCCACAACCATGTGGCAGCCATTACATTGCTCAACTCAAACTCACTGGTAGGTAGCGTTCGCTTGCTCTCTTTCCTCAGCCCTGAGCAGGATGGAACACTCCCGCCACCTAAGAGCCATGTATAACCTATTCCCTTCCTCTGCTCTGCTTCACAGGTAGTTAGCCATCTCAATAGGGAGAGGTGTTTGTGGGTGGGAAGCCAGCACTCCAACTCCCACCAGGCCCCCTTGTCCCACAGCTGAGGAGGATGGAACACTACCCCACCCAGTACCATGTGGCAGCCATTGCATTGTTCTCTTTAAACATATAGGTAGGTAGCCATCTTAATAGGGAGGGGTGTTTGTGGGTGGGAAGCCAGCACTACAACTCCCACCAGGCCCACTTGTCCCACAGTTCAGCAGAATGGAACACTCCCCCACCAAGAACTATGCGGCAGCCATCGCATTGCTCTCTTCAAGCTTCCAGGTAGTTAACCACCTTAACAGGGACGGGTGTTTGTGGTTGGGAAGCCAGCACTCCAACTCCCACCAGGCACCCTTGTCCCACAGCTGAGCAAGATGGAGTACTCCCCCCACTACAACCACGTAGCAGCAATTACATTGCTCAACTCAAACTCACTGGTAGGTATCCTTCTCATGCTCTTTTGACTCACCTCTGAGCAGTCTGGAACACTCTCCCCACCCAAGAGCCATGTGTAACCTATTCCCTTCCTCTGCTCCATTTCACAGGTAGGTAGCCATCTCAATAGGGAAGGGTATTTGTGGGTGGTAAGTCAGTAAGTAGGGGCGAAATTTGCGAATTTGCGTTCCGCGAATTCGCGCGAAATCGAATTCGCAATCTGCAAAATCCGCGAATTCGTTCGAATTTTCGCTTTTTTATTTTTTTACGTGTTTGCGGGGTTTTTTGCGTGTTCGCGGGTTTTTTTGCTTTTTCGCGGGCCGCTTGCATGGCGAAGTTACCCATGCGGTCTGTGGTTCTGAAATTCTGGACCCTACTGTTGTCCCGGTATCGAGGTCCAATACCCGTGTCCCGAAACATCAACGTACCATGACGAATTTGGTGTCGACGAACCGATAATGATTGGGACATCATTCCTATTCATTTGCGTCCTGATCGAGGTATGCTAACACCCCTGAATCGTAGTTTCCGTCCCGACCCCTCAGACTCCATTTTGTAAACGGTATCCATCTTGTGTCTTGCCCTCATGATAAGTCAATTAAAGGTCGAGCTTGATCTAAAAGGACACGTCCACCTTCCCTGACTCCCCCCTGACCTGTCCCAACTGACTCCCTTGCCTCCAGCCAAACCTGTTTGGGCAGCTCCTCGCCCAGTGGCCAAATACGATAGCATCAATGCACAACATACCACAAACCATTCACCGCGTACAGATCATGTTTTCTACACACACACACACCTGTCCTGTTCCCTGTTTATGGCCAGTTTTATGACTAGGAGGTGCCTTTCTTTATTGGGGTTTCATCGATATCTGATGGGAGTTCCGGGCTTGGCTGGGTAATCTATCACGAATTGGACGTCTAAAATACGGGCTTGCCTACATGACTTCGCTCTTTTGTATTATTGTAGAAATATGTGTATAGCCATATCATAAACTCAAGAATTCTTGCTTGCAGCTATTATTTTTGTATATAAGGAGAAGGCTGGTTCTGTAAAAACGAACAGTCTCCTGAGAACACATGACCCATGTTTGTCGTGCTTCTAGGACACCTGTTACTTGGTAGCTGCCAATAAACTTGATCTCTGACTGCGACTAGAAGACTCAGTGTTTCTGTGGTCCGGAACAAGGGGGAACTCAGAGGTCTTCGGGTGTTATGCCCTGGCACCACCGGGTTCTTAAAAACCCGGCACCTCAGTTGGCGCCCAACTCGGGGCGGTATCAAGCGGCGACGGTCCAAGCCAGATGTTCGTGAGGAGCTTTGTGTGAAAATTCCAGAGGACGGCCAGCCACTTCAGCGATCCCTGTATGTCGACGTGGTTCCGAAGGTCTTTGCTGCGAGGTTCCCGCGTCCCGACGGCTACGAAGGACTGCTGCCCTGACTATCGCCTTATTTTGGACCCAGTGATCCTTGGTAGAGCGAAACGATAGACGAGTCTTCTAGCGACGTCACCGATCTTCAAATACTTCAGTTAAGTATAAGTGGAGCGTCTCCCAGTCCTTAGTTTGTCCTTAGTTTTTGGTATCCTTAAGATACGCTTTGATTTGGTACTTGCAAGCCCCAAAGCCGAAGGACTTGTGTATTCACGAGAAATATCGTAACAGATAATCCTTTGAAGTTTGAAGCTAGACTAGTGAGCAAAGATGCCTGGTTTTAGCAGACTTGGAAACTTGTTTTGTCTTGGTTATAGAAAGGACTCCCGATTAGAGGATTCTTGTCCGGTTCCTCCGATTGGAACTCCAACATATGAGCTCTATGTAAAGCACGGCGTAGGTCCCATCACATATAATGAAGTGTGAATAAAATACACCCGCAAGGATGGTGTTTTAAAATGGCCCCAATATGGTAGTTTCGACTCAGAAATATTAGATAACCTAGAAGTCAAATTGTTTAAGAGAAAAGCCCAGCCGGCGATGTTTGACTCTTTCCGCTTATGGCGCAAAGAAGCCAAACAGAAAGAAATAAAATTAGCAAAAAGGAATAAAAGAGGTATGTCAATGGTGCAAGCTGCCGTTGCATACAGGGATAACGAGGAAGAGCAAGAAAGCGAACAAATACTTAGGAGCAAGAAACTAGCAGTAGATAAATGCTACCCGATGTTACCAAATAAGGGACAAGGTCATGAGGAGAGATCCGAGAAAGATCCATTAATGTCCCACTTATTAAGCTCACCTCCACCGTATGCGTTAGACGCTACCGCACCTCCAAAGCATTTTACTATACCGCGCCCCGGCGCACGTAACCCAGCTCTTGCACGAACGCCAGCTCCTCTTCAGCTGGTTTCTACTTCTCCGGCGCAGCCTTCTCAAGGGCCGCCATCTTTGCTACATACTCCATTTACTTCTACCACTTTGCCTACAGCTCCAACTGTTCCCTATGATACTACGTCTGCCACTGTTTCAACTTCCTCTGCTATGGCCTCGATTTCTTCTTCGCCTCAGCCTGTCTTTTCTGATGCATTTGCCCCTCCGCAAGCTTCTCCTTCTATTAGACAAAGAGTGACAGGTACCGTCACTGGTCTGCTTTCACCTTTCTTCGGGTCTCCTAAAACGACCCCTAAAACAGAAGATAGACAGTTACGTAGTCAACTGCCTGATTACGAGGAAAGAAAAGTGCTGAATGAACTAGCACGCCAATGGATTACGGATACTGCTAGATATGATGTTCAGTCTGTTATGGAAGTTTTCCGTCAATGGAATGCACCCACTCAGAGATACGTATTCGAAGAGATGTGTGTATATCTGGGCGAAGATTTGGAGACGAACGATCCCAAATACACAATGAACGAACTATGGCGTACACGCTTTAAGTTCCATGAAGGTATGATTATTGGCGCAGATGTTGAGAAAGCGATAGAGTTGCTGTTCTCTTATAGGAGTAAGGGAAACGTCTCTAGATCATTGTACCAAGACGACGTATCAGGTAGGAAAAGAGCGAGACAGTACCCCATGAGAGAGGTTCCTCCGGTTTGGAGGGAAGGCGATGCGAATGTAGTACCGCCAATTCTGCCTCATTTCCAGCCTGTATGGGTACATGTCCCCTGGAAACGATCCGAAGTCTTAGCACTCAAACAAACACTGCCTGATCCTCGTAAAAACCCGACTGGGTATTATAAGGAGTTATCGCAAACTGCAAGCTCATGTATAATGAATTTAGCGGATATAGACATGTTGTTTGGGAACGTTGTTCCACATCCTTTATGGAGCAAAATCCGTCATACGAACCATGACCAAGAACTAGGTGACTCATGGACGAACATTACCGCTATAGATGCTAGACAAATTGGTGGTTCTAAACCTGAGCCGTTAATAGCCGAACTTCCCGGTAGAATTATCGCGTACATGAAAACAATAATGCCTGAAGTACGCGTAAACTGGGACAAGCTATCTGCGTGCAAGCAGAAGAAAGATGAGAATGTGTCTGACTTTTTCACAAGATTTGAGGAAACTTTCACCGATCATAGTGGTCAAGATATGGCTACCGAGGGTGGTCAAAGATTGTTTGTAGACAAATTCGTACATAATTTAATCCCTGAACTGTGTAATAAACTGAAAGATTCAGAGAGTGCTTGGGCTGTCTCTACGTCAGCGCACATTTTAGCTACAGCCCAGTACTATGAAAATAGGCGCAAAGACGAGCTAGATAAAGTAGACAAAAAGACAAAAGATTTAAAAACTAAAGTACTTCTCCAGCAAGCCTATCCGCCTCGCACGGTTAGTCAGCCCAATTATCAACCACAACAGCAGTATTCGAGAAACACGCAAGGAAACGAGTTTTCCCATCAGCGTATTGCTTATGGCCCGAATCAATGTGCGTATTGCAAGGAAGAGGGTCACTTTAAAGGTAATTGTCCGGCTCTTGCGCGACGTTTGAGCGGTGCTTCAGGTGTAAGGGGAAGAGGTGTTCAACATGCCCCTAGAGGTAGGGGCCTTGGAAGTTTCACCCAGAATACAACTTCTTTTCCGCCTCAGAATTCGATGAACAGCTTTGACCAACAGAATAATGCATCGTCTAGGTCAGCTCAGTACTATGCTGACGACTATTACACCGAACACGAAAATGAGGGTAATGATTGCTAGGACAGCCATGGACAAAGAGAGGGAGTTGTTTCAGTTCCAGTAGATCAGAATGGACCCTATGTCGAGGTGATTGCCTCAGGAGTGTCAGAGCCATTTCTGCTGGATACTGGTGCTACGAAAAGTTCTATTATGCACTCAAAACTTCCTGGCGCACCTTTGTCTGGCGAAATGAATGTCTCAGTAGGTTTCTCTGGCGCCCCTGTTAGAAACCCGATCTCTAGTCCCATGTCCCTTTCTGTTGGCCCATGCGAATTAGAAGCACCCCTCATTCTTACAACAGGTTGCGGTGAAAATTTGTTAGGTTTGGATTTACTAAAGAGGTTGTATGCGACTTTGTACTGTTCTCCCTTGGGAGTACAGCTTACTTTAGGTAAGAAAGTCGTTTCTCCAATGTATGTGTCAAAAAAAAATATTGCAACTGAATTGTCGTGTCTTCCTGATGTACTCTGGGCTAATGGTTCTAATGATGTAGGTCGTTTGGAGATAGCACCGTATGTCATAACGTTGAAAGCCAACGTTAGGTTGCCACGTATTGCCCAATATAAAATATCCAGCGAAAGTGAAAGGGCCTTATTGACGATTGTTTATGACCTGATTGATAAAAACGTCATCGAAGAAACAACAGGAAATGTTTGTAACAGTCCAGTCTTACCGGTTTTAAAGCGTACCGATCCTTCACAGCCACCTGTGTACAGGTTCGTGATCGACCTCAGAGAAGTGAACAAGATAGTTATCCCACAGTTTCCAGTTGTCCCCGACATTACTGCTTTATTGACGATGGTTCCAGCTTCAGCAAATTGGTTCTCGGTGATCGACCTGAAGAACGCTTTCTTCAGCATCCCGATTGCTGAGGAGAGTAGAGATATTTTTGGATTCAATTTAGGAGGACGAAGCTTCCGCTTCAAGTGCGCTCCTCAAGGCTACTGCAAAAGCCCATCAATATTCAGTCAGGCCCTGAAAACACAACTATACACAATTATTCTACCGAATGGTTCAACTCTGATTCAGTACGTAGACGATCTGCTGATCGCTGCAGACACTGAAGAAATTTGCAAACAAGCTACGCTGTCATTATTGCATCATTTATGTGACATGAAGCACAAAGTCTCTCTCTCCAAACTACAATTTTGTCGACAAGAAGTTACCTACCTAGGTCACATCTTGTCGAAGGAGGGAAGGAGACTGACACCAGAAAGAATACAGGCAATAGCAGAGCTGAGTGCCCCAAGGACACAGAGAGAGGTTCGAGCCTTCTTGGGCATTACATCGTACTGTAGACAGTGGATACCGAATTTCTCACTACTAGCCAAACCCTTGCTGGCACTACTCTGTAAAGACACGCCAAATCCTATGCCCTGGTCTGAAGATTGTCAGACGAGTTTCCACAAGTTGCGTGATGCATTGTGTTCGGCTCCTGTGTTGGGAAACCCCAACTACAGTAAGCCTTTTACATTATATGTCCATGAGAAGGAAGGTTGTGCATTATCAGTTTTAACACAACATTTTGGGGACAGACAGCGCACATGCGCGTATTTTTCGGCAACTCTAGACCCTGTGGCTAAGGCACTACCAAGTTGTCTGAGAGCTACCGCCGCAGCAGCTGTCTGCATTCGACAGTCCGCTGGATTAGTCATGAATAATACTCTGATCGTTATGGTCCCGCATGCAGTAGACATTTTACTAAACAGGACGAAGACACAACATCTTACTAGCGCTCGACTATCCAGTTACGAACTTACACTGCTAGCAAGTCACATCCACATAAAGAGGTGTGATACACTGAACCCCGCAACGTTATTACCTATTCCGACAGAAACAGACGAGATTGATAAACATGACTGCTGTTTTAGGACAGAAGAAGAGACAAAAGGGAGAGTAGACTTACAGGACACTCCCTTTCCTGAATGCAACCATACTTTATGGGTTGATGGTTCATGTTTCAAGTTGCCGAATGGTGATACGACTGCAGCATATGCCGTAACGACGTTACACACCATTATAGAGACCGCGCGCATTTCCCATAATTCTGCACAAGCTGCAGAGCTAATTGCGCTTACAAGAGCATGTGTGTTAGCGAAAGGAAAACGAGTGAATGTGTACACTGACAGCCAATACGCCTTTGGCGTGGCTCACAGTTTTGGGAGATTGTGGCATGAACGTGGGTTTCTTACGTCACATGGTGCAAAGATACAGCATGGTCAGTTAGTTAATGAACTCCTCGAGTCATTGACCCTGCCACTACAAGTTGCCATTGTGAAATGCAGTGCCCACAAAAAGATTCAGGATGATGTTGGCCGCGGGAATGCATTTGCAGACGAGGTTGCGAAAGAGACTGCAAGGAACACAATGAGTCGGATGTATGTTGTAGGTCCCGCTAGATGGATTACTGATGTGGGAATGTGTGAGGACACCATCGAAAGCGTGAAATCTATACAAGCCGAGGCAACTGAGAAAGAGGTGAATGAATGGAGAGAAAGTAAGGGTAGGTTAGATGCGAATGGTTGTTGGGTCGAATTATCAGAACACCAGCGATGGCTATTACCTAACACCTATGTACTTGCAGTAGTAACAATGGCTCATGGATTTGCGCACATCAGTTCGAAAGGAATATGTAAGCTATTGGCCCCAGTATGGCAGAATAGCAATATCCCGAAATATGCAGAGAATGTGGTCAGAAACTGTATGGTGTGTTTGAAGTACAATCCCAGTAGGGGAACCCCAACTCCAGCTGGTCATTTTGCGCCTCCAACGTATCCGTTCGAGGTTTTACAGCTCAATTTCATTCACATGGAGAGGTGCAACAATTTGAAGTATGTGCTCGTTGTGGTTTGCGCTTTCTCCAGGTGGGTGGAAGCATACCCCCTTAAGGACAATACCGCCTTGTCAACTGCCAAAACCCTTGTCAAAGAATTCTTCCCGAGATTCGGCATGCCTAGAATGATCTGGAGTGATAATGGAAGTGAATTCGTAGGACGCGTGATGAAGAGAGTGTGTGAGTGTTTAGGCATACAACAAAAGTTTCACTCTGCGAATCACCCCCAATCAGCTGGATTAGTAGAGTGCTACATTGGCACTTTAAAGCTCAAATTAGCCAAGATCCAAGCCTGTACAGGTCTTAAATGGCCTGACGCCTTGGCCCTAGCACTCTTGTCAACCAGAATGACCGTCCATTCCAGGTTAGGACTTAGCCCCCATGAGATAGTGTTTGGCCGCCCAGCCAACGTCTGGGGCGTGCCAAGGCCAAAGAAACTCAGCGAAATAGAGCACCCCGTACTGCTTGACTATTTGTGCGAATTGACAACTAAATTGCGTGTTTTACACCAACAGGTTCACAGTTCCTCTCCACCAGCCTCTGACGATCCAGGTCACTCCATCGAACCCGGCACGTGGGTCTTGGTGCGGAATTTCCAGCGCACAAACAACGGACAGCCGAGGTGGACCGGACCGTACCTGGTACTTCTTTCCACGAGATCAGCTGTTCGGGTGGAAGGCAAAAAGAACTGGGTGCACGGGACCCATTGTAAACGGGTCCCTCTGCCCCTTCCATACGACCAGTGGGTCAACGAAGGAATTGCCGACTCTGAGACAGAATCCATACCTCGCTTCATCCCTTTCAGCGATGCACGTTTAAAAGAAACTGGTACCGAAAAGGAGAGTGATCATATTTTACAAGGACTTGTGCCACCGTCAATGCAGTTGGACACTTCAGAACCTAAGACGTTGTTTGAAGACCACACCGTACCTGGGAAACAACAATATAATCTAAGGTCAAGACAAAGAGACTAATAAAAAAGCAAATTAATGTGATTTCCCTTCCCCCAAGAACTATTTTTGATTTTTCAGCTCTCTCACTCTCAGGAAACTTGCTCATTTTTGATTTTCGAACCGCCATCCGGTTCTGCTGCTAGGGTCGCGGTTGAAGTCTGGGGAGTGCAGCTGGGGACGTTTAGGTCAACGGTTCTGGTTGGTCCAAGGGAGTTACCCCGGACTGAACAGAGCGCACTCCCTGGCAGAATCAACCTACCACCGCGGGCAGCAACTAGAGGATGGAGTTTCCTAGGGTAAAGAGACCTACCAGATTCACGAACACTGAAAGACAACTATGCACTGTACTGGCCAAAAGAAGGTTTTTGATAACATGTATTTTAATGTTGTGTACCATAACGATGTTTTTGACTGGTTATACTCTATTCGTATTCCAAGTTACTTTTTCAAATGACACCCGGCCACCACCTCCTCCTACTACCTCTCCACACTACTTTCACCCTCTACCTGAACACGAGTCTGCCAGAAGACTCGAATTTGTAAACAACTCATTTATTCAACTCCTACACCAACACCAGTCCATAATGAACACATCGAACTGTTGGATATGTGGACTCATGCCACACACAACGGATAAGGGTATCCCATACTTCATCCTGCCATTCAGTTATTATGGTTCTCTGTGGGCTTTTCAGACCATGTTCCTGTTCGCCCTAGAACCATACCCAACACGTTCCGTTGAAAGCGATTCCAACAACAAGGCACTAGTGGCAGGGATAAGAAATATGAGTAGGGAGTTCGACACATATCTAACGATTCCCAAAGATGAACTCACCCCGTACACTCGTTGGAACGCAACTAAATATGGGGTTTACCTGAGTAAGAGCCAGACAGCAAAGAAATCCCGCCCAGTTTGGATAGTACCCAACCGAGGTCACTTATGTTTACAAGGTATCGGTAGGGATCCCAAAGCACAATTAGGAAAGAGTATATGCGCGGAAACATATGTGTTCGCTTCCCGAACTTCCCCTATATTCTTAGCAGCCAAAGGCACGTATTTCGTCTGCCATGACCAAGCCTACACCTGGTTGCCCCCTGATTTCTCAGGTACATGCTTTATCTCGTTTCTGCTGCCTCCCACCTACACGGCCAGAGCAGATTACCATTGGACAAGGACAGCTAGAGGTGTCGTGAGTAAAGACGACACCGCGGGTCAGGAATTCGCTGACTTCGCAAAGGGTTTTCTGCCATTTTGGGGGCCTATGGTGAACAGCAGGAATATTCGCCAGTTATCGAGGATAGTTGAATCCGCCGTGATTACAACGGCCGGAGCCCTTGGCAATTTGACGACCGAGCTTCAGTCGGATCGACTTATGACCCTTCAGAACCGAGTTGCCCTAGATATCATACTCGCCGATCGTGGTGGTGTGTGTAGAGTGATCCAATCTAGTTGTTGCATTTTTATCCCTGATAACGCACCGACAGTGTACCAGGCCATCTCTAAGCTACACGAGATATCTGGTTCCCTTCACGTAGAAAAAGGGGACTGGTCCTTACTAGGGTGGTTCTGGGAACTGATCGCTACCTGAGGATGGAAAACACTGATCTTCATTGGATGATCTTAGCACTTCTGTTTATGTTCTGCCTGTGTGTACAGTGCGCTCCTGCACTATGTGGCCTCTGTGCTACCTCATGTGTACGGAAGCCTGTGTCAAGGGACGAACTGAGCAACAGAATGATGCTACAGCAGCATCTCCACGAATTCTTTCATACAGATTTAGACTCGAATTAACATGAATTATTGCCTTATATGAGGGCAGAAGGAGGGTCTGTGGTTCTGAAATTCTGGACCCTACTGTTGTCCCGGTATCGAGGTCCAATACCCGTGTCCCGAAACATCAACGTACCATGACGAATTTGGTGTCGACGAACCGATAATGTTTGGGACATTATTCCTATGCATTTGTGTCCTGATCGAGGTATGCTAACACCCCTGAATCGTAGTTTCCGTCCCGACCCCTCAGACTCCATTTTGTTAACGGTATCCATCTTGTGTCTTGCCCTCATGATAAGTCAATTAAAGGTCGAGCTTGATCTAAAAGGACACGTCCACCTTCCCTGACTCCCCCCTGACCTGTCCCAACTGACTCCCTTGCCTCCAGCCAAACCTGTTTGGGCAGCTCCTCGCCCAGTGGCCAAATACGATAGCATCAATGCACAACATACCACAAACCATTCACCGCGTACAGATCATGTTTTCTACACACACACACACCTGTCCTGTTCCCTGTTTATGGCCAGTTTTATGACTAGGAGGTGCCTTCCTTTATTGGGGTTTCATCGATATCTGATGGGAGTTCCGGGCTTGGCTGGGTAATCTATCACGAATTGGACGTCTAAAATACGGGCTTGCCTACATGACTTCGCTCTTTTGTATTATTGTAGAAATATGTGTATAGCCATATCATAAACTCAAGAATTCTTGCTTGCAGCTATTATTTTTGTATATAAGGAGAAGGCTGGTTCTGTAAAAACGAACAGTCTCCTGAGAACACATGACCTGTGTTTGTCGTGCTTCTAGGACACCTGTTACTTGGTAGCTGCCAATAAACTTGATCTCTGACTGCGACTAGAAGACTCAGTGTTTCTGTGGTCCGGAACAAGGGGGAACTCAGAGGTCTTCGGGTGTTATCCCCTGGCACCACCGGGTTCTTAAAAACCCGGCACCTCAGGTCCTGTATGGGCACTGCCCCCTCTGGTTCACCACTGCCACCCTTTGGTTCATCACTGCCACCCTCTGGTTCACCACTGCCACCCTTTGGTTCACCCCTGCCACCCTCTGGTTCACCCCTGCCACCCCCTGGTTCACCACTGCCACCCTCTGGTTCAGCACTGCCACTCTCTGGTTCACCCCTGCCACCCTCTGGTTCAACACTGTCACCCTCTGGTTAACCACTGCCACCCTCTGGTTCACGACTGCCACCCTCTGGTTCATCACACCACCTCTGGTTCACCACTGCCACCCTCTGGTTAACCACTGTCACCCTCTGGGTCAGCACTGCCACCCTCTGGTTCACCACTGCCACCCTCTGGTTCACCCCTGCCACCCTCTGGTTCACCACTGCCACCCTCTGGTTCATCACAGCACCCTCTGGTGCACGCCTGCCACCCTCTGGTTCAGCACTGTCACCCTCTGGTTCACCACTGCCACCCTCTAGTTCACGACTGTTACACTCTGGTTCATCACAGCACCTCTGGTTCACCACTGCCACCCTCTGGTTAACCACTGCCACCCTCTGGTTAACCACTGTCACCCTCTGGTTCAGCACTGCCACCCTATGGTTCACCACTGCCACCCTCTGGTTCACCCCTGCCACCTTCTGGTTCACCACTGCCACCCTCTGGTTCACCACTGCCACCCTCTGGTTCAGCACTGCCACTCTCTGGTTCACCCCTGCCACCCTCTGGTTCAGCACTGTCACCCTCTGGTTCTCCACTGCCACCCTCTGGTTCACGACTGCCACCCTCTGGTTCATCACAGCACCTCTGGTTCATCACTGCCACCCTCTGGTTAACCACTGTCACCCTCTGGTTCAGCACTGCCACCCTCTGTTTCACCACTGCCACCCTCTGGTTCACCACTGCCACCATCTGGTTCACCCCTGCCACCCTCTGGTTCACCACTGCCACCCTCTGGTTCATCACAGCACCCTCTGGTTCACCCCTGCCACCCTCTGGTTCAGCACTGTCACCCTCTGGTTCACGACTGCCACCCTCTGGTTCACGACTGCCACCCTCTGGTTTATCACAGCACCTCTGGTTCACCACTGTCACCCTCTGGTTAACCACTCTCACCCTCTGGTTCAGCAATGCCACCCTCTGGTTCACCACTGCCACTCTCTGGTTCACCACTGCCACCCTCTGGTTCACGCATGCCACCCTCTGGTTCACCACTGCCACCCTCTGGTTCACCCCTGCCACATCTGGTTCATCACTGCCACCCCCTGGTTCACGCCTGCCATCCTCTGGTTCACCCCTGCCACCCTCTGGTTCAGCACTGCCACCCTCTGGTTCAGCACTGTCACCCTCCGGTTCACCCCTGCCACCCTCTGGTTCATCACTGTCACCCTCTGGTTCATCACTGCCACCCTCTGGTTCACCACTGCCACCCTCTACCGAGACCTTTTGTGACACAGCGGCAGCACAAAAGATGCGCCATGGTGCTGGGTATTAACAACGTGACGCATCTGAGAGATGCGTCACGGTGTAAAGCCCTGCGCCATCAGGAGGTGTTCCGGTGCAGGGGAGGGCATTCCTGCGCAGGAACGCCTCCTAAAAGTGGCTGAGTGAAATCTACAAGATTTCACTCAGTCACTTTTAGGCCAATGCTGTGGCAAAACCCTGTGCCTGCTTGAAGCAGGCGCAAGGCTTGATGCAGCATTGGGGAGATAGGGCTCCCCAGAGCATTGCTGGAGCTGCGTCGCAAGCACGACAAAGTTCCAGCAATGCGCTGATTTTACGGCACAGATTCGTGAAGCATCTGTGCCGTTTTTGCCACATGGTGCGCCGCATTGTAAAGGCGGGGCATCATGGGTGGCGGAGCTGCAGCGCACAATAACTGGCGCATCCCTGGGGATGCGCCAGTTATTGTAAATCTGCCCCTATACATTTAGCCAACGAGGGAGCAGTTACTGATTAGACAGTAGAAAGTACTCCAGTTGAGTAGAGGTATTGCACAAAAAGGTGGCATCTTCGTGGACAAACACGCAGGGCGGGATTCATTCTGCCCCCTGTTAGACTTGTTTTTTGTGCCCTCTGTTAGACTCATTTTTCCCTTGTTTTTTTTGCCCTTCTGCCCTCAGTTAGACTCGTTTTTTGTGCCCTTCTGCCCTCTGTTATTCCCTTGTTTGTGTGCCCTTCTGCCCTCTGTTACACTCGTTTTTGTGCCTTTCTACCCCATTAGACTCGTTTTTTGTGCCCTTCTGCCCTCTGTTAGACTCGTTTTTCCCTTGTTTTTCTGCCCTTCTGCCCTCTGTTAGACTTTTTTGTGCCCTTCTGCCCTTTATTAGACTCGTTTTTCCCTTGTTTTTCTGCCCTTCTGCCCTTTGTTAGACTGCTTTTTGTGCATTTCTGCCCTCTGCATCACCACATAATTACTCAGCGCTACCCTAGCATCACTCAGCACCACCACATTATCACTCAGCACCACCACATTATCACTCAGCATCACCACAGCACCACTCAGCACCACCACAGCATCCCTCAGCACCACCACAGCATCACTCAGTACCACCACAGCACCACTCAGCACCACCACAGCACCACTCAGTGCCACCACAGCATCACTTAGCACCACCACAGCATCACTCAGCACCACCACATTATCACTCAGCACCACCACAGCACCACTCAGCACCACCACAGCATCACTCAGCACCACTACAGAATCACTCAGCACCACCACAGCACCACTCAGCACCACCACAGCACCACTCAGCACCACCACAGCATCACTCAGCGCCACCACAGCATCACTCAGCGCCACCACATTATCACTCAGCACCACCACAGCACCACTCAGCACCACCACAGCATCACTCAGCACCACCACAGCATCACTCAGCACCACCACAGCATCACTCAGCACCACCACAGCACCAATCAGCAGCACCACAGCACCACTCAGCGCCACCACAGCATCACTCAGCACCACCACAGCATCACTCAGCACCACCACATTATCACTCAGCACCACCACAGCATCACTCAGCACCACCACAGCATCACTCAGCACCACCACAGCACCACTCAGCACCAACCCAGCATCACTCAGCGCCATTCCAGTATCACTCAGCACCACCACAGCACCACTCAGCATCACCACAGCACCACTCAGCACCACCAAAGCACCACTCAGCGCCACCCCAGCATCAATCTGCGCAACCATTCAACAACAACTGGTTCAAATATGTTCTCTCAATGTTTCAAACTTTATTACAAATGTCACAAAAAGATGTTAATATTTCACTTCTGTTCTTGGATTTTCGTCACAATAAAATACACTGAACATAATCTTCACAAAAGTTATTTACAAAAGTTTAAGCTATTGCCATTATAAATTAAAATCACTTTTATTTAAGTATTAATTATTTAAAAAAATTAAAAGCCATTGTACTGTGTAATATCAATACAGCTAAGTCACATAAATACAAAACATGTTGCATTACAAGTGCTATAGGTGTCACATTTGCGAAAGTTACAACTATTGGCATTGTAAATGACAAAGCTATTAATTTAGCTATTTTCAAAACCAACACATAAATAAAAAAAATTGTCATTTACAAGACCAATAGCTCAAACTTTCCTAATGCGAGACCTATTGCATTGCAAATGCTTGTTTTTTTTATCTGTCAGTGCTTCCTGTTGAGATTTAATTTTCGTGACAGGTGCCTCATTGCCTACTTGTAACTATTCTCTGACCCTGCTTCAAGGGTCAGAGCAGGGTCAGAGAATAGTTGCAAGTAGGCAATGAGGCGCCAGGAAGCACTTACAGGCTTACAGCAGCAGGTGCCCAAGTTGAAGTTAATTTCTTTGTAACCCTTTTGTAAAAGGTTACAAAAAATTAGCTTCAACTTTTGCACCTGCTGCTGTAACCCTGTAAGTGTTTGGCTGAAAATTCGTCCCCGCTGATTCGTGGATTTTACAGCGATTTCGCAAGATTCGCAGATCGCGAAATCGTGGAAAATCCGCAAATTCCGCAAGCGGAACGAATTTTCAGCCCATGCTTAGAAGTCAGCACTCCAACTCCAATCAATCCCCCTTGTTCCACAGCTGATCAGGATGGAATACTCCCCCTACCCAGAAACATGTGGCAGTCATTGCATTGCTCTCTTCAAACTAATGGGTAGGTAGCCATCTTAATGGGGAGGAGTGTTTGTGGGTGGGAAGCCAGCACTATAACTCCCACCAGGCCCCCTTGTCCCACAGCTGAGCAAGATGGAGTACTCCCCCCACCACAACTACGTAGCAGCCATTACATTGCTCAACTCAAACTCACTGGTCGGTAGCCTTCTCATGCTCTCCTGAGCAAGATGGAACACTCCCCCACCCAAGAGCCATGTGTGACCTATTTCCTTCCTTTGCTCCACTTCACAGGTAGGTAGCCATCTCAATAGGGTGGGTTTTTTTGGGATGGGAAGCCAGCACTCCAACTCCCTCCAGGCCCCCTTGTCACAAAGCTGAGCACAATGGTACACTACTCCCACTCGTAACCATGTGGCAGCTATTTCCTTCCACTGTGTCACTGAACAGGTTGGTAGACAGTGAATGTGCTGCCATCCTTCTTAAAATGTATGGAGCCATATGACCACACCACCCCTCACATGTTATCCAACTTGGCATAGATCCAAAAGCCACATCGAGCATGCAGTCACAGAAATTAAAGTTTGACTCACCAAGTCACATATGCAGGAAATTCAGGACCCAATCATGCACACAACAGAATGCAATGTGTAAGCGTCATGGTGTCAGAGCATGAAGGCCCATATGAAAACAAAACATGCATTGCCAATCGGACAAAGTAAAGGACATGATATGAAAAAGGCATGTATAACATTACAATGGCTAGTTCTTGCTTAGCTGAACGTGATTCCATGCAGAGCAAACCAAAAAGACACATTACATAAAGTAGATGTGCCGCAAGTTGTTGGATGACGACATGTCCTTGTAATCACACAATCTGTACGTGGCACATGGTTTCTTTTTACATGTCACACCATGGACAAGTAATGTATGTACTTCAACATCATGTCCTGATTAGGGGTGGGCGGAATTTGCGTAGTCGCGCTACGCAACGCTCCGAAAAAAGCAAAAAATCTCGGCGAGCACGTAAAAATTCATCGCAACATGCAAAACCACTTGTTCTGCAAGTTCGCAATGCTTTTTTCCTGTTTTCGAGCGCTGTTTGCATGCTTGGGGAGAAATATCTAGCAAACACGCATTTTGAAAGTGTGAAGCCACGGATCGGGGAATTTTTGGCAATTCCGCATTCTCCGTGGAACGCAAAATTACCCAAATTCCGCGAGTGGAACGGAATTTACCACCCAGGCCTAGTCCTGATGCCCAGTATCTTGCAGCCATACCAACTGATTGCAATATAAAGTGTGTGGTGTATCACATGTAACATCCAAATGTCTAACACCAAGCTTGGTGAGTGCATTTCAATGACCATTTGACCTCTGTCCAACAGGCGATCCACAAGCAACTGTAGCAGAAGACAACACCAACCTGCAGAGTCAGTTTCCCTCCCCCCGGAACATGAAATCTCGGACGCAGACTCCCTACCTTTCTCAGATGAGGAGCCCCAACCTGGCGCATCCGGATGCCGGGGCGCACCATGTCTTAGGCCCTCATTGTCACCACCACGACTGCCACCACCACAGCAACAACAACAGTGCTGACCCCTGCTACAACGACCTGTGTGGCCTCAACCACCACCATCACTGCTGCCTGTAACACGCTCCCTGCCTCAGTGGTTACCAACACCACAACACAATCAGAGGAGGCCAGGGAGTTTGTGGGTAGGTCGAGTGCCAACGCAACCGGTCCGGGTCAGCAGGGCAGGTAGGAGGGAAACTGGGGGACAAATACAGGAGGACACTGGGACCAAAGCCGTGGCCACCATCGCCAGAGTCCTTGGGGGATGTGAGCAGACCCAGGGACAGATGGGTCAGGTTGTGGAAGAAGTACTTGCGCTCTGCCTGCTGCTGAGGTCCATGGACACGCGAATGGGCCAACTTGTGGACCTCATGGGCCACCTTGTGGGGGTTCTGAGATACAGACATGGCCCAAATGACAGCTTAACCCCCCTCCAGTGTCCCACAAGCTGATACTCCCACTGCCTCAGCTGTAGCCAAAGAGCGGGGTGAGCAGCAACAAAATGACTGCTAAGACACCACTGAACCTGTAGCAGAGGTCCACCCTGCCAATTACATGAGGGATCATCAGAGAAACATCAGGGGAGCATCACGTGGCAATGTACCATACAAGCGCTAGTCGCTGAGGCAGCCATGATGGCACCTGTGTTCCCCTAGACATTGACTTTGTTGACTATCCATACCCACATTTCCATGTTGAAGGCAGGAGTCTGTTGGACTCTATGACTACATCAATGTGGTGACTCATCTATTTGTCTCATTTACCATCACTGACAACTCATAATTTCACTTTGCAGCATTTCTTAAATAATCACTTCTCTCTCACAAATATTTATTGTAAATAAACACTCTTTATACACCTATGTCTTTGTGTCAGCTCCATGTTTATCACAGTATGTACAATGTCAACTCAGATTCCAATGTACCACAAGCTCTGATTGTGACGAGGCATTGAGAGGGTAAAGGGACCTAGAAAGACACAAGATAATGAGATTTACTTGTCAGGTGATGCCATTACAGCTAGAACACACCACTAGTCATCAACATACACAAACCAGTTCACGTAACAATGAACAACAACATCAATATAGACAGGAGATACCTGGATATAAATACCCTGAGCCACACATATCAGCCAGTAGCACAGAACCAACAACAGGCAGTAGTCAAAACGGTCATCTATGCCTTGCCACTACCATCAAAGACAACAGACAATGTCACTGTTGTACAATGTCACTCACACTAAAGGAAAGTCGGTGTAGATGGGCTGTTGACGCAGGTCAACACCTTCCTCTTCTCCACTATCGTCGTCACTGGTCATGTGTGGGTTTGCAAGGGGGTCATATGCTGCTCATCATCATCCAGGAGCAGGGGAATCTCTTTGCGCAAGGCCAGGTTGTGGAGCATGCACATTCAAATATGATCTGACACACCTTTTGGGGAGAGTAGAGTAGTGCACCTTCGCTCTTGTCCAGACACCGGAATCTAGACTTCAGAAGTCCAAAATTACGCTCCACTACACGACGTGTCCTCCCATGTGCATCATTGTAGCGGACTTCACCCGAAGTCTTTGGATTCCTCAGTGGGCTCAGCAACCAAGGCCAGTAGGAATACGCAAAGTCACCTAGGTGTGAGATACAGAGAGCAATTTACTAATATAAACAGTAGCTGAGAACAGCATGTCACACATACTGTACACTAATTGATTCTGTGTACTCACCAACAAGCCACACATACTCCGGATTTGCTATGAATTGTGGGATGATGCTGTTATGCAGTATGTAGGAGTCATGTGCAGAACTGTGGGATTTTGCACAGACATGGGAGATAATCATATCAGCTTGGCATACCACTTGCAAATTAATTGAATGGAAAAGCTTCCTGTACCGGTAGATGTGCTCACATGCCTGTGGTGGATCGAGGCCAACATGTGTGTAGTCAATGGCGCCAACAACATTAGGTATGTGTCCAAGATCATAGAAATCACCCTTCATACCTGCCAATTCATGTCTCCTTGGGAAGTGGATGCAGCTGTCCTTGTATGTCATCATTGCTGACAGGACATCAAGTAGCACCATGCTGAACATAGCTTGAAACATCCCACAGGCGTGGCCACCGTGTACTGAAATGATGCTGTTGTAAAAAAATGTAGGGCCGCCATCACCTTAACTGTTGGCGTCAAAGCAGTCTGTGAGGCTTCAGATGGGGCTCCAACTGACCACATAGGTTTTGAAGGGCAATGCAGATGGAATTTCCTTATGATGTCTTCAGCCTCCATGTTCGCCAGCACTGGGAACGGATGATGCACATTTGGTCATTTCCTACATATTATGAAAGGGGACACATGTCAATTTAATTCCCCTATGAGTTGTGTCAAACATCTTACATCTTGACTGACGCAGTGCCAACAATGACTGGACTGTAACCTTGATCTCATGTAGTCGTACATGTGGTCAGTATGTACATACTGACTACCTCCAAAACAGAAAATGCAAATCAGAGGAGCATCAAACAATTTCAAAAAGATTTTCAACCATCCCAAATTTTTGGGAGTCTTCCAGTAATAAGTCCTTAGGAAGTATGTTGAATTCAAGAAGATTCTTTCTTTTTTGATTTTTTCTTTTTTTCTATGATCACAGTTCAAAATCCATGTAACAAAAGCAGTCACAATATTCTTCTCTATTATTGCAATTTGTATTCCAAGCAAATTCCAAACAATAAATAAGCCGACACGTTTCGTCATAAAAGGACATCATCAGGGCGGAAATAAAACAATATAATAAAAATAAATAAACACAAAGCTCATATTTATGGGTTTCTACAAATTTACATAGTTAATCCTCACCCAAATGACAAATCCTATATTCAAATCAAAAATTCACCCTGCATATATCCATTCTATCACATATAAAAATATGTGAATATTTAAAATTAATGAAGGAGAAAATCATACACTAATGTCAATCAAATGATTCCCATTCGAAGTTTGTTTTAATTATGTGTCAAGGATATATACCTATGAGCTCAAATTGAGGTACCCCTCATAGTATCCTCCTCTCTTTCAGAATGCCCAGCTAAATATTGAACAAACACTTGTGATGATGAGTATAATCGAATAGGTCTTCACCTTGAAAATTGAACTGCTGTTTAAGTATCTGCCTTCAAAGGATCTTATAGAAATTTGACTGGATTCTGGTGCATAGCTAACAACTGAAAATAAGGAGAAAATTGCCAGTATTAAGCCATAGTTATCCACCTGCAGAAAAAAATGGTTTATTTAAAATTTCAACTGTTCCTATTTGTATGGGGAATCTCCCCATATGCAGATTTAACTGCATAAAAATACCAAATTCAATCGAAAATATTTTCCCATGGCATTTAGCTGATATTAAGACTCACCTCACCAGATTTTCTTGGTGAAATATATGCTGCGTGATCTAGTTAGCCTGATTCAATTTCAGACATATTTCAAACATCCTTGCTAAAAGGAGAGAACCAACATCTATTTCAATATAGAGACCACACTATATATGTACTACTCTTAATTCTCTAGAAATGTTTATTGACTCACCCTTTCAATTCACTGGCTCTACAATCTTGTTCTTTGAATTTACAATCTTTTAGCTCCTATTATTCATATAATTTTACTGGGAGAGAAAACTAAAGTGAAAAACCTATTAATATCTCATAATCTTCCTTGCTGAACTTAATCATATCCCTCTCTTCTATCAAGAACTCACCAGTATTTCCAATGGATTATGATGTTCCCTCGTTTGACATGGCCCGATAAATCCTGTTGATGAAGAGAGAATTGCCTTCCCTTGTTTTAAAGTGCACGATAGCCAATCCTAATCCTTGGCAGATTTCCATTTTAGCCAATGTGAAACTGTTTCTCTTACCTGCATGCAGTTCCCTCTCTGGTCCGCCAATTGCCGTATCTCGGGTCAGTGCCAATGATGGTTCTTTTCTAAAGCTGGGAAAAAAGCGTCTCAGTTCCCCCGGTCTGCAGTGAATGTTCAATTAAGTATTATTATGCGGTTTATACCGTGATATTTAAATGAATATGACTGTAATTAAAGCGCTTACAGCCCTGGTTCTGCCAAATTTGTATATTTGTTTTATTTTTAAGAATATATAGATATATTACCAAAAGAAACAGTGCTTGATAATCCCGCTATCATAAGGTACTTGAATTACATCACGACTTTCCTTGCTCTAATCCTCCTGGTGGTCATGTTATGCTAGATACCGTGGACCCATACTTTACACGTAATTATAACCAATACAAAAGCCCGTATTGTGGGTATCGGCCAAAGGTTCTAGTTAACTACCGCAACCCCAGCGCCTAGGTTTTACCGGTCTGCGGCAAGAGTTGAATATCACGAGAATCACAGTATTATCACAAGCCTTAATATGAACAATAGAGCAGTCTACTGCACTAGCAGTGCTCACTCTGAAAGTATAAGTATTAATTCTGAATTTAACAAAACTCGCAGTATTATCACAGACATTAATAAGATCAATCGAATGGTCTACTGCCTATGCAGAGCTAACTAAGAAAGTATGTATATTGATTCTTATAATTGTATTCTTACCGGAACGGTACTCATTATTGACAAAATTTGATACGGACAATATAACGGTATGATGAACTTGCAATGCTAACTAATTTTATTATGATTCGACTCTTACAAGAATAACAAAACTAGTGTGGACATTTTAACTGTATAATACACTTACAAAACCACCTGAAAGAGTATATATGTTAATTCTTCTAAATACATTTCTGTGAGGAGCTGTGCTTATTTTAAACATAATCGTATTGTGCCCTGATTAAGGCAAGACTTTCCTTATCATATACCAGTCATCATAATATTAGTTTTCCAATTATTCAAATGTTTCCAGTACCTCATTTGATCAAATTTGTTTATATTAAGAAAAATAACTTTTTAGGAGGAGAATCTCACCCTACTTTGTAGTTACTAACCATGTTTCCAAATAGTTAAATATTCAACATTATACTTGATGCTGTATGATATCTATGAACTGCTTACTGGACCTGAGTTGGTCATAATTTCTCATTTCTCATTGGCTGAAATGAAAATCAGCCAAGGATTATGATTGGCTAATGTGCACTTTAAAACAAGGGCTCAGGATTGGTTGAAACAGCAGGATCAGGATTGGTCCATGGCAATTGGCGGACTAGAGAGGGAACTGCAGGCAGGTAAGAGAGACTGTTTCTCATTGGCTAAAATGAAAATCAGCCAAAGATGAGGATTGGCTAATGTGCACTTTAAAACAAGGGAAGGCAATTCTCTCTTCGTCAGCAGGATTTATCGGGCCATGTCGAATGAGGGAGCACCATACTCTATTGGAAATACTGGTGAGTTCTTGTTAGAAGAGAGGGATATGATTACGGTCAGCCAGGGAGATTATGAGCTATTAATAGGCTTTTCACTTTTGTTTTCTCTCCTAGTAAAATTACATGAATAATAGGCACTAAAAGATTGTAAATTCAAAGGACAAGACTATAGAGCCAGTGAGTTGAAAGAGTGAGTAAATAACACTTTCTAGAGAATTAAGAGTAATACATATATAGTGTGGTCTCTATATTGAAATAGATGTTGGTTCTCTCCTTTTAGCAAGGATGTTTGAAATATATCTGAAATTGAATCCGGCTAACTAGATCACACAGCATATATTTCACCAAGGAAATCTGATGAGGTGAGTCTTAATGTCAGTCAAATGCCATGGGAAAATACTTTCAATTGAATTTGGTATTTTTTATGCAGTTAAATCTGCATATGGGGAGATTCCCCATACAAATAGGTACAGTTGAAATTTTAAATAAAGCATTTTTTTCTGTAGGTGCATAACTAAGGCTTAATACTGGTGAGTTTCTTCTTTGTTTCTATTGATAGCTATGCGCCAGAATCCAGTCAAATTTCTATAGGATCCTTTGAAGGCAGATACTTAAACAGCAGTTCAATATTCAAGGTGAGGACCAATTCGATTATACTTATCATCACAAGTGTTAATTAGTTCGATACTCAGCTGGGCATTCTGAAAGAGATGAGGATACTATGAGGGGTACCTCATGTTGATCTCATAGGTATATATCCTTGACACAGGAATAAAACAAACTTTGAATGGGATTCATTAGATTGAAATTAGTATATGATTTTCTCCTTCATTCATTTTAAATATTCACATCTTTTTATATGTGATAGAATGGAAATAGGCAGGGTGACTTTTTGAATTGTATATAGGATTTGACATTTGGGTTAAGATTAACTATGCAAATTTGAAGAAACCCATAAATATGAGCTTTGTGTTGATTTATTTTAATTTTATTGTTTTATTTCAGCCCTGATGATGTCCTTTAGGACGAAACGCGTCGGCTGATGTATTGTTTGGAATTAGCTTGGAATACGAATCATAATAATAGAGAAGAATATTGTGACTGCTTTTGTTATTGAAAAAAGGAAAAAAATAAAAAAGAAAGAATCTTCTTGAATTCAACATACTGCCTAAGGACTTATTATTGGAAGACTCCCAAAAATGTTGGACGGTTGAAAATCTTTTTGAAATTGTTTGACGCTCCTCTGATTTGCATTTTTTGTCTTAGTTATTTGTGGTACTGAAGCGTTGAACCACACAGAGTGAGCTCCAGTGTTCATTATAATAATCTTTCCACACATCAGTATAATCAACTAGTGCGCCCAGGGTGCTTTACCCTAACCGCTTAGATGTCTTGAATTTACCTCCAAAACAGATACTGACTATGTGAATGTTAAATGGTACACTCATACATATTGTGTCACCAGCCCTGGGTGTGGGTGACACAGCGCATGTTGAAACAGCAACACTGCTGACTTCTACATAGCTACTGTACCTGCCACACCTTATTGTGTACGTCGCACACAGCACAACTTTTCTACACAATGAGCAGTGTGTGTAAGCTCATCAACTATCAATATGAACACAGCAATGTACACTGTGAAATAGGTAAATTATGTGGTCATCCCATCATTACTGTGGGTTGAGAGGCCATCTCACACATTGACATGTGCAAAAATATGAGACTCCATTACACACCAAATCTGTGTACATGCACACAAATATCATAGGTGAAATGTGAGTAAGTACATCCCAAAGCAGTTAATCATGTGCACTGACATGGCAGGTGTAGGCATCAGTGAGTTGAATGTCACATTAGCATTCAATTTTGCAAACAGGTGCTATAATACATTATAAGGGCCTAGTGTTCTATGATGAAAATTGGCTATTGCTAGAGCATAATGTGTGCTTAGGTGTGGTGTGCGTGCTCCGCGTAGGCAGGCCAGGTTATTGGTTACAATTGAAAGATGCCAAATCGTGGTAGTGACCGCCTGGACCCTGCAGTGTGACACCGCCTGTGTTAATGCCATTGCAGCCAATGGGATCCGCGATCGCGGTAGTGAATTACAAATTTGAATCTCACGGTAGGCGTGCACCGCCTCCACGGTCCTGGTTATTGCTTGCAATTGAAAGATACTAACCAGGAACACCAATTGCAGCAGCTGAGTACCACTGAAACAACTGCAGGAGCCTATTTATGTCTGTAAGAGAGCCATACATTTCAATTGCATTCAGACACTGATGCCTGCTATTCTTCACCACCAACGGCTGCTGTTCCTGTCTCCTGGACCCAGTGATGGCGAGAACTGAGAAAATCAGGGCCCCTCCATTCACCACAGAGGAGCTGGAGGTCCTGGTGGACGAAGCCCTTTCACAGTATGGGAGGCTATAGGGAGGGCCAGATGTACAGGTAAGTGTTTAAGAGTTAAAGTTTGAGAGTGCTTAGAGTACTCAAATGATGTTGCTCTGCAGTAGTATGTGCCTGTGAGTGCAGGTTAATGTGCATGCATCCTTATTTCTCATATATTATGTTCCCTACATGGTCTAGTAAGAATTGCACTTGAGTATTTAAGGAGGATGGTAAAATGGACATTTCTACAGCCCTTCTTCAGCAAATAGAAACAAACGTTGGTCTGAGACTGGGTAATGTAAATGTATGATACACTGCCTAGCATGCTGGCTTCATGTTAATTGGGTGTGTAGCCTTATTTTCACAGATCCATGGCTGCATTGAAGGATGGGAGGGACTTGCAGTTTTTTGCAGCCATACAATTACACTGCTGTTTTGGACAGTCAAAGTCTGAACAAACATAGCCTGTATTATGTGATGTCATAGTCCATGAGGTCTTCACATGCTCATTTGTGACATTACAAATTTATTTTGTCCAGAGGGTACTGAAGAATGTGTGTCCAGTTTTCATATTGGCCCTATGGATATGTGTGCTTTATGCACAAGAATAAAATGCCTGAGTGTATCACTCGTGGTGGTAATTCACGTATGACACATCAGATAAATGTAATTTGGAGATGTCGTCCTTCTATTGATTTCATTATATGTTCTGTCTCGCATGTGTAGGCACTGTTTGCCCTCTCATATTGTACATGCATGTGATTTTTCTGATGGCCCACGTTTAACCTCAGTGTGAGTCCCACTGGCCTGCACAGAAACTGCCCAATTTTACATCGACCCATCACTAAATGGACTGAGTGAAACATATTTGTTGTCTGCCACCCTATTTCTCAATTAGCTATCTTAGGCCTGAGGATTGCACAGATACAACTTCACCTGCTGAGAAGAGTGTGAGAATGTAAGATCATGGCCCTAAATGTGACCACCATAACACAGGTAGCCATTAAATAGCCAAGGATATTGAGGTGTGTGTAATGATGGACACATTGAGTCTGCCCCGACATATCATTTCAAATGTAGTGTATGTATTGCTCATTCATACTGCATCACAGATTAGGTTTTTTTTCACATTGGTCTCTGTGCTGGCACTCTGCATGTGTATGAGATGGCCAGGTACTGTGTCCATCATCATACATGTATACAATTCTATGAGATTATTTGATGGAAGTGTACTACGTGTCAAGCTGTATGGCCTCTGCTCAACATTTATATTGGTGTGCTATGTTTTTTCATGCTCCTGTACTGACACACAGTGGTACATAACACAGTATCACTGAAACTTCCTCTTCTTGTCTCCCATGCCTGCAGCTTAAGGTCCACCAGCGTAAGGCGATATGGAGGGCGATTGCACGCAAGATGCAGGCTCTGGGTGTCTTCAACTGACGGCACACACACTGTCACAAGAGGTGGGATGACATCTGCCAACTAAGCAAAAACATGGCAGAGATGATGCTGGGGGTGCAACCTTGGAGTGGCAGATTGGCGCGCAGGAGCATGACTCCACTAATGGCCCGCATCTTGGCAGTGAGACAGCCAGAGCTGGATGGATGCTTGAGAGTCCATCAGCAGCAAGTTGGGGTTGAGTATTGTGCGAAGTGTGATTTTGGGTGTGAGTGATTGCATGGATACCAACCGTGAGTCAGTGGGAAGCTCTGTGATGTCTGTAGTGTGATGCAATGGTTTCTAAGTGGCCTCAGTGTTGAGTGCAGCTGTTATGCATTTGTACAACATGTGGTTTCCGCCACTGCAAGATGGCGCCCACTCCGGCGCGGGTTGAAAATACCGGCGATGTTCCCATCCTGCTTCTTCACAGCGCCATCGAGCCGGACGTGCCAGGATGTCCCATTCAGGACGCTAAGGTAAGGCCCTGACTAGGCTCCTCGAATCAAGCCCTTGTCTCCCTTTTGCTGGACACACTCATGCCAGCTGCCTTACTTAGCCCCCCCTAATTTTTACTTCTAGGTACCCTCAACTCGCCCTTGCACTCGTTGGCCTAATCACCGGAATCCTGGCACTGTTCTCTATTGTGAGCAATTGCTCATCGCTACAGAACTTGGTAAGGACCCTTCCTCTCGCTCGCCCTTTCCTCCAATCAGGCACTCTAACCCTTTCCCACCCTCTCGCCCGTCTTTTAGACTTTATCTCCTGGTTGCCGGCATAAGATACCACAACCTACTATGAACAACCCGGTTCTTAGACTACACCCGCTGGTTGCCTTCCTATAATACAGCAACCCGCCGCGAACTATTGATGCCTCGCACCCCTGTGTGTCTCAATTCTCTGAAGGTAACAGGCTACTCTACCCCTGTCCACTATATGATCCTTACTGATCTATGTCCTCTGACTGAAATCCTTTTTCCGTAGGCACCGCACCTTGTCCTATACCATCACGTCGTATCTTCACCTAATCTTAGAACAGAGCCTCACTGGGTGAGATTCCGTATACTCCCTACCCATCATTCACGTCCCCTTGCTTCACTAACCACTTACCAAGTCACTCACTCCCACTTGTCAATTTCAATTGCGTGACACGAATAAATCCACTCACGAATGGAAGGTTTCACGCTAAGTATGGCATGGAGAGCAGCAACTGTTATATTGTGTATGCCATAGGGCTAAAACCTGTCACTTGTTTCCCTTGCTTCCTTCCTTACAGCCTTTGCAAGCTCAGGCAATCCATTTTGAGTCCTGATGATGATCCTTCATTGTACATAGGATCGAAACGCCGTCGACAATTAATGTAGTGACGCAAAAATTGTCATTTAAATGTGTAAACTACATGAGGCTAACTAGTTTTTCATTTGTTATTCCTCACTAACGCCTCCTCCTTGAATTGCCTGCAAAAACCCTCTCTCTCCTTTTCCCTTGGTTTGTCAATTTTGTTTTGTTTTATATACTGGATACAGCACTGTGTCCCACTTTGTAATTTGTTCGCTTGAAATTTTTGCTTAACTTTGAACATTGATTAAATCAGTGTCCGGTTGGACACCTGCTTACTTATAGTACAGATTGGTGTCTATATTTGCATCTTTTTCACTAATTGATTATATTAAGGACCACTGTTGTTTGCTAAATACTATACCCCAGGTCCTTGATTACCTTAAGGGTTCCCTTGTTTCTTTAAACTGTAGTTTAATGACTGGGCACTACGACACTTAACAAATGGCACACCATGCCAGTCCAATTGGTGACAGCCTTAAGAGGTAGTCAGGAGTTACTTCACCCAAATCTGTACATTAATGTGTGTGCAGCATTAATGTCTGCGCCCACGCACACCAGTGCTTGATTCCTGCAGCTGGCTATCCTGACTGGATGTTGAGGCAGGACCGGCAGCATGCCACCTGCTGCTTCTCTGGATGTCAGGAACAGGTGGTATATTGCTGCTCCTGCTGGTGGTCTCTTCACTCTCCCCCACACCTAGAGCACCAGCGTTGGCTGACTGGGTGGTCAGCAGCAGTTCCATAGCGGACATCACCTTCCCTATCCCCCTGGAGACATTTGTGCAGTAGTGCACAAGCCCCTCCTGCATTGCCACAGAGCTCCTGCAGAGCAGGGAAGTGGCAGTTGCCAGACAGTTTACCGCCTTGGTGTGCTGCTTCATGTACTGCCTCTCCCTGTGCCTTCTTGCCCTGTCGTCATCAAGTTTGTCGCAGAGCACCATCAAGGACTGGGACATGTCCTGCATTCCCTCTGCCATTTCCCTGATACCCTCCACCATGGAGCTGATGCCCCTGTCAAAGTTGCCCATGTTTTGATTTAAGTGCTGCATTTGTCTTTGCACTGATTGTATGGCCTTGCCCTGTAGGCGCTGCACTTTAACCATGGTGGCCTCCAGCCCTCCGAAGACCCCGTCACCCTGACGAGTTGTGCTGTGCTCCCGGACCCTATGGCGTCCCACACCTGTGTGCACACCCTCAGAGGTGGACTGCAGCCCAGCATTGGTATCCTCCAGGGGAACAGTTGGCATCTCACCCTCCCTTGAATCGTCAGAGGACGACTCCATGACATGGAGTGTGGGTACATGATGGCTCCTGGGCCTTACCACTACCGATGCAGTTGAAGCTGGTGAGGCTGACTGTCCTTGAGAGTCCTGCTGTGGTGATTCGATCCGCTTTGTTCGCATAAGTTGGCAGGGTATGCACAGACGTGAGTCCCTTGCTCGCTTTGCCACTGGATTCAAGCAAGCCTGGCTAAGGACGGCTGTAATGCCAGAAACTGGTCCTAGGAAGCTTGAATCCGATCCAGGGAAGGCATGGCTTGGCAGTTCGGGCTGGACTGTTCCCATGAGGCACAGGGTCAGACATTTGCATATGGCCATGTCTGAACTGGGGTGGCAGAGTGGGCTAAAGAACGGTGATGGATTAAACCCAGATCTGTTGACTGGGTGTGAGTGTTTTATTGGTTCAGATGTTCCGTCCATCACTACCCCCTTTTGTACCGGGTGGTGATTCAATCAGAAGTGGCGATGCTGGCTTTGCTGTTGTGGCTGGCTCTGGTGGTCAAGCTGCCTGTGGGGTTGGTGCGGGTGGTGGTTTAGTGCTCTGGCCTGTACTCGTGCTGGCATCCTCAGTCCTTCCCTTATGGGGTGCCCTTCCCTCCTTCTCCTGCGCTGTCCTGTGCGATGACTCTCCTGTGAAGAGATATGGACATTAGCTCAGTGGTCCACCAACCCTGTATTTCACAATTAAATTACCCTATCACACTATATCAATGTCCTCTACTGCTTCTGACTGATGTGTGTGGCATGCCTTGTTGTTTGTTGTGTTGACTGTCATGATGGGTGTTTCAATGACTACATCTCCCATGGTGCATTGCTGGGGTACACCAAAACCTGTACTGGAGTGTGAGTCACACAGCCACATTGGGGAAGGGAGACAGGGAAGGGGGGAGAGGATTGCTGGGCATGCTCCTTACCTTGTATTGTGGCAGCTCTGGCTGAGCTGTATGCATCCCCGATCCCGAACACACTCTCAGGCTCCAGGGTCGACACCACCAGCTGCTCCAGGTCAGTGAGGGCAGGTGCCCTGCTCCTTCCTCCCCCTGGGACACTGGCCTCTTTCCTCTGTGCAGCCAGCTTCTTCTTCGTTATGATACTGAGATCATACCATCTCTTTTTCAAATCATCAGTTTCTCGTGGGCTCACCCCTATGGCGTTCACCTTCACCTAGATTCCCAGCCCAGTCTTCCTCTTCACAGCCTCTGCTACCTGCAGGGACTATTTCCCAAAAAGCTGGGTGTGGTGTTTCACAACATCCTCCACAAGCACCTGAAGCTCACTTGTGCTGAACTTCAGCTTTCTTTTTCTATCAGCTCCTTCCCTCTGGTAATCTTGGGATGCCAGCTATTTGGCTGTGTCAATGCCACATGGGGCATTACTATCAACTATGCATGTTTCCATGCATTTTCTGATGATTGCATAAATGTTGCACACGCTTGCACCACTTCGTGCTGGACTGTTCCCATGAGGCACAGGGTCAGACTGATTTGCATATGGCCATGTCTGAACTGGAGTGGCAGAGTGGGCTAAAGAACGGTGATGGATTAAACCCAGATCTGTTGACTGGGTGTGAGTGTTTGATTGGTTCAGATGCTCCGTCCATCACCACCCCCTTTTGTACCGGGTGGTGATTCGATCAGCAGTGGCGATGCTGGCTTTGCTGTTGTGGCTGGCTTAGGTGGTGAAGCTGCCTGTGGTGTTGGTGCGGGTGGTGGTTCAGTGCTGTGGCCTGCACTCGTGCTGGCATCCTCTGTCCTTCCCTTACGGGGTGCCCTTCCCTCCTTCTCCTGCGCTGTCCTGCGTGATGACTCTCCTGTGGACAGATATGGACATTAGCTCAGTGGTCCACCAACCCTGTATTTCACAATTAAATTACAATCCTATCACACTATCTCAATGTCCTCTACTGCTTCTGACTGATGTGTGTGGCATGCCTTGTTGTTTGGTGTGTTGACTGTCATGATGGGTGTTTCAATGACTACATCTCCCATGATGCATTGCTGTGTACACCAAAACCTGTACTGGAGTGTGAGTCACACAGCCACATTGGGGAAGGGAGACAGGGAAGGGGGGGGGAGGATTGCTGGGCATGCTCCTTATTTTGTATTGTGGCAGCTCTGGCTGAGCTGTCTGCATCCCCGATCCCTTTTTTTTTTTATGTTCAAGGTTGCAAAGTATACATAGTTTGACATAATAGTAGTATCCCCCCCTCCCCCCACCCCGTTTTTACACAATAGAAGAATAAAGTTCAAAGATTAATCAGGAACATCAAGTACATATGAATAAAACATCGTGACTGAATTTCATAAACTGGAGATGTAAAGCGGTTTAATAAACAGAAGGAAAGAAAAAGAGAAATGGAGAAAAAAAAGAGAGAAGAAAAGGAAAAGAGGAAAAAAGAAGAGAAAAAAAAGAAGAAAGGGAGATCTGAAGATAGAAGATGCTAAGGAATTTGAGGTGTTAAGTATAAGGGTTTAATCTAAGTGTTCAAGCCATGTCCATATGTCAAGCCCTCTCCTTTTCCCTTTGCGACCTTTTTTAGCGTATATCGCTTTCTCAAGATGGTATGTCGCCATTAGCCTGGCTAGCCACTAGGAAAATGTGGGCGGGTCTGCGTCTTTCCACCCAGAAGCTACACAGATCCTCCAAACTGTCGTAGCTACAAACACCAAAGCGCCTCCTCTTCTCCGACTTGGTGTTTCACAGGTCCCTAGCATAATAGTTGTGGGGATTAGTATGTAGTCTTGTGAAACAACCTTTCCCAAGAATTCCTGTATTCTAGACAGGATCGAGGACAATTTTTGGCAAGTAGCAAATATATGGACGGAATCAGCTCCAACCGCAGTGCAGCGAGGGCATGTTGTTCCCTCCCCTGTGCTCCACTTTGCGATTCTGCTAGGAGTTAGATATAAGAAAAAATGGTTTTGAAGTGCTGTACTTGCAATTTAGCTGACAGTAGGTCTCTTTGTGAAAGTTCCAAGGATTTAAAAACCAGGCTACGTGGCGCTTCCAGTTTTGATGACCACTTGTCAGCTATTCTAGGGAGATTATCCGGTGTGTTCAAATTTAAAATGGCATAGATGGACCCTATTCGTGGGACTACCGAAGTTGATAGCATATTGACAATTTTAACCTCTGAGAATCCAGCCAGTCCCCCCACCTTCCGTGAAAGAAAGCTATGTATGGCTGTCTACTTGAAGCATCTTGCTGTTTTAATCCAAATTTGCTTTGAAGTTCTAAAAAAGTACTCACTCCCTCGTTTGAAATTAGGTCCCCTAGTTTTAAGATACCTGCTTTGTACCATTCTGCTAGGTAACCTAAGTCAAAAATGCCAGGCAGATCTCGATTTTGAGTAAGGGGAGTATAATGATTGAATCTTCCAAGACCATAAATCCTGCGTATGCTAGAAAATACCTTGAAAGAGTTCATCAGTGTCTTAAACCGAACTCGTTTGTAATATCCATAGAATAGCTGTCTGAAAAGGCAGCCGCGAGCTCCCTCTCCTATTAATTTCCGGAAAGGAGATGAGAATTTAGTAGTAGAGATACAAGGATGTGTTGTGATTAATTCGGTACTGTATTGTAGGACTGATGCCCAATAATAGAGTACTATGTTTGGCAGTGCCCCCCCCCGTTCTTTAGGAAGTGTCAGTTGTTTCAGGGCCCGTCTAGGCTGTGAGTACGCCCAAATAAATCGTGTGAAAATTTGCTGAAACATTGCTAGCTGTATCTTGGTAAATTCTAGCGGAATAGAGCGAAAATAATAAAGTAACTTTGGAAAATATGTCATCCTTATTACGTTGCATCTTCCCACTATTGTCAGGTGCAGATTGTCGATTGTCTTAAGGGACTTTTTTGTATCGGTAGCCAAAGAGACTAAGTTCTCTGCTATCAGGTTGTCCAAATTTGCAGTTATAGTCACTCCTGAGTACTTTGCTTTTGTTACTACCCTGCTGTTATTCCAGTGAAGTTCACTATTCGTTATTATCTGGATTTTGGTGCTGTGTAACGCGTATCTGGATATTTTTCCAAATTTGTAGGCCTCTGCTTCTAGTGCCATCATGGCATTTTCAGGATCAGGGGTGGTAATGGCCAGGTTCTTTGTTTGCAGTCCCTGTGTGCTCATGGCTTGGATGGCCGGATCTTTCTCTATTTTTTTTATTAGGGGATCTATGTAAAGAGCGAACAGCAGAGGGGAGCAGGGGCAACCCTGCCTGGTGCCTCGCGAGGTGCTAACGTTTTTTGGAGAGCCTCCCGTTTAACACTAGACAGGCTGTCGGATGGTAGTATAGTGCCTGCACAGCCTGCTTACATTTTTGTCCAAACCCCATCCTCTCCATGATGCCCCACAGCAACCGCCAGGAGACCCGGTCAAAGGCCTTTTCTGCGTCTAGTAAAATCAGGGACATCGGCTCTCAGGGTGATGGCCCTCCGTATATGCTCCGCAGTACCCTTTTTTGGAATAAATCCATGTTGCCACTCGGAGACCAGAGATCCTATTACCATGGACAGTCTGTTTGCGAGCAATTTGGAGTAGATCTTAGAGTCACAGTTTATCAGGGCAATGGGTCTATAAGAGCCCATTTCTAAAGGTGATTTATCTTTTTTTGGGAAGATAGAAATTTTAGCATTTGACCAGGATGCGGGGGGTGGCCCTCCGTTAAAGATAGTGGTGATTATTTCAAGAAAAATTAGCTTTATGTGGGGCGCAAAGACCTTATAAAATTCTTCGGGGATACCATCTATACCCGCCGCTTTACCATCCAGCAAACTAAATAGGGCAGCTGTAATATCGTCCCATTCTGGCACATTTTCTAACTGGGCAGAGTCACCTATATTAAGTTGTCTTAGTTCGGTGTCCTGAAAGTAGTTAGTAATTTCTTGCTCTACTAAGTCGTTCGGCTGGGTATTTCCTTCTGAGTAGAGAGTTCCGTAGAAATATTGAAAACCCTCTTGTATCTTATTGAAATCACTAGTTTCTATCCCTGAAGGAAGACGGATTGTACCTATTTCACCGTTTACTATTTTTTGTCTTGTTCTGACAGCAAGGTGATGGCCAATACTGTCGCCACACTCATATAATGTCTCACGGACGGCTGCCCACTTAGAAGCAGCTCTTTCCGAGAATATTTCTCCTATTTTAGCCTTAATCAGTGTTGCTTCAGTTTGTATATTCTCTGTTTCATCTCCGTTCTGGACCCTTTGGATTAATGCGGTTTCTACTGCAGTTAGCTTTATTTGTAAGTCGGTTATTAACTGCTTTTCTGTTTTATTCTTCCTAATTGAGAATGTTAGCGTCTCCCCACGGATACCAGCTTTTAGCGTGTCCCAAACTACTGTGTTGGTCGCTGACCCCACGTTCATTTCAAGAAACTCCTGAATCCAGACTTGCATGTGGGTCCGATAGTTAATGTCCTGAAGAAGTGCTTTCTCAAAGCTCCACCTGGAAGTGTCCTTCCCAATCTCTAACCCCCTAACCGTCAAAATGAGTGGGTTGTGGTCTGACATAAAACGTGGGGCTAGGCCTATTGTGCATTTGTCTAGCAGAGAAGACGAGATCAGGAAATAGTCAAATCTGGCAAATGTTTGATGTGGAAATGAGAAATATGTGTATCCAGGTTGTGAGGGGTTTAGTTTGGACTAGACATCCCTAAGCCCGTGTGTTTGCGCTAGGTTGATTAATGTGTTATAGACTAAAGGCTTCCTGCCTTTATAATTCCTTCTACTCCCTAGTTCTAGATCGTGAATGAATGAATGAATGAATGAATGAAAAAGGAACTTGCTAAAGCGCACTGTGGCCAAGCGGCTTCCTGGCGCTGGGGGCTAAGCCGGACTCTACAAAGAAACCAGAGGGACTAGCAAGGGAATGCCTGAGCGAACAGAAACGTTTTCAGGGCTTTGCGGAAAGAAGCATAAATAGAGATAGAATGAATGGAAAGAGGAAGACTGTTCCAGAACTGGGGGGCAAGAACCGAGAAACGGGTGCCCCCAGTTCTGGATTTACGGAAACGGGGGACTTGAAGAAGCGAAAGAGAAGAGGAACGAAGAGTGCGGGTCGGGGTGTAAGGGGTGATCAAAGAAATAATAAAGAGAGGGGCTGAATGAGTATAAGCCCGGAAAGGCCAGGCAAGCCAATTTAAAGAAGGATCTAAAGTGCACTGGGAGACAATGGAGGGACTTGAGTGCGGGTGTGATGTGGGAAAATTTGGGGAGGCGGAGAATGAGGCGGGCCGCCTGATTTTGAATGGCCTGTAGACGTCTGGTTTCGTAGGCAGGTATGCCCACGTAGAGGCCATTCCCATAGTCAAGGCGAGAGGTGATAAGGGCCATGACTATGGATTTGAGAGCATCTGTGGAAAAGTACCGGAATATTTTCCAGATGAGGCGGAGGGAAAGAAAGCAAGAGGATACGACGGAGCTGACTTGGGCATGCATGGTAAGGTCATGGCTGACCTTAATGCCCAAGGTTCGGACGGAGGAGACCGGTAGGGGAGGGGGACCAAAGGAAAGGGGCCAATGAATCTGGGACCAGGGATTGGAGGGGCCGCCCGTAAGGACGAGCTCCGTCTTATCCGGATTGAGCTTTAGATGGTTAGCGCTCATCCATTCAGAAATAAAAAACTAGGGTGGAACTAAGAAAAAGAGGGGAGTCCAAGGAAGTAGAGAGGTCAAAGACAAGCTGGAGGTCATCCGCGTAGTTATACACGGAGACCCGCTGCTCGCGGAGAGAAAGAATGAGGGGGTAGATGTAAAGATTGAAAAGAAGAGGGGAGAGGGAAGAGCCTTGGGGCACCCCACACACGACTGAGCGTGGAGGAGCAGAAAAGCCCGAAAGATGGACTGCTTGGGACCTGTCTTGGAGGAAAGACGCTAGCCAGGAGAGTGCTGTGCCCCTGATGCCTGCTGCGCTGACACGGTCGAGAAGGATGGCATGGTCGACCATGTCAAACGCAGCTGACAAATCAAGGAGCACCAAGGCTTGGGGAAGATTGATGTCTGCTTTCCCCTTGAGTTCGTCCAGGACAGCAGTTATCACAGTCTCCGTAGAGTGTCCTGGTCGAAAGCCGGCCTGATGGGGGGCCAGGAGGCAATTTTCCTCAACGTATGCAGACAGGCAAGATGTTACGTAGCTTTCAAGGATCTTCCCCAAGTAGGGAAGAAGAGAGATGGGCCTGAAATTAGAGAGAAGGGAAGGGTCAAGTCCAGGTTTTTTAAGAATAGGGAGGACCATAGCGGTTTTAAATGAAGTGGGAACCGAACCCAGAGCCAAAGAAGTATTAAGCAGGGCAAGGGGGGGAGCAGGACAGCTGGTGAAAAGGACTTTAAGAATCCGTGCCGGAGCACAGTCAGCCGGAGAACCGGACTTGACTTTAGAGAGCAGGTTGAAAAAGTTGTCGGTAGAAATGGGAGGAAAATGGTCCAATGAGGAAGGGGGCAGAGGAAGGGGAAAGGGAGCGTAGGGTTGGGACACCACAGGAATGTTAGCTTTAATATTAGCGATCTTGTCAATAAAATACTCATTGAGTGAGGAACAGAGGGACTGAGTGGGGGAAGGACTGGTGTTCGTGTGGTCGGAAGTGGCAAGTTGGTGAACCAGGGAAAATATTTCTCGGGGTTTGTTTGCAGAGAGGGCGACTCTCTCCGTAAAGTAATTGGTTTTGGCCGTCAAGATCGCTTTTTTATAGTTGGTAAGAAGGAGCTTATATTTAGCCCGTAGAATGGGACAATAGTTGCGTCTCCAATGATGTTCCGAGCGCCGGAGACTGAGTTTAAGAGCTTTAAGCTCCCCAGTGAACCATTTGTGTGCGTCGTGCGGGCGGAGAGATTTGACCTTCTTGAGTGGGGCGACCTGATCGCAGGAGGAAGAGAGCCAAGTACTGATGGCATTAGTCTGTGAATCAAGAGAGAGGCCGGTAAGGTCAGGCACTGAGGAGGTCAGGGAAGACGAGAGAAGGGTGAGGTCCGTTTGATTCCAGCTACGGGCTAGCACGTTCTTAGGTAGGGGGAGTTTGATAGGAGAAGCAGAAAAAATACGAAATGAGATAATGAAGTGGTCGGACCAGATACACGGAGAAATGAGGGGGGAAGAGACATCACGGCGCAGTGACCAAATTTGGTCAAGAGTGTGGCCCTTAACATGGGTAGGGGCAGTAATATGAGGCGTGAAATTTAAGCTCTGAAGGGTGGCAGAAAAATCTTTAGAGGAGGAGTTTTGCCTTGGGTCATTAGGCCAGTAGTTAAAGTATCCGAGTAGGATGACCGATGAATTATTTACCGCCAGAGTGGCCAAGAGATCCTGCAGGGTGGCTACAAATAGGGGCATGGGTTGGGGAGGGCGGTACATAAGGACAATGGTAAGAGGATCAGGAAGGTTGAGGGATCGGGCTACCAAGTAGTCCACATTGGGTATAAGAGAGTGATCAAGAAGCTGGAATTTTAAGGTGGAGCGAATGATCATGGCCACGCCGCCTCCGGACTTTCTGGCCGGGCGATCCGCTCGGAGAGCATAATAAGTGTCGGGTAAAATAGCCAGAAGGTCCGGGAGAGAGTCGGTGGAGAACCAGGTTTCAGTAAGGAATAGATAGTCAGGAGGGTCCGTGCTTAGCAGATTAGAGAGTTCAATCTGGTGCCTGACTGCCGAGCGGGTGTTGAGCAGGTAGGCTGAGGCTGCGAGGGGGGGGTATGGGGACAGGATGCTGAAATAGGAGCAGGAGAGAGAAGGTAAGACTGGGAGAGATGGGGTGCAAGAATACCAGAAGTGTTGAGACGTTGCATCAATAGGTTGGGAAGCGTGCAAGGGGCCATAAGTGCAGAGAGTTGAGCAGATGAGTAGACCAAAGGACAGGCAGGGTCTGTGGCCCCTGGTCCCGGCCGGTCGCGGACGGGCGCAGACGGCTTGCCTTAGGTGCGCCCGCTGCGCCCGTCCGCTGCGCGTACGAGGGAGACACATGATTTGTAGTGGCGTTCAGGGCGTGGCCTGGTGAAGGTGGGCGTGGCTAGAGGGGAGGCTCGCCGATGGCGGCGGTCGAAGAAAGCCTGACCCGAAGCAGCGTTCACCTCGGCTGCGCGAGGGGCAAGAAGGCAGGACAGGAGTTCCAGAGGGAGCCATGTGGCCAAAGTAAGTGTTAAAACACGGGCAAAAGAACACAAAAGTTTTTAAAATAGGGAATGGAATAAGCTGTACTCCCACGGAGTCTAGGGAGAGTCAAGTAATCCGAGCTAGCAGTCAGCTCCTCTCTAAATAGAGAAGTGGGCGTGGCCTGGTGAAGGTGGGCGTGGCTGGAGGGGAGGCTCGCCGATGGCGGCGGTCGAAGAAAGCCTGACCGAAGCAGCGTTCACCTCGGCTGCGCGAGGGGCAAGAAGGCAGGACAGGAGTTCCAGAGGGAGCAATGTGGCCAAAGTAAGTGTTAAAACACGGGCAAAAGAACACAAAAGTTTTTAAAATAGGGAATGGAATAAGCTGTACTCCCACAGAGTCTAGGGAGAGTCAAGTAATCCGAGCTAGCAGTCAGCTCCTCTCTAAATAGAGAAGTGGGCGTGGCCTGGTGAAGGTGGGCGTGGCTAGAGGGGAGGCTCGCCAATGGCGGCGGTCAAAGAAAGCCTGACCCGAAGCAGCGTTCACCTCGGCTGCGCGAGGGGCAAGAAGGCAGGACAGGAGTTCCAGAGGGAGCAATGTGGCCAAAGTAAGTGTTAAAACACGGGCAAAAGAACACAAAAGTTTTTAAAATAGGGAATGGAATAAGCTGTACTCCCACGGAGTCTAGGGAGAGTCAAGTAATCCGAGCTAGCAGTCAGCTCCTCTCTAAATAGAGAAGTGGGCGTGGCCTGGTGAAGGTGGGCGTGGCTGGAGGGGAGGCTCGCCGATGGCGGCGGTCGAAGAAAGCCTGACCCGAAGCAGCGTTCACCACGGCTGCGCGAGGGGCAAGAAGGCAGGACAGGAGTTCCAGAGGGAGCAATGTGGCCAAAGTAAGTGTTAAAACACGGGCAAAAAAACACAAAAGTTTTTAAAATAGGGAATGGAATAAGCTGTACTCCCACGGAGTCTAGGGAGAGTCAAGTGCCGCAAATTAATGTTGAGATCGCCACATACAATTATTGGAGTGGGCCAATGAGCTAGCTCCCCGGATATCTGGTTAATAATGCTTGGGTCATCAGTATTGCTACCATAGATTGAGCATATTGTGAAGGGAGTACCTATGGGAAGATGACATTCCGCTATCACCCATCTACCTAGTACGTCGGATTTCACTTTTGGGCTCTTAATAGATAGTTTTCTTTCAGCCAATATTCCCACCCCTTTAACTTTTGCTCCTTGTGTGGTGGCTCCTATGATTTTATAGCCTAATGTATCCAACAGCTGTTTTTGTGACCCCTCCAGATGGGTTTCCTGGAGACATATAACATCCCCGCCTAAAGACCTTAATCCTTGGGCCACTTTCTGTCTTTTCCCGTTATCATTCAACCCACAAACTTTGACAGAAACAAACCTAAGAATTCCTTTGCTAGCCATTAATGGTTGTTTTAAGGAGATGGCGAGTCAGAAAATCTCTGCAATTGTATTGTTCTCCTCTCTCCTTTCCAGTTCCTCCCCCCCGGTCCCCTCTCCGTTTCCCCCTCCCTCCTCTCTAAAATAAATCTGGACATAGTCTTCGTTACAAGTATCTAAATAAGTGGATAGCTGTGAGACATGGGATGTCCCTGAAGCATGCTGATCTTCTTTGTGTCCCCCCTCCTGCCCCCCCTCCCTTAAGACCCGAGCAATCAGGTATAACCTGAGTGATGGTTGCCGTGAGAGAAGTACAGCCACCCGCCGCACCTCTTAGATCAAAGAATAAAAAAAAAGGAACGGCTACGTGCCACCCTGTGTGACTGAGGCCAGCGTGTCCAGTTAAGCTGAAGAAGTACCCCTCATAAGATATGTCTCGCACGTGAAAAGGTGAAAAAGCAAATACAATAAACAGTGACCTGAATTAGTCCTGTGATTTAGTACGGCATTTTTATGACATTTTTAGAAGGAAAAAAAAAGTGAAACATTTCATATTAGTGTCTGTTAATGTCTGTTAATGTCTATGTTTGGCAAGTTCCTTCAGCATTCCTCTTGATGCTTTTTACCTAGGTCTTTCTTTTTTTGGATTTAATTTCATCAAGGTATTGCTACCGCTCTGCTTCTTCTAAGCAGCGCGTCTCTCCTCTCTGCCTGCCAGCACCTCTGCTTGCACATCGCAGGCCGCCTAGCCGAGCTTACGCAACAGGCGTGAGGCGGATGGCTGCTCGACCGCTCTTCACTCCGGAACCGTCATTGCTCCGGTGCCCCTGCATCCCCGATCCCAAACACACTCTCAGGCTCCAGGGTCGACACCACCAGCTGCTCCAGGTCAGTGAGGGCAGGTGCCCTGCTCCTTCCTCCCCCTGTGACACTGGCCTCTTTTCTCTGTGCAGCCAGCTTCTTCTTTGTTATGATACGGAGATCATACCATCTCTTTTTCAAATCATCAGTTTCTCGTGGGCTCACCCCTATGGCGTTCACTTTCACCTGGATTCCCAGCCCGGTCTTCCTCTTCACAGCCTCTGCTACCTGCAGGGACTGTTTCCAAAAACGCTGGGTGTGGTGTTTAACAACATCCTCCACAAGCACCCGAAGCTCACTTGTGCTGAACTTCAGCTTTCTTTTTCTATCAGCTCCTTCCCCCTGGGAATCTTGGGATGCCATCCTGCATTTCTGCTCAGCACAGTTCAGCCAGTGGCTCGGTTGCTCACATCTCTCCAGAAGGTTCTGATTGTCTGCACCCGCAAGGGAGCTGCCACTTCCTGGTTGTGGGGTGGGGTGGATGCACAGGATTGGTTGATTCCTTAGTTGCTTAGTTGTGGGATGGGGTGGATGCACAGGATTGGTTGAAACCTCAATTGTTTGTATTTTGAATCTCCGAGGCCCATAGGAACAAATGGGAATTACCGAATAGGTAAATACCGAATCGATAAATACCGAATCGGTAAATACAAATCTGTAATACCGAATATTACCGATTCGGTAAAATGTACCAAATTTTTATCTACATCCCATTTACCGATTCTGAAATATCGAATTGGTAAAATTCGGTATTTTAGAATCGGTAAATAGGAATTACCTACATCTGGCCCCAGATGTTCAAATGTATATCTATCTCACCTACATGCACATAGGTATGCTTACAGAGATTAGTATGTTAGGTTACAAGTATGCACAGGCCAGCTATTTGGCTGTGTCAATGCCACATGGGGCATTACTATCAACTATGCAGGTTTCCATGCATTTTCTGATGATTGCATAAATGTTGCACACGCTTGCGCCACTATCAAGCCAGCATTGTAATTGCACGTTTCTCTTACCTATTACCCACATAGGCAGATACATGCTACAACGCGCATGCGCCTTATAGTTGCTACGAAGTTAGCGCTCTAGCAGTATAGAGTGCGATCCCGCCCACATGATGGTACGTGCACTTCCGCCCCGCCCTACTAGTAGAAGGCACTCCTACCACACGGTCCATAGCTCCAGGACATATAATGTTACTTCCTTTATCAACTGTAACACTACTTTTGCAGTTTATGTAATCATTTGCCACTGCAAAATGATTTATGTTGGCAGCAGCACCAGAAGCCTCAAAATACGGATTCAGGAGCATATCAGAAGCATCAAAAACAATGATCCTCGGAGCCTTGTGGCCCAACATATTATTGATAACCACCCAGATGAAAAAGAAATTAAGTTTCATGCAATTGATAAAGCAATGTCAGGTAAACGTGGTGGTGATAGAACCACTTGCCTTAGGCAACTGGAGGCTCGATGGATATGCAGACTTAGAGCTGTGGATCAGGGTTTAAATGTAAACAATGAATTCCACCACTTTTTGTGACCTAGCTCCACTCATTCTGATTTCACGTATTTTCTGTATCAGTTTATTGCTCCTGAGGTAATTCTCTCATCATTTTCCTTTTTAATGTGATGGGAAGTGGATTTGCAAACCATTCAGTGGTTTCTTTGCATTGTTTCATGACACTTGTTCTTGAGTTGTTCTCTGGACTTTTCTTTGGATCATGCATAGTTATTCTATGCATTAACAAGGTCTTCTTGGCACTTTTATAGTGTATTCAACCTGAGTGACTCAACAGAGTAACCAAAGTGAGCATTTGTGTAAGGCCGATGACCGCCTAAAATATTTGGTGTATATATTGTGCTGATTGTCAACTGTTTCTAACCTTCTACCGACATCAGATTAGAATTGCCTGGACCTCGATTATAGTCATACATCTGCCTTTGTGTAATCTTTATCAATTTTAGGAGTTGCTACATTGTGAAAAAATTGTTATCATAGATTATTGAAATAAGACAAATTTAGACTGCTTTTAATAAATAAGAAAAATATTTTACTTTACTAGATTCTTTTTTGCAGCATGTCGGATTGTGTCTGTATAAGTTCATAATTCCACTGATGCCTCATCTAATGCTTACTTTTGGTTAGACATTACTTTGTAGAGTTTTCTTGAACCCTTACAGGATGTCCGCACTCACATTGTGACATCCCCGTTTTTTCCCTGAATGGCATTTGCCTAATAAGCTCCATCATAGCTTGGTAGTCTGTTTAGTTTACCTTTGCAGCTATTATATTAAATTTCCACCATTAAAACAACTTATCTCTAAGAGGTAAACATAAAATGCCACTCTTTAAGCCGATTTTTTGCAATCTTCTCGGCTTTGCACTGACTAGTTCAAAATGGCGGCCAATGTAATATTCGCCCGCCATTGCAGTTATCAGATTGAATTCCCACCATTAAACCACCTTATCTTTATGAGGTAAACATAAAATGCCATTGTTTTTAGCCTATTCTTGCAACTTTCTCGACTTCGCATTTACTAGCTCATAATGTCGGCATTTGAAATATTTGCCCGTCATGCTTTCACGACAAGCCTTATTACAGCTTGACAGCATGTCTGTTAAATTGGATGATCAAAACTATTTTTTTGTTTTATAAAAGCACAAAATAGATTCCTCTTTAGCATGGTCTCCATTTTTTCGTCTTTGTTTGACTAGTCCAAGATGGCGGCCATTAAATTATCGATCGCCATGTCTTCGCGCCGTGGTTTCCAGCAATTATTAGTCTTAATTGACTAATTACAAACATTTGGGGACTATATATATCCCCTCTGAGTTGCGATCACTATGGACCGGGAGACCAGACGACCGCACACGGACACGACGAGGACGCCGAATTTATGGTGAGTTCGGGGATCCGGACGTGGTATTGGGTTCCAAGGGATTGAGTAGAACAGAGTCGTGACCACTCTCTGATAGCTAGCCTCTTACCTGGCCTAAGCTCTTCAAAATATTTACTGTGTCTTTAACTTTGATACATGGCCATGCAGGATGATCATGCCAAGATGGCGGGTGTTTTTGAAAGTCGTTTCGCCTATTTTTATGATAGGTATTTAAAAATAGGCTATGGCCCCCTGTCCATACTGTTGCCTTGAACTGTCGGTTTTCTTAACTCTTGTCGAGTGAACGTTATGAGACTAGGTCTTGGGTGTTAATTCTTTAATTAATACATATTTCCTCGACTGTGTAAACAATATATGTCAAATCTTTGGAATTTGTAGACATCAGTGCTATTTGTGTTACTTGTTTCGGTAATGGGTTTTTATACTTAGGTCAAATGCCCCAAAAAATCTAGCCCTAAATATGGGTACAACAGTGATTACACACTATTGGTATATTTGTTTTTGACCACGCATTCCCCATGGATATCTTATGTTAGGGTTTCAACAAGTCAGACAAACTTCCTCACATAACTAGTGTCCAAAAAATATTTTTTTTATTGGTTTCAGGCATATACTTTACTGTTTCCCTAACTCTACTGGATCCCAAATGAATGGATGATTACTAAATCTGCCAAGGATATAACCATAGTAAGTGCACATTTGAATTTCCTAATGACTGTCAAATGGCCCCTAACCCACCAATTAGGCAGGCTCTTTAGGTGTCGGGCTTGCTCAATAAACTTATTTTTGCATAGCCAGACTTATCGGACAAATGACCTAGATTTCCATTACTGGCTTGCCAGATAGTGATAGCTGTCTCTTGCCATGCAAAAGTCTTTCTATATATGACCATCGTTACTAAAACGTTGATATATTTATTTATAGAAACTCATTATTTGCATACTTGCCAGGATGGATGGAACGCTCGACATGAGAGTACACTGCGCTAAGGTATTGAGAATATGTTACAACTTTGGAGCTCTTATAGAAACGGTCAAATGTGTATCACAGTTGAAAGCTCATTAGACATGGTCATCTCATGACTCAAGTTATAAATTAGTAGGCCCTTCTCACATATAACTTTTGTTTGGACATAGAGAGTTAAAATCATCTATGACTATTGATTTGTGATACAAACATTAGGTTGTGTGTTTTTATAGTTTAAACCCAGTTGACATTTATTGTGACTTTTTGTTTAAACTTAGTAGATACTGTTTATTGGGACTTTTTGTTTATATGGTTTGGTGAATAACACCCTGTATATGTTTAGCCACTCGGAATGTTTTGTAACAGCGTATGTTCTCCCAGGAATCTAATTGCATGGTTTCAAGCCTTTTCTCTGTAAGATGCATATAACGGAATGGTCTGGTGTTTTGTAAATGTCTCCTTGAATCTAAAAATATTTGTAAATTTAATTATTTATGCACGGACTGTTGTATACATACACATATTGAAATATATTTTTGTATCTTTTTAAATGTAGCCCTGAAGAAGTCCGGTTTCGGACGAAACGCGTTGGCTATTTTTATCTGCGAGTGTTTGAACAAATAAAGAAAGAATAAAACGAAGAAAATTGACTTGAACAAATTTCTTGGGAGAACAGTTTCAATCTTGTCCTTTTTCATAATACGAATGTTGATTGAACATTGATACTGTGTTTATCATATAACTTTTTTGGTGTGCGAGGTCAATTTGTGAAATTAGATTTACAGAACAAATAATTTTTTATTTGTTCTATTTTGGGATCTAGGGGGTTGTATCCTAGACCAGTTGCACCCAGACTCTGATTAACGTTAGGAACTTGACTATTGGTGCGGCCTTCAAAGCCTCAATCCCCTTCTTTGTTGTGACACTCCTACCACACGGGGCGAACAGTGGGATCCTTACGGAAAGCGTAGGTTTGAACGATTCCTTTACCACGACTAAATGTAAGTACAAACGCCCACAGGTGTATTCTCAAAAGAGCTACCATGCAGTTTGAATGCTTTACTGCCACGCTGCTATTTTTACGTTTTCCCACAACCACTGTCCCGGTCCCTTGTCCCTACAGGGTCTGACCAGGGTAAAGCTTTGGGATCCATGAGGCTACTAACCTTATCGAGTAAAAGTGAGGCTGCCTTTATGTTATTTGTTGTCAGTTACCGTAGTGTCCCAGCCTGTGTTACATGTTTTCCTGTCGGATAATACCCACGTGCTATCACTGGATACTATATATATTTTCTATACAAGTTTTTAACATAAACTCACCCAATGTGCCGCAAAGCGCCCCACATTTACACTGTACTTAGTCCACCAGCATCTCCATATCCTTTGGATTTTATCATGAGTAACCATCACTGGGGCACATTGTAGCCACGCGGGGTTATTTCAGACATAGCCTTCATGCATGATTTAACACAGCCACATGCATGATGCCATCATCTCAAGCACTTAGGAGCGCTATTAAGAAATACAGAGTAAGACATGCATTGAAAATACTTTGTCTGGCAGTACATGCACTTAACTATGTTTTCCTTTACAGGTACTCCACCCTGAGGATCTGTATGTTATAAGGTCCCACCACTCACACAGCACACTTTAGGGTGTGTGCTGGTATTTACACCATTGTGGCACCGTTTTTTGCCACACACTCATTTTGGTCCTGACGAAAGCCTCTTCAACCATCCAGAAGGCTGAAACTAGTAGACTTTCAACCAAAGGGGATACAGAGGTACTATACAATACCTCATGCAGATCCTGATGATGTTTTTACCCATGTCCTAGGACCCATTAATTAAAGCTTTTATAAGGGTTATTCCCAGAGACATTTTATCATATAATCACATTGCACATAGCACTTCACTATTATCACATTCACAACCTGCTCCGCTGTAACTCAGGCGTCGAAGCACAGCTAGATTGCATTAGGTGATGCAGCTGGGCCCCGATGTTGAAGCATGCCATCTACTAGGTAGGTGGTTGAGGGGTTTCCAAAAAACAACTGCACTCCTTTTCTGTGAAAGTTTGGGCAAAGAACCACAAACGCGAACCTGCAAAATGACTTGTCCACTTTAGTTTATTGGCATACTGCTCAGGGAAAAGTACAAGTCAACCCTTTCCTTACTCTATAGTTGTGCTCATGCACATGCTGACTGTACATGGAGGAGGCCAACATGGGAGTATCATTTTCAAATTTTTTGCTTTGCTTGCATATGATGTTTGTATGGCACTATACTGAACCTATGTCTCTGTTTCTTGCAACGTCTAGTTGTTCTCATGTATTAAGACAGCGCACAGCTGTGAGAGACAATTGTCTCTTCTAAATATTATATATCCAGTGTATACCTGACCGCAAGCAACCTACTGACAAGATGGCTGAGAGTGCAGGACTGACTTTTACTGATGAAGATGTTAGCAACATCCTAGCAGCATCACCGTTAGTGGCAGATTTCAATGAAGCACAAACCAGTTCACAAAGTGCAGATTGGGAAAATCTATCGGACTAAAAGAAAAACCGCATCAGGACTATATTACATGGTGTGATTTTGACGGAATATCTACGATCCAACACAGCTCCCAAAGGACTGATTGTGACAAATGCCCCTGCATGTTCTTGGATGAGGCAGCTTTTCGCAGGGACTGGGCCCAGATCGCCTGGCACTGCAGCAGAGACTGGATCATTTTAATAATTCAAACAGCCAAAAGACTATAAGATGCCATCTTGATAGAGATACAAGCAACATAAAATCACTTTAAGATCACCTTAACTTCCTATAAAAAAAAGACTGGATGAGGTAAATAAAGAAATGGCCGAATATAAAGATGAAATAACCCAGTCTAAAATCCACCAGTTCCAAAAGGATTTGAAAAAAATTTCATTTGTGAAAACATACCCCTACTTTGATGCAGACTACAAAGCACCGACCAGATCAACACAATCAGTCTCCACAGATGATGGTTCTTCCATCAGCAGCAGTTCTAGCAATGAAAGCTATGGATCCAACAATGGGAGCTACCAGAACAGACAGAGAGGAAGAGGAAATAAGACCTTTTGACAGCAGCCATGGCCTAATATATACCAAGGAGGCCCAATGAACTTCCAAGGTCCATTCCCTCTACACCACAACAGATGCCTCCAATGATGTATGGTGGAACCCCCAGTTTACACAACCACCTCCACACTTTTTTAGGAGCAGGCCATAGAGGATGAGGGAGAAGACCGCGGACAGGACAAGTACATTGGGAGGGAGACATGAACCTGAGCACCAACACGCTCAGTAAAATGAAGGATCCACAAGCAGGGCCGAGCGGAACCAAACACTAGTCACAAATTTGTCAGACCACATCCTCACAGATGACGAGGAAGAAGTTCTTAATAAAGGCCTTGGTTTTTCATCCACTGCAAAACTTGACAAATTCAAACTGCATTGTGAACTATCTGAATTTGTTCGTAAGTTAAGACTCAAAGCTTTCTTTGAAAACCAACCCACAGTAGAAACACAAAACGAGAATAAAGGTGACACCACGCAGAAACTTAAATCTACCTTCATTCCTCCACCACATACAACACCTGTGGAATTATTGACCTTTGACCAAGCCATCTACAAAGGAATTGAAAACACCACAGAAGACCATGTTTTCAGAAACACCAGTGCGAAACACTTTGCCGCCATCAAAGGCCTGAAAAGCAATGATGCGATTATCAAAAAACCGGCGGACAAAGGAGGTGGCATTGTTATACAAAACTGAAGTGCATACCACACTGAATGCCTACGCCTCCTGGATGACACCAAAAACTACAGAAAACTAGAAGAAGATCCAAGTAATGCCTTAAAACCAAAATACAAATACTATTACATGAGGCAGAATCCAATGGAGATATCAGCAAGCAAGAAGCTACATTCTTGACTTCTGGCGGTAATAAAATACCATATTTTTACACACTCCCGAAGATTCACAAAAACAAAATACCACCACCGTGGAGACCAATTGTGTCTGGAATAGGTTCATCTCTAGAACCTCTGTCTTGCTTTTGCAATTTCTTTTTACAACCAGTGGTACAGACAACCCCAGCCTATCTCAAAGACACGAAAGACCGACTGAGCCACTTAATTAACATCCAATTCAATCCCTCAACATCTATTCTAGTCAGTATGGATGTTGAAAGTTTGCATACCAGTCTGCCCCAAAATGACACACTCGAGGGTCTTTGCACAGCCCTTGATAACACAGAATGGGACTATAGAACACCAAAATCATTTGTTCTTGAATGTGCGGAACTGGCATTAAAAGATAACTTTTTTGAATATGAGGGCACCCTCTTTCTCCAACAATACGGTACTTCAATGGGCAGCACATTTGCGCCGAGCGTTGCAGGACTGTACATATCAAATTTTGAAGAACTACACAACCTGAGTCCACCATCTCCATTCTGTAAAAATATCACATTCTATAAAAGATATATAGATGATGGGTTCCTCATCTGGACAAACAGCCAAAATAAACTACAAGAGTTTCTTGCCTGGATCAACACCCTTGACCCCAATTTAAGATTCACGCACACGACAAGCAGAGAGAGCATCACCTTTCTAGATTTGGACATAGAGGCACGAAATGGTGAACTGATAACAAAGACTCATTTCAAACCAACGGCAAAGAATTCTCTTTTGCACTTCGAAAGTTTTCATCCCAGACCACTGAGGGAAAAATGTACCCTATGGTCAATATCTAAGACTAAGACGCAACTGCAGTGAAATCAAAGGCTTTAAATCGCAGGCAGAATTTCTCACAATAAAGCTGAAACAGAGAGGCTATCCTAATAAAATCATCAAAAAAGCTCAGAAGCGAGCAAGAAATCAAAACCGTGGGAGTCTACTTGAAAGTAAAGAACACGCAAACTCCACCATTCCTTTAACCTGTGTAACAACATAAAACTCAATTTCAAATAAAGTTGCAAAAATGATTCAGAACAATTGGAAAATTGTGACTTCAGGCAACCTACAATGGGAAAAACCATTGTTGTCTTACAAAAGATCACAAAACTTAAGAGATAGCTTGGTATCCACACGCCCTAAGAAAGTGACAACAACCAAAAACACAGTGCTCAATGCATAGGGCTTACCAAATGTCACCGGCCACTTCCCATGTGGCAATTGCAGTATCTGCCATTTAACCAACACTACAAAAATCTTACACCTGGAACAAGACAAAACTTGGCACATCCAGAGGCACACAAACTGCAATTCCGCCAACGTAATTTATCTAATTACATGCCCGTGCCAACTGAGATATGTTGGCATGGCCAGCCGTAAAATCAAGACCAGAATATGCAAACACCGGAGCAACATCCGCTGTAAACGCAATACCACTAAACTAACTGACCACTACCTCAAGTCTGGTCACACGCCAAATGATATGAGCTGGGTAATCATTGAACAGCTTGACGCCCAGAGTGGAAATTTACAAAACTAACTTCTGGAGAAGGAACAACGGTGGGTGTATAGACTCTCCACTCACATAAACAGTCTCAATGATAATGTGCCTTGGAATACCATACTGCGTAAACAATAACAGTACCACACGAGTGTGCCATCATGCAACTTAAACCTCCACGCCCATGATTACCTAGTGATTTTCCATTACGGGGAGTTAACTGTGAGATACCTAGGAAACATGGACTAGAATGCCACTTATGCATACACAATCTGAGTAATCTCAGAACCTATACAGATTCCCAGAGTCAACCAGTGTAGATAACACCCAGCACGCCATGAGCTTTCACGCCATAAGTTTCCTGCTCCATGGAAGCCTTTGTTTCCAATAGCATATATAGACCCATACATATTTTGTTTATAGAGCGCCACCAGATAGGACTTGCCCTCCTTGAGTGGTAAGCACCTGTCAGGCAATGATACATTGCGACTTTAATTGTAATACGCTTGCATCATTTTTTCCTCCAATGTAACATCTTGTACGGATAGATCTTTCATATGTGCTATACTAGTATAGTTAGACGCTGCAATGCGCTGGCACCACTATCAAGCCAGCACTGTAACAACATGTTTCTCTTACCCATTACCCACATAGACAGATACATGCTTTAACGCGCATGCGCCTTATAGTTACTAGAAAGTTAGCGCGCTAGCAGCATAGAGTGCGATCCCGCCCACGTGATGGTACAGGCGCTTCCGCCCCCGCCCTACTAGTAGAAGGCACTCCTACCACACGGGGCGAACGGCAGGATCCTTACGAAAAGCATAGTTTTGAACGATTCCTTTAATCAAAAGAGCCACCATGCAATTTGAATGCATTACTACCACTCTGCTATATTTACGTTTTCCCGCAACCACTGTCCCGGTCCCTTGTCCCTACAGGGTCTGAACCGGGTAAAGCTTTTTCGAAGGGATCCATGACGCTACTAACCTTATCGAGTAAAAGTGAGGCTGACTTTAAGTTATTCGTTGTCAGGTACCGTAGTGTCCCAGTCTGTGTTACATGTTTTCCTGCTGGATAATACCCATGCGCTATCACTGGATACTATATATATTTTTTATACAAGTTTTTAACATATAAACTCACCCAATGTGCCGCAAAGCGCCCCACATTTAGACTGTACCTAGTCCAATAGCATCTCCATAACCTTTGGATTTTATTATGAGTAACCATCACTGGGGCACATTGTAGCCACGCAGGGTTATTTCAGACATAGCCTTTATGCATGATTTCACACAGCCACATGCATGATGCCATCATCTCAAGCATTTAGGAGCTCTATTAAGAAATACAGATTAAGACATGCATGGAAAACTACTTTGTCTTGCAGTACATACACTTAACTATGTTTTCCTTTACAGGTACTCCACCTTGAGGATCTGTAAGTTATAAGGTCCCACCACTCACACAGCACACATTATGGTGTGTGCTGATATTTACACCATTGTGGCACTGTTTTTTGCCACACACTCACTTTGGTCCTGACGAAAGCCTCTTTAACAATCCAGAAGGCTGAAGTAGACCTTTAACCAAAGGGGATACAGAGGTACATTACAATACCTCACGAAGATCCCGATGATTTTTTTACCCATGTCCTAGGACCCTTTAATTAAAACTTTTATAAGGGTTATTCCCAGAGACATTTTTATTATATAATCACATTGCACATAGCACTTCACTATTATCACATTTACAGCCTGCTTCGCTGTAACTCAGGCGTCGAAGCACAGCTGGATTGCATTAGTTGATCCAGCAGGGCCCCAATGATGAATCATGCCACCTATTGGGTAGCTGGGTGAGGGGTTTCCTAAAAACAACGGTTGTTGTGTTTGCGCTCCTTTTCTGTGAAAGTTTGGGCAAAGAACCACGAACCCAAACCTGCAAAAGGACTTTTCAACTTTGTTTATTGGCATACTGCTCGGGGAAAAGTACAAGTCAACCCTTTCCTTACTCTCTAGTTGTGCTCATGCACATTCTGACTGTACATGGAGGAGGCCAACATGGGAATATCATTTTCTTGCAACATCTACCGAGGGCACAGAAGGATGGGGCACCGAAATCAGTGGGAACCCTTCTGGCATGACTGCTACACATGAGCTCACTGATGTGACCAGCACCTCGGAGGGGGACAGGAAGGCCCTGGATGATTTCTAAACAGAAACACCAACCTCCACATCATCAGACTCCACAGGTGACTTCTCGATGTTGGGGGGCACAGGAAGTTCCAAATCTGCCTCTTCTTCCACCCCACATCGTCCAGTACCCACCCTCCTGGTTGCTCCCACAAGTGCTTTCCGTGCACGCAGCCCTATGAAGGGTAGAGTCTCCTTCCCCCCAGGTACCGCTTCCCTTGTCCCTGCCTCCCCTGCTGCCTTTAGTGTGGAGGTGGTGGAACTTTTCTGGCAGCTTTGTGAGGGTCAGACTGCTCTCCTGAATGCGTTCCATGAAAATGACAAGAAGTTGGCACAGGTAGTTGCCTTCATGGAGGGGATTCATTCTGATGTGGGTGGCATACACCGAAATGTCCAGTTTGTTGTCCTCCACAGTGATGGCAGCCATTCAGCAGTCATAGGCTCCCAGTCCAGCTCCTGTCCCTTCAGCAACCACCCTGCCAGTGGCACCACCTGACACGAGTGCCCAGATGCCAGAGCCCTCAGGCCCCAAGTTCTCCACATGCAGCACACAACAGCAGCACTCAAAGCAGATCAGACCGCAGACACCATCTCTACAACACAAAACTGGTACACAGGAGCGCAAACCCAAAAGTCCATCACATGACACTCATGGGCATCAGGCCAAGAAGCAGGCATCAACATCAAATTCATCAAAATCAACCCCATCCAAGGGCAATCCTATCCCTACACCTGCTCCCAAAGACAAGCACGTGCCCTGTCTGCTGTGAACCCGGTCCCTGCAACGACTAAGCACAAACACTTTTCTAAGGCTTATTCACCCACAACGTCAACTGCCATTCACACCCCCATGAAGCTGGGACAGGAGATCAAAGTTGGGGGTTTACCTGTACAGCAGGGGATGCAGGGGAAAAGTCAAGGCCTCACCAAGCGTACCACCAGATCCAGCAAATCCCAACAGGGAGAGCCACCTGGACCTGATACACCTTTGGTGGAGAGTGAGGCTGTTGTGCCCACCCCACTTGCCACTCCCCGGCCAAGACACTTGTGGACTTTCGAATCCCCAAGAAGTTGAGTCCCAGCCTTCAACATTCACCCTCACACTTTTGTCTCACGGCAGCATGTCTCCACCTCCCCGTGCCAACACTCAGCACAGTCCAAGCAGCCCTCAGGCTCCCACAGCCACTTATGCCTCTACTTCAGCTATTTTTCTCTCTCCCAAGTCCAGCCCCCCAACTGGCCCCGACAATCAGCCACCTCCCAGTTCAACTTCAAGCCAAAGTTGAAGCCAAATACCCCTGCCCACACCATTTATCACACAGTGGTGCGTGGACTGCCCATTTGTAGCCCCTGAGCTGTGGTGATTCCCATGGCACTGTATGGTGTTACCCATTTCCTGCACAGTTTCTCATCCCCACATGTGTGGACCAGAACTATGAATTAGCCAATGGCCTTGCTGTTTGTTAATTTTGATGCCCATTTCCTGTGCAGTTTTGAATGCACACATGTGCATACTTTGAATTTGTACTGGACAATGGCCTTGCTGTTTGTTACTTTTGATGCCCATTGTAGGAGAGTAGGATCTGCTTACTATGGTTACCTCCACTTTTTGCTGGTGTTTCATTGTTTTTCGACTTTAGTCTGGCTGGCGCCCTGCTATCCAGGACCCCAGCCTAGCTGCTTCCTCTCTAAATTGATTGCATGTACTATAAGTACACTCCACTTTGGTACCTAGTATAGGGTACAATAGGTACTAAGGGCATAGGTACCCCAGAGGCCTACCAGGGGCTGAAGCATGTACTATGCCACCGCTGGGATGCCTTCCAAAATGACACCACTGGACTGCTACTGGATCCTGGGTAGGGTGGCGCATGCACCCCTTACTAAGATACAGGTTACCTATATCTACCTTAAATCACTGCACATAGAAACCTATCAGTCACGTCTATGGCAGGCCTTATCAATCCTGAAGGCAGGGTGCTTGGTTTCATGGGAGAGGGTGCCCATGCATGAGCACGACCCCTCTGCAGCTTTGGAATCTATTCTCCAGGGCTGTTCTAAGATGCAGCCAGACCATATACTCTTAAGTGCATTACAACTTCGGGGTAAATGCTAACTTTGGGATGGCTGCATGGAAACATGTTGTGTTTGGTGTCAAACACTTTGGAATCCTACCCCCCGCCCCACCAGTTATGGAGGCGGGGGTAGAATTCCACCCTACTAGCGGAAGAGACATGTACACACCGGCCTGCCCGGTATTATTATTATTATTATATATATATTTTTTTATAGAGCGCAACAGCTACCCTAAGGTTTCCCGGCGCTAGGAATGAAACTGAAACAAAGTAACAAGGGGAAAAAAAAATATTGAGCTGATGAAAATCTAGTTATTGGTTAAACAACCATGTTTTCAGGTTCTTACGGAATTGCAGATAGCATTCATTTGTGCGGAGCTGAATTGGGAGGGAGTTCCATAATGAGGGGGCCAGATAAGAAAAAGAGCGACCTCCCTGTCTAACTCGATTGATCCTAGGTACCTGGAACTTATGTTGAGTCGAGGAACGTAGGATTCTAGGGGGGGCGTATTGCTTAACCAAGGAACTCAGATAGGCAGGGGCCTTACCAGCCTTGATTCTATGCATGAAACATAAAGTTTTAAATTTTGCTTGTTGTTCAGCTTAAAAGAACCCTGGCATCATAACATGGATACTGCAGCCACAGACACGAGTCTGGCATCCTGCTGCTGGATGAAACTCCGGCAGGGGATGCCTGGACAATAGGTGTAACCACCTCCCAGACAGGCCTTAGTGGATTAGGGCCAGGTGGGTGCACTCCAGGAGTGCTTTGAAGTATGCACTGGGGGCACATTTGGTGTCCCCGTGCATAGCCCAGTTCAAGCTGGTTGCAGGGGCTACCAGCCCCTGCTATGGCATGAAACTGGACAAATGAAATGGGTGTAGCCACCCCTCTTTCCAAACCCTCCCTATAGTGGGTTCCTAGAATATGTCCAACCCCTTCCTTGGGTGTAAGAAAGGGAGCCCTGGCAACAGGACTTTAGATTACACCTGGATAAAACTCTGCTATAGAAATCCTGGCACTTCAACACTCTACTTAAGATTAGAGGTCGGAAGAACCTCCCTTGAGGTCAAGGAATGACTCCCCTGCTTGTTGGCAGGCACCAACAAAGCATTTGCTGGTCAGCATCCCCGAATCTCCCGATGGACTCTGAAATACCTGCAGCCCAGGAAGAGGATTTCCAGACTTCTCAGAGGCCGAACCAAGTTCCCAACAAAGCTCAGACCCGCAGCCCCCCTAAGTGACGTGGAACCAGAACTCCTGGCCACAGTGTACATTTGCTAGTGCATTGACTTTTCAACGTCTCTTGAAGTTGTGCTTTGGGTTACTTGTAGATTGAAGCCTCGAGCACCATCTGCACCTGCATAGGTTGCTGTTGCCAAGGATTGTTGAGTCAAATCAAGGCACCAATACCGCAGCACTCAACATCCTTTGTGAGACAGCTCGATTCCAGATCCTGGTTGTCATCGACACCTTCTGGTTCTCGTGGCTGAAGAGTCAAGCCTCACCTTTTTCACCTGAAATCACCCGACATCGGTGGGCATCCGCCTATCATGCTCCTGGTCACTGGCTAGTGACCCAGACTTTGTCCCCTCTGCTTTCAGGTTCTTCTCATCTTTAATACAGGCTTGAATCACCCTGGACACTTTACACTTTGAGTGACTCGAAGTGCTTGCTGGCTTGCCTCCTGTTCTGAAGTCTTAGGGACATCAAAGACTTCCTTCACCCCTCTACAGTCTCTGAACTCTGCCTATTGTGAGTCCTGGCCTGCCAAGTAGTGCCAATCCAGTTATGAGCCCTTGGAGTTTTCTACTGTTTTATTGCATGAACTGATGCATAATCAACTTTGCATCGGTGAGAACCAACACATTCCCTTCGACACTGACGCATAATCGCTTCGCAAGTCTCTCAGTGCATACAGCGCAGTTTGACGACAACCCCTTGCCTTCATTGCCTGGAGCTCAACAACAACACAGGACTCAACTGCACGGCTCAGAGCCGATGCATCACCAACAATGCTCCGAATCAGCACTGACACATCTCCTCCCATCCTCCATCCAAGGTACTTTTTCAGTGGAACCAGAATGAGTCCTGTAGCTGGCCTGCCCTCCATCGCTGGTTGGCCAGAACTTTGGATTTACCTAGCGCAACCAGATGTCCTCGGTTGGCACTTTATTACTCTAAGCACTATATTTGATTATATTTATAAGAATGTATAACTCTGGTTCTACTTATTGAATTTTTGATGTTTTAATTTGTTTTACTCACAAAAATGAAGTCTATTTTTCTAACCTTGTGTGGAGTATTTTTTGTGAGTCTTTATTGTGTTACTGAATGCGTGTGTGTGTGTCTGTGTGTTGTGCGTGTCAGTGTCTGCTTGTGTGTGTTTGTTGCAAAAATACTTTACACATTGCCTCAGTGTTGGCATCCTTGCCATGGTTTCTACTGACTTTTTGCCTCTACCTCCAGCACTTGTTAACTGTGTACTGAATTTCGTTTTGGCTGGCTTAGATGCTTTGAGCACCTTGTCACTGCTGATCAGTGTCAAAGTGAAAGTGCTCCCCATGTGAATTGTGATTCTGATTGTGTATCCATGGTTGGCATATTTGATGTATTAGTAAGTCCCTAGTAAAGTGCACTAAGTGTGCCAGGGCCTGTAAATCAAATGTTATGAGTGGGCTTGCATCACTGGCGTTGCTACCCACCTGAGTAGCCCTATAAATGTGTCTCAGACCTGCCATTGCAGTGTGAGAGTGCACAGTTTTAAACTGCCATGGTGACCTGGCAAGTGCCGCCACTTGCTAGGCTCTAACTTTACCTTTTCTTACATGTAAGACACCCCTAATGTAGGCCCATGGGACCTCCATGGGCATGGTGTAGTGTATGGGAAAGGTAGGACATGTACTGGTGTGTTTTAAATGTCCTGATAGTGAAATACTGGATTTTCGTTTTTCTCTGTTGAAAGGCTGACTTCTTATAGGCTGTTATTGGAGCTGCACTGTAACATTTTACATGTGTAACTTTCAATTGGCAACAGCTCCAATTTGGAGTTTAGGATCTCTGAACTAGAAGTGAGCATTTTCTTGTTTAACCATCCCGTTTGCCTCTGCCTGTTTGTGTATTTACCATCTGGTCTTGGAGTGACAAGAGCTGGGGATGTACATTCACTCTAGACAGTCGCAAGGTGGGTTAGGGTGTGCCCTCCTTTCCTGAGTGACTTATAGCCACTCTGAATATACCTTTCTGTATTTAGAGTGGTGGAAGGAGTTTTCACTAGCACCTGAATAGGCTGTGTCTGCTATGCATAATGCTGTCTCCACCTCCTGTAGTGAAGCTGGACCAGGGAGGACAGAATTGGTTTTACTGAGATCAGAGACTCTGGCAACAAAGACTACAAAGAGAAAATGGGGTATAAATATTAGACCTAACACCCCAGAACTTTAGATTACTTCTGTTTCAAGATGACCCTGCCAAGTAGAAGAGCTAAAGAGCTGGCAGTAGGAGAACTGCCCCTTAACTGTGTGTTGCTTTGTTGGGTTGGAAGTAGAGCTTGCCTCCTGTTCTGAATTCTTGGGGATACAAACACTTAACCTGATTGCCAAAGGGTTCCAATTTAAGTTTCTGGGTCCTTGGAATCATGTAGTTGCGGCTACAACTCAAGAAAAATAAAACACTGATGCCACCAGTGCCGCCACCAGTGATGCTGCAATAAGCACCAAGGACGTGGGCACTGCTTGTGAATTACTTGACGCACTGTCCAGCCCACACTGCAGCTCTGACGCCTGCAAGTGATCGATCTCTCGGACGCCAGTGCTCGCTGCGCTGCCGGTTGCTGCCAGCGCCTTCATTTTGTCATCGCTGAGCTGATAACAGACGTTGGTGATTTTTCGAACTCATCGTCACCGCACTGTTGAACGGTATTGACAATTCACTGCCGCCTCCCCCTCACCTCCCCTGCCAGCCTGGACTCAACACCTTGCCTCCTCGTGTACTCGGCATTGCACCTCCCCTGTGGCAGTAAGGAGCCGGCCTTGCCCTGGCCATCGACGCCTCATCACCAAAACACTATGCACCGTTCGTTGACTTCTTTTTCAAGGTACTGTTACTTTGGGATCATGTGACTCTGTGGCTGGCCTGCGAACCTCGCGGTTGGTGCTGTACTTTGGATTTGTGCCTGTCTTGCCATCATAATAGCCCCAGCTGGAGCTATATGTTTCTATGAGCTTTATTTTTGCAGTAACCATTCTAAAAGTGATGTCTTGATGTATGTATGTTGGATTTTTGTTGTATTGGTCTTGTTTGATTTAGATAAAGATACTTTATTTTTCTAAACTTGTGTGGTGTCCATTTTTAGGGTTTTCACTGTAATACTATGTCTGGGTGCAAATACTTAACACGTTGTCTTTGGGATAAGCCTGTCTGCTTGTGCAAGCTCTTAAGGGAGTGAGCAGGGGTTATCTAAAGTGTGAAACTTGCTTATCCTGACTAGAAGCAAGGGTCCCTACTTGGACAAGATGCATACCTTTGCTAACTAGAGACCCCCATTTCTAACACTCTTTATATAAGCCTGACAGTTCTGTAGCTAGCTACTAGAGGGCTAGCACAAGTTATCTTTCAGTGTGTATCTAGCTTTCCCTGACTAGAGTGGTGGTTTCTGCTTTCGTGAGGGCCATACCTCTGTCAACCCGAAACCCCATTTCTAACATCATGCGCAATGATAGTTTTTAACAAAAACTATCAGTGAACTATGAGGCAACATAGTAGTAATTTAAACCCTGTGCATGGCCCAGATTATAATAGAGCAACATTACAGTCTATTAAACCAATCACAATATGTTTTTGTGCAAATGTATATTCTGAAATCCCATTTGAAAGTTCTTTCATATTCAATACTGATTAAAAAGGAGTTTTGGCTAAATAAAATATTTGCCCAAGATCTTGCAATTTATGTGGGGAAGCCGCAATTTGTTTTTTGGTTCACTTTGTACAAATCAGCCAGTAAGCTGGAATCCATTTTTTCTTTCTTTATGTTAAGTCTTTGATTTGACCTTTTGTGCAGTTTTTATGTAGCACAAAATGTGGGCAAATTAGATAGAGGAAGCCGAAAAGCATCTCATATTGATAACACCCAGAGACTGTGAGGGTCCATCACAAACCTTCAGTGCCAAGTAGGAACTGACAGTTGTATGTGCATGCAGGCAAAGAATAGTATGAGGGGCAGAATTGTGCTTGGGCAAGACTGGTACTAGTGGTGGGTTACCCAGGGGTGTGTTGCACCCTAGTGCTTGTTCAGGTAGTACTTGGTTAAGTGTTAGAATATCAAATAATGAGGATATTGGTGAAGCATATGCTCAACAAGCATGTCCATGGTTTAAATGACTAGAGAACCAAATCTGTCATAAATTCTTCTTCAATAATCTTGTGCTGTCGAGTACGGTGAGAGCTCCCAAAAATGCTATCCCCACTAACATGAACCCCACTAGGCCGCCTCCATCCTCACTTCCCCATAAGCCCAGCCACACCACTCTCTAAATTAATCAGCTGCCACTGCTTATCTCCGGTATTACTGATTGAATTTTTGTTATATTGGTCTCAAATAATGTATTACATTTTATTCTATTTTTCAAAATTGCTGTGGGATTTTATTTGTGTTTTATGTTCACTGTTGGACTTGGCCCTTTTGGCAGGTTCACCCCTGAACTTTTTGCCTTAAGCTCTGACATAGTGTTAGTGATTTTTTGGCCTCTGCGCACTTTAGCACTGTGGCCCAGTGTAAAGTGCGTGCGCTCTTTGAGTGCGTGTGGTGCGATTGGCCGGCCCTCCCATAGGAATGCATGGGAGATATGTGTGTCCATGGTAATTCCTTGTATGAGAAGAGTGCAGGGGCGAGTTTAGTATGTATGAACTCGTGAGGATAAATGCTGCGCAATGGTGTGTGCAGGCTTATGGAGACCGGTTGAGAAATGCCACTTTTAGAAGTTGGCAATTCTGTGTACTGTACGTCTGCCTGACTGATGTGAATTGCATGTATGGCTTCTGATTAACATGAGCTGGATGACGTGGGTGGCTCCAGGAGACAGGGTGAATCAGCCCAGTGGTGAATAGAGAGATCCGCATGCAGATGTGAGGGAGGAGTTGCACCTGGGACCTGAATAAGGCTGTGCCTTCCCTCCACAGTGCTGGCTCCTCCCCCTGTGGTATATCTGATCCCTGTGCCCCCACCTGACAATGGAGAGAGGAGGTGAGCAAAACAAAGTGCTCTAAAGCTCCCCTAAACCAGTTCTGACTGGTATCCCCAAGCCCTGTGCTGTGACACACTGGGAAATGTTAATATAAATATAGGAGCTGTGACCCCATGAGAGTGTTCCTGTTCTGTTCCTGATCCTGACAGAGGGGGGGCATTCTGCTGCTTGGGCCCATGAGGGACCGCCATGGGGGCTGCCTCCCTGCTGGAGGGCCCTGTGTGCTGGCCCCTGGGCCCAGCTCTGAACCTGAAACTCTCCCGGACGTTTTGACTGTGGAGCTGTGGCTCCTTACCTGAAGGGCGCTTTGATTCACTGAACCCCAGAGGAGGAGAGATTGTGGGCTGCGCAGCATGGTGCTGCAGCCCCTTAAAGAGGGATCCCCCAATGTAGGGATTCCCCCATGAAGCCTACAGTGCCAGGTGCCCACCCTGCATTTTGCTTTCATTATTTTACGGGTGCCCACCCCGCATTCAGATTTCTTCATGGCCTTGATGTTTGGAGAGTGGGTGCCCACCCCGCTTTCATATTATTTTTACAGTGGGTACCCACCCCGCATTGGTTGCCTTAGAGCGGGTGCCCACCTCGCGGGTTTCGCTGTATTCTGTATTTTAAATCAGGAGGGAGCCTACTACCCCTCATTGTTTGCGGTATATTTACCTTTAAACACGGGTGCCCACCCCGCATTCTACTGAGGGGAAATTATTACCGCCGCCGGCCCGATCACAAAAGGAAGTCAGGCAGTGCATTGCCTGGAGCGGGGCGGGACTGCCGCCTAAGGAAAGGAAGTCCCGCCCACTGGAGACCGAGTGCTGAGCGGGGCTCCCATGAGGAAGGGAAGCCCCACACTGGAAGGTGCAGAGTCCAGGGTCCCAGGAGGGGGCCCAGGTGAAGAAACCAAGGAATCTAGGCAGGATCCCACCCAGCGCTGGACCTTGAAGGGAGGAGTGCAGCCGTAGCAAGCAGAGACCCCGCAGGCCGCCACAAGAGGAGGCCGGCGAGAGGAGCTGGTGCGGATGGGGCGCGAAGCACATTGTCGGTGTCTGCCCCTCCACGCTGGGTGAAGTCGGGAGTCCTCCATCTGAACCCGGTGAGTGAGTGCTGGGCAGGGGACACAGCCGCATTTCGCTACATCTCCCACGAGAGGGGCATCTCCTATTTTCAGAGCCAGTGCGCTCTGAAGTTTAGGGCAAGTTCTTTTGGGGGCATATTTGTTCTAGAGCCTGTGTGCTCCAACAAGAACATAATCATTATTAAAGGACCCAGAAGGTCCCGTGCTTGCCCGTACATTTCTCCATTTTGGGCCATTTTCCCTCAGCTGCCTCACCTAACAGTGGGCAGCTGCAACGTGCCCCATTCATTTTAGGAGGTCCCATAGCGACCCAGAGGGGCTCAGGCGGCACAGTGGTGCCAGTACCTATCCTTATTTCCCAGCTGTGCCACACCAGCGTTGGCAGCTGCAACATTGCGCACATTTGCATGAGAGGGCACAGTGAGTGTCCAGACCCCATATGGTGATCCCAGCTGCGCAGCAATTAGTGCCAGCTGCTCTGTTTAGGCCCTTATTCGATATTCCCAGCTGCCCAGCAAGGAGTGGGCAGCTGCAACGTTTAGGTCTGCCAGGTTGCGCTCCTTGGATTCCGCTGCCTTGACAGCGCACCCTGACTCTTGAGACATGGGGCATTTGAGCCCATTTAGAGATGGCCAGTTGGCCAGGGGGACTGTTAGGATTGTAGTGCGCCATGCCCTAATGTGATTATATGGTGCTAGGAAATGTAATGCATGTAGTATGATTTACGCACCCTGTTTTATACCTCTAAATGTGTTTTTATGATTACGAGGTTGTTTTGCATATTATGGTTTATGCCAGTGAGATTATCATCCACTGTGATTTATGCCCCTAATGTGAGTTATGCTCAGAAAGTTAGGGTCTCATGCGTTTAGACTTATGAGAGGATTGCATAATGTGTTTATGCTGGTGAGGTTGGCGCAGAATGTAATTCGCGCCTAATGTGATACTGTGCATAATGTAGTTTATGTTACAGGCTGATGCTAAGTACAGTGATTACCAGTGGTTACTGGTTGAACATCTAGAGGGCTTGGATAAGTCAAAAAGGGGTAATAAATTCAAAGTTGCTCCAAACTGGGCACCCCGTGATATTTCTTGTCCAGGGCCCCACAATCCTTAAGACGTCATTGTGTTTCCTAAATTAAATATGCTCAATTTGCTGACACTGGAAAGGTGAAAGTCAGAACTAAGAGTGCACGCTGTGACCTTGGGATTTATGGATTAAAGGTGCGGTCACAAATAATCATTTACCTTTAAAGCGTCTTAATAGAATAGAAAAACCTGCTCCTCTTATGCTCTTTCACCTCCAGCAAGTATTGAAATTCTAATGTCTTCCTAATAATATAATCATATAAGCTAAATGGTCTTAGTCATGTAGCACATCTATAGCCAATCCTGGCGTTTAAGTCAACAGTACTGAGCCTGCCGTCATATTTAGGCAATACTCACAGATTTTAAAGCAAGACAGCAAGTCCCAGAAGCCAGCGTGCTTCACATCTAACAATCTAGGCGTGCCTAATACATCAGACATGGTATGGCTTAACGTCCCATCTGTGCTCATGCCTGTCACAGTTTTATACTATTCATCATTAGAATCCTTGTTTAATTTGGTCATTTGAACATTGTAAAGATCCATGAAGAGGTGATGAAATTGATATATGTTACACGATTTGAATGTAAGCTTGTGCCTATGCCTGCACTGTTTTAATACTTTTGAAACACAAGTACTTTCACCACTCTGCTGCTACTGTTAAAACAACAGTCATCCAGGTGGTAATGGATCACTCTGAGGGTCAGGGGTGTTGTTCACATACACATAGGGTTATAATTGCTGAGTTCCCCTATCTACTGTGTGACATCTTCACAACTCTTGGCTTCGTATTTAACATTGCAAAGGTGATTGGTGGTGGGGACTGTAGTCGTAAAGATACTTCAGTATGTTAGTGCTTTAGGATAAAAAGCCGGCGCTGGCTCAGAGTATCACGCAAGATAAGGAGGCCTCTATGCAAGTGTTTCATCCGTGGCCTGTTATTTTAATTAACTGATGGAGAAAAATATGCATACTCAACTTATTTTATCGATGGATAAGGTCATCATCTCCACTGCCCAGAAATTAATGAGGATATGAGGTTTGGCTATATACTATTTTGATGTGTCTAATATTAAAACATGTTTTAAGGAGCACAAGTAAGTTGAATTTGCCCCGAACAGAAAATCATGGCATTACACATATTCACATACTAAGAAATCGTGCGCTTTTTGCAACGTATTCATATGCATATAATTGAATCTTAGGTTAATTTTACTAGCAATTGTAGAAAAAGTTACAGCCTGATTCATGTACAATCCGTTTTGCGTGGCCCTAATAGCGAATCATAGCGACTCGCTATTGAGGACACGCAAAACGGCATTCATGTAGGAATTGCTAATAAAATAGCGATTCCTACATGTTCTTTATTTGTGAGTAGCAAATTGCTACTCGCAAAAACTCCCCATTCATTCCTATGGGCCAAGAGGCCCATAGGAATGAATGGGGAGTATCCCTTATTTGCGAGTAGCAATTTGCTACTCGCAAATGAGATAGCGATTTTAAGGGTGCCAGGGGTGTCCAAAGGACGCCCTGTAGCACCCCTAAAATGCACATTTGAACAGGTGTTGCGCACACACATGTCCAAAGGACATGTGTGTGTGTAACATGCAACTTAGAAAAATGCTTTTAAAAGCATTTTTCTGAGTTTTTGCTATTTACCGACAGGTCTGACCTCTCGGTAAATAGCGGCCCCAAAAGTGCAAAATCGCTATTTCTTGATGTGTCATGAATAGCATTTGAGGAATCTCTATTAGAGATTCCTTAAATGCCATTCCTCGCAAATATGCGAATTCTTAAATAGCGATTTTTGCATTTGGGATTGTGAATACCAAATGCAAAAATCGCACTCGCAAAGGGCCAGATTCTCAGAATCTGGCCCTTTTGCGAGCGCTATTGCCTACATGAATCAGGCTGTTAGTTAATTGTCATCTGATATCGACGCGTGTTCATTTTAATTAAGGTTATATTACAATGTATAGTGTGGAAACAAAACCCTGATTTAATGGAAACTATTTATGTGCCCAGTTTACTCACTCTGATAGCAGAGCTGGCATTTCAGATCCCTCGCCTTCTCTCTTCGGCTCGTTCCTATGGACATATCACCTATTAAATCTGTTGTAGGCTTCTTTCCTCAGCAGTATCCTGTTGATGAATTCCCAGGCGGAAGTGCTTGAATTGACAGACGGTTGCTTCTAGTGAACAGCACCGGCGCTGACACGGAAGTAACATGGTTAGAAGAGACAGTTGCGTGCCCACTGTGACCATGTTATTAGATGTATCTGGCAGTAGCGGCTCCTGGGAGTGCTGCCGGGCAGTGACTCAGGAATCACAGGAGGGGGGGGTTAGTAAACTCCTTATTATGGCCGAACGGAGGTAAGTATACAAATAAATAAATAAATACATTTAATTTTGTTGTGTGCACTACATTGCCAAATTCAATGCAGCGCGCGCAATGAAATTTGTTTTATGTATTTATTTGCAGAAGTGGCTCCTTGAGGAAGTGCTGCCGGGTGGTGACGCAGAGCGGGGGGGAGGGGCAGTGTGGGGGGTAGTCAAGTCCGGGTTACGGCCGAACGGAGGTAAGCATACAAATAGATAAAAACTAATTTCACTGTGCGCGCTTCATCGCATTTGTCTCAGGTCTGCCAACTGGCATCAAACATTTCATTTCAGTACTTATAGGTCACCTCTCAGGTAGGCCCGAAAGGCTCATAGGGCAGGGTAAATGTTATTTAAAAATGTCGAACATGTGTAGTTAGGTTTTTCATTTGCAGATTGTTAAAAAAAGCTCCTAAAGACAATTTGCACTGTGGAAAGGCTATCGCCCCAATAGAGTAACACTGGGTTACCTCATTACATTTAATAAGTGATAACTGCAGTTCGAGAATAGATAGAAAAATGTGTCTTCTACTTATTTGAACTGTAAGAGGCCTGGATATAGAGGATGGCTAGGGAGTTATATAGAGCCCTGATCCAAAAAACCCTGCCTGCGGCACACAAAAATGAACCTGACACCAGGCCTAATCTTACCTTTGTCACTCTCGATAGTTCAGAGCCAAACCAAGGGTAAGGTGAAGAACTGACCTCAACCAGTTTGGGAGTTATCCATGGAATGCCCCCAAACAAAGGCAGGTACTAGTTATAAAATTGGAACCTTCAGGATGTTTCATCAGAACACTTTCTGGACTTGAGTATGACTCAGAAGAAGGACTGTCCTGCTATCTGAAGAAGGAAGACTAGACCTGCTTGCCTTGAACCCAGAATCCTCAGAGGTGAGAAGGATGATGTCCTGTTTTAGCTACAAGGGCACAACAAGCTTACAGAGTCCTCCCAACAAAGTGCCCTACTGACCAGAAACCAACTGGACCAGCCTGAGACCAGCTTGTGGCCTGTGATGGAATAATTTCTGATCTCCAAGAGGTGACCTCTCCTCTGGGCCGTTGGCTGGCTCGAAGTGAACTCCAGGTGAATACTCAGATGTTTGGGGCCCTTTGTGACCGCAAGCAAGCTATTCACATCAGCACTGGTTGCGGCATCTCCTCCCAATGCAAAGTTCCCATGGTGACTTCTCCTTCATGGCAAACAGTGACCACCCGCCCACATCTTGCACCAACAGAAAGCTCCAACAATCACTGCTCCACATGCTGGCAAATTTGACAATGATCTCCAATTGGCCCCTGTCAACACGAAGCTCCAGCTGAGGATCTTTGCAAGGACATTTACTAAAAGAGGTCAACTTTTCAGTGAAACCCTCCTGGTCCCCATATCCACCTATATAGGCATAGGGTAAATTCATATTCCTAAACATACCGTCACCTGCACAGGTGCAGCCTTAAATACCCAGGCACAGTCATCATTAGCTAACCTTAGCCATAATTTGTTTAGTCACAACCACGGTATGCCTAGATGGGGCCCAAAATGCACAAGTATTTTTCAAAATCCCATGCAGAATCATCACATGTAATAGAAAAAATGTATTGACACCAAGTTGTGACCACATATTATAAGTGCTGCTCCATAAGAGCATTAAAATTCAAATGAGTCTGACTTTGGGTGATGCACATATGAGGGCATTCCTTATCCAAGCCAGACTGCATACAGACTCCATAGACCCAAACGTGGAAGACATGTGCACTCCAAAGAATACATATTCCTATCTAAAATGCAATATCTAATCATTTACAATTCTTCTGCCACAACTGATTGCATGTACAGGATGAACGGGCACCCATTTTATGAAGTGCATCTTCATTTTATTAATGGATTTGTTTTGCATGCACTTAATCTATGTATGCTATTAATTATGATTTCCTTGTTTTATACATGCAAAAGGAATCCAACATAGGTCTTTGCTCTATTCCACATTTTTACGGTAATGATTGACTGAAAATATTTTGCATTTATTTATAAAATATTTTGTATAAGATTAGGTCCATGTATATGTATTTCATTTCAGTAGCAAACAAACAAGGTATGGATCAAGAATATCTGGATCTGTGTTGACAATCCCTGATATATTTTAGCCATGTATGTAACACGAGATAAAAACTGAGTTCAGATCTGGTACTTAATTTACTTTTTGTGTTTAAAAGACTTTATTAAGTTCATTGTATACTGCATACCAACAATACAATACGATCATCAAAGATAATCAAAAGTACATATGCAGATTTAAGCACTATCAAGAAAACCATAAAAGTCTTTATAGTTTTAAGTGGGAGGGGATGAAAGAGAAGGAGGGGGATGAGGGGAGGGAGGGTGAAATGTAAATCGTATAACAAATCCTGAGTGCTAATTAAAAAAAAAAGAATAACAAGAGATTGCCTCTAATTTGACCTTATAAGATAAACATTATATCAATAAACATATCATAAAATTACTCTTGTATAAAAGGAAGACAGAGAGAGAAGTTCATGGAGGGCGGACATTTACAGAAAGTGCAGAAATAGTACCTGTAATAACATTATCAACTTGATTAAGATATTAAGTAAGAGGTAACCATAACAAATGTGTATTATGCGAAGATGTACATGTACAGTATATGTAATATCTAATTAATGATGAGAATACACCAAATACCATGATATTTTATAGGATAACGTATCTAATGATTTCCAATTTAAAGTAATCTGGTGTAAAGCTATCACTAACAGTATATCTAATCATTTATTATTAGGGAAGGATGGAATAAGCAAATTATACAGTGTTCCCCAAAAAAGAAAAATAATATTGAAGGGGCTAGTAAAATTAAAAATCTTATTAATCTGAGCCCAAATTGTGTACCAAAATGTATGGGTATTGGGACAGTTGAATAAGATATCCATTCAATCTGCATTAGGAAAGTCACATGACCAACAATTAGCAGGGTATCAGTAGAGAATTTGGAGTACTTCAAGGGAGTAAAATATAGGCGATGATATTCAAAAAATAGAAACTGTGCAGAACGCAAAATTTCATATATACGTGCCCATAGCTTGTTCCAAAAAGGGATTGTCCAAGTGATTCCTAGATATCTCTCCCATAAAAGTTCAGGCTTGGATTTGGGTCTGGAGGGGTCAGTAAGGGAGAAACACTTATAAATGGCCAAAGCCCTAAAACCCTTTACAAAAATTCAGTGATGTCAAAAGAGAAGGGGACATTCATCGAAGAGATCTGTAAAGAAAAATGAATATCAAAGACTGCGTTCATTAATGATAAAAAACGGGTATAAAAGAACTTAAGACAATGATAAATAAGACAAAATTGAGGAAAAGATATAGGGAAGTCATTATGAAAAAGTTGAGATAACACATTAAGGATTTTTCCTTCCAAGTATGCCAAAAAAGGCCTAATATTTATCTTAAGTAAGCAGTTATGCCATATCAGCATTTTTAAAAACAAGCTGTATCTAAAGTAAATGGAAGAAAGGTGGATTTGAGCAGCAAAACAGTATTGCGTAATATATAGGGGAGTAAAGAAACAATGGGCCATATTATCAAGAAAGGGCGATACATTATTGCCGCTTTTATCGGCAGGAAACTGCCGCTAAAGCGGCGATAATGGGCTTCATAATATGCACTTGTGAATTTGCATAGAAGCCCAGGTTCTGGTGTTAACCTGGGCTTCAATGGGAATTCACAAGGGCATATTATCAAGCCCATTATCGCCGCTTTAGCAGCAGTTTCCTGCCGAAAAAAGCGGCGATAATGTATCGCTCTTTCTTGATAATATGGCCCATTGTTCTAGCAGAGATAAGAGATAGGACCTCTTTAAAGCTAAAGGGAAGAAGAGAAATATGCTCAAAACCTAGCCATAAAGGAGGATAAAAGGACAAGGATAAGTAATGCGTCCAAAGAGCCACTTGGCGCAAAGCAAAAGTACTATGATAACCATGAAAGTGAGGAAACATAAGCCCTCCCGCCAATTTTGGCCTTTGTAAAGTGGCTAATGCTACTCTTGACTTTTTATGTTTCCAAAGAAATTTAAGGAGTAATGTGTTGATTTTTTTAAAAAGCTATTTGGGGATATGAACTATCAGCATAGAAAGGAGATATAACTGTAAGGGAGAGATCATCATTTTAATAGAGTCTAACCGAAACCAACATGATAAAAGTAGAGGGTTCCAAGTGGAGAGAGTCTTTTCAAATTTAACACTAAGACCCATAAAATTAATTTTAAATGTTTCCAGGATGGAGTTTGTGAACCATACCCCCCAATATTTAATTTTCGTGGAAGTGGACCACTGATAACCAGTAAGAGAATAAGAATTACTGCATGTGTATTTAGTAAGTGGGAGAATTTTATCTTTATTGATTTTATATCCAGAGACAGTAGAAAATAGAGACATTTCTTGTAATAGAGAAGGTAGTGAATCATCATGAGAGGAAAGAAAGAAAAGAATATCGTCGGCATAAGCAGAAAATCCTTGATGTTGGTCACCATAAGGAAAACCAAAGATAGAAGGGTTGAGACGTATCCAAGAAGGAAAGTGTTCAAGAGCTAAAACAAATAATAGAGGTGAAAGTGGGCAACCTTTTCTAACCCCCTTATTTAGAGGAAAAATGAAGAAATCAAACCATTAGCCAACACTGATGCCCGGAGGTGCATGATATAGCAGGGAGATGAGAGCAATAATTTTAGACCCAAACCCATGCCATTTTAAAGAATGAAATAAAAATCCCAGTTTACTCTATCAAATGCTTTCTCAGCATCAATTGTTATGGCCGTGAGAGAATATTTAAAAGAGGGAGCTTTACTGTGAACATTCATAAGCAGTCTCGCATTATCCAATATAAGCGTTCCCTTAATAAACCTTGATTTTTATTTACAGATGAGGTGGGGAAGAAAGGATTCTAACCAAAGAGCTAAGAGTTTGGCAAAGATTTTATAATCAACGTTCAACAAAGAAATAGGCCTATAATTTTTACATTCCCGAGGGTCTTTACCATCCTTATGAATAAGACATATTATAGCTTTCTGAAAAGTGTCAGAAGTAGAAGAAGATGCAATAAAGTGATTAAATAAGCAATATCGATAAGAAAGAAGGATGCTGGAAAAGTGAGGATAAAATTCTACTTCAGGTGTGTTCCCTAGTTTAAGTGCTCGTAAGACTGCAGCAATTTCTTCAGTAGAAAGGTGATTCTCTAACGAATCAAAGTCCAAATAAGGAGCAGCTGAATGAGAGGTATGATGTAAATAATCTGCAATGGCAGCGGAAGGAGGAGTTGATTGCAGCTTATAGAGAGATTAGTAAAACATAAAGAATTCTTCTAAAATAGCCTGTTGACCAGTTGATGTGGAAATAGAATCAATAATGTATCGTTCTTTTCTTCCTTTGAGATAATTTGCTAAGAGCTTGCCAGCTTTGTTTCTCCCTCCATATTAATGCACATTTTTCCAAAGAAGCACAGAAGAGGCTTCCTCAGTAGAAATAGAATTAAATTCCAATTTGGCTTTAAGCAGGGCATTGAAGTCTGAAGGCAGTTTGAAGGAGAAATACTTCTTTTCTAAAGATTTAATCGATGAAAGACTAGTATGTTCCTTTAATCGTGTCTTCTTTTGCTTAGAGACATACTTTAAGATGAAATCTCTTGCCGAGGCCTTGAATGTGTCCCAGAACAGGGAAGGTGTAACAACCATAATATAATAATCATTCTGTGGTGGAAAGTTCTGGAATCTGCGTGGATCAACAGATTTCCACCCACCCCGCATTCCCCAAAGTCTTATGAGAAAAATGGTACCTCACTTGCCTGGGTCTGCCTAGTGCCTGAGACAGGAAACGGCACAAAACGCAAAGTGGTCGCACCTCAATTTCGCAGTCAATACTTGCCCTTTTTTGGCAAAGTGCCTACCTGTAGTTTTTGAACCCTAGCTCTGCCGGCACCTAGGGAAACCTAGCAAACCTATACATTTTTGAAAACTAGACACCCAGGGGGATTCAAGAGGGGGTGACTCGACTGCCTCCCACAAGGTTCTGGTACCCAGAATCCCTTGCAAACCTAAAAAATTGGGGAAAAATACACATTTTCCTCAAATTTCTGTGGTGGAAAGTTCTGGAATCTGCGTGGATCAACACATTTCCACCCACCCAGTGTTCCCCCAGGTCTCCCGAGAAAAATGGTACCTCACTTGCCTGGGTCTGCCTAGTGCCCGCGACAGGAAACAGAGCAAAATGCAACGTGGTCACACCGAAATTTCGCATTGAAAACGGGCCCTTTTTTGGCAAAGTGCCTACCTCTCGTTTTTTAACCCTAGCTCTGCCGGCACCTAGGGAAACCTAGCAAACCTATACATTTTTGAAAACTAGACACCCAGGGAAATTCAGGATGGGGTGACTCAACTGCCTCCCACCAGGTTCTGTTACCCAGAATCCCTTGCACAGCTAAAAAATTGACCAAAAAAACGCATTTTCCTCACATTTCTGTGGTGGAAAGTTCTGGAATCTGCGTGGATCAACAAATTTCTACCCACCCCGTGTTCCCCCAGGTCTCTCGAAAAAAATGGTACCAAGTTCAAGTTCAATAAGTCTTTATTTCGAATAGAAAATTCATAAAAGACAACCAAATACATGTATATAAAAACATTTCCCAAATTTGGTAAAATTGTACATTAAATCCCCCACTACATAAGCAGTTAAAATGGAAATGACTTAGATATAACCGTTTGGTAACATTAAGACAAATTGAAAGAACAAATTACAGTTTCTTGACGCGAATGAGCCACAGCCAGCCCAAAAATTTTGCAATACAAATCACTGATTTTGTAGTGCGTAAATCTCTTAATTTAAGCAGGGCTGCCTGACTACTTCTACAGTTGAGTGTTTCGCAAACTGGCTTCAACCATTTAAGTCTAGGTGATCTGTACGCAGGACATGCAAAGAATATATGGCCTAGACTTTCTACCTGATCGGGACAAAAAGGGCATTTGTTACTTTGGTTTTTTGCCCACTTTGCTGTAAAAAAATTGATAGGTAAAGTTCCCACTCGGAACTGGTGGTACAATTTGCGATCACGTGATTTGCCTATCAAGTCCCAATAAGGTTCGAGAAATGGGGATATCTTATGCATTAAAAACTGACCTGTTAGGTTGGTGACAGAGGAGAGTGTGATCAAAGCAGATTTTTTATCAGCCCAGTACAGATCTCTAAGTTCCACTTTCGATGGGAAGATAGAGCTTTCTGGGTGCAACCATAGCTCTGGGAGGCCCATAGAATATAATATTCGTTTAACCTCCCGTAGCCAAGGAATCTTCTGTGCACCCCATAGAGCCCTAGCCTCACCTAGTTCTTGGGCAAACAAGCTAAGCTCTTGGCTCGTCCAGAGGCGGCGCCAAAGAGCTATAAGGCGGTATTGAGCCATCTCGTCCAGAGGTCTACAACCCAAATCTAAGAGCAATGGTCTTATGGGGGAAGATTGGGGGAGCCCCACTAGATTCCTAAGAAACTTATTCTGAGCACTAATAAGAGCCGGCAACCCTTTGTGTCCCCAAATATCCGCACCATAAAGGGTAGCAGCATTCACCTTGGCCTCATATATTTTTAGCACCGGTGCGATGCGTTTTGTCAGGGTTTTTTTCTGCTCCTTTAACAGACATCCTGTGAGGCGGACAAATTTAAGTGTTAACACCTCTAGCTGGGGTTTCCAGGTTAGTTGGTGGTCCAAAGTCACGCCCAAATAAGACATGACTTTAACCTGTTCTATTGGGACACCCTCTAATGTAAATGAACTGGAGATGGGTTTATTTTTGTTAAAAATCATAAATTTAGTCTTATCAGCATTGATCTGGAGGTCATTTATGGCACAAAATTCAGAAAATCTGTTTAAAGGAGCCTGTAGGCCACTTCGAGTCCTTGAAAGGAGCAGGGTGTCATCAGCGAATATTAACATGGGATACTTTGACCCCCCCAGGATAGGTGCATCAGTGTTAGTGTCTTTAAAGAATGCGACTACCCGATTAATAAACAGGAGAAACAAGGTAGGGGCCAGCACACAACCCTGCCGGACACCTCGTTCGACAGGGAAGCTAGTGGTCACCTGACCCTGATTGCCCCATCTTACACGTGCAAAGTTGTCCTCATGAAGGCGCCTGACCAGATGTAGTAGCTCGGGAGGAAGTTCCATATCTCTCAAGGCATCCCAGAGTTTAGCTCTGGGAACCAGGTCGAACGCCGACCGGAGGTCGACAAAAGCAGCGTAAATGATACCACCGCCCAGAAGGACTACCTTCCAATAGATCATGGTCAGACGAAACACCTGATCAAGGGTGCTGGTGCCTGATCTAAACCCTGCCTGCATGGGGGAGAGTATGTTGTTTTGCTCCATCCACCCCTGGATTCTAGCAAGGGCCATTCGTGAGACCACTTTCTGCATGGTGTTGATCAAGCTAATGGGACGATAGTTTTTAGGTAAAGATCGATCCCCTTTCTTGAAGACTGGAATGATCTCAGCCCCTTTCCAGGACTGAGGTATCCTTTCCCCGGCTGTAATGGAGTTTGCTAGAATAGTTATGTAGGGGACCCACAAATCTAAGTTCAATTTAAAAAGATCAGCTGGGATGGCATCAATGCCAGGTGCTTTTCCAGACTGGATCGAGCCTAGTGCATGCTCCGTATCCGATCTGCTAAAGATAAGTTTATCCCCATATGAGGCTGATATGGACCCTAATAAGGGACTTTCTGCCAAATGAGGGACATTTAGGTTAATGAATTGTGCAGAGAAAAATTTAACCCAATCTGCTGCAGAGACATGGTTTTCAGGGGATAGTGTGTCCGTACCCCTGCCCCGCCTAACTATCTCCCAGAACTTAGTTTGGTTGGAATTCTCACATGCATGGAGGAGGTCTAGCCAATATGAGTCGTCCCAGTCTCTTTTTGCCTCCCAGATGGTACGTTTGTAAACCTGCCTTGCTGCCCTAATATCAAGTGTGTTTCTAGATTTGACAGCTGCAATAAGGGTGCCATGGGATTCTCTACATTTTATGTTATACCAGCCCTTCGGTTGAGTTGCCTTCTTCTTACGGCACGGCCTAGTAAGTAGTTCCTTGATGGCCGCAAAGCATGCCTCGTGGAGGTCAACATTGTGGGAATTGGGCGTGTCAATGGGGGAGGGTGCTATCATTTTATCTTTAGTATGTAGGACCAGTTCTTCAATCTGATTAACAAGCTCAGGGTCAGCTGTCACTCTGGACCATTTGACCCGCCTTCTGTTGTCACATACGGTGAGGTCAGATGTGAGACAATCTGATTCCACCTGAGGGGGCCCTAGTCCTGGGACCATAAGTGACAATGAGAGAGGATTATGATCACTCTCCGGCCTGGTGTCAATAGTCATGTCTGTTACTGAAGCCCAAGCTTCGATATTGATTAATATGTAATCAATACGACTAGTGCAGGACCCATTATCAAAAGTTGGCTTTCCCTCCTTATCAGAAATGCTACGACCATTGACTGCACGGAGGCCCCATCCTAGGCAGAACCCAAGCCAGTTAAGGGCAGCCTCTGTTCCCTTAACGCCCTTAATAATTGATAACGGGGGGATATTCCAAGTGAGATCTTCTTCTAAGCAGACATCCTCGGCAAGGTTCAGGATCGGTTCAAATGAGCAGTTCAAGTCGCCAGCCACTATTGTGAGCTGGTCGCTTTTGTGCTCATTTAAAAGATCTTCCAGATCATTAATGATAGGTTGTTTCCGACCACCCTGACAGCCTCTAGCATAGCTATTGATAATGATTAGATCCGTGCAGTTCTCTTTGCTTAAGGATATGCAAAGAAGGTCTGGATTCGTCCCCTCTAATTCTCTAACAGTGAAACCCAAGTTTTTCCTTAGCCATATGGTAAGACCACCCGAAGCCCTGCCCTTCGTTCCCTGTACAGCTGGTTTATAGAAGTTTAGGTAGCCAGATCTAAACAATGGGGCAACTGACCAGGTTTCCTGGAAGAGGATGATATCATGGGATGAGATATAATCCACCCAATCATCATCCTCAAGGCGGCCCCGAAGCCCCGCTATATTCCATGAAGCTATTTTGATTTCATTTACAGAATTATTAGTGTTGCAGGTTACAGGATTATTGATGTTACAAGTTACTGGTAGAGCTGAGATCGCGACCTCAGTCAGTGGAGGGATAGTGGCATTAACAGGTGTTTTCTGTTGTTCAACTGGTAACGTGAGACAGGCTACGCTAGTTCCTTTTGTGGAGTTCATGTTAGGGTCTGCCATCTTCATTGATGGATTCACCACCCCGAGTCAGTCGACCTCCTCAAGGCAACCAAACATATTAGATGTCGGAGCACCCTGCCACCAAGCACTGTGACTGGGTCCCCCATTTCTAAAGCCCCTATTCCCAAACTTTTGTATTGTTGTCCATGCCCCACCCATCCTATGCTGATTCCTAGGGGGGTAAAAAAAAGTGAGGGGTCTGACTACAACAGTATGATCTTCTTTGCTAGGGGCCCATGAGGAGAGGTGCCGTGCAGTGTGGGGATCAGCAAAAGTCACCACAATGCAGTCACCCATAATAGATTTGTGGCTCGGCCCAACCCATGGTACTCTGCGCACCATGAGTACATGGCTTCTCTGGTGGTTAGGGAGCTGTCTATTTGTTTCAAGCCAGTGTATTACCTTGTTCTTGAGGGACCAATGGTCCTCTTTCGCTAATGGGCCAAGGGTAGGTACACCGGCCAAAACTATAACATAAGGAGTAGCTTCCGGTGGTAAGTCGATATAGCCACCGCGGAAGTTGGATCTGTTTGAATCAGGAGCCGGAGGTGGCTGGGTATTAAAGGTTTGCTGGTTGGATTGCGGATCAGCTAGGGGCACTGGTTTAGGACGTACAATGGTCTGCTGGGAATATGAGTCAGCCCCAGCACGAGAGACAGTGTGCTTAGGTTTGACTGGCGCTGGAACATCTTTAGCAGGGCCAGACCTAGCTTTTGGGGTGGTGATGATAATATTCCCAATTTGAGTACGGGGCTTAGGTATAGGTACAGGTTTGGGCCCTAGGGAGAGAGGATCAGATGCTTCTACTTCTAACGGTTGTGGGGGTGCCTCTCCCTGTGAAAATCTTGCTTCCATCTGCTTGAGACTAAGGCTGGCCAGTGTAACAATAGTCCTATCCATCTCAAGCAGATGATTTTCCATTCTGGAAAGTTTGAGTTCCAGGGGGGTAAGTAACTTCTTAATAGTGTCCCAGACCGTTTGTACGAATTCCTCATCGCCTCTCTTGTCCCTCCCGTCCACACTTAATCTTCCCTCCCTTAAACCATCTTTGCTTAGGCCAGATAGGCATTCAACCTGTTCAACCCTCCCATTTCCCACCAGAACATGGTTAGTGACACTTGCATGCAGATCTATATAAGAGTTATCTGTGAGGGGTTTATCACTTGCTGCCTCAGGAACAGGTGCACCCAATTGTCGGCGGCAATTAAAAAACTGGGCTCTCGCAATTTTTGCCTTTTTACGGGCAAATGCAGATCTAGCCAGATTTTTCTTTTGCCGCAGTATCATTTTTTTAGCATTTTTGTTATCCTTCGTAACCGCCCTAGGCGTCTTACTTATTTCTTGCGGCCTAGCACCGGCTACACAATTGGGTGGCACTTCCTCCTCCGGGGGATTTGGTGAAAGATCCTCTACTTGATCGCATGGTGACGAAGATGGGCGGTGATGTATATCTGCCTGTATGAGCAAGGAGCGAGGGCCTACTGTACGCTCTGGGGTGAGGGCAGAGGCAAATTTGCCTAAAGAAGATTTCTTCGAGGAAGCAATGGTTAGGGACAATTTCCAAGCAGCATCCAACTCCAGGGAAACCCTATGTTGCATTTTTGTAATTTCGGCATCTATAGCCAAATTAGTCTTTGTTAAGAAGTCATCCAGAGTCCCATTAGATTTACTGGCCCCCCTAGCAGTGTTACTGCGTGTTACGCGTGTACACATAGTGGACAAGGTGAAGATAAGCCACAAATAGCAGAATACACGCTCACCGCTAGTGATGGAGGTAGCAAAAAAGCAGCCAAGGGACGTGGCCCAGCCCAGCCCTCTGAGACCTCGAACGGCCTCAAACGGCCCGCTCTTTGCCCGGTCTTCGCCCCGGTGCTGCGTCCCGCGCTGCGGGAGATTACGTCTATTATGTAGGAGGAGTGTTAGGCAGGGGGCGGGCCAGCAGGGAGAGCGGACCGTCAGCTGTTCCCCGGTCTCGCAGGGACTCCTGGTCACTGGAGTCCCTGCACGCTCGCAGCCCCGCCAAGCCTCTTACCCAGACCGCCTTGAAAAGCCTCCTTGATGTCTGCTGTGCACACTGAGCCGATGCGGCACCCGCGAAGCGGGTGCGGCGAGGAGTGGAGCCGGTCTGCAGGGTACGCTTGTCCTGACACACACCGTCAGTATCCCAGTGCCTCCGCGTTCGAGATAGAGCTAGTGTCCCCAAAAAATGGTACCTCACTTGCCTGGGTCTGCCTAGTCCCTGCGACAGGAAACAGCGCAAAACGCAACGTGTTCGCACTGCAATTTCGCAGTGAAAACGGGCCCTTTTTTGGCAAAGTGCCTACCTTTTGTTTTTTAACCCTAGCTCTTCCGGCACCTAGGGAAACCTAGCAAATCTATACATTTTTGAATACTAGACACCCAGGGGAATTCAGGATGGGGTGACCCAAGTGCCTCCCACGAGGTTCTGTTACCCAGAATCCCTTACAAAGATAAAAAATTGACAAAACAAACGCATTTTCCTCACATTTCTGTGGTGGAAAGTTCTGGAATCTGCGTGGATCAACAAATTTCCAACCACCCCGCGTTCCCCCAGGTCTCTCGAAAAAAATGGTACCTCACTTGCCTGGGTCTGCCTAGTGCCTGCGACAGAAAACAGCACAAAACGCAACATGGTCGCACCGCAATTTCGCAGTGAAAATGGGCCCTTTTTTGGCAAAGTGCCTGCCTTTTGTTTTTGAACCCTAGCTCTGCCGGCACCTAGGGAAACCTAGCAAACCTATACATTTTTAAAACTAGACACCCAGGGGAATTCAGGATGGGGTGACACAACTGCCTCCTACCTGGTTCTGTTACCCAGAATCCCTTGCAAATCTAAAAAATTGACAAAGAAAACGCATATTCCTCACATTTCTGTGGTGGAAAGTTCTGGAATCTGCGTGGATCAACAAATTTCCACCCACACCGCGTTCTCCCAGGTCTCCTGAAAAAAATGGTACCTCACTTGCTCGGGTCTGCCTAGTGCCTGCGACAGGAAACAGCGCAAAACGCAACGTGGTCGCACCGCAATTTCGCAGTGAAAACAGGCCCTTTTTTGGCAAAGTGCCTACCTTTCGTTTTTGAACCCTAGCTCTGCCGGCACCTAGGGAAACGTAGCAAACCTATACATTTTTTAAAACTAGACACCCAGGGGAATTCAAGATGGGGTGACTCAACTGCCGCCCACCAGGTTCTGTTACCCAGAATCCCTTTCAAAGCTAAAAAATTGACAAACAAAACGCATTTTCCCCACATTTCTGTGGTGGAAAGTTCTGGAATCTGCGTGGATCAACAAATTTCCACCCATCCCGCGTTTCCCCAGGTCTCCTGAAAGAAATGGTACCTCACTTGCGTGGGTAGGCATAGTGGCTGCAACAGGAAAAGGCCCAAATCGTACGGTGGAGATTTAAAAATAACCTATAGCAAAACTACCTTATTTTTTGGGGGGGGGCACCTGAGTTTTTGGCCCGGGGCTCGGCGGCACTTTGGGAAACTACCAAACCCAAACAGTTCTGAAAACTAGACACCCGGGGGAGTCCAGGGAGGTACAGACACCGCCAGCCAACCACCAGTCCAGGCACAGCACCAGCCAAGCACCAATTCAAACACACCACCAGGCAAGCCCAAGACCACGCACACCGCCAACCAAACACCAGACCACGCACACCGCCAGCCAAGCACCAGTCCACACACACCGCCAGGACTGCACCGCTCCACACACACCACCAGCCAAGCACCAGTCCACACCACCAGGCAAGCGCCACTCCACACACACCGCCAGCCAAGCATCAGACCAGGTACACCACCAGCCAAGCAGCAATCCCAACACACCACCAGGCAAGCGCAACACCATGCACACCGCCAACCAAGCACCAGACCACGCACACCGCCAGCCAAGCATCAGTCCACAGACACCGCCAGCCAAGCACCAAACCATGCACACCATCAGACAATGGACACTAGACGCAAACCAACATCATACTTTAGTTTTTTTTCAATACAAATAAAAAACAAAAACAAATTGTAAATTGATACAAATCTACTAACACAACAACTACATCTAAATACACTACACAAATGCCAACTTTGAAACTGAACAATAAGTTTTAAAGAATAGAGACCAGGCAGTTCACTTTACCACTCATGGATGCTCCCAAAACTTCTTTTGCGTGTGGTAACTTCTAAAACAAGCATGTACACACAGCCCAGGGTTAGAAGGAATGTCGGGGCAGTACATACGAACCTCCTTCCGCAAACCTCTTCGCCAACAGACTCTACATCTCCGACTGGGAAAGTCTTTTGAGGTTGTAGGAGGAATTTGATCATCTGGAAAGTGGCGATCTTTCAATCTGGCAACATCCTCCACCACTCCAACTCTAGGAACACTTGCCTGTTCCACTAAAACAAGGCTGCCTATTACAGACTCCTGAAACTTTGCAAAAGTCATCTTTGACTGAGGACAAGATATCTGGAACACAACAAAAGCATTAAAGGTTGTCAAGTGGAAAAGATGGACAGCCAACTTCTTGTACCAAATGTAAGCCTTACGAAGAGCAGCATACGGTTCCAACCTCTGATCTACTCTGTCAACACCACCCATGTGCCTATTATAGTCTAAAATGCACACAGGTTTGCGCGCTTCCGCAACCTGACCCCAAACAGTCACCGGTTCAGTACTTTCATCATGAATGGAAGTCAACATGTAGACATCTCTCCTGTCTGAAAACTTCACAGCTAGAAGCTCCTCACAATGCAATGCACTGCACTGTCCCCGAGCAAGCTTTGACAAACAAGTTCTTTTGGGAATTTGAATTTGAATTTACAGCAATTTGTATAGCGCGCTTATACCATGCGGTTTCATGGCGCTAGGAGGACGCTTAGCCAGGGGTGAGTAAAAAGGAGGAAGCAAGGTGCTAGGATGGGAAAGCACGGGAAAAAAGAAAAGTCTTAAGTGCTCTACGGAAATCAGGATAGGAAGGGATGGATCTGATATGGAAAGGGAGGGAGTTCCAAAGGGTGGGTGCGAGGATCCCGAATTTCATGCCCCCGGATTTCTTTTTCTTAAATCGGGGAACAGAGAGCAAGAGTTTGGTAGAGGAGCGAAGTTCTCTGTTGGCGCAGTAGGCACTAATGGCGGAGGATATGAAATCAGGGGCAGTCCCCGCCAAGGCCTGAAAGGTAGTGCACCCCAGTTTAAAGAGGGCGCGTTCTTTAATGGGGAGCCAGTGAAGGGATTGGAGAAGGGGAGTAACATGATGAAATCTGGGTAAACCATGAATCAGGCGAGCGGCCTGATTCTGAACTAGCTGGAGACGATGGAATGCATAAGCGGGAGCTCCATTGTAGACAATGTTCCCGTAATCCAGCCGGGACAGAACCATAGCCATCAGAATGAGTTTAAGGGCCGGGACAGAGAAAAACCGGGAAATTTTGCGTATAGTGCGAAGGGCAAAGAAACAGGAGGAAACAACAGAATTTATCTGGGTGTGAGGGGTGAGGTGGTTATTGAGTGAGATCCCTAAAGTTTTTACAGTAAGAGAAGGGGTGGGGGAAGTACCCAGGGAAGGGGGCCAAAAACTAGGAGACCAGGGACTAGGGGTGCTTCCAGTGTCCACAAGTTCTGTCTTGTCTGGATTTAATTTCAAATGGTTACCGTTCATCCAGTCGCTGATGAACAGCATGGCCGACTGGAAGGTGAGTATACTGGTAGGGGAGTGTGACAGGTGAAAGATGAGCTGGAGGTCGTCAGCGTAATTGTATACGGTGACCTCCATATTTTGGAGTGCAGAAATAAGGGGATGGATATATAGATTAAATAATAATGGGGAGAGGGAGGAACCCTGGGGAACACCACACTGAACTGGGTGAGGGAGGGCAGTGAAATCGGCCAGGTGAACGGCCTGGGAGCGGTCTCTCAGAAAGGAGCTGATCCAGGCCAAAGCTGGGCCCTCGATGCCCGCCGCCCTGACACGGGTGAGAAGAGTGGAGTGATCAACCGTGTCAAAAGCGGCTGAAAGATCTAGAAGGACCAGGGCCTGGGGAGTGTTGGTATCCAGCCCCTCCCTGAGGTCGTCCATCACCGAGATAACCACCTTCTCGGTGGAGTGCCGAGGGCGAAAGCCGGCCTGCCGGTAGGCAAGTCCTCCGGTTTCCTCAATAAAGGCACCTAGGACCTGAGTAACATGGGCCTCCAGGACCTTGGCCAGGAAGGGGAGGAGGGAAATGGGGCGATAGTTGGAGGGGGAGGTAGGGTGAGCCCCAGGTTTTTTTAAAAGAGGAATAACAATGGCCGTTTTGTGAGGAACTGGGATGATCCCCTGATCAAGCGAGTCGTTAAGGAAGGTGAGGGGGGGGAGATAACAGCTCGTAAAGTGCCTGCGAAGGATATGCGCTGGAGCAACGTCTACCGGCGAGCCAGATTTAACGCGAGTCAGGAGAGAAAAAAAGGAGTCCCTGGTTAGGGGAGGTGAGTGGGTCAGTCGGGAGACAGGAGGGGGAGGCAGGGGATCACAAAAGGTGGAGGAGGGGGGAGGAATCCCGGCCTTAATAAGAGCGACCTTCTCAACGAAAAAATCGTTGAGAGAATTGCATAACTCCTGGGAGGGGGGAACCTTGGAAGAGGCCCTGTCAGAAGAGGACAGTTCTCGAACAATAGAGAATATCTCCCTGGAATGGTTCTCGGCATCAAGAACTCTCCCAGAAAAATACGCTGTCTTGGCCAGGAGAATGTCCTTTTTGTATTCTTTTAAAATAAGCAAGTAACGGGTTTTTAAGAGAGGACAATAGTCGCGTCTCCATGCTCTCTCCGCTTGACGCCTCTCAAGTTTTTTTGCCTTAAGTGCAGAAGAGAACCATTTGTTCGCGTCGTGGGCGCGCTTGACTGTTACATGCTTCAAGGGGGCAGCCTGATCGCAGGCTCTCAGGAGCCAGCTGCCGAGAGCATCCAACTGCCTAGATGGCGTGAGATCTGTCAGGATAGGGTCAGAAACAGAGAGAGAGGAGCAGAGAGCAGGAATATCGGCTCTGCTCCAGTTCCTCGCCCAAGTGTGTTTGGGGAGAGGAGTGGTGAAAGAAGAGCTTAGGTCCAGTGAGAAAGAAATAAGAGACTGATCCGACCAGGGACAGGGCTGGACGGAAAGGACCGGAATCGAGATATTGAGGGACCAAATTTGATCCAACGTATGACCGTGGATATGTGTAGGGGGGAGGACCCGGGAAACAAAGTTCAAGCTCGAAAGGAGTTCGGTAAAGTTGCGAGAAACTACATCTTCGGTAGAGGCATTGGGCCAGAAGTTAAAATCTCCAAGGAGCAGAACCGAGGAATTGTTGATTGCTAAGGTTCCCAATAGGTCAGAGATGGCTGGGAGGAAACGGGGGCAGGCTTGCGGGGGGCGATAGACAAGAACACACGTCAGTGGGGTCTGAGAGAAGGTGGAGCGGATAACCCGACAGTCTGCCGTAGGTAGGGAAGGAGAAGGGAGAGGTGGAAAGTGGAAGTCTGCTCGGGCAACCAAGGCCACTCCACCACCAGCTCGACCGTCAGATAGATCGGCCCTGAATATTACATAGGGGGGGGAAGGGCAGAAAGCACACTTGGGAGTGAGTCAGAGCGAAACCACGTCTCGGTCAAGAAAAGTAGATCTGGTTTAACAGAATCTAAGAAGTCAAATAACTCCAGATGATGTTTTACAGCCGATCTGGTATTAAGTAGGAAAGCAGAAAGTTGGGGTGTGACCAGGGACTGAGGGGAAAAGGGGTCGATAGGGGCCCCCAGACGGGGGGGAAGGGAAAGATTGACACTAGGAGGGGTTGCTAAGGAGTACGAACGAGCTAGACCGAGTTCGCTAATGCGTGCGCATGTGGCAGGTGTGGGGGACCACTGTACCTGTAGCGCTCGAAGTTGCGAGGAAGAATATAACAGGAAATGGGCAGAATGAGGTGCCCCTAGCCCCGGTCAGCCGCGGACGGGCGCAGACGGGCTTGCCTTAGGCGCGCCTTCGGAACAATCGGCACAAGCCGTGCCGGACCGGGGCTAGGGGAGCGGGAGGGGCGAGTGAGGTGATCAGTGAAGAAGCAGGTAAAGTGATATTAAAAATAAGAAAAAAGATTAGTTTTTAAAATTAAATCTTTAAAAACTGTGCAACAATATTAGGAACTTTAAAATTCCTGTTTTCCGCCGTACTGTCCACAGCGCGAGCAGCAGCTGCCTCAAACCCACTGCCACTGGGTCTAGGGCGTCCGCTGCGCGTTCGCATGGGGTGGATTTTTATGGGCCTAAGACGCGATGGCTAGAGCGCCGCCCAAACAAACAGTCAATCCTGCAGCCTCACCCAAGATGGCGCCCGCTACCCCGTCAGCCCTCCGGAACAATCGGCACAAGCCGTGCCGGACCGGGGCTAGGGGAGCGGGAGGGGCGAGTCAGGTGATCAGTGAAGAAGCAGGTAAAGTGATATTAAAAATAAGAAAAAAGATTCGTTTTTAAAATTCAATCTTTAAAAACTGTGCAACAATATTAGGAGCTTTAAAATTCCTGTTTTCCGCCGTACTGTCCCCAGCGCGAGCAGCAGCTGCCTCGAACCGACTGCCACTGGGTCTAGGGCGTCCGCTGCGCGTTCGCATGGGGCGGATTTTTATGGGCCTAAGACGCGATGGCTAGAGCGCCGCCCAAACAAACAGTCAATCCTGCAGCCTCACCCAAGATGGCGCCTGCTACCCCGTCAGCCCTCCGGAACAATCGGCACAAGCCGTGCCGGACCGGGGCTAGGGGAGCGGGAGGGGCAAGTGAGGTGATCAGCGAAGAAGCAGGTAAAGTGATATTAAAAATAAGAAAAAAGATTAGTTTTTAAAATTAAATCTTTAAAAACTGTGCAACAATATTAGGAGCTTTAAAATTCCTGTTTTCCGCCGTACTGTCCCCAGCGCGAGCAGCAGCTGCCTCGAACCCACTGCCACTGGGTCTAGGTCTGGGAAACCTTTACGATTAGAGCAGATTGTGCCACAAGCAATAGTGTCCACTTTGGCTAATTCCCTGAACAACTGGACACCAGTGTAGAAGTTATCTACATATAAATGATGGCCTTTGTTAAACAATCCTCTTCCAAGTTCCCACACAATTTTCTCAGTCACTCCAAAAGTCGACGGACAACCAAGGGGGTTAATCCTGGATTCCTTACCAGTGTACACCCTGAAATTAGAGACATATCCAGTCCCACTGTCACACAGCATATAAAGCTTAATTCCATAGCGTGCCCTCTTACTAGGAATGTATTGCCTAAATACCAAGCGGCCCTTGAACAACAACAAAGACTCATCCACTGCAATTTCTTTCCCAGGAGCAAAGATCTCTGGAAATCGATCAACAAAATGATCAATGACAGGCCGAATCTTGAAAAGACGGTCACAATCAGGGTGATCTCGTGGCAAAGCTAAACCATTGTCAACAAAATGCATCATCCGAAGCAAGAGCAAATACCTATCATGACTCATGACTGCCGGAAAAATAGCTGTTGCCATCAAGGGACTAGTAGACCAATATGAAGCCATAGATGGTTTCCTAAGCAAGCCCATCAAAAAAGTTAAACCCAAAAACTTTTTCATCTCCTTCAAATTTGTGGGAGTCCACCGGGTAGCTCTAGCGTGGGGCTTAAGGCTGGCACTGTTCTCCCTCAAAAACTGTTCGGCATACAAATTAGTCTGCTCTACAATCTCAGCCAAAAACACATCATCCATAAACAACTTGAAAAAAACAATTGGCAAAAAGTTTTCAGTGTTCACCCTACACCCTGGAACACCAGTAAATTCAGGCAATGCCGGCTGAACCATGCCTGGGGCAACCCAGAGGTCAGAACGTTCAACGACAAGTCTTGCAGCCTCAGGCTGCCGGCAAGCTGTCTCTTGTCTCACTACACCAACTGGAAATCTAGCAGCCCCAGGCTGCAGCCCAGATGCCTCTTGTCTCACTACACCAACTGGAAGTCTAGCAGCCCCAGGCTGCAGCCCAGATGCCTCTTGCCGCACTATACCAATGTGAAGTGTAGCAGCCCCAGGCTGCACCCCAGATGCCTCTTGCTGCACTATCGGCACAGCAATGTCCTCATCTAACACAGGCACTTCATCCACACCAAAAGTAGCTTCATCAGCACTCAGAGTATCTTCATCATCAGACGATGCCATGTGGAGAGAAAACTCACTACCAGAATCTTCACCTCCCACCTCTGCCTCAGAATCAGAGTCACTCTCAGCATCATGGTCAGAGGAAGAATCAAAAAGCATTCCAACAACTTGCTGAGCGGTAATCCGGCTGCTAGCCATTATCCTCACAAAGAAAGGAGACTGCACAAACTACTCAACGGCCAACACTGTGCAAAGTAGGTAAAAAAATGTAAGCCTTTATCACAAAGATCTATAAACTGAACACCTATACAATTCACTTACAAAATACAGCCACACTCACCAGCACCTACTCTGCAAAGACACAGCAAATAGTTAACAATATCCCACTAGAAAGAAGAAAAAAAAACAATGTACAGAAACAAAATAAATACACAACAAGCACTAATGCAAACCATGTTTTACAATCACATAAAACAGAAACAGAACATCCTGGTATTATTACACATTTTGCAAGAAACACATTTACATTGAAATAGTACAAAGAAGTTCTCTTACCAAACAAATGCAACTACACAAACAGCAGAACCACCAGTAACAAAACCACACATTCCAACAGCCTAGAACAAGAAAAAAAAGGGGAAATTAAAACATTACACTTTACAAGAAAAACAATACACTTTATAACAAGCTATGTCACAGGCTATGTCACTACACAAATGGGGGCAGAAAGGCTGATTATACATAAACAAATATATGTCCCCTGGAAGCAAGCACAATATTTATTTTCAAATTGGGCCCCCAGGAAGCGACCCTTGCCCAAGGGGTCGCTTCCATTTAAAAAGAAAAGAATTCCCTGATGTCTAGTGGAGTTTTCTGCCCCTCCTGGGGGCAGAAAGGCAAAATTTAAAAAAACAATCTGCCCCCAAAGGGGGCAGAATATACTTAAAAAACAATTTGGGCCCAAGTAAGCGACCCTTGCCCAAGGGGTCGCTTCCAATTTTACAAAAAAAAATTCCCTGGCTCTAGTGGGCTTTTCTACCCTCCCTGGGTTCAGAATTGGCCGATCTGCCCCAGGGGGGCAGAAAAGTCTGAAAATTATTTTGCCCCCAAAAGGAAGCGACCCTTGCCCATGGGGTCACTTCCGATTTTGAAAACTAAGGCAATCCCTGGCTCTAGTGTGCTTTTCTGCCCCCCCTGGGTACAGATCGGCCCAAAAAATGGCCGATCTGCCCGGGGGGAGGCAGAAAAGTCTGAAAATTATATTGCCCCCAAAAGGAAGCCACCCTTGCCCAAGGGGTCGCTTCCTGCACACAATACATGCCAAAACTAACAATCCCTGGTGTTTAGTGGGGCATTCCTGGTGCACGATCGCGACTCTGTGCGCGATCGTGCACCAGGAATGCCCTGCATTGGGACATCAGGGGAGAGGAAACACTGTTTCCTCCCCCCGATGCCTCAAGGCACTGCACAGCGCCCCCCCCCCCCCACCGGAGGCCAAAACCTACCTCCTCTCGCTGGACGCACTGGAAAGAAATGGCTTCCAGCGCTTCCTGATGACGTTGACGCGCGCTCAGCACGCTGACGTCACCAGGAAGCGTGGGGGGGGCCAGGGGTGACAGCTGAAAGACTTCCGCTGCCACCCCTGGTAAAGGCACGACGATCGATGCCCCAGGGGGGAGCGCCAGCGCTCCCCCGGGGGCTGTGCTGATGACGGAGCGGTTCCGTCATCAGCACAGCCCAGCCGATGCTGATGACGGAACCGATCCGTCATCAGCATCGAAGGGGTTAATAGACCTCAGGTGGTTCAAAACACGGCAGCAAGCCTTGTCTCCAACTCTCCTGCCAGTACTGCCTATCTTCCACTACTACAAGGACTACACTGGCTACCAATCTGCAAGCAGATCAGATTTAAGAACTGCTGCATTGTGCATAAGGACCTAAACTGCAGACATTTGGAACAAGATGGTGGCCTTGTGAAGACGGTCGTATGTGGCTCCCACAGGGAGTGACAGAAATCGGGTTAAGACGATAACCCCCCCAGAATTTCCTACCTCGAAATGCAGGCATCCCTCACAAACCAGAACGCAAACCAGAGCGGAACCTTCTCATCTGGCATCAGAGAGTGGGTGGCAGCGCTGACGGCAGCGGCAGAGGTTCTGATCTCCGGCTGTGCGGCGTTCGAACGCGGCCTCGCTGGAGCTCCATGGGGGAATCCGGCAATTGGAGGAGTTGTGGAAGCTGATCCGATGCCCCCCAAGGGCAGTGTAAAGGGTAGGGGGGTCCAGCGCAAGCGACCCCCCTCGGTTTGCCTAGAGGGGATCCGGCAGGTCCCGAAGCGACCTCTGCCAGAAAAAGGAGTCTCCGGGCAGAGAATCCTCCGGATGGGAAGGGGCGGGGCTCGGGCTCACAGTCCCAGCCCCAGCAGCAGAGGACCATCATTGAGCTACTCCGTGGGCCGCAAGCAGCGCAGACAGGGCGGATGGAGGAACAAGCAGGAGCTGGCAACCAAAAGAGGAAAGTTATCGATAAGCCACCAGCAGGAACAGGGAAAAGTGGTGCACGATACAGAAGAAATACAGGGGGGGCTATATGAGGTGGAGACTGAGGCAGCACTGGTATCCCCCCTGTACAAACTGACATTGACATTGAGCCTGTGAGGAAACAGCTAAGAATGACTGCCTAGAGCTCCCCCCTGGTGAGTCTTGCACCATGAATTCCTCAATTCTTTTAACCCCTTGCATGCTGGGGTTTGTCACGGCCCCTGTTCGTTTGTTTACCACACAGCGGTGGAAACGGGCCGGCAGCGAAGGGGTTAAACACTTTAAATGTCACAAACAACACAGGTAGTCCTAACTTTGCTAATGAGGAGGGCAGGCCTCCCCAACAGGACTCTGATGTGCGAAGAGCACGCTTGTTCGTGGGGGGGGCTCCAGGGATTCCTGGAGGGGGGCAGACCAGTTTAACTGGAGAAGGTGGAGAGAAAGCACCCAATGGACTCAAAAGAACACACAGGGCGCCAAGGGAGAAGGAAGTTGACTCTGAGGCCAACGATTTTTATTCCTTATCGGATGCTACCTGGTCTGGGCTGGAGTCTGAGTCAGGATCTAATGCTGAATCAAGGGAGGATAGTGGCTCAGAAAAACGTGCCATTGGTAGGCAACCCACTAAGGCCACCCAAAAGTCAAACATCAGATACTACAGAGCAGATAATCTTAAGTCACCTTTGAGAACCAACTGTTAGGGTCAGAAAAAGCTGTAGAAAATCAAGTGAATAAAGAAGGGTCAGCAGCTCAACCCCCCCTACACTGGAATCAATCCTTCAGTTTGTTGTGGCACATCGTGAAGAAGCTCGAATGGAGAGTAAGTGAGCACAAAATGTCACCAGAAAATTACAAGGGGCAGTGAGGAAAATTGGGAGATCCTGTAATAGTATCTGTGACAGGATGACTAAAGTGGAAACAAGAGCGGCAACCCTCGAGGAAGATCTTGCAGGCTCAAAAGGGAAAATGGAGGCTCATGAGGCACAAATCGTAGACATTCAATGGAAGTTAGAGGAGAGCGAGAACAGGCAAAGAAAGAACAATTTGCAATTCCTGGGGTTCCAGAACAGAAGGAGGGGTCAGATATGAGAGAGTTCATGGTGCAGATGCTTCAGAAAGCCTTTCCAGAGTTAGAAGGTTGGAGGTGGCCCCAGGAAATCCAAAGGGCACACCGAGTTCCATTTAACATACGCCAACCAATTCGATCCGATGCTAAACCCCGGGCAACACTAGTTTAATTTGGGAATTTCCTATTGAGGCAGCAGGTGTTTGAGAAGGCCAGACCTGATGCGTAAAGGTCGGTAGATGGGTTTTCCTTTTTCACTAGGCTCGATTTCTGCCATATCACGGTGGAACGAAGGTGGTGCTTGCTCCAAATGATCACTCAGTTCCAGGAGAAGGGTGCACAAGCCTTCTTACTAAATCCAGCTCGGCTAAAAGTTATGTGGAAAGACCGGGTCGGATTCTTTACATCTGAAATTAAGGCTAAGGAATTCCTAGATACTGGGGGTAACTGAAGGCAGAATGTAGATCGACCGGACTTATGGATAGGGTATGTGTCTATAAATATAGTATACCTGACCAGAGTCTTATGACCCTTTTTTTTTCTCACAAGAAATTTCTCTCTTTTTTCACTGGGGATGGTGCTGAGACTGTTGGAAAGGCGCAGGACTAAAATACTGGGGGGGACTGAAAAAGGGCAGGGGGGATATTATCATCAAATCTTTATTTCTCTGTTTTGATGTTTATGTCACTCCAGTGGGGGCTCACCATTAACCATCACTCACGGATCTAGATAGGTCTGTTGTTCCATGACACAGGGAAGGTAGGGAGGGGGGTGGGGAGTGGGAAGTGGGGTGGGGAGGTGGTAGGAGGGGAAGAAGGGAGAAAAAAACAACCACAAAAAATCCAGGAAAGTAGATCACAGTATAATGAATGGGTCCGGAGGTCAAGTCAGCCGGATGGATAGGCTCATGAGACAGATTAGGCGAAGTAGACGTCAAAAGAGATTTTGGGATGGGTAAGCTAACTTTCTGTATGATTAATATAGGGGGGCTGAATGATCGAGCAAAGAGAGACAGAACTGGTGAAGCACTGCAAGCTATCGGCCTGGATTTTATATGTCAGCAAGAGAAGCATCTTCCTTGGCAAAAGAGAGGTCTCAACTTTATTCTGGGCTTTTCACAAACAATCTGCTCTTCACAGACTTCTACCACAAGGGGGGGTGGCAATACATGTCTCTAACCGACATCCATCAAGTAATTGTACACTTTCCGATAAATGGGACCGGTGGGCTATGGCTGTAATCCCTACCTTTGGTGCACTCTGTACTATATATGGGTCGAATTCAGACGATGCAGATTTTTTGACCGAACTTGGAGTAGAGCTTGCTTCTTGGCCCACCCCACTGATAATTTGTGGTGACTTCAACATTCATTTGGATTCCAGTGGGTTAGGGAGAGATGGGTATCAAGGTAGGAAGCCACAAATTTTTCATGCGGTACAGGCATTAGCTGATAGTCATGGTCTGGTGGACGTTTGGTCCACAAATAAATCCAGAGATCCAGGATACACATATTTCTCGTGTCCACATAGGAAGTACGTGAGGCTAGACTACTTTTTTATCCCTGGCTCATTAGTGGACAAAGCCCAGATAAGGAAGCTCCCTAAGGTTCTCTCGGATCACAACCTTCTTATTCTGGATATCGAGATCCCAGGGTATGTAAGATCCCCTGTAAAGTGGACCTTCGATAGGAAATTATTGGTCACTGAGGGATTTATCAAATATATCAAGCATTGGACTATTCAGTTTTTTTACACCAATAGGTATAGTACGTCTGGGGAAATGGTTTGGGACACATATAAGTCTGGGCTTAGAGGGGAGGTAATCAGCTTCGCAGGGTTTCATAGGAAAACCCAACAAGAGGGTATCAGTTCTTTGATGCAGGAATTAAGTAGATTTGAGCTAGACTATATGGCTACTATTACTCCAAAACAGACCCAGATGCAATCTGACATTGAATTAAAAGTAATCAGCACTAAAGCTAAGATAATCGGGGTCTATAACCAATCTATAGCAGAAAGGTTTCAAACCGCCCGTCAGGATAACTATGAATACGGGGAAAAGACAGGGAGACATTTGGCTCTCCAGATCAGGCAAAGATCATCGGCAAGTAGTGTTACAAAGCTTAAAAGAAAGGATGGCTCAGTGTCCTGTGACCCTCAAGAAATAGTGGGTATTTTTCAAGACTTTTACTAGGACCTCTATAATTCCAGAATACACGGTACAGCAGCTGGTTGTACCAGTCCTCCCCCTGTGATTCGAGAGCTAGAGGAAGAAATTTCACTGGAAGAAGTGAATGAGGCAATGCTGTCCATGGCTTCCGGTAAGGCGGCAGGTCCAGATGGGCTACCCTTGGAGATCTACAAATTGTTGCATAAGGAACTTGCCCCTCTGCTGTTGGATTTGTTCTTAGCAGTGCAGCACAATGGCACCCCCCTCAATCATGGCAGGAGACCAGCATAGTTATTTATCTGAAAAAGGGGAAAGAAGCTGAAGATCCGGCCTCCTACAGGCCTATCACGTTGATAAACACAGATGAGAAGTTCTACTCCAAAATCTTAGCAAGGAGGCTTTCAAAGGTTATCGAGTCTCTGGTTAGTCCGTGGCAACGTGGCGTTATCCCCGGTCGCATCACAACCAACCATATAAGAAGGGTTATCTCATTATTTAACATCGCTGAGACCTCTGGGAAACGAATGTCATTAATACTACTTGACGCTCATAAAGCATTTGATCAAGTGGAATGGGGGTATCTTTGGCAGAATTTAAGATCAAATGGCTTTGGACCCCGTATACTTATTGCCCTAAGAGCAATGTATGTTCAGTCATATACAAAAATACAATTGATGGGGCACCAATCCGGCCAGGTTAAGATCTCAAGAGGGACGAGGCAGGGTTGCCCCTGCTCCCTGATCCTTTTTCCATTGTATATAGATATAATCAGAGATATCCTAAACAACCCTGTGATTCAGCCTGTGGTGGTCAGGGGATATAGCACCAAAGTGCTAGCTTATGCAGATGACATCGCGGTAGTCACCGCTGACCCCCAGGCGACAATCAACAGACTAGAAGATCTGGCACGAGAATTTGGGAAGGAATCCGGGTATGGGTTAAATGCGGCCAAAAATAAGATTGTCTGCTCCATGTCAATTCTATGGCAGGATCCCAGGAGGATCGAGGTGGCAAACTATCTGGGGATTTCAATCGCAGCAGATGTTGGCACTATATGGAACATTAATGTAGATCCCCTTCTTAGTAGAATAAGGACCGATTTAAAAAGAATAGATAATTTTCATCTATCTATCATTAGAATGGTAAATGTCATTAAAATGACAATGTTTCCAAAAATATTATATCTGCTACGGTGCATACCACTCGAGCCGCCGAATCAATTTTTAAAAAAAGGTGAGGCAATCTTCTCGCAGTTCCTTTGGGGATATGGGAAGGTAAGGAGATCCTTGAATCTAATGTCCCTTCCTCAAAATCGAGGGGGACTGGCAGTGCCAAATGCTCGTTATTATTACTGGACAATTATGCACCAACAAATGACAATACTATTTAGACCCACACCGGCAGCTAAAGATGTTGAGTCTCCACCATCCATCTTTGAACTGGCTGTGGGCAATCAAGCAGCGGGGCTATTACTCAGACGACTCAAGTGCAGCTACTATAAAAAAAACACGATTTAAGCCGCTGATAGCAGCTTGGAGGGTGTGGCAGCACACCAGCAAACTGTTAAATATTCCAAAAATTCACCGCTACCCCTTTTTATGGCGGTCATCATTCTTTCCAGACTTCCTGTTTGATAAGATCGGTAGCAAGTGGGAACAGGCGGGAATTAAGCATGTTGGAGATATTATTAATTCTTCTGGTATTATGTCATTTGATAAGATTCAGGATCGGTATGAGATAGACCCACTGAGTTTATTTAAATATCTACAGTTAAGGGAAGTGACTAAATCAGTTATGCCCCACATCACCTCCAATCTAAGCGTCCAATTTTGGATATTTTGGTCCAAAAACAGTTTCAAGTGAAGGAAGTATATGCCTTGCTGATGGAAGCTAGCGAGGATGATTTAGTTAAAGTTGAAAGTGCGTGGGCAGTTAAACTGGGAAATAAAGATGTCGATTTATGTAGATCCCTTGAATTGTCTAAGGAGATTCTTTTATCGGCTAATTTAAAGGCCCAACATTTCAAAATTATATATAGATTATATTTTACACTGGCCAAACTCTGGGCTTGGGGAAAAAGGGAGTCGAATAACTGTCCAAGATGCTGGCAAGGTCCCGCCGACATGATTCACATGTTCGCAGAATGCTCGGAACTGGGACAGGTAAAACAAGGGATTGAATCCTTCCTTGGCAGGACTATTGGATGTTCAGTGAAACTGACCACCACTTTGATTTTGTTTGGCTGGGATGAGTCTCTGCAGCTAGAAGTAACTCAAGCGTATTTTTGCTTCATGGTAACATCAGCACTGCGTATAATGATAGCCTCTAAGTGGAAGGACAAAGATTCTCCGACATTCCAGGCCTGGTATGCTAGACTGTTTCATATATTTAATCTAGAGACTGCACTATATAAATGCAAAGGTAGTAAAGCAAGGAAAAAAGGGCAGCAGATCTTGGGATTCCTGATGGAGGTGTGGGGACGGGGGGGAGTGGGGGGGATCGTGGGGTGGTGGAAGGTGAGAGGGGGGACTTGGTAAATGATGAAATGTCTGTCTTTCCTTTGTCTTTTTGTTCTCCTTTTCTTCCCCCCTCGTCTCTCCCGCTCATTCTCCCCCTTCATCGTTTCCCCACCTTTTCTCCTTTATCCTATTTCGGCTCCACTTATCCTGTCCTGTCGTTAACAAACAAATGTATGATAATGTTTCTGCTGTGATTATATTTATTTATGCATCTGATTAAAATTGTACTGTGATTTTCCTGAAATAAAAAAGGCACTAAACTGCAACGTCCCTAGCTACTTAGTAGATTTACTCACCCATTATCAGCCATCTAGAACCCCCTGTTTAGGCTCCAAGTCGCTACTACTGGTGTTTCGTGTTAAGAAATCCCACGTAGGTGGGAAAACATTCCACTGCCTAGCCCCCTCCTATTGGAACCACCTCCCCAGCCACATCCAGAAATGCCCAGACTATCTACTATTCCTGAAGTTACTTAAAACTGAACTTTTTAAAAAATCTTTCCTTTCCCTAACTGTAGCACCTCCGTAGGGCAGGGATACCCCTTTGGGGGTGAGTCGGGCGCTTACAAGTCAAATAAATAAATAAATAAATAAAATGTTGTGTTTACAATGTTATAATTATTTATATGTATTCTGAATTGTAATCCAGAATATTGGACTGCCAATGGTGATCAGTCTGGGGTAAAGTGCACCTAGACCTTTAGACAGATATCTCCTGGATCATGTCTATATATGATGTGCCTCACACCTCCCAACTATTTAGGGAAGATAATGTTGATTTGAGTCCTTACACTATGCACATAAATGCATAGTTGATGGCAGATCTCATTTATCTAATTTTATTTTACCTTAACACAGTGTTACACCCTCTTCTCTGCACGCTTGCCACACTATAATTTTGCGATTGGATTCTGACACTTTTTTAAGTATTTAGTATTAACCACAGCAATGCCTGCTATTTTGGGAGAGCTATATACTCTGGGCTCATTCACTATAAGTAAGTATTGACACTTCCAAGATGGACCTTGATTCTAAGCCTCCATTCTTGGGTTCTTCTTTATTTTCTATTCCCGAGTGCCATTGCGGTAAGTCTATTTGAATGACCGCTTTGACTAGACGTCAGCACGGAAACGCAGAGTGTACTCACTTCTGCAAACAGCATGATTAAGATTCTGGTAAGTTATGAACTTCATATCACACAAAAAGGGGGCCACGTGTCCGGAATAGAAGGAGGTTGATTGGCTGTCTGACTGTACTCTGCCATGCACAAACAAGGGGTTTCCCTTTTCAGGACGGTTCCCCTCACACACTAGAGGTGTCATGCTTCATCATAGGGGTGCCTCCTCAGGTGAAAGACCAAGTGTTCATGTGGGCTACAACCCCCTCTCTACGAGGGAGGAGCTCAGGGATGTTTTTACTGATTTAGGCGGGATGTACTAATCCCCTATGTAAGGCTGGCGTGTGTGTAGTAAAGTGCAGTGCTGTGATGTGAGAGTTTAAAACTGGCTACAGGGTTAGCTATATGTAACTTTATTCGGCTACCTGGTGTCAGGATTAAAAACAGTAAGAAGCTGATAACACAAGTGCTGATGTTAGAGACAGATGTGTGAATCACTCGACCAACAAGTTTTTGCCAAAAAAGACCTAAATCATGTCACAGCCTTCTTCAGGGTCACTTGTTCAGCTACTGCAATAAATAAGTGCAACTACGTGAAAAAACATAAACAATACATGAATAAATTGAGTATAATACTTAACCAGTGAAATTGACTGTTCAGTATGCACTGCATACAACCACTGTCGGTTGTTGAATTCACCACGTCTGTCCCGGCATATTAGCCATGCAGTATGTGCACCAGAACCACTGGTTCATGGAGTCTTTCCAAAGCAGCGCACATCCGAGTACAGTCTGAGTACAGTCAGACAACCAAACAACCTCCTTCTAGTCCGGACCCGTGGCCCCTTTTCTGTGTGATATTAATTTGGTGGGGAGTTGGTCCACGCAAGTCCTTAAAACTCCTCAAGCCCCCAAGTGTATTGAAGCTATGAACTTAATCAGTGGATGGGGGGTCCGAATATAATTTTCAATTTTGCAATTAGTTAAGATAGGATCTTGACTCTTCGCTTTAGTATTTTTTTAGACAAATTAAGTATATATAGAAGATAAGTGACTTCTGAATTGAGGGCGCACACGAAGAATTTCCTTTGGCTTTTCCTGACTCTAGAATTTTGCTTACTCACATATGCAATATTAGGGTAAGGTCCCTTTCTACGTATATTGTGAGTATTACGGGTTATCACTAACAGGGGATTCTTTTATAGTAAGTGACTGGAATGAGAATAACCTTACAGCTAGGGGCCTTCTGCTTCTTATAGGAACAAGGAAACATATATTGTCTTTACAATAGAAAAGCAGCAATATTGACCCGTTTGCGCATGCAAAATCACATCGTACATCTGGCCTTAGATCCTTGGCACCAGTATTCACTAAGCAAAATATCACCTGTGTATATATACTGCCCTCTTCTCATGTGCGGTCGTACACTCACCTGTGTGCAATTAGCCATATCTTACCTCTCCATGCCAAGTTCCCTTTCATTTGGGTACACTGTTCTCATTTTTTTAACTATGTGTAGCTTTCTTTATCACATACATCCACCTAACACAACTTACCAGTGTGCATACAATTCCCTCACCTATACATAACTAGCGTTCACCTGAGTATCTTGCTTGCTCTCACTTTTGTGAACTATGCCCTGCCACCTGTTTGCACAGAGCGACTCTTGACTACTCAGACTTAACTTGGACATTTTGGGCCTGCTTCACTATGATCTTTCAGTGAATAGCTGTTATTTACTCTGTTCGAACTTCTATCCTACCCCTAAGTTTTAGAAGTTCTCCTGGCTTACACAGTCTTACTTCGAGGTTGAATTCATTTTTTTTAAATTCATTAACAATTATCATATTTGTCTTTTTCTATGGATGTCCATATATAATGCTTATATTTCTATAATGTGTATTGTATAGGTGACTGTAAAGCTTAGAGTTATGTGACTATTTTGTACATACTTATATCAATTATAGTTGTGCTTTGTTATTGTTTTCAATATATGAGCAATGTGGTTTAAATAAGTCGAAACCTATTGGACTACATTTTTAAATTAGCTTTGTTTTTATTTTATTTTTTAATCCTGTTTCATGTTTGTCCAATCTTTTATATATGGGCAGCTGCATTGTCTAAAGGGATATGGAAATGTGTTTCCTTTATTTGTTTTAATTTTTTTGGTGTTGGATTTTGTGCTGTTACTGTTCTTCCATCTCCCTTGATTTGCATATGATTCTTTTTCAATACCTTTGAATGACAAAGTGTGGTTTATGACTTACTCCAAGGATGTGCTAGAGTAGATTTGAGCCTGTCAGGACTATAGTACTATTGAATTAGATGTGGATGTAACTTTTGAGAATTGCAACTGACTTACCCTTTTGTAGTCTTCTGGTCTTTCTCTTGGAATTCAGGAGCAGTTGAAGGGTAAATCTTTGTGAATCGAACCTTTCTGAATTAGACTCAGAGTATAGGCCAGGGGTAGATACAATCTCTTCTTCCCCCTAGGTAATTCATTTATTAGAATGTGAAGTTAAACTATTAAAGTATTTCATCATGATTCAAAAATGCCTTTTTGAATTTGCCCCATTGAGTTTTCTAGGGTCACCTCGCCATTTCACATACTTCCTTCTATCCTGTGTGCACCCAAACCCACTCTCAACTGAGAGAACAGTGAACACATCTAACATGGGCTTCGATTGGAATTCATAGAGCATATTATCAAGGCCATTATCGCCGCTTTAACGGCAGTTTCCTGCCGATAAAAGCGGCGATAATGTATCGCCTGTCCTTGATAATATGCCCCATAGTTTCCACTTAAGCACCTCCCTTCATATGTAGGCATTTACATGTTCTGCACACAGCCCCTGCTAATTTTTAGGCACCTATCCCTTAAGGGTCTTCTTGAACCTATCATCTGTCATCTAGGTGAACCTCATTATTTTTACGACCAGCTTGCCTCATCTCACCTATTGGTATGTAGCCCCTCACTCACCTGAATGCACCTAGGGGCATATTTATGAGAGGCTTTTGCCACGTTTGCACCACGCAAAGTTCGATTTGCTTGATGTAAGCCTCTAAGTCAGATTTATGAAGCACATTCCTGCCCTTTTCCAATGATGCAGGGCAGTGCAGCAAGGTGACTTGCTGCTCTGCCCTGCACCACTATTTTCATAAATGTGCCCCCTAGTGCCCTTTCATATCTAACTGGGGTGACAACCTAATTCGAAGTCACTATTGCCAATGTCTCCATTACTGAACTTTCTATTTACAAATAATTGTTTTCAGGTTTGTTAATCTGATTAGTTCAATAGAAGCAAAACTTGCCTACAACCTACAATACCCTCAGGTCATCACATGACAGTCCAAGACTGGAAACAGTGCCCTTAATGACCTGGAGGGAGGTGGTCACCCTATGTCTAATACTCTATGTAGCTTGATTCTTCTCACCTTATACACTCTGCCACCTGTCACTCTGCACCCATATCCAGTCACATGTTCCTAATATTGTCACAGTCAGACCTTTATTCTATACACAACACACACAAAACCTGTCACACATTATTGACTCCAACACATATAACACACCTAACCAGAAACACAGGCACAACAGGCACACATTCCTAAAACACACAACCATATGTACATACCCCAAACACTCAACTAGATACAAAGGTCCAGATACACATTTTGAAGACTCACAGCAAGGCAGACTTTCCAAACTCTACCCACATCAAAGCAATAGCAGGGCCAAGTACATCGAGTCTTCCGGGTATGTCAATCCCAGTTCTTCGTGGCATACTAAAGTGGCTGTGCTAACCGGGACTGACAACCGTCTATGAGTAATAGGGGTGCCCAACAAAGTGTTTGGTTTAAAAGGATATCCAACACATTTTAAAAATGTACTTTCGCTAAAATTAGGTCACCCATTCTAAAGGTTTTAGACTTAGTGTTCAAATGACCACATGTCACGATGAAGGACTTTGAAAAGCTAACTTGAAGATCCAACTCCTTCATTAATACCAGGAATACGTCTAAAAGGGTCTGGGACCCATTAGCTGTGCCGGTGATCAGTACCATATTGTCTGCTTACAACAAAATGGGAACTGGCTAATACCCATTTGCCGCACATCCTTCCCATTTTCCATCAAAAATTAATTTATTCCATTTCTGTATAACAAGTAGAGAAAGTGGGCCAAGATGCATCCTTGACTGATGCTCGGATAGACTGAATATGTGGGGTTCATTCGCCAGATGGTCCTTAGTGCACCCCTACTGTGAGATATTGATGGAGCCTGCATATGAGCGTTAAGAGTTCCGGTTCCACGCCTATCCCTACTATTAAGTCCCATGATAAATTGTTTGTTACAAGGGCCAAAGCACTAGATAAATTGATGAAGGCCAAATGCACTGATTCATTTTTGGCCTTCATGTATTTCTCCAGGATTAAATACAAATTCAAATATTGCACAGTTGTCCCTAAACCAGGTCTAAAACCAAATTGGGCCTCAGATGGAACGTTATTATTGCAGCTGCCCATTACTCCAGATGGGCCAATAAAACTCTTCCCCAAATTTTTACGCTGCAGTCGATTAGAAATATTGGGCAGTAGCATGGCAGTTGAGACCTATCCCCTTTTTTAAAAACTTTGGCCAATATGGCTGTCTTCCACGATTCAGGGATAGGGCACAGGGTTGTTGATCCATTCTAAATACGTTTGTTAGTAGAGGGGCCCAAAGAGGAATATTGGACTTGAAAATCTCCTCAGGGACACTAGCTGGACTCGAGTGCATGCCAGAGATAGTCTAGTTTATCAAAATGACGACTTAATCAACAATTATAGGATTCTGAAAATCATTAGCAACTAATGTTGGCTGGAAGTAGATGGGCCTTGTGTGAGTGGTACTTCTTCCAGAGAAAAAAATTTAGTGTAATGAGCCGCCCAGGCATCTATCTCGATAATGGTATCTATGTTTTGGGTGTTGGATTCCTTAAAAAAGTCTATTGATCACTACCCAAAATGTAGCACTATCCTTCATTTCCCTAGTCTTTTTAAGATCTTACCAAGCGTTTAACCAAATTTCCATTTTTCTTTACTCAATGGCCTTTTTATAATCAGTTCTAACCTGCTTTACATCGCATGCTGTGCAAGCGCGGTTCTTAAATGCAGCCATCAATTGCTTGGGTGCTGCTGACCCTGCTGCGTTAAACCAGTGGCAAGATCGCGGCTCTCTAGGGGCTATTGTAGATGTAAGAATATTTGAATTAGGTCTGCAAACTTTTCAAAGGCAATTTGAATTCCCTCAGGCCCCAGGCCATCAGTTAGACAGGTCATGATATCCACTATGGAAATATTAACTAAGGTTTGGTTGAATTAGTCTGAGTCGACTCTATTCCACGTCAATTACAAACCCTTATTCCACGTTATTTCGAGGTTATCTACTGTATTAGATTTTTGTTTATGAATGAGAGGACCCAAGGTGATATGGAGAGGGTTGTGGTCACTTATGCAGCAGCAAAAGACGTCAAAGCCCATCAGGTGGGATAATAGGTCAGAGGATAGCAGGATATGGTCTATCGAGTTGCCAGCATGATTCTCTGTAAAGGTGGAGACTAAAGATTACTGGGATTCGGGCATCACTTGCAAAGATTAAATGGTACTTCATTAGGACTTTATTAAGGGCTTCACCAGAGAGAAAAATGGGTTACATTGTCATTTCATTCATAGCCCAGACCGCAAAGCTGTGCGTCACATAATTTACATATGGATATTAAAATTACCAACCCAAATAATAATTTGTATATTGCTTTGGTTTTATGATAACAGTCCAAAAGAAATTCATCCACTTGGTCGATAGTATCCCTTTTTGGTAGACCTGGCATCCTTGGAGTGGTTTTCCCCTGTATTTTTGCCTCTGCCTCCTGTGTTTTTGCTATTGGCTGGACTTCATTTTTGCTGGTCTAGATGCGTTGGGCACTTTGCCACTGCTGATTGGTGCCAAAGTGCTCCCTAGGTAAATTGTGGAATATACTCATGTTTTTAATTGGTCGTGGAAGTGGTGAAGGTCAGAGGTAAGTCTAACATGAGTGGACATTGCATTCAGAGAGGAGGTCCAAGGACCTAAAATGTCTGGTTTGTCAGACCCCTGAGACATGCAATAAGATAAAGCCTGTGGATTACAGCAGCCGTGCTGATGAGTGTCAGTGAAGACAGTCAATTACAAAGTGTGAAGCTGTGTGTGGGGCACCTTTGAAGGACAGCGAGGACTTTAAATTCCACTTTAGCTTCATTGCACAGCGAGTGGTGTTTCCTGAGACTGTTGGTTTGGAGTTTACACCCGATGTTAATAATAGAGGGGAAAGGGAGAGATTAGAGGCACAAACGTTCTTCGTCACCCTCTGAATGCTATGCCTCCGCCAGGGGGGGGGGGGCGTAGAGAGGCACAGCGAGGAGAAATTTTTCATTACTCCTTGTTTTTTCCTCTTTAAATGTGTGCTACATTCTACAGCACACATTGAAAGAGGAAAATGCCTGTAGTGATTGTTTTTGTGCAAGAAGGCACCTCTTCCTGCACAAACACAATCTTCCCATGATGCAGGCATCCTTGCACCATGGTGCAAGGGTGCCTGCGGGCACGCATTGCCGCTGTTTGTGCGCCAGCACAGGGGAGAGCACAGGACTGCAACATATTATTGTAGACATGTTGAATTAATTTACTTTTGAAGTGCTGCAGCGTGGCAGAGCCAAAGGGCTTGCGTTTCCATGCTGCAGCACTTCCTCGTAAATCTGCCCCATCATATTTTGGAAAATGTAATGAGAAATCTCAGGCCATTTTCTGCAAGGTGGTTGGACCAGAAAGAGAGGTGTTCTCGACTAACCATTATGTATTAATTGGATGGCCAAGCTTTTAGAAATAGGTGATGTCTATGTTTCTTTCTGGTCCTGGCACAAATATGAACCAATATGTGGGTCTTACCCTTAACCACATTTCTGCAAACACTTGGGTAAAATTGCTGAAATGTGTGGTTTTAGGGTCTTTTGAACACATATTACAAATACCGTGTCTATCTCCGGTCTAGCAGCTGCAAGTCCCAATGTGTACATGTTGCAAAGTCATCCTGTGCCCTGGGCACCCCCCAACTTTTGCTGACTGATACTGGTGGTAACAGATTTTGACGGACCCTGGGCTCTTGTGGTTCTGAAAATCTGGACCCTGTTGTCATCCCGATATCGAGGTCCAATACCCGTGTCACAAAATATCAACGTACCATGACGAATTTGGTGTCAGCGAACCGATAATGATTAGGGCATCATTCCCATGCATTTGCGTCATAATCGAGGGTCGCCAACACCCCCAAATCGTAGTTTCCGTCCCAACCCCTTAGACTCCATTTTGTGAACGGAATCCATCTTACGTCTTGCCCTCATGATAAGTCAATTAAAGGTCGAGCTTGATCTAAAAGGACACGTCCTCCTTCCCTGACTTCCCCCTGACCTTTCCCAACCGACTCCACTGCCTTTAGCCAAACCTGTCTGGGCAGCCCCTCGCCCAGTGGCCAAATGCGATAGCATCGATACATAACATTCCCCAAACCATTCACTACATACAAACCATGCTTTCTACAAACACACACCTGTCCTGTTCCCTGTTTATGGCCAGTTTTATGACTAGGAGGTGCCTTCCTTTATTAGGGTTTCATCGATATCTGATGGGAGTTCCGGGCTTGGCAGAGTAATCTATCACACATTGGACATCTAAAATACGGGCTTGCCTACATGACTTCGCTCTTTTGTATTTTTGTAGAAATATGTGTATAGCCATATCATAAACTCAAGAATTCTCGCTCGCAGCTATTATTTCTGTATATAAGGAGAAGGCTGGTTCTGTAAAAACGAACAGTCTCCTGAGAACACATGACCCGTGTTTGTCGTGCTTCTAGGACACCTGTTACTTGGTAGCTATCAATAAAAACTCGATCTCTGACTCGACTAGAAGACTCCGTGTTTCTGTGGTCCGGAACAGGGAGAACTCAGAGGTCTTCGGGTGTTATCCCCTGGCACCAAACGGGTTCCTAAAAACCCGTTACCTCAGTTGGCGCCCAACTCGGGGCGGTATCAAGCGGCGACGGTCCAAGCCAGATGTTCGTGAGGAGCTTCGTGTGAAAATTCCAGAGGACGGCCAGCCACTTCAGCGACCCCTGTATGTCGACGTGGTTCCGAAGGTCTTTGATGCGAGGTTCCCCGCATCCCGACGGCTACGAAGGACTGCTGCCCTGACTATCGCCTTGTTTTGGACCCAGTGATCCTTGGTAGAGCGAAACGATAGACGAGTCTTCTAGCGACGTCACCGATCTTCAAATACTTCAGTTAAGTATAAGTGGAGCGTCTCCCAGTCCTTAGTTTTTGGTATCCTTGAGATACGCCTTGATTTGGTACTTGCAAGCCCCAAAGCCGAAGGACTTGTGTATTCACGAGAAATATCGTAACAGATAATCCTTTGAAGTTTGAAGCTAGACTAGTGAGCAAAGATGCCTGGTTTTAGCAGACTTGGAAACTTGTTTTGTCTTGGTTATAGTAAGGACTCCCGATTAGAGGATTCCTGTCCGGTTCCTCCGATTGGAACTCCAACATATGAGCTCTACGTAAAGCACGGCGTAGGTCCTATCACATATAATGAAGTGTGGATAAAATACACCCGCAAGGATGGTGTTTTAAAATGGCCCCAATATGGAAGTTTCGACTCAGAAATATTAGATAACCTAGAGGTCAAATTATTTAAGAGAAAAGCCCGGCCGGCGATGTTTGACTCTTTTCGCTTATGGCGCAAAGAAGCCAAATAGAAAGAAATAAAGTTAGCAAAAAAGAATAAAAGAGGTATGTCGATGGTGCAAGCTGCCGTTGCATACAGGGATAACGAGGAAGAGCAAGAAAGCGAACAAATACTTAGGAGCAAGAAACTAGCAGTAGATAAATGCTACCCGATGTTACCAAATAAGGGACAAGGTCAAGAGGAAAGATCAGAGAAAGATCCATTAATGTCCCACTTATTAAGCTCACCTCCACCTTATGCGTTAGACGCTACTACAACGCCAAAGCGTTTTTCTATACCACGCCCCGGCGCACGAAACACAGCTTTTGCACACACGCCAGCTACTGTTCAGCTGGTTCCTACTTCTCCGGCACAGCCTTCTCAAGGGTCGCCATCTTTACTACCTACCCCATCTACTTCTACGACTTTGCCTACAGCTCCAGCTATTGTCTATGATACCACGTCTGCTACTACTTCAACTTCCTCTACTATTGCCTCTACTTCTTCTTTGCCTCAGCCTGTTTTTTCCGATGCACTTGCTCCTCCGCAAGCTTCTCCTTCTATTAGACAAAGAGTGACAGGTACCCTCACTGGTCTGCTTTCACCTTTCTTCGGGTCGCCTAAGACGACCCCTAAAACAGAAGATAGACAGTTACGTAGTCAACTGCCTGATTACGAGGAAAGAAAAGTGCTAAATGAACTAGCCCGTAAATGGATTACGGATACTGTTAGATATGATGTTCAGTCTGTTATGGAAGTTTTCCGTCAATGGAATGCACCCACTCAGAGATACGTATTCGAAAAAATGTGTGTATATCTGGGCAAAGATTTGGAGACAAATGATCCCACATACACAATGAACGAACTATGGCATACACGCTTTAAGTTCCACGAAGGCATGATTACAGGCAGAGATGTTGAGAAAGCGATAGAGTTATTACTCTCTTATAGGAGTAAAGGAAACGTCTCTAGATCTTTATACGAAGACGACGTATCAGACGGGAAAAGAGCGAGACAGTACCCCATGAGAGAGGTTCCTCCGGTTTGGAGGGAAGGCGATGCAAATGTAGTACCGCCAATTCTGCCTCATTTCCAGCGTGTATGGGTACATGTCCCCTGGAAACGATCCGAAGTCTTGGCGCTCAAGCAGACATTGCCTGATCCTCGTAAAAACCCGACTGGGTATTATAAGGAGTTATCGCAAACTGCAACCTCATGTATAATGAATTTAGCGGACATAGACATGCTGTTTGGGAACGTTGTCCCACATCCTCTATGGAGCAAAATACGCCATACGAACCATGCCCAAGAACTAGGTGACTCATGGGCGAACATTGCCGCTATAGATGCTAGACAAATTGGTGGTTCTAAACCTGAGCCGTTAATAGCTGAACTTCCCGGTAGAATTATTGCATACATGAAAACAATAATGCCTGAAGTACGCGTGAACTGGGACAAGCTATCTGCATGCAAGCAGAAGAAAGATGAGAATGTGTCTGACTTTTTCACAAGATTCGAGGAGACTTTCACCGATCATAGTGGTCAGGATATGGCTACCGAGGGTGGCCAAAGATTGTTTGTAGACAAGTTCGTACATAATTTAATCCCTGATCTATGTAATAAATTGAAAGATTCAGAGGGTGCTTGGGCTGTCTCTACGTCAGCTCAAATTTTAGCTATGGCCCAGTACTATGAAAATAGGCGCAAAGACGAGCTACATAAAGTAGACAGAAAGACAAAAGATTTAAAAACTAAAGTTCTTCTCCAGCAAGCCTATCCGCCTCGCACGGCTAGTCAGCCCAGTTATCAACCGCAACATCAGTATTCGAGAAACGCGCAAGGAAACAAGTTTTCCCACCAGCGTATTGCTTATGGCCCAAATCAATGTGCATATTGCAAGGAAGAGGGTCACTTTAAAAGTAATTGTCAGGCTCTTGCGCGACGTTTGAGCGGTGCTTCGGGTGTAAGGGGAAGAGGTGTTCAACATGCCCCTAGAGGTAGGGGCCGTGGAAATTCCACGCAGAATACAACTTCTTTTACGCCTCAGAATTCGATGAACAGCTTCGACCAACAGAATAATGCGTCGACCAGGTCAGCTCAGTACTATGCTGACGACTATTACACCGAACATGAATACGAGGGTAACGATTGCTAGGACAGCCATGGACAAAGAGAGGGAGTTGTTTCAGTTCCAGTAGATCAGAATGGACCTTATGTCGAGGTAATAGCCTCAGGAGTGTCAGAGCCATTTCTGCTGGATACTGGTGCTACAAAAAGTTCTATCATGCACTCGAAACTTCCTGGCGCACCTTTGTCTGGCGAAACGAATGTCTCAGTAGGTTTCTCTGGCGCCCCTGTTAGAAACCTGATCTCCAGTCCTGTATCTCTTTCTACTGGCCCATGCGAATTAGAGGCACCCCTCATTCTTACAACAGGTTGTGGTGAAAACTTGTTAGGATTGGATTTGCTAAAAAGGTTATATGCGACTTTGTACTGTTCACCATTAGGAGTACAACTTACTTTCGGTAAGAAAGTCATTTCTCCAATGTATGTGTCGAAAGAAAATATTGCAACTGAATTGTCGTGTCTTCCTGATGCACTCTGGGCAAATGGTTCTAATGATGTAGGTCGTTTGGAGATAGCATCGTATGTCATAACGTTGAAAGCCAACATTAGGTTGCCACGTATTCCCCAATACAAAATATCTAGCGAATGTGAAAAGGCGTTATTGACGATTGTTTATGACCTGATTGATAAAGACGTCATCGAAGAAACAACAGGAAATGTTTGTAACAGTCCAGTTTTGCCCGTCTTAAAACGTACTGATCCTTCACAACCCCCTGTGTATAGGTTCGTGATCGACCTCAGAGAAGTGAACAAGATAGTTATCCCACAGTTTCCAGTTGTCCCCGACATTACTGCTTTATTGACGATGGTTCCAACTTCAGCAAATTGGTTCTCAGTGATTGACCTGAAGAACGCTTTCTTCAGTATCCCGATTGCTGAGGAGAGTAGAGATATTTTCGGATTTAATTTAGGAGGACGAAGTTTCCGCTTCAAGTGCGCTCCTCAAGGCTACTGCGAAAGCCCATCAATATTCAGTCAGGCCCTGAAAACACAACTAGACACGATTGTTCTACCAAATGGTTCAACTCTGATTCAGTATGTAGACGATCTACTGATCGCTGCAGACACTGAAGAGATTTGCAAGAAAGCTACGTTATCATTATTGCATCACTTATGTGACATGAAGCACAAAGTGTCTCTTTCCAAACTACAATTTTGCCGACAAGAAGTAACCTACTTAGGTCACATCTTGTCGAAGGAGGGAAGGAGACTGACACCAGAAAGAATACAGGCAATCGCAGAACTAAGTGCCCCAAGGACACAGAGAGAGGTTCGAGCCTTCTTGGGCATTACATCGTACTGTAGACAATGGATACCGAATTTCTCACTACTAGCTAAACCCTTGCTGGCACTACTCTGTAAAGACACGCCAAATCCTATGCCTTGGTCTGAAGATTGCCAGACGAGTTTTCACAAGTTGCGTGATGCATTATGTTCGGCTCCTGTGTTGGGAAACCCCAACTACAGTAAGCCTTTTACATTATATGTCCACGAGAAGGAAGGTTGTGCATTATCAGTTTTAACACAACATTTTGGGGACAGACAGCGCCCATGCGCGTATTTTTCGGCAACTCTAGACCCTGTGGCTAAAGCCCTACCAAGTTGTCTGAGGGCTACCGCCGCAGCAGCTGTCTGCATCCGACAGTCCGCTGGATTGGTCATGAATAATACTCTGATCGTTATGGTTCCGCATGCAGTAGACATTTTACTAAACAGGACGAAGACACAACACCTTACTAGCGCTCGACTATCCAGTTACGAACTTACGCTGCTAGCAAGTCACATCCACATAAAGAGGTGCGATACACTGAATCCCGCAACGTTATTACCCATTCCGACAGGAACAGACGAGATTGATAAACATGACTGCTGCTTTAGGACAGAAGAAGAGACAAAAGGGAGAGTAGACTTACAGGACACTCCCCTTCCTGAATGCAATGATACTTTATGGGTTGATGGTTCATGTTTCAAGCTGCCGAATGGTGATACGACTGCAGCATATGCCGTAACGACATTACACACCATTATAGAGACTGCGCGCATTTCCCATAATTCTGCACAAGCTGCAGAGCTAATTGCGCTTACCAGAGCATGTGTGTTAGCGAAAGGAAAACTAGTGAATGTGTACACTGACAGCCAATACGCCTTTGGTGTGGCTCACAGTTTTGGGAGATTGTGGCGTGAACGTGGGTTTCTTACGTCACATGGTGCAAAGATACAACATGGTCAGCTAGTTAATGAGCTCCTCCAGTCACTGACCTTGCCACTACAAGTTGCCATTATAAAATGTAGTGCACACAAAAAGATTCAGGATGATGTTGGCCGCGGGAATGCATTTGCAGACGAGGTTGCGAAAGAGACTGCAAGGAACACAATGAGTCGGATGTATGTTGTAGGTCCCGCTAGATGGATTACTGATGTAGGAATGTGTGAGGACACCATTGAAAGCGTGAAATCTATACAAGCCGAGGCAACTGAGAGAGAGGTAAATGAATGGAGAGAAAGTAAGGGTAGATTAGACGCGAATGGTTGTTGGGTCGAATTGTCAGAACACCAGCGATCGTTATTGCCTAACGCCTATGTACTTGCAGTAGTAACAATGGCTCACGGATTTGCACACATCAGTTCGAGAGGAATCTGTAAAGTATTGGCCCCAGTATGGCAAAATAGCAATATCCCGAAATATGCAGAGAATGTGGTCAGAAACTGTATGGTGTGTTTGAAGTACAATCCCGGTAGGGGAACCCCAACTCCAGCTGGTCATTTTGCGCCTCCAACGTATCCGTTCGAGGTTTTGCAGCTCGATTTCATTCACATGGAGAGATGCAACAATCTGAAGTATGTGCTTGTTGTTGTTTGCGCTTTCTCCAGGTGGGTGGAAGCGTACCCCCTTAAAGACAACACTGCCTTGTCAACCGCCAAAGCCCTTGTCAAAGAGTTCTTCCCGAGGTTTGGCATGCCTAGAATTGTCTGGAGTGATAATGGAAGTGAATTCGTAGGACGCGTGATGAAGAGAGTGTGTGAATGTTTAGGCATACAGCAAAAATTCCACTCTGCGAATCACCCCCAATCAGCTGGATTGGTAGAGTGCTACAACGGCACTTTAAAGCTCAAATTAGCCAAAATCCAAGCCAGTACAGGTCTTAAATGGCCTGACGCCTTGCCCCTAGCACTCTTGTCAACGAGAATGACAGTCCATTCCAGACTAGGACTTAGCCCCCATGAGATAGTGTTTGGCCGCCCAGCCAACGTCTGGGGCGTGCCAAGACCAAAGAAACTTAGCGAAATAGAGCACCCCGTACTGCTTGACTATTTGTGCGAATTGACAACTAAATTGCGTGTTTTACACCAACAGGTTCACAGTTCCTCTCCACCAGCCTCTGACGATCCAGGTCACTCCATCACACCCGGCACGTGGGTTTTGGTGCGGAACTTCCAGCGCACCAACAACGGACAGCCGAGGTGGACCGGACCTTACCTGGTACTTCTTTCCACGAGGTCAGCGGTTCGGGTGGACGGCAAAAAGAACTGGGTGCACGGGACCCATTGTAAACGGGTCCCTCTGCCCCTTCCATATGACCGGTGGGTCAACGAAGGAATTGACGACTCCGAGACAGAATCCATACCTCGCTTCATCCCTTTCAGCGATGCACGTTTAAAAGAAACTGGTACCGAAAAGGAGAGTGATCATATTTTACAAGGATTTGTGCCACAGTCTATGCAGTTGGACACTACCGAACCTGAGACATTGTTTGAAGACCACACCGTACCTGGGAAAGAACAGTATAATCTAAGGTCAAGACAAAGAGACTAATAAAAAGACACACAAACGAATGTGATTTTCCCTTCCCCCAAGAACTATTTTTGATTTTTCAGCTCTCTCGCTCTCAGGAAACTTGCTCATTTTTGATTTTCGAACCGCCATCCGGTTCTGCTGCTAGGGTCGCGGTTGAAGGCTGGGGAGTGCAACTGGGGACGTTTAGGTCAATGGTTCTGGTTGGTCCAAGGGAGTTACCCCGGACTGAACAGAGCGCACCCCCTGGCAGAACCAACCTACCACTGCGGGCAGCAACTAGAGGATGGAGTTTCCTAGGGTAAAGAGACCTACCAGACTCCCAAACTTTGAAAGACAATTGTGCACTGTACTGGCCAAAAGAAAGTTTCTGATAACATGTATTTTAATGTTGTGTAGCATAACGATGTTTTTGACTGGTTATACTCTATTCGTATTCCGAGTTACCTTTTCAAATGACACCCGGCCACAGCCTCCTCCTACTATCTCTCCACACTACTTTCACCCTCTATCTGAACACGAATCTGCCAGAAGACTCGAATTTGTAAATAACTCATTTATTCAACTCCTACACCAACACCAGTCCATCATGAACACATCGAACTGTTGGATATGTGGACTCATGCCACACACAATGGATAAGGGTATCCCATATTTCATCCTGCCTTTCAATTATTATGGTTCTCTGTGGGCTTTCCAGACCATGTTCCTATTTGCCCTAGAACCATACCCGACACGTTCTACTGAAAGTGATTCCAGTAACAAGGCACTAATAGCAGGGATAAGAAATATGAGTAGAGAGTTCGACACCTATCTTACGATTCCCAAAGATGAACTCACTCCGTACACTCGTTGGAACGTAACCAAATATGGGGTTTACCTGAGTAAGAGCCAGACAGCAAAGAAATCCCGCCCAGTTTGGATAGTACCCAACCGAGGTCACTTATGTTTACAGGGTATCGGCAGGGATCCCAAAGCTCAATTAGGGAAGAGTATATGCGTGGAAACATATGTGTTCGCTTCCCGAACTTCCCCTATACTATTAGCAGCCAAAGGCACGTATTTCGTCTGCCATGACCAAGCTTACACGTGGTTGCCCCCTGACTTCTCAGGTACATGCTTTATCGCATTTCTGCTGCCTCCCACTTACACGGCCAGAGCAGATTACCATCGGACAAGGACAGCTAGAGGTGTCGTGAGTAAAGACGACACCGCGGGTCAGGAATTCGCTGACTTCGCAAAGGGTTTTCTGCCATTTTGGGGGCCTATGGTAAACAGCAGGAATATTCGCCAGTTATCGAGGATAGTTGAATCCGCCGTGACTACAACGGCCGGAGCCCTTGGAAATTTGACGACCGAACTTCAGTCGGATCGACTTATGACCCTTCAGAACCGAGTTGCCCTAGATATCATACTCGCCGATCGTGGTGGTGTGTGTAGAGTGATCCAATCCAGTTGTTGCATTTTCGTCCCTGATAACGCACCGACAGTGTACCAAGCCATCTCTAAACTACATGAAATATCTGATTCCCTCCACGTGGAAAAAGGAGATTGGTCCTTACTAGGGTGGTTCTGGGAACTGATCGCTACATGGGGATGGAAAACACTGATCTTCATTGGGATGATCTTAGCACTTCTGTTTATGTTCTGCCTGTGTATACAGTGCGCTCCTGCACTATGTGGCCTCTGTGCTACGTCATGTGTACGGAAGCCTGTGTCAGGAGACGAACTGAGCAACAGAATGATGTTACAGCAGCATCTCCACGAATTCCTTCATACGGATTTGGACTCCGATTAATATGAATTATTGCCTTACATAAGGGCAAAAGGAGGGTCTGTGGTTCTGAAAATCTGGACCCTGTTGTCATCCCGATATCGAGGTCCAATACCCGTGTCACAAAATATCAATGTACCATGACGAATTTGGTGTCAGCGAACCGATAATGATTAGGGCATCATTCCCATGCATTTGCGTCATAATCGAGGGTCGCCAACACCCCCAAATCGTAGTTTCCGTCCCAACCCCTTAGACTCCATTTTGTGAACAGCATCCATCTTACGTCTTGCCCTCATGATAAGTCAATTAAAGGTCGAGCTTGATCTAAAAGGACACATCCTCCTTCCCTGACTTCCCCCTGACCTATCCCAACCGACTCCACTGCCTTTAGCCAAACCTGTCTGGGCAGCCCCTCGCCCAGTGGCCAAATGCGATAGCATCGATACATAACATTCCCCAAACCATTCACTACATACAAACCATGCTTTCTACAAACACACACCTGTCCTGTTCCCTGTTTATGGCCAGTTTTATGACTAGGAGGTGCCTTCCTTTATTAGGGTTTCATCGATATCTGATGGGAGTTCCGGGCTTGGCAGAGTAATCTATCACACATTGGACATCTAAAATACGGGCTTGCCTACATGACTTCGCTCTTTTGTATTTTTGTAGAAATATGTGTATAGCCATATCATAAACTCAAGAATTCTCGCTCGCAGCTATTATTTCTGTATATAAGGAGAAGGCTGGTTCTGTAAAAACGAACAGTCTCCTGAGAACACATGACCCGTGTTTGTCGTGCTTCTAGGACACCTGTTACTTGGTAGCTATCAATAAAAACTCGATCTCTGACTCGACTCGTGTTTCTGTGGTCCGGAACAGGGAGAACTCAGAGGTCTTCGGGTGTTATACCCTGGCACCAAACGGGTTCCTAAAAACCCGTTACCTCACTCTGCCTAACCAGGCCCAGGGCCAGTGCTATGCTGAAAGAGACACATTAGAATACAGTTAAAACACCTACATACTCTAGGGTACACAATGGTATGGTGGGGTACCCCTGTACCCCTGTGACTGGCATGACCCCCCTATAGGCCCCTAGTATATCATAGGGCAGCGGGATTGAAACTACCTAGAAGTCCCTAGTACCCTATGGCATGGCAGTTTAGAGGCCAGCAGCTCTTTTTGCACTGAATGTGTGCACTTGTGAAGCCTGAGGGCAGTTTAAAAACATCCCTGGGTGCCAGGACTGCTTTTAAAAAGTAAATTGAGCCCAAACTCGACTTTGGTGTTTGGGGCACTCAACCATTGACATCCTACAATGTTCTGGCATATTAGGGACCCCCAGGGTCTCCCCTATGTATCCCAGGGGTGGGGGGCAGGTATTTATAAGGTACACCCTTATAACATGAGTTTTGATATGCCTGGGTAAAGTGAAATTTCACATTTCACTCCCACTTTGTGGTAAAGCGCTGCTCACATTAGACTGTGATGCTAGGAGCACTGTAGAGGGAGAATCTGCAATATTTCTACAGATTTAGAAACCCTACACTCTGCCCTAGTTGCACATTGGCTGGGGTTCCTGTAGATACAAGGCAAGTACTTATAAAATATGTTTTTGTAAGTCCTGGAAAAATGGCCCAGGTCGTTTTTTCAAGAAAGGGGTCGGATTGCGCACTGCCGCTTTGAGATCAAACTGAATAGGTTGTGGTGTGCTTCAGAGGTATCACCCCCTGACAGAAGGTGTTGAAATCCAATTATTGTCCGCGGCACTTAGTATAAGTGCCAACTCCCTGAGAACAACCTGTGAGAAACGAATATCGTTTTATCAAATATTGTTCAAATATTGTTCCAATAGAGTTCAGATCAATGCTGTAATGGATTGCTTCATCATTTATTCCATGTTGTTATCACATGAATGTACTTGATCATCTCATCATAGTAGAACATTTTCATTTATGGTAAGTTCATCGTGATGATGAACTTACCATAAACAAAATGTGAAAAATGAAAATGTTCTACTATGATGAGATGATCAAGTACATTCATGTGATAACAAAATGGAATAAATGATGAAGCAATCCATTACAGCATTGATCTGAACTTTATTGGAACAATATTTGAACAATATTTGATAAAACGATATTCGTTTCTCACAGGTTGTGCCCAGGTCATTTTTTCCCATTGCAAATCCCCTGTTACATAGGTTAACATGGTAAGAAGTTATTAATTAATAACTCTTGATAGTAGAGGGATAGAAATGTCATCCAAAGACTTCCCAGAATGGTATTAATAAATTCAACAATATCATATTGTTGAATTTCTCCTAAAGTGCACATACAAGATGTTAAAAGACTTTGTAAGTCCAAATTCAGCCTTCCAGTGGTCTGCCCTGATTGATCAGAGTTAAGTGGATTAGCCAGGCTGCCTTGAAGAGATGATAAAGAGCCACTGGGGATAACCAGCTCTGCTGGCAGGGCAGTGTGCTGTTCCATAGTAATGCCAGGCCAGGAGGAGGAGTCGTAAACTATACTCTTCAAAGGGGAGAGCAGAGACCAGTGTAATTTACAGCTCTGAACTAACCACCTCAAGCAGATGGTAGGATTAAGGAAGGTATGAGCAGATGCAGGGGGAGAGTCTAAGTAAATTAGCCACCCTAGGGGTGTGTTTAGCAAGCTCTTACCTCCTTGCTGGAAAATCAGCCATACGGATTTGGAAGATTAGATGCACTCTGGGACAAAATATTGCCACACTCTACAGGATGTGGTCATAACTTTGAGGAGTTACCCTGCTCCCATTGGTCACAAGTGACCTCCTGCGTGACCCAGAGAACTTGGAATAAGTATCTGAGAGGGGAAGAGCCCTCCAGATCTGCTGCTTAAAACTTACTGAAGCAAGAAGTGCCCTGTTGAAAAGTTTTGCTATGCAAAGATTTCTAAGGCCTATCCTCTGAAGACTGCACCATCTGATACTACAGCCCTGTGGATTATCTTGCTGGAAAAGAACTAAAGAGTGGACTCCCTGAAAGCTACCGGTTAAAAGAGCTCATCTAGAACATCACCAACTAAATCGACACCCTGGAGAACCATCAGTGTATTTATAAGGGTTTTGTACCAATGGATTATTTGAACTGACATCCTGAACTTTCAAGGACCATCTTGGAGCTTCCAGACCCTTGATGTGAGTTTCAGACACTTTGGGACCCCTTGAGGAACTTTAGGAAGAAGTTCAAAAAGTTTGGAGAACTTTGGACCAACTTTGAATAAAAGTTGCATAGAGGGACCGACTCAACCTGGCAAGACAGGCTGCCAGCCTTCAACCGCGAGCCGGCCAAGCCAACCAGGTTTGTCCCGCTAAAAAATCCATTGCTCTAACTTCTAGAGATTGACCGGGACTATAGAAAATCTGAACCCTGCAAACCCTCACCAGATCCGGCTACATGAGGAGCATCGAGAGACCCTGCAAGAAAAAGCTCCAGAAAAGTTTCTAAGTCCGCTCGTAGAAAAGGTGACCGGGAGCAACCACGAGAGCCAAGGCGCCTGCCTTCCATAGCGTGCCGGCCTGGATTCCTGGGTTGCCCGGCTGAAGCGATCTTGAGAAATTTTCTATGTCCGCTCCAGGGAAGTTGATGGAGACCTCATCACAAGTCAGGCCGGCGAACCCTCACCGAATCCGGACCGGCAGGGAGCTTCGAGGGGCTTCGAGGAGAAAAGCTCCAGAAACATTTCTAAGTGTGAAGGTAGAAACTGAGACCAGGATCTACCGTGAGCTGTAGCCGCTCAGGGCTCCATCACGCCTGGCCTGAAACTTTGACTTTGGCCCGATCTATCACGAGCAGGTGTCACAATATGGTGCTACAATCTTCTAAGTGCTATATTTTATTAAACCTTCCCTACATTGCATGCTTGTCATTTTTATGTCATTTTAATGATGGAAATAGTTCATATTTTTATAAATTGGTGTTGGATTTTTGTTATGTGTTGTGTCTTAATTATTTACTGAAATGGTGTTTTTAAATGCTTTACATACCTGTCTTTGAAGTTAAGCCTGTGTGCTCGCAGCCACGTTACCAAGGGTTGAGCATAGGAATCATTTTCTAAGACCTATGCTGAGTCCTACCATGTGTTAGTGGCCTTATTGACAATGGCAGACCTACATTTGCCCCTACCAATAACCCACTTTCCAACAGTACATATTTAGAGCTCCCTTTCCATTTTTCCCTATCTGTATAACGTGTTAGCAGGCAGTATATTAGTGCAGATTTGGGAAAAGTATGAAAAATGCATTTCTTTACCATTTGGTCTGATGGGGAGCCATACAACTGATGTCCCATGCACCTATAACCCTTAGGCTGCGAGGCTCATGAGGTTGATGTGATATTCAAAAAGGGTCTGGGCCAAACCTGCAATTCGATAAGACGTAGTTCTCAAAACGTACACCTACCTTGCATTTGTTTTAACATCTGTGAAAATTGTGATCCAGTTTTGAACCTATGCTGCTTGTCTGGTATCCTAGGATTCATGGAAATAAGTACCCGGACCCATCTTCCAAACTGATGTCTTCATAATTTCATTACAAAAAAATAAAGAACATCAAATAATGCATTGACTCTAAATGTCACGGTAGAACCACTATACAGTTTTTACATTACATCACTTAGAAGAGTAAGTACCTTTTGTTTTCCTGATTTTTTTTCTGTGCTCGCTCAATGACTATGTATCTACTGTAGATATTTCGTACTTTTTTTTTTGTTTCTCTGTGCAATTTTTCCACTGCCAATAAAATTTAAAAAAATGTTATCAATCATCTCTAGAATCAAAAGAAATAATTGAGCATTTAGGGTTCTCCCCGTTAAGTATTCTGACCATCAAGAATATGGACAGAAAAGAGATTTCACACGTTGTCAAATGCCGCTGTCATTTAAACATATGGTAATATGCATTTATACAAAGACAGTAAGATATCAATGGCACAATTCAGCTATATGAATCATTTATTCACCAGATTTCAGCATCACTGTACAAATCCTCAGGATGTGTCTGAATAGAGCTTTGAGGCATGCACAGCCTTTGTTTACCACGCCTTACCTCTGTTCGCCTGTGTTCTTGTAGTTAATGATGTTAATGATGCGGAATTTCAACCAGTCAGATCTGCTTTAATGTTACTCTGTGAGACATTTCTCATTAACTCCTTAACCCCACGCAAAGGCACAGAGAAAAATAATCAATGGTCCTTTACTTGCATGCTGGAATCTAAACAAGCTATCTAATGTCTGCAGCATTATGTGGGGTTTCAAGTGCTTTCATATGAGGGAGAAGTGGATGAAAGAGAAGGAAGTTTTGGCAATTTAGGGTCCTCTCTGAAAGGTTCGTTGTTTTGGGAAAGAGTCAGCCACATGCTATGCTTGTTTTTGAGTATGATCACCGACTCAAAAAGGGCGAAAGGCTCAAAGACAAACCAGCATGGAGTTCACTATATCCCATGGGGCCACCAGTACGTCACTTTTTGTGACGTACTGGAGGCGCATTTCACTTCTCAATATTTACAAGGAGAGGAAATGCCACCCTGCGTGACTTTTCCTGTCATTGTAAATATGGCCCCTTCACATGCAGCACTTTGCATGGAAGGTGCATTCCATGGGTGTCCCGGTGGTTGTTCCCACGCAACACCCATGGAATGAGACACATTTCCATATTTACGAGGAATCGTAAATCTGAAAATGCGTGTCTTTGCAATGCCTCCCCAGGTGAGGCATGGCAAGATGCAACAAAGAGAAATGTTTTCATTTCTCTTCTTTTTTCCTCTTTCAAAGCGTGCTGCATTCTACATCACGCATTGAAAGAGAAAACTGCCTGTAGTGATTGTTTTGTGCAGGAAGGTTCCCCTTCCTGCACAAAAACAATCTCTCCCATGACACAGGCATCCTTGCACCATGGTGCAAGTGTGCCTGCGCCGGCGCATGGCTGCGGTTTGTGCGCCAGCGCAGGGTTAAGCACAGGAATGCAACATGTTATTGTAAATATGTTGCATTTCTGTGTTTCGGAAGTGCCGCAGCGTGGCGCAGCCACAGGGCTTGCGTTGCCGTGCTGCTGCACTTCCTTGTAGATCTACCCCCATGTGTCATCTCATTAACAAATGGCTTTCCCTGAGGAGTTCCTACAATCGGACATAACTTCACCCAACTTCTCGCTTGCTCTGGCTATTCACTTGTCTGAGTGGCCAATGCAGCTTTCATATAGAAAAAACTGATTGGAAATTCTATCAATACATAATAATGGGATATATGGGGATGGCGTTCAACTCAAGTTATGATTTAGAAATATGATAAGACATAAAAATTGACGAAGATTGCATTGACGGCATAGCCATATTTTCTATTCCCTTTAAGACCATTAACTGGGCAACATTCTGTTATATCATAAAATAATCTTGTCCGAAAGCAGATAGCTGTATCTGGGTTTAATTATTTCAGGAGAAAAAGAATATCAGGAGGTAGTATTTTTTTTTATACGGACATAAATGCTATTCCCACCACTAACCTCTGGGTGGCAGTATTGTATAACATATTTCTGTTAGCAAATTTTAACATTAGAAATAAAAAAAAGAGTAGAACTCGACTACACTCATTTCGGAATATTTATTTTACTTATACAACATCCTATCAAATAAATGTCAGCTGTGTGATAAGCAAGCGTACTCTTTGTACTTAACTTCACTTACACTGCTTAGGTCCTCATTACCAGTTATCGACTGGGAAGGCAATTATTATATATAACACCTTTTAAAATGCTATACAACTTTGTCGAAATTTAAAAGGTGCGGTAATTATCTCTTATTACATGTTGTGCCCTCTATAAATGAGACATAACATGCGGAATAGTATTTATGTATGCTAAATATTCCACTCTAATCTGAACAACTTGAATTGGGGACCTATGAAATCACTAAATGTTAATTCCATGCAGATAACTTATTGCAGTACAAGTACAACATGCTGAATGTTTGGAGTAGGAAAAAATGGCCACAATCAAACAATATATTTGATGTAAGTATTTTGATTTCTGCCTAATTTCTGCCTTAATTGACTTGTGGTTGACCAGTATTATATGACTTAAGTGACTGGAGCACTGAGAGGGTTGGAGGGCAGAAAACGAAGGGGCATATTATCATGGGGGTTTATCTCTGCATTTTTGGCTTTAAAAGCTAAGAAAGCGCAGATAAAATTATCTCCCTATTACCTAGCTGTCGCTAACACCAGTTAGTGACAGCTAGTAGGAGATAGCAACCATCTTGGGCCCCACTTTGCATGTCAGTGATATTTATCACTAATGACATGCAAAGTGGGCGTGCCAAGATGTTAGCGACTGGAAACAGTCGCTGACATCGCTATCTCCTATTACCAACTTTTGGAGAGATTCGCGCTAAGCACGAATATCTCCAAAAGCTAACACCTGCCCTGAGCAGTTCTTAGCCATGTTATCCAATGGGAGGTGGATAACACGGCTAAGAGCATTAGCTCGGTAATGCATGAATATCGCTGACTTTTCAGCGATATTCATGCATTGCGGCCGTTTTTTATCGCATTTGCGATAAACCTTGGTAATACCAAGGTTTATCTGCAATATAAATCGCCGCAGCTCAGCGGTAAAATTTTGTCTCTAACCAAGCAATAGCGATAATTATCGCTATTGCTTGGTAATATGCCCCGAAGAGTCTCTACATCATGAGAATCTTTACATCATTGCTTCCCTGATATAGTTTCAATTATATATTGCCAGTAGATAGTTATAGTTAGAACCAAAGTTTTTATAGGAAAAGCGTGTTTTGTTTTGCCAATAACTTTGGCGCCAATTGACGAATCTTGACGAAAGTTTAAAAAAAATCACCTTTTTGGTTCAGCTGCTGTGTTGAAAGTTTCAGGGTGATCTGCCAAGCAGGGGCTGAGCAAAAAGGGGGTACCAAAATGCATTTTCCGCATGATATGTCTATGGGGATTTTTTTACCACGACTACAGCCTGAACCGCTGAACAGAATGACACCAAATTTGACAGAAATCTAGATGCTGGTACAGAAATCGTGCTTTTTGTGAGTTGGTGACAATCTGTTCAGTAGTTTCAGAGATATTTAAGTAAACAAAATATATTTAGATATCTGGGAGCCCAACAGCCTACTGAGACCCTACTGAAATGTGATTGCCTGCCAATACTTTTAACAGAGTTTCACAAAAAAAATTAAAAAAAGAAAAGGGGGCCGTGTAGAAACACCCTGACCTTCCATGCCTCTTGGATGGTCACTTTTGAAAAAACATTTTGGTGTGATCTGTGAATCTGGTCAAAAAGTTTGAAACAAAATGGGGTCCCCTCCTAGGCTTTAGCAAAACTCTGAGGACCCCCACCTCCCCAAGGTACTGAACAATAGAAATATGATTGGGCCGCTTGTGCCCCCACTGCCCCAGGGACCGCCACCTCCCTGGGGTAGTAAAAGTAAATTAGGCACCGGGAGCAGTGAGGCTCCCCCACTGCCCCGGGGACCATCACCACTCTGGGGCACATACATTATTTTAAAAATATTGCAGGGGAGCTCCTTTGGCCTCCCTCTCAACCCCGAGGCCCGCCACCTCCCGGGGCACGGAACAATAGAAATGCACGGGTGCCAGCTTGTTCCCCCATAGCCCTGGGGACCGTCACCTCCCCAGGGCAGTAAATGTAAATTAGGGGTGAGGGAGCCATGTGGCCCGCCCTCTGAACTGGGGAACGCCATCTCCCTGGAGCATATACAGAATAATAAAGGGGTCCTTAGGGACCTCCACCTACGCGGGAATTCATGAAAGAACGTAGGGAGCCCTCAGGGCTGGCTCCAGCAATGCCACGGGGTGCCCATTCCCGGAATATTGCAGTATGTTATGGCTTGGTGGGAGAAACCATAGCAAACTCTGATACGCTTCATGCAAGTGATAGCTTTTGAAATGCTCTTGCTTGCACGAAGTAGAGAGATTGATTTTGGACAAAGAGAACTGCAGGGTAGCAGCTCCCTCTCAAAAGCACTACTGGCTCCCGCAGAATGCTGGGAGTGGGAAGGGACCGTGGGGGCCATCAGGCTCCCCCCACAGTCCTATTTTAAATGGGCTGGGGAAAGGGTTCCCGGGGCCCAATTCAGCACAGCCCCCTTCCTCATCTGTAAAAAGCCACGTCCCAGGGATGGGGCACCCTCCCTTCTGTCATAAAAAAATATGAAATTAAAGGGCAGGTCCTGGGGTATGGTGTCCCCAGGGCAAAATTGCCCATGGTTGCATCCTTTCTTCCTTCGTTTAAAAAAAAGATTAGAAATAAAAAGAAATACAGAGCAAATAGTGATGGGGTCCCCAGGCTGTTTCAGCCTGGGGAGAGAGGTGTGTGCCCCCCTTCCCATTCTAAAAATGCCTGACCGGGGGCATAGGGTCTCCAGGGCCAACTACGGCCCATAGAAGGGGTGTCACATGGCCCCCCTTCCCTTATAATTTGATGCACGACTTTCCATTCATGCCTCCTGGTGAACTGGTGGTGGGAGGATGAAGTCCCCTTGGCTGCTCATGTATATTAGGGTCCAACAAGACCCCCTGTTACCTCGTGTAACTCCCACACAGCTGTATTGTTGAGAGGTTATTGGAGGCCATGCCCCCTTTCTCAACTACTCTGCAAACATGCATCTTGGCACATTGCTTGTGGGGGGATGATGTCCCCTTTTTTTCTGAAGGTATCAGGACTACAGTGGACCTCTTCCTCCAACCATTAGTGCGGTAGGAGCTTAGGGCCAGATGTAGGTAGCCAAATACCGGTCGGTAACGGCCGATTTCGGCCGTTACCGACCGGTATTTGGCTTTTGACATGTAGGGGGCAGGAAACAGGCCATTTCGGTAATTTTACCGATTCGGTAAATATACCGGTCGGTAAATTTACCGACCGGTATTTTTACAGAATCGGTAAAATTGAGATGTAGGTGGGACTCTTCTGAGTCCCACAAGCCCTACAAATTCGGTATTTTGCCATCAAATTCAATTTGATGGTAAAATACCGATTCAGTTGTGCATGCACATGTGTGCATGCACACCTGTGCCATATGACAGGCAGACCTGCCCTTAGGGCAGTATGCCTGCCACATGGCCCCCGAACCTTTTTTGGGGGTGCTAGAGGGTGTCAAAGTGACACCCCCTGCACCCTTGTCAAATTCGGTATTTACTGATTCGGTAAATACCAACCGGTAATGCCCCATTCATTCCTATGGGCTTCAAAGCCCATAGGAATGAATGGGGCATTACCGGTCGGTATTTACCGAATCGGTAAATACCGACTTTTAAAGATTCGGTAAATCCACATCTGGATTTACCTACATCTCGGTACTTCTATTTTACCGATTCATAAATACCGAATCGGTAAAATTCGGTATTTATGAGTCGGTAAAATAGAATTACCTACATCTGGCCCTTAGTTTGTAGAGTGGTGGAGAAAGGGGGTGTGTCCACCAAAAACCTCTTGGCAATCCATAGCATCGCACCTCCTGGTGCACCACTAGTTGAGGGATGAAATCCCCTTGGCTGCTGAAGATCCTTGGGGGCAAACAACCTCTCCTGTTACCTCCAGTAAGACCCACACAGCGGGATTGCTAAGAGGGCTTCATAGACCACGTTCCCTTTGTCCACCACTCTGCAAACACTAACACCATTACTACTGAAAAAGCTATAGAAATTCTCTGGAAAAAAACAAAGGTTGCAGGGACGTTATAGTTAGGCCCAGGTTTCACGCCTACAAATCCAGTACAGCAGATATAATTAGTGCAAATGACATCATCCACAGAACCACTCAGACATCTATTCACATACACACACAACCACTCAGACTCCCACCCACACACTCATACAACCACTCACTCACTCCTACACTCACTTACCCATGCAGCAACTTACACACCAACTCACATACCCATACAACCACTCAGACACCCGCTCACACACAGATACGCACAGTCACACAGCGACTCACTTAATATATGTTAGCAATAGTATCACTCATTAGTAGTACACAAAGTATACTAATTACCTTTTTGTAGTACCTTAGTATATATGTTCAAAACTCCTAAACGTTTAGAAAATTCTCAGAATCACTGGATGATATTATCATTGAATGTCATCAATGATGTCATTTGTGATGTTATCCGTGATGTCATCAGTGACGTTACTGACCATGTAGTTAGTGATGTAATATGTGAGGTCCTAAGCAGTGCATTGAAAGAGAGTAAGTTATAGTTAGCTCAGATAACTAGAACTGCTGAATTTCTAAGGTTTTGTGCATGTATAATCTAAGGCTAACTATAACGTCCCTAAAACCTTTGGTTTTCTTTATTCTAAGGTTTTTTATAATCCTTTTCGGAACTATAAACTCCCCATAACATTTGCTTTTTTCAATGAAATACTATTTGTTTATGTTATTTCCAAACTATAACGTTGCTGTATTTAGTGAATTTAAAAGGAAATGTAGTGAATGTAAAAGTTTTTTAAAATGTTATATCCTTATTGTAACCATTGAGAGTCGGTGTGTGAGTGGCTGTATAGGTTAGTGAGTGGGTGTATGAGTGGCTGTATGGGTCTGTGAGCGGGTATGTGAGTGGCTATAGGGTGTGTGAGTGGGTTTGTGAGTGTCTAAGTGGATCTTTGAGGGGATATGTGAGTGGCTGTATAGGTGTGTGAGTGGCTGCATGGGCCTGTGAGTGGGTATGTGACTATTGGAGTGGGCCAGTGAGTGGGTGTGTCACTATCTGAATGGTTCTATGAGTGGGTGTGAGAGTGTCTGAGTGTTGTTCTGTAAATGGGTGTGAAAGTGTCCAAGTGGGTGTGTGAGTGTCTGAGTGGGTTTGTGAGTGAGTGTGTGAGTGGCTATGTGGTTCTGTCATTGGGTGTGTGAGTATCTGTGTGGGTCCATGAGTGGGTGTGTGAGTGCCTACATAGGCATATGAGTGAGTGTCTGAGTGGGTCTGTGAGTGGGTGTGAGAGTGTCTGAGTGGGTTTGTATGAGAAAGCCATCCTTTCTGCCCTGATCATCCCCATTTTGCACTTGGTACTGGTTGTAACTGACTGACTGTGCCCTGGTCCAGGGCCACTGTTCTGATCATAAGGATATTCAAATTAGATGGAATTATAATTGGTACTGACAGCCTAGCTGTAAATCTCTAGTATATAATAGGGCATGTAGGTTCAGAGGCCCATTAGACTTCATGTACTGAAGTCTGCCCCACTATGGTGCCTACTGTCAATTCAATTCAAATAATCTTTATTCGGATAAGAATATCCATAAAAGTACAATTTGTCACTACCAAAACAGATACAATAAATGTTAAAAACATATAAATATACATTATCAACCAATACAAATACTCAATACAGAGATAAAAACATGATAAAAAAGGGGTTGGATGGGCCTTAGGACTAGCAGCTTAAATGGCACTGTGCAAAATGTAAATCGGAACAATTTGTGCAAAGCAATCAAAGGTTTCAAGTAAAGTGCAATAATGTGCAATCGGGCTTGGCAATGCAAACGGTTTTAGGTAGATCTGTGCAAAGTCAGTAATAATTTACATGAAAATACATTCATATTTAATGAAACAACGATAACTTCCGAGTAGATCCCAAAATTATTATACACAGAGGCAACCTATGACAAAGTTAAAATGATGGTTAAAAACAAGGTAATGGGTGCATACAACATTAAAATTCATACATTGAAGCTCGAGAACGCACTGCAGCTTGGGGGAATGTGCTTACTCGAAAAATCAGATCATCGATTCCTAGATTTAGTATTTCAAGATATGCAAAGTAATTTTAAAGGCAGCACTGCCTTCGGGATGCCTTTACCGTAAATGTGCATGCAAGTTCGACTTTGGATTTAAAGGCACTTCCATAGTCTCCAACAACGTTATTTTTACATATGTCACCTCTAAGGTCTCCCCTAGCTGCCCCAGGGTTAGGGTGCCTTGTGCAAGCAGATATTTTATTTAATTATACATATTGACATGAGCCACCTAAGAATATACTTCATGGTATCTAATTAATAGTTAAGATACATCCAACAAATTGCCATTGTTAGATTTAAAATAACTATTACATAAAATAAGTTATTAAACTTTCCTCTTCTGTGAGCTAAAACCCAGCTTTCAAGCTACCCTCTCCTGATTGACTAGCATTTCCCAGGCTGAGCCAGAGATGCTTGATGACGTGTGAATTGACCTGTCATTATACACAATGGATTTCTTGTGAGTGGAGAGCTTTAGCTGAAAAAGTCAAAAGGCAGGAAGAAGGTGGGGGAGCCAAACTCACCCTTAAAGGTAGAATGAGAGTTTAGGACCAACACAGACTGATTCCCACATCATGCACCCCGCCACACAGGAGCTTTAGAAATTAGATTAGAGAGGGTGTTAGCAGGAATGCGTTAGTGAAACTTAGCTACACCACTCAGTTCCCTTAGCCTGATCTAACCCCAAAGGAGAGACGTTATCCATTTTGCATTTTGAGAAAATGGTGCTTTCAGGAAAAAAAATGCAACACTTTGGAGGAAGTGGTCATACACCTGGGTGGCACCCTGCATCCCACTGTGAATACATATGGGAAAAGCAGAGGTCCTCAGATCTGCTGCCTTAAACTACAAGGAGAAAAAGGACTGCACTGCTGGAATCTGAATCTGCACCCAAAGGACTGCACTCTGAAGGACTGCACCTGCTGCAATATCTGGTACTACTGCCCTAATTACTTTGCCTTGCTTCAAGAAGGATTAAGGGGTTGAATACCTGCAAGCTACAGGTTAACAAAACCCACCTGCATCATCTCCAACAAGAGTTCCCATCCTGGAGTGTGTCCAGTGCACTTTTAATGATTGGCCAAGGTGCACTGTGGTAATTGTAGTCCTGATATCCCAAGGACCACCTAGGAGATTCCAAAATTCTAGATTTTTGGACACTTTGATCCCGCAAGGCATCCTTCTGGATGAAGATTCAGAAGTTTGGTGATGTTTGGGAACTTTTTATCAACAAGCTCCATAATGCGACCGGCTCAACTTCAAGAGTCAAGCCGGCTACCTTTGATTGAGGTCCAGCCCAGATTTCAGGTTCACCCTGCTGAAAGCTTCAGAGCTCCATAGTACTTCCAGGATTTGACAGAGGCTGCGTGGGGAAGTAGTCCAATGATGTTGCATCAAACTCGACCTGCTGAAAGCAACCACTCGACGTCGGGAGAAAAATCCTCCAGAAAAGTTTCTAAGTCTGAAAGTTACATTTTGACCTAGGCCTACCGCTTAGTGTATCCGGCCAAAGCTCCTTCGCGGTTGGTGTCATACTTTGACTTTGCCCCTGTCAAGCGCGACCAGATGTCCCAAAGTGGAGCTATATGTTTACACGCACTAAACAGTGTTATTCTTTAAAAATTCATATCTCTGAGTCACTACATTCGTTTTTTGTTGTTTTGGTGTCTCTTTGCTCACAAAAATATAATCTAATGTTATAAATTGGTGTTGGAATCTTGATTGTGTGTTGGGTCTTACTTAGTTAATGCATTGGTGTTTTAACATGCTTTACACACATGTCTCCGTTATGCCTGCCTGCTTGTTGCCAACTATCAAGGGAATGATTTATTGAGACCTTGACTGACCCTCTTATTGTGTTTGTGGCCTTACTACTAGTGGTAAGTCACTACGTATCACTACTACTAATCCACTTTCCAACATTTGGTGTTCAGTGGTGAGAATACATATTTGTATTTAAATGACATCATATAGTAAATTAAGTTAATATCTTTACAAATCCTTTAATTGTATTTTAAGATTATGAAATTTGGACTAAACCTATCTTTAATCCATATTTGAGTTGTTCTAAATTTGTTCTATTTCTGCTTTGCAATGTTTGTGTGACACAAAACTAAGGATACCATGGAGCTAGATCTGGCTACCCTGACTAAACTCACAGCGACTGATCTTAGGGTTCAGTGTAGGGCTGGTGGACTACCTGCTACTAACAAGATTAGGAAGGCAGAGTCGGTTAGGACCCTTAAGACCTGGGTGAGATTAGCTCCAGAGAATGAACGTGAGGGTGATGTTGACCCCTCCAACAACATCCCAGAGGATGATTATTATGATAGTTCTTCCATTGCTTCCAGTACTAGGTTTGTCATTCCAACAGGTGGGAGGAGTTCAGAAGGATGTCCCTAAGAGAGAGGGAGCTAGTCCTGGAGAAGAGGAAAGTGACCCTAGCTGAGAAGAAATAGGAGAGGGAGGAGAAAAGAAATTGTGGCAGTAAAAGTGAAGAAGAGATTAAGATGTCCTGGGGTTGTGGGATTGATCCCAAGATCCCCAAGGGGATAGTCCCTAGGTATGTAGTTGAGGGTGACATTGACAAATGGCTGACTGCATTTGAGAGGGTCCTTGAGCTGAGAAGTGCCCATTTTAAGTATTGGGGATTATTTCTGTGATAATTGATCACAGTCACTGGAAGGTATAGGCTCATGACCCTGAGGGGGGAAGAGGGGAAATCCTATCAACACATGAAGAGATGCCTAGTCAAGAAACTTGGTCTGATCCTAGAGCAGTACTGGGTAACGTTCAGGGTCACCCAGAAAGTGTGCACACAGCCCTGGTGAACTTTGTTGACATCTCAGTGAATGTTCTAGAGCGTTAGATTGTAGGGAATAATGTCAGTCCTTATGAGGGGCTATATTATTTAATTCTTAAAGAGCATATCCTAACCCATTGTGTACAGTAGAAGTTACAGCAGTACCTAGAGGACTCTAAGCTGTCAGATCTCAGAGAGCTAGGTGATGCAGCGATTGAGTGGGTAAGAACAGGGTTTCTAATCTGCACCAGGGGGTGATCAAATGAAAGGAGGGCCCCAGGGAAAAGCCGAGGGGAAAGATGGTCAAAAACAGGAGTCTTCTTAAGACCTACAAAACTCTGTGCAGGGGGGGGGGGGGCTGAGCCAATCCAACATCAAGGGGAGGGGGTTTAAGGGACAGTCTAGTTGCCTCTTGATCCCTCAAAGTTGGCTACGTGTTTTGACTGTAATCAGCCGGGGCACAAAAGAGGAGATGCTGCCTGCTCAAAAAAAAACTCACTGCTGGGAATTCCTGGGGATTGCTAGTGTAGGAGCGGGGGTAGGGATTTTCCCAGGGATGGGGAAGGGTTTGACAGAGGCAACCTTAGTGTTCTTGGGTGAGGTGGATATTGCCAACTCGGCAGCTTTGCCTCCCAGCTTGATGAGGTACAGGCAGAGGTCTAAAAACAATGAAACTGGGGTTAAGGCTCTGAGATATACAGGAGCCAGTGTGATTGTAGTCACAAAGAAACTGGTTTCTCCAGGGAAGATCATACCTGGTGTGTATCACAAGGTAACCTGTACAGACAGCAGAATCAAACTCCATTGCATGGCAATGGGGAGGTTTGACAGGCCCTAAGAAGATAGTTGTATCTCCTGCAATCCCAGTGGACTGTCTACTGGGAAATCATTTTGAAGCATATGACTGGTCAGGGATGGCTGGAATGGTCCATCCAATGATGATGTGGGTTCATGAGTGGGTAGGTGCTGTGACCAGGTCACACACTATCCGGAAGAGAAATGCAGGACACTTGGACCCTGCAACAATGTGCCAAGTGTCCCAGGACAAGGGGAAGGGGTCTGGTGAGCCAGTCCTAAGACCTCAAGAGGTGCTGCAGGGATCTGACCCTTAGGGGGAGGATCTAACCCCCGAGAAAGGGATCCCATCCAATGTAGATCTGTCAGATTTGACAGAATTGGCAAGAGCTGATGGACCCTCTAGAGATGAATTTTGTCAGGAATAGAGAGACTTCCCCACCCTTGAAAGCTTGAGGCAGCCTACCTCAAAGCAAGATGAGTGGGTGCCAGTGGATTCCACAGAGTCTACTGGGAGCATGGGGCTCCTAACACTGAGGCCCGAAACCTCAAGGAAGGGGCCACCAGGAGGTTGGAGGATCCACAGAAGTACAGATACTTCCTCCTGACCTTAAGTCATGATATCGCCTTGCAGGTCATCTGGGGCAGAACAAGACTTTGAACCGTTTGGTAAACCAGTTCTACCGGCCCCATTTGGCTGAACATATAAAGGAGTTCTGTAGCTCCTGTGTCACCTACCAGGCCAGTGGGAAGACAGTGGACAAGCCAAAGGATCCCCTGATACCACTGCCAGTGGCTGGAACTCCCTTTGAGACTGTTGTGGAAGAGGTGTGGCGCCGCGGCCAGGGCGACTGACGCTGGAATCTGGGGACCACGGTTCGATCCCCGGCTACGGCGGCAGGTCAGCCCAGCGCCATGTGACTCTGGGCAATAGCTCGCTTAATCTTCCCGACGGCCCCCCAGCGCCTAGAGACCCTTACGGGTGATTGTGCGCTTTACAAATGTGGACTTTACTTTACTTTTACTTTTACTGTTAGTCCCCTAGAACCACCAATTGTATCAGGGAATAAGTATATCTTGGTAGTAGTGGATCATGCCACAAGATACTCTGAAGCAATACCCCTCAGGACTGTCACTGCTCCTTCAGTGGCTAGGTTCTTATTTGGTGTGTTGACCAGATTGGGTTTCCCAAAGGAAGTGGTTTCAGACAGAGGCACAAACTTTATGTCCAGCTATCTAAAGGCGATATGGGATGCATGTGATGTTACCTACAAGTTCACCACCGAATATCATTCCCAGACTAATGGTCTGGTGAAGAGGTTCTATAAGACCGAGGAGGGCATGATTAATGTTTTGTCTGACAAATGCAGGAGGAGATCAGATATTCTCCTCCCATGCCTACTGTTTGCGTACAGGGAGGTCCCGCAAAAAGAGGTTGGCTTTAGCCCCTTTAAGTTGTTGTTTCGGCACCTTGCCAGAGGACTACTGGGGCATATTATCAATAGGGTTTATCTCCGCTTTTTTGGCTTTAAAAGCCAAGAAAGCGGAGATAAAATTATCTCCCTATTACCTAGCTGTTGCTAACACCAGTTAGCGACAGCTAGTAGGAGATAGCGACCATCTTGGGCCCCGATTTGCATGTCAGTGAAATGTATCACTAATGACATGCAAAGTGGGCGTGGGACCCAAAGTGGGGTGGAGAAGTGTGGCTCACTGGTTAGAGGAGGCAGACCCTGAAGCAGAGGTCAGACCCGGGACCAGGGTTCAATTCCCGACGCGGCAGGGTCTTGAGCCTAAATAACCACAGACTCGATAATTCTCGTTTCGGTGCCTACTCGAATCATGGGTTCACACTCTGCAGCTCTGGGCATTAGCCTGCTTAATCTCCACTACGGCCCCCCGCGGCGGGATGCCTGGCTTTCACCTTGGGGGAAGCCAGGACGGGTTCCCGAGGCAAGCGCCGAGATGCCTACGGGTAATCGAGCGCTATATAAGAACACATAATAATAATAATAATAAATAAGATGTTTGAAAATGGAAACAGTCGCTAACATCGCTATCTCCTATTACCAACTTTTGGAGATATTCGCGCTAATTATTTCGAAGACACTTGGATTGGTCATCTTAGCAGGTCGGGTCGCAGGAGGAAGCCACATTTCCATGTGGAGTGGTGGAACTGCTACACGACCTGCTTAGAAGGAGAGGCAAAAACAAACAATGCCATAGAGGTATGGCACAACTCCTTCAACCACACAATTGGCAAACCTCATCCGAATTTCTATCATTTCTTGGAAACTTTGAGGAAGGAGCAAAGTTTTCAAGAAATGAGAATGTCACAATCATTAACAGGTAGTCTGAACCCACGCATCTCTAAAAGATCAAGAGAAATGTCTGAACGACTATTGGCAGTTTTACAACAGTTTTCGTTGTGTGTGGCTTCAGACTACCTAGATAATGTTGCACACATACTCCACTACTAATATTCCATTCATTTTTACTTTCCTGTTTTGCCCTAAATTACAGTACAACACATTTAATTTGGCTTTTTTATTTGGCTTTAAAAAAAAAAAAAAAATCGGATCACCTTACCTTTGAAACCTTCTTTTTTCTTTTTTTCTTGTCTTTAATGCAATCCAATATAATCCAAAGCCATGCTTGTTTTGTATTCCATTTTTCCAAAACCATTTTAAAACAACAAGTAAAAAAATACTGTAGTTGCTTTTTTAAAAAAATGAAAATGCATTGTTTTCTTCTCCAATTCGAAGCAATCTCCAACTCCAAACAAATCGAAAATATATCCATCTTCTTGCTGTTCTTGAAACCCAAAATCCAAAAAAAACAAATAAAGATGTATCCTCTTGCTTTTCTCCAAATCGGCACTCCTTTAAAATCCATTTCCCAAAATGTAATTCCACCTAAATTCAAACTCCATAAACAAACCAAAGATATGATCCATGATTCCTTAAATCCACCACGATAAACGATCCATTTTCTCCAGTGGAAATCCAATATTCGTAAATCGATCTTCTTGCGACGGAATCCCGAACAAACCAAATCTCAAAAATACATTTCCAAACTATTGTTTAACTAATTTTATAAATTATTAAAGCATACAAAGCAAAAATGTTAAACACACACGTGACCCGACATAGGCATACTCTTTCAAAGTGATCTTGAACATGCTGAATGTAACCTAAACATCCTATTTACATATTCTACACCTCCCTATTCTTTCCTTGCAATAAATGTATTCCGATACTTTATTTAATATAAATTAAAACTTTAAAAAGTTTCCTACCTGCGCGCAGATCTCAATGCTTCAGCTCTCTATAGCGACGCTCCTCAATATGGCTACCTACATGTTTGACGTTCACGCGTTAACGTCATCAGAAGCTGCAAAAAAAAAAAAGGATTTTTTTTATTTAACTTTATTTAGTTAATAAACAGTTAATATTACTTCTTTTCATAAAAGATTAAAATATGTGAAAAAATGTCTTTAAATGTACTCTAACCAAAAATACATTTATTTTCATTTTTACAAGAATAAAGTGTGTCGTAATAAATTATTTTAAATATCTTTTAAATTTAAACATGTTTATTATTAATTCTATTAAATGTTTATAAAAATATGAAATTATTCTTACCTTGAACATGCTCTCTTTTCAATGTTTTACGAACCCAGTCACTCTACAGCCAGCTTCAAATTCCAGGTACGCGATCTTCACATAGAGAGCTATTGAAATAAATGTAGGACAATTCCTTCCATTGCAATCAATGATAAAGCGTGTGAATTTTTCATAAAAATATTTTAAACATATTTTCACATTAATTAAAACTTCTTTTTTAACTTCCATAATTTATATAAAAAATTCTAAAAATATTTTAAATATTAAATTAGACTGTTAATTAATTATAAAAATTAAAAATAACCAGATTTAATTTTATTTATTTATTGCAAGTGGGTTGTAATCAAACAATATTTATTACATATATGACAAGTAATTTTTTTTAATTTTAATTAAGGTATATATAAAAGTAGAGTAAAAGCTGGAAAGTATTGGATTATAATTTTCTATTCTTAATCCTAATCCTAGGGTAAATGCTGGATAGTGTAGGGGTTAAAATTACTATTCTAACTCCAAGGGGGTGTAATACTAGGGAACGTGCTGGATAGTGTAGGTGGTTAAAATTACTATTCTAACTCCAGGGGGGTGTAAAACTAGGGTAAGTGCTGGATAGTGTAGGTGGTTAAAATTACTATTCTAACTCAAGGGGGGTGTAATACTAGGGTAAGTGCTGGATAGTGTAGGTGGTTAAAAAGTACTATTCTTACTCCAGGGGGGTGTAATACTAGGGTACGTGCTGGATAGTGTAGGGGTTAAAATTACTATTCTAACTCCAGGGGGGTGTAATAGTATTGTAAGTGCTGGATAGTGTAGGGCTTAAAATTACTATTCTAACTCCAGGGGGGTGTAATACTAAGGTAAGTGCTGGATAGTGTAGGGGTTAGAATTACTATTCTAACTCCAAGGGGGTGTAATACTAGGATAAGTGCTGGATAGTGTAGGTGGTTAAAATTACTATTCTAACTCCAGGGGGGTGTAATACTAGGGAAAGTGCTGGATAGTGTAGGTGGGTAAAAATTACTATTCTAACTTCAGGGGGGTGTAATACTAGGGTAAGTGCTGGATAGTGTAGGGGTTAAAATTACTATTCTAACTCCAGGGGGGTGTAATACTAGGGTAAGTGCTGGATAGTGTAGGGGTTAAAATTACTATTCTAACTCCAGGGGGGTGTGATACTAGGGTAAGTGCTGGATAGTGTAGGAGTTAAAATTACTATTCTAATCCAGGGGGTGTAATACTAGGGTAAATGCTGGATAGTGTAGGAGTTAAAATTACTATTTTAACTCCAGGGGGGTGTAATACTAGGGTAAGTGCTGGATAGTGTAGGACTTAAAATTACTATTCTAACTTCAGGGGGGTGTAATACTAAGGTAAGTGCTGGATAGTGTAGGGTTTAAAATTACTATTCTAACTCCAGGGGGGTGTAATACTATTGTAAGTGCTGGATAGTGTAGGTGATTAAAATTACTATTCTAACTCCAGGGGGGTGTAATACTAGGGTAAGTGCTGGATAGTGTAGGTGGGTAAAAATTACTTTTCTTACTTCAGGGGCGTGTAATACTAGGGTAAGTGCTGGATAGTGTAGGGGTTAAAACTACTATTCTAACTCCAGGGGGGTGTAATACTAGGGTAAGTGCTGGATAGTGTAGGGGTTAAAACTACTATTCTAACTCCAGGGGGGTGTAATACTAGGGTAAATGCTGGATAGTGTAGGTGGTTAAAATTACTATTCTAACTCCAGGGGGGTGTAATACTAGGGTAAGTGCTGGATAGTAAAGGTGGGTAAAAATTACTTTTCTAACTTCAGGGGGGTGTAATACTAGGTTAAGTGCTGGATAGTGTAGGGGTTAAAACTACTATTCTAACTCCAGGGGGGTGTAATACTAGGGTAAGTGCTGGATAATGTAGGGGTTAAAATTACTATTCTAACTCCAAGGGGTGTAATACTAGGGTAAGTGCTAGATAGTGTAGGTGGTTAAAATTACTATTCTAACTCCAGGGGGGTGTAATACTAGGGTAAGTGCTGGATAGTGTAGGTGGTTAAAAAGTACTATTCTAACTCCAGGGGGGTGTAATACTAGGGTAAGTGCTGGATAGTGTAGGGGTTAAAATTACTATTCTAACTCCAGGGGGGTGTAATAGTATTGTAAGTGCTGGATAGTGTAGGGCTTAAAATTACTATTCTAACTCCAAGGGGGTGTAATACTAAGGTAAGTGCTGGATAGTGTAGGGGTTAAAATTACTATTCTAACTCCAAGGGGGTGTAATACTAGGATAAGTGCTGGATAGTGTAGGTGGTTAAAATTACTATTCTAACTCCAGGGGGGTGTAATACTAGGGAAAGTGCTGGATAGTGTAGGTGGGTAAAAATTACTATTCTAACTTCAGGGGGGTGTAATATTAGGGTAAGTGCTGGATAGTGTAGGGGTTAAAATTACTATTCTAACTCCAGGGGGGTGTAATACTAGGGTAAGTGCTGGATAGTGTAGGGGTTAAAAATACTATTCTAACTCCAGGGGTGTGTGATACTAGGGTAAGTGCTGGATAGTGTAGGAGTTAAAATTACTATTCTAACTCCAGGGGGGTGTAATACTAGGGTAAATGCTGGATAGTGTAGGTAGTTAAAATTACTATTCTAACTCCAGGGGGGTGTAATACTAGGGTAAGTGCTGGATAGTGTAGGGGTTAAAATTACTATTCTAACTCCAAGGGGGTGTAATACTAGGGTAAGTGCTGGATAGTGTAGGGGTTTCAATTACTATTCTAACTCCAGGGGAGTGTAATACTAGGATAAGTGCTGGATAGTGTAGGGGTTAAAATTACTATTCTAACTCCAGGGGGGTGGCATACTAGGGTAAGTGCTGGATAGCGTAGGGGTTACAATTACTATTCTAACTCCAGGGGGGTGTAATACTAGGGTAAGTGCTGGATAGTGTAGGGGTTAAAATTACTATTTTAACTCCAGGGGGGTGTAATACTAGGGTAAGTGCTGGATAGTGTAGGGCTTAAAATTACTATTCTAACTCCAGGGGGTGTAATACTAAGGTAAGTGCTGGATAGTGTAGGGTTTAAAATTACTATTCTAACTCCAGGGGGGTGTAATACTATTGTAAGTGCTGGATAGTGTAGGTGGTTAAAATTACTATTCTAACTCCAGGGGGGTGTAATACTAGGGTAAGTGCTGGATAGTGTAGGTGGGTAAAAATTACTTTTCTAACTTCAGGGGGGTGTAATACTAGGGTAAGTGCTGGATAGTGTAGGGGTTAAAACTACTATTCTAACTCCAGGGGGGTGTAATACTAGGGTAAGTGCTGGATAGTGTAGGGGTTAAAATTACTATTCTAACTCCAGGGGGGTGTAATACTAGGGTAAGTGCTGGATAGTGTATGGGTTAAAATTACTATTCAAACTCCAGGGGTGTGTGATTCCAGGGTAAGTGCTTGATAGTGTAGGAGTTAAAATTACTTTTCTAACTCCAGGGGGGTGTAATACTAGGGTAAATGCTGGATAGTGTAGGTAGTTAAAATTACTATTCTAACTCCAGGGGGGGTGTAATACTAGGGTAAGTGCTGGATAGTGTAGGGGTTAAAATTACTATTCTAACTCCAAGGGGGTGTAATACTAGGGCAAGTGCTGGATAGTGTAGGGGTTAAAATTACTATTCTAACTCCAGGGGGGTGTAATACTAGGATAAGTGCTGGATAGTGTAGGGGTTAAAATTACTATTCTAACTCCAGGGGGGTTTAATACTAGGGTAAGTGCTGGATAGTGTAGGGGGTAAAATTACTATTCTAACTCCAGGGGGGTGTAATACTAGGGTAAGTGCTGGATAGTGTAGGGGTTAAAATTACCATTCTAACTCCAGGGGGGTGTAATACTAGGGTAAGTGCTAGATAGTGTAGGGGTTAAAATTACTATTCTGACTCCAAGGGGGTGTAATACTAGGGTAAGTGCTGGATAGTGTAGGGGTTAAAATTACTATTTTAACTCCAGGGGGGTGTAATACTGCGGTAAGTGCTGGATAGTGTAGGGGTTAAAATTACTATTCTAACTCCACGGGGGTGTAATACTAGGGTACGTGCTGGATAGTGTAGGGTTAAAATTACTATTCTAACTCCGGGGGGGTGTAATACTAGGGTAAGTGCTGGATAGTGTAGGGGTTAAAATTACTATTCTAACTCCAGGGGGGTGTAACACTAGGATAAATGCTGGATAGTTTAGGATTTCAAATTACTATTTTTTAATACTAGAGTATTAATTTCTTTTAAACACTTTATTTTATTATTTTTTATTTTTTAACAAATCAACTTTAATTATTAATACGTGAGTAATAATTTTTTTTTTAAATGAATGTTAATTAAAAAAAATTAAATTAAAAGTCTTAGGAGTCTAAAGAGTTTTAATTATTTACAAATTTGCAAAAATACTCTAGTACCAAAAAAATACTCAAGTATATAAATAAAACCTAAATAAAAAAAATATATTAAACTTCCCCAAGAATGCGTTGTAATAGCATGCGTTGTAATGACATCTGCGTTGTAATAGCATGCGTTGTAATGACACGCGTTGTAAAAGATCCTGCGTTGTAAAAGTTGCGTTGTAAAAGCAGTGCATTGTAATAGTTGCGTTGTAATGGTTGTTCACCGACAATGGCAATGCAGAAGGACTTTCTAGGTTTTTCTACATAGCTGATAAGGATTACCAGGCCGTAGGTTAGTTACTAACCCTGGACGAAGTACTACGCTACGCTTGCGTAGTTTGCGCTACTTTGCACTACGCGAATTGCACGTAGCACAGTGCAGACACGCGTAGCGTAGCGGTCATTTTTTGCTTGCTCGTGGTCCTCAATGTCAAGTTGGCGACCGCGAGTGAGCAAAATGACATCCCAGCAAGACTTTTTCCTCGTTGGAAAAAGTCTTGGAAAATAGCATGAAAAATAAACCTCCTGTCTAAGTGCCGCACTTTCCGCATTACCCCATCTAATTACCTCCTCTATCCATATATGTAGTGGGGGACTCCTAGGGGATTTCCATCTCATAGCAATTGATGGGATCGCTAGTATAAGCGCTAGGTCTAGAAATTTCAAGTGTACCTTCTGGGCTGTGGTGCACCTGCGTATACCCAGTAGTCCTTCCAATATGTTGTCTGACATTGGAAGGTGTGTGATTTCTCCCAGCATGTTGCGGATGTGTCCCCAGTACTCCCTGAGATGCAGGCAATCCCACAGCATATGTACAAAATCAGCCTCCTCCTCCATACACCTTGGACAATGGTTCTGGGTTTCTGGGAACATGCAGTGTATCTGTTTCGGGGTTAGATACGCTCTATGGAGTACCATATACTGTATAAACTTGAGTTTTGAGTTACGGGAGACCCGCTTAGGGTGTTCTAAAATACCCTCCGAGGCTTTATCTGAGATTACCATATCCGTAGTTTCTGCCTATTTTCCATAAGGCAGGCAGAGGCATGCGTCCGGATGCTGGTGTATAGCCACTTAACTAGGTGTCCACCTTTCCCCATATAATAAAGCAGATGTACCATGTCATGCTGTGGAGGCTGACTACGCTGTGGTACCCATGAAGTCCTGATGTAATGCACTATCATTGCATGCAATAAGTAAAGGCGATCAGAAGCCCCTGTGGCCTTCACAAATGTATCGTGACCCAGAAGTACCCCATCCCCAAAGAAGGAACACACTCCTACGACTCCCGCGGCATCCCGAGCCCGTAGCCTTGCCATTGTAAGTCCACTGCCCATGACTGGCAGCCCCAATAGTGGGATATTGGACGTGTAGGGGATCGCATCCGATGTGTACTGCAGTGCCTTTTTCCAGCAGTGCAGTGCCGTTTTTAATAGCGGAGGACCATCCGATGGTATCTTCTCCCTTGGAAGTAGCATACTATGTAGTTTACCCCTTTCCAGATCCTGTGTAGTATAATTTATCTCTGGCAAGTTCCTGCCTGTTGTCCAGAAAGACAGCCATTGCAGCTGGGATGCATAATAGTATGCTCAGAAATCAGGAACTCCTAAACCTCCCCTGTCAGATTTTAACTGTAACTTCTTGGGATTTACCCTGCACCTACCACTGCAATGCAGTATCTCTTCTTTTAGGCCGCACACTATGTCTCAAATTCAGCCGCTAAGTGATGATTAGCAGTCCAATCTGCGAGCATTAGTTCAGTAACTAGCGGTTTTGCACATAATAATGCCCCAACTTATGTCGGCTTTCGGGCTCAAAGGTCATACCCGCCGCTGAATTATCTTCTGGTGATCTCCTCACAGTGGTGGTGTCTCTTCAGGCAGCAAATACTGCTTCCTCTCTCCCCAATGCAACTATGTAACCTTAAAGCAGGGGTGGCTTCGCGGTGTATCTCTGTATACACAATTCCATTGTTGATGGTATTATATATATAGATGGTGGTGTGATGGAGAGCAAAATAAAATAATCAGCACCAGTACCTGGGTTCGTCTCGTCTATCCAAACCTGTGTGACTACTGGAGACGTCTTTCTGCCAAATATATATATATATATTCTTGATTGAATGTCTACAATTTTGCCTAACAAATAACATCTTTTTATTTCAGAATGATTTATTTATGCAACTAAGTGGTACAGCGATGAAACCTGCTTCGCCCCCAGCTACGCGAATCTTTTCGTTGGCTGGTGGGAGGAGCAGGTTGCCTTAGCAGGTGAAAATCTCAAATGGGCCGGTCACATTGTAGTCTGGCGTCGATATATCGACAACCTCTTCCTGGTGTGGAGGGGCTCCACCACGCAGGCTGAGGAATTTGTTGAAGGACTGAACATCAACAATCTCAACCTTAGAATCACATCTGATATCAGCGAAAAGGAAGTGCATTATCTCGATCTTAGAGTCTATGTACATCAGGGCAAGTTAGAGACAAGCCTTTACCGCAAGCCAACAGCTGGCAACAGCATCTTGCACTATGAGAGCAGCCACCCTTCTAGTTTGATCCGTAGCATCCCTTACGGGGAGCTACTTAGACTACGACGGAATTGTTCTTTGGAGTCTGAATTCGTCAGAGCTGCACAAGACAGTATTGCTAGATTTCTAGCAAGAGGCTATGAACAATCTCTCCTTGATAACACCTATAGGAGAGTTCTGAGAATTCCTAGAAAAGATATTTTTGCTCAGATGTCTCCTTCTACTGAAGATTCAGATTCCATAACTAAATTCCACTTATTCTGATGAGGTTCCTCAATTAAGACAAATTCTCATGAGGAACTGGCACATCTTACGTACAGATCCTATTATAGGAAGTGATGTCCCAGCAAAACCTCTCATTACCTTCAGAAAGTCCAAGTCGATCAAAGACACTCTAGTGCAAAGTTATCTTGTACCATTGCCACCCAAATCCACAGGAACTTTAAAAGAAATGAAAGGATTCTTTCCTTGTGGAAAATGTAAATCTCGCGAAAACAGTAGAAGGACACTAACCTACAAGGTCCCAGGACTCAAGAAACCAAGACTGATAAATAAATTTATCACTTGCACAACACCTTTTGTGGTGTACTGCTTGGTTTGTCCCTGCGGTCTCCGGTATATCGGAAGTACAATGAACAACGTGAAACTCCGGATATTGGAACACCAAAGGGCAATCATGAATAAAGATGCAACCTATCCCGTTGCCCGGCACTTTGCCGAAAAACATGGAAGTAATAGGGTACTATTACGTTATTTCGGCATTGACCATGTGCCCCTACATCGCAGAGGAGGAGACAGATTACTCCGTCTCCGGAGACTTGAATCTAGATTTATAATCGATCTACAAACCAAGAACCCAATGGGATTGAACGTAGGGGAAGAACTGACAGTACACCTTGGTAGATAACTTATAATCAAAGATCTAAGAACATGATTATATTGTAATGCATTATGTAGTTTTCATTTGAAACTTATGTGAATCTAGGTATAGTGTCATTTTTCCACTTCTCCACCTTACTCCCTTTCCAATTCATTTAAAATTGATTTGAAAATATTTTCTGTTTTCTTCCTGCAGCTTAGCACAACAAATTATCACATAGAAATTACCTAGTATTGATCGAACAGTCGAGTATAAATAGAATTCTGATATTTTGATCCTAGGAATATGTCTGTGTAAATACATTATAATATATTTATATATATACCTGTTGAATGATTATCATAGTAACCTCATATAATTTTTGGAGATTATTGTTTGAGATTATTCCTTGTAAATATTATATGGTATGCTATCCTGACAGGTTATTGTCCGGTTTATATTAATTGTACGTTACCGGAGCCTCGCCGATCCACGGCTTGATCATTGTATTTCTTGTTTCCAAAGTTTAATATGCAGCTCTCCGCATCTTGGTAAGAGAGATAATTCTCTGGGGTTTTGTATGCCAGTTCAACGCCGATACACGGCGAAATAATTTTTGGTTTCTGGCGGTGGTAAAAGTCAGTATAAGACACACACTTTAATTAATCTAATTACTTGTGTATAACAGTGTGATTGTAAACGTTTTGATGAGAGAAATGCCGAACATCATTTGAGTATATGCACTCTTTGCCTATGAATGTCTTGTATAATATGGCTGCCACACTAAACCCATTTTTCCGTTTTACATGTTCAAATGTTTATTTTACATAGTCCGCTTTCTATGTCTGTGAGAATGATACAAAAAAACGTCACAGACTCTATGTCGGCGACACTGAGGAAGGACTATTGTCCGAAACGCGTCTGCCATCTGCGTTGCTGTGTGCTAAATAAATAAAATCTGTTGCCAACCTGGAGTGCTATATCCTCTTTCCGAGACGGGAGGGAGATTCAGGAGCCTACATATATATATATATATATATATATATATTACCTACTGGCGGTCGCCAGTAGGTATATATAGTTAGGATTTTTTCCCTATGGGATTTTTGAAAATTCTATGTCTAATAACTTTGGCGTTTGTGGACGGAATTGGCTGAAATTTTCTGGAAAATGGAACATTTTGTTTCTGAGGAGCCCCTGAAAATTTGGGGGGGGTTTGTCAAGGGGGGGCCGAGAAAAAAGGGGGGTCCCAAAACGTGTTTTTAACATTGAGTTTTCCATAGGGCGGTTAGCCTTACTTTTAGCCCGAACGGCTGAATGGATTTGCACGAAACTTGGCAAAATTGTAGGGACTGGTAGCCCGATGTGCCTTTTGTAGGTCTCAATATATGTGCTGCAGTGGATTTTGAGAAATTAACGTTCAAAAAAAGATATATATCTGTAAGCGCGGACCAGGCAGCGCCCCGGTTCGCGTACTTTTCGCGTAACGGAACTTCGCGTAGCGAAGCTGATTGGCTCTCCGGTGTCTGTCAACATTCTAAACAGTCCGGAGCGGCCGCCATCTTGTCTCTCGGTAGGATCGAGAGACAAGAGGAGGCCAAAACAAAGGGGGAAATAACTATAAGGGGGCATAGTAGATCCTCGCTGACCCCCTAAGTTTAATGTGGAGGTTTTAAAGGGGCCCCGCGGGGCAAAAAAAAAAAAATTTTTTTTTTTGTTTTTTTTTCGTGGTTAGCGCCCGGTACGCGAACCGGAAAGCGTTCTGGGGAGCGTACTACAATGAAAAATGAATGATAGTATTTTCAAATGCTGTATGTTAATTAATTGTTGGATTTTTTTAATATTTTTTTTTTCCTTTATCTTCCCAGGGAGTGACCAGGTACGCGAACCGTTGAGCGCCTCGGTTCGCGGACCTTAAGCGTTCCGGGAGTCCACCATTTTGTGTTTCGGTCGAATTAAGATACAAGATGGAGGGCAATTAATGTTCGGAATGGGTAGAAGGGGGCACGGTAGAGTTATCTTGACCCCCTAGGTTTTCTGAGGGTGGCTGAGGAGGTTTATATGTGCGAAAAAAAAACATTTTTTTTAAAAATTTCGCGAGGTTAGCTCCCGGTACGCGTACCGGGTAGCGCCCCAGGGAGTGTACTTTGTTGAAAATTAGTGAAAAATGTTAGAGTAAAATAATAATTGTGAGTGATTAGATGTAGGGTAGCTCTGAGAAGAGCTTTTGGATTTATGGTACATTTAGGTACTTATAAGTAGGTACCAATGCACATTCTTAAATTCAGAGTGAAAATTCTGTTGCCCTCATCTGAGAAGTGAACTCCATCTCCTCTGTAGATATCTTGCATGTAGTATCGCAAGTTATTGTTGTACAGGGAGCCCATTCCATGGTCTCTCATGTAAGCTGAAACAGATTTGTTTACATGCTTCCTCGACTTCTCAATTTGTGGACAAAATTGGTTTGACCACCTCCATTTCTGTCTTTGGCATATATTTGAATATACCAAGGCAGTCTGAGGAAAAAGTGCCATCAATTGCTCAAAGGTGTCCTTTAAAAGCATTTCCAGACCTACCCCAGTCAAAGTGCCCAAATCATTACCTCCACAGTGCACAATTAACAGGTCAGGTTTGGGCAAATGCATAAAGGTTTTCACCAATGGTATCAATTGGTGACATTTTAATCCTCTGTGGCCAAACCACTTAATTTCCACATCTTGTAAATTGAGGTTAGGTAAATTCCTGCTTTCAACGTACCTTTGAGCCCAGTGAATATAACTATGACCAACAATCCAGACAGAAAACATGGTGAGAGAAGGTTCTCCTGCAGTCAGATGAAGTGTGGCAATGAAATGGCAGTTGAAAAAATGAGAGTGTAAAATGAAAAAAAAACTGTGGAATTTCTGTGTTCATGAAGCAGTAACAGTGATTGGTGGATTTTGATTGATGAAAACAGAAAGTTAGGGTGTACAGATGTGTTGTTTGAAAGATGTATTTTGAGTGGTCAATAAAAAATCATTAAATGAAAGAAAGCACTGGATATGCAGGTGCACTGAGAGTTCAGAGTTCAATTGCAACATTGTTGTGTGAACTTGCAAACACCAGAGTTTCTCCAAGAGGTGGTTGCTATGGAAAATAGGCAGAAAGGGCAGAGGGGGAAGGGTTTTCATTTGAAAAAAAGTGAGGGAAGAGTTTTGATTGGGTGACATGAGAAATATGTGTGAAGAATTACAGCATTTCTGTGCTTTTGATAGCTGCAGACTCTGGAGTGCATACCTTTTGCTCTGCTGAAGACAAATTGGTGTGTTTCTTAGACTGTTTTCAAACTCAAAGTATTTGCTAAGGTGAGAAAATATTTCTTTACTTTAGATAGAGAACAGTGTGCTTTAAGGAGAAAATTATGATTTATGTGGCGCAAATTGCTTGTAAATATGCTCTCACATGTGCATGGAAAATTTTTATTTTGAATGTTTGTGTTACATAGCCATGTTAAAAGTGACCCAACCATGCTGGAAAGCCAATCAAAAAATGATTTCATGTGTTTTAATGACATTTTAAGTCATTTTCCCATGTGCAGTGTTTAGAAATTATGATTTGAAAATCGTTTTTGTGGAAAAGGAATTGTTTTTAAATTCATGACAAGGACATAATGGTGTATGGTTCTTTATAAGGCAATTGACTGTCCCTGATGTTATTTTTCTCATTTTAGTGTAAGACCTTTCTCTGTGGCGCAAATTGCTTGTAAATATGCTCTCACATGTGCATGGAAAATTTAGATTTTGAATGTTTGTGTTACATAGCCATGTTAAAAGTGACCCAACCATGCAGGAAAGCCAATCAAAAAACGCTTTCATGTGTTTCAATGACATTTTAAGTCATTTTCTCATGTGCAGTGTTTTGAAATTATGATTTGAAAATCGTTTTTGAGAAAAAGGAATTGTTTTTAAATTCATGACAAGGACATAATGGTGTATGGTTCTTTATAAGGCAATTGACTGTCCCTGATGTTATTTTTCCCATTTTAATGTAAGACCTTTCTCTGTGGCGCAAATTGCTTGTAAATATGCTCCCACCTGTGCATGGAAAATTTTGATTTTGAATGTTTGTGTTACATAGCCATGTTAAAAGTGACCCTACCATGCAGGAAAGCCAATCAAAAACCGCTTTTATGTGTCTTAAGGACAATTTAAGTAATTTTCCCATGTGTAGTGTTTTGAAGTTATGATTTGAAAATCGTTGTTGAGGTAAAGGAATGTTGTTAAAATTTATGTGCGCCATATGCCCCCAAATTTCTTTTTTAGGGTTGCAGCAGGGTGTTCTTGAGACACCCCTGCACCTTTGGAATAAATTCCTAATTTGTGATGAGCAAATTGTTAATCGCAAATTGCACCTTCATTTATATGAGCCTCCTAGCCCATGGAAATGAATGGGTAAAATAGCAATTAGCAATTTGCTCATTGCAAATTAGGAATGGTAAAGAATTTAATCTGGAATCCTGAGTAGGCCTCACTTTAAACAAACCTCTGGATAGGCTACATCTTATTGTTATCCTGTATTAATCATTTAAAATGCTAGGGACAGATTTATGATAGGTGTATACCTCTTTTGTGCCACTTAGAAAACATTGTCCATGGGGAAATGACTTAAAATGTCCTTAAGACACATGAATGTGTTATTTTAAAACGTTTGCAATTTTTTTGGGTCACTTTCAACATGGCTATGTGACTGAAACAGTCAAAATCTAAATTTGCAATGCACAGGTGGGAGCATATTTACAAGGAATGTGCTTCATGGGGAAAGGTCTTATAATGTAATATGGGAAAAATGACATTAGAGACACTGAAATGCCTTATAGAGAAGCATACACCATTATGTCCTTGTCATAAATTTGCAAACCATTACTTTTCCCCAAAAACGATTTTCAAATTATATTTTGAAAACACTGCACATGTGGAAATGACTTAAAATGTCAATAATTCAAAATTTGCGATTCCTTAAATGCAATGTATCAAAAAATATGTAAAAAATGATATTAAGGATTTGAAAACTACCACCAACTTCTAGTTTGTGGTAATTTGCGAATTCTTTTCAAAAAGCATTTTTTTCAACAAAAAAAAAGGTCCCATATGACGCCCATACATGCCATTAGGGCATGTAGGTGTGCCATATGCTCCCAATTTTCTTTTTCAGGGGTGCAGCAGGGTGTTCTTGAGATACCCCTGCACGCTTGAAAAAAATCCTATTTTGTGATGAGCTAATTGCTAATCACAAATTGCAACCTTAATTCCTATGAGCCTCCTAGCCCATGGAAATGAATGGGTAATTTGCAATTAGCAATTTGCTCATTGCAAATTAGGAATAGTAAAGAATTGCTATTTATTCCTTAAAATTTGCTATTTAGGAAATGCAAAATAGTTTGATGGTACATATGGTGGTTCATCTGTAACAAGATAAGAAGCTTAGGGATACATTTATGATGACTGGAGCAATAAAGTGCACATTACTTACTTCATTGGTAGTCCTTTATATGTATTATCTCCTCTGTATTCTTCATCAAGCGTAACTTTAATCTGCAATCCTGAGTAGGCCTCACCTTAAACAAACCTCTGGATAGGACACACTTTATTGTCATCCTGGATTAATCATTTAAAATGCTAGGGATAGATTTATGATAGGTGTATGCCTTTTTTGTGCCACTGTGCGTCACTTTTATGATGCAGCGGTGGTGCAAAATATTTGCTATGAGGTGACAACATTAAAAATTGATGCATTTAGGCAGATATGTCATGGTGTAAAAAAAAAACGTACCACATAAAACCCAAGCAGCAGTGATGCAAAAGATGCACCATGTCGCAAGACAGGCCTCACTTGGGGCCATATGTATCAAGCTAATTAGCATTTGCAAAGATCAAACTTCTATGAATTTCGGCCTTTGCGAATGATAATTAGACAAATGGTATGTATCAAACAACTTTGATGCAAAATAAGGAGTAGCAAAATTTGCTATTCCTTATTTTGCGATTGCACTGAAGCATTTGTAAATTTTGTGACTACTTAAATGCAATGTATCAAACAAAAACTATGTAAAAAATGACATTAAGGATTTGGAAACTATTGTGGTAAATTAGTGGTAATTTGTGAATTCTTTTCAAAAAGCTTTTTTTCAAAAAAACAAAAGGTGCCATATGACGCCAACACATGCCCTTAGGGCATGTATGTGTGCCATATGCCCCCAAATTTGTTTTTCAGGGGTGCAGCAGGTGTTCTTGAGACACCCCTGCACCCTTGGAAAAATTCCTACTTTGTGATGAGCAAATTGCTAATCGCAAATTAAACCTTCATTCATATTAGCCTCCTAGGCCATGGAAATGAATGGGTAACTTGCAATTAGCAATTTGCTCATCGCAAATTAGGAATGGTAAAGAATCGCCAATGACTAAAAAATCTTCAAATTAAAATGTCAAGTAGTGTGTTATGTTTTTGATCACTATTACTGATTTACTGTTTGATAATAATGTTTATTAACATTTTTTATTATATTTTTCCTCAGATTCAACTGCAGATCATTTCAAGATTTCAATATGCCTACAATACAAAGACAGATAAAGGCTGCAAAACGTCAAAGACAGCAGGAGAAAAAAAAAACGCAGCAGTCCTCTAACAAAAAGATTTCTCAAGCCACGAAGAAAGCACCGGGTAAGAGCTCTAAATATTTCATAAGAAATATTTCTAATAAAAAAAATATTACTACAGAAAATGTTTCAGTCCATAACACGAGAAGTAAATCAAATGGAAAGAAAAGGACAATGAAAAATGTTACTGCTAGAGCAAGAGATAAATCTGTGCATGATAGTAGAAGGAAACAACAGTTTAGGGAGATTCGTAAACGAATGTTCCGCAACAGGATAATTGGCGATTTGTTAAAAAATATTAAGAAAGGTCAACAGAAACTAGTTTTTTATAAGAGAAAAAAAAAGTTGAGAAAGTTATTGATCAGGCATTTGAAATTAAACGTAAGTTATTTATTTTGATAATCAATAGAATTAGGAAGCTAAACAAGGCAATTTTTGATTTAAAAAGAAATAGTAGATGGAAGAGAATAGTTAATCGTAGTAATTTTTGTGAAGTTTTTTCTGGAGAATGGATGCATAGTTCAAGCTGTGAGGCATTTTTTAATGAAGAGAGTTATTTCCAGGATAATGATTTGGTGCATGCAGTTGACACCAGTGGTCGTGCTTATGAAGTGAAAGATGGTTGTCCAGTTGAAAAAGAAAAACTTGTGACAACAGAGGCAGAAGAGTTGTTAGGTAATGAGGTTTTAGGAAGACGTGCTAAGGGTCCTGTGTACACCTGGAAGTGTAGTAGTATTTGCAGTGTGCGACAGGATTCCATCAATTTGCTTTGTGATTTTGTACGGTCATTTAACAAAAAAAGTTTGAAGCAGAAAATGAGGTTGTTGCAAGAATTAGATCCTTGCAGAGTAAGAGAAGTGACAGGTTTGCATGGTCATTCACTGGCTTGTCTTTCCAGGAGAGTATGCCAGAGTGTTTTTCATCATTTCAGGATGCTAGCAGTGCATCATAACAAAGTGAGGAAATTAGTTAGAATGTTGTATTATGCTAAGAGTCCAGCAATTATGCTGAAACAATTATGCGCTGCTCTTTTGCATGGTTCTGAAATAGATGTGAAGAATATATGTGAAGAAATTGAGTTTTGTTACTTTGGAAGTAAAGAGGAGAATGTTGAAATTGAGCAAGAAGTAGAGGGTCATTTGGAAGATAGTGTACATGTTTCCAGTACAGATAATTTCCAGAGGGAAATTGCGACGTTTGACGTGAAATCAAGTGAGAGGCCTAATTTCACTTGTGTGTGTTGTAGACGCACTTATTATAAGAATCAGACTAAGTTAGTGGATTTATATGCAAAAAGTGAAAGGGAAAATAATAGTGAATGGAAGGATTTTGCAACATACTTGATGGTAGAAAATTGTTTTGATTTGGGATTGGATCAACGTGTGTGTACTTATTGTTGTAACAAATTAAAACAAAACCAGATGCCTGCTAGAGCAGTTCATAATAATCTGGAATTGGTTGAGATTCCTTCAGAATTGAAGGACTTAAATACTTATGAATCTATTTTGATTCAAAGTATCCATCCCTTTCAGGCTATTGTAAGAATGGAGCCAAAGACAGGGAAATTGCCTCCATCAGATTTACAGAGAGGGTTAAAGGGAAGAGTTGTTTATTTGCCTCTAGATTTGAAGAAAAACATTAACACAATTGGAGTAGAAAAAGTGGAAGAGGAACCTCTGGTTATCTTAGTTAATGGGGTTCCGACAAAGAATAAGAAAATATGGCAAGATTTAGTAGATGTTAGGAAAGTTAAAAAGGCAACATTGTATTTGAAAAAAAATAATAAATACTATAAGAATGTATATGTTGCAGAAGAGGAAGTAAGTGAGGAAGAGGATAGCGATTTGTGTGCTGGTCAAATTGAGAAAGTAGAACCCTCTACTAGTGAGGAAATATATGAACATTATAGTGTTCATCCTTTGCATTCCAAGGAAGTCGTGGGGAATGCTATTGAGTTGTTTCAAATGAAACAAGCCAAAGGGAGTCCCATTAGTGTTTGGGAGGAAAGTTTGGAAGCTCGGTGTTTCCCACAGCTTTTTCCAACAGGTCAGGGAGGAAGATATGATGAGCGACCTCATCAAATTCCTGCTTCTGAATACCGGACTTTGCGATTGTATGCAGGAGATGCTAGGTTTCGACAATGCATTCCTTATTTGTTTCATCTCCTGTTTGAAAGCGATCTGTCTGGACTATCATATGCAGTGAACCACATCTTGAAAAGTGGTATACACATGCAAAACATCTCGGCAAGTGATTTTATGGATAAAGTGAATGTCCAAGATAGTATTTTGGATTCTCACCTGATTAATCTCATGGCGTGTCAGCGTGGTACTAATGAGTACTGGTACCGTCGTCATGGTGATTTAAAATGTATGCTGAGGAACTTAGGTACTCCCACATGGTTCCTCACTCTGAGTTGTGCCGAGTATGGCTGGGAAGACTTACTTCAATTTCTACGAGAGGCAAATGCTAACGTAGATAACATCGAATTCAAGACACCCGGAGAACTGTGCTCTTTGGATCCAGTCAATGTATGTAGGTACTTCAATCATAGATTTGAAGCTATGATGTCTTTCATCATGAATAAGAAGAATCCACCTCTTGGAGAGGTGTTGGATTTCTTCTGGAGAAAGGAGTACCAAGCAAGAGGTGCTCCTCATATACATATGTTGCTGTGGATCAAGGATGCACCTAAATTTGGAACGGATCCAGAAGACTCAGTGATGAGTTTCATCCAACAGTATTCTACGTGTGCTGTTCCAAACGCAAAGGAGAAGAAAAGCCTAATAGAAAAAGTTCTGCGTTTCCAAAGCCATCGATGTGGAAAGTACTGCCGTCGTAAATTCCGAAACAAAGACAAGTTCTACACCAAATGTCGTTTCGGCTTTCCACGACCGGTGATTTCTAAAGGAAGAGTAAACAGTTTGATGTCTTCGCTGCGACATAATGTGATGAAGAAATCACCTAAAAACACATACAATTTGAAGAGGAACGAAGAGTCCAAGTACATCAACGACTACAACCCGGTGATTTTGTCCATGTGGAATGCTAACATGGATATACAGTTTGTGGCTGATAACTGTATGGCTGTGGCTCGGTATGTGACGTCTTACATCACCAAAAAAGAGAAGACAGAATTGAAGGATATGTGGGAGGACATTTCCCATGAAAAGAGCCTCAGCAAGAAGTTGTACAGTTTCAGTCTGAAGATGTTGTCGCATCGAGAAATCGGAGCGTACGAATGTTCTGACCGGTTGTCTTCAGCAAGTCTCTATGCCAAGTCCAGGAGTATCGTTTGGGCGAGTCTTGGTCTTGCTGCAACGCGTAATCGAGTTCTCAATCCTGTGCGGGAAATTGAGTATTTGGCGGAAAAGGAGCCAAACAGTACCGACATTTTGAAGACAAACATGTTAGATACATATTATCCAAATCGAAGCAGTCACCTAGAGAATGTTTGTCTGTATGAGGTTCTGCAAAATTACATATTCAAGAGGAACATCAAAGAAGATACTGAGAAAGGAGTGTATGCTGTAATAGGAAGTGAGGGATGTCTGGTCAAGCAAAGAAAATGCCACTTGATAAACCATCGAAAATTGAGTGGCGAATCTCCTGAAAAAAAGGAGTTTTTCTATTTAGCACTTTTGCAACTTTTCAAGCCTTGGCGTGCAGAAGAGGAACTGCTTGGAGATTTCCTCAGTTACGAAGACTCTTTCAATGCCGCCAAGGAGACCATAGAATGTCCTGCTTTTCCCAAATATGTAGAAATGTTGAATGCGGAAATTGAGCAGGAAGCAACGATTGCAGCCGAGATTGCCAGAGACAGTTCTCAGGACAGTCAGAGTTCTGCTTCATTGAGTCAGGATCCACTAGGAGGACCTCTTATAGAAAATGAAGCTGCCACTGCTATGAATGAAGTGGAAAGAGCCATGGCACATGCTCAAGAGGATGCGGTTAACTTAGAAGAGTTGGAAAGGCAACTCAACGTTGAGCAGAGGAAAATATATGACAAAGTTACCATGCAAATTGATCATGGATTAAGTCATGATAAGAAAGAGTGCTCATGTACGTCGTTGAAGCCTGTCCGACTGTACGTGAGTGGAGAAGCGGGAACTGGAAAAAGTTTCCTCATTAAAGCAATTTCATGCTATTTGCAGGAAAGGACAGAGTCATCGCTGTCTTGTGTTGTCACTGCTCCAACTGGACTGGCAGCACATAATATTAAAGGGATTACTTTACATCGTTTACTGATGCTGCCAGTGGAGCATGACAACAAATTAGAATATCACAAGCTATCTGGAGATGCTTGTTTTGAAGTTTCAAGAATCTTGAGGAAAATGAAACTTCTTATCATTGACGAAGTAAGCATGGTTTCCAATGTCATGCTTGCCTTTGTGCATTTGAGGATGCAAGAAGTTCTCAAAACAGAGTATGATGTGTTATTTGGTGGCAAACACATCATTGTTTTCGGAGATCTTTTGCAGCTGACACCAGTGAAAGGGCAACCTGTGTTCAAAATGCTCACGCATGAAGATACCAGGAAGTGCCTAGGCAGCATTGGCAACGTCAATATATGGTTAAACTTCAATTATGCTGAACTGCATGAAAATATGCGTCAGGCGAAGGATGAAGTTTACAAGACTATTCTACAAGATGTTAGAATTGGAAAAGTGACCGAGCATGGGAAAGAAACTTTACATGCACGATTACTGTCAAATTTATATCCAGAACAAGATGTTGTGCCTGAGAATATTTTTCAGAAAATTACTGAGAAGAAATCTGGAATATGTTTGATGCCAACTCTTGCAGAATGTGCCAAATTCAACAACAAAATGTTGCATTTAGAAAAGCAAGAGATTGTGAAACTGGAAGCTATTGACAGAGTAGAGCATATGGGATCAACAATTATTTTGTCTGAGAATCTGAAAACAAAATTGGATTCATTAGAGAAGAGTATATCTAAAACTGCAGGTTTTGAAAAGACTCTGAATGTGTGCTTGAACTGCCGTATAATTTTAAGAAGGAATTTACATGTTGAAAGAGGTCTGGTAAATGGATCAATGGGTAATGTTGTTGATTTTGTGAAATACAGAAATAGAGATGGAATTGAATTTTTAAAAATTAAATTTGATGGCATTGAGGAAGTACAGCTAATTGCTCGTTGTTCTGCTAGATTTTTGCTTGTAAAAGACTTATATGTTCGCCGTAAGCAGTTCCCTGTTTGCTTGGCATATGCAGTGACAATCCATAAATCGCAAGGTTTAAGTGTAGACAGTGCATTGGTGAATATTGGCAGTTCTGTGTTCAAGGAGGGTATGGCATATGTGGCATTGTCACGAGTTAGAACTTTATCGGGATTGTACTTGATTGAGTGTGATGTCACAAACATTTGTGCAGATCTAGATTGTGTTAAGGAATACAATAGGTTAAGAAGAGAGTATGCACCACATTTGCCTCAGTTTCCTTTGTTTGAGAAACGTCTGGTAGGCCGGAAACGAAGAAATGAGAACAATACTGGGGAGGTTGTAGCAAAAAGACAAAAAGTGAATGAACCTAAAATTACAAGCAGAAACAAAGAGGATTCTGTTGAAGATGTTGTTGGTTTTCAGTTTGAAAACAGTTCTGGTGTCAACTGCTATGCTAATGTAGTAATTAATGTTTTGTTTTCTCTAAAAAATGTAAAAGAAGAGATTGTGGTCAATTCTGATCAAAGATTTTGCAGTTTGTTAAATTCTGTGTTAGAGAAATGTACCACTGATAGAAGAAACATAGAAAGTGTGTCTGAAATTCGAAATCTGTTAGATAGATGTTCAGGCCAAACACAATTCTCTCAAAATATTCAGCAAGATTGTCAGGAGTTTTTAATGTATATGCTTGATGTATTACATGCTGAAGGTGTAGATGTAGATCAGCTGTTTGGGCTTTCTTATCAATGGCAGCATGACTGCGAGAACTGTATGGTATCAAGTACTACTAGTGTAGACTCAGAAAGATTTATATATTTAACTTTGCCAGACAGTAAATCAGTCTCCTTTAATAAGCTAGTAAAAGCTGCTAATCACAACATGGAGTGTAGCCAATGTAAATCTGAAATGATGTCCACATTATTTATACGAACATATGGCCAGTACGTCATTTTAATGTTCCAACGATGTAGGACTGATGGAACAAAATTGACAACTTTAATAAAAAAATTTGTAGCTTCGCAGTTGTCAATATCAGGAAGGACTTTTGTAACTACAGCAATTATATATCATGACGGCCCTTCAATAACATCAGGACATTACACAGCTTATTTAAAGTCTAGAAATGGCTGGTCATTCTGCAATGATTCTGTTTTAGTTTTCAAAAAAAAATTGCCGTATGACCTTAAAAACTCTTACCTGGTGTTTTTAAAACCAAAATTTTAGGGAAATAATCTCGGGATGTGCTCTGTGGAATTTCAAGAAGTTCTAATGGCTCCTACACAATTTGGCCTTGAGGATAAGTGTAGTTCAGAGACATAACTTCTAATCATAGGACTGGACATCATGGAGATATATGTGCACTTTGAATGAGTTCAGAAAAACTGTTTCTTTTTATAAGCTAATTGAAGCAGCCAATCAAAACATGGAGTAGAGGGAATGTAAGTCTGCAATGCTGTCTACTGTTTTACATTGCTTTGTGATTAAAAGTGATGTAGAGAATTAAATAATTGTAGTACTCATAGAGGTAGTGTAAGTCTGCTTCATATTAAGCAGTATCAGTGTCATAGGAAATGTAGAACATGACTGAGCAAGAAGGAGAAGATATTACTATTCCAGGATTGTGAAAATGATCTTCAACATTTTAATTGTGAAAGTTGCGGAAATGCCAAATGATGGGATTGGCTTACAAGAAATCCAAGAGTTATAAATAGCTCTGACTAGATTTGGCCTTGTGGAAAATAGTGGTAGAGAGCAAGAAGTCATTTATTGCATGTAACGTGTTTTTAAAAACGATGGAGGTTTTCTTTCAGAAAGTGGCGGGCTGAAAGTAATAACAGCACAAAAGAGTGTAAGCTGTTCATAGGACATCCTTGGACGTCATGGAAAGTAAGTTAACTTTAAGGAGTTCTGAATTTTGATTTCTGATGTTGTATGGGTTTTTTAAACACAATCATTTTGATTGTGTTTTTTTTCCCCGCTGTTACATGATGAATACCTTCAAGTCACTGTTTTTAGTGAATTTTGATACATTCTGAGAACAGCAAAAATAAACCATTTAACATGTATAATTAATTCTGTACTGTTTGCATTTATGATGTATATGTAGATTGCATGCAGTGCTGCACTTCTACGTATTCTTTCATATGCTGGACTACATCTGCACAATGAGATACCTAAGCAAAGGAAACACAAGTGATGTGATTGTGAAATGAGCAAAATAAATTGCACATATTTCAATTACATCACCTGTGTTTCCTATCATTATGAATCACATTGTGCAGATCAAGTTTAGGTCTGTCCAGGGAAACATAGGAGGTTTCTACTTTGTTGAAGAGTGCAGTGGACATGACTCACTTCATTGGTAGACTTTCACAGATATTATCTCCTCTGTACACTTCAACAAGTGTAAATCTCATCTTGAACTCTGAGTAGGCCTCACCTCAAACAAATCTCTGGATAGGAGACATGTTATTGGCATCCTGAAGCGACACTTTTCTGAAACAAGAGCAATGCAAAAGATGCACCATGTTTTAAGATAGGCCTCACTTCATCTGCATCAAGATACTGTTAGTTTAAAGTGTATATCTTTAGGATTGTGTAGGGGACCTGGAGAAGCAGAAGCTTCTGTCAGTGTCAAAGTTGTTGAAAAACTATTTGTCCTTCAATATTTTCCCTTGTCTTTTGTAATTTTTAAATACATGTTTTAATATTTTTCAAATGTTGGTTCTCTCTTTCACAGATTGAAAATATAAAAATAAAATGTGATTAATTTAACGGCAATTATAAGGTAAATAGTTGTACTCTTTTCGTTACATTTCTATCACATTCACCTACTATTAGATCCACTGCTTCACTTCTTTAATCCTCAGTTTCCTGCCTTTGCTACTTTCCTCATTCCTTTCTCTATTACCTACTTACTCAACTCCTTCCACTCTTTTTCTCAGTCCCTCTGTTCTCATAGTTCCTCAGTCTTGTTCACTCACTCCATCTCTATTACTCTTAGTGTCTGTGAATTACTTTCCCACCTTTTTTTTTTGGACCGCTTCCCGGGAAGTGGCCCGGTTCGCAAACCAGCAGCGTTATGGGAGTCCACCATTTTGTGTTTCGGTCGAATCAAGATACAAGATGGAGGGCAAATAATGTTCAGAATGGGTAGAAGGGGGCACGGTAGATGTATCTTGACCCACTTGGTTTTCTGAGGGTGGCTGAGGAGGACCATAGTTCTTCACTCTTGTTCACTCTCTCTGTTTCTATTAATGTCACTGTTTATGACTGATCAAAAAAATTTTTTAAAAAAAGAACAGTAACTATAAGGGAAGGAAACAGACAGTTATGTTAAAAGAAAGACAGCTATAGGGAGTAAACTAAGGATACTGTTACCTACAATCCACTGCTGTTGATGTTACTGACCATGTCATGAATGATGTAATATGTGACATCATCAGCAGTGGATTGTAGGTAACAGTATCTCTTGTTTACTCCCTAACGCTGTCTTTCTTTTCACATAACTGTCTGTTTGCTTACCTTATACTTACTGTTCTTTTTTTAAAAAAATATTTTTTTTGGTTAGCTTCCGGTACGCGTACCGGGTAGCGCTCCGGGGAGCGAACTAAGAGAAATAGAGGTTGGCAGAGTTCTAAATATTCTACCAATTTTTTTATAATGGGGAGGTAGTTCTGAAAAGAACTTTTTTTTAATGTTTTTGTTGTTATATATTTTTTTTAGTATTTTTTGAACATTTTTTTACTTTTTTTGTATTTTCTGAACGTTTTTAAAAAAATTTTGGTTTTTTTGGGGGGGGGGGAAACAAAAACGATCCATTATAAAGGGCTCAACAGGAGCAACAAAAAAAAAGAATTTATTTTTTGGGGCGTCTCGGACAAACATTAACATGATTTTGAATAGCTCGCAAAATCAAAGTGATGCTACTTTCCCTGTAGCAGATGAAATCGCCACATTCCACGCACACTTGCTTTACGTGCCCAAACAACATTTGGATGTTTGCGATCATCTCCCTCGCCTCTGGTCCCGACACCTCTGGAACAACCGATCTTCTTGCCATTGGGAGGGGATTTTGTTGCTCGTCACGTAGCTGGGCAGCACTATAATTATTTGGGTGCCACCTACTCATATGCCGATGCATAGTATGATTGCCGTAACTGTATTTTTTATCAGTTCCCCTTGACAATCTATCACCGCATATACGGCAAAACACGTAGCGTGCATTCACTTTTTTTTGCCCCTCAGGAATTCTATAGAATTGCCAGATGTAATTCTCCTTTCGATTGTACCTCCTGGGCTCCTCTGGCAAAAACCTTGGCTCTTCCTCCTCTTCCTCCTCTTCCTGTTCTTCCTCTTCTTGCAAAATTACTTCTGCAGGTGGTCCTCTCTTTCTTGGATTTGGTGGAGGTGGTGGGTTAGCACCAGCTGAAGCTACTAATGAAGCCATGTCAAACTCTAAATAAAGGGTCTTTCTCTCACCAAGATGAAAGTCAGAGTGAGGAAAGAAGGAGGGGTTTTCATCATTTGGGAAAAGCAAAAGTTCTAAACCAATGAAAAGTGTTCATTTTAGATCACATGACCTAGTATTACATCATTAGGAAACCAAAAGTGAAATGAACCAATGAAAAGTGTTATTACCGAGTCACATGACCTGCTGTGTTTACCTTATGCGGTCGGCGCCGCGCCGCGGATCGCTTCCGGTTCGCGTACCGCTGCGCTTCCGGGTACGCGAACGTAGCACGTAATATGACGTATTACGCGAGAACGCGAAACGTCATGCTGACGCGACGCGTCACGATGTTGTTTTGTAACGCGAGAGGTGCGCAAAAGGAACGTTTACCGGTTCGCGGACCGGGTCGCGCCTCCGGATTGAGCTAACGGGAAGCTAACCGGTTCGCGTACCGGGAGCGAAACAAAAAAAATAATAAAAAAAAAATTGTATTAAAAAGATGTAAAAAATATTTTTCTATTTAAAGAATAATACATTGTAAAGGTTTTGATATTAGCTATTAAAAAACCAATGAAATTCACTGAAAAAACCATAGGTTATAGACCATATATAGTTAGGAATTAGCATTTACAAAACCTTGAAAATTCACTGAAAAAACCATAGGTTATAGACCATATATAGTTAGGGATTAGCATTTAAAAAACCTTATTTTACTCACACAAAACCTTTGAAATTCCATATATAGTTAGTTGTACTAACTATATATCACGCACCCGCAATCCACTGCTGATGATGTCACATATTACATCATTCATGACATGGTCAGTGACATCACTGATGACATCACTGATGACATCTCAAATGACATCACTGATGACATCACTGATGACATCTCAAATGACATCACTGATGACATCACTGATGACATCTCAAATGACATTACTGATGACATCACTGATAAAATCATTCATGTGATAATACGATGAACCTCTTCAGACTCTAATATAACCTTAGATACACTCAGTGTAAACACAGACTCACAGATTGTCACTCATCCATGAAGTTACACACACACCTAAACAGTCATGCAAACAATCAATCACACCTCCATTTCCTTAACTATACAGTTAAACACACCTTACTTATTCAAACATATACTAAAACATATTTACTCACTTATACAATCCTGGATACAAGTTCACAATGATCCATACAGCCACTCACACATTCACTGGCTCTTATGCACAGTTATTTATATATGTCAACTCTCACATGTACTGTATTTTACATATGTACTTAATTTGACATGTAGCACTGAGATATCTATTCACTCACCAATACAGTCATGCACACAGTCAACCGCCCATACAGCTGTTTCCAACATGCACTTTTGAACCCATACATCTATGCACAGAGTCATACACTTCCCAGCCACCCACACACACACTTAGTCTCCCATACAAATGCTTGGGCAACCAATCAATAACCCATATAGTTACTCATATAGCTACTGATCAACACATGCAGCAGTTTACAGAACAACAGACATAATGATGCACAAATTAAGACAGTTTAGTCACTAACCCATGCACTCAGTGAGACACATTTAATCACTCACTCATACATTCAGTCATGCACCTACTAAATCCTTCGTCCAGACACTTATACATCGACTCATTCATAAATATGTAAGACATATTTTAACTTTACAGAAAAATACAGTCACTGGATGTTGTCATCAGTGATGTCATCAGTGATGTCATTTGAGATGTCATCAGTGATGTCATCAGTGATGTCATTTGAGATGTCATCAGTGATGTCATCAGTGATGTCACTGACCATGTCATGAATGATGTAATATGTGACATCATCAGCAGTGGATTGCGGGTGCGTGATATATAGTTAGTACAACTAACTATATATGGAATTTCAATGGTTTTGTGTGAGTAAAATAAGGTTTTTTAAATGCTAATCCCTAACTATATATGGTCTATAACCTATGGTTTTTTCAGTGAATATATATATATATATATATCACCTACTGGCGGTCACCAGAAGGTTGGTATTGTTAGGACCTATTTTCCATAGGAAATCTACAATATTCTATTCCCAATAACCTTGGCACCGATTGACGAATCATCGCTAAAAGTTTCAAAACTTATGGCCTGCTCCGGTCCGCTCCTATCCTTAAAGTTTCACTGTAATTCATCAAACGGGGGCTGAGAAAAAAGGGGGGTACCAAAACATGTTATCCCCATGCAATTTTCCATAGGAAACTTTAGCCGCTGCTACAGCCCGAACTGTGGAAAGGAATTACTTCAAATTTGCCAAAGAGGTAGCCCTTGGTTCAGACTTGTGCCTTTTTGTTAAATGGTGTAAATCTGTTCAGTAGTTGCTAAAAAAATCAAAAGTGAAAACACATATATATCTATGGCTACGATGGATCCGCGCACCCTGCGCGCACCCTGCCGATAATGAGATGAATGCTAATTGGCTGTCAACGCTTCAAACCAGGAAGTGGTGCCAGCCATTTTGTGCCTCGGTAGAACATTTCGGAAAAACACAGGTATTTATTGCACAGCTTTGAGCTAATGGTGCACGGATTTTTACCAAATGAAAAACAAACTAAGCAATGGTATGCTTCTTCCACAGGGACATTAACGGTTTTATAAGACATATATAAGCATTAAAATACACAACGCCTAAGAAGGTAGGACATAATAAATAGATCGTCATAGATGCTATTTAGCCAAGACTCATAGTATATCAATAAAGTTGGTGTTTACTATTGTCCATAGGAAACTGGGAGGCCCTCCATTCAAGATTTACACCACATAAGTGTTAAACTACAGTCTGAGAGAGTGTGTCTGTGATATTTCAGGTACAAAAATTTTAATTCAGATATTTAGAGATAGAGAATATGTAGAGAAAGAGAGTTTTTAATATTTACTTATTGTCATAAACAATCCATTACAGATAAGAATGATACAGCCCTGATGAGAGTCCTGCGAGGAAACATCAGTACTCGAAACTCGTCGGCATATTGGCAAAATAGGCTAACACATTAAACTTGAATTGGTTCACTGTGCAATCGAGGGATTCGAAAGAAATATGTTTTCCTTGTTCAAACTTTATTGATTATTTCAAATGAATTACTGCAAAATCAATTTTTCTTGTTAGGACTGAATAGTGTATTTTGAGATTCGTAAGATCACTGTTGTTGTTGAATGACAATATTTATTTACAATTATTGTTTGTATGTTTTAGGATATTGTCCTTTAGAGCACGTTTTTTTATTCTCCTTTTGATTGTTTTTTTCAAATGGATAATGAAATCTTTTGGGATGTTGTTGTGAAATATTGATGTTTTTACATTCTCTGCACACTAATGTATGAGATTTAAAACGAATTATACAAAGTAAAAAAGGTATAAATAAAATATACCGAGATAAACAAAAGCAAGGTGTTTGTCTTATAGTACAAAGAATTTAGTGTTTTTTAAGAATAATAGAGAGGGGTAGGCCATTTTCCCAGAGAATATTGGTAGAACCGAGGCACAAGAAATCAGTGCAACAAGTGCGCAAAACGTAAAAAGGGGGCAGGGTAGAAACACCCTGACCCCCTAGGCCTGCTTAGGGGGTCCCACAAGAACCCCCAGGGCAATTTTTTTTTCTTCAAATCAGCAAAATCCGCACAGGGAGCGTGGATCCTGCCCTGAAAAAAAAACCTGAAGCGTGGGCTCCCGCGCTTCTTTAAGAATTAGCCCCCGAGGGGTCAAATTCCGGGGGCAAAAATATTTTATGTAATGGGGGCCCAGAGGGGCCCCACTGTCCCGGGGACCATCACCCCCAGGGCTTTTTTGAAATATGTGTGGGGGGCTCACAGCCCCCCTAGCACTGAGTACTGCTACCCCCCAGGGCTACAAAATACGTCCAGGGGTTTCAGTAGTAAATGGGTGAGGGGGCTGAAAGGCCCCCCAAGCCACAGGGACCACCACCCTCCGGGGCTTTATACATTGTGGGTGTAGGCCGTGCAGCCCCCCTCTTGGAGCTCTCGAGGGCCCTGGGGACCGCCACCCCCCAGGGCTGGCTCCTGCGGTGTCCCAGGGTGCCCACCCCTGGGACACTGCTGTTTGCTATGGCAGGGTGGGAGCCTCGCGGCTGCTGCCCTGTCATAGCAAACTGAGGTTTGGATTTTGAAAGAGAGAACAGGGAAACCTGCTCTCTCTTTCAAAATGCAAACCAGATTGCTTTTCCACACGGGGAACTGCATGTTAGCAGCTCCCCATGTGGAAAAGCAATGCCGGCTCCCAAAGGACGCGGGGAGCCGGCGGGACTGTGGAGGCATTGGGGCTCCCCCCACAGTTCCCAAAGTTGAGTATAGGCCCCGGGGTTGGGGTCCCTGACGAGAATAGTAAGTGGTAGGTGCTAAGAAAATTTACGGTAAAATTAGGAGTCGCGCACCCAGCGCTCAGCGCAGCCCCCTGGTGTGAACGCGTAGGGGGCGCGACTCCCAGCGAGGCCGCCTGGTGTGAACGCATTGGGTGCACGACTCCCAGTGTGGGCCCCTGATGTGAACGCGTTGGATGAGCGACTCCCTGCATGGCCACCTGGTGAGAACGCGTTGGGTGCATGACTCCAGAACACACTGGGTGTGCAACTCCAAGCAAAAAAAATTCAATATTATTTAAATATACATCAAGCTTACGTGTTTAGATCTCAGCTGGCTCTAAAAAGAGCCCTTCTGTTTATTGAGAGATTTTGGTGCCTATAAGTAAGTACCTATGCAGAGTCTAAAGTTGATGAGGAAGACTCTGTTAGCCTCATCTGTAAAATGTACACCATCTCTCCTATAAATTCTATCCATATTAAAACGCAGATTGTTGTGGTAAATGGACTCCATACTATAATCTCAGAGCTAAGCAGAACCAGCTTTATTGACATGTTTCCTAGCTTTCTCAATCTGTGGACAAAATTGATTGGACCAGTTCCATTTCTGTCTTTGGCATATATTAGAATAGACAAAGGCAGATTGGGGGAAAAGTGACATCAATTCTCCAAAGGTGTCCTTCATAAGCATTTCCAGACCTACCCCAGTCAAAGTGCCTAGGTCTTTGCCACCACAGTGCACAATTATGAGGTCAGGGTGTTGGAGATGCAAAAAGGATTTAACCAATGGCATCAATTGGTGCCACTTTAATCCTCTCTATCCAATCCATTTAATGTTTACATTTGGCAAGGCTAGGTCTTTGTCAATACCTCTGTTTTCTGCATACCTTTAGTTCCAGAAAATCTAGCTGTGTCCCACAATCCACACTCTAAGCATCTCGAAGGGAGGTCTGGATGCACTTGGAAGGTGTTTGTATGTGAAATTGGCAGTTTGAAAATGAAGGTTTCTCTAAAATGGTAGCTAAGATGCAGTTCTAAAAAAAAGAGAGAAATGATTGGCTGTTTGAGAACATTATAGATTGAAAAATAGGGTGCCTGTTTCTGTGTTTTAAAAGCATGTTTCTTATTGGTTAATTAAAACTGTTTGAAGGGAACAGTACTTAGGATAAGTTTATATTTTGAAAAGTCAAGCACACTTGCTGTTTGGATTTGCAACATTGTGTGCTGAACTTGTGACCTGTGTGTTCAGTTCAGTGTTCCATGAACTGTTACTATGGTAACAGGCATTAAGCAGCGTGGTGGAAGGGTTGAACGTTATGTTAATTGGAAAGGGTTGAAATGTGTAACCCATAGAAATGTGTGTTAGCTTTTAAATTAATGTGGGCAGCAATGTGATTTGATATTTACATGTATATGTGTGCAGAATGAGAGGGAAAGTTTGCCATTTTTTGGTTTTGCTAAGAGCAGTGCACTACAGACATTTTGTATAAGAAAATCTGGTGTGTGATTCAGATACCTCTTAATCTGCTAATCAATTTGAAAGGTGAGTTATTAATTTGTGAGGTGTTGTATGTGGTGCCTTTGTTTTTAATTAAATTGCTAAAGTCCAGGGAATAGTCTTGCTTGTTAGAATCACACCGTGAGTCTGTGTGTACTTGTGCAACCATTGTGGCAGAAGCATGTGGTTACTTCATGTCTTTGCAGACACATAAGTGCTTAAAAAGCTGTCCTGTTGTGACATGTTAGTAGTATTAGAACCCAGTGATTGATTGCTTATGCATTCACAGAATGAGTCAGGCATTCACACTAGCAGTGCAGTAGTGAAATGTATAGAATGTATTCAGTCACCTTAACCCTTCCAGACTAGTGAGTTTCTTCGGCTAAACTCCAGGGAATTGTATTGCTTCTCTAGAATCACACTATGAGTCTGTGTCCACTTTTGTAACCTTGTGACGGAAGCATGTGGTTACATCACGTCTTTGCAGATACATAAGTGCTTAAAAAGCCTTTCTGTTATGACATTGTAGTAGTATTAGAACCCAGTGATTACTTATGCATTCGTAGAATGAGTCAAGCATTCGAACTAGAGTGAAGTAGTGAAATGTATAGAATGTATGCAGTCATCTTACTCCTTCCAGACTAGTGAGTTTCTCTTGCTAAAGTCCAGGGAATAGTTTTGCTTGTCTAGAATCACACTGTGAGTCTGTGTGCAATTGTGCAATCATTGTGACAGAAGCATGGGGTTATTTCATATCTTTCCTGACACATAACTGCTTAAATATCTACTGCCCTTGTGCTCCTCTAGTGAACCATTCAGCACCATGTACTAATCCATTCATTTTGCCAAAACCCAACAACTTATGAATTCACCCAGGTACTCTCCTTGCAGTACTGTAATCATTCAGTCAGTAACCAAGTACTCATGCAGTGAGCCAGGCCTTAGCACATGGCCTGCTTTAAACCCCTATCCACTATGCATGCAGTCCTCTAACCACCTACACATTTGTTTTTCACAACTTCAATTCCCCAGTCAGTGTCCATAGATTCCAGGAAACATCCTGACACTCCTATTGCACTCCTCTAGTGACCCATTAAGTACCATGTACTAATCCATTCATTGTTCCAAAACCTAACCACTTATAAATTCACCCAGGCAGTTTCCTTGCAGTATTCTAATCATTCACTCAGTACGCAAGTACTCATGCAATGACTCAGGCATTAGCACATAGACTGCTTCAAACATCTATCCACTATGCATGCAGTCCTCTAACCACCTACACATTTGTTTTTCACACCTTCAATTCCCCAGTCAGTCTCCATAGACTCCAGGAAACACCATGCCACTCCCTTTGCACTCCTCTCGTAACCCATTCAGCACTATGTACTAATCCATTAGCTGCGCCAAACCCTAACCACTTATAAATTCACCCAGGCAGTTTCCTTGCAGTATTCTAATCATTCACTCAGTACCCAAGTACTCATGCAATGACTCCGGCCTTACTAAATAGACTGGTTCAAGCCCCTATCCACTATGCATGCAGTCCTCAAACCACCCACACATTTGTCTTTTCACACCTTCAATTCCCCAGTCAGTGTCCATACACTCCAGGAAACATCCTGTCACTCCCTTTGCACTCCTCTAGTGACCCATTCAGCAGCATGTACTAATCAATTCACTGCAACATAACCCAACCACTTATAAATTCATAGAGGCAGTTTCCTTGCAGCATTCTAATCATTCACCCAGTACCCAAGTATTCATGCAATGACTCAGACCTTAGCACATAGACTGCTTCAAACACATATCCACTATGCATGCAGTCCTCTAACCTACGCATTTGTCTTTCACACCTTCACATCCCCAGTCAGTGTCCATACACTACAGCAAACACCCTGCCACTCCCTTTGGACTCCTCTAGTGACCCATTCAGTACCATGTACTAATCCATTAATTGCGCCATAACCTGACTGTTAGAAATGGGATCCCTGGCTGGCCAGGGCTTGCGCCAAAGTCAGTCAGAGACCACCACTTCCACGTCAGGGCAAGGGAATTACACGCCAATATAACCCCTGCTCACCCCCTTGGTAACGTGACACGAGCAGTAAGGCTAAACTCGGAGGCAATGTGAGTTAAGTGTTTGCGCACGCACCACCAGCAACAACACCCAAGGCCCACCACAAAGGAAACTCAACACAAGGTTATATGTAAAAATAACCTTTGTATTGTACCAAAACACATTAGATAAAAACACACACTTTACAATGTGCCAACGGGCACGGGCAGAATTTACAGGGGGATATGCACAAGACAGGGCCACCTGGACCACTGTCAGGAATAGACACTTTTAGCACTATGATACTTGTTAGGATTAGCACTTAGAACATAGAATATAAATCACTGTAGCACAAAATAGAAAATAGAGCACACAACCAGTAATCACTGGTAAAGGTTAAGTACCACCTACGCAACCCTAACCACCTTAGGAGAATATTACGCAGGGAACCAGGACCTCACTAGCAACACCTGTACTAGGAGAAAACAACCACCTAAGTATCACCATACATTTAGGGGTATAGGCATGGGAACAAAACACATGATGCATAAACATACATTCAGCGGTGTAAGAACAAGGCACATGATGCATCAAAAACACATTCAGGAGGGAGGAGCCAAGCTCGCGAGCGAAATGGTCGCCTTGTAGCTCGGCTCCGTCAGCCCTCTGGCCTGACTCACATATCCTGCTACATATCCTGCCCAGAGACGATACATTTTCGAAGAAAAAGAAACGCAACACTTCGCTCCCACTCACCGTCTGACCTGGAGGCTCCGACTTGCGGAGGATCCGGAGTTGTGCCCTCTCGTGGAAACCGGGGCCTTTGTGAAGCTAAGACCGGGGCTTCGCCTATTAGATCCGGCCTGGCGTTGTGGCGACTGTTGGCCCCGGCCGAGAGACTTCACCACGAGAGAGAGCCACTGTGAGAAATCCCCGGTGATCCTGGACCGGGCCTGCCTTGACGGCTGTGAGGCTGGTGCGGGGCGTGGTGCTCCATGGACTAACCGTGTAAAGGGGTTTCCCCGCCGCCGCTCCGTTCATCGACCCTGGACCCTCGCGCTCGAGCTATACTTCTGAGGAGCGCCGGCTCGACCATAGGCGACCTTCCGCTTGGTGGGGCTCTCTTTTCTGCACCGCGGTGGTCATTGCCGGGGCCCCCCAGACATCTGTAAAGGCCTACATCTGTGGACTGTTCCGGGGGTGGTGGAGAGTGAAGAAGGGGTTGCATTTACAAAATGGCTGCCGCAGTTTGGAGCTGTGGATTTCTTCCTGATGGCGATCTCCGGTTGCTAGATTGCGCGGAAGGATGGCCATGTGGACGTGAGCCTACGATCGGCGACGTTCTTGCTGCCTTGAGATCTTTACACGCGACCTTGGCCCCCGGTGCTCCTGGGGACTTGTCCCGATCCACCGCCATCTTGGGTGGACGCTCCTTCATTATCCCCTCTTGCCTCGGTGATACCATTGCCTCACCCCCCTCGATGGCTCCGACATATGGTGCTGCTATCCACCAACGGATTTGTACATCGGCGGCTTCAGAACCTCCTGTTCGATGTTCGGAAACTGGAGACTTAGACACTGTGCGAGGGCCCGATCATCCCCGGGTGCCTGAGAGAGATGGCGGACTGCTGCTTGTTTTTGCCTTGATGAGGTCTTGTTTCTATTTTGCCAGTATACTCCCGCCTTTTCGAACGACGAGACTGCACTCCTGTTTTTTATTGCTCCTGTTGTTGTTGCTGATATATTTGGATTGCTTACTTGAAGTTTTATTCACTTGCTTTTTCATTGACCTTTCTGACCAGCATCTGTATCGTATTCTTTTTCATTTGTGTGCTTGCCTCGCATCGTATTGCACGCTTCAGGCTGTTATTTGGTGGGTGGTAAATGCAGTGAAGAAGGGATTGGGGTGAGATGCATGGCCCCCGACAGATTATTGGTATATGAATTCATGGCGGAGTTGCCCATATTCATAGTGCTATGAGAAACCTCTCTGAAAGTTGTATCGTGTTCGAGTCTATATCGTTCTGGTACACATGTACTGTAGTGTATGGTTGGGTGGAGGGCTGTAGCCGACCGTATTTATTTTTGATCTCATGCTCCTCCCTCCTATTTACTATCTTGTTTTCATATCTTTTTTTGTCTTCTGTTTCTTTTCTCTCTTATCTCCACTATATTTCGGGTTCTGGTTTAGGGCGACAGGCGCGCTGTTTGGAGGATAGGCCGTAGCCTTCTGCAGGGGTGCTGGGTGGGATGGGTGGGTTGGGTCTTTTTTGTTGTTTTATTTTCTTCAGTTCTATGGCCCTTTTGTATCTCTTTATGGGGGTGCCGCGTCTATCCTTTGCCTCCCGTGGTATGATTGGGTGGGATATGTGACGTCGCTGTTCCTCTTCTTACAGTTCTGCTGCTTCCGATGCGACTCCCATTCCCTCATTGTTGCAATTCCTCTGTTCCTATGTGTGTTCCTTGCCATGGGGAGCTTGTTCCGATGCGGCATTCCTCTTCTTTTAATCTGTGTTTTTTTCCTTCTTTTCTTTCCTTTTCCCTCTTCCTCCCCTCCCCCTTTCTTTTTCTCCCCAGGTTAGTGTGGCGGGCTAGTTGTAATGATATTACTATTCCGGCCCCCCTGTTCTATATCCAAGTGCTATTGGGTGGTGGGTACGCCAAGTTATTATTGATTGCATATTGATTTGTGCTTCCTACGTCTGTCCTTCTACCGATGTGTATAGTACTGCCATTTCTATATTGCTGCCCTTTATCCTTTGGCTGTTAATGATTTGTGCGGGGTATCCGGATATTGTTTTGTTCTCGCTGAGCCTGCCATACGCCCTATCGTTATATTATAAAATTAACCTATATTACTCCTGATTGCTGGCCGTATAGATCCTCATACTTCCCCCTCTCTTTTAGCGACTATATTGAATGTACAATTTTACTCTGATTCTGTGACTACTATTTTGGAATTCTTGACTGCTTTAACATGTTGTGGCTGGCCAGATCGGTTGTAGGCCCAGCTTTGTATATCCTTTTTGTACGAATAAAGGTTTAAAAAAAAAAAAAAAAACACATTCAGAGGTGCAGCACAGGAGAACACATGATGCATAAACAACACATTCAAGAGGTGTAGGGAAGGAAAACACATGAGGCAGAAATATACCTTCAGCAGTGCAGCAAGGAACAATTGCGCAGAAATCACATAAGGTCACAACCTGTGACAGTCCCTAGGCCAACTGGCCTCTTTAGGGCTAGGACGCTCTTTGTCCCCAAGTCAGGGGCCTAAACGGAGCAGCTGCCCACTAAGTGCTGGGCAGCTGTGTAGATAATGAAGGGGCCAACTTGGGAGCCTCGCAGGCTCTGCACAATTGACTGGGCCCTCAGGAGCCTCTCAGGCTCCAAGTAAACAAATTCCCCCATGAGCCTTCTGGGCTCTCAGTAAATGAAAATGCCCCGTGAGATCGTGGAAGCGGCCCGCTGCCAACCGGGGCCGCTCTGAAGACACTACACGTTTCCCCCACTCGTCAGAGCCCCCCCTCCTGGGGCTCGAAATCGACTCCTGCCACTTAGAGCCTCTGTGGCTCTAGAGAAGAGGATTGTGCTCGTTGTTGTTAGAGTCCCCCATCTGGGGACTCGGCAAAACAAGGGTGCTGCCCTGGACTCGGAGCTCCCGCCCAGCTGGCTTCACTTACCAGCACTTCTGCAGGCGGGGGCTCCTTCAGGGGCTCTCCTACACCACGGGAGCCTCGCTGTGGGACAGGTGGCTCCTTCTCCTCGCGCCGCGGCTGCGGGGCTCTCTTACACCACGGGAGCCTCGCTGGCACCCGCCTCTTTGCATCTCTTCTCAGGCTGCGGCTCCTCTGTCAGGCGGCGGGGCGGAACTTCCGCCTTTGCACTGCAGTCCTTTCGGGTCGCCGCAGGCAGCACGGCGGCCTTCCCCCAGCACACACAGGTGACGCTTCGACCTAATGAGGGGTGGGCACCCTCGAGGCAGCAATCCAGCGGGGCAATGCCGAGTGGGCACCGGCTAAATCACATAAATCACTCCCTAGTGCTAAAGACAATTACAGCGCTCCCAGGCGCTTTGGAGAAGAAATAAAGTGCTCCCTGCGCTTAGCAGATAATTACAGTGCTCCCAGGCTCTTCGAGGCAAAATAAAGCGCTTCCAGGCACTAGGGGTGAAAGTAAAGCTCCAGAAAAGTTCTTTTAGGTAGGCATGGGGGCAAGGCTGGGCCCGGAGCCAGCTCACTGGGCCTCCAGGCATGGAGGCAGTCACCAGTGGCGGTCCTCCTGGCACCCAGCAGCAGCAGCAGCCCCCCTCAGATAGGATCCTGGAAGAGAACCAATTGTAAGGGGATACAGTCCCTTTTTATACACAGTAAACCTTTGTCTGTGTTCAGGGTGAGGGGAAAAACCAGTCGCAGCTGGTTTGTGAGCACTGTGATGGGCTCAGCCCTTCACTCTATTCACTGGCAGGGCTCGGGACATTAGACGCACCACAGGGGGCGGAGCCAGCATTGTGTGGGGAAAGCCCAGCCCTATTCAGGACCCAGGTGCACCCCTCCCTCACATCACACATGCTAATCTCAACACTCACCACCGGGCAGACCCATCATGACTCATGGAGCCTGGCACCCCAACCAGCTCCTGCCAATCACACACCAGCTCATTTACTGCACAGACAGGCACACTTCTAGAAGTGGCACTTCCATACTAGACACATACACACCGCATGCATCATTAAGCAGCATTCAATCACACGAGTTCGCACATACCAGACTCGAGCCTGCACACCCCACGCATCAGGAACTACCAGGGACACATACATTCCCCATGCATTCCTATGGGAGGTCAGGCCTATCTCACCACATGCACTCAGAGTGCGCACGCACTTTCCACTGGGACACAGTGAAAATGCGCAGAAACCAAAAATCACCATCACCAGGTCACCATTAAAAGGAAAAAGTTTAGGGGTTAACCTGCCAGAAGGGCCAAGTCCAACACAACCCCCTTCCAGCCAAAACGCAGGGGAGACCAATCACCACCGTGATGGACTTCCCTGCTTGGGGCGATAGAACACGGATGCGGGCCCGCAACTGCAGGGACACCCTCCTGTTCTATGCTGCGGTGAACCCATGGGATTCCTTCCAAAACCACTGTCTGGAACAACTGTGCTATCCCACTGGTACTCCCAAGCTGTCCGCGGCCAGGACCAGGCCCTGGGCCACCCAGGTGCCACTGGTCCTTGCCTATTCGCAGAGCGGGGGGTAGTAACTCCTGGCACATAGTAGCCATTCTCCACTCTTCCTGTCTGCAAGACAGGACTAGACTGCCACTGGTACTCCAGCCTAGGGTCTACATCCTCAGGTGGACCAGGAGTCTCATGGAAGGCTATGCTCCCCCTACCTCTTCTCCTAGGGTTCCTCCTCCTCCGGCGAGGGGTACACCTAGAACGCCATTCCAACCCATGGTCTAACCCCTCAGGTTGCACCGGGGTCAGAGGTGGGCTCTCCCACCCTCTGCACCCCCTTCCAGAGTCCTGCTCCCTACCAACTGGGGCGGCACCTCTGGAAGGAGAACCGGTCAGGACACTGGTTACAGTCGTCCTTCCCTCCAGGTCAGGCAGATCCTAAACCTGGCCTCTCAACCTCTGATCTAAAACCTTTGGTGGAATAATTGCCTGCCACTCCAGGACTTCTGGGGATTCACACACCATCCCCCTGAGGCTAACAAATGACACATATGTTGTGTGACTGTCTGTCTGGCGCAGATCTGCTATCCCCTGTCCACCTGACAGTGCGCGAAGATCCCCCAGAACAGAAGTGGTGTCACCATGGTCACTACAAGGGAACCTTGCCCAACTGGGTAGTCCCTGACCCACTGGTTCTTCCACTGGGGAACTCATCCCCAATCACTCCTCACGCTGGACTCCTATACCCTCCCTACCGGAGCGGTACTGCCAGACTCTAGAACCAAAGGAGCTCTGTTTACAGACGCTCCAGGTGCTCTACTCACTAGGAGATCTTCCTCAAATGGAGTAACAGGACAGCCTAGGTCCCCAACCTGATGTTCCCTACAGAAACCATCCAAGTCCTGAGGCAGGGCTTCGTGTGTCTGGGGACCCTCGGTCACCCACTTACTTCGGCTCCACTGAGCCAGGCAGTAAGCCCCTACACCCTCCTCGCTATCCTAGGACCTAGCTGGGCTACACTGAGCCTCCTCCACCACGCTGGTCTGGAAGATACCTGAACCACTACTTTTGGAATCACTCCCTAATGACTCTAGAGAACCTCTAGCACTTTCCCAGAGCTCTGCTTCCTCAGCAAGCTTCCAAGGGCAAAAGTATCCAAACTTCAACAGACGCTGGCGCAACTCTGGACAACAAACACTGAGCAACGGGGGGCGCTAGAGGGCGCGCAAACGGAATGGCTGCCTAATACAGCAGCTCCCGTCCCTTGGAAAATAATCCTACAATTATCTGCTGCCAACGGCGAAATATTTATAAAAATACCTCACCGCCTGCTGCAGTAGACAATCCCGGACACTCGTCCAGAAACTCAGGCACCTCGGGCTAAGGGAGCCGCCGCTCTGGTCGATGGAGGGTTAACCGACTGGGCCCTCGGAGCATACCCCTTGCAGTGGCCGGTTGTGGAGACCTGCGCGAGCCCCAGGCTCGCCACGAGGCGACGGGCCCAGTTGGTGAGCCTGCCCCGGGGATCGGATCGGACCAGCTCCTGTACTGCTGAGACGCTAATTCCTGCCCCTATGCCCGGGAGTGCGCTTCCGACCTGCCGACCTGCCTCCTCGAGACTGCCTGTATGCTTCTGACATCTGGGGCTGGTGGAAACTGACGCCTCCATTGCCCGGCTGAGGGAGTGCTGAGGGCCTGCGCTGTGACGCTGTGACCGGCGTCTGGAAATACCCGGAGGTGCTGGCTGGCTGGAGACTGCACACACGGTGAGTACCTGGCATCTTTAGCCTGAGCGCGCTCTCCCCCCCTCCTTCTGTGCGGACTGCTGCAGGGGTGCGAGACGAGAGTGCGAGCGGCCATTACCGCTATTCACTGCAGCCTTCCCCGCTGCGCGGGGGTACCGCGGGCTTCTCGGAGCTGTGGCGATTGTCTGGCCCTCCTGCGCTGACACCTGATGGGAACGGGCAGCTGTGACAGGAACTGAGTGCCTTACATTGATACCGAGGGTGGACACATCACTAGGTGGGTGACCCGAGCCTCTTTGTGTACCCGCCTACGCCAGGCCTGCATATGGGTGGAGATCCCTTTGTGGGGACCTAATATCCTATCATCGTGCACCCCACATTCTCACCTTGGAGAAGTTGACCGGAGCACTGGGAGGTGTGCCCCCTTTGTGGCTTGTACTGTGTGTGCTAGAAGACCAGACGCTGCGGCCCTGTAGATCGCGACCGACTGCCTCTGGACGACGACCCCCCCCCCCCCGGCCTCAGGCTACTAGAACACTGGTGTGGTGGGAACACGTTTGGAGGCCACAATGGGGCGAACAGATACCCGCCAAGCCAAAATCAGTTTTGATGGCGCCAAAAAGTCTTCAAAGCCGGCGACTGCTGCGTCGCAGTCCAATGATGACGCCCCATCGACCGCCTCTTCCCCCGCCAGGGACATTGATCTGCCCCGACTGTTCCTAGAAATGCGACAGGGATTCACCACAGTGGTAGAGAAGGTGGATGGAATGACCGCCAGACTGGATGCCTTAGTCCACAAAGTTGACCGCCATGAAGAGCGCATCACCGTCACGGAACAGCGCATATCGGACAACGACGACACTACCGCATCCCATACCACGCAACTAGCCCGCATGGATAATTGGCTACAAATAATAGCGGCCAAAAACGAAGATTTGGAAGCCCGTTATCGGCGCAACAATATACGCGTCACGGGCGTTCCGGAGTCCACAAACACGGGTAATATGGAGATCTACATCGAAAAACTCCTTAAGGGCTCGATTGGAGAGGAAGCCTTCTCACCGCAATTTATCGTGGAGCGTGCACACCGGTCATTGGCCCCCGTCCCCAAGCCTGGCCTACCACCCAGACCGATTATTGCTAAACTATTGAACTATCGTGACCGAGATACTGCACTGCGTGCGGCCCGAACTCAGCAAACTCTACAATACAATGGAGTGCAATTTTCCATTTACCCTGATTTTACCCCCTTAGTGCAGGAAGAGAGGAGGAAATTCCTTCCTGTCAAAAAGAAACTACGGGAAGCTCAGCTGGAATACGCACTCCTATACCCGGCGAGGTTACGAGTCACTCACAGGGGGAAACACCGCATCTTTACTAATCCGCAAAAAGTCGAGGACTTCCTGAAGGTCTTAAGGAGGTCACAGCGAGATGGTTGCAATGCTGAAGCGGATCCAGACGAAGGTGACCCTCCCCCGGATGCGGAGGAGCAATGAAAATGGACTCCAATCATGGCCTAATTATATACTACCCTACACTGAAGCTGATGGCCGTTGCCCTGGGCTGCTGAGAGACGCGAACCCTGCACTACTGAACTGATCTACATACACTCACCGTTGGTAAGATATTCCAAGGACCACTCTCCATGCCCCGACCTCCATCGAGGGCGGTACAGATCTGGGGGTCGGCTGGCAGGAGCAGTGGCTGTGCGCCCTTAGAGATGTTTCCCTATCGGGTGTTCCCCATGTACTTTGTTGGACAGAATAAGTTGTGGGTAAGGAGGGAGGTGGGAGGGGGGAAAAGGGTAGGGACTGATGGCTGCTGGCATGATTGGGATGCAGCAGTGGGAGGGGGGATGGGATTGTTTGGGGGACCATGGTTTGCACACGCGACAAGTTACAGAGTCACACATTACTATAGTTCGCCATATACAATGAACGGTACTCTATCTATTATCTCAACATTGTTGGGGTGGGATGCAAAGCTGTATGGATGCCGGCGGCGGGCTTAGGGTCTGATACGCAATTGAACTGCCTATCATGGAATGTTAGAGGTCTTAATAATGCTAAGAAATGTAGAGATGTGATTGCCTATCTTAATAGACATAATGTCCACGTTGCTATGCTACAAGAGACTCACTTGTCACCGCAGACTACAGCTAAGTTTGCTAGTAAATGGGCTAGTCTCCGAGTTTTCTCCTCTTATTCTACTTATGCTCGAGGTGTGACGATCCTGCTTAGACGAACTGTGCCATTCCATAAATACGGAGATTTGCTGGACAATGAGGGACGTTATGCTCTGCTGTGGGGACGCATGGGTCACAACACTGTCACATTTATAAATTGTTATGCCCCCAACTCAGACATGCCTTCTTTTTTCACCACTCTCTGGGGGAAAGTCCTGGATATAGGTTCCCGCCATGTCATATGGGGGGTGATTTTAACCTGGCGCTTGCACCTCATTTGGACCGATTGGATGGAGCACCTCATTATAAACCGAGAGCCAGGAAGGCTCTAGTGGGTATCATGGCTGAGGGTAACCTAGTAGACATATGGAGACACCTACATACGTCCCAGAGGGAAGGCACACACTTCACCTCGCACACAGGCACATGGGCAAGACTGGACTACTTCCTCATCTCTAAAGGGGTCACCTTGGAGGTCCTGGGGGTCTCACAACTACCAAGAACATACTCTGACCACAGCCCTGTACTCCTGCACACTCGTATTCCTGGGTGGGATAGCCCGAGGCCAGGCTGGAGGTTACAACCGGCAGCATTGTTAGATAGCCTGTTCCGGGCGGAATTGGGTGAGGAAATCGCCGCCTTCTTTCCCAGGAACAGGGGGTCTGTGGATTCAGTCGAGAGCATCTGGGAGGCCTTCAAAGTCACCATTAGGGGGTACTGTATATCAAAGAGCTTTGGGGTGCTGCGCGACATCAGAAATAGTATTCATTTGCTACATAAGGAGTTGCGAGAGCTAGAGCTCCGCATGACTAGAAACAATAGCCCTGAACTGCAGGCGGATTTCAGAGACAAGCTGTCAAAATACGAGGAAGAAGCTGATAGGGAGGCGAAATTTCGGGGGAAGCATTGGCAGGCCAGAAAATACTGCGAGGGGGACAGGCCAGGGAAGGTACTTGCGGTCCTTACACGGCCCCCACGAGATCATAACATTATACTGGAACTCACAGTTGACCAAGATCACGTCATTAGAGACACAGATGCACTCCTTGATGCATTCACATCTCACTATAACGCACTATACACTACTTCTACAACGGCAGACGTGCCTTACTCTGAATTTCTAGGAGACATAGCTCTGTGCTGGCTTAGTGATAGTGACAGGGCATTCCTGGCTGCTCCCTTTGAAACTGACGAGATTCGAGATGCCATCATGTCGCTGCAAAATGGTAAGGCACCTGGCTTAGATGGCCTTCCCGCTGAGTTCTACAAGGCCTACATTGACACCATGGCCCCTGTCCTCCGAGAGGTATACGAGGAATCGTTGGCTGATGGCATTCTTCCGTACTCTATGCGAGAGGTAGTCATTACCTCGCTTTTGAAACCGGGCAAAGACCCTGGCTCTTGTGGTTCGTACCGCCCTCTTTCCCTACTGAACTGTGACGTTAAAATTCTGGCGAAGGTCCTGGCCACTCGACTGTCCCTCCTCATGACTAGGATTGTGCTTCCCGACCAAGCTGGATTTGTCCCCGGTCGCTCTACTTCGCACAACCTACGCACTCTCTTCTCCCTACTTCGCACGGTTCATCCTACCCTGCCAGTGGCGGCCGTCTTCCTCGATGCCTCCAAGGCATTTGACTCCGTCGAGTGGCCTTACCTGTTTTCAGTCCTGACTCGTATGGGGTTTCCCAGGCTTTTCATCTCCTGGATTCAACTACTCTACACGCAACCTACCGCGAAAATCCTTATTAATGGTCGACTATCCCACTCCAGCACCATTACCAGAGGCACTCGTCAGGGGTGCCCTCTATCCCCTCTCCTTTTTGCCATCGCAGTCGAACCCCTGGCCTGCAGAATACGTCAGCTACATCGGGCGGGCGCAGTACAGTGCTTGCAGCGCCAAATAGATGTGTCCTTATATGCAGATGACATCACCCTCTATGTTAAACACCCGGATCTCCACCTAAATCCTTTACTACGAGAATTTGTGGTTTTTGGCAGAATGTCTGGGATATGCATAAATTGGTCCAAATCGCAATTCTTTCCCCTGACTGAGGCGGTGGCTGATTTCCCCCTTGACTACCCAATTGCATGGTGTAGGTCAGATCTCCGATACCTGGGCATCCAAATTTCACGCGATAAAGACGAGACGATGCGCGCTAATTACGGAGTAGCCATTACTAAACTCGCAGCCATGGTTGACCGATGGATTGCACTTCCGCTCTCTATGGCCGGCCGAGCATCCCTTATTAAGATGGTGGTCCTGCCACAGTTTTTATATCTTTTCCTTAATATCCCGTATTTCCCGGGGGCATTCTTCTTCAAATCTTTACGGTCTGAGCTCTGTCGTTTATTCTGGGGGGGCAAGAACCCGAGGCTGAAGTGGTCCACTCTCACCTTACCCTATGAGGTTGGCGGCTTTGATGTTCCCGACTTCGAGGCCTATTATCTTTGCGCACAAGCGCAATATGCATACCACTGGCTAGTCCCGACGCCCTTCATGCCTCAACTGGCGGTGGAGGACTGGATTGTGCACCCTATCCCCCTCAATGGCTTGATACTCTGTCCGGAGGCACTGATACAGACACCAAATACCTCGGTGTCCTGCACCCTGGGTGCGTGGTGCCGCATGGCGAAGAGATTGTCCTGCCCCCTGCCATACTCCCCCAAACTACCGTTGACGTTCCATCCTTCTCTTCCCCTTCTACAAGAGCGAGGCTTTCGGATCCTCTGTGAACGACTGCGGATTACCTCTTGGGGCGAGCTCTTTGTAAATGGCACATTTAAAACTGCTGAAGTCTTCTTCGCCTCCTCTGCCTATACCCCGCTTGATGTCTTTTACTACCTGCGCCTCCGTCGGGGCATGAGGGACATCTTGCCCGAGTTCCCTACGGAACCAGAGGCCTTCCCCCCCCTCCACTTTCTATTATGCTCGCAGGAAGGGAAACACTTGGTGGCTGGGCTCTATCGTCAGCTCAGACCTACTACCACGCTACCCGTAGTGGGAGCTCGGGCACGATGGAGCGCTGAGCTGAAAGTGGATCTCGCTGACGACCACTGGCGAAACTGCTGTGCCCTAACGGCCCGGATATCAGCCAGTAGTAGGTTCAAGTTAATACACTACAAATTCTTACATCGGTTGTATTATACCCCAGTGAAGAAACACCGGTTTCAGCTGACCGACAATGATAGGTGCGAGCGCTGTCACGCTGAACGCGCGGACTTCCTGCACCTGGCTTGGGAATGCCCCCCTATTCGTTTATACTGGCAACAAGTGATGGACGCACTTACAGTGATGACTGCGGAAACCATTGCTGTGGAGCCTATCATTGCTTTACTCGGACATACGGCCCACGTTTCGACAGCCAACAGGAAATTTGTGGAGGTGTCCTTGTTCTTGGCGAAGCGTCGGGTGGCGTGTCGCTGGGGCAGGGGCAGAGCCCCCAAGTTTAAGGAGTGGCTGACGGACTTAACATATTGTCAGGAACAGCACCACACTTTCGCAGAACTACTGCCGATCTCTAGCCGACCCAAAGATATCTGGAGCCCGTTAGTCGGTTATCTACTGGCCCAGGCAGAAGACGAAGATGGTCCTGCGGAAGGGACCATGGGTGATTAACTAACTCAGAGGCGACGGGGGTTCCCGACTGCAATCCACAGATGGGAGGAGCGTCACTGATCTCACTCACTAGCATACTGCTCCACACGCTGCCCCTCTAATTACATATCTACACACCACTCTCAAGTAGATCACCTACTGTTAGTACAGTCCTGGGTATTGTTGTGGGATCCCTGTTCGACATGCACTCCCCCCTGACCTAACGTTTCCACACACCCCTATACTCGGATCTGCCACTGCCCGCTGGGGTTCCATATGTTTTTTTTTGTGTTTTTTTTTAGCTTTCAGATGAACAGTTTCCGTTGTGCCGTTCATGTATTACTGATGAAGCAAAGCTTTGCATATTTTGCGGCTTGCCGAAATCAAGAACCTCATTTATGTATAACAAGGTAATAAATGTACGTCTTACTAACATTTATATTAAGTTTGAGTAAAGGTTTAAGACGCTTGCCTATGTGTATTTCTAATGAATTTAATCTGTGTCCTCTAAAATGGCCGCCGCTTCTATTTTAGTTACTGCGCATGCGTCAGCCACACTCACGTGTCCTGACGCGTCTGCAGAAGTGGAGGGAAAGTTATGCGCACGCGTAATTCATAGCTGTGCTTATCATGTGGTACTGCTCGTGCCACTGCTCTTGTGATCGTGTCAATGTAGCTAACATTTAAATGCAATAAGTTTATTTCTTGATGATGAGTTAAAAGTACAAACCCTGTGATGTGTTTCCATAATGACATTATTATGTATTAATTTGTTTTCGCTTACTTTTCATGTACCGCGGGAAATGGGGGTCTGAGTGAGAGGAGAGCCATATTGGAGGTCCCTTCTGCGCCTGTGCGACATTCGGCAGCACGAGGGACCTTGGCTGATGGAACATAGCCAGCTGGCAGTGATGGGCGAGATGCTCCTGAGAAAGTCACCTCTGCCCTGCGAGAACAGCGAATGTGGCTTCTTATATGATACAATGTATTGATGCGCTACTGTTAGCTCATGGGAACCCCAAATCTGCTAGGCGGTACCCAAATATGTAAATGAAGGCTTCAAATCGTGTATTGTGATTGGTGTGTTACCCAAACCCTACCTTAGGACCAATCGAAATTGAGGGATTCTGACACTTTGCAACATTGGGGGGTGGTACACTGTCCCCAAACTGTATAACTACCCTGGGTTCACCTAGTGAACCGTCCGACTTGTCTGGTTTAGCTGACCTGTCACTGACCCAACGCACTCAATAGGTGACTGAAGATACAGAGCGCTGCGGAGCAATCTGTCCGAATTTGACCATAGACTAAGGTTTTACTGAACCTTAAAGTGCTGGCAAGGCACTTGGCTGGGAGTTCGCTGACCCAATCGGGGTCTTGATCGATAGCTGCAGAGCGGGTGGAGCGCAGGCGTTGCTTCCAAACTGTGGGTTCCGGTCTTGTCCTGAAGAGGGTCCTGTCCTGAGGATTTGCTTGTCCTGTCCTGAGGGTCCTGTCCTGATTTCTTTTCCGAGGGTATCCTGTCCTGTCCTGGGTGTCCATTCTGCACCTGCTGTCCTTTGAGGGGTATCCTTCCTTGAGGGTTTCCTGTCCTTAACTGACCCGTGGCCAGGGTTTGGTTTCCACACCTTTTTCTAGGTAAATATTACTCTGAACCTCTTGAAATTCTTGCACCTTCTAAATTTCTAACTTTGGCTTAAATAAAGATCAACATTGCATATGTTACATTTCCATGCCTTTCCGCAACTATTGAACAGTCATTTATAATTTTGCAAAGTTGTTCCTATGCCTTCTCAATTATTAGAAATTATATTTTGCATAGCAGTGTGTCATTTTCTGATATGGTCTAGAACTTCGTTGCCTAGGTTGTTCAAAGGCCCTTTCACCTTAAGTGAAGCGTGTTATTCATTATAAGTTCTTCTATAGTCACACACACTTAGTCTATCCCTGTTTAGATAATACTGACTTTACATAGTATTTTCTCGTTGCATTTTTTGTACTTTGATGGTTACTCTGTCATTATTTCTTGCTGCCTATGTGATTTACGTTATCTTGGTTATTGATTGCCTTATTTTACTGTACCTCATGCAAGAAAATATTGAATTTAGATAAACATTTTAAAACTTTCAGTTGTCCGTGGTCATTTAAACAATATTGAATGTCATTTGAAATTGCATCTTGCTGCCTTTCCTTTACAGCTAGGCCCCTGATTCATTGTGGTCATTAGGCACCCGCATCGGTGGATGGTAAGTCGGGTGCACTGAAAATTGGTAGCAGGGAACACACACACACCAACCTGATAGAGCTCGTGAAGTCACCTGATCGATGTATATGGTGATTTGAAAAGTATATGGGCCCTGAAGCCGGAAACGGCGAAAACTGTTGGTCGGGTGGCCTCGCGCGCTCTATCAGTTTTCTGGTAGATCAGAGGATGGTTAGGGACTAGCTAAAGGTTAGGTAGGACCAGTTAGACTAGTTAAGTCGGAAGCTGCTATTATATTAATGCTGCTAAAAGAGCGGCTGTTCTGAGGGAACTGATCACTCTCTTGTGAATACGCTGCTGAAATTTATGAATTACTGTATTGCCATTATTCTTGTTCTTATATTGTTATATGTACTAATCCATGCAATTGTCAACCGTCTTGTTTCTTGGTGTCCGAACTCCCCGGGGAATTGAAAGGGCAAGTGGTGAATAGAATCCATTGTCCTGAGGTCACAGGTTCGAGGAAAGTTAGGTGCAGGTTAGGATAACCGGGAAGCACTAACTAGGGTTTTTTTTTAATACATGTGTGAATAAATGACAGTAACGGGGTTCATTGGCAAAATTCCCATAGTGGCGTAACCTAGTAAGGGTCACATCGGAAGAGTAGCAGGTTCCTCGGAGCTAGCGTGAAAGCAGAGGGGTCCGCTGAGAAACCTTAAACTCGGAACATATCCCGGAAAGAAGTGGATGAGTTTAGGGGAATAACAGGTTCATCGATGCTAGAGTGAAGGGTAGGCGGAAGAGATCTGCCCGCAGCGAGTGAAAAGTAAATGGAAGTAGTTTACTTGCAGCAATAGAATTCTTTCTCTGTCTAGACACTTGAGCACTGTGGCGAATGTGTATTTGTTGTAAAATAACCAAGCACTGAGCACTTTAAAAGAAAGAAAGTTTCCGTTACCTTGTGAAGGGAGGGAGTCAGTCGCGAAGCGCCTCTGACGTCACTCTGTGCCGCGCTGGGATTGGTGGACGCAGCGGGCGGGTAGCGGAGCTGAAATTGTAAAGGAGGGGTGAGCGCCGGAGCGTGGGAACTGTCTCACGAAGGGGCCGCGCACCCATTGGCGGAGCTTATTTTGTGTCGCGCACCCATTGGTTGCACGAATTTTCTGAAGCGTATTCTGATTGGAGGTAGTTTGTAAACAAAGTTAGCGCAGAAGTCGTATGTGGCACTCGCGGACTACAGAGACTCGACCTGATCCAAGGCATCTAGGGTTTGAAAGGGATCAGTGGAAGGCTAACAGATACGATATTATGTACGGAACCAAGAGAAAAATGTCCCTTGTAAATAAGGTGAAAAATTATTTTAAAACGGACAAACCGATTAAATCTAGGGAAGGTGTTCTTGTCCCAGCACCCAATACTCCTGCCTCATTCATGATGTTTGACCGAGGGTACAATACCTGTGTGTGGCTGGAGAATTGGGTGAAGTACACAAAAGATGACGGAGTATTGGCTTTTCCGTTAGATGGTACTTTCAATGGTAGGATCTTATTTAATTTAAGAACCCGAATGAATGAACTGCATCCCAGACCAAGACTAACGCAGTATGAGGCATTAGAGGAATGGGAGATTGAAGCTTTTGAAAGAGAAAGACCCCGAATGGACAAGGGTTTGACCAAGTGGTACCCCAGGCAGAAACAGGAGTCCAGGGATAAAAGGATGAAACAGTGGAGGCAGAGCATGATTGTTGAGGGTCTGTTTCCCATGATGCCGGCATGTCATAACGTTGGAGCGGGTGAGAAAAGTACTGAAAAATGTAAGCATTGGGGGGCCCTGGGGGATTCAGATGATGAATTAATAGATGACATCTGTACCCGAAGTCCGCCACCTTACAATGAGGGAACCCGACCTTCCAGTGTAGGAGATGTTCCCCGACGCCACTTCCAAAAGGAAGAAGACAGGTCCCTGGGACTGGGAGGGGGTGGTCAAGTATTGCCCTATCCTGAAAAACCCGAACTGACGGAAACAAGGGACATATATCCCAAAGTGCCCGCAAGTCAGGAAGAAAAATATTCACGTACGAAAACCTTTTTTCCCAGACCCTTGTATGAAAGCGAAGAGAAACCTTCGAATTCGGGACTGCCTTTTGTTCAACCTCCATATGGGGAAGAGCGCAGGTCCTTTAATACTGGAACTTTATTCCCGAAACCAAATTATGGGGGAGGACCAAGTGAAACGCATCCTACTGCCCCGAGTTTTACTCCTCCATTGACCCCACAGATATTACATGACACAACTCTAAGAAGGGTACTAGTGGAAAAGGAGCAAGAGGCTCTAGCTAGACAAAGAACAGAAATAATTCAGAAAATTTCTCAGATAAATACCAGTCCTGAGGCATTGACTATTCCAGTAACTATTGGACCGGTGGTCCCGTTATACGGAAATGTTCAGGGAAATCCGATTACTCCAGTTATGACCCCAGTCATAGCAACCCCGAGACAGGAACCAATCATCATAGATGATCAGTCCAGTGAATGCGAGTCTGAAGTTGCGTTTTTGGAATTGCCAAACAAACAGACGGGAAAGGGAATACAGCAGAGGTATAACCCTTTTAATACAAAAGAAATTAAATTAGAGACAGCAACAGGTACTAGGAATGTCTCTCTGGTAACTCCGGATGAAATTGAGAGTTGGAGTCGTGAATTAGAGAAACAGACTCCGCAAACAAAACCTTTAGACCTCTACAAGCTGAGGGTCGAAATAGAAGAATTAATGGCAGGAAATGTGGGGTTGGATCGTTTGAATACCTACTCTGAGGAAGAATTGTCGTTCATATGTAAAAGCTTTACAAGGAATACCAGAGTGCTCCATGAAAAACTGACCGAAACAGCAGTTAGTATGGGGGTAGATATCTCAAAATCCAAGCCCTTACAGAAACCGTACAGAGCAGACTTCTCAGACAAAGATATAGAACACCTGAATGTGGCAGGGAAGAAGTTGCAGATTAAAGAATTAATGGGGGTACTGCAGAAATGGGGAGATGTGGAAAAATGGAGAAGCAGGTGGGCGAAAAAGAGGGAAGAGGTTCGCTCCCGACAAGTGACTCCCGAGTTTGCTTTAAGAGAGGTAGAAAAACCTGAGCAGTTATGCCCCATGCGCGAAGTTCCAGGAGGGAAATATGTGCATGTCCCTTGGTCTAGGCAGGATATTGTGTCCTTCACGAACGATTTTCCAAAATTACGAGAGAAACCAGTTGACTGGTACAGGCAGGTGGAAAGGTTCGTGAAGGTACAAAAATGTCTGTGGAAGGACCTGGATGGGTTTTTCGACATTGTGGTTCCAGTAGATTTATGGACCCAGTGTAAAATAGCCATAGATTGGCCCAGTGAAGAGTATCCCAGAAACAAGGAAACAGGGGAGCCATCAAAAGATGTCATGCGAAAATATGAGCAGGTAATTCAGCACTTGAAAGAAAAGGTGCCCGCTAAGGAAACTGATTGGACAAAAATAGATAGAACAACACAGGAAAGGGACGAGACAGTGCACTCCTTCTATGAGAGGTTATTGCAGGTATTTAAAACATACAGTGGTATTGACAACATCGACCTGAAGGATATGACGCACTTTATTTACAGGTTTGTAAATGGTTTAAGACCTGAAATTTGTCAGTGGATAAAAGACAATAAAATCTGTTGGCATACTAAGAAAATGGATGAGGTCCTGCGGTACGCTAAGTACTGCGAGGACGAGATGGCAGAAAAGAAAAAGGCCCTTAAGGAGAAGGTTATGTGGGCTCAGGTGAAGCTCGCAGAACAACAGGAAAAACAATTGAGTAACATGGTTAAAAATGCTGAGAACAAAAGTCCTGGGGGAGGGGGTGGAGGAAAGCCCCGGCCCAAATTTAGCAGGGAAGAGGCTATGAAAAAATTTCCCTGCCATCAGTGCGGCGAAATTGGACACTGGCGAAACGAGTGTCCCCAATTAGTCGATGTTAATGAGACAACTCCTGATTTAATTCCACAGACGCAGAAAGAAAGACCAAGAAAGACTCAACCCCAGGTAAAAACAGTTCAGGTGCCTCGAGCACCCAAACCGGTATACAGGGGAAGACAGGCAGAAAATGAAGAGATAGAGGTTTGGGAAAGCGGGGAGAACAGAAATACAGCAACTTCGCAGTATCTGCTAAATGATACCTTCCTTTGTAACGATCAGGACTGACGGGGCCTGAGAGGGGAGGACGAGGAGTGCGTACTTGGCGCTTCCTTGCCGGTAGACCAGTCTGGACCATATATTGAAGGAAAGGTTGACGGAAATGATGTCACCTTTCTGTTGGACACTGGCGCTACCCGTTCTACTGTAAGAACAGTGGACGTTCCAAACCTACCCCTCTCGGGAGAAAATATCCAAGTAGTAGGTGTATCTAATCAATTGATTAGTACTCCTGTTACCGAACCAATGGAGATTTCAATTGGAAATTTTAAACAGATGCATAGATTTGTTGTCTGTGACACCAGTCCGGTGAATCTACTGGGACGTGATTTGCTGTGCAAAATGAACTGTACCATCTTTTGCACACCAAAAGGTGTTGAAATACAGACCCCAGATGAAGACGGCATTTATAAATTATTGTTGCTTAGACCTGACTCAGAAATTAAAAGATTGACCCTGCAGGACTTGCCCCAAGAACTACAGGAAGCCGTAAAGCCAGAGGTGTGGGATTTCACTGGTAAGGATGTGGGGTTGATGAAAGATGTGGACCCCATACAAATAGCCATCAAAGACAATGCAGTATATCCTAACACTAGGCCCTACCGAATGAATGCTGAAGTGAAAGCAGGTGTCACTCTGGAAATACAAAAATTATTGGAAGGAAACATCATACAGGAAGTGATGAGCAGCCCATGCAACTCACCGATTATGGGCATCAAAAAGCCTAGTGGCAAGTATAGGGTAGTGCAGGACCTAAGAAAGGTTAACAAAATTGTAGTTCCTTGCTGCCCTATTGTCCCGAACCCTGCAGTAATTCTGTACCAGATTCCTTGGGATGCTGAGTGGTTCACTGTGATTGATTTGTGTCATGCATTCTTTTCGATACCCCTGCACCCCGACAGCAAATTTCTTTTCTCATTTGCTTTCGAGGGTCACGTGTATTGTTGGAACAGGGTCCCTCAAGGGTATACAGAGAGTCCCTCTATCTTTAATCAGATCTTGAAGAAATGTCTAGAGACTTTGACCTTACCTGGGAACTCTGTCTTAGTGCAGTATATAGACGACCTTCTATTGGCGTCTAAAAGTCACCGGGACTGTGTAGTTGACACCATTGCCCTCCTAAATCATCTGTGTGAGAAAGGGCATAAAGTGGCCCCTGACAAACTACAGTTCTGTGCAAAATCAGTGAAATATCTAGGACACCAGATAGAAAAGGGTGTCAGAAAAGTCACTTCAGAAAGAGTGAGAATAATTCAAAAGATGCAGTTGCCCCGTACTCAAAAAGAAGTCAGAATGTTCCTGGGGGTATTAGGGTACTGCAGGCAGTGGATTCTGGGATTTGCAGCCTTAGCCAGGCCCTTGATAAAAATGACCACGAGAGGAATGCCAGATGTTGTACAGTGGGACGATGAAAGTCTAATGGCTTTCACAAGATTGAAAAACTGTCTGTGTACAGCTCCTGCGTTGGGAATGCCAGATTATTCCAAAGAGTTTGCCCTTTTCTGTGACACTCGCGATAATTGCGCGTTGTCTGTCCTGACTCAAGAACATGGCACGACCAGAAGGCCTGTGGCCTATTTCTCTGCCACACTGGACCCAGTAGCTGCTGGGTTACCAGGCTGTCTGAAAGCAGTAGCTGCCACCTGTGCAAGTTTGGAACAGAGTGAGTCCATTGTCATGGGACATCCTGTGACCGTGTATGTTTCACATGGAGTGGTAATTCTATTGACCAGAACTAAAACACAGTATCTCACCCCTAGTCGGCTGACTAAATACGAGAGGATTCTTGTGGGTGCAGCAAATGTGAGCATTGTTAGGTGCGGTATTCTGAACCCTGCCACCTTACTCCCCGACCCCTTGGAAATGGAAGGTGGGGATGATGATGAACATGATTGTATTGATCTGACAGAGTTCAGTACCAAGCCACGCCCTGACATAAAAGAAGTACCATTGCCTGTGCATGATAAAGAACTATTTGTGGATGGTTCCTGTCTAAGACATGAATTAGGAGGCTTGAGTGCTGCTTATGCAGTAGTGTCTTTCACAAAAATTGAACAAGCAGGTTACCTATATAACATCAAGTCTGCACAAGTAGCCGAATTGATAGCCATGATAATGGCTTGCAAAATTGGGAAGGATTTACGCATAACAGTGTATACTGACAGTCAGTACTGTTATGGCGTTGTGCATGACTTTGGCCAATTATGGCTACAAAGGGAATTCATGACTTCCTCAGGTACTCCCATTCGGAATGCAAAAGTTGTTCATGACCTTTTAGAGGCCATCCAGTTGCCCAAAGAACTGGCAGTGGTAAAATGTACTGCTCATCAAAGGAGCATGGACAGAGTATCTCTGGGAAACGATTATGCTGATCGAGTGGCTCAATGGTGTGCCAAAGATCGGTATATTGTAAATCCAAAACGAGGGGGGCCAGGAACCAGCTGCCAGCTTCAGGTGTTTGAGGAAGTGCCTACATGGGATGAGGTGAGAGAGTGGCAGGAGTCGGCTCCTTGGCAAGAAAGAGAGAAATGGAAGGAGGATGGATGTAGACCGAGACGTGTGGATGGTGTCATCATAGGCCCAACTGGTATGCCTGTGTTACCCCGACACTTGCTTGGCACAATGGCAAGATTAATACATGAAGGATCACACATTGGTAGGGATGCCATGATTCTGGTATTTCAACAGACTTGGTACAGTAAAAAGTTCAGGAAGGTAGCAGAGTCCCTCTGCCAGAGGTGCCTGTCATGTCAACAGATGAACCCAGGCAAGAGGACAATGGTTGAACTGAGCAAGATTGGGAGGTCAGGGGGTCCCTTTATAAAAATACAGATTGATTTCATCACCATGCCCCATTGTGAAGGAAAGCGATATGTCCTTGTCATTGTGTGCGTATTTTCGAAATGGGTAGAAGCTTACCCTACTCCCAAAAGTGACGCACTGACAGTAGCGAAGTGTTTACTAAAAGAACTGATACCTAGGTTCGGAATACCATGCATTATTGAATCAGATAAGGGTGGATCTTTTCAGAATGACATACTGGCTGAACTTTGTAAGGCCTTTGGAATAAGGCAGAAACTCCATTGTGCATACCACCCAGAGGCTTCTGGAATAGTGGAACAAGTAAATGGAACTATCAAAAACAGACTAGCAAAGCTGACAGATGCTACTGGCATGAACTGGGTGAAGGCCCTGCCCCTGGTCCTGATGGGACTGAGAAGTGTTCCAGACCGCAAGACAGGCCTAAGTCCCCATGAAATCATTATGGGAAGAGTGATGAGACAAGCATGGGTGCCAGGAAGCAAACTGTTGAGTATTACTGATGATTTGGTGCTTGAATACTGCAGAAGATTGGGTGACCAAGTGCGTTCTATCTCTCGCCAGATTGGAGACGACGGCATCCTTAATCCAACGACTCCTCTCCACAACTTGGTTCCAGGAGACTGGGTCAAAATAAAGAAGCACACTCGATCAAGCTGTCTGGCACCAAGGTGGGGAAAGAAACGCCAAGTAATCCTGGTGACAACCACTGTAGTAAAGGTCGCAGGTGTTCCCCAGTGGATCCACGCCGGACACACCCAGAAGGTATTGCCAGACAGAGGATTTGAAGAACCAGGGCAACCAGCAGAGGACCCTGAAGGAGCCAGACCAATAGCAACTGACAACGAGCAGCCAAGCACCAGTCAGGTTGCAGGAACAGCAGACGTTGGCCCAGGAGTAGTTGACTGCGAACTGCCAAGAAACCAGCCTGCTGAAGAGGTCCAGGAAACTGAGCCAGGAGCAGCTGAAGACGAGCTGCCAAGCATATGGCCAGAAGAATGGATACCGATGATTGATCTGACCGAAGATCCTATCAGAACAAGAGAACGACTTAGTGAAGGTAGAGAGTGGACTAGTCAGGAAAAGCAAGGCACAGGCGAAGAGCCTCAGCCACTTGAGATTCAAATCAAAACTGAGGAAGGAGAAGGTCAGACAGGGACAGAGCACGTGATTGATACAGATCCAGTGAATAAGACTGAACAAATACCCGATACTGAACAAGTACCCGATACTGAACAAGTACCCGATACTGAACAAGTGCAAGATACAGAACAAGTGTTTGATACTCCTCCATTAACTCCTGATGTGGATAAGGGACAGACTAGACATAGAGTAATAGTTCGAGCAGAAGAAAATCAAGAGATCGAAGTGCTTGAACAGGATCAGATAGAGTTAGAAAAACGGGTTCAGGAAACAGGAACAGAAACAGAGACAATCGAAAGCCAAAAACAAAATATTCCTGAACAAGGCCAGATTAGTAACCAGGCAGAAGAATTTGATGCTAGCCCTGGAACTAGTCAGATAAGGGAAGTAGGAGAAGAAAGTGGAGAAGAATTACCACAAGATAAAGAGAATAAGAGAATAAGAAAAGAAAGTGAAGTCCAAGTACCGACTAAGAGACTAAAGAAAAGAAACAACCTTGAGCCTAGGTTCGTAAAAAGACTGAGACTAAGGATAAAGACAGTGGAAGAAAAACGTGCAGAAGCAAGAAGAAGTGCTCGAATAGCAGAGCAAGAAGAAGACTCTTCCAAAAGAAGGAGTGAGCGAATAAAAAGACAAAACAAAAAGTACAAGTCTCCTGAGTGGACACTGGTTTTGGAAGAACTTGAAGATCTTGATATAACTGACGTAAGCGACGGAGAACCTGTCCCAGAGTACTCAGCTGAAGAGGAAGACGAACCACCGTGAATTTGCACAAAGTAAGCTAGTTGTGTAAAAAGTAAAAAAAGAGGGGTGAGAACACTCCTTCTGAGCTAAAATGTCTGATTCAACAGTGAATGGTAGTCCTAGTTGCAGCCGTTTTAAGACGTGTTGCAAGGTGTGTATATGTAGTGTAGTAGTGCTGATAGTTATCTGGATAGGTTTAACAATTTTCATTCCCTTTGCTGTAAGTAAAGATACTAACATTGTCCCTACTGAAGTTGTAAATACTGACAATGAGGAGCTGACAACACAGAGTGTAGAAAGACATGAGAGAGCATTGAGACAAACTAAACGAGACTTAGAAGCATCAGATGAGAAAGGACTACATTATCATGGAATGAAAAACAGGACACATTTAAATGTTTTCGCAAACTTGTTAATACACTATGTAGAGACTATGGAAATTGAAGATTGCTATGTCTGCATGAAGCTACCTACTTCGGTGGCTGAAGGCGTGACATACCATCATCTGCCATTGACATATGGAATTTCCTGTAGCATTTTAGCTAGTTTATTTTACAAAAGGGGACCGTTACAGTATTATTACTCTAACAATGACGTGATCTTTTCTGAACTTCCTATACGTGGGAACTTGAATCCTGTACATACCAAAACTGACACCATAAGATATATGGGAGACTACTTTCTGACTATAGGGAACATTGACATAGCAGATGCACACAGAGATAACTTGACTTGTTCTTTGCATGAGCAGGAAAAGATGTTCCTGAACATGGCAGAGAAAAGGAGAATTAAAATTCAGAAGAAGGCTAATGACGAAAGTCAGAAAAAGCCAAAGTGGGCAGAAAACATGGAAGGCACCTCATCTGGTGGAGCGGGTCCTGCTCTGTTGCTGGATTTTGAAAAGAAAGGCAAGCTATGTCTTCACCGCGAGAAGACTAGCTATTATAATAATGTTTTCATTGGTTCCAGTGAATGCGAACATAATTACAAGGTAATTGGAGGTTGGGGTTTCAAAAATGGGTCAGAGCCTGTGTTTCCTGGAATTTATTATATTTGTGGGGACAAGGCTTATTTCAAATTGCCGGATCACTGGTATGGGAGCTGCTACTTTGGCATTGTTTTCCCGAAAATATACCATGTGAATGGAAAGGCTGGAAGCAATGAAGATACTAATGGCTTAGTGCGTAGTAAAAGAGAAAGTATAGGTGAAATTATGGGTAGTATTTTCAGTGCACTGATACCTGGAGTGGGAGTGGTTCTGAACACTCACAGAATTTGCAAATTGTCTACTATAGTAGATGTGCTATCTACTGAAACAGCTCATGGATTTCTGCTGGTCAATACTGAGATGGTTGCGATCAGATCAATGGTTTTACAAAATCGACTTGCTCTTGACACCTTATTAGCGAAAGAGGGCGGAGTCTGCCGGATGTTGAAGGCGCAACATTGTTGCACTTATATTCCGGACAAAAGTGTACAGATCAAAAGATATGTGAAAAACATTACTAATTTGGCAAAGGAACTCAAACCACTCGAAGTTGATAGTGCCTGGAAGAGACTGGTAGATGGTCTCTCAAATGTAGGTCATTGGCTTGCTGGCATAGGTAAAAGCTTATTATTCAAAATTCTGATGCCAATTGGTATTATAGGTCTTATTATACTTTCCATTTTCTTATGCTGTAAATACCGCAAGCGTACCAAAAAGCACGAGATAAATGCAAGAGGAGTGAAACGAAGTGTGGATGAGATTGAATTAGAGGAAGTGAATGATCAGATATACAAAAAGGTGAAGACTTCTCACCCTGCTAAAACTGAAAGAGAAAAGTTAGAGCGGTTGCTGGAAGAAATAGAACTTTATAAAGTGTGAAAGAAAGTTGGCATCTGGTTCCAGTATAATTTGTGATGATAGTAGATATCATCAAAGAGGGGATTGATGAAGCAAAGCTTTGCATATTTTGCGGCTTGCCGAAATCAAGAACCTCATTTATGTATAACAAGGTAATAAATGTACGTCTTACTAACATTTATATTAAGTTTGAGTAAAGGTTTAAGACGCTTGCCTATGTGTATTTCTAATGAATTTAATCTGTGTCCTCTAAAATGGCCGCCGCTTCTATTTTAGTTACTGCGCATGCGTCAGCCACACTCACGTGTCCTGACGCGTCTGCAGAAGTGGAGGGAAAGTTATGCGCACGCGTAATTCATAGCTGTGCTTATCATGTGGTACTGCTCGTGCCACTGCTCTTGTGATCGTGTCAATGTAGCTAACATTTAAATGCAATAAGTTTATTTCTTGATGATGAGTTAAAAGTACAAACCCTGTGATGTGTTTCCATAATGACATTATTATGTATTAATTTGTTTTCGCTTACTTTTCATGTACCGCGGGAAATGGGGGTCTGAGTGAGAGGAGAGCCATATTGGAGGTCCCTTCTGCGCCTGTGCGACATTCGGCAGCACGAGGGACCTTGGCTGATGGAACATAGCCAGCTGGCAGTGATGGGCGAGATGCTCCTGAGAAAGTCACCTCTGCCCTGCGAGAACAGCGAATGTGGCTTCTTATATGATACAATGTATTGATGCGCTACTGTTAGCTCATGGGAACCCCAAATCTGCTAGGCGGTACCCAAATATGTAAATGAAGGCTTCAAATCGTGTATTGTGATTGGTGTGTTACCCAAACCCTACCTTAGGACCAATCGAAATTGAGGGATTCTGACACTTTGCAACATTGGGGGGTGGTACACTGTCCCCAAACTGTATAACTACCCTGGGTTCACCTAGTGAACCGTCCGACTTGTCTGGTTTAGCTGACCTGTCACTGACCCAACGCACTCAATAGGTGACTGAAGATACAGAGCGCTGCGGAGCAATCTGTCCGAATTTGACCATAGACTAAGGTTTTACTGAACCTTAAAGTGCTGGCAAGGCACTTGGCTGGGAGTTCGCTGACCCAATCGGGGTCTTGATCGATAGCTGCAGAGCGGGTGGAGCGCAGGCGTTGCTTCCAAACTGTGGGTTCCGGTCTTGTCCTGAAGAGGGTCCTGTCCTGAGGATTTGCTTGTCCTGTCCTGAGGGTCCTGTCCTGATTTCTTTTCCGAGGGTATCCTGTCCTGTCCTGGGTGTCCATTCTGCACCTGCTGTCCTTTGAGGGGTATCCTTCCTTGAGGGTTTCCTGTCCTTAACTGACCCGTGGCCAGGGTTTGGTTTCCACACCTTTTTCTAGGTAAATATTACTCTGAACCTCTTGAAATTCTTGCACCTTCTAAATTTCTAACTTTGGCTTAAATAAAGATCAACATTGCATATGTTACATTTCCATGCCTTTCCGCAACTATTGAACAGTCATTTATAATTTTGCAAAGTTGTTCCTATGCCTTCTCAATTATTAGAAATTATATTTTGCATAGCAGTGTGTCATTTTCTGATATGGTCTAGAACTTCGTTGCCTAGGTTGTTCAAAGGCCCTTTCACCTTAAGTGAAGCGTGTTATTCATTATAAGTTCTTCTATAGTCACACACACTTAGTCTATCCCTGTTTAGATAATACTGACTTTACATAGTATTTTCTCGTTGCATTTTTTGTACTTTGATGGTTACTCTGTCATTATTTCTTGCTGCCTATGTGATTTACGTTATCTTGGTTATTGATTGCCTTATTTTACTGTACCTCATGCAAGAAAATATTGAATTTAGATAAACATTTTAAAACTTTCAGTTGTCCGTGGTCATTTAAACAATATTGAATGTCATTTGAAATTGCATCTTGCTGCCTTTCCTTTACAGCTAGGCCCCTGATTCATTGTGGTCATTAGGCACCCGCATCGGTGGATGGTAAGTCGGGTGCACTGAAAATTGGTAGCAGGGAACACACACACACCAACCTGATAGAGCTCGTGAAGTCACCTGATCGATGTATATGGTGATTTGAAAAGTATATGGGCCCTGAAGCCGGAAACGGCGAAAACTGTTGGTCGGGTGGCCTCGCGCGCTCTATCATTACCACACTCCATTAGAAGACTCTTGCTCATTGCTGCCATCAATATGTCCTGGGTATATCTGCCCGGGTGTGACCGTGCATCCCCCACAGTTTTGTTCTAAAGTTGTGAACTGTTTCACCAACCTTCAAGTGCAAGAACCCTGCAAAACCCTGTTCTGCTGCAGTGCATCCGGAAGTCCTACTTTTGTACACTAGGTGTGGGTCATACCTTGTCTACTGTAGACTTGCCGCTACCGAGCCCCAGGGATGTCGGTTTTCACAGCTGTGTTCTTTCTATTCTATCTCTCTTATCCAGATGCATGTCATGCTGCCGGCCTCCGGGTTGTAGGCGCAGAAAGCTGTGTACTGTCTGTAATATCCAATAAATGCAGTTTAAACATAAAAAAAAAACAACAAAAAAAAAACAAACAAACACTGAGCAACTGCTCTTTGAGAAACATCTTCACTACTCCATCCCTCTCATTGTCCGGGTTAGCCGCCAGCCAATCGTCCATTGCATCAGAACAGTCATCCACAAAATACCCCCACTTCTGGTGAGGTGGTTTCCTATGGTTCCTGAACTTCAACCTGTTCTCCTCCTCTTGGGAAACAGGTTCCATACTCGGGGAACTAGGAATGGAACTGCTCGCATGGGACTCTATATAGCTGCCACCACTGGACTCAACCTGCCCTGGGGAGTCCAGAAAATTAAAACTTTACGCAGGGGATAGTCTACCCTCCAGAGCTAACTTCTCTCTGGTGAAGGCCCTCTCAGCCTCCTCTATCCTCTCATGCGCTAAGACCCTCTCAGTCTCTAGCTTTTGTTGCTCAAGGGCCAACATCCTAAGACTCAACTCATGAGCCCATAATGCCATTTTCTCCTCTAAGGCTAACTTCCTATCCTCCTCTGGGGACAGGGAAGGGGATGAGGTGCGGCTTCCTACACTTGACCCAGCAAGGGACTCCCTGTCTATGGGGTCTTCTCTATCTGCTGGTATCCATGCACTGTCATCTTCTCCCTCCTCAGAATCTTCAGGGCTCCCCACAGACCCACCACCCTCCTGGTGTGAGGCCCAGGCCCTTTCCCTACTGCGCTCAAGCTCCCTTTGATTCTTATACCATAGAATCAGGTGGCCCCTAAGTTCATACAGAGTGTCTGACACATCCACCCCTATGCTCTCTCTCTACAGAACTTTTCCAACTCCTGCATACTGTACCAAGCTAGATCACTGAGATCAAAAGCAGGTTCCATTTTGGCGGACGTTCTAGAGAAAAGATTACACAGGGAACCTAGGGGTCTGAGCTTAACACAGGAGTACACAATTCACAAAGGTATTCAGCAAGTTCCCTATCCCAGAGAACTCACAATCACTTGTCCAGTGCAACACACCATTTATCCACACACAACCCCCTCCCTCGGACTGGTAAGGCAGTTTCTACCACCCCTGATTCCTCAACCTGACCATACGTGACACAGGTACCAACTCTGGGCGCAGGATGGTGAACAAATGTACTGGACACAATTACACAATGATACCTTCAGGAGAAGAAATATGGAACTTCCAAAAAAACAATAATCCCCAAAATGTGGTTATCTAAAATGCAGAGTTTTGTGGTGCAGCCAGCAGCTACTGTGGTACAGCGCAAACACAAATCCAGATCCCTTCCGCTGCCAGCCAATGTTAGAAATGAGATCCCTGGCTGGCTAGGGCTTGCGCCAAAGTCAGTCAGAGAACACCACTTCCACGTCAGGGCAAGGGAGTTACACGCCAAGATAACGATAACCCCTGCTCACCGCCTTGGTAACGTGACACGAGCAGTAAGGCTAAACTCGGAGGCAATGTGAGTAAAGTGTTTGCGCACGCACCGCCAGCAACAACACCCAAGGCCCACCACAAAGGAAACTCCACACAAGGTATATGTAAAAATAGCCTTTGTATTATACCAAAACACATTAGATAAAAACACACACTTTACAATGTGCCAACAGGCATGGGCAGAATTTACAGGGGGATATGTACAAGACAGGGACACCTGGACCACTGTCAGGAATAGACACTTTTAGCACTATGATACTTGTTAGGATTAGCACTTAGAACATAGAATATAAATCACTGTAGCACAAAATAGAAAATAGAGCACACAACCAGTAATCACTGGTAATGGTTAGGTACCACCTACGCAACCCTAACCACCTTAGGAGAATATTACGCAGGGAACCAGGACCTCACTAGCAACACCTGTACTAGGAGAAAACAACCACCTAAGTATCACCATACATTTAGGGGTATAGGCATGGGAACAAAACACATGATGCATAAACATACATTCAACGGTGTAAGAACAAGGCACATGATGCATCAAAAACACATTCAGAGGTGCAGCACAGGAGAACAAATGATGCATAAACAACACATTCAGAGGTGTAGGGAAGGAAAACACATGAGGCAGAAATATACCTTCAGCGGTGCAGCAAGGAACAATTGCGCAGAAATCACATAAGGTCACAACCTGTGACAGTCCCTAGGCCAACTGGCCTCTTTAGGGCTAGGACGCCCTGTGTCCCAAAGTCAGGGGCCTACACGGAGCAGCTGCCCACTAGGTGCTGGGCAGCTGTGTAGATAATGAGGGGGCCAACTTGGGAGAATCGCAGGCTCTGCACAATTGACTGGGCCCTCAGGAGCCTCTCAGTAAATGAAAATGCCCCCTGAGATCATGGGAGCGGCCCGCTGCCTACCGGGGCCGCTCTGAGGACTCTCCACGTTTCCCCCACTCGTTAGAGCCCCCCCTCCTGGGGCTCAAAATTGACTCCTGCCACTTAGAGCCTCCGTGGCTCTAGAGAAGAGGATTGTGCTCGTTGTCGTTAGAGTCCCCCCTCTGGGGACTCGGCAAAGCAAGGGTGCTGCCCTGGACTCGGAGCTCCCGCCCAGCCGGCTTCACTTACCGGCACTTCTGCAGGCGGGGGCTCCTTCCGGCAGTCGCGGTCCTCTTCGCCGGGGAATGCGGGGCTCTCCTACATCACGGGAGCCTCGCTGTGGGACAGGTGGCTCCTTCTCCTCGCACCGTGGCTGTGGGGCTCTTTAACGCCACGGGAGCCTCGCTGGCGCCCGCCTCTTTGTTTCTCTTCTCAGGCTGCGGCTCCTCTATCAGGCGGCGAGGCGGCGGGGCGGGACTTCCGCCTTTGCACAGCAGTCCTTCCGGGTCGCTGCGGGCAGCGCAGCGGCCTTCCCCCAGCACACACAGGCGGCGCTTCGACCTAATGAGGGGTGGGCACCCTCGAGGCAGCAATCCAGCGGGGCAATGCCGGGTGGGCACCGGCTAAAGCACATAAAGCGCTCCCAAGCGCTAAAGACAATTACAGTGCTCCCAGGCACTTTGGAGAAGAAATAAAGCGCTCCCTGCACTTAGCAGATAATTACAGCGCTCCCAGGTGCTTCGAGGCAAAATAAAGCGCTTCCAGGTGCTAGGGGTGAAAGTAAAGCTCCAGAAAAGTTCTTTTAGGTAGGCATGGGGGCAAGGCTGGGCCCAGAGCCAGCTCACTGGCCCTCCAGGCAGGGAGGCAGTCACCAGTGGCGGTCCTCCTGGCACCCAGCAGCAGCAGCAGCCCCCCTCAAATAGGATCCTGGAAGAGAACCAATTGTAAGGGGACACAGCCCCTTTTTATACACAGTAAACCTTTGTCTTTGTTCAGGGTGAGGGGAAAAACCAGTCGCAGCTGGTTTGTGTGCACTGTGATGGGCTCAGCCCCTCACTCTATTCACTGGCAGGGCTAGGGACATTAGACTCACCACAGAGGGTGGAGCCAGCATTGTGTGGGGAAAGCCCAGCCCTATTCAGGACCCAGGTGCACCCCTCCCTCACATCACACATGCTAATCTCAACACTCACCACCGGGCAGACCCATCATAACTCATGGAGCCTGGCACCCCAGCCAGCTCTAGCCAATCACACGCCAGCACATTCACTGCACAGACAGGCACACTTCTAGAAGTGGCACTTCCATACTAGACACATACACACCGCATGCATCATTGCACAGCATTCAATCACACGAGTCCGCACATCCCAAACTCGAGCCTGCACACCCCACGCATCAGGAACTACCAGGGACACGTACATTCCCTATGCATTCCTATGGGAGGGCAGGCCTATCTCACCACATGCACTCAGAGTGCGCACGCACTTTCCACTGGGACACAGTGAAAGTGCGCAGAACCCAAAAAGCAAAAAGTTTAGGGGTGAACCTGCCAGAAGGGCCAAGTCCAACACTAACCACTTATAAATTCACCCAGGCAGTATCCTTGCAGTATTCTAATCCTTCACTCAGTACCCAATCACTCATGCAATGTCCTAGGGCTTAACCCAAACACTGGTACAAACACGTGTCCATTACACATGCAGACCTGTAACCACCTACATGCTTATCTTTACACCTTCAATTACAAGTTCAATTAGTGATTACAAAAGAAAGTGGTTAAATGTTTTTTATATACAATGTGTTTGTATAGTAATAGAAAAGTATAATTTATAAATATATTGAAATACATGTATTTATATTTATTTTTTACAGATATTGTTTATCATCATTAAAATAAACTTATCATGCCTGATAGAGAAAAGGACAGAAAAAGTATTATTTGAAGAAAATTCCACAACACGTATTGGATGACCAACATCATGTGGGGAAAAACAATAAGTGTTCCAGTAAGAGGACCAAACAATGTATCATAAAACTTTCAAAGCCTACAAACAATGTGCACATTGATGAAAGTTCAAAGAATGCTTCAACAACTAAAACATATGCAAAGGAAATAAATGTACATAAAAGGAAATCACATTCAAAAGACAATAAGTATGATAAAATGAGAAAAAGTCAGTATGTAGAAATTAGAAGAAATATGTTTTACAATAGAGATGTTTCTAATTTGATAACAAATGTGAGGAAATACAAAAAAAGAGCACTGTTTTATAAAAAGAAAAAGGAAATAGAAATTATTGTAGGGAAGGCTAATGAATTAAAAAGGAAATTATTCATTTTAGTTTTAAACAAAATTCGATCACTAGATAAACAAATCCATTTTATGAAGGCCAAAAGTAAGAGGAAAAGAGTAATTAACAGAACTAAGGGGCCGATTATGATGGCGGACGGACCTGAGTCCGTCCGCCACCATAGAGTAGGAGGGACCGTCCGCAGGGGCAGCGGCGGTCCCTCCATGCAAATTAGGATGTGACCGCCACCCTGGCAGTCACATCCTGTATTTTTAACATTGCGGCGGGTGCTGCTTGAAGCAGCACCCGCCGCAATGGTAAAAATGTAAGTTGTGCATTTGCATGCACAAAGCGGCAGGCACCGCGCGGTGCCTGCTGCTTTGTTCTCGCAAATGCAGAGGGGTACCATAGGTACCCCCCATGTGCATCCCCCACCCACCCTTCACCCAGGGGGCCCGCAACGGGCCCCCGTAGTGAAGGTCCGTATGCTTTTCCATGGTGGAAAATCCGCCGCGGAAAAGCATACATCTTACACCATGCTAATATGGCTAATATGGCTGGCGGTGTCTGATAGACACCGCCAGCCATGTTAAAGCTTTTCCGCCGTGGTCGGAAGGCGACCGCGGCGTAAAAGCTGCGGACATATTTCTAGACCCACCGCCATCCTAATATGGCGGTGGGTCTTGTGAGGCTACGCAGAGGATTTTCTGCATCCTCCGGGCCGGCGGTGGCATCCGCCGGCCCGGAGGATGCGGAAAATCCTCCATCATAATCTGCCCCATAGTTTTGTGGTTTTTTTTGGGGTGATTGGAAATACAGCTCAAGTTCAGAGCCTTTTTTTAATGAAGAGAGTTATTTTCAGACCAATAATTTGTTGCATGCAGTGGTCGAGCTTATGAGGTTAGAAATTGTTGTCCAATTGACAAAGAGAAGATGGTTCCTAAAAATGCAGAACAAGTTCTAGGGAGACATCCTAAAGCCCCAGTGTACACTTGGGATTGCAGTAGTATTTGTGGTATACGACAGGAATCTACTGATATTTTACGCAATTTCATATGACAATATAGTGAAAAAAGTGTTAAACAAAAAACTAAGATGTTGCAAGGATGCTCGATGCAGCATTTTTTTTTCGTTACTTACCTGAAATCGTCTGTTTCCCGCATATTACAACCCCCCACTCTGCCCCTCCCCCGCCCCATATCACCACCCGGTGGCACGCCCTACACGGGCCGTGGCTGTCCTGTAATATCCAAAGGAAGAGTAAACAGTTTTATGTCAGCTATGAGACATACCATCACTAGAAAATCTCCAAAAAATACATACAATTTGAGAAGAAGTGAACAATCAAAATACATAAATGATTATAATCCAGTTTTTCTCTCAATGTGGAATGCTAATATGGATATTCAGTATGTTGCGGATAATTTCATTGCTGTTGCCTGGTATGCGACATCCTACATTACAAAATCAGAAAAGACGGAATTGAAAGAAATGTGGGAAGAACTTTCTCATGAGAACAGTCTAAGTAAGAAATTATACAGTTTCAGTTTAACGATGTTATCCCATCGAGAAATTGGAGAGTATGAATGCTCAGATCGGTTATCATCTGCAAGTCTATAAATCTAGAAGAATCATTTGTGTGAGTCTAGATCATGGGTACTCACAAACTTTCTCTTTGGGGGCCAAATTTACAGTGTGGTTTGTGGCCAAGGGCCGCACCGGTGGAGGCGGGGGGAGGGTGGGCGGGGCTAAAAAAAAAACCTATGACCATGATGTTGAACACAAGCCCCTGTAGCGGACGCCTTTGTTCACTGAGCCAACAGACACTCTCTCTCTCTTTCTCTCTACCTCCTTCTTTCTCTCTCTCCTCTTTCTCTCTCCCTCCTTCTCTCTCTCTCTCTCCCTCCTTCTCTCTCTATCTCCCTCCTTGCCTCTGTCTTTCTCTCCCTCCTTCCCTCTCTCTCTGTCTTTCTCTGTCTCCCTCTCGTTATCTCTCCGTCTCCTACCCTCTCTTTCCCTCCCACTGTCTCCCTCTGTCTGTCTCCCTCTCTCCCTCTGTCTGGCTCCCTCCCTCTCTCCCTCTGTCTGTCTCCCTCTCTCCCTTTGTCTCCGTCTGTCTGTCACCCTCTGTCTGTCTCCCTCTGTCTCCCTCTGTCTGTCTCCCTCTGTCTTTCTCCCTCTGTCTGTCACCCTCGTTCTGTCACCCTCTGTCGGCCTCCCTCTCCCCTCTGTCTGTCTCCCTGTGTCTGCCTCCCTCCCTCTGTCTCCCTCCCTCCCTCCGTCTGTTTCCCTCCCTCTGTCTATCTCCCTCCCTCTGTCTGTCTCCCCCTCCCACTGTCTCCTCCCTCCCTCTGTCTGTCTCCCTCCTTCTGACGGCCCTGGGCATTTTTTTGTCAGCCCCCGCGGTTGCCATATAATGCGGGCACTGACGTGACAACGCTCTCTTTTGCCTGCCTGTGCTGCAATGACAGACTGACTCTCGTCGTCGTCGATTGTACTACAAACTGTTTGCTGGAGCGGAGGAGGAGTAGTGACACTCGACTTGGTGTCACTGCTGCTGCCGCCCTGCCAAGCTACAAAAGGCGCGATGGCAGCAGAGCCCGCGTCCAGCTCAGCCTCAGGCCCAGCTAAAGACCCAGCCTTTGCAGACAAGACAAGAGACAACATAAGCTAAGGTAGGTAAAGCAGTCACAGCATCAGCTCCGTTCCAGGCCCAGTCCACACCAGGCCAAGCGGCCCAGCCCCTACCCTCAGGCAGTCCCATCCTCAACCCAGGCCTAGCAGCCACGCATCTTTTGTGTGTGCATGAATTTTTGTCTCTTATTTCTGTGGTACGCCACATGGTTTGGTTTCTATTCTTATTAATTGTGCATCCATGATAGTATTCTTTTTTTTACTGCCTCACATAGCCCTACCAACTCTTTTTCGCTTTATTTTTGTGGGGTACATGCTTTGTGGTTCATCGTATTTGCTCCCTCCTAATTCTCCCATGACTTTTAATATTTATTACTGCCTCACGTGGCCTTCCCAGGCCTCTATTCTTATTGATCGTACTTGGATGATCCTATTAATTAATTCCTTCTGTGAGACGGGGCTCACCTAGGCCTTCCTTTAATAAATTATGCGTGCATGAATTTCTATGTCGTATTTTTAAAGTGTGTCACGTGCTTTTGTGTCTGTTCTTATACATTTTACCTGCTTGATGGTATTTTTTTCTGTGTCACGTGGACCTCCCAGCTCTGTTTTGCTTTATTTTTGTGGGGTACATGCTTTGTGGTTCATCGTATTTGCTCCCTCCTAATTCTCCCATGACTTTTAATATTTATTACTGCCTTATGTGGCCTTTTCAGGCCTCTATTCTTATTGATCATGCTTGGATGATCCTAATATTTATTTCCTTCTGCGTCACGGGCCCTCCTAGGCCTTTCTTCAATAAATTACGCGTGCATGAATTTCTGGGTCATATTTTTGAAGTGTCACGTGCTTTCGTGTCTGTTCTTATAAATTTGACATGTTTGATGGTATTTTTTTTCTGCGTCACGTGGCCCTCCCAGCTCTGTTTTGCTTTATTTTTGTGGGGTACATGCTTTGTGGTTCATCGTATTTGCTCCCTCCTAATTCTCCCATGACTTTTAATATCTATTACTGCCTCACGTGGCCTTCCCAGGCCTCTATTCTTATTGTTTGTATTTGTATGATCCTATTATGTAATTCCTTCTGCGTCACAGGGCCCTCCTAGGCCTTTCTTTAATAAATTATGCGTGCATGAATTTCTATGTCTTATTTTTAAAGTGTGTCATGTGCTTTCGTGTCTGTTCTTATAAGTTTTACGTGCTTGATGGTATTTTCTTCTGCGTCACATGGCCCTCCCAGCTCTGTTTTGCTTTATTTTTGTGGGGTACATGCTTTATGATTCATCGTATTTGCTCCCTCCTAATTCTCCCATGACTTTTAATATGTATTACTGCCTCACGTGGCCTTCCTAGGCCTGTATTTTTGTTGATCGTAATATTTTTTTCCTTGGGCGTCATGGGGTCCTCCTACGCCTTTCTTTAGTAAAATGTGCGTGCATGAATTTCTATGTCATATTTTTAAAGTGTGTCACATGCTTTCATCTCTGTTCTTTTAAATTGTATGTGCTTGATGGTATTTTTTGTGCGTCACGTGGCCCTCCCACCTCTGTTTTGCTTTTTTTTGTGCAGTACATGCATTGTGCTTCATCGCATTTGCTCCCTCCTAATTCTCCCATGAATTTTAATATTTATTACTGCCTCACATGGCCTTCCCAGGCCTGTTTTCTTATATATTGTGCGTTTATGAATATAAATGTTGCATTTTTGTGCTATGCCACGTGCTTTGTGTTTCAACGTATGTACTCTCTCCTAATCATCATAATGCTCCCTTTTAATCCTCCGCTGACTTTTAATATTTCTTGCTTCCTCACGTGACCTATAGTTGTGTTTTTTATGTGGTCTAGTTGGCCTACGAAAGTTTTGCCTCCTCAGACTAACATAGGTTTAATTGATGATAATTGCTGAATTTGTAACCTTGGCACTACGGTGTTGTACTGGCCCTTTATTTGGCTTAGGTTCCCTAATCATTTTCCCTCTCTTGTACATCATTTTATGACATGCTTTCACCAAAATAGATGTTTTGGACACTTCACCACTTCATGATCAGTCTTTAAGTGCAATTGCTGCCTTTTGAAAGTGTAATGGTAATTGTTTGTCCATGATTAATATGTTGGTCTTGATAGTTATGTATACTATGTATACCAGGGCTGCTCATGTAAATGCTACTAGTGGGCCGGCAGCAGTAATTGTGCCACCCACACAAATAACCCAAAATATAAAAGTCAAGCCTGTCACTACAGTGCCTGAGCGCCCTTTGTTAAACTGCCATATTTCCAAACTGCATCCATTTGACAGGCCTTACCCGTGTCTTTGTATGGACTGTACTCTGTATCCCTCCCTTAAACTTTGTGGGCGTGTTGAGCTGTGAAGACGGGGTGACAGTTCTTTTACTAATTGTATATTCACACATCTTTATAGTTATGTCTTTATACTTGAATGTGAGCATGTAAAATGTGCTCTTTACATCTATAATGCTTTTCTTAACCTTTTTCCCGTTTATCTTCATTTTCCATAGAAATGAATGCTACTAAGTACCAAGAGCTTGATTATATATGCTGAAATGCGTATCCTGATGGTTTCAGTAAATTCCAGAAGCATGGATTGCGTAGACTATCTAAAAAATTCACTGTTGATGGTCGTTTTTTTTTTGGTATTGATTTATCATTGCAATGTGAAATTTAGAGTACTCCAATGTGTATTATAATCCACAAATGTAAGTGATATGTACTTGTTCAATACTTGTTAAAAACATGAGATATATACCTGTACCATCCTCAGCACCTGTATCAGGTACACCACATTCTGCTACATGTAAATTGTGTATACTATGGCTAATGGCGGGCATATGATGTACATATTTGTTCCTCTTTACAAGCTTATATGCTTTCATATATTTTTACAGGTAATCGATGCCTTCTTCTCAAAAACATGTTTGTCAAGACCAAATGTATGTATATTTTCCTTCCTAATACAGTTACCTATCTTTAAGTAATAATTTCCCATCAATGTGTGTACTGAAATTCTTTAATTTTAACCTTACTGTTTAGCAATATCAGCAACAGTGTCATCCTGTATCTTCCACAGCAAATATCGTTCTACTTTTTGAGTAAATATTCATATCTGTTATGTGACTTTTCAGTGTTACTGGTGCAAAGCAATATTGAAAGTTAGTGATTCTTTGAATTAATGTTTGATCGAATTGAGTAACGTTTTGAAGAGTGAAAATGTAAGCTGTTTATCAACGAAAGTTTGTCGATTTTTAATATATATTATGTTGAGATTCACGTTTTCGAATTGTTGTAAGTCTAAACGTATGTATTTAGTATGTAATATAATACAGTTTTTCATGATTGCCATTTTTAACTCTTCAGATACCTTTTGACAAAATAAACACTGTTCTTTGCCCGACAAATACGGAATGTCATTAAATACTTTTGGTAAGTGCAACTTTTTTTACAGTTATCAATCTATTTAAGTTTGTCTGACCATTCATATGGTCCTAACACAGTTGCTCTGAAACCTATGATTGCTTTTGAACCTGAAACCTTTTGGGCCAGATGTAGGTAATTCCATTTTACCGATTCATAAATACCGAATTTTACCGATTCGGTATTTATGAATCGGTAAAATAGAAGGGGGGAGACTTAGGTAAATTCGGTAATTGATTTACCGAATCTGTAAAAATCGATATTTACCGAATCGGTAAATACCGATTCGGTAATGCCCATTGATTCCTATGGGCCTTGAAGCCCATAGGAATCAATGGGCAATACCGAATCGGTATTTACCCATTCGGTAAATACCGATATTTGCAAGGGTGCAGGGGGTGTCACTTTGACACCCTATAGCACCCTGAATACAGGCATGTGTGCCATGTGGCACACAGACATGCCCTAAGGGCATGTCTGTCTGTCACATGGCATAGGTGTGCATGCACACATGTGCATGCACACCTGGATTCGGTATTTTACCACCCAATTGAATTGGGTGGTAAAATACCGAATCTGTATGGCCTTTGGGACTCTGAAGAGTCCCACCTACATTTGGATTTACCCAATCGGTAAAATTACCGATTCGGTATTTTACAGAATCGGTAAATTTACCGATTCGGTAAATTTACTGATTCTGTAAAATAAATGCCCCTACATGCCAATTCTAAAATACTGGTCGGTAACGGCCGAAATCGGCCGTTACCGACCGGTATTTAGGCTCCTACATCTGGCCCTTTGTGATTAATTGTTTTTATGTGCATTAACATTCAGGTTGGACTTTTGCTCAACATATACATTTGTTATTATGTTTTCAATGTGCAGAATGCTACCTAACTCAGCAACCAGTTGCCCAGATTTTTACTAATGTAATACTACTAGGGAAATATTGACTGAAAATTGCAATGGACCTAATGGAGTCATCAGGTTTGACTTTAATATTTCCATGATAAATTAGGTGTCACACTGTAGTGTTGTCCTGAACATTGGATTATTCGGTATTTTCTTTTTTCATAGAAGGTCTTTTATAAATAAAGGCATATCATTAATTGTTAACATAGTATAGTAAGGTATTGTCATTATAGTTGTGAATTTTCAATAATGTTCGTAGTGAAGCCATTTGAATATGTTTGTAACAGTTGTGACTGTCTCTATTCCTTGATCTGAAAACACCTAGGGGTCCATTAGGATGGCGGGCGGGCAAAGTAGTGGAGCGGAGCGGAGTGTAGCGGAGTAGTGGACCGCCCACTAACAGTGCGGGGGTCGCGAAAATGGCATTAGGATGCGCCCGCCACACAGGCGGGCGCATCCTGTATGTTTACCATTGTGGCGGGCGGAGCAGGAATCTCCGCCCGCCGCAATGGTAAAAGTGCATGTTGTGCTTTTAAAAGTGCCTGCCATGTGCACCCCCAAGCCACGGACTCCCAGGGGGCCCGCAAGGGGCCCCCGCAGGGAGTTTTCGCATGCATTGTGCACAGCCCATAGTAATACGGCAGGCGGTGTCTAAAAGACGCCACCACCATGTTACTGGTTTTCCGCCCCGGCCGCTAGGCGACTGGGGAGGAAAACAGGCGGGCGGTGTTTCCCACCGCCGCGGTCCCTCCCGCCATCCAAATCTGGCGGGGGGAATTGGGCTGATGATGTAGGGCGGATTTCCTCCGCCAGGCTGGCGGCAGCCACCGCCAGCCTGGCGGAGGAAATCCGCCCGACATCATAATGGACCCCCTAGACTCATGCATAATATATTCCAAAATAAGTTTTGAATTGTTAGCATTGCTGTTATGATGTGCTAATTTACATCTTTTTTTTACATTTAGAGTCTGTTGAAAAGTATTGTATCTGCAACCAAAATATTTCATCAATTTATATGCAAAACTTAATAGTAAGTACCCTCAAAGACTGTAGATTCTGAAGATCAAAATTAAGTGATATAAGTCCTTGGGGTGTTTTGGTGGCATTCAGTCTCCAGTTTATATTCGTCTGATGCAGGGTCTATGTTAGTATGACTCAAATAACTGAGGCATTTGCAAGGGTCTTTTCAGAGTTACGTCTGCCATGTTTGATAGCTGGCTATGCACCCTTCCTAGTCATGGATTAATTACCACTTTCCTACTGACTGTTGAGAGGTCACTATGTTTATTATGTAAATACATATAAAGTTTTCATTTCAAAAAGCTATTGACCTTTAAACAATGCAATGTTAATAACAAGTTACTTTTCACTATCTTCCCAACAGGCCCAATGTTTCGAATCCCGCAGATGGGTCCACCTTAAATGTATCAAAACGAATGTATCATCTGGTTACCTTTTACTGGTTACAAATGTACAAAATGTATGTTTTAAAGTAAAGATGTGATTGCATGCAAAATGTCTAATTAGATGTTTTGCATACTCCTGCCATCTAGTGTTGTGTCCGGATTATCATAAAAAGTAAAGTTGAGACACACTTCCTTCAGCTGTGACGACTTGCATAATCCTTTTAGAATTGGGCAGACTTTCTCTAACATTCATACTTAATTTTCTTTTTGAAATCGAGCAACTATTTTGCTAAGGAGTTGAAATATACATTTTAATCTTATTCCTCTTTGAAGGTCAACAAGAAATACCTCTTATCCACACGTTATTGTTCAATGGTAGTCTAAGAAGTGGTGATAATTCCACTATCACTAAGGTAGACATCTGACAGTAGAATCTATAATATAGTTACACCACTTTCCCTAAAGGGCATAAAAAGGTTAATGCTCCATTAGTAACCTGTAATATTTACCAAACAACTCTTTCAAGGGGTAATCAATCCAAAAAATACTCCTTTGGCACACCGAATATGGTGCGACACTTAAACAACTTGCACCCCAACAACTTTGCTCGAGCTGCAACACGGAGGTTGCAGGACAGCCCACTTGCTGCTGCAGCAAGCACATCAACTGCTGCAGCAGCATCTTCAGCAAGCACTCCATACTCATATATTGTACCTAATATTGGTAAACTTAAAATTATATGCATTTATTGCGATGAACTTTTGTGTTACGTGGAACAGTCTATCAACCTGATAAAATACAGGAAGCAGGAGCATCGCTCTCCTCAACATTAGTCATTACACATTTATCGAGCTTTTTTGTTGTAACAACTATCCCGGCCGAAGGCAGTGAGAAATATGCGCACTTGCTGCCTTTCTTGTCTGGGGTTATCAATTATTCTTGAATTTCATATTCTAATTCAAAGTCAAGGCCCTTTATGGAGCCTTTAAATTGTAACTACTTCCCCACCTAAAGGCAGTGGGTAATTTGCACACTTGAAGCCTTTCTTATTTTTTACCTTATTCATCTTCCACTTAATCAACACATCATCTACACATACACACACCTACTTGCTGCCTTTCTTGGCTATGGTTATCAATTATTCTTACATTTCATATTCTGATTCAATGCAGGCCCTTTATCGAGCCTTTTTGTTGTAGCTACTACCCCGGCCGAAGGCAGTAGGAAATTTGCGCACTTGCTGCCTTTTTTGGCTGGGGTTATCAATTATTCTTGAATTTCATATATTGATTCAATGTCAAGGCCCTTTATCGAGCCTTTTTGTTGTAACTACTTCCCCGACTGAAGGCAGTGGGTAATTTGCACACTTGCAGCCTTTCTTGCCTAGGGTTATCAAATATTCTTCAATTTCATATTCTGATTCAAAGTCAAGGTCCTTTATCAAGCCTTTTTGTAGTAACTACTTCCCCGGATGAAGGCAGTTGGTAATTTGCACACTTGCAGCCTTTCTTATTTTTTACCTTATTCATCTTCTCCTCAATTAACACATCATCCACACGTACACACACCTACTTACTGCCTTTCTTGGCTATGGTTATCAACTTTTCTTCTATTTCATATTCCTATTCAAAGTGCAGACCCTTTATCGATCCTTTTTGTTGTAACAACTACCCCGGCCGAAGGCAGTAAGAAATTTGCACACTTGCTGCCTTTTTTGGGTGGGGTTATCAATTATTCTTGAATTTCATATTCTAATTCAATGTCAAGGCCCTTTATTGAGCCAATTTTTTGTAGCTACTATCCCGGCCGAAGGCAGTGGGATATTTGTACACATGCTACCTTTCTTGGCTGGGGTTATCAATTATTGTTCAATTTCATAATGAGTTTCAAAGTCAAGGCCCTTTATCGAGCCTTTTTGTTGTAACTACTTCCCCGGCTGAAGGCAGTGGATAATTTGCACACTTGCAGCCTTTCTTATTTTTTACCTACATCATCTTCACCTCAATCAACACATCATCCACACATACACACACCTACTTGCTGCCTTTCTTGGCTATGGTTATCAACTATTCTTCAATTTCATATTCCTATTCAAACTGCAGGCCCTTTATAGAGCCTTTTTGTTGTAACAACTACCCCGGCCGAAAGCAGTAAGAAATGTGCGCACTTGCTGCCTTTCTTGGCTGGGATTATCAATTATTCTTGAATTTCATATTCTGATTCAATGTCAAGGCCCTTTATCGAGCCAATTTTTTTGTAGCTACTACCCCGGCTGAAGGCAGTAGGAAATTTGCACACTTGCAGCCTTTCTTGCCTAGGGTTATCAATTATTGTTCAATTTCATATTCTGATTCAAAGTCAAGGCCCTTATTGAGCCTTTTTGTTGTAACTACTTCCCCGGCTGAAGGCAGTGGGTAATTTGCACACTTGCAGCCTTTCTTATTTTTTACCTTATTCTTCTTCACCTTAATCAACACATCATTCACATGAACACACACATACTTGCTGCCTTTCTTGGCTATGGCTATCAACTATTCTTATATTTCATATTCCTATTCAAAGTGAAGGCCCTTTTTCAAGCCTTTTTGTTGTAACAACTATCCTGGCCGAAGGCAGTAAGAAATTTGCACACTTGCTGCCTTTTTTGGATGGGATTATCAATTATTCTTGAATTTCATAATCTGATTCAATGTCAAGGCCCTTTATCGAGCCTTTTTGTTGTAGCTACTACCCCGGCCGAAGGCAGTGGGAAATTTTACACACTTGCTTCCTTTATTGACTGGGGTTATCAATTATTCTTCAATTTCATATTATGATTCAATGTCAAGGCCCTTTATCGAGCCTTTTTGTTGCAGCTACTACCCCGGCCAAGGCAGTGGGAAATGTCCGCACTTGCTCCCTTTATTGGCTTGGGTCATCAATTATTCTTCAATTTCATATTCTGATACAAAGTCAAGGCCCTTTATCGAGCTTTTTTGTTGTAGCTACTACCCTGGCCGAAGGCAGTGGGAAATTCTAATTCTAATTCAAAGTGCAGGCCCTTTATAGAAACTTTTTGGTAACTACTATCCCGGCCGTACGCAGTGGGTGATTTGCATACTTTCTGCCTTTCTTATTTTTCACCTTATTCATCTTCCACTCAATCAACACATCATCCACACATACACACACCTACTTGCTGCCTTTCTTGGCTGTGGTTATCAACTATTTTTCTATTTCATATTCTGATTCAAAGTCAAGGCCCTTTATCGAGCCTTTTTGTTGTAACAACTACCCTGGCCGAAGGCAGTAAGAAATGTGCTCACTTGCTGCCTTTCTTGGCTGGGGTTGTCAACTATTCTTCTATTTCATATTCTTATTCAAAGTCAAGGCCCTTTATCAAGCCTTTTTGTTGTAGCTACTACCCCAACCAAAGGCAGTGGGAAATTTGCACTCTTGCTGCCTTTTTTTTGGCTCGGGTTATCAATTATTCTTGAATTTCATACTCTGATTCAAAATCAAAGCCCTTTATCGAGCCTTTTTGTTATAGCTACTACCTCGGCCAAACACAACACGACATGGTAGGACTATGGCAAGCATCTGAATCTACAGCACTACATGCCAAAAAGAAATGCTTACTGTGTTAGTGACATTTTCCATCTGTAAGATGTAAGATCTGTCAATAGTAAAGAAACATGTTCTCAGTGAAGTGAAATTAGTTTTTGTAATATATTGAAACTATTTTCACAACTTCTCTACTGTTGTTTGTTGTTACAGTGTTTGTGCTCCTCACGTTCAATATTTTAAGCTACATGCAACTATTTTCACAACTTCTTTACTGTAATATTGAGGTTTGTGATGCTCACATAAAATATTGTGTGATACCTTGAAACTATTTTTAAAACTTGTTTACTATAATATCAGTGTTTGAAGTGCTTTCATAAACCACTTTTGGATACATTGCAACTATTCTAAAAAAATGTTTTACTGTAATATCAGTGTTTGATGTGGTAACAGAAAATACATGTGATACATTGTGCTGTATGGCTCACTACAATATTGAAACAGAAGTGTGATAGTGTTTGCTGGAAGTGTTAGGATACATACTGGGGATTTGAAGGTATAAAAGACAAGTTTACCGGTGCATGGAAGAGTGCATGCATAATCTATAGGGGTTTGAAGCAGTCCATGCCCTAAGGCCCACTTTCCATCATGAGTACTTCAGTACTAGCTGAATGATTACAATACTGCAAGAAGAGTGTCTCAAACAATTATTATTATATAATAATAAATGTATTCTTGTAACATCTCATAATTTAATAGGGCTTCTAAAATAATTTCATCATGTATTTCATTTTCCTGGTTATCAATTTCAAAAGTCATATGATCATACTCGATGTCATCTAATGCTTCCACAAAATCAGCATCCAAGGTTTCGTCTAGGAAATCACAGCTGATATCTGCAGCATTAATTTCTTCCTCTTCATTCTCGCTACTTATAAAAAGTATGTTCAGCTCTTCTATGACACTTTTACTAATTTCGAAACCGTCTTCCAAATTGTTTTGTTGATTTTCCATACTGAATTTCTTATGTTGTAGGTCCTTGTACAAAAACATAAACACTTCCTTTTATCATTTCTGTAATATCAGCATATGTGGTGATTCATATGAAATATATTAAATATTTATCTTGGAAATGAAGCAACAATATTTTGCACTTGAGTGTATATTATTTTGAAAACATTCGAAAAATAAATACAGTGTCACTATGCATTGTGTCAAATGCTTTATTTAGGATCTACAGGAATATGTTACCTTTGATTGTAATGACATACAAAACAAGATAGAACACTGCAACTCAAGCACATTACATAATGGTACAAAACATGTTATTGGAATGTTGGGTATTGGGATAACATACACAACTCACTAATAAAATGGTTTCAGAAACTTGCTACTTTTTCGATGATAAGGATTAGTAATGTCTTTCCAAGAAGATTTGAATATTTAAAAAGGTAAACTAAGAAGTAAAGAACAGAGGTAAGAGGTTACATCTCAGGATGCAAGAATGGATGAAAAGGGTGGTCAAAGGTCTGCATGTACAATCGCCAGTGGAGACGTTTTGAGGGCGTGTGCACTCAAGGTGTTCTTTAATGTGCAATATGTGGTGGCGGTACCACCACACAGAATGGACAAGAGCAAATAAAATGATGGATTGTATGTGCTTGGACTATGATGAGAATGAGAATACACTGTTGGAGGACCACGGTCACGTGCAGAGATTAAATACTTAAGACATAGTAAACGAGGTGGCAACAAGGTCCAGGAGGGTCCAACAGTGGTGGAGGCTGGGTTTCTTAACCCTTGTCCTACCGACTGTGTTGCAACCTTAAAACAGTGACTACAGGAGTGCCTTACTTTGACTCCCCCCATTACGTTGTCAATTAGGATGGAGGGAGGGAAGGAAAGGAGTAAACTACATGTCTACAAATGTACTGCTATGATCAGGACACTGGATCAAGCACTAAATAAACAAAGTCAGATACAAAAGAAGATACACAAAAGAAGGCTGCACAAAAGATACACAAAGGAAAGATACACAAATAGGACAGCGAATCTTCAACACAAACTGGTAAGTCAGCAAAAGAACTAGAAAACTAAGGACACTGCAACGGACGCTACGCTGTAGAACTCATTGTGATGAGATGTAGAAAGATACTGTAAATAAAACGGAATTCAAATAAAGAGAAAGTAAAAAAGATACATGGATGACAAAGTCACCGGGGTAATACTCTGTTGCCCAACACAAAAAAGATTTAGCAGAAATTATATGTTTGAATGTTTAAGGAGCTGCAAAGGGGGTACACGAACACCATCACCCTAGTGAACACACACTGCCAACCTAGAATCAGACTGTATAAGCTCCCTTTAGGCTTAGAGGGTACACAAAACCACCGGGAGAAGAAATACTATCTGTTCCCCATCAACGGCAGCCAAACCCCAGTCAACACACACTGCCAAAATACATTCATAGATTCAACATAGATAGTTAAAAAAAAATAGCCTCTATCACAATTTTTTTATAATTCCGGGGACCCCATCCCCCGGGGCTCAAATATAACATTGGGGACCGTGGGGGAACCCCAATGTCCCCGCGGTCCCAACTGGCTCCCCGTGTCCTTCAAGAGCCGGCATTGCTTTGTCAGAGAGAGCAGCTTACATGCTGCTCTCTCTGACAAAAAGCAATCTGCTTTCCGACTTGAAAGAGACAGCAGGTTAACTTGCTCTCTCTTTCAAATAGGAAAGCGGTTTGCTGTGGAAAAGTGGGAGCCGCGACGCTCCCGCCTACCATAGCAAACAGCAGTGTCCCGGGGGTAGGCCCTGGGAGGTGTCGGACCCCAGTGCCAACAAGGGCTCCAGGAGGGAGGCCGTGCGACCCCCTCCATACACAAAAAAGGCCCGGGGTGCAGGTCCCCGGGGCTGGAAGGTCATTTTACATATTACTGCCCCAGGAAGGTGGCGGTCCCCGGGGCATGTGGGAGGGGGGAGGAGAGGGGGGGCTGAAAACATACTTTAAAAAAAATATATATTTAAAAAAAAAGCCCCGAGGGGGTGGCGGTCCCCGGGGCTGCAGGGGGGGGACATGAGCCCCGTCAAAATAAAGCCCCAGGGAGTGGCATTCCCAGGGCTCGGGGGGTCTTACAAGACCCCCATTATGGAAAGAAATTGCCCTCAGGATTTAGCCCCCCCGGGGGCTAATTAAGAATAAAACAGACTTCTATTTTTTTTCCTTTTCCACCACGTACGCGTACCATACGCGTACCGCGCCATTTTTTAATTAAAAAATAAAAATAAAATTGGGCCTAAAGATCAATGTGGGACCGCCTGAGCAGGCCTAGAGGGTCAGGATGTTTCTACCCTGCCCCCTTTTCTTATTTTTCAACCTTGTTTTACTGTTTAATTGTGACTCGGTTCTACCGAGGCACAAGATGGCTGCCAACACTTCCTGGTCTGGAGTGTTGACAGACAGTTGACATCCAATCAACATGCAGCTCGGGCTCGTAATTGTACAGATTTCGATACGCGTACAGTACGTCGTTTCTAGATATCACTATGATTTTACTTTTGATTTTCTGAGGAACTACTGAACGGATTTACACAATTTAACAAAAAGCACAATCTGCGAACCGAACTCTACCTTTTTGCCAAATTTGGTGTAATTCTGTTCAGCCGTTTGGGCTGTAGCCCTGGCTAAATGTCCTAACAAAAATTGCAAGAGGAAAACAAGTTTTGGGACCTCCCTTTTTTCTCGGCCCCCACTAGACGAATCACCCCCAAACTTTCAGGGAAGGAGCGGTGCGGAGCAGGCCATTTTCTTTGAGAATATCGTGAAGATTCAGCCACCAGTGCCAAAATTATTTCAAATAGAATGTTGTGGATTTCCTATGGAAACTAGGTCCTAACTATAACTACCTACTGGCGACCGCCAGTAGGTAATATATATATATATATATATATATATATATATATATTACCTACTGGCGGTCGCCAGTAGGTATATATAGTTAGGATTTTTTCTCTATGGGATTTTTGAAAATTCTATGTCTAATAACTTTGGCGTTTGTGGACGGAATTGGCTGAAATTTTCAGGAAAATGGCACATTTTGTTTCTGAGCAGCCCCTGAAAATTGGGGGGGGGTTCGTCCAGGGGGGGTTGAGAAAAAAGGGGGGTCCCAAAACGTGTTTTTAACATTGAGTTTTCCATAGGGCGGTTGGCCTCACTTTTAGCCCGAACGGCTGAATGGATTTGCACGAAACTTGGCAAAATTGTAGGGACTGGTAGCCCGATGTGCCTTTTGTAGGTCTCAATATATGTGCTACAGTGGATTTTGAGAAATTAACGTTTAAAAAAAGATATATATCTGTAACAGCGGACCGGGCAGCGCTCCAGTACGCGTACTTTTCGCGCAACGGAGCTTTGTGAAGCGAAGCTGACTGGTTCTCCGGCGTCTGTAAACATTCCAAACAGTCCGTAGCGGCCGCCATCTTGTCTCTCGGTAGGATCGAGAGACAAGAGGAGGCCAAAGGGAAGCGGCAAATGTCCATAAGGGGGCATAGTAGATCCTCGCTGACCCCCTAGGTTTGATGTGGAGGTTTTAAAAGGGCCCCGCGGGGCAAAAAAAAAAAAAAATAATAATAATCGAACGGCTGAATGGATTTGCACAAAACTTGGTAAAATATTTGGGACTGGTAGCCCGATGTGCCTTTGCTAGGTCTCAATATATGTGCTCCAGTGGATTTTGAGAAATTAACGTTCAAAAAAAGATATATATCTGTAACAGCGCTCCGCTTCGCGTAACGGAGGTTTGCGAAGCTGATTGGTCATTCTGTCACTGGGCTATAGTTGGGCTACATCTGGCTGATATTTGGGCTACATTTGTTTTTTTTGTCTCTGGCGGCCATCTTTGGGCTACATTGGGCTACATTGGGCTTCATTGGGCTTCATTGGGCTACATTGGGCTACATTTGGGCTCCAACATATATATAGGCCAATGTAGCCCAATATATATTTTTCAAAGTTAATTTTCGTAAAAACCACTGGAGCATATATCTTGAGACATAGCAAAGGCACATCGGGCTACCAGTCCCTACAATTTTGCCAAGTTTCGTGGAAATCCATTCAGCCGTTCGAGCTAAAAGTGAGTCCAACCGCCCTATGGAAATGAAGGAAATGAATGGGTAATTTGTAATTAGCAAATAGCTCATCGCAAACTAGGAATGGTAAAGAATCGCTATTTATTCCTTAAAGTTCGCTATTTAGGAAATGCAAAAAACTTTGATGATACATATGGCGGTTCATCTCTAACAAGATAAGAAGCATAGGGATAGATTTATGATGACTGGCGCATCACCAGGGATGTGTTAGTCATTCTGTGCCGCTGTTCCGTCACCTATGGTGTGCTGCATTTACAATGCGGCGCATCATGGGGCAAAAACAGCACAGATGCGTGATGTATCTGTGCCGTAAAGGTGGCGCATTGCTGGAGTTGTATCGCAAGTGTGATGAAGCTCCAGCAAGGGTCGGGGGTGCCCCTGTCGCAGGGTTTCTGTTCTCACACAGAACTGTGGACAGAGGATTGGAACCTCGGCGAATTAGGGTGTCCCAAAACTCACCTTAGTAATCAAAAACCCCTTAGCAAGCTAGGTACAGTGTCACATTGGATATAACAAACTCTCAATGTTTAGACAATCCAGAATATGAACTTATAGTACCTCAGGATGCGTGGAACTCATGAACAGTCGGTCGTTATATATTTCTTAGAAACCAGAACATGGAGTTAAGAAGAACACATGTGTATTTGAAATGTTTATTTACTAATGCCGTCTTCTCAGGCGTAGTATCTTAGATAATACAAGTACACATATTATCAGTAGCAAAATTACCAGCATAGTTACTAGTACATAAAAAGCGAATGGTGACAGTATGTTAACATGCTGTAAATGAATAAGAGTTAGCAACACTTATAAGCAGCCACGGGCCGTGGAGGGAGTTACGGTGGGGCAGGGAGGCAGGGAGGGGGAGGGGCAGGGTGGAGAGGGCTCCACCCTGCCCCTCCCCCTCCCCGCCTCCCTGCCCCACCGTAACTCCCTCCACGGCCCGCGGCTGCTTATATCTCACCCTCCCTAATACACATATTATATTATTTGCTAAGAAGGTCTGTTTGTGTTGGTTTAGGGCGTGCCCATACTTTAGTGTCTTAGATTTGAAGGAATCACATCAGCATACACCAGCTCTCTCTTCATGTGAACCGCATCAACTGTTGTGTATGTGTGTTCGGCAAAGCAATATAAAACCCGCCTCATGCCCAGAATTGGCAGAAGCTGCACTTATGTTATGAGTATGAAGTCGTGGAGATCAGACCTCATAACAATTCTGTATCGTGTTGTTCTTGAAACTTCAGCACTCGCTGTACAGATATAGTTTAACAAGCAAAGCAGATAGTAGAGCAATAACATATTATTCTCATGTAAACCACGATGAACTACTAGGTTGAAAGCTAAAGCAACAACTAAGTGTCGTGTGCAGAAGTTGCAAAAAAGGAAAAATGGCGTTTAAACCAGTAATGAGCCCATGCTAACTTAACACGGTGTAAAGATATCCAGGACCTAGATGACACCTCCCCATGATCCGGAAACGAACTGAATAAGATAATAGAAGTGCCATCTCATGAGAGCAGATTGCAACTTTATATGTGGACGGTCCGCAAGGTAAAACATTAAAAACTAGGAAAATTTAATGCTAAAGAAAAATAAAACAGCCAAGTACTTTATCGAGTCTTAAGCCAATAGGCAAGCTAAATAATAAAAACTTGACAAATAAGTCAATGAATTGTCAATGAAATGCTAGTACTCAGCATATCAAACATGAAAAAGGTCTATGACATAACTGTGTATGCAAAATAAGCTGCAACAGCCTCCAATAGGAAGTCACCGTCTTCATCCGAAAAGAGTTCAGCCATCCAATTTAAAAGCGGAAAAGAACATACGTGCTCTCCCAGCACCGGATCCTCTATCACCATCAGAGGACAGCTCGGTGGGTTTTCAAGAAAGCTCTGTTCCAAGAAAGACTGTGTTGACTTGCCGCCAGTAAATTCCAGGGACCAATTAGTCCATGCATCAATGCCACAGCCATAATCCTTTCGCCAGGACAAACCAACTCGTGAGTAATGATAGGAGTCATCAGCTGATTAAAGTCGACGTCAGGAGAAACCGGTCCGCAGAGACACAAATCAATGGCCCAATCGAAATCACAGGTCAGGCAGTGAAATACAGGCTGGACACAGGTGAAGTAGGAGAATCGAAAAGATAATCCATATGCCGTGCTTAATATCGCCAACGGCATTGTGCCATAATATTCTAGCATGCGATTGCGGAACAGTGTCAGCAGCTGCAGGGCGGGAGCTTGCACAGGAGGGACATCCATATTTAAAAATGTAAAAAAGCACAAGAGCGTCCGCTGGTAATGCAAGTAAAAATGGGAATCCACGAAGCAGAGTGGAAAAAATAGAATGAAAGAAAGCAGGGATGACTCCAAAGATTTTCTCAAATGAAGTCACGAGACCACTGGTAACAACTTTAAAAAAGCGCGCCAGGGCCTTTGTGGAGGACGCGTCAAAGATAGTCCGAACCATGTCGCTGAAATGCAAAGGCGAATCAGTATTTAAAAGGGTCTGCACCTCTGTACGGGTGTTCGCTATGTGAAGCACGAAAGTTTCACGGGCCGAACTCAAGGCCACCTCTTTCTGAGACAAAAGAGCTCTTATTCTTGCCATGCCGTTGAAATGTGCTCCCAAGGTTGGTATTTGTGGCCAGATTGAAAACTCCCTATGTTCATGTGTGGGAGGAAATAGAACATTTCTGCAGCAAATAACCCGTTCACTTACTGTTACGATAAAAGGAATACTTTTAATTAACCCAGAACAATCTTCATTATTGAGCATCAAATAACTACCATTTTCCAACAACTTGAACGTGGGGATGATAGCAGGAACTGGCGTGCCTTGCAACACGCAAGCCATATTTGGTCGGTGTTTGTTGCATGAACCGTGTAACTGTATGTGCCTACACATTAGTGAATGATCTGGCGTCTCAGTGCATTCCTCTCCATTCAGATAAACTTCTTGATCATCTTTGAAACATCTGTATGTGTATGGAAGCGACCAGACCTCATGAAGAAAAGCACTACCTAAAGGTTCATAACGACCTATTGGTATATATTTCATACAATTTGAAAACTTATATAAAGCAAAAGGCAGCGTTATTAAACCGTGGATAAGGCACGTTGCCAAAAAACCCGCAATCCTCTGCTGATGATGTCACTGAGCATGTCATGAATGATGTAATATGTGACATCATCAGCAGTGGATTACGGGTAACAGTATCTCTAGTTTACTCCCCTATAGCTGTCTTTCTTTTAACATAAGTGTCTGTTTCCTTCCCTTATACTTACTGTTTTTTTTTTTTTTTTTTTTTTTGGTTCACTTCCGGTTCGCGTACCGGCGAGCGAACTGGGAAGCGAACTAAGAGAAATAGAGGTTGGCACAGTTCCAAATATTGTACCATTTTTTTAATAACGGGGAGGTAGTTCTGAAAAGAACTTTTTTTTTTATTGTTTTAGTTGTTTTATATTTTTTTAATTATTTTTCTGAACATTTTTTTACTTTTTTTGAATTTTTCTGAACAGTTTTATATTTTTTTGGGTTTTTCTTGCAGGGGGCAATGAAAACGATTCATTGTAAAGGGCTCAACAGGAGCAACAAAACAAAAAAAAAAGTATTTATTATTTGGGGCGTTTCGTACAAACTTGCATATGATAGTCAATAGCTCTGTTGATCAGAGTGATGCTTCTTTCTCCGTAGCAAATGAGTCCATTGCAATGTACGCAGACGTGTTTTACTTCATGAAATCTCGTTTGAATATTTGGCACCATCTCCCTGCCCTCTGGTCCCGTTACTTCCGGTACAACAGATCTTCTGGCCATAATAGGGAGATTATCTAGGTCGTTACGAAACTGTGCAGCACTGTAGTTGTTAGGATGCCACCTAGTCATATGGCGATGCATTGTGTAGTTTCCGAAACTGTATTTTTTGTCGGTCCCTCTGGACAGTCTATCTTGACATATAAGGCAAGTTACGTATCTTGCATTTACTTTTTTCTGACCTTTGGGAATTTTAAAAAATTGCCAAATGAAGTTTTCTTTCCGGTGAGACGTCCTGGGCTCCTCAGGCAAAAAGTGCCTCTCTTCGTGCTCGTCGTCCTGTTCTTCTTCTTCCTCTTCTTGCTGAATTATAACTTGAGCAGGTGGTCCACTCTTCCTTGGATGTGGTGGAGGTGGTGGGGAAGCACCAGCTGAAGCTACTAAAGAAGCCATTGCTCACTGGTAACAAAGGCTCTTTCTCTCACAAAGATGAAAGTCAGAGTGAGGAAAGAAGGAGGGGTTTTCATCATTTGGGAAAAACAATAGTTCTCAACCAATGAAAAGTGTTCATTTTAGATTATATGACCTAGTCTTACATCATTAGGAAACCAAAAGCGAAATGAACCAATGAAAAGTGTTATTACCAAGTCACATGACCTGCTGTCTTTACGTTAAGCGCTTTGCAGGGCCTCCAGGTTTGCTTCCAGAAACCTGTGCTTTGCGACTCGGTAAGCGTACCAGTTCGCTAACGTAGCACGTCATATGACGTATCACGCGACAACGCGAAACGTCATGCGGACGGGAGGCGTCACGATGTTGTTTTCTAACGCGGCAGTTGCGGTAAAGAAACGTTTACCGGCTCGCGGTCTATTTCGCGGCATCAAGGTCAGCTAACGGGAAGCTTCCCGATTCGCGAAGCGGGAACGAAGAAAAAAAAATATTTAACATTTTTTTTATTAATAAACATGTAAAATATATATTTGGATTTAAAGAAGAATACATTTTACAGCTACAGATATTAGCTGTTAAAAAACCAATGAAATTCACTGAAAAAACCATAGGTTATAGACCATATATAGTTAGGAATTAGCATTTACAAAACCTTGAAAATTCACTGAAAAAACCATAGGTTATAGACCATATATAGTTAGGAATTAGCATTTAGAAAACCTTATTTTACTCACACAAAACCATTGAAATTCCATATATAGTTAGTTGCACTAACTATATATCGCGCACCCGCAATCCACTGCTGATGATGTCACATATTACATCATTCATGACATGGTCAGTGACATCACTGATGACATCACTGATGACATCTCAAATGACATCACTGATGACATCTCACTTGACATCAATGATCACATCACTGATGATATCATTCATGTGATAATACAATGCATCTCCTCACACTCTAATATAACCTCCGTTACACCCAGTGTTAAATAGAGAGTATAATTTTTGAAACCATTGACACACCAATACTAGTTACTACATACGCACTCACTGATTCCTATGTCTACACACACATTCACTCATACAATCATTCATACATACAATCACTCATCTTTACAACACTATCATATGCACTCATACACCTATACAGACACTCACACTCTGCCACTCATCCATGGAGTTACTCACACACCTAGTCAGTCCTGAAAAGAATCAATCACACTTCCATTTTCTCATCTATACAGTTAAACACAGAACACCTTACATTTTTGAAACATATACTAACACATACTAACTCTCTTATAGAATCACTGATACAAGTACACATTGATCTGCACAGAGTCACACACATCCCAGCCAGCCATACACACACTCAGTCTCCCATACAAATACTTGTGCAACCAATCAATAACCCATATAGCTACTTATATAGCTACTCATCAACACATGCAGCAGCTTGCACAACAACAGACATACTGATGCACACTTTCAGACAGTTTAGTCACTAACCCGTGCATTCAGTAAGACGCATTTAATCACTCACTCATACAGTCAATCACGCACCTACTAAAACCTTCATTCAGACACTTATACATCCACTCATTCTTCAATATGTAAAACATATTTAAACTTTACAGAAACACATAATCACTGGATGTTGTCATCAGTGATGTCACTGACCATGTCATGAATGATGTAATATGTGACATCATCAGCAGTGGATTGCGGGTGCGCGATATATAGTTAGTGCAACTAACTATATATGGAATTTCAATGGTTTTGTGTGAGTAAAATAAGGTTTTCTAAATGCTAATTCCTAACTATATATGGTCTATAACCTATGGTTTTTTCAGTGAATATATATATATATATATACCAATACCTCTCGATTGCACAGCTTCATACTACTATTTAGTAGATTGAGCCAACCACTACGCGCACTGTCACTTTATATACTTTATTATTCTTCTTTTAGTAAGTACATCACTTTAAATTCACACCACACACACTTTCACTTTTAACATTAGGCGTGGTGGACTACTATGTAATACGCATGCTGCCACATTGAACTATTCATGGTGGTAAGCTGCAATCAATGTATTTATACATATATGATTTTTTTTAAAAGCGATCTTAGCTTTTATTACAATTTCATGTATTTATATGATGATTTACATTGTAAACTTTAGGGTCGCCATACTAGAGTGACTATAAGTCTGTCTACTATATTTACTTTTAAACACTAGCACGTGAGCACTCACTATCAGCACTTGCACTTTAAAAACAAAAAAAGTCTGTTTTATCTTGTCATGTGATCAAGGCTCACCCCGAGCCGAAACGCGTCAGGAACGAGCAGGCAAATAAATAATTTTGGCACAACTAAAGTGTTCCGTCTCCGTCTTGTGCATGTACAGAAATATATATATATATATATATTCACTGAAAAAACCATAGGTTATAGACCATATATAGTTAGGAATTAGCAATTATAAAACCTTATTTTACTCACACAAAACCATTGAAATTCGCATATATAGTTAGTTGCACTAACAATATATTTCGCGCACCCGCAATCCACTGCTGATGATGTCACATATTACATCATTCATGACATGGTCAGTGACATCACTGATGACATCTCAAATGACATCACTGATGACATCACTGATGACATCTCATTTGACATGACTGATCACATCACTGATGACATCATTCATGTGATAATACGATGAACTTCTTCAGACTCTAATATAACCTTATATACACTCAGTGTAAACAGACACTCACAGACTGTCACTCATCCATGTAGTTACTCACACACCTAGTCAGTCATGCAAAGAATCAATCACACCTCCATTTCCTCAACTATACAGTTATACACACAACACCTTACTTATTCAAACATATACTAACACATACTTAATCTCTTATACAATCACTGATACAAGTACACAATGATCCATACAGCCACTCGCACATTCACTGGCTCTCATGTATAGTCATTTATATATGCCAACTCTCACATGCACTGTGTTTTACATATGTACTTACTTGGACATGTAGCACTGAGATATCCATTCACTCACCAACTCACCCATGCACACAGTCAACCGCCAATATAGCTGTTTCCACATGCACTCTTGAACTCATACACCTAGTGAATCAACTGCTCACACATCTATGCACAGAGTCACACACCTCCCAGCCACCCATACACACACTCAGTCTCCCATTCAAATACTTGGGCAACCAATCAATAACCCATATAGCTACTCATATAGCTACTGATCAACACATGCAGCAGCTTACACAACAACAGACATACTGATGCACACATTCAGATAGTTTAGTCACCAACCCATGCATTTAGTAAGACACATTTAATCACTCACTCATACAGTTAGTCACGCACCAACTAAATCCTTCATCCAGACACTTCTTCATCCACTCATTCTTCAATATGTAAGACATATTTAAACTTTACAGAAACATAAAATCACTGGATGTTGTTATCAGTGATGTCATCAGTGATGTCATTTGAGATGTCATCAGTGATGTCATCAGTGATGTCACTGACCATGTCATGAATGATGTAATATGTGACATCATCAGCAGTGGATTGCGGGTGCGCGAAATATATAGTTAGTGCAGCTAACTATATATGCGAATTTCAATGGTTTTGTGTGAGTAAAACAAGGTTTTATAAATGCTAATTCCTAACTATATATGGTCTATAACCTATGGTTTTTTCAGTGAATTTTCAAGGTTTTGTAAATGCTAATTCCTGACTATATATGGTCTATAACCTATGGTTTTTTCTGTGAATTTCAATGGTTTTTTAATAGCAAATATTAAAAGCTGTTAAATGTATTCTTCTTTTAAAGGAAAAATATATTTTATATGCATTTAATATAATTTTTTAATGTATATATATATATATATTTTTTTTAGTTTCGCTACCGATCCGCGCACCGGGTAGCTTCCCGTTAGCTCATTTTTATGCCGCGACCCGGTCCGCGTACCGGGAAACGTACCGTTTGCACAACTGCCGCGTTCGAGAACAACATCATGACGCGTCGCGTAATCGCGACGTATCGCGTTGCCGCGTAATGTGTCTTATGGCGCGCCGCGTTCGCGCACTCGGAAGTGCTCCGGTGCGCGAACGAGGCACGAAGCGCAGCAGACCGGAAGTACTCCGGGCACGGAGCGGGACGCGTAACGTAAGCGTAACAGGTCATGTGACCTGTAAATAACACTTTTCATTGGTTTAGAACTTTTTTTTCCCAAATGATGAAAAACCCTCTTTCTTTCCTCACTCTGACTTTCATCTTTGTGAGAGGAAGGCCTTAGTTATGGCATCTGTAGTAGCTGCAGCTGTTGGACCCCCACCACCACCACAACCACCTAGGAAGGAAGGACCACCTCCACAGTTCCTTCCCAACCAAGAGGAAGACGAAGAAGATGAGGAAGAAGACGTAGAGCCGAGGCAGTTCTTACGTGAAGAGCCCCGGAAATCCCACCACAAAGACAGTTTTATTTGGCAATTTTATTCATACCCTCAAGGCCAAAAAAGGTTAATGCACGACATGTGACATGCCTCATTTGTAAAGATGTTTTGTCTAGAGGTACAGACAAAAAATATAGTTACGGTAACTATACTATGCACCGCCATATGCAGAGGTGGCATCCACTTAATTACAGTGTTGCAGAGATGCGTCACCTCCAAGAAAACCTACGAACTCCTGTGGCCAGTACATTGGCACAAGTTACTCTATCGGGACCAGAGGCGAGGGAGACGGTCCCAAACATCCAACAGAATTTTGTGCACATGAAGATAGTGTGCCTTTATTGTGGTGACCTACTTTCGTGTGCGAATATGAGTATCAATTTGATAAACAGAGCATTTGAAAACCACAAGTGCTCAAAACGCCCCAAAAAGTAAAACATTTTTTTGCTCCTGTTGAGCCCTTTCTAATGCCTGTTTTTCGTTGTTCCCCCCAAAAAAACAAAAAAAACATAAAATTGTTAAAAAAATACAAAAAAATAAAAAATGTTCAGAAAAATAAACAAAAATATAAAACAACAAAAACATAAAAAAAAGTTCTTTTCAGAACTACCTCCCATTATTAAACAATTACAAAATTTTTTAGCACTCTTGACTTCATTTTCCTCATGGGTGCGCTTCCCGGTAAGCGCACCGGTGAGCGCCCCGTTAGCGCAACACAAAAAAAAGAAAAAAAAACAAGAGAAGGAGAGCATAAGAGAAAGAGAAAGAGAGAGTAATGTTAAGAGACAGACAGCAAGAGAGAGCAACACAGATGTACTGTGTAATACATAGTAAAACAGTGTAAAAGATATAACAAAGTGTAAGAGAGAAAATGAAAAAAATATAAGGCTGTGAAACAAAGAAAGAGAGAAGAAGAATACTAGAGCAGAGGCACATGAAGAATGTGAGTGGCTGTAAGGAGTAAAAGGAAAGAGAAAAAATTATGTACAAATAAAAGGTAATAACGGAACCAGATTTAAATAACACTGGTAAGGGAGAGAGAGAAAAAAGTAACGTGCATAACTAAAGAGGGATGAAATAAGATGGATAACATCGAATAAAGTTAAAACATGTGGATTGACAGAGAGAAAAAACTAAAAGAAGAAAAGAAGAAGTAACAGAAAGGGAATAATTGAAGCAGCAAAGAAATGTAAATAACGTAGTGTGCTTGAACTTCAGGGAGAAAGCATAATGAACAAGTAGTGAAAGAGTGAAGAGACAGAGACAATTACAGTAAGATAGACGGACTCAGTGAACGGGAATGAGGAACTGTGAGAACAGAGGGACTGAGAAAAGGAGTGGAAGGAGTGCAGTAAGTAAATCACCCACACAACAAAACAGCTACCCTACCTCAAAGCACTCTAAAATATTATTTTACTTTTTCTCTTGGTTTTCCCCTTGTTACGCTCCCCGGTGCGCTACCCATAGTAAAAGTAAAGAGGGGTGATAGAGGGAGAAATATTGAATTAGGATAACACATGGTGAGTGACAAAGAGAGAGGACAAAGAGAGTAAAGGAAACAGTACCTGAATGGGCTTGAGTACAACAGCAAAAAAAGATAAGTAATGCAGTGTGTGTGACTTACAGGGAGTTAGTGGGTGTAGATCAAAGTGTGGGTGTGTAAGGTGTGTCTGTGGGTGTGGTTGTGTGGAGTGTTTTGGTGTGGGTAGAAATAAGGGTGTGTGAAATATGTCTGAGAAGTGTATGAGTGTGGGGTGTATATGTGTTCGATGTATGTGTGTGTATGGAATGTGTGTGTGTTTTTGAGGAGTGTGTGTGGGAGTTTTTTTTGGGTGTATGAGGTGTATGTGTGTGGGGTGTATGTTACAGGTGTGTGTATGTGTTGGGAGGGGGATGAGGTATATGTGTAGGAGTAAGGTAAATAATTAAGAAAAAGAGAAGGAGTAAAGAAGCAAAGGAAGGGAACAGAGGGTAAGTGAAGTAAAGAATAGGGATCAAAAGAAGTTGAATATGAGAGGGTAAATAATGAAAGGGGAGTAAACATGGAGAATAAGAATAAGTGAGAGAAGCAGAGTAAAAACACAGGAGTGAGGTGGATTGAGAAAATGTTAGTGACCTTAAAGCAAAGGGTGATAACAAACTACATTTGTTTAGTCATACTTACCATATAATAAATTTAATTATAATTTTTTTTACTACAGTTGGTTTCTGTGAAAGAGAGAAAAAAAATAAGTTATAATTAGTAAAATATGTATTTTAAATTAAAAGATACAAATGAAGAGCTAAAAACATCATAACACTCTATTTAGAAATAAAGTTATAGTGAAGAACACAGAAAGGGAAATAAACTAAGGTAGAAGGACAAAAAGAGGGAAAAAGAAATAGAAGGAGAGCAAATTACAAAGAGTAAGGCATATAGATTCACTGACAAAAAGAGAGAGAAGAACAGAGAAATGAACTGAAGGTAAGAAAGATACTAAAACAATGTGAGTTAGCAAAACTAAATCAGGAAACAGAAGTAAGTAAAAAGATAATGACTGAGACAGAAAACAGTCTAATTAAGGATGCATTTAGAAGAATGAGGAATACAAGATAACTGAGAGTAAGTGAAGAACAGTCATAGAGTGAAAGGATGAAGGGAGACAGAATAATATACAACAATTGAATGAAATGGACTAAGGAAGTTATAAGGTAGACACACTAAGAGAAAAACGGAGTGAGGTGGAGTACAATGAGTGAGAAAAGAAAAAAAGTAAGTAAGCAAAAAAAAGGAAAGAGAGGAAAACACGACTAAAACAGTGCTACTGAGAGAAAATAATTTGGTGATGAAAGTAAAGAGAAGGACATTGAAAGAAAGGAAATGATGGATAGTAACGGAACCAGAGTAAAAGAAATGGGATGAAGAACGACGAAAGAGGAGCAGTGAAGTTGTTGTAAAACAAGTGATAGAAGGTAGATAAACACAAGTGAAAATAACACAAGTAGAGTGAGGCACTGAGCACAGAGAAGTAGTGAACGAAAAATAGAGAGAAGAGGTCAAAAGTAAGGAGCAAACAAAGATAAGTGAGGGAGAGTGGATGTTAGAGAATGGGAATACAATTTAATTTACACAATCCAGAGTATAGAATAACTTCTACAACATGTTACATAGTTTATTTTTGCTGTTCTCAGAATATATTGAATTTCACTTAAAGCAGTGAGTTCAAATCACTCATCATATGACAGCGGGGAAAAAAAAACACAATCTAAAAGATTGTGTTTTTAAAAAAAAACTTCCATACTGACAAATGACAAATGTACGCTAATCTTTGACTGACTTACTTTTCCTTGAGGCCAAATAGTATATCATGGAGGTCCTTTTCTCATTGCATAGTATTTTCCTGTTCAGTTTGAAATCCATTTCATCGACTTTCTACAAGAAAAGCTCCAAGAACATCTGAAATATTTTCAAAATTTTAATATACTCCTTTTTTTCAGTCATGACTCTTTACTCATTCTTGCACCTTTCCATTTGGCCAAATAGTGTCAGATGTATGAGTATATATGACTACTCCTCCCGTCTTCATAGGCCAATTACCTTTACCTAAATTTTGGCTGTAAAAACACTAGATATGAATTTATAAAGCCAAAAGGCAAACGTTGTTTGAAAGTCAAATGATTGTCGTTACATTGGGTCCATTCTTTAGAAGTTTTTAAATAGCATGTGTAATGCCCTGATGTTGTAGAAGGACCGTCATGAAAAATAATAGCTACAGTTTCAAATGTTCTTCCTGATATCGATAACTGAGAAGCCACGAAATTTTTAATAGAAGTTGTCAATTTAGTTCCATCAGGTCTACATCGTTGGAACATTAAAATAACATAGTGACCATAATTTTGTAGAAATAATGTGGACAGCATTGCAGACTTACATTGGGTACACACCATATTGTGATCCGCTGCTTTAACTAAATTATTGAAAGACACTGATTTACAGTCTGGTAAAGTTAAATATATAAATCTTTCAGAGTCTATTCTACTAGTACTTGATGAAGCACAGTTATCACAGTCATGTTGCCATTGATAAGAAAGGCCAAATAGATTTTTTATATCTACTCCTTTATCTTGTAATACATCAAACATATACATTAAAAATTCCTGACAATCCTGCTGAATATTCTGTGAAAATTGATTTTGACCTGAACATATATCTAGGAGATTTCTAATTTCTGAAACACTTTCTATTTTTGCTCTATCACTACTACATTTGTCTAACACAGAATTCAATAAACAGCACAATGTTTGTTCCCGATTTTCAACAATCTGTCTTTGTAAATTTTGAAGGAAAATAACAACATTAACTACTACATTAGCATAGCAGTTGACACCAGAACTGTTTTCAAACTGAAATCCAACAACATCTTCAACAAAATCCTTTTTGTTGCTCTTTACAATTACACTTTTATCTACTTTATGCTTTTTTGCTGATACCTCACTGCAATTACTCTCATTTCTTCTTTTTCGGCCTACCACACGTTTGTCAATCAGAGGATATTGAGGCAAATGTGGAGCATACTCTCTTCTTAACCTATTATATTGTTTTACACAATCTAAATCTGCACAAATCTTTGTTTTATCACACTCAATCAAGTACAATCCTGATAAAGTTCTTACTAGTGATAATGCCACATATGCCATACCCTCTTTAAACACAGAACTTCCAATGTTCACCAAAGCGCTATCTACACTTAAACCTTGAGACTTATGAATTGTCACCGCATATGCCAAACAAATAGGAAACTGTCTTCGGCGAACATATAAGTCTTTCACGAGCAAAAATCTAGCTGAACAACGACAAATTTGTTCTATTTCATCAATGTCATCAAATTTAATTTTTAAAATTTCAATTCCATCTCTATTTTTGTAATTCACAAAACCAACAACATAACCCATTGCTCCATTTACCAGACCTCTTTCAACATTTAAATTCCTTCTTACAATGACACGACAATTCAAACACACATTCAGAGTCTTTTCAAAACCAGCAGTTTTAGATATAGTCTTCTCTAATGAATCCAATTTTGATTTCAAATTTTCAGACAAAATAATTGTTGCTCCCATATGCTCTATTTTATCAATAGCTTCCAATTTCACTGTCTCTTCATTTTCTAACTGTAACATTTTGTTGTTGCAAAAACAATAGAGGAGTATCCCCTCGTAGGTAGGGAAATGTTTCTCTGGATCTAGGCTTGAGTGCTCTAGTCAGCACAATATGCCCCAACCTGTTACTGGATAATGCATATCCTTATAGAAGACCCCTCACTCACCAGTCACTGGTGACATGCTTCATCATCGGGGTCCCACCCCATAGGCCGAGTGCCTATAGGGTGTGCTGCGACACCTGACTACAGTGGAGCTGGTTAGTATTTTCCTTTTATGTGTGCATAACTATCAAGATGTGTATTAAAAAGGGGCCAACACTACTCACTTCAAGTATTTTATTCTTGAGTGCTTGAACCCTTATTAAAATAGATGTGGCACCTGTGCCTAATTAGGTAGGCTTTGGTGTCAAAAGTAGTATTGTGGATTAAAAATAGCAAAGTGTGCTATGTGAAATGTGAAATTTACAAAACTATTGATTAAAAAGGTCTACATGTTTCAACCCAAAAATCTATTCAAAGGTTTTCGTCAGGACCGTGGTATTTTGAACTGGGTGGTCCGCACACGCTAAGGCGCGTCCTGCCCTAGTCCAAATAGGAGACCGCAAATTACGGTCTCGTGTAAAAATGTGCGTTTTTCCTTAATCGGGAAAAAAACCTGTAAGAAAACAGGAGAACAAAAGACAGGAAGGGGTCACATACCAGGGTAGACAAAACAAATGTACAACATTTAACACATATGTTACTAGTCTTTTACCCCAATCGTATGATCAATAGATGGGGTCATGCCGGCGTTTGAAATCAAACAGTAGGGTCCATCTATTGCGGTCATGCAACAGTGCTACAGTGATAATTGCCGGACTGTGCCTTTCAGTAAAGGACCAGCGCCAAAAAAGAGAGGTGTCGAACTGGTTTTGGCGTCTGGGAATATAGTGCGAAAACATGGGGGGCCGTAATATGGGAGAGTGATCTTTATCGTGCTGCGATGTGGGTGGCTGCAGAAGTATGTTTGTGAGCAGTCGTGACGTCGCTGTCATGAATCATAAACGCGACTTGTTTATGGGTTTTGCTTACGCTTAGATGCGGCACTACTGCTTCATGGGCACCAGCGTTTCCAAGACGGCAAGAGTCCGTCTCCTGTGAAGTGATAAAGAACAGATGCCAAATGTAAGCTTTAAGCTGCCCGGGTCGGGCACTTTAGTACAACCTGCGGGATCGTGCGGTAGATAGTCTCCGTAATCAGGTCAGCCCAAATGTACTTACTTGCAACTTCTGATCATCGAGCGGAAAACCTACTTGGTTCCTGCTGAACGTGCCCCGAGGAATGACTGGAATACCCGTGCGGTGCCAGTGAAGTAAACCGATTGTATTTCCTGGTTGGGCGTGGCCTCGTCACGTGGTCTTGTCACGTGGTTCGGTAAGAGCCAATCGGATCGTTTGGATAGAGAAGATAGGTAGTCTACTCTTTCACGAGTGCCGATTTATTTGAAGCCTATTTACATTGCCAGGGAGATTGTACTGGCTTTATGTTCTTTTCAATAAAAGGGTAATGGTATGGGAACCTACCATGCGGGCTCTCCATATCCATGGGAAGTTTTTTAGAAGAACAGAGGACAGAAAAAAGAGGGTTATTGAAATCACAGGGGTTGATTCTGCACTATTGGCTTATAACTCAGAGGATAGTGCGTGTAACAGCTGAAACTAGCTGCTTGGTATGATAGTCATATAGCTAGTGGGAACAGCACTTAAGTCATCACGCTATTCCACGGTATATTATCATTCAAACCGGACTTGTGGGTGGAGAGTCTGTAGACCCACCTCTGTTCTTTTTCGAATAATCGTTGGGTCAGGTTAGCTCCTGGTTTGACTTGTTCATGAACTTGACAAACCAAGAGAGAATTGCCCTAGAAAATTTGCGAAACTGTGACACCATTATCATTAAGCCTGCAGATAAAGGCGGAGGCATTGTCGTGCAAGATCGCACAGCTTATCAAAATGAATGTCTCCGACTCTTAGCAGACCAAAACAGCTACCGCAGATTACCAATGGACCCAACAGAAGACTTGAAAAGTGAGATAAAATCACTAGTGGAGTATGGTGAAACTGAGGGATTCATATCAAAACAGGAGGCAGATTTCCTTTGTAAGAGTGAGGGGAGAATCCCCTACTTTTATACACTCCCAAAAATACATAAAAACAAGACACCACCCCCTGGCAGGCCAATTGTCTCTGGACTGGGGTCGGTTCTGGAACCACTCTCGCAATTCTGCGACGTGTTCTTCAAGACTATGGTGCAAAAACCTAGCAGGTACCTCCAAGACACCAAAAGTCTATTACAAATCGTAGATCAACTCACCGTGGACAATGACACCATCCTGGTGAGTTTTGACATTGAGAGTCTGTACACCAGCATCCCCCAGGATTCCATGCTGGTTGTACTAGGAAGAGCGCTAGAAAAAGAAGAGTGGACTTCGAGAACCCCTAGACAATTCATCTTGGAGTGTGCCAGACTGGCACTCAAAAGAAATTATTTTGAGTTCGAAGACCAGATATTCCTACAGACGGGGGGTACATCCATGGGCAGCTCTTTTGCGCCGAGCATAGCGGGATTGTACGTGTATGACTTTGAAGAGAAATACATTCTCAGTGATACCAACCCCTATAGTTCCAATATTCTATTATGGCGCAGGTACATCGATGATGTGCTGACCATATGGAGCGGCACCGAAGAATCCCTAACTTCTTTCTTCAACTGGATTAATACCTGTGATGACCACCTAAGGTTCACCTATGAAAAAAACACAGACACACTGGTCTTCTTAGACGTAACGATTACAAATAAAAGATAATAACGGAACCAGATTTAAATAACACTGGTAAGGGAGAGAGAGAAAAAAGTAACGTGCATAACTAAAGAGGGATGAAATAAGATGGATAACATCGAATAAAGTTAAAACATGTGGATTGACAGAGAGAAAAAACTAAAAGAAGAAAAGAAGAAGTAACAGAAAGGGAATAATTGAAGCAGCAAAGAAATGTAAATAACGTAGTGTGCTTGAACTTCAGGGAGAAAGCATAATGAACAAGTAGTGAAAGAGTGAAGAGACAGAGACAATTACAGTAAGATAGACGGACTCAGTGAACGGGAATGAGGAACTGTGAGAACAGAGGGACTGAGAAAAGGAGTGGAAGGAGTGCAGTAAGTAAATCACCCACACAACAAAACAGCTACCCTACCTCAAAGCACTCTAAAATATTATTTTACTTTTTCTCTTGGTTTTCCCCTTGTTACGCTCCCCGGTGCGCTACCCATAGTAAAAGTAAAGAGGGGTGATAGAGGGAGAAATATTGAATTAGGATAACACATGGTGAGTGACAAAGAGAGAGGACAAAGAGAGTAAAGGAAACAGTACCTGAATGGGCTTGAGTACAACAGCAAAAAAAGATAAGTAATGCAGTGTGTGTGACTTACAGGGAGTTAGTGGGTGTAGATCAAAGTGTGGGTGTGTAAGGTGTGTCTGTGGGTGTGGTTGTGTGGAGTGTTTTGGTGTGGGTAGAAATAAGGGTGTGTGAAATATGTCTGAGAAGTGTATGAGTGTGGGGTGTATATGTGTTCGATGTATGTGTGTGTATGGAATGTGTGTGTGTTTTTGAGGAGTGTGTGTGGGAGTTTTTTTTGGGTGTATGAGGTGTATGTGTGTGGGGTGTATGTTACAGGTGTGTGTATGTGTTGGGAGGGGGATGAGGTATATGTGTAGGAGTAAGGTAAATAATTAAGAAAAAGAGAAGGAGTAAAGAAGCAAAGGAAGGGAACAGAGGGTAAGTGAAGTAAAGAATAGGGATCAAAAGAAGTTGAATATGAGAGGGTAAATAATGACAGGGGAGTAAACATGGAGAATAAGAATAAGTGAGAGAAGCAGAGTAAAAACACAGGAGTGAGGTGGATTGAGAAAATGTTAGTGACCTTAAAGCAAAGGGTGATAACAAACTACATTTGTTTAGTCATACTTACCATATAATACATTTAATTATAATTTTTTTTACTACAGTTGGTTTCTGTGAAAGAGAGAAAAAAAATAAGTTATAATTAGTAAAATATGTATTTTAAATTAAAAGATACAAATGAAGAGCTAAAAACATCATAACACTCTATTTAGAAATGAAGTTATAGTGAAGAACACAGAAAGGGAAATAAACTAAGGTAGAAGGACAAAAAGAGGGAAAAAGAAATAGAAGGAGAGCAAATTACAAAGAGTAAGGCATATAGATTCACTGACAAAAAGAGAGAGAAGAACAGAGAAATGAACTGAAGGTAAGAAAGATACTAAAACAATGTGAGTTAGCAAAACTAAATCAGGAAACAGAAGTAAGTAAAAAGATAATGACTGAGACAGAAAACAGTCTAATTAAGGATGCATTTAGAAGAATGAGGAATACAAGATAACTGAGAGTAAGTGAAGAACAGTCATAGAGTGAAAGGATGAAGGGAGACAGAATAATATACAACAATTGAATGAAATGGACTAAGGAAGTTATAAGGTAGACACACTAAGAGAAAAACGGAGTGAGGTGGAGTACAATGAGTGAGAAAAGAAAAAAAGTAAGTAAGCAAAAAAAAGGAAAGAGAGGAAAACACGACTAAAACAGTGCTACTGAGAGAAAATAATTTGGTGATGAAAGTAAAGAGAAGGACATTGAAAGAAAGGAAATGATGGATAGTAACGGAACCAGAGTAAAAGAAATGGGATGAAGAACGACGAAAGAGGAGCAGTGAAGTTGTTGTAAAACAAGTGATAGAAGGTAGATAAACACAAGTGAAAATAACACAAGTAGAGTGAGGCACTGAGCACAGAGAAGTAGTGAACGAAAAATTGAGAGAAGAGGTCAAAAGTAAGGAGCAAACAAAGATAAGTGAGGGAGAGTGGATGTTAGAGAATGGGAATACAATTTAATTTACACAATCCAGAGTATAGAATAACTTCTACAACATGTTACATAGTTTATTTTTGCTGTTCTCAGAATATATTGAATTTCACTTAAAGCAGTGAGTTCAAATCACTCATCATATGACAGCGGGGAAAAAAAAACACAATCTAAAAGATTGTGTTTTTAAAAAAAAACTTCCATACTGACAAATGACAAATGTACGCTAATCTTTGACTGACTTACTTTTCCTTGAGGCCAAATAGTATATCATGGAGGTCCTTTTCTCATTGCATAGTATTTTCCTGTTCAGTTTGAAATCCATTTCATCGACTTTCTACAAGAAAAGCTCCAAGAACATCTGAAATATTTTCAAAATTTTAATATACTCCTTTTTTTCAGTCATGACTCTTTACTCATTCTTGCACCTTTCCATTTGGCCAAATAGTGTCAGATGTATGAGTATATATGACTACTCCTCCCGTCTTCATAGGCCAATTACCTTTACCTAAATTTTGGCTGTAAAAACACTAGATATGAATTTATAAAGCCAAAAGGCAAACGTTGTTTGAAAGTCAAATGATTGTCGTTACATTGGGTCCATTCTTTAGAAGTTTTTAAATAGCATGTGTAATGCCCTGATGTTGTAGAAGGACCGTCATGAAAAATAATAGCTACAGTTTCAAATGTTCTTCCTGATATCGATAACTGAGAAGCCACGAAATTTTTAATAGAAGTTGTCAATTTAGTTCCATCAGGTCTACATCGTTGGAACATTAAAATAACATAGTGACCATAATTTTGTAGAAATAATGTGGACAGCATTGCAGACTTACATTGGGTACACACCATATTGTGATCCGCTGCTTTAACTAAATTATTGAAAGACACTGATTTACAGTCTGGTAAAGTTAAATATATAAATCTTTCAGAGTCTATTCTACTAGTACTTGATGAAGCACAGTTATCACAGTCATGTTGCCATTGATAAGAAAGGCCAAATAGATTTTTTATATCTACTCCTTTATCTTGTAATACATCAAACATATACATTAAAAATTCCTGACAATCCTGCTGAATATTCTGTGAAAATTGATTTTGACCTGAACATATATCTAGGAGATTTCTAATTTCTGAAACACTTTCTATTTTTGCTCTATCACTACTACATTTGTCTAACACAGAATTCAATAAACAGCACAATGTTTGTTCCCGATTTTCAACAATCTGTCTTTGTAAATTTTGAAGGAAAATAACAACATTAACTACTACATTAGCATAGCAGTTGACACCAGAACTGTTTTCAAACTGAAATCCAACAACATCTTCAACAAAATCCTTTTTGTTGCTCTTTACAATTACACTTTTATCTACTTTATGCTTTTTTGCTGATACCTCACTGCAATTACTCTCATTTCTTCTTTTTCGGCCTACCACACGTTTGTCAATCAGAGGATATTGAGGCAAATGTGGAGCATACTCTCTTCTTAACCTATTATATTGTTTTACACAATCTAAATCTGCACAAATCTTTGTTTTATCACACTCAATCAAGTACAATCCTGATAAAGTTCTTACTAGTGATAATGCCACATATGCCATACCCTCTTTAAACACAGAACTTCCAATGTTCACCAAAGTGCTATCTACACTTAAACCTTGAGACTTATGAATTGTCACCGCATATGCCAAACAAATAGGAAACTGTCTTCGGCGAACATATAAGTCTTTCACGAGCAAAAATCTAGCTGAACAACGACAAATTTGTTCTATTTCATCAATGTCATCAAATTTAATTTTTAAAATTTCAATTCCATCTCTATTTTTGTAATTCACAAAACCAACAACATAACCCATTGCTCCATTTACCAGACCTCTTTCAACATTTAAATTCCTTCTTACAATGACACGACAATTCAAACACACATTCAGAGTCTTTTCAAAACCAGCAGTTTTAGATATAGTCTTCTCTAATGAATCCAATTTTGATTTCAAATTTTCAGACAAAATAATTGTTGCTCCCATATGCTCTATTTTATCAATAGCTTCCAGTTTCACTGTCTCTTCATTTTCTAACTGTAACATTTTGTTGTTGCAAAAACAATAGAGGAGTATCCCCTCGTAGGTAGGGAAATGTTTCTCTGGATCTAGGCTTGAGTGCTCTAGTCAGCACAATATGCCCCAACCTGTTACTGGATAATGCATATCCTTATAGAAGACCCCTCACTCACCAGTCACTGGTGACATGCTTCATCATCGGGGTCCCACCCCATAGGCCGAGTGCCTATAGGGTGTGCTGCGACACCTGACTACAGTGGAGCTGGTTAGTATTTTCCTTTTATGTGTGCATAACTATCAAGATGTGTATTAAAAAGGGGCCAACACTACTCACTTCAAGTATTTTATTCTTGAGTGCTTGAACCCTTATTAAAATAGATGTGGCACCTGTGCCTAATTAGGTAGGCTTTGGTGTCAAAAGTAGTATTGTGGATTAAAAATAGCAAAGTGTGCTATGTGAAATGTGAAATTTACAAAACTATTGATTAAAAAGGTCTACATGTTTCAACCCAAAAATCTATTCAAAGGTTTTCGTCAGGACCGTGGTATTTTGAACTGGGTGGTCCGCACACGCTAAGGCGCGTCCTGCCCTAGTCCAAATAGGAGACCACAAATTACGGTCTCGTGTAAAAATGTGCGTTTTTCCTTAATCGGGAAAAAAACCTGTAAGAAAACAGGAGAACAAAAGACAGGAAGGGGTCACATACCAGGGTAGACAAAACAAATGTACAACATTTAACACATATGTTACTAGTCTTTTACCCCAATCGTATGATCAATAGATGGGGTCATGCCGGCGTTTGAAATCAAACAGTAGGGTCCATCTATTGCGGTCATGCAACAGTGCTACAGTGATAATTGCCGGACTGTGCCTTTCAGTAAAGGACCAGCGCCAAAAAAGAGAGGTGTCGAACTGGTTTTGGCGTCTGGGAATATAGTGCGAAAACATGGGGGGCCGTAATATGGGAGAGTGATCTTTATCGTGCTGCGATGTGGGTGGCTGCAGAAGTATGTTTGTGAGCAGTCGTGACGTCGCTGTCATGAATCATAAACGCGACTTGTTTATGGGTTTTGCTTACGCTTAGATGCGGCACTACTGCTTCATGGGCACCAGCGTTTCCAAGACGGCAAGAGTCCGTCTCCTGTGAAGTGATAAAGAACAGATGCCAAATGTAAGCTTTAAGCTGCCCGGGTCGGGCACTTTAGTACAACCTGCGGGATCGTGCGGTAGATAGTCTCCGTAATCAGGTCAGCCCAAATGTACTTACTTGCAACTTCTGATCATCGAGCGGAAAACCTACTTGGTTCCTGCTGAACGTGCCCCGAGGAATGACTGGAATACCCGTGCGGTGCCAGTGAAGTAAACCGATTGTATTTCCTGGTTGGGCGTGGCCTCGTCACGTGGTCTTGTCACGTGGTTCGGTAAGAGCCAATCGGATCGTTTGGATAGAGAAGATAGGTAGTCTACTCTTTCACGAGTGCCGATTTATTTGAAGCCTATTTACATTGCCAGGGAGATTGTACTGGCTTTATGTTCTTTTCAATAAAAGGGTAATGGTATGGGAACCTACCATGCGGGCTCTCCATATCCATGGGAAGTTTTTTAGAAGAACAGAGGACAGAAAAAAGAGGGTTATTGAAATCACAGGGGTTGATTCTGCACTATTGGCTTATAACTCAGAGGATAGTGCGTGTAACAGCTGAAACTAGCTGCTTGGTATGATAGTCATATAGCTAGTGGGAACAGCACTTAAGTCATCACGCTATTCCACGGTATATTATCATTCAAACCGGACTTGTGGGTGGAGAGTCTGTAGACCCACCTCTGTTCCTTTTCGAATAATCGTTGGGTCAGGTTAGCTCCTGGTTTGACTTGTTCATGAACTTGACAAACCAAGAGAGAATTGCCCTAGAAAATTTGCGAAACTGTGACACCATTATCATTAAGCCTGCAGATAAAGGCGGAGGCATTGTCGTGCAAGATCGCACAGCTTATCAAAATGAATGTCTCCGACTCTTAGCAGACCAAAACAGCTACCGCAAATTACCAATGGACCCAACAGAAGACTTGAAAAGTGAGATAAAATCACTAGTGGAGTATGGTGAAACTGAGGGATTCATATCAAAACAGGAGGCAGATTTCCTTTGTAAGAGTGAGGGGAGAATCCCCTACTTTTATACACTCCCGAAAATACATAAAAACAAGACACCACCCCCTGGCAGGCCAATTGTCTCTGGACTGGGGTCGGTTCTGGAACCACTCTCGCAATTCTGCGACGTGTTCTTCAAGACTATGGTGCAAAAAACCAGCACGTACCTCCAAGACACCAAAAGTCTATTACAAATCCTAGATCAACTCACCGTGGACAATTACACCATCCTGGTGAGTTTTGACATTGAGAGTCTGTACACCAGCATCCCCCAGGATGCCACGCTGGATGTACTAGGAAGAGCGCTAGAAAAAGAAGAGTGGACTTCGAGAACCCCTAGACAATTCATCTTGGAGTGTGCCAGACTGGCACTCAAAAGAAATTATTTTGAGTTCGAAGACCAGATATTCCTACAGACGGGGGGTACATCCATGGGCAGCTCTTTTGCGCCGAGCATAGCGGGATTGTACGTGTATGACTTTGAAGAGAAATACATTCTCAGTGATACCAACCCCTATAGTTCCAATATTCTATTATGGCGCAGGTACATCGATGATGTGCTGACCATATGGAGAGGCACTGAAGAATCCCTAACTTCGTTCTTCAACTGGATTAATACCTGTGATGACCACCTAAGGTTCACCTATGAAAAAAACACAGACACACTGGTCTTCTTAGACGTAACGAATACAAAAAAGGAAGGCAAATTGACTACTGTCACCCATTACAAGCCAACATCCAAAAACAACCTACTACGATTTGAAAGCTTCCACCCCAGACCCTTACGTGAAAATTTACCCTACGGGCAATACCTAAGGATCCGCAGGAATTGTAGTGAGTTGGAAGACTATAAGAAACAAGCTCAGGATCTCACTCAAAAATTGCATAACCGGGGATATCCAAACAGAATTCTCCAAAAAAGCCAAAAGCGAGCGCGTAATCAACCGCGTGCAGCTTTATTGGAACAAACAAATAAAACAGTGGAAGATATCCCCTTGACCTGTGTTACTACATACAACAATGCCCACCCCTAACTAGGGGGAAGCACCTCCGAGCACTACGTGGGGTGACCGGGTAGGTCTTATTCCATAAGTGAGTTTAATCCAGAAATTGTGGTTTTCTTTGGAACTTCTTTATTCATTAAACGCATTCAACCTTCATGGTTTAATAAGTCAACAATGAGTTGTTGTTTTAAAGGGTGATGGCATAGTTATAACCAATCCCGATGCATTTCGGGCTCCGCCCTTCTTCAGGGGGTGGCTCTACAAACGGAAAATGAAAGAATCGTGGTATCGGTACATATTCAAAATTACAATGTTAGTTAACGGGTGCACGGAGATATACATGGTACATGAAAAAATAGGTGCGCGATAACGTCGTGAGTTATAAGAATGTGGTCAGAAAACACCAAGGTTGAAAGGTGTACACAAGCTACTCGTTGCAAAAATAAACCGTCAGTGAGGGAACCAAGGGTGTTCACAAGCATTAGCGTAGACTCAAATATAGACGGGTGATTAAATTAAAAGTGAGCGTGAACAGTAACCAACAGGTCCTGCCCACAAAGCATGAAGCCGAAAATGTGCCCATAACCATAAAGCGGTATACGAGGCTGCGGGGTGCTCATAAAGTACTCACGTTCAGGACAACTATGCAGGGACTCCGGGGAGTTCCGACGGGTAGTGGTGAAACAAACACCGGGTGTGATCGCGGTGATAATATGAAGAGTGAAACTAAACATAGAAGAGGGTGCGATAAATAACCAGGTCGTGAAGCTACCACGAGTGAATGTGGGCGCCATCTTAGAATGGTTGCAAAACTATAGGTGAAATTCAGAATAGGTGCAAAAGCTAAATTGAAAAGGGGTAATCCAAAGTAAATGAGGTAATGAAATAAAGTGGTAGTGTAATATCATGCACATGCACAATTTATAATCACAAATAACATTGAAATTCCATCCTGTCGTTAAGACCATGCGGTATCATGGTGGACATGAAGCGGATCCAGAAATTTTCGCGTTTCAACAGAGTGTTTTTGTTGTTCGTGGTCACCTGTACTTGCTCAAGTATTTGGAACTTTAGTTGGGCCACATTGTGTCTGTTTTCTTGAAAGTGTGTGGCAACACTGGATTTCAAGTTGTTGGTCCCGATATTGCTCTTGTGCTCTAGAATGCGAACACGTATCTTCCTTTCGGTGTGGCCGATATAACATTTGCCACACGGGCATTTGAGTAGATAAATGACATTGCTGCTGTTGCACGTTGCATTCACACGTAATTTTATGGGGTGACCTTTGAGTGGGTGATTGGTGGTATTCCCAGTGATGCAGTTGTTGCAGTTACTGCAATTGTAACAAGGCCGTAGGCCAGTGTAAGTAGTTTGGGTGGTTGATGTTTTGTCTCTGGTAAGAATCTCTTTCAGGTTGCGGCCTCTGGTAAAGGCAAACATGGGTGGTTGGTTGAATAATCCTTGGAAGTCAGGTTCCATAGTTAAGATTGGCCAGTGCTTGCGTATGATGTGTTGGAAAGTTTTTGAGAGGATCGAGTACTTGGAGACCACGACCATGCGGTTGGACTTAACCTTAGGTTTGGGGAGTAGGAGGGTACCCCTATTGATTGCTTCACTTCTCACCATGGCCATGTCAAGGATCGGTGGCGGATAACCACGTGCTTTAAGCTTATCCAACAATTTCCTCATTTCTTGTTTGCTGTCCTGTGATCTTGAAACTATGCGTTTTACCCGTAGAGCTTGGGCAAACGGTAGGTTGTTCTTCAATTGCCAAGGGTGAAAACTTGTGTAGTGCAACCTGATGTTGCGGTCTGTGGGTTTACGATATAAACTTGTGTACCATTGATCTTGTTCTTTGTGTATCTCCACATCAAGGTAGTGTACACAGCTCTCATTAAAGTCCCATGTAAATTGTATTCTGTCGTTGATGTTATTCCATGTCTGAAGAAATTCAACTAAGGATTCAGCTGGACCGCCCCATAATAGAAAAATGTCATCAATGTAACGCAAGTAGAGCTTGCCATGTTCATGCCATTTAGTCTGATTCGTGATGTATGTTTCCTCAAAGTGCTTCATGAAGATATTCGCGTAGCAGGGAGCTGCGCAATTTCCCATGGCCGTACCATTTAGTTGGTGTATCCATTTGTCGTGTATTGAAAAGTAGCTATGGTAAAGTGTAAATATGGTAAATTCCATTAAAAACACTTTCAGGTCCTGATCCAATTCGGATGTCATAAGGGCATGTTCCACAGCTTCAATGCCCCAGTCGTGGGGGATGGAGGTGTATAGGGCACAGACATCTACTGTGCACATGATCAACGTGGAGTCTTTTAGTTCATCCATAGTGGGTGTTAATTTCAATAAAAAGTCTGTGGTATCTCGTACATGTGATTTGGTGCTCAGAACAAACGGTTGAAGATATTTGTCTAAAAATTTGCCGGTCTTCTCGTGTACACTGCCCTTGGTGGATACAATGGGGCGGAATGGAGGTCTGGTAGGATGCTTATGAATTTTCGGTAGCATGTGTAACACGGGGGGTTTCGGATTGTTGGGTGTCAGATAACATCGTGTTTTGTCATCAATCGTACCATTGTTAAAAGCCTGATTGATAATTAGGACCAAATTCTTGGTATATTCAACAGTGGGGTCCCCAGGTAGGACATCGTAGAGATTAGTATCCATGATGTGCATCTCAATTTGTTCCTCATAGAAACTGGTGTCCATGACAACCAGTGCACCACCTTTGTCTGCATTCTGGCAAGTGATTTGAGGGTTGTTGGCTAACTGTTGCAAGATGTTTCTCTCTTTGCAGGTAACATTTCCATGTTTAATGGGACGTTGGAATGGCAATTTGGAGATTTCCTGTTTGACCAAGTTCTCAAATGAGTCTATAATCTTGTGGCTGGAAGGAGCCATAAATGTACTGTGGGGACGGAGTCCTCTGAGCATGACATCCGTTTGGGGTGGTGCAGGGCACACATTCTGAAAGAAGTGTCTCAACCTCATGTTGCGTAGCAGTTTGAACGTGCTGACTTCCAGCTCAAGTGTGTTGGTACGGGTTGTAGGGACAAAGGATTGTCCCTTCTGAAGGGTTGCAATATCTTCACTGGACAGAGGTGTCGTGGAAATGTTGATAACTAGATTTTCTTCCATTATCATCTTATTTTTCTGTTGCGCTTGTTCTTGCCGGTCGGCGGTGTCTGTTCTTTTTCTGTTACCACGGCGGGTCTTGCCCCCCCGGGGTCGGCTTGTACGTCCTGGCCTGGTTCTAAAAAATGCACCGCAGGTTGAACTGATGTGCTTGGTGTTTGAGGTTCGGAGGTAGGAGTGGTACGTGTTTGTCGTTGTCGATTTTCATCTTCAGAGGACGATGTTTCGGCGCCTGAGAATGGGTTATACGGTTTGTTGGTGCATCGGCGGGCGTACACCTCTGCCCAGGTGTACACCTCGCCGAGCTTATAGTCGATGGTGTCTCTCTTGAATTTCCTGAATTTTCTCTCTTGTATCTCACGGGTGTGTTTGTCTAGTTGGGTGGTGATGTCCTCCAACATTTTGGTAAGTTCTTCCTCGGTCATGGCGTTGTCCAGCTCGTTCCTGACGCTCTTGATTTCTTGAGATAGCTCTTCCAGTGTTCTAGACAACTCCTCGACTATCAGCAGGATTAGGTCGAGGGAACACTTATTCAGGATAGAGTACCAACGTTCAACAAATTTGGCATTGTTTTTACAAAGTAGAGGCTTCAAGGGGACTCTCAAGCCCCAAGGGATCCTTTGTGCCCGATGGTACCGTATGAGGGTACTAGCGTGTAGTTTTTGATTAGATTCTTTCTTCAGTAAGTAGAGTAGCTGTTTGATGTTGCTCTCAACACTGCGGGTGTTGGCAGTGGAGGTGATGTCATCCTGGATCATGCCGTAAATCTTGTCGGCATCTTCAGTTGTGAAGGCAAATGTGCTTGCCTTTTGATCGGTCATACCAGAGACCGAATCGAAATTCATGTTGTCTAGATTGGCGTGCTGGGTTCCAAGGTCAGGAAATAGTGAAGACTGGTGGGTAGTGGGACTCGCACAGCCCAAACGATAATCCACAGGGTTATAAAGTTCAAGTTCTGTTGTGTGCTCAGAGAGAGACGCTGCCTGGCCTGACAGCGGAAAATCCACGAGAACTAATACAATGCCCACCCCTAACTAGGGGGAAGCACCTCCGAGCACTACGTGGGGTGACCGGGTAGGTCTTATTCCATAAGTGAATTTAATCCAGAAATTGTGGTTTTCTTTGGAACTTCTTTATTCATTAAACGCATTCAACCTTCATGGTTTAATAAGTCAACATTGAGTTGTTGTTTTAAAGGGTGATGGCATAGTTATAACCAATCCCGATGCATTTCTGGCTCCGCCCTTCTTCAGGGGATGGCTCTACAAACGGAAAATGAAAGAATCGTGGTATCGGTACATATTCAAAATTACAATGTTAGTTAACGGGTGCACGGAGATATACATGGTACATGAAAAAATAGGTGCGCGATAACGTCGTGAGTTATAAGAATGTGGTCAGAAAACACCAAGGTTGAAAGGTGTACACAAGCTACTCGTTGCAAAAATAAACCGTCAGTGAGGGAACCAAGGGTGTTCACAAGCATTAGCGTAGACTCAAATATAGACGGGTGATTAAATTAAAAGTGAGCGTGAACAGTAACCAACAGGTCCTGCCCACAAAGCATGAAGCCGAAAATGTGCCCATAACCATAAAGCGGTATACGAGGCTGCGGGGTGCTCATAAAGTACTCACGTTCAGGACAACTATGCAGGGACTCCGGGGAGTTCCGACGGGTAGTGGTGAAACAAACACCGGGTGTGATCGCGGTGATAATATGAAGAGTGAAACTAAACATAGAAGAGGGTGCGATAAATAACCAGGTCGTGAAGCTACCACGAGTGAATGTGGGCGCCATCTTAGAATGGTTGCAAAACTATAGGTGAAATTCAGAATAGGTGCAAAAGCTAAATTGAAAAGGGGTAATCCAAAGTAAATGAGGTAATGAAATAAAGTGGTAGTGTAATATCATGCACATGCACAATTTATAATCACAAATAACATTGAAATTCCATCCTGTCGTTAAGACCATGCGGTATCATGGTGGACATGAAGCGGATCCAGAAATGTTCGCGTTTCAACAGAGTGTTTTTGTTGTTCGTGGTCACCTGTACTTGCTCAAGTATTTGGAACTTTAGTTGGGCCACATTGTGTCTGTTTTCTTGAAAGTGTGTGGCAACACTGGATTTCAAGTTGTTGGTCCTGATATTGCTCTTGTGCTCTAGAATGCGAACACGTATCTTCCTTTCGGTGTGGCCGATATAACATTTGCCACACTGGCATTTGAGTAGATAAATGACATTGCTGCTGTTGCACGTTGCATTCACACGTAATTTTATGGGGTGACCTTTGAGTGGGTGATTGGTGGTATTCCCAGTGATGCAGTTGTTGCAGTTACTGCAATTGTAAAACTACACGCTAGTACCCTCATACGGAACCATCGGGCACAAAGGATCCCTCGGGGCTTGAGAGTCCCCTTGAAGCCTCTACTTTGTAAAAACAATGCCAAATTTGTTGAACGTTGGTACTCTATCCTGAATAAGTGTTCCCTCGACCTAATCCTGCTGATAGTCGAGGAGTTGTCTAGAACACTGGAAGAGCTATCTCAAGAAATCAAGAGCCTCAGGAACGAGCTGGACAACGCCATGACCGAGGAAGAACTTACCAAAATGTTGGAGGACATCACCACCCAACTAGACAAACACACCCGTGAGATACAAGAGAGAAAATTCCGGAAATTCAAGAGAGACACCATCGACTATAAGCTCGGCGAGGTGTACACCTGGGCAGAGGTGTACGCCCGCCGACGCACCAACAAACCGTATAACCCATTCTCAGGCGCCGAAACATCGTCCTCTGAAGATGAAAATCGACAACGACAAACACGTACCACTCCTACCTCCGAACCTCAAACACCAAGCACATCAGTTCAACCTGCGGTGCATTTTTTAGAACCAGGCCAGGACGTACAAGCCGACCCCGGGGGGGCAAGACCCGCCGTGGTAACAGAAAAAGAACAGACACCGCCGACCGGCAAGAACAAGCGCAACAGAAAAATAAGATGATAATGGAAGAAAATCTAGTTATCAACATTTCCACGACACCTCTGTCCAGTGAAGATATTGCAACCCTTCAGAAGGGACAATCCTTTGTCCCTACAACCCGTACCAACACACTTGAGCTGGAAGTCAGCACGTTCAAACTGCTACGCAACATGAGGTTGAGACACTTCTTTCAGAATATGTGCCCTGCACCACCCCAAACGGATGACATGCTCAGAGGACTCCGTCCCCACAGTACATTTATGGCTCCTTCCAGCCACAAGATTATAGACTCATTTGAGAACTTGGTCAAACAGGAAATCTCCAAATTGCCATTCCAACGTCCCATTAAACACGGAAATGTTACCTGCAAAGAGAGAAACATCTTGCAACAGTTAGCCAACAACCATCAAATCACTTGCCAGAATGCAGACAAAGGTGGTGCACTGGTTGTCATGGACACCAGTTTCTATGAGGAACAAATTGAGATGCACATCATGGATACTAATCTCTACGATGTCCTACCTGGGGACCCCACTGTTGAATATACCAAGAATTTGGTCCTAATTATCAATCAGGCTTTTAACAATGGTACGATTGATGACAAAACACGACGTTATCTGACACCCAACAATCCGAAACCCCCCGTGTTACACATGCTACCGAAAATTCATAGGCATCCTACCAGACCTCCATTCCGCCCCATTGTATCCACCAAGGGCAGTGTACACGAGAAGACCGGCAAATTTTTAGACAAATATCTTCAACCGTTTGTTCTGAGCACCAAATCACATGTACGAGATACCACAGACTTTTTATTGAAATTAACACCCACTATGGATGAACTAAAAGACTCCACGTTGATCATGTGCACAGTAGATGTCTGTGCCCTATACACCTCCATCCCCCACGACTGGGGCATTGAAGCTGTGGAACATGCCCTTATGACATCCGAATTGGATCAGGACCTGAAAGTGTTTTTAATGGAATTGACCATATTTACACTTTACCATAGCTACTTTTCAATACACGACAAATGGATACACCAACTAAATGGTACGGCCATGGGAAATTGCGCAGCTCCCTGCTACGCGAATATCTTCATGAAGCACTTTGAGGAAACATACATCACGAATCAGACTAAATGGCATGAACATGGCAAGCTCTACTTGCGTTACATTGATGACATTTTTCTATTATGGGGCGGTCCAGCTGAATCCTTAGTTGAATTTCTTCAGACATGGAATAACATCAACGACAGAATACAATTTACATGGGACTTTAATGAGAGCTGTGTACACTACCTTGATGTGGAGATACACAAAGAACAAGATCAATGGTACACGAGTTTATATCGTAAACCCACAGACCGCAACTCCACGTTGCACTACACAAGTTTTCACCCTTGGCAATTGAAGAACAACCTACCACTTGCCCAAGCTCTACGGGTAAAATGCATAGTTTCAAGATCACAGGACAGCAAACAAGAAATGAGGAAATTGTTGGATAAGCTTAAAGCACGTGGTTATCCGCCACCGATCCTTGACATGGCCATGGTGAGAAGTGAAGCAATCAATAGGGGTACCCTCCTACTCCCCAAACCTAAGGTTAAGTCCAACCGCATGGTCGTGGTCTCCAAGTACTCGATCCTCTCAAAAACTTTCCAACACATCATACGCAAGCACTGGCCAATCTTAACTATGGAACCTGACTTCCAAGGATTATTCAACCAACCACCCATGTTTGCCTTTACCAGAGGCCGCAACCTGAAAGAGATTCTTACCAGAGACAAAACATCAACCACCCAAACTACTTACACTGGCCTACGGCCTTGTTACAATTGCAGTAACTGCAACAACTGCATCACTGGGAATACCACCAATCACCCACTCAAAGGTCACCCCATAAAATTACGTGTGAATGCAACGTGCAACAGCAGCAATGTCATTTATCTACTCAAATGCCCGTGTGGCAAATGTTATATCGGCCACACCGAAAGGAAGATACGTGTTCGCATTCTAGAGCACAAGAGCAATATCAGGACCAACAACTTGAAATCCAGTGTTGCCACACACTTTCAAGAAAACAGACACAATGTGGCCCAACTAAAGTTCCAAATACTTGAGCAAGTACAGGTGACCACGAACAACAAAAACACTCTGTTGAAACGCGAAAATTTCTGGATCCGCTTCATGTCCACCATGATACCGCATGGTCTTAACGACAGGATGGAATTTCAATGTTATTTGTGATTATAAATTGTGCATGTGCATGATATTACACTACCACTTTATTTCATTACCTCATTTACTTTGGATTACCCCTTTTCAATTTAGCTTTTGCACCTATTCTGAATTTCACCTATAGTTTTGCAACCATTCTAAGATGGCGCCCACATTCACTCGTGGTAGCTTCACGACCTGGTTATTTATCGCACCCTCTTCTATGTTTAGTTTCACTCTTCATATTATCACCGCGATCACACCCGGTGTTTGTTTCACCACTACCCATCGGAACTCCCCGGAGTCCCTGCATAGTTGTCCTGAACGTGAGTACTTTATGAGCACCCCGCAGCCTCGTATACCGCTTTATGGTTATGGGCACATTTTCGGCTTCATGCTTTGTGGGCAGGACCTGTTGGTTACTGTTCACGCTCACTTTTAATTTAATCACCCGTCTATATTTGAGTCTACACTAATGCTTGTGAACACCCTTGGTTCCCTCACTGACGGTTTATTTTTGCACCGAGTAGCTTGTGTACACCTTTCAACCTTGGTGTTTTCTGACCACATTCTTATAACTCACGACGTTATCGCGCACCTATTTTTTCATGTACCATGTATATCTCCGTGCACCCGTTAACTAACATTGTAATTTTGAATATGTACCGATACCACGATTCTTTCATTTTCCGTTTGTAGAGCCATCCCCTGAAGAAGGGCGGAGCCCGAAATGCTTCGGGATTGGTTATAACTATGCCATCACCCTTTAAAACAACAACTCAATGTTGACTTATTAAACCATGAAGGTTGAATGCGTTTAATGAATAAAGAAGTTCCAAAGAAAACCACAATTTCTGTATTAAACTCACTTATGGAATAAGACCTACCCGGTCACCCCACGTAGTGCTCGGAGGTGCTTCCCCCTAGTTAGGGGTGGGCATTGTATTAGTTCTCGTGGATTTTCCGCTGTCAGGCCAGGCAGCGTCTCTCTCTGAGCACACAACAGAACTTGAACTTTATAACCCTGTGGATTATCGTTTGGGCTGTGCGAGTCCCACTACCCACCAGTCTTTACTACATACAACACCATATCCAATGATGTCTCCAGAATAATAAAGAAACAATGGAATATCCTGAATACAGGCAATTTGAGATGGGAGAAACCCCTTTTCTCATTCAAGAGGGCACGTAGCATAAAATATGCACTCGTCAACACAAGACCCTTAAAGGTGTCCCCAGAGAAAGAAACACAAACGAACCTATGGGGTCTACCGAAGGTGACTGGCCACTACAAATGTGGAAGTTGCAGCGTTTGCCCGTACACCAAGAATACCAAAACATTACAATTGGAAACGAATAGGATCTGGACAATCAGAGGGCAGACAAATTGCAATAGTGAAAATGTCATCTACAGACTGACATGTCCTTGTGACCTACACTACATAGGAATGACGAGCAGGAAAATTAAGCTACGCATCGGAAAGCACAGAAGCACTATTAGATGCAAAAAGACAAATACAAGACTTACTGAACATTTCTTGTCCATAGGTCACACCCCAGATGACCTTCAATGGACAATCATTGAACAAGTCAAACCAGGAGCTAACCTGACCCAACGAATATTCGAAAAAGAACAGAGGTGGGTCTACAGACTCTCCACCTACAAGTCCGGTTTGAATGATAATATACCGTGGAAAAGCGTGATGACTTAAGTGCTGTTCCCACTAGCTATACGACTATCATACCAAGCAGCTAGTTTCAGCTGTTACACGCACTATCCTCTGAGTTATAAGCCAATAGTTCAGAACCAACCCCTGTGATTTCAATAACCCTCTTTTTTCTGTCCTCTGTTCTTCTAAAAAACTTCCCATGGATATGGAGAGCCCGCATGGTAGGTTCCCATACCATTACCCTTTTATTGAAAAGAACATAAAGCCAGTACAATCTCCCTGGCAATGTAAATAGGCTTCAAATAAATCGGCACTCGTGAAAGAGTAGACTACCTATCTTCTCTATCCAAACGATCCGATTGGCTCTTTCCGAACCACGTGACAAGACCACGTGACGAGGCCATGCCCAACCAGGAAATACAATCGGTTTACTTCACCGGCACCGCACGGGTATTCCGGTCATTCCTCGGGGCACGTTCAGCAGGAACCAAGTAGGTTTTCCGCTCGATGATCAGAAGTTGCAAGTAAGTACATTTGGGCTGACCTGAATACGGAGACTATCTACCGCACGATCCCGCAGGTTGTACTAAAGTGCCCGACCCGGGCAGCTTAAAGCTTACATTTGGCACCTGTTCTTTATCACTTCACAGGAGACGGACTCTTGCCGTCTTGGAAACGCTGGTGCCCATGAAGCGGTAGTGCCGCATCTAAGCGTAAGCAAAACCCATAAACAAGTCGCGCTTATGATTCATGACAGCGACGTCACGACTGCTCACAAACAAACTTCTGCAGCCCACATCGCAGCACGATAAAGATCACTCTCCCATATTACGGCCCCCCATGTTTTCGCACTATATTCCCAGACGCCAAAACCAGTTCGACACCTCTCTTTTTTGGCGCTGGTCCTTTACTGAAAGGCACAGTCCGGCAATTATCACTGTAGCACTGTTGCACGATCGCAATAGATGGACCCTACTGTTTGATTTCAAACGCCGGCATGACCCCATCTATTGATCATACGATTGGGGTAAAAGACTAGTAACATATGTGTTAAATGTTGTACATTTGTTTTGTCTACCCTGGTATGTGACCCCTTCCTGTCTTTTGTTCTCCTGTTTTCTTACAGGTTTTTTTCCCGATTAAGGAAAAACGCACATTTTTACACGAGACCGTAATTTGCGGTCTCCTATTTGGACTAGGGCAGGACGCACCTTAGCGAGTGCGGACCACCCAGTTCAAAATACCACGGTCCTGACGAAAACCTTTGAATAGATTTTTGGGTTGAAACATGTAGACCTTTTTAATCAATAGTTTTGTAAATTTCACATTTCCCATAGCACACTTTGCTATTTTTAATCCACAATACTACTTTTGACACCAAAGCCTACCTAATTAGGCACAGGTGCCACATCTATTTTAATAAGGGTTCAAGCACTCAAGAATAAAATACTTGAAGTGAGTAGTGTTGGCCCCTTTTTAATACACATCTTGATAGTTATGCACACATAAAAGGAAAATACTAACCAGCTCCACTGTAGTCAGGTGTCGCAGCACACCCTATAGGCACTCGGCCTATGGGGTGGGACCCCGATGATGAAGCATGTCACCAACTAGGTTGGTGAGTGAGGGGTCTTCTATAAGGATATGCATTATCCAGTAACAGGTTGGGGCATATTGTGCTGACTAGAGCACTCAAGCCTAGATCCAGAGAAACATTTCTCTGCCTACGAGGGGATACTCCTCTATTGTTTTTGTAACTTGTTCGGGGGACCAGGAGTTCCCACCTCACATAATGTTTGTATAATTTCCCTCACTCTCTCTTTTGTTATGGACATTTTGTTGTTGAACATGGAACATTCTTTCAGAGTTGGCAACAAACATATGCCATATTTCTTCTCGTTAATTTTCTTAAATATGTTCTCTGGAAGAATGTTTTCATTTGGGTACAAATTTGAAATTAATCGTGCATGTAAAGCTTTTTTCCCTTGCTGACTTATTTTTCCGATCCTTACATCTTGTAGAATGTTTTTATAATCTTCATCCTTTGCCTGCCGCATATTTTGAAGCAGTTCTGCATATTTAAAGTTTAACCATATATTAACGTTTCCGATGCTCCCCAAGCACTTCTTGGTATCTTCATGATTGAGTATTTTGAACACAGGTTGTCCTTTTATTGGAGTCAACTGCAGAAGATCTCCAAAAACAATAATATGTTTTCCTCCAAATAAAACATCATAGTCTGTTCTAAGAATTTCTTGCATCCTCAAATGCACAAAAGCAAGCATTATATTTGACACCATGCTTACTTCATCAATGATAAGAAGTTTCATTTTCTTCAGGACTCTTGAAACTTCGAAACACGCTTCTCCTGAAAGCTTGTGATACTCCAATTTGTTATCATGCTCCACTGGCAGCATCAGTAAACGATGTAAAGTAATCCCTTTAATGTTATGTGCTGCCAGCCCAGTTGGAGAGGTAACAACACAAGACAGCGGTGATTCAGTCCTTTTCTGCAGATAAGTTGCAATGGCTTTAATCAGAAAACTTTTTCCAGTTCCCGCTTCTCCACTCACGTACAGTTGGACAGGCTTAAATGATGTACATGAGCATTCTTTTTTCTCATGACTGAATCCATGTTCAATCTGTTCTGTGACTTCGTCATATATCTGTTTCTGATCAAGGTTTAGTTGATTCACCAAATCTTCTAAGTTAACTTCATCATCTTGAGCTTGTTCCATAGCTCTTTCCACCTCATCCATGGCTGTAGCAGCTTCATTTTGGATAATTGGTCCTCCTAGTGGATCCTGACTCAATAAAGTAGAACTCTGACTGCCTTGAGAACTGTCCCTCGCAATCTCTGCAGCAATTGTGGCTTCTTGCTCTATTTCTTCATTCAACATTTGCAAATAATTTGGAAAAACAGGACATTCTATGGTATCCTTCGTTGCATTAAAGGAGTCTTCATAACAGAGAAAATCTCCAAGAAGTTCCTCTTCTTCACGCCATGGTTTAAACAGTTGCAAAAGAGCCAAATAATAAAATTCTCTATTATCTGGATTATCACAACTCAATTTGCGATGATTAATCAAATGACCTTTTTTCTGTTTCACTAGACATCCTTCACATCCAATGACTCCATATATTCCATTATTGATATCTTCTCTGATGTTCCTCTTATAAATATATCTTTGCAGAACTTCATAGAGACAAGCGTTCTCAAGGTGATGACTTCTATTTGGATAGTATGTATCCAACATGTTTGTCTTCAAAATATCTGTACTTTCTGGTTCTTTCTCCGCCAAATACTCTATCTCTTGTACAGATTTCAAAACTCGATTTCGTGTTGCAGCAAGACCTAGACTTATCCAAATGATGGTTCTAGATTTGGCATAGAGACTTGCTGACGACAATCGATCAGAACATTCATACGCTCCAATTTCTCGATGCGACAACATCTTCAGACTGTAACTATATAATTTCTTGCTTAGACTCTTTTCATGTGAAATGTCCTCCCACATTTCCTTTAGTTCTGTCTTTTCTTTTTTTGTGATGTAAGACGTTACATATCGAGCCACAGCAATAGAGTTGTCAGTAACGAATTGAATATCCATGTTAGCATTCCACATGGACAAAATCACTGGGTTGTAGTCGTTGATGTACTTGGACTCTTCGTCTCTTTTTAAATTGTAAGTATTTTTTTGTGATTTCCTCGTCACAGTATGTCGCAGAGAAGACATCAAATTATTTACTCTTCCTTTAGAAATCACTGGTCGTGGAAAGCCGAAACGACATTTTGTGTAGAACTTGTCCTTGTTTCTGAATTTTCGTCGACAGTACTTTCCACAACGATGGGATTGAAAACGTAAAACTTGTTGCCTTAAACTGTTTTCTTCCGTAGTTTTCGGAACAGCACATGTTGAATACTCTTCAATGAAGCTCATCACTGTCTCATCCGAATCTGTTCCAAATTTTGGTGCATCTTTAATCCACAACAACATATGTATATGAGGAGCACCTCTCGCTTGATACTCCTTTCTCCAAAAGAAATCCAAAACCTCTCCAAGGGGAGGTTTTTTTTTGTTGGTAATAAAAGACATCATAGCTTCAAATCTATGATTGAAATATCTGCATACATTCACTGGATCCAAAGAACACAGTACTCCAGGTGTTTTGAATTCTATATTTTGTATATTAGCATTGGCCTCTCGTAAAAATTGAAGTAAGTCCTCCCATGCATACTCGGCACAGCTAAGAGTAAGGAACCATGTAGGTGTTCCTAAGTTTCTCAGCATACATTTCAATTCCCCATGGCGACGGTACCAGTACTCATTTGTACCACGCTGACATGCCATGAGATTGATTAGATGAGATTCCAAAATATTATCTTGCAGATTCACTTTCTCCATAAAGTCCCTCGCCGAAACATATTGCAGATGTGCTCCACTTTTCAGTATATGATTTACTGCATAAGAAACAAGCAGACAAGTCACTTTCATACAGTAGATGAAACAAATAGGGAATGCATTGTCGAAATCTTGGATCTTCAGCATATAATCTTACAGTTCGATATTCAGATGCTGGAATTTGAAGTGGTCGATCATCATATCGTCCACCTCGACCTGTTGGAAATAGCTGTGGAAAACAACGAGCTTACAAACTTTTTTCCCATACACTAATTGGACTTCCTTTTGCTGCTTTCATTTGAAACAATTCAATTGCATTCCCCTTTACTTCCTTGGAATGCAAAGGATGAACAGTATAATGTTCATATATCTCTTCACTTTTAGACACATCAACTTTTTCAATTTGGCCGCCTGAACAATCACTGTCTTCATCTGCAGCTTTTTCCTCTGCAGCAACACATGCATCTTTGTAGTACTCATTGTTTTTGACTAAATACAACGTTGCCTTTTTGACTTTCTTAACATCCACTAAATCTTGCCAGATTTTTTTACTCTTTGTTGGAACCCCATTAACTAGAATAACTAAAGGTTCCTCTTCTACTTTTTCTATACCAATTGTATCAATATTTTTTTTCAAATATAGGGGCAAATAAACAACTCTTCCCTTTAATCTTCTCTGCAAATCTGTAGGAGGCAATTTCCCTATCTTAGGCTCCATGCGAACAATTGCCTGAAAAGTATGGACACATTGAATCAAAATAGACTCATATGTATTTAAATCCATCAATTCACGGGGAATGTCTACCAACTCCAGATTATTATAACCAGCTCTAGCAGGCATTCTGCTTTGATTTAATTTACCATAACAATATTTACACATACGCTGATCAGAACTCAAATCAAAACAATTCTCCACCCACAAATAAGTTGCTAAATCTTTCCACTCATAATTATCCATCTTTTCACTTTTTACTTATAAATCAACTAACCTAGTCTGAATCTTATAATGAGTCCGTCGACAACATACACAAGTACAATTCGGCCTTTCACTTGATTTCACTTTAAACCTGGTAATTTCCTGCTCAAACTTTTCTGTATTTGAAATCTGTACATTATCTTCCACATTACCTTGAATTGCTGTCTCAATTTCTACACTGTCCTCTTGCTCACGAAAATAACAAATCTCAATTTCTTCACAAATCTTCTTCACATCTAATTCTGTTCCATGCAAAAGAGCACTGTTTAATTGTTTAAGCTTAAGTGCTGGACTTTTTGCATAATACATCATTCTCACTATTTTCCTCATTTTGGTATGATGCACTGCTAACATCCTAAAATGATGAAAAACACTCTGACAGACTTTTCTAGAAAGACAAGCCAGTGAATGGCCTTGCAAACCTGTGATTCCTCTCACTCTGCAAGGATCTAAGTCTTGCAACAACTTCACTTTCTGCTTTATACTTTTTTTACTATATGTACGTAAGAAATTACAAAACAAATCAATTGATTCCTGTCGCACACTGCAAATACTACTACACTTCCAAGTGTACACTGGACCCTTAGTACGTCTCCCTAAAACTCCATCAGATAACACCTCTTCTGGTTCTCTAGGCACAAGTTTCTCTTTTTCAATCGGACAACCATCTTTCACTTCATACGCTTGACCACTGGTGTCAACTGCATGCACTAAATCATTCTCCTGGAAGTAACTCTCCTCATTAAAAAATGGCTCACAACTTGAACTGTGCATCCATTCTCCAGAAAAAACTTTACAAAAATTAGTCCGATTAATTACTCTTTTCCATCTACTGTTTGATTTGAAAACATCAATTGTCTTGTTAAGTGTCCTAATTCTATTAATTACTAAAATAAAAAAAATTTTCTTAACTTCAAAAGCCTGATCAACCATCTTCTCTACACTTTTCTTTTTCTTATAGAAAACAGCTCTCTGTTTACCTTTCCTAATGTTTTTTAACAAATTTAAAACCACTCTATTACGAAACATTCGTCTACGAATGTCTCTAAACTGATTCTGCCTTCTATTCCTATACATATTATTCTCTCCTGCTCCAGATTTAGGATTCTTTGAAGTTCTCTCCTTCCTTTTCAATTTTACTCTCTCATTTTCTTTTTGTATATGGTGTCCATTATTTTTTCTGGATGTACATATGTTGCGTAAAAAAGACTTAGTTGTCTTACCAGGAGCTTTGTTCCTGTTTTTTGAAGTATCTGTTGTGGAAGAATGCTGTAATTTCGTTGCTGTTTTTGATGTTTCCCGTTTACATTGTTTAATTGACCTTTCCCTCGTGGGCATCTTTCCTTATTCTTGAAATAACGATTTCAATCTGTGTTAAAGAAAAAAATAACACATTATAGACCACTATTACCAAACAACAAAACAATGACAAAAAGCAAACAATCTATTCAAAATTACAGATCAGGTGAGGATTCTCCAGGGGTGCACAAAAGGTGAGGCCTGTATTGAAGAGTATAGTGATCTTAGGGATACGATTTTTATATATTTTTTATATTTATAAAATCCCTTTCTTGGGGAGCATAGGTGGTGAGGCTTGTGTCTAAGAGTGCAGTGGACTAGGCTTCATGAAGCCTATCCCTGACTGCACTGTTAGACACAGGTGTGAATTTGACTCTTTACAATGATATTACATGTGTTAAGTCAGTGTAGGAAGCATATTGAGTTTGTTTGCATAGAGGAATTGTAATTTGTAAAATTTTGAAGCTTCATGTGAAAGCTTTTGCCTTAGTCTTATCCCTGCTGTGAGGCAGATGGTTCTAATTAGGATATGTGCTGTTTTTCCTAAATGTGATGTCAAAAACGATTTTGGGGAAATGAATGTTTTTTACATATTTGAGTATATTGTGGCGCAGAGGTTTAAAACGTGACGCATCTAATTACATGTGTCTCTTTTTAAATATGGTGCAAAAATGTACATGTTTGGGCTTTCCTGGGGATCGTAGGTGGTGAGGCTTGTGTCTAAGAGTGCAGTGGACTAGGCTTCATGAAGCCTATCCCTGACTGCACTGTTAGACACAGGTGTGCATTTGACTCTTTACAATGATGTTACCTGTGTTACCTCAGTGTAGGAAACATAGTGAGTTTGTTTGCATAGAGGAATTGTAATTTGTAAAATTGTGAAGCTTCATGTGAAAGCTTTTGCCTTAGTCTTATCCCTGCTGTGAGGCAGATGGTTGTACATAGGATCTGTGCTGTGTTTCCTAAATGTGATGTTAAAAACGATTTTGGGGAAATGAATGTTTTTTACATATTTGAGTATATTGTGGCGCAGAGGTTTAAAACGTGACGCATCTAATTACATGTGTCTCTTTTTAAATATGGTACAAAAATGTACATGTTTGGGCTTTCCTGGGGAGCGTAGGTGGTGAGGCTTGTGTCTAAGAGTGCAGTGGACTAGGCTTCATGAAGCATATCCCTGACTGCACTGTTAGACACAGGTGTGAATTTGACTCTTTACAATGATGTTACCTGTTTTACCTCAGTGTAGGAAACATATTGAGTTTGTTTGCATAGAGGAATTGTAATTTGTAAAATTGTGAAGCTTCATGTGAAAGCTTTTGCCTTAGTCTTATCCCTGCTGTGAGGCAGATGGTTGTACATAGGATCTGTGCTGTGTTTCCTAAATGTGATGTTAAAAACGATTTTGGGGAAATGAATGTTTTTTACATATTTGAGTATATTGTGGCGCAGAGGTTTAAAACGTGACGCATCTAATTACATGTGTCTCTTTTTTAAATATGGTGCAAAAATGTACATGTTTGGGCTTTCCTGGGGAGCGTAGGTGGTGAGGTTTGTGTCTAAGAGTGCAGTGGACTAGGCTTAATGAAGCCTATCCCTGACTACACTGTTAGACACAGGTGTGAATTTGACTCTTTACAATGATGTTACATGTGTTAACTCAGTGTAGGAAGCATATTGAGTTTGTTTGCATAGAGGAATTGTAATTTGTAGTAGATAGAGATAGGTTCCTCTGTTATATTTATAGATTGACTTAGGCTTCTCTGCTATAATTATGAATTTACTTACACTTCTTCACAGGCACTTTTTAATATTTCTACTTCCTGCCTGTTACCATACATTGCCCAAAGTGAACTTCACTATTAAAAAATCAAAACTACCTGTCTGAACTTAAACCCAACAGTGCCATATTTCTACTGATTTTTTTTAATGCAAATTTCAGCACAAAAATGGAAGGAGAACAGAACATTTCCTTTGAAATTGTCCAAGAGATGAACAATGAGGAAATCATTGAACCCATTGACTTGGAATTCATGGATGAATCACGGGACCATGAACTTCTACAATGTGTAGAATCTGTGGATTTGTTAATTCAATATGAGTACGTTTCTGACACTCAAATGTTGGAAGTTATGTTCAGTCAAAAAGAAGACATTTCGGACAGTCAAATGTTAGACGTTCTATTAAATTTTGAAAAAGAATCAGAAAAATAAATTTATATTTAATAATCAAAAATTGTTCGAGACATTATTCATTATTATATGTAAATCATAAACTAGTATCAAATATATTATAATATAAACTCAGACTTATAGTATACTGTGCAACATATTTCTGTTACATAATCATTTTGCTCATAGTTACTTCCTTTCTCCCACTATATTATCTCTAATGTGTATTTGACATCTCTTTTTCATCTCCTGCCTCCATGTTGTTTCTGCTTCACTGACAGACTATGGTATAGATTCCATATACCACAATAACTTCTGTAACAACATGCAAATTATCTACAGAGGAGACGGTGTACATTGACTTTGAAACTCAGCATTGGTACCCACATCTTGGTACTTAAAACACCCAAACAACACAACAACTCTATTCAGAGATACCCTACCTCTAAGCACTTTAAATTATTATTTTAGTGTTTCACTGAGTTTTCCCCATGTGTAGTTGTGCGAGAGGTGTGTGTGGGGGATGTGCGGGGGGTGTCTGTGAGGTGTGTATGTGTGTGTGTGTGTGTCTAGGGGGGATGAGGTATATAGGTGTGTGGGTTTATGGATGTGGGTGGGGATATGGGTATGTAAGGTGTGTGTGTGGGTGTGAGTGTGTGGGGTGTTTGAGTGTAGGTGGGAGTGTGGGTGTGTGAGGTATGTGTGGGGTGTGTGTGGGTGTGGTAGGTATGTGTGTAGGATGTGTATGTATGTATGAGATGTGTGAATGTGTCTATGAGTTGTCTCTGTGTGTGTGTGGACGGGAGATGTGTGTGTGGTATGTGTGGGGTGTCTCTGTGAGATATTTGTGTGTATGTGCATGTGTGTGTGTGTGTGTGGTGGAAGGGGGGTGAGGTATGTGTTTGAGTGTGGGTGTGTGGGATGTGGGTGTGGTTGTGGATGTGTAAGGTGTCGATGTGGGGCTGTGGGGTGTTTGAGTGAGGGTGGAAGTGTGCGTGTGTGAAGTGTGTGTGGGGAGTGTGTGGGTGTGTGGGTATGGGTTTGTGTGCATATGGGTGTGTGTGGGACACACTTGTAGGTACCTAAAACAGCCACAGAACCCAAAAGCTCTTTTCATAGCTTCCCTACCTGTAATCACTCAAAATGATTATTTTACACTATTATTTTCACTATCTTTCACCTAAGTACGCTCCCTGGTACGCTCCCCGGTGCGCGTACTAGGCGCTCCCCCCGCGAAAATCGAATTTTATTTTTTTATTTTTTGTCCCACGGAACCCTTTTATGGCCCCCACATCAAACCTATGGGGTCAGGGGGGTGTACCCTGCCCCCTTTTGCTCATTTCTCCCTTTGATTTTTGCCACCTCTTGTATCTCAATCCTACCGAGACACAAGATGGCGGCCGCTGCTGACTGTTTTGAATGTTTACAGACACCCGAGAACCAATCAGCTTGTCGTGCGCAAGTCGCGTGGCGCGCCCGGAGCGCTCTCCGGTACGCGTACCGGGGCGCGCTTATAGATATATACATTTTTTTAAACCTAAATTACTCAAAATCCACTGGAGCACATATCTTGAGACATAGCAAAGGCACATCGGGCTACCAGTCCCTACAATTTTGCCAAGTTTGGTGGAAAACCATTCAGCCGTTCGAGCTAAAACTGCGACAGACCGCCCTATGGAAATTAACATGGAGAAAACATGTTTTGGGACCCCCCTTTTATCTCAGACCCCGCTTCACAAATCCCCCCCAAACTTTCAGGGAAGGAGCGGAGAGCCGCGAGGCAAAGTTGCTGAAAAATTCACCCTGATTGCTCAACCGGCGCCAAAGTTTTTCCAAATAGAATGTTGCAATTTTCCTATGGAAATCGATCCTAACTATATATACCTACTGGCGACCGCCAGTAGGTAATATACGTATATATGTATATATATATATATTCACTGAAAAAACCATAGGTTATAGACCATATATAGTTAGGAATTAGCATTTACAAAACCATGAAAATTCACTGAAAAAAACCATAGGTTATACACCATATATAGTTAGGAATTAGCATTTAAAAAACCTTATTTTACTCACACAAAACCAATGAAATTCCATATATAGTTAGTTGTACTAACTATATATCGCGCACCCGCAATCCACTGCTGATCATGTCACATATTACATCATTCATGACATGGTCAGTGACATCACTGATGACATCACTGATGACATCTCAAATGACATCACTGATGACATCACTGATGACATCTCAAATGACATCACTGATGACATCTCAAATGACATCACTGATGACATCTCATTTGACATCAATGGTCACATCACTGATGATATCATTCATGTGACAATACAATGCATCTCCTCACACTTTAATATAACCTCTGTTACACCCAGTGTTAAATACAGAATATATTTTTTAAAACAATTGACACACCAATACTAGTTACTACATACGCACTCACTGATTCCTACGTCTACACACACATTCACTCATTCACCCATACAATCATTCATACATACAATCACTCATCTTTACAACACTATCATATGCACTCATACACCCTATACAGACACTCACACTCTGCCACTCATCCTTGGAGTTACTCACACACCTAGTCAGTCCTGTAAAGAATCAATCACACTTCCATTTTCTAATCTATACAGTTAAACATAGAGTACCTTACATTTTCAAACATATTCTAACACATACTTACTCTCTTATAAATCATTGATACAAGAACACATTGATCTGCACAGAGTCACACATCTCCCAGCTAGCCACACACACACTCAGTCTCCCATACAAATAGTCAGTCCTGTAAAGAATCAATCACACTTCCATTTTCTAATCTATACAGTTAAACATAGAGTACCTTACATTTTCAAACATATTCTAACACATACTTACTCTCTTATAAATCATTGATACAAGAACACATTGATCTGCACAGAGTCACACATCTCCCAGCTAGCCACACACACACTCAGTCTCCCATACAAATACTTGGACAATCAATCAATAACTCATATAGTTACTCATATAGCTACTGATCAACACATGCAGCAGTTTACAGAATACCAGACATAATGATGCACAAATTAAGACAGTTTAGTCACTAACCTATGCATTCAGTGAGACACATTTAATCATTCACTCATACAGTCAGTCACGCACCTACTAAAACCTTCATTCAGACACTTATACATCCACTCATTCAGTTGTGATGTGATGTCATCAGTGATGTCATTTGAGATGTCATCAGTGATGTCATCAGTGATGTCATTTGAGATGTCATCAGTGATGTCATCAGTGATGTCACTGACCATGTCATGAATGATGTAATATGTGACATGATCAGCAGTGGATTGCGGGTGCGCGATATATAGTTAGTACAACTAACTATATATGGAATTTCATTGGTTTTGTGTGAGTAAAATAAGGTTTTTTAAATGCTAATTCCTAACTATATATGGTGTATAACCTATGGTTTTTTTCAGTGAATTTTCATGGTTTTGTAAATGCTAATTCCTAACTATATATGGTCTATAACCTATGGTTTTTTCAGTGAATTTCATTGGTTTTTTAAAAGCTAATATCTATAGCTGTAAAATGTATTCTTCTTTAAATCCAAAAATATATTTTATATGTTTATTAATAATTTTTTTTAAATATTTTTTTTTGTTTCGCTCCCGGTCCGCGAACCGGAAAGCTTCCCGTTAGCTCAAATTAATGCCGTGACCCGGTCCGCGAACCGGTAAGAAATCAACATCGTGACGGTATCGCGTTGCCGCGTAATGCGTCTTGTGACGTACCGCGTTAGCGCACCCGGAAGTGCCCCGGGGCGCGGACCGAGGCGCGAAGCGCAGCGACCCGGAAGCTAACCGGGGCGCGCTCCGCAGCGCGTAACATGAGCGTGAGAGGTCATGTGACTTGTTAATAAAACTTTTCATTGGTTCATTTCACTTTTGGTTTCATAATGATCAGGTGACCTAAAAATAACACTTTTCATTGGTTTAGAACTATTTTTTTTCCCAAATGATGAAAGCCCCCACCTTTTTTCTCACTCTGACTTTCAACTTTGAGAAAGGAAGACCTGATCATTTGCTCTGATTAAAAAATGGCTTCAATAGTAGCTTCAGCTTCTGCACCCCCACCACCACCACCACCATCTCCTCATAGGAAGAGAGGACCATCTGCACAGTTTATTGGAGACACAGAGGAGGAAGAGGAAGAACAAGACGGAGAGCTTTATCTGGCAATTTTTTTCCATTCCACCAGGAGAGAAAAAAGTCAATGCACGCTATGCTACGTGCCTTATCTGCCAAGAAAAGTTATCCCGGGGCACTAATAAAAAATACAGTTATGGAAATTACACGATGCACCGACATATGCAGAGGTGGCATCCAATCAACTATAGTCGTGCAGAGGTGCGTGAACTACAACAGAACCCCCCAACTTCGGTGACAAGAACATCACCTGATATGTCTCTCACATTTGGAGAGGCCAACGAAACAACGCCAAATATCCCAAAAAATTTTGTCCATATGAAGGTGACATGCTTATATTGTGGCACTTTAATTTCATGCGCAAACATGAGTCTGAAATTAATTAATTTGGCTTTCGAGAAACACCGATGCTCCAAACGCAGCAAGGTTGAAATTTTTTTTTTGCTCCTGTTGAGCCTTTTTCAATGCCTCTTTCTGTTCCTTCCCTTTGAAAAAAAACAAAAAAAACAAATAAGTGTTCAAAAAATACAAAAAAAACAAATAATGTTCAAAAAAGAAAAAAAATATATAAAACAACAAAAATATAAAAAAAAAAGTTCTTTTTAGAACTACCTCCCCGTTATTAAAAATTAGCTAGAATGTTTAGCACTCTGGCAAGCTCTATTTCTTTTGGTTCGCTTCCCGGTTAGCTTCCCGGTACGCGAACCGGGAGCTAACCCGAAATTTTTAAAAAAAAAAAAATAGAGTAAGTAAGGCCCTTTTAAAACCTCCACATTAAACCTAGGGGGTCATGGAGGATCTAGTATGCCCCCTTATGGTTATTTCCCCCTTTGTTTTGTCCTCCTCTTGTCTCTCAATCCTACCGAGAGACAAGATGGCGGCCGCTCCGGACTGTTTAGAATGTTGACAGACACCGGAGGGCCAATCAGCTTCGCTTCGTGAAGTTCCGTTACGCGTAAGGTCCGCGAACCGGGGCGCTGCCCGGTCCGCTGTTACAGATATATATCTTTTTTTAAACGTTAATTTCTCAAAATCCACTGGAGCACATATATTGAGACCTAGAAAAGGCACATCGGGCTACCAGTCCCTACAATTTTGCCAAGTTTCGTGCAAATCCATTCAGCCGTTCGGGCTAAAAGTGAGGCTAACCGCCCTATGGAAAACTCAATGTTAAAAACACGTTTTGGGACCCCCCTTTTTTCTCAGCCCCCCCTGGACCAACTCCCCCCAAATTTCCAGGGGCTGCTCAGAAACAAAATGTTCCATTTTGCTGAAAATTTCAGCCAATTCCGTCCACAAACGCCAAAGTTATTAGACATAGAATTTTCAAAAATCCCATAGGGAAAAAATCCTAACTATATATACCTACTGGCGACCGCCAGTAGGTAATATATATATATATATATACACCAAAGGATTCCCCCTCTGGCCTCTGCTTGCTCTTTGGAGGAAGGTGTTGTTCATATCTTCAGCGCCAGCCTGCGGCGCTGTACAGATGGCCCTGCCGCAACAAGTGACCCGGACTCAGCTGGCAACCGCACTGCTTGCAGTGCTTGACTGTTCTCGAGGGATCGAATAGCCCGGTGTCCGCCATCACTCAAGGAACTGTTCCAAACGGAGCGAGGTATTTTTCCTCAAACTGGGCGTTGTGTGGCTACTCAGCTGCCCCCGTTTATTGACTTACCTTGTAAGATGGCAGCGGCGGTACGAGGGACCCGAGGTGATCTTTGGAGGCTCTGATGCTAGCGTGGGGGTCCTATCGCCATTCCTGCACCAAGCCAACACTTGAATTAACATTTTGAAAATCTCCATCCACATCGCCAACCCAGGTGCATACCATGTTGCATGCTGGGAGTTGTAGTTCGGCATTTACCCTAAACTACCAACAGGTGAGCTGCATTCATCAAGGGGAGGAGTGTGTTGGCCTCAACAATATTTAAAACAGAGGGGCAGGACTATTGGACTATTTCGACTGGCCCCACACAGTGATGGGCGCTGATGAAGGCACGAAAATCGCCGAAATGCATTTGCCGCCACTGTTATTTTGTGCACCTGAGCATTAAAAGTTTCACCAAAGGATTCCCCCTCTGGCCTCTGCTTGCTCTTTGGAGGAAGGTGTTGTTCATATCTTCAGCGCCAGCCTGCGGCGCTGTACAGATGGCCCTGCCGCAACAAGTGACCCGGACTCAGCTGGCAACCGCACTGCTTGCAGTGCTTGACTGTTCTCGAGGGATCGAATAGCCCGGTGTCCGCCATCACTCAAGGAACTGTTCCAAACGGAGCGAGGTATTTTTCCTCAAACTGGGCGTTGTGTGGCTACTCAGCTGCCCCCGTTTATTGACTTACCTTGTAAGATGGCAGCGGCGGTACGAGGGACCCGAGGTGATCTTTGGAGGCTCTGATGCTAGCGTGGGGGTCCTATCGCCATTCCTGCACCAAGCCAACACTTGAATTAACATTTTGAAAATCTCCATCCACATCGCCAACCCAGGTGCATACCATGTTGCATGCTGGGAGTTGTAGTTCGGCATTTACCCTAAACTACCAACAGGTGAGCTGCATTCATCAAGGGGAGGAGTGTGTTGGCCTCAACAATATTTAAAACAGAGGGGCAGGACTATTGGACTATTTCGACTGGCCCCACACAGTGATGGGCGCTGATGAAGGCACGAAAATCGCCGAAATGCATTTGCCGCCACTGTTATTTTGTGCACCTGAGCATTAAAAGTTTCACCAAAGGATTCCCCCTCTGGCCTCTGCTTGCTCTTTGGAGGAAGGTGTTGTTCATATCTTCAGCGCCAGCCTGCGGCGCTGTACAGATGGCCCTGCCGCAACAAGTGACCCGGACTCAGCTGGCAACCGCACTGCTTGCAGTGCTTGACTGTTCTCGAGGGATCGAATAGCCCGGTGTCCGCCATCACTCAAGGAACTGTTCCAAACGGAGCGAGGTATTTTTCCTCAAACTGGGCGTTGTGTGGCTACTCAGCTGCCCCCGTTTATTGACTTACCTTGTAAGATGGCAGCGGCGGTACGAGGGACCCGAGGTGATCTTTGGAGGCTCTGATGCTAGCGTGGGGGTCCTATCGCCATTCCTGCACCAAGCCAACACTTGAATTAACATTTTGAAAATCTCCATCCACATCGCCAACCCAGGTGCATACCATGTTGCATGCTGGGAGTTGTAGTTCGGCATTTACCCTAAACTACCAACAGGTGAGCTGCATTCATCAAGGGGAGGAGTGTGTTGGCCTCAACAATATTTAAAACAGAGGGGCAGGACTATTGGACTATTTCGACTGGCCCCACACAGTGATGGGCGCTGATGAAGGCACGAAAATCGCCGAAATGCATTTGCCGCCACTGTTATTTTGTGCACCTGAGCATTAAAAGTTTCACCAAAGGATTCCCCCTCTGGCCTCTGCTTGCTCTTTGGAGGAAGGTGTTGTTCATATATATATATATATATATATATATATATATATATATATATATATATATATATATCAAAAATCACGAGTTACCCCATTTTGAAGAGCCACAAATCAGGAAGGTTAAAAGCTGTTTATTTCATGCAAGTGCAGCACAGTGGAAGGAAGACTGTCCATAAATCTGCCAGCCTGACGCGTTTCATGCTCCCTTGAGCATTTCTTCAGAGGCTTTAGTCCAGCAAAGCACGAAGCATCAGCATTACTTGTAACTCCCACCACCTGCCTCAGTGGGCGTCGGCTCTCCCCGAGCCTGATGGTCTTTGTAGTGCCTTCATTAATAATACTCCAGTGAGCTGCTTCCATGCGCTGCAAACTTAGGAAAAAATGAAACCCCAGTGGGTTTGGAAAGTGTCCCGTTACCTCTGCGCTGCAAGTGCCTTCTTGCACTAAACAACCTTCCTGTCCTTAACGCTGCTCGCCGATTTGCATGCAGCTAGGTCCACAAACACTCGTGGCAGGGCTCTTGCACGACTGGGACCGGCCGTTTAAATACCAAAAATCACGAGTTACCCCATTTTGAAGAGCCACAAATCAGTAAGGTTAAAATCCGTTTATTTCACGCAAGTGACAGCACAGTGGAAGGAAGACTGTCCATAAATCTGCCAGCCTGACGCGTTTCATGCTCCCTTGAGCATTTCTTCAGAGGATTTAGTCCAGCAAAGCACGAAGCATCAGCATTACTTGTAACTCCCACCACCTGCCTCAGTGGGCGTCGGCTCTCCCCAAGCCTGATGGTCTTTGTAGTGCCTTCATTAATAATACTCCAGTTAGCTGCTTCCATGCGCTGCAAACTTAGGAAAAAATGAAACCCCAGTGGGTTTGGAAAGTGTCCCGTTACCTCTGCGCTGCAAGTCCCTTCTTGCACTAAACAACCTTCCTGTCCTTAACGCTGCTCGCCGATTTGCATGCAGCTAGGTCCACAAACACTCGTGGCAGGGCTCTTGCACGACCGGGACCGTCCGTTTAAATACCAAAAATCACGAGTTACCCCATTTTGAAGAGCCACAAATCAGGAAGGTTAAAATCCGTTTATTTCATGCAAGTGACAGCACAGTGGAAGGAAGACTGTTCATAAATCTGCCAGCCTGATGCGTTTCATGCTCCCTTGAGCATTTCTTCATTATAGCGGTCGCCAGTAGGTATATATAGTTAGGATTTTTTTCCTATGGGATTTTTGAAAATTCTATGTCGAATAACTTTGGCGTTTGAGGATGGAATTGGCTGAAATTTTCAGGAAAATGGAACATTTTGTTTCTAAACAGCCCCTGAAAATTAGGGGGGGTTACGTCAAGGGGGGGCCGAGAAAAAAGGGGGGTCCCAAAACGCGTTTTTCCCATGCAATTTTCCATAGGGCGGTTGGACTCACTTTTAGCTCGAACGGCTGAATGGATTTCCACGAAACTTGGCAAAATTGTAGATATTGTTTGCCCGATGTGCCTTTGCTAGGTCTCAATATATGTGCTCCAGTGGATTTTGATAAATTAACGTTAAAAAAATATATATATCTGTAAAAGCGCTCCAGTTAGCGCCCCGTTTCGCGTACCTGACGCGTAACGGAACTTCGCGAAGCGAAGCTGATTGGCTCTCTGGTGTCTGTCAACATTCTAAACAGTCCGGAGCGGCCGCCATCTTGTCTCTCGGTAGGATCGAGAGACAAGAGGTGAAGAAAAACGAAGGGGGAAATTAATGAAAGGGGGCAAGTTAGACCCCTCCTGACCCCCTAGGATTGATGAGGGGGCTATTAAAGGGTCCCACGGGGCAAAAAATAAAAAAAATAAAAAATTCAGTTTTTTCGTGGTAGAGGCGCTATCCGGTACGCGAACCGGGTAGGTAACCGGTAGCGTAACGGGAGTCCGCCATCTTGTGTTTTGGTCGAATTTAATCAAAGATGGAGGAAAAACAATGTGGGAAATGGGTATAAGGGGGCACGGGAGACGTATCCTGACCCCCTAGGTTTTCTGAGGGTGGCTGAGGAGGCCCATATGTGCGAAAAAAAACACCCATTTTTTTTCAAATTTTTGCGCGGTTAGCGGCCGGTGCGCGAACCGGGTAGCGCTCCGGAAAGCGTAAATCGTGAAAATTAGTAAAAAAAAAAGTTACATTTAAAATTTGTTTAGAGTGATCATAGTTAGGGTAGCTCTGAGAAGAGCTTTTGGGTCTGTGGTAGATTTAGGTACTTATAAGTAGGTACCAATACATAGTCTTAAATTCAGGATGAAAACTCTGTTCCCCTCATCTGAGAAGTGAACTCCATCTCCTCTGTAGATATCTTGCATGTAGTAACGCAAGTTATTGTTGTAGATGGAGCCCATTCCATGGTCTCTCATGTAAGCTGAAACAGACTTATTTACATGCTTCCTCGATTTCTCAATTTGTGAACAAAATTGGTTGGACCACCTCCATTTCTGTCTTTGGCATATATTTGAATATACCAAGGCAGTTTGAGGAAAAAGTGCCATCAATTGCTCAAAGGTGTCCTTTAAAAGCATTTCCAGACCTACCCCAGTCAAAGCGCCCAAATCATTTCCTCCACAGTGCACTATTAACAGGTCAGGGTTGGGCAAATGCAAAAAGGTTTTCACTAAGCATGGGCGGATTTTGCGGATCCACGATTCGCGGATCCAGCGGATTCACGGATCGTGGATCCGCAAAATCCGCGGATTCAGCGGATTTGCGGATTTGGGGGCGGGGCTTCCTCGAGCGTGTGGGCGGGGCCAAACGGACGGGGCTTCCACGCGAGCGCACATGCCTCTTGTGTGTCTAAAAGGTGACAGACCGATCAGAGCAGCAGATTAAGAGACAGAAGCCCCTGGTCACAGGAACAGCACGGGGGTTGCGCTCGTGAAAGTCAAAGATGCCCAGCCTCCCGTTTTTTTTTGGGCTGCTGAATGAGTCACTGCATTTGCGCTTCAACTAGTTCCAGCGACCAAGTGTGTGTCACTATGCAATCGCGCCGAAGTGCGCAGGGGTCCCTTGAGTGAAATGTCCATCATAGTGGGTAAATGGCGGGAAGACGGTGCACACCTCGAGTGTGTGGGCGGGGCCAAACGGACAGGGCGTCCATGCGAGCATGCCTCTTGTGTGTATAAAAGGTCAGAGACCGATCAGAGCAGCAGATTTATTATTTAATTGTGCCAGGACCGTCGTGCCCGAATGAACCCTGCCCTTCATATTTATTCAAGAAGACACCACTGTTGAAGTAATTTACGATGGCGCCGGCAAGCTGCCAGCGCCATCCTGCAAAAGTTACTTAATTAGCTTCAACAGGAAGCTCCAACTGCTAAAATAAAGCAGGCGCTCGAGCCCCTGCTGTATCTTATCTGTTAGAGCTTCCTGTTGAAGCTAATTAAGTAACAATTGCAGGATGGGCGCTGGCAGCTTGCCGGCGCCATCGTTAATTAGGCGCGCTTGAACTTTTGACCGCAAAATCCGCTCCGATCGCGGATTGCGGATTTTCGGCAAATCCGCGAGAGTTCGCGGATCGCGGATTTGCCGAAAATCCGCAAAATCCGCGATCGGAGCGGATTTTGCGCTCATGCTTAGTTTTCACCAATGGTATCAATTGGTGACTTCTCAATCCTCTGTGGCCAATCCAGTTGATTTCCACATTTTGTAAATTGAGGTTGTGTAAATTTCTGTTAACAGCATACCTTTGAGCCCAGTGGATGTAACTATGTCCAATAATCCAGACAGAAAACATGGTGAGAGAATGTTCTGCTGCAGTCAGATGAAGTGTGGGAATGAAATGGCAGTTGAAACAGTAGGAGTTTGTAATGAAAAAAACTTTGGAGTTTCAGTGCTAATGATTCAGTAGCAGTGATTGGTGGATTATGATTGTTGAAAACAGAATGTTAGGGTGCATGGATGAGTTCTTTGAAAGATGAAATTTGAAAGGTTAAGAAAAAATCATTTTAAGAAACAATGCACTGGATACGCAGGTGTACTGAGAGTTCAGAGTTCAATTGAAACATTGTTGTGTGAACTTGTAAACATGAGAGGTCTTTCAGGAGGTAGTTGCTATAGAAAAAAGGCAGAAAGGGCAGAGGGGGGAAGGGTGTTGATTTGAAAAAAGTGAGGGAAGAGTTTTGATTGGGTGACATGAGAGATATGTGTGATGAATTACAGCATTTCTGTGCCTTTGTTGGTTGCAGCCTCTGGAGTGCATACCCTTTGCTCTGCTAAAGAAAAATTGGTGTGTGTCTGAGACTGTTTTGAAACTCAAAAAGTATTTGCTAAGGTGAGAAAAGATTCATTTAATTTAGATAGAGATTAGTATGCTTAAGGGAAAAAATTAGGAAGAAAGTTGTGTATTTAAAATGTTGCTTTGTGTCACGTGTTTTAGAAATAGATTTTGTTTCTTTGAGTTTCATAGCCATGTTAAAAGTGACGCAAAAGTGGTGCAAGGGCCTTAAAAATACGCTTTCATGTGTGTTAGGGCATTTTAAGTCACTGCCCCATGAATCTGGGTGAATAATTTGCTTACTTGATGTGTTAAAAACGTTTCTTGAAGTCAATTAGGTTTCTTGATATGTGCTGCTAGAGTTTCATAGCCAGCATGGGGCATATTTAGAAGGATTTTGAGCCACTTTCACGTTATTTTCCCCATGTTAAAGGTGACGCTAAAGTGATGAAAGGGCCTTGTAAATACATTCTCATGTTTGAGCCACTTTCATGTTATTTTCCCTATGTTAAAAGTGACGCAAAAGTGGTGCAAGGGCCTTGTAAAATATGCCCTCATGTGTGTTAGGGCATTTTAAGTCACTTCACCATGAATCTGGGTGAATAATTTGCTTACTTGATGTGTTTAAGAACGTTTCTTGAAATCATTTAGGTTTCTTGATATGTACTGCTAGAGTTTCATAGCCTGCTTGGGGCATATTTACAAGGCCTTTGAGTCACTTTCACGTCATTTTCCCCATGTTAATAGTGACGCAAAAGTGGTGCAAGGGCCTAGTAAATACGCCCCCATGTCTGTTAGGGCATTTTAAGTCACTTCACCATGAATCTGGGTGAATAATTTGCTTACTTGATGTGTTTAAGAACGTTTCTTGAAATCATTTAGGTTACTTGATATGTACTGATAGAGTTTCATAGTCAGCATGGGCCATATTTACAAGGCCTTTGAGCCACGTTCATGTTATTTTCCCCACGTTAAAAGTGACTTTAAAGGTGGTGCAAGGTCCTTGTAAATACGGGCCCATGTGTGCTTGGCAAATTTAAGTACTGACAGGGTGTGCTTGTACATAGGAGCTGTGTTGTGTTTTCAAATTATGACCAGAAAATCGTTTTTTTTTAAAAAGAAATGCTTTTTACATTTATGAGAAGGTCAAAAAGGTGTCTGCTTCTTTAAATGAATATTTCACTTCCCACCATGAATATGGGAAAATAATTTGCTTGTTAGTCGGTTTAAAAACTCGTTTCTTGAAGTCATTTAGGTTTCACAATATGTTCTGCAAGAGTTTCATAGTCAACATGGGGGCAAATTTACAAAGCTTATGAGCTACATTCACGTCATTTTCCCCATGTTAAAAGTGACTTTAACCACATGCGTGCGGGCGGAATTCCGCCCGTACGCTGGGTTTTTTAAAATCGCATGTTACGTGACGAGCTGGGCTCGTCATGAGCGTGCGAGGAGGCTACCTCATGACGAGCCCAGCTCGTCATCAGCGTCGAAGGGGTTAAAGGTGGTGCAAGGTCCTTGTAAATAAGCCCTCATGAGTGCTTGGTAAATTTAAGTCATTTCTCCGTGGTGCAAGGCTCTTGTAAATACGCCCGCATGTGTGCTTGGCAAATTTAAGTACTGACAGGGTGTACATGTACATAGGAGTTGTGCTCTGTTTTCAAACTATGACATGAAAATGGTTCATAAAGAAAAGGAATGCTTTTTACATTTATGACAATGACAAAAAGGTGTCTGCTTCTTTAAATAAATATATCACTTCTCACCATCAATCTGGGAGAATAATTTGCTTGTTTGTCGGTTAAAAAATCGTTACTTTAAGACATTTAGGTTTCACAATATGTACTGCTAGAGTTTCATAGTCACTATGATGATAATGATATACATTTAGAACTGTGTAGGAGGCATGGAGAAACTGAGGCTTCTGTAAGTGTCAAGGGAGGTGAGTAATGTACATTGCTCTGTTGCATACAGTCCTCATCTTCTGCGTACTCTTGGATATGCTAGACTACATCTGCACAATGAGATACCTAAGCTGAGGAAATACAGGTGATGTGATTGTGAAATGAGCAAAAATATTTGCACGTTTTTCAATTATATCACCTGTGTTTCCTAACATTACGAATCACATTGTGCAGATGAGGTTTAGGCGTGTCCAGGGAGACAGAGGCGGTCTGGCCTTTGTTCAAGAGTGCAGTGGACATGACTCACTTCGTTGGTAGGCCTGCACATGTATTATGTCCTCTGTACTCTTCAACAAGCCTAAATTTCATCTGCAACCCTGAGTAGGCCTCACCTCAAACAAACCTCTGGATAGGCCACACCTTATCGGCATCCTGAATCAATCATTTAAAATGTTAGGGGCAGATTTATGATGGCCGTGGGCCTCTTTTGCGCCGCCGTTGCGTCACTTTTGTGACGCAGCAGCGGTGCAAAAGATGCACCATGTTGCAAGATAGGCCTCACTTCATCTGCAACAAGATACCGTCAGTTTAAAATGTATACATTTAGGACTGTGTAGGGGGCATGGAGAAGCTGAGGCTTCTGTAAGTGTCAAAGTTGTTGCATACAGTGCTCACCTTCTGCGTACTCTTTGATATGCTAGACTACATCTGCACAATGAGATACCTAAGCAAAGGAAACACAGGTGATGTGATTGTGAAATGAGCAAAAAAATGTACACGTTTTTCAATTACATCACCTGTGTTTCCTAACATTACGAATCACATTGTGCAGATGAGGTTTAGGCCTGTCCAGGGAGACAGAGGAGGTCTGGCCTTTGTTCAAGAGTGCAGTGGACATGACTCACTTCATTGGTAGGCCTGCACATGTATTATCTCCTCTGTACTCTTCAACAAGCTTAAATTTCATCTGCAACCCTGAGTAGGCCTCACCTCAAACAAACCTCTGGATAGGCCACACCTTATCGGCATCCTGAACCAATCATTTAAAATGTTTGGGGCAGATTTATGATGGCCGTGCGCCTCTTTTGCGCCGCCGTTGCGTCACTTTTGTGACGCAGCAGCGGCGCAAAAGATGCGCTATGTTGCGACATATTTACAACTTGATGCATCTAGGCAGATGTGTCACGCTGTAAAGTCCTGTGCCACATGAAACCTGCGTCAGGTTTCATGTGGGCGTTTTGTTGCAGGGTGGGCGTTCACTTGCATGAAAGCCCTGTAAAACTAACACAGTGAAATTTACAAGATTTCACTGTGTCAGCTTTATGGCATTGCTGAATCAAATCCTTATGCCTGTTTGAAACAGGCATAAGGAGTGATGCACCATGCAATGTGTGCCTTGCCCCTGTGCATTGCAGTAGTCATGTCGCGCTTGCGACGTGATTCCTGCAATGCGCCGCTTTTGCGGCACAGATGCGTGACGCATCTGTGCTGTTTTTGCCCCATGGTGCTCCGCATTGTAAATGCGGCACACCATGGGTGGCAGACCAGCAGCGCACGTTAACTGGTGCATCCCTGGGGATGCGCCAGTTAACATAAATCTGCCCCTTTACATTTAAGTATTAACAGGGGACACAGAGTCGGTGAGGCTTATCCAAGGTTAAGAAGAGATGAGTCCTGTTCACTGAAAACTTGGACATAGGCTTCATCTCCTCAGCATCGTTGGACATGGCTAAATAATATCTGCAAAATGTTACTCTTGTTAAACAATTTTACTATTATAGTCTCTGAGATTTGTCTCTTACTCTGCAACATCTCATTGTTGTTCTTTTTCTTTAAAGATAACGACAACATCAACCATGAGTGATAATGAGCAATCTGTTGATCTCGATCTTATCATTGAACTTGTCATTGAAACGTCAGTGGAAGTAGATCCCTTGGATGATTTATATTCTGTGGATGATGAAGAATATGATGAGGATGCCGATTTGTCAGATTTGTATGACATAGGGTGGGCAGCTGACCTGCTCGAGCCTATTGAACTATAAAGACTTTTAAAAATAAATTTAAGTTACTGGAAATGAAAAGTAACCATGTTAACCGTTTTATTTAAAATTAAATACAACTTCAAAAACAGCTTGTGTGAAGTGTCTTTAATAAAATAGTGAAATATGCTAATAAAATTAGTTCAGATTCACATATAAAAGAGCACAGGTCAAATGTAGAAGCATTCCATTTCTTTGCTACTATTTGTGAGTTTTAAATGTGTCAATGCACTAAAAATTATTGTATGTAGAATTGACAACTAGTGTGTTAATTTTTTGACGACTGTTATTGATTTACTGTTTGGTAATAGTGGTTAATAATTATTTGTATTATATTTTACCACAGATTCAACTGCAGATCATTTCAAAATTAAAACATGCCTTCGAGGCAAAGGAGGAGAAAGGCTACAAAACGTCAAACACAGCAGCTTACTACATGCTTGCAGCAGTCCTCTACAATAAAAACTCGTCAAGTCACCAAAAAAGCTCCGGGTAAGACAACGAAATCTTTCCTAAGAAACATTTCCAGAAAAAAAAGTATCACTACAGAACATGTTTTAGTCCAGAAGAAGAGAGTCAATTTAAACAGGAAGGAAAGGCCCCTTAATAAAGTTAGTGGTAGAGCAGGACAAAACTCTGTGAGTGCCGGTAGAAGGCACAATCAATTTAGGGACATTCGTACACGAATGTTCCGCAACAGGATAATTGTAAATTTGATGAAAAATGTAAAGAAAGGTCAACAGAAACTGGCTTTTTATAAGAAAAAGAAAAATGTTGAGAAAATTATTGATCAGGCTTTGGAAATGAAGCGAAAGTTATTTATTTTGGTAATCAATAGAATTAGGAAACTAAACAAGGCAATTTATGAATTCAAAACAAATAGTAGATGGAAGAGAATAGTTAATCGTACAAATTTTTGTGAAGTATTTTCAGGAGAATGGATGCATAGTTCAAGTTGTGAGGCATTTTTCAATGAGGAGAGTTACTTCGAGGACAATGATTTTGTGCATGCAGTTGACACCAGTGGTCGAGCATATTAGGTGAAAGACGGTTGTCCAGTTGAAAAAGAAAAACTTGTGTCAACAGAGGCAGAAGAGGTGTTAAGTGATGAAGTTTTAGAGGGACGTCCTAAGGGTCCAGTGTACACCTGGAAGTGTAGTAGTATTTGCAGTGTGCGACAGGATTCCATCAATTTGCTTTGTGATTTTGTACGGACATTTAATAAGAAAAGTTTAAAACAGAAAATGAAGTTGTTGCAGGAATTAGATCCATGCAGAGTGAGAGAAGTGACAGGTTTACATGGTCATTTACTGGCTTGTCTTTCCAGGAGAGTATGCCAGAGTGTTTTTCATCATTTCAGGATGCTAGCAGTCCATCATAATAAAGTGAGGAAATTAGTGAGAATGTTGTATTTTGCTAAGAGTCCAGCAATTAAGCTTAAACAATTAAGCAGTGCTCTTTTGCATGGTTCTGAAGTAGATGTGAAGAATATTTGTGAAGAAATTGAGTTTTGTTACTTTGCAAGTAAAGAGGAGAATGTTGAAATTGACCCAGAAGAAGAAGGTAATGTGGAAGGGAGTGTACAGGTTTCCAGTACAGATAATTTTCAGAAGGAAATTGCCACGTTTCAGGAGAAATCAAGTGAGAGGCCTAATTTCACTTGTGTGTGTTGTCGACGCACTTATTATAAGAATCAGACTAAGTTAGTGGATTTATATGCAAAAAGTGAAAGGGAAAATAATAGTGAATGGAAGGATTTCGCAACATACTTGATGGTAGAAAATTGTTTTGATTTGGGATTGGATCAACGTGTGTGTACTTATTGTTGTAACAAATTAAACCAAAACCGGATGCCTGCTAGAGCGGTTCATAATAATCTGGAATTGGTTGACATTCCTTCTGAATTGAAGGATTTAAATACTTATGAATCTATTTTGATTCAAAGTGTCCATCCCTTTCAGGCTATTGTACGAATGGAGCCAAAGACAGGGAAATTGCCTCCATCAGATTTACAGAGAGGATTAAAGGGAAGAGTTGTTTATTTGCCTCTAGATTTGAAGAAACACATTAATACAATTGGAGTAGAGAAAGTGGAAGAGGAACCTCTGGTTATCTTAGTTAATGGGGTTCCGACAAAGAGTAAGAAAATCTGGCAAGATTTAGTGGATGTTAGGAAAGTCAAAAAGGCAACATTGTATTTGATGAAAAACAATGAGTACTACAAGAATGTATGTGTTGCAGAAGAGGAAGTAAATGAAGAAGAGGACAGCGATTTGTGTGCTGGACAAATTGAGAAAGTAGAAGCCTCTAAAAATGAAGAAATATATGAACATTATAGTGTTCATCCTTTGCATTCCAAGGAAGTCATGGGGAATGCTATTGAGTTGTTTCAAATGAAACAAGCCAAAGGGAGTTCCATTAGTGTTTGGGAGGAAAGTTTGGAAGCTCGGTGTTTCCCACAGCTATTTCCAACAGGTCAAGGAGGAAGATATGATGAGCGACCTGATCAAATTCCTGCTTCTGAATTCCGGACTTTACGATTGTATGCAGAAGATCCTAGGTTTCGTCAATGCATTCCCTATTTGTTTCATCTACTGTTTGAAAGTGATCTGTCTGGACTGTCATATGCAGTGAACCACATCTTGAAAAGTGGTGTACAGATGCAAAATATCTCGGCAAGGGACTTTATGGATAAAGTCAATGTGCAAGACAGTATTTTGGATTCTCACCTGATTAATCTCATGGCATGTCAGCATGAGTACTGGTACCGTCGTCATGGTGATTTAAAATATATGCTGAGGAACTTAGGAACTCCCACATGGTTCCTCACTCTCAGCTGTGCCGAGTATGGCTGGGAAGACTTACTTGAATTTCAACAAGAGGCAAATGGAAACATTGAAAATATCAAATTCAAGACACCCGGAGAACTGTGCTCTTTGGATCCAGTGAATGTATGCAGGTACTTCAATCATAGATTTGAAGCTATGATGTCTTTCATCATGAACAAGAAAAATCCACCTCTTGGAGAGGTGTTGGATTTCTTCTGGAGAAAGGAGTATCAAGCAAGAGGTGCTCCTCATATACATATGCTGCTATGGATCAAAGATGCACCCAAATTTGGAACAGATCCGGATGACTTAGTGATGAGTTTCATAGAACAGTATTCTACATGTGCTGTTCCAAGGACAAAGGAAGACAAAAGCCTAAGAGAACAAGTTTTACGCTTTCAAAGCCATCGTTGTGGAAAGTACTGTCATCGTAAATTCAGAAACAAGGACAAGTTCTACACAAAATGTCATTTCGGCTTTCCACGACTGGTGCTTTCTAAAGGAAGAGTGAACAGTTTGAGGTCTTCGCTGCGACATAATGTGAAGAGGAAATCACCCAAAAATACATACAATTTGAAAAGAAACGAAGAGTCCAAGTACATCAACGGCTACAACCCAGTGATTTTGTCCATGTGGAATGCTAACATGGATATACAGTTTGTGGCTGATAACTGTATGGCTGTGGCTCGGTATGTGACATCTTACATCACAAAAAAAGAAAAGACAGAATTGAAGGATATGTGGGAGGACATTTCCCATGAAAAGAGCCTCAGTAAGAAGTTGTACAGTTTCAGTCTGAAGATGTTGTCGCATCCAGAAATCGGAGCTTATGAATGTTCTGACCGGTTATCTTCAGCAAGTCTCTAGGCCAAATCTAGGAGTATCATTTGGGCGAGTCTTGGTCTTGCTGCAACGCGTAATCGAGTTCTGAAACCTGTACGGGAAATTGAGTATTTGGCGGAAAAGGAGCCAAACAGTACAGATATTTTGAAGACCAACATGTTGGATACATATTATCCAAATAGAAGCAGTCACCTCGAGAATGTTTGTCTGTATGCGGTTCTACAAAATTACATATTCAAGAGGAACATCAAAGAAGATATTGATAAAGGAGTGTATGCTGTAATTGGAAGTGAGGGATGTCTGGTCAAGCAAAGAAAATGGCAATTGGTAAATCATCGAAAATTGAGTGGCGAATCTCCTGAAAGAAAAGAGTTTTTCTATTTAGCTCTTTAGCAACTTTTCAAGCCTTGGCGTGCAGAAGAGGAACTGCTTGGAGATTTCCTCTGTTACAAAGACTCTTTCAATGCAGCCAAGGAGACCATAGAATGTCCTGTTTTTCCAAAATATCTAGAAATGTTGAATGCGGAAATCAAGCAGGAAGCAACAATTGCAGCCGAGATTGCTAGAGACAGTTCTCAGGACAGTCAGAGTTCTGTTTCATTGAGTCAGGATCCACTAGGAGGACCAGTTATCGAAAATGAAGCTGCCACTGCCATGATTGAAGTGGAAAGAGCCATGGCACATGCTCAGGAGGATGCGGTTAACTTAGAAGATTTGGAAAGACAACTCAACGTTGAGCAGAGGAAAATATATGACGAAGTTACCAACCAAATTGATCATGGATTAAGTCAGGAGAAGAAAGAGTGCTCATGTACGTCATTGAAGCCTGTCTGACTGTACGTGAGTGGAGAAGCAGGAACTGGAAAAAGTTTCCTCATTAAAGCAATTTCATGTTATTTGCAGAAAAGGACTGAGTCATCGCTGTCTTGTGTTGTCACCGCTCCAACTGGACTGGCAGCACATAACATTAAAGGTATTACTTTGCATCGTCTACTGATGCTGCCAGTGGAGCATGATAACAAATTGCAATACCACAAGTTATCTGGAGATGCTTGTTGTGAAGTTTCAAGAGTCTTGAGGAAAATGAAACTTCTTATCATTGACGAAGTAAGTATGGTTTCCAATGTCATGCTTGCCTTTGTGCATTTGAGAATGCAAGAAGTTCTTAAAACAGAGTATGATGTGTTATTTGGTGGCAAACACATCATAGTTTTCGGTGATCTTCTGCAGCTGACACCAGTGAAAGGACAACCAGTGTTTAAACTACATACACATGAAGATACCAGGAAGTGCCTAGGGAGCATTGGCAACGTTAATATATGGTTAAACTTCAATTATGCTGAACTGCGTGAAAATATGCGTCAAGCGAAGGATGAAGATTATAAGAATATTCTACAAGATGTTAGAATCGGAAAAGTGACCGAGCATGGGAAAGAAGCTTTATATGCACGATTACTGTCAAATTTGTATCCAGAAGAAGACGTTCTGCCAGAGAATATTTTTTGGAAAATTACTGAGAAGAAATCTGGAATATGTTTGATGCCAACTCTTGCAGAATGTGCCATCTTCAACAACAAAATGTTGAATTTAGAAAACCAAGAGATTGTGAAACTGGAAGCTATTGACAGAATAGAGCATATGGGAGCAACAATTATTTTGTCTGAGAATTTGAAATCTAAATTGGATTCATTAGAGAAGACTATATCTAAAACTGCTGGTTTTGAAAAGACTCCGAATGTGTGCTCAAATTGCCGTATCATTTTGATAAGGAATTTACATGTTGAAAGAGGTCTGGTAAATGGATCAATGGGTAATGTTGTTGATTTTGAGAAATACAGAAATAGAGATGGAATTGAATTTTTAAAAATTAAATTTGATGGCATTGAGCAAGTACAGCTAATTGGTCGTTGCTCTGCTAGGTTTTTGCTTGTAAAAGACTTATATGTTCACCGTAAGCAGTTTCCTGTTTGCTTGGCATATGCGGTGACAATCCATAAATCGCAAGGTTTAAGTGTAGACAGTGCATTGGTGAAAATTGGCAGTTCTGTGTTCAAGGAGGGTATGGCATATGTGGCATTGTCACGAGTCAGAACTTTATCGGGATTGTACTTGATTGAGTGTGATGTCACAAACATTTGTGCGGATCTAGATTGTGTTAAGGAATACAATAGGTTAAGAGGAGAGTATGCGCCACATCTGCCTCAATATCCTTTGTTTGAGAAACGTGTGGTTGGCCGGAAACGAAGAAATGTGACCAATAGTAGGGAGGTTGTAGCAAAAAGACGAAAAGTCGATGAACCCGAAATTATAAGCAGAAAGAAAATGGATTCTGTTGAAGATGTTGTTGGTTTTCAATTTGAAAATAGTTCTGGTGTCAACTGCTATGCTAATGTAGTGGTTAATGTTGTCTTTTCTCTAGAAACTTTAAAAGAACAGATTGTGATCAATTCGGATCAAAGTTTTTGCTGTTTATTGAATTCTGTGTTAGAGAAATGTAGCACTGATAGAACAAAAATAGAAAGTGTGTCTGAAATTCGAAATCTGTTAGACAAATGGTCAGGTCAAACGCAATTCTCTCAAAATATTCAGGAAGATTGACAGGAGTTTTTAATGTATATGCTTGATGTATTGCAAGATGAAGGTGTAGATGTAGATCATCTGTTTGGCCTTTCTTATCAATGGCAGCATGACTGCGAGAACTGTAGGGTATCAAGTACTACTAGTGTAGACTCAGAAAGATTTATATATTTAACTTTGCCAGACAGTAAATCAGTGTCCTTTAATAAGCTAGTAAAAGCAGCCGATCAAAACATGGAGTGTAGCCAATGTAAGTCTGCAATGCTGTCCACATTATTTATACGAAGTTATGGCCAGTATGTCATTTTAATGTTCCAACGATGTAGACCTGATGGAACGAAATTGACAACTTTAATTAAAAATGTTGTGGCTTCGCAGTTGTCAATATCAGGAAGGACTTTTGTAACTGCAGCAATTATATATCATGACGGTCCTTCAACAACATCAGGACATTACACAGCTTATTTGAAGTCTAGAAACGGCTGGTCATTCTGCAATGATTCTGTTTTAACTTTAAAAAAAAATTGCCTTTTGACCTTAAAAATTCTTACCTGGTGTTTTTACAATCAAAATTTTAGGGAAGGAATCTCGGGATTTGCTCTGAGGAATTTCAAGAGGTTCTAATGGCTCCTACACTATTTGGCCTTGAGGATACGTGTAGTACAGAGTGAAAAGTTATTTTTGAGTTTTAAGTAGTTCCTGAAAAAAAAGAAGGTTTTCTTACAGAAAGTGGTGGGCACGGATTAGTTAAAGGACAACAGAGTATTTCCCAAAGCAAACGGTGTTCTTACCATAACACTTGATGTCATGGAAAAATAACTGCACTTTGAATGAGTTCAGAAAAACTGTTTCTTTTAATAAGCTAATTCAAGCAGCCAATCAAAACATGGAGTAGAGGTAATGTAAGTCTGCAATGCTGTCCACATTATTTGTACAAACGTTTGGTTATAATGTCATTTTAAAATTCCAACTATATAAACCTGATGAAAGTAAGTTTTCAACTTTAATTACAAATGTTGTGGCTACACAGTCGTTGATTTTAGGAAGAACATTTGTAACTGCAGCTATTATATGACATGATGGTCCTTTGACAACATCCGCTTATTACACAGCTTATTTAAAATGTAAAAAAAGCTGGTGTTTCGGAAATGATTCCCATTTGACTATGAAACAATGTTGCCTTTTGATTTAAAATATTCTTACTTTGTGTTTTCAGAAGAGAGAATTTAGGGTAGGTAACTGGCCTATAATGATTCTAGGAGTTGATATAATTTTATGTACTGTTTTAAATTGCTTTGTGATTAACAGTGATCAAGAGCATTTAAATAATTGTAGTAGTCATAGAGGTAGTGTAAGTGTGCCTCATAGTAAGCAGTATCAGTGTCATAGGAAATGTGGAACATGAGTGAGCAAGAAGGGTGAGATATTACTAGTACAGGATTGTGAAAGTGATCTTGAACGTTTTCTTTCTGAAAGTTATGGAAAAAGAAAATGACGGGATTTGCTTAGAAGAATTCCAAGAGTTATAAATGGCTCTTACACTATTTGGCCTTGAGGAGAAGTGCGGTAGAGAGCGAGAAGTCATTTATTGTATGTAACATATTTGTCAAAACGATGGAGCTTTTCTTTCAGAAAGTGGCGGGCAGAAAATAATAACAGCACAACAGAGTATAAGCTGTTCATAGGACATCCTTCGACGTCATGGAAAGTAAGTTAGTTTTTAGGAGTTCTGATTCTGATTGGTTATGTTATATGGGTTTTTTAAACACAATCATTTTGATTGTGTTTTTTTTTCCCCGCTGTTATATGATGAATACCTTCAACTTACTGTTTTTAGTGAAATTTGATATATTCTGAGAACAGCAAAAATAAACCATTTAACATGTAAAATTAATTCTGTACTTTGTATAGTGAATTTTAATTTGAACTCGTCTTGTCTCATCCTCACTCGTCTTTTACTACCTTCTATCAATCCTCTTTACATACTCACATTGCCTTTTGTTTTATTCTCTTTCACCCTTGTTCTCTAACTCCACTTATCTTTCAACCTTTGTTTCCCTATTCCAACTCTGCTTTTTTCTTTTCTCCCTTGCACCATTTTCCAGCTTTTAGACCTTCTGATTCGCTTGTCTTTTCCATCTTTCCTCCCTTTGTTTTCTAAATTAAATATTTTTGGGTTCTCCTCTTTTGGTGCAATCAGTTAGTATAACTCACCCTCACTCATTTATCTTTCTTTGTTGCCTCACTCAGTCTGTATCTGACACTCTTTCCTTCACTTCCTCTGTCTCCTCTCTCCCTCACTCTCTTTTCCTTATTCACCCTTTCCTTATATAGTTTACCTTACTCACTTTCTTTTAGTAGCTTACACAACTTCAATTTAGTTTTCTCTTCTATGCTTCTTTTCTGTCACTGAAAGTATCTTACTTTCTTTTCTCTTAGTAATTTACTCAATTACAATTTCTTTTTGTCTCTGACTGTCTATCACCGTTTCTTTCTCTTTTTTTTCTGCATGTTTATCTCTAACTTTATTTCTTTGTAAAATTGGATGATTTTCAAACTTTTCCCTTGTCTTTTCTAATTTTTAAATACATGTTTTAATATTTTTCACATTTTTGTTCTTTCTTTCACAGATTGAAAGTATAAAAATAACAAGTGACTAAGTTAACGACAATTATAAGGTAAGTGTTTTGTACTCTTTTCGTTACATTTCTATCACATTTAACTTCTATTAGTTGCACTGCTTCATTTCTTTAACCCTCAGTTTCCTGCCTTTGCTACTTCCCTCATTCCTTTTCCTATTACTTACTTACTCTACTCCTTCCACTCCTTTTCTCAGTCCCTCTGTTCTCATAGTTCCTCACTCCTGTTCACTCACTCCGTCTCTATTACTCTCACTGTCTCTGACTCATCACTCTTTCACTACTTGTTCATTATGCTTTCTCCCTGTAGTTCAAGCACACTATGTTATTTACATTTCTTTGCTGTTTCAATTATTCATTTTCTGTCACTTCTTCTTTTCTGCTTTCTGTTTTTTCTCTGTTATTCCACATGTTTTAATCTTGGTCACTGTCATACATCTTGTTTTATTCCTATTTACTTTCGCTCACTGTTTTCTTAACACTTTCCCTCAGGGTTGTTCTTTTAGTCCGGTTCTATCCCTACCTCTCATTCCACATCCTTTACTGTTTTTCTTCTTAATTTGAACATTCACTCACATTCTCTAAGAAACTCTTGTTTATTATTCTTCTACTCTCCTTTTTTTCTTTCACTTCCTTATCTATTTTGTTTTTCTCAATTATACCCTCTTACAGCTTTTCTTTGGTAAATAGATCTATTAAACAGTATCTCTGTGTTACTCCCTCTAGCTGTCTTTCTTTTAACATTACTCTCTGTTTCCTTCCCTTATACTCACTCTTCCTTTTAAAAAAAAAAAAAAATTCTGTTTCGCTTCCGGTTCGCGTACCGGCGCGCGAACCGGGAAGCGAATCAAAAGAAATAGAGGTTGCCAGAGTGCTAAACATTCTAGCAATTTTTTATAAATGGGAGGTAGTTCTGAAAATAACTTTTTTTAATTGTTTTTGTTGTTTTATATTTTTTTTATTTTTCTGAACATTTTTTTACTTTTTTTGTATTTTTTGAACGGTTTTATATTTTTTTTGTTTTTTGGGGGGGGAAACGAAAAGCATTCATTAAAAAAGGGCTCAACAGGAGCAACAAAAAAAAGATAATTTACTTTCTGGGGCGTTTTGGACATTTATGATTTTCAATAGCTCTGTTGATTAAATTTATGCTACTCTCCCTATAGCAAACTAATTTGCCGCAAAAAATGCAGACTTGCTTCACGACCCCGAAGTTCATCTGAATGTTTGGGACCGTCTCCCTCGCCTCTGGTCCCGTCACTGCCTCTTCGGTTGATGTACTGGCCACAGGAGGGGGGTTTTCCTGCAGGTCACGTACCTGCGCAGCACTATAATTTATAGGGTGCCACCTCTCCATGTGCCGATGCATGGTGTAATTCCCGAAGCTGTGCTTTTTATCAGTCCCTCTGGACAGAGCTTTGTCACAGATCAGACATGTGACGTAGCGGGCATTTACTTTTTTTTGGCCCCGGGGAAATGTATAGAATTGCCAAATATAACTATCCTTGGCTCTTCAGGCAAAAACTGTCTCCTCCCTTGCTCCTCTTCCTCTTCTTCCTCTTCTTCCCCCTCTTGATTAAGGATGACCTGAGGAGGTGGTCCTTCCTTCCTAGGAGGTGGTGGTGGTGGTGGGGGTGCACCAGCTGCAGCTACTAATGAAGCCATTTCTTATTAATCAAAATAGGTCTTCCTCTCACAAAGTTGAAAATCAGAGTGAGAAAAAAGGTGGGGGCTTTCATCATTTGGGAAAATGTTCTAAACCAATGAAAAGTGTTATTTTTAGGTCACATGACCTAGCCTTACATCATTAGGAAGCCAAAAGTGAAATGAACCAATGAAAAGTTTTATTAACAAGTCACATGACCTGTTACGCTTACGTTACGCGCTCCGCGCCGCGCCCCCGATCGCTTCCGGGGTGCTGCGCTTTGCGCCTCGGTTCACGCTCCGGAGCACTTCCAGGTGCGCTAACGCGGCGCGTCATAAGACGCATTACGCGAAAACGCGATACGTCGCGCTTACGCGACGCGTCACGATGTTGTTTTCGAACGCGGCAGTTGCGCAAACAGAACGTTTACCGGTTCGCGGACCGGGTCGCGGCACCAAATTGAGCTAACGGGAAGTTACCCGGTGCGCGGACCGGTAGCGAAACAAAAAAAAAATTTAAAAAAATATATACATAAAAAAATTGTATTAAAAACATATAAAATATATTTTTCGATTTAAAGAAGAATACATTTTAAAGCTTTTGATATTTGCTATTAAAAAACCTTTGAAATTCACTGAAAAAACCATAGGTTTCAGTCCTTATATAGTTCGGAATTAGCATTTAAAAAACCTTGCAAATTCACTGAAAAAACCATAGGTTTCAGGCCTTATATAGTTAGGAATTAGCATTTAAAAAACCTTTGAAATTCACTGAAAAAACCATAGGTTTCAGGAGTTATATAGTTAGGAATTAGCTTTTAAAAAACCTTTGAAATTCACTCAAAAAACTATACGTTTTAGTGGTGTTATAGTTAGCTGGACATTTTACTCATACAAAACCATTGAAATTGCTGCTATATAGTTAGTTGTACTAACTATATTTCGCGCACCCGCAATCCACTGCTGATGATGTCACATATTAGATCATTCATGACATGGTCAGTGACATCACTGATGACATCTCAAATGACGTCACTGACGACATCACTGATGACATCATCCACGTGACAATCACATACACCTTTTCATACACTATTACAATTTTTCATCACTCTTTGTAAAATACAGAGTATCATATTTAAATCCATTGTCACAGCAATACAAGTATCTAAAAATCCACTCAGTGATTCATAGATGTATACACACATCTAATCACTTACCTATGGATTCACTCATACATGCTATCAATGAATAATAGAACACTATCAAAAATACTTATACATCTATATGGACATTAAACAACAGCACGCATCCTATTCACATATGAAGTCATCCTACTCACTTATGCAAACAATGGATCATACTTACAGATTTACTTAGCAAAACACTTATACAAACACCACTTCTTCTATTCATTTAGATAGTAAGTCATACTTTATGAATTATAAAATCATTATTACAAGTATACAGTTATCCATACAGTCACTCACACAATCATTGTGTCTTATGTATACTTATTTATATACAACAACTGACACATACACTGCCTTTTATTTTTCTAGTTTGTTGGACCTGTACCATTGAGAAATATATTTGCTCATCACCACACCCATAAAGATATTCACTCACCCAAACAACTGTTAGAACATGTAGTTTTAACTTCATATATCTACTGAATCAACTATTCACACATCTTTGGACAGTCACACACCCCCACCGAACCACACACACTTTCACACACCCATACAAATACTCAGTTAACTAATCAATAACTAATATAGACTTTCACATAGCTAGTAACCAACTGTAGAATCAGTTTACACAACAACTGACAAAGTGATACAGATATTCACACAGTTTAGTCACTATCCACTATATTTAGTGAAACATTATAAATTGGTCAAGTAAACAGTCAATTACACTGCTACTAAATCCTCCATCCAAATATTTATTTATATATATCCACTTATTCTTCAATGCAAATTGCTATATATATAATGCATATTTAAATAACGAAGCAAACCACATTCACTGGATGATGTCATCAGGGATGTCATCAGTGATGTCATTTGAGATGTCATCAGTGATGTCACTGACCATGTCATGAATGATCTAATATGTGACATCATCAGCAGTGGATTGCGGGTGCGCGAAATATAGTTAGTACAAGTTATAGTTTTTTGAGTGAATTTCAAAGGTTTTTTAAAACCTAATTCCTAACTATATAACTCCTGAAACCTATGTTTTTTTCAGTGATTATATATATATATATATATATATATATATATATATATATATATATATATATATATATATATATAATATTCATTTAAGCACTTTATGAAAACACTAACTAGACTTTATGACAGCAGCAATTTTAATGTCATAATTGTTTTTACTACAGTGTCATTGTTAATCGGAGGCAATCTATATAGTCTGTTGTCTATGTCCATGACTGTTTGTTTGAGCACCTGACACTTTAACAATGGTAAAACAACAATGCAGCAGCTTCATGTGATCTAGGCCCGCAAGGGACGAAACACGAAATGGCTGACTGATTGCAAAATAAAAACAAAAATGTACGTATGTTGTAGCCCGTGCCCATTCATCTGACCTGGGAATGGTGGGCAAGTAGCGGAGTACTCAGATATTACGGTTGGGATGGTTTCCCCGGTCATACATGGACCCCCCTCTTGCATTTTGGGTTGTCGTATTTTGGCAGCACCTGAGTTAGCGTTTAGCTCAGCTACACAATCTTTTCTATTAACTTGACCAAAACGTACGGGAGCCATTTTGAATCCTTTGGCTTCCATTTTGTATGAACACGCTGCCTCGTGGTCAGCATGCCCTTCTGTCCTTTCTCGATGCCAATGACCGTTTGCCTTGCCCAGCAACAGGCTATTTTTAGTACTGGTCAAGCGCACATGCGCATTGTACACCGACTGGTCATCTCTCAGGAATGTCCTCCCAAACTGACCAGTGCTACTAAACTCCTCCCACATGTTGGCTGTGTTCCAAAAATAACCTTATATGTACCTAAAACTGTGTAAAAGTGTAACGCCTACCTTTTTATTGCTATTAAACTGTATAAAAGAGGTCGCACACCGATGTTCGGTGTGCTACTTCTTGCATTGCCGAAGGGTGCTGTAGGAATGTACCACCACCCCATGGGGTCTTAATTAACTTGTCTTTTGCATTTTCCAGCGTCCGTGCCAACTTTTATTCTAAGGTGTTCGAGAGTTTAGCAGAGTATGTAGGCCTGATTGAACCCAATACCACAAATTGGCGACCACGAAGGGACTCATCGGCGACTCGGATGCCCGAAGGAGAGGTCGTGACGAAGGATTGGAAACTCGCCATGGAAGCGATCGCTGCCATTGAGTGACCCGAGTCTTGGCACGCACGGTGTTTCTTCCTTTCCTTCTGATCGGACCTTCCAGGTGGCGCCGGTCCTCGACTGCGATTCTGATCTTGGATTGTCGTGTAGTGCCGTTTGGCTGATTCGATTAAAGAACTTGCCAGTTGGACCTTGGACGTTTGAAGTTACTTGGTAAGCTTATGATTGGTAAGGTAGTCTACTGACACTTACTGTGGCTTTTTTGAATTTGAATTTGAATTTGTTTGAGTTAGCTAACGTTTGGATCTATGAATTTGATTTATATGTGAAGTGCACCTCACATAGGCAGGCATGTAGGGATATTTCTCTGATTTTGTCTTTGTTTGAGCGGCACACCGTGTATGAAGCACATTAAGTGCCATTTATGTAGTATCACGTTTCCGTGATATTTTGACATGCCTGTTCTCAGCACGCTTCGAGGAATGTGCTGTCTTGGAAATGGTACCAGTTATCGATTAAATGAATCACAGCCGGCTCCCCCAGAGGGGACCCCAAATCGAGAGATGTATGTCAAATTTGGCATTCCGCCTATAATGTATAGTTCATTATGGCATAAGTATACTAAAGCCGATCGTGAATTGCAATGGCCACTACATGGGTCATTCGATTTGCGAAAGGTTCAAATTGTAGAGCAATGTTTGTTTCAGCGTAGGTCTAGGCAGGATATGTTTGATTGTGTGCGTATGTGGGAGAAAGAGGTGCGTGAACGAATGAAGCGTGAGGAAGCCTTGGCGGAGAAGGTGCAGCGAAAGGCTGCGCGTGACAAAGCTTTACAGCTGCAGGAGAAGGAGTTGCAGGAACAGAAAGAGAGGGAGGCTCGAGAACGCAATTTGCAGGTTACGGGTCAATTTCCTATCCGACGTCCTCTTTATCCTGTCCTTACTAATGAAATAGATGATTTTTCGTTATTAGATCGTTGCCCGCCTCCGTATGTTGCACCTACGGCCCCGGACGAGGAATTGGATGAGGACGATCAGAATACACAGCGTACTAGGTTATCTTCGGATCGAACTGCGGAATTGCATTCGCTTGCACGAAAACTAAATATTAATACTATAACTGTTTCTGAGATTAGTAAGCATATGGAAAAATGGTCTGATAAGGAGCGATTGTTTTTTTTAGATCATTTTGGAGATGAGGTCGTTGAACGATTTAGAAAGTATTTTTCTGAGTTAGAACCTAAGGATATATCAAAGGGTCGTGATAACTTTCATAGAGGTCTCTTTGTTCTTTCAGATGCGGATGAGTTTTTCAAGCGCTTGGTTCAGCTAAGGAATGAGTCGTCGCGGCTACGAGAGTCGGAAAAGACATCGGGTTCGCCTGCGTCTGAATCGACGGGGAAATACAAAGAATGCTCTATCTTTGGGACAGATAAGAATACTGCGATTAATGTTAGACCTATGCGAGAAGCCGCGCCTTTGTATGTCCCTCATAAAGGGGATGGCACAGATGACGATAAAACGTCCAAAGATGCGAAGGGTTATTTTATATATAATTGGGTTTATACGCCTTGGAATAGAGCAGATGTTATGGCGCTTAAGAATGCTTTGCCTGATCCCCGTAAAAACCCAGCGGCTTTCTATGAAAGTGTTGAAAGTGCTATTTCTTCGTGTATTATGACACTAGTTGATATTGATCTGTTCTTTGGGCTGATATTGCCCCCCGATATGTGGAGAGCGATTCGTAAGTTTGATGATCAAACGGTTCTTGGGGCAAGTTGGAAGGATATAGCTCAAGCTGATTTAGACAGGGAACCAGCATGTAAGCCTTGCCAATTAATATTAGACCTCCCAGGGGTTATATTAAACAAATTAAAAACGCTTGTTCCCGCTAAGAAAATTGATTGGACCATGTTGGCTTCTTGTAAACAGAAGACGGACGAATCGGTCTCTGATTTCTTTTCTCGCTTTGAGGAAGCGTTTCATGATTACAGTGGTCAATTATTAACAGAAGATACAGGCAGGCATTTGTTTGTCGATAAGTATGTGGCTAATCTCCTACCGGAGATTGCAAAACGACTAAAGGCGAGTGAAAGCTCCTGGACCACAGCAACCCCTGCTTCTTTATTAACTATGGCTCAATACTATGAACGACAGGAATTGGAGGCAAAAGAAAGTAGTGATAAGAAAGTGAAAGATTTGAAGACGAAGGTGATGTTGGCTCAGGTCCAGGCTATGAGGGGGAACGATAGGGGTAGACGAGGATCGTATAATGCGCCTCCTCCCCGTTCCGACATCTCTGAAGATCAGTGTGCATACTGCAAACAGTTTGGACATTGGATTTCAGATTGTCCGGTGCTGCGAGAACAGCGTAATCAGCGTGGTCGAGGAAGTGGAAGGTCTAGGAATAATTATGGAGGATCGAGGGGTGGAGCGAATGATCGTGGAAGGAATGAAGCAAGGGGTCGTGGACAGACAGACTATAATACGTTCGATCGATGAAATCAATACCAGATAAATGAGGGTGACTCTCCTGAGTCACACGAAGAGCGTCATGCATAGGATTGCGTAGGATGGGGTGTGGAATCGGTTGAGGTACCAGTTGATCAAAGGGGTCCATATATAGAAGCACATGTTTTGAGTTCTACTGATCAGTTTCTGGTAGATACAGGAGCTACTCGTAGCGCTTTGTCCAAACACTTGGTTCCAAGGGCTCCCCTGTCTGGTGAGGTAATTACAGCTATAGGGTTTAATGGAACACCTACTTTTAGCCCACTGTCTCAACCTGTTACATTTTATGTTGATAAATTTGCTGCCCCATGTCCATTTTTGCTGTCCCCAAACACACCAGATAACATTATTGGGCTTGATATGTTAAAACATTTTCGAGCTACTATCCGCTGTGCTCCGGAAGGGGTGCGGGTTGTGTTAAATGAGAATTATCCAGGAATTGAGCGATTAAGCCTTCTCCATGAATCCGAAATGTTAGCCTCCCTACCAACAACGTTGTGGGCCACTTCTGATACTGATGTAGGGCAGATGATTATTCCTCCAGTGTGTATTACTGTAAAGGAGGGCGTATCTCTGCCACGTGTCCCACAATACAAAATATCTAGGGAAGGCGTTATTGCATTGACCAATATTGTGAATGAATTGATTACGGCAGGGGTGGTAGAGGAAGTTTCCTACAATGTTTGTAACAGCCCAATTCTTCCTATCCTTAAGAGAGATACAGATACTAAGGTTTACCGTTTTATCATTGATTTGAGGGAAATCAATAAGACAGTAGTGCCCCAGTACCCGGTGGTGTCTGATATCACCACCTTGCTTACACTGGTCCCACCCACGGCAACTACCTTTACGGTAATCGACCTAAAAAATGCCTTTTTCTCGATTCCTGTACATCCTGACAGCCGATATCTTTTTGGCTTTTCATTAAATAACAAATCGTATAGATTCTGTCGAGTTCCTCAAGGTTATACAGATAGTCCCAGCATTTATAGTCAGGCTTTGAAAAGACAGCTTGATTCTTTTGAATTGCAATCTGGGGTGGCTCTTATTCAGTATGTGGACGACATTTTACTTGCAGCAGACACACAAGAACAATGTGAGGAGAGTACCTTTTCTTTGCTTTCCTTTCTTCCTAAAAACAATCATAAGGTTTCGAAGAGAAAGTTACAATATTGTAGACCCAAGGTGACCTACCTCGGTCATCTTTTGTCTAAGGAGGGCCGCGCATTGACACCAGATCGAATTCAAGCAGTTTTAGACACACCAGTCCCCCGTACTCAGAAAGATGTTTGTGCTTTCATAGGTCTGACGTCCTTTTGTAGGCAATGGATATTAGGATTTTCACACATTGTTAAGCCTTTGTTAGCATTGTTATCCAAAACTACACCGATTCCCATTGAGTGGACAGATGAATGCCAGAATGCTTTTGAACAATTGAGACAAGCTCTTTGTTCTGCACCTGTGTTAGGTACACCAGATTACACGAAGATCTTTACATTGTACGTACACGAGAAAGATGGGTGTGCATTATCAGTCTTAGTGCAGACACACGGAGACAAACAGAGACCTTGTGTGTATTTCTCGGCGGTACTCGACCCTGTGGCTCGAGGATTGCCTGTATGTTTTCGAGCAGTTGCAGCAATGGCAGTAGCTATACGGCAGAGTGAGGGTATAGTTTTGTCACACAAGTTGTTGGTGTTAGTTCCCCATGTGGTAGATGCTTTATTGAACCAAACGAAAACGCAGCATCTAACCAGCGCCCGCCTAACAGGATATGAGCTAACCCTGTTGGCGCCGCATATCACACTAAAGAGATGTGCTACACTGAACCCCGCTACTTTATTGCCGTATCCTGTTGCTGAAACTCAGAAGGAAGAACAACATGACTGTGTTTTTCTGACTGAGGAGCAGACAAAGGGTCGTATCGATTTACAGGATAAGCCACTTTCAGATGTAGATGGGGAACTGTGGGTTGATGGATCGTGTGTGAAGTTACCAGATGGTACGACTTCCGCAGCCTATGCGATCACGACACTCAAGACAGTGGTAGAAGCAGCACGAATACTGCAGAAATCGGCCCAAGCAGCTGAATTAATAGCCTTAACGAAAGCATGTGAGTTAAGTGCAGGATTAAGTGTGAACATCTATACTGATAGTCGTTACGCTTTTTGAGTAGTGCATGATTTTGGCCTACTCTGGAAGGAACGAGGATTTTTGACTTCACATGGAGTGCATATCATGCATGGAGAATTGGTACGTGATCTCCTTAATGCACTATTATGTCCAAAGAAGGTAGCGATAATCAAATGCAGTGCGCACAAAAAGGTGACAGACAAAATAGGAGCAGGAAACGCTTTTGCAGATCGCATAGCGAGAGAGACTGCCATGTTACAAAATGACTCTCCCATGTATGTGGTGAAATCACAGGCAGAGCGATGGCATGATGCTAGAGAAGAAGTATTAGACATACAGAAATCAGCATCTGAAGCAGAACTTGTGATATGGGCAACTGAAGGAGTGTTGGATGATGAGGGTTGCTGGCGTAGCAAAGACATGGAGAGATGGAAATTACCTGCTGCCTATTTACAAGCAATGGTCCAAATGACACATGGGCTGGCGCATGTTGGAGCTTTTGCAATTACTAAATTGCTTACACAGGTTTGGGAACATCCTGAGATTGCTAGCACGGCTAAGAGAGTCGTTCAGACCTGTCTGATTTGTTTACAGCATGATCCTGGAAAAGGGACTTATACTCCTAAAGGAGGGTTTGTTCCACCTACTGCACCATTCAAAGTATTGCAAATGGATTACATCCAGCTGGAGCGCTGTAATAACCTCAAGTATGTCTTAGTGGTGGTGTGTGCCTTCAGCAAATGGATTGAGGCTTACCCCACGAAAGATAATACAGCATTGACAACAGCTAAGGTGTTACTCAAAGAGTACTTTCCGCGTTATGGTGTTTGTACATTTTTGTGGAATGATAATGGTCCTCATTTCATTGGGAAAGTAGTGGAGTACGTCCTGAAAGGATTAGGAATAAAACAAAGGTTCCACGCTGTGTTTCATCCACAGTCAGCAGGTCTGGTAGAAAGGTACAATGCAACTTTGAAGCTGAAGCTAGCAAAGATCGTGGAATCCACATCTTTGAAATGGCCGGATGCTTTGCCTTTGGCATTGCTGTCTATTAGATCAGTGCCACATTCTCGAACTGGCCTCACACCTTATGAAGTGGTGTTTGGAAGGCCTATGAATATCTGGGGAGTTCCTAAGCCTCGTTTGATACATGATGTGCCTTGTATAATGATGAACGACTATTTGGCACGATTAACAAATGATTTACTTTCTATTCATCAACAGGTTCGAGAAGCGCTCCCCGACCACTCCAGTGGAGAGGCTCATGATCTCCGTCCTGGCGAATTTGTGATGATAAAGGCGTTTGAGAGAACCAGCAGTTTGGAGCCGAGATGGAAAGGCCCTGAACAAGTGCTGCTTGCAACCCGGACCGCTGTAAGAGTGACGAATAAGAAGCGGTGGATGAATTCTACCCACTGTCGTCGTGTTTCGCCAGGTCTGGTAAATCCTGAAGCACTGTCTGATTTCCGAGACATTTTGGATGCAGAGAAGAGCCCAGCTGTTACATCTGATGAATTGGAGGGAGCCTTCCCGGACTACACTGTTTCTGATGGAGTGAAGTACAATCTACGTTCGAGGAAATAATCTTTTTTTTGGGGGGTTCAGGACTGGTTTGTTACCATTCTGAGGTTTGTGAAATGGAAGCCGGAAATATCAAGGGGGGGGGGATCAGTTCTGTCCAGTGTAGCGACACCCGTCTTGAATCTCGGAGAAAAAACCAACGGCAGCCTCAGTCCAGAACTACCTTTTTATTTTTTATTTTTGCTTCTGGAAAACTTTGCTTCGTTAACTATGGCACCTCCTCCGACACGAAATCGGAGAATTCTTGGTGCTGTGCTGTTTGTTTTGACTATAGTGGTAATAGCAGTAATAGCTTGGACTATAGAACAATTGTTTGCTGCACGAGAACACTTACTGCCTACCACTCCAAGCCCATCTGAGCATTTTCATTTTACTTTGCCTTTTCATGAAGAAAGACATAGACAGACTTATTTGAATAACAGTTTCATTCAAATTTTGCACCACACTCATAACATGACCAATACGTCGAACTGTTGGGTATGTGGAATGTTGCCTGGACATCAAAAGAGAGGAGGAACTCCACTTATTCCTCTCCCGTTTTCTCATAATGGTTCCTGCAATGCTTGGTACACTCTTCTTTTTACCTTACGATGGCCAACGAAAAGTGGACTACTCTTTCGATTGAATCGAGTCTGCTATAATGACAAAGATGGCTATCCGCAAGCTGAAGGAACTAAATTCGAGTGGGAAGAATACCGTCCGGACAATGTATCTACACCTCGTATTTTTACAAATCAAAGATTTATAAATATGTCGAATTCACACGTGATAACTGTTATTGATACAAAAGCAGATCTTTGCATTAGAAATAAAGGTACAATCCCTGTAGGCCGAAGTGAATGTAATATTACACTTACCTTTGATACCCCAAATGGTATTACATTTGTAGCTTCACGTAATACGTACTTTATTTGTGGGAATAAGGGATACCATCGTCTTACTATTGGATGGTTAGGAACTTGTTACATATCTTTTGTATTGCCACCTGTGTTTATTGCCCCTCCTATGTACCAAAATGATTATGTATTGTATCATGATTTCGTACTGAACAGAGTTAAAAGAACATTAGACATTGATGACGTGGATCAGACCGATATCTCTTTACAGCAATATGTAGATTTCAATTTGGGATTATTTTCGTTTGTAGGAGCTGCATTAAACAGTAGAAAGATAAGACGGCTCACACGTGTTGTGGAAGCAGTTGCTAATGAAACTGCCTCTGCTTTAGGAAATATCACTGAAGAACTGCAGATTACTAGAATTGTGACGCTCGAGAACCGGATGGTTCTAGATGTAGTATTAGCTGATCGTGGAGGTGCATGCCGCATCATCGGTAGTAGTTGTTGCGTGTATGTGCCAGATAATTCACCTTCTGTATATGATGCTATATCCAAATTACACAAAATAGCTGCTGAGATTCATCCAGGGAATGGAACATGGACATTCTCTAGTTGGTTCTGGACTCTACTTAGCACATGGGGATGGAAGTTACTAACTATTCTATGTATTATTATCGGTATATTCTTCTTTCTCTGCTTATGTATTCAATGTGGCCCTACCTTATGTTCCGTATGTATCACAGCTTGTATCCCGTCCAAACGAGCTATTATCAAGCAAGAGAAACTAATTAATGATGAAATGATGAAGATGATGGCTATCAATATTGATGATGAGAATTCTGATTATTCCCGTTATGAGGTAGCTTTTGCTAAACGCTAAAAGGGCCGTCTGTCGTATTTTGGCAGCACCTGAGTTAGCGTTTAGCTCAGCTACACAATCTTTTCTATTAACTTGACCAAAACGTACGGGAGCCATTTTGAATCCTTTGGCTTCCATTTTGTATGAACACGCTGTCTCGTGGTCAGCATGCCCTTCTGTCCTTTCTCGATGCCAATGACCGTTTGCCTTGCCCAGCAACAGGCTATTTTTAGTACTGGTCAAGCGCACATGCGCATTGTACACCGACTGGTCATCTCTCAGGAATGTTCTCCCAAACTGACCAGTGCTACTAAACTCCTCCCACATGTTGGCTGTGTTCCAAAAATGACCTTATATGTACCTAAAACTGTGTAAAAGTGTAACGCCTACCTTTTTATTGCTATTAAACTGTATAAAAGAGGTCGCGCACCGATGTTCGGTGTGCTACTTCTTGCATTGCCGAAGGGTGCTGTAGGAATGTACCACCACCCCATGGGGTCTTAATAAACTTGTCTTTTGCATTTTCCAGCGTCCGTGCCAACTTTTATTCTAAGGTGTTCGAGAGTTTAGCAGAGTATGTAGGCCTGATTGAACCCAATACCACAGGGTGACGCGGAGAAAGAAGCCAAAGCTGATGGTGTTAGGATCGGAAGAAAGTCTGCAAGGATTGACCACATTTGTACCCCGGCCGCATTGAAGACGGTGAAGCTCGAGTCAAAGAACCCGAAGACGCCAACAACTAGAAGGTAGTATTGTGCCAACAACCAGGGAGAGAGGTGTGCATGAAAGAAAATGGAGACCGTATTTATTGGGAACGCTCCTTTCTCTCAGATCACACTTTTGGAATTTGACCAAAATTGACACCCTGTTGCACCCCTGAATAGTGCTGGTGTGCACATGTGGCATACATACATGCCCCATACATGCCCTACGGGCATGTATATCTGTCACATGGCACAGGTGTAAATGCACAGATTTGCATTTACAGAGGAATTCCTTATTTACCACCAACTAATAGTTGGTGGTGAATAATGAATCCTTAAAGCACAAAAGCACTCTTTAAAGTGCTTCCTACATCTCATTTACCGATTCGGTAAATACCGAATCGGTAAATACCGATTCGTTATTTATCGAATTGGTAAATATACCACCTACATCTGAAAAGGCTATTACCAGTTGGTAACAGCTGATTTTGGCCGTTATCGACCGGTAATAGCCTTCCTATATCTGGCCCAAAGTCAAGATTCAACAAACAAAATCATCAATAACAACAACTGATGATTAAGCTACAAAAAGAGAACCAAATTGTAATCCGAAATTCGGATAAAGGTGGCAATATCATAATCTTGCCAAAGGTAGACTATATGCAGGAGGCCTTGTCACAACTGAGAGATTGGAAATGCTACAAAAAAAGCAATGTCTTTACACTCCGTGCAACATACAACAAATTCTACGCAAAATTACTAGCATGGAACAGTGCAGGCCTTATCAACATGGAAGAATACAAACTCCTTAAAAAAGAGAACCCAACAGTGTCAGTGATATACTTTATACCCAAAATCCATAAAGATCCAATGAAACCTCTGGGAAGACTTATAATATCTGCACAAGACAATCTGCTCAAGAATACATCGCAACATGTGGACTTTTTCCTTCAAGAACAAGTGCAAAAATTACCATTGTATATTAAAGACACTAGTGATTTCCTCCTGAGACTTGAGGATTATTCCTGGCAAAAGGACTACCTCCTTATGACACCAGAGGTGACGTCGCTATATACTAGTATTAATCGCAAGGAAGGGATAAGGGCAATGGAATTTGATCTTGAGAACAGACCGATTTGGCTATTACAGCACAGCTAAATGCTAGTTAATATGGGGATTTTTTGTTTAAACAACAACTTGTTTATGTTTTAAAACCTCAGCAAATGTGCGGTGTTGCCATGAGAGCCAGCTTCTCCCCCAGCTACGCCTGTTCAAGGAAGAAAAATGTCATTTTTTGGCTGCGTTTTATAGACAATCTATTTGTGGTGTGGAAGGGCACCAAGGCAAGTGTATTTGATTTTGTATCATCCAATAATAACAATTAAATCCATTTGAACTTCACAGCCACCGTTAGGGAAAAAACTGTTGACTTTTTAGATGTGCAGATCTACATTGAAGAGGACAGAATAGAAATGAAAGTACACTTCAAAGAAACAGCAGGTAACTCTGTGCTGCATGCTACAAGCTTTCATCCCATGCATTTAATAGAAAGTATACCTTATGGAGAAATGCTTAAGCTGAAAAGAATTTGTAGCAATAGCCGGGATTAAGAGATGGCCCAACAGGCAAGTAAACAGAGATTTCTAGCACAAGGGTACTCAGGAATAACTGCTGAATCTGCCATCAAAACAAAACATCTATCTAGATCAGAACTACTAGTCAACACCCAAACTGTGACTAACAAGGCTGACCAACCTTTATCTAAAGCCAGCAAAAGAACTGACAATCAAGTAAGAATGATATTAACTTTTAACAAACTAGACAAAACATTGAGAAGCATTATTAGACGCAATTGGCCCAGAGTTTTAAATGATCCTGTGACTGGCCATCCTCTTGCTAAAAAAATCTCTCCATCACGAAGAGAAGAGCGCTATCTATGAGCAATTCCCTTGTCAAAAGTAGCCCTGAAGCAGTGAATGGTAGCACCTGGCTATCACAAAGGAAGGGTTTCTTTAAATACAAAACCTGCAGGGCATGCCAATTTGGGGTAAATAAAACGGCATACACAACACCTTTTTGTGATAAAGATCAATAAATTAATGACATGTAAGACCGACTTTGTGATATATGTGCTGGAGCGTTCACGTGGACTACGTTATGTGGGAAACACTAAGCTACAGGCTGAAAAAACGGATACTCCAGCACATAAAAGAGATTACCAATTGGGACCCGGCATACCCTGTTGCCTGCCACTTCAAGGATAGGCACAACAACAATATGGAACATCTCAAATACTATTTGATCAATGCAGTGCCTTTGAATAGGAGAGGGGGCAACTGAGAGGGAGTTTTGGGAAAATCGGAGACCCAATATATATTGGAACTAAATTCCAAACATCTAGGAGGACTAAACACAACGGAGTATCTGTTCATATGTCTGCAAAAGAGATTATTGATCATCAGTTAAAACAGTGATAATATCATGTGGAAACGAGATTTTAAAAAGGTGTTTATCACTTAATGGACACATCTGCAACTTGTCATGTGAGAGAAATAGAACATTTTACTAAATTATATGGCAATTATACAAAAGATGTATTTAAACAATTAACATACACTGAGTTTAAGAATAACACTAGCTGCTAAACTCCCAGTATGTACATATACATAAAAATGTTATTAGCACTATGGCAGTTTAGATTGACATTATCTGGTGAGGGATGCACATAAAGCACTTTCAAATTATAGCATTTTACACAATACCACTTTAAACAGTCAAATCAACAATATGTTGGTGTGAAACATAACTGATAACATCAACATAAATACATGTCTTCGAACATGAATTTGAATTATTTGCACTTTATAGAGAGAGCCAGCTCAATTAATATGCATTTAAGCACTTTATGAAAACAGTAACTAGACTTTATGACAAGAACAATTTTAATGTCCCAATTGTTTTCACTGCAGTATCATTGTTAATCGGAGGCAAACTATATAGTCTGTTGTCCATATCCATGACCGTTTGTTTGAGCACCTGTCACTTTAAAAATGGTAGAACAAAAACGCAGCAACGTCATTCTCGCAATAAGAACAATCCACACTTAGATATTTATAGCAAAAAAGGTCACTTTTTTTTAAAGACAGTCAAAAACAGATAATCCATTTCCTTGCATCTATTATGATAGAAAGAACACACATTGATACAAACATTTTCATAATAAATGCAAACCAAAAACGTTCCCAAATACTTCTCGATCAATACCCCCAATGCTGTACAATACCAACAATAGTTTTTCTCCTCATTCTCTTTCATAACCATTTTTTCTCCTACCCACCCCCACCCCCCAGAGGCAAAGGATAAGCCCGCTCTAGACTATCCAGACCCCCCCACAGAGGGCCTAATGAGATTAGAAACCAAGAAAGGATACTACTGTAACAACTGTCTTTACGTGCCAAGAATTCTTTTTCCCTATAAATAAATAAAAATACAAAATAAAAAAGTGGGGAGGGTGGGTGGGACCAACAAACTGCGCCACACTCCTCCCACCTTTGCCGATTACGTCACTCCCGCCCACCACTTCCTCAAAATAGCCTAACTAAACCCGCGCCCTTCCCTCCCGACTGCCCAATCGCGATAGGTGGATTGTTCCACCGCGCAAATCCTCCCAGGGGGACACCGGCTCATGCCAAGGTCCCCCTGGGTCCCGATTGATCAAGGCTTGCAAGGGCTGAAACGCATAATAGCTGACTGATAGCAAAATAAAAATTAAATTGCACGTATGTTGTTGTCTGTGCCCGTTCATCTGCACCAGGGAATGGTGATCAAGTAGCGGAGTACTCAGATATATATGTGATGTTAACATCCATTATGCCATCGAGGTGGTTTCTTTGATGATTCATCTGTGCTATACCCTGATTTCGGTGTACATGTCTGTCAACTTAATATTGAAATGGAAATACAAATAAGCTGTCATAAACTCTGTCGTTTGGTGATATTAAATACTGAAGGAAGTAGAGTTATTCCACCAAGTCTCCCCCTTGTCGCATATTAATTGCTGCATGATAAAAACTTTTAACAATGTTAGCGCAATATGTTATATGCAATACTTTTAACGAAATTTGTCAAGGCCATGCCTTCGCTACATAATATGCAGTGATTTGGTTGAGATTAAGCATTCAATGGGCACATCAAGATGCATTATGCATTTTTGAAGACATGTATAGTATTTTTCACGTAGCACTTTCAGTTTGGACAAGGCAATGTGCTATCTAGCGCGTGCCACCCTTATGGCGGTCGCGCCAGACCCCGGAAGTAAACCAGAAGCACTTTAAGTGCTTTCGATTCACACCAATGCTGGACATTGATAGGAAGACTGGTTTAGACCAGCCTGCCTGGTGGTCCCAGTGCCCCCTCTTAAAAGGGGGCGGTGGACGGAGGAATAGTCTCTTGTTCCTCGCGCCTCCACCAGGAATATACTTTTTATATGTATTGTTGAACACTGGCGAGTAATAGCTAACAACAACACAGCATTCAACACTTTAATGAATATCATGCAGGTGATTGGAAGCTGGGAAATTTCTATGGCCTTGATCCTTTACCTAAGCACCCAATGGGTGGAAATAGATTGGCCACTTTGAGAAGGTTAGAATGTTATGTTATGTTATGTTATTATAAGCTTGTAAAGCGCTATATCACCCAGGGGTATCTAAGCGCTGAATCTTGCTTGATTTTAGAAGGAGTTAGTATGACCGCCGCAGGCATGAATACGAATGAGGAGTTTTATAATTGGAATCTCTTCATTTAAGTTTTCTTGCCATGTGACCCAAACAGGGTTTTAAAGTAACTGTAGTTGGGTTTTAACTGAGAATGTTTTTAGTAATTCCAGTTTCAGTCACTGTGAACCTTCAGGATGAGGCTGCAGGCATCAAAGGGAAGGTTGGAGGAGGTCATTCAACATTGCATCTCCGGTCAGGATCACCTGGAGGCCCTCGCTGTGGTGTTGGGCCACTCGTACTTGGGCTCTCTGTATCGGGTGAAGAGTGGTGAGGACTTATGATTCCAGCTGGATTCTGGAGTCCTGGCTTGCATTGCTGTTGGATAAATCCGGTGTCCATAGAAGATCAGAGTCTTTTGGAAAGGCAGGGCAGGTCCCCTGTGTACTTGCATGCTGATGGCTGCAGGACACACCGGGTTCAGCTTGCAGGGTTTCCAAAGCAGGAGACAGGCCAGTATGACTGGGGTCAAAGCAGTTGTTGTTGTCCTCTTCTTCTGCAGAGTGGCTCTTCGGTCCTTCTTCTTCTTGTCATGTCGAATCTGAATCCTGGCTTCAGGGCTGCCCCCTAAATACTGTATTTAGGTGAGAGAGGATATCCATGACCCTTTCTCCATTCTTTCAGCACTGCCAAGTAAGAAGGGCTCTGATAACATCTGTAAGACATTGGAATTATAGTTGAAGCAGGGTTAGAATTAACCTCAAATAATAGTCACAATTTTTGTCAGGGTGAACAATAAAGTTACTAAATCAAATTGTGCTTAACTCTCTTATAGCTTGGCACAAAGCAGTTAGGCTTTATTAAAAGCAATGTGTAAAGAATATGTGCAGCACTCAAACAGCAATAAACACAGCAAAGGAAAAAAAACAATTTAGAAAAATAGAGTAAACTTTATTAAATACAATGACTTATAACAACAAAAATCCAATAAGTAGAGCTGGGTTCAAGATTTTTCAAATTTTGAAATAAGAAGTGTATTAAAAAAGCACAAAGCGGAACTAGAATGGGTCAAAGTCAAAAGTTAAGGAGAACTGCAAAGGATCACTGGTTCCTGGTGAAAAGTTTACCTTTGGACTTTTTGTAGTAAGTGGAGAATATATGATAATTGAGGAGTCATCAGTGGGGAAAGCTGCAATCCAGAAACAAAGCAAGGCTAGATGAAGGCGGGCTGACGGAGAACAGAGTCCTGGTCAAGTAATCAATGATGGTAGGAAAGCTCTGACTGGTGAAGTTCAACTCTGTGTCCAGGAATGTCTCAGTGTTGACGGATTGCTGCTTTGCTTCAGACCCGATGAAGCCCCATGCATTTGTACTTGGAAAGTTTTCTGGAAGTACGATCTTCTTCAGCGGGACAAACCAGCAAGCTGAGGCCGACCGGCGATTCGACATCAACAGCTATGACTTTGACTGAAATCCTGGTTTCCTTAAGGTCTCCAGGCACACAGTTGGCAAAAAAGTATCTAAGTGACAGATATTTTAATATGGACAGGAGGCGTACACTCTAACATCAGTCAAGGTCCAGCCCTGAGTGGCACCAATTGGGAGTTCGGACACACTTCAACAGAGATTAATAGTATGGTCCAGGGAAGGTCCAGTGGAACTGGCCAGCTGGGCAGTTGAAGGAAGAGAGGTCTCTGGAAGTTTGTTGCGTCCCTGTAGTTCAAACAGGAGGTCAGCCAACTGACCCTTGGAGTCACTTCTGAGGTCCTGGATTCAAGGCAACACGTTCAGTATTCCTTCAGGCTCAATAGACAGCACAGCACTCCATCAGATTCTAAACAGGTCCAGGAGATATTTGAGGAGAAGTCTTTTGAGCCCACTGTTATGCCCAGTGCTAGCCTGTGGGTGGAGGGGGAGCCTATGTCCGCCCCCTAAACCAGTTCTGGTCAGATCACCTTCATGCCTACTGGGTTTGGTGCCACCCTAACTAGAGAGACAAAGAGGAGGCATTCCTGCTTTTGTCTCTGCATTGGCACCATTTTGGCTGCCTAGCTCCAACACATGCACATGCAGGCAGGGTGTCTGTGTTGCCTGCAGGATACTTTTTGGCAGGAAGGGGTACCTTTCTGCACAAAAAACAATCGTGAAAGGCATACTCCTTATTCTATGTGTACACATAGAAGTAACCAGGAGAAATAAAGATATTTCTCCTTGTTACGCCTCCCCTGGGAAGACATATCTTTTGGCTCATTCCCAGGTCTACCACTTTTGGTAAATCTGGGAATATATCAAAAACCTTGGAAGTTGCATGGGAACACCCACGCAATACCCATGTGTTACTCCTAATTTATGAAGCCACTCAGAGCCACACAAAGTGTACTTGCGTGTCTTCATAAATCCCATTTTGGACTTGTGTCACTCTTGCCCCACGTTGCGTGATCCAATAGCAATGCAACTCCACTTATAAATGTGGCCCCAGTAGTATAGTGACCATACAAAAGTCTACTAGGAAAACAGCCATCCTTCTGGCCTCCATGAATATATGGAGGTTATAATTGAAGATCTTACTAGAGAATCATTTGAACACATCAGTTGGAAGAGGGTTGGAACTGTGGCTGTCGCTCTCGTTATCTGTTTCAGTGCTTCTGTAGGCTCCTGTTCTTAAAGACTTTTTTCTACCATCACTTGATCAGCATCTGATAAAGTCTGACTCAGTATGTCTATGGTTGTAATTTCCCACAATTTTGGTATATAGTTTGTCGCCATAAAAATGTTTTACATACCTACCACAGGGATCTGACCAACTAGAATATACCTTTATTCTCTACACAGTAGTAGTCAGTACCAGATGCTAACTGTTACAATATTTCTTTATCACTCAGCTCTCACGTATCCAGTTACCAGACATTCAGATGACAACGGTCATCACCACAGTGGAGAATGATTCGCTGTGCCCCTGGCAAAGCATGTCACATCTTTAAGTATACAGCTAAAGGCTGCAGGACTTAATAATAAAACGGAATTCTTGAAGAGTATTTTCTCGCCCTCCAGAATAAAAAAAATTGAATTTGATGAAGTTGAGCATCCCTCGTTAAATCCTGCCGGCCCAGGACTGTTGCAAACCCCTCTAGTCTTGATCTGCCTTCTTTTGACCTATCAGTGGGAGCGACCGATCCAATCACCAGGAGTCATTTCCCTGAGAAAAAAAGAGTAATTTCCCTGCCATCACCACCTCTATCTCGTTTTCCACCCATGCTCCTATAAGCATTTTCACAGTTGAGGACACAGGGACCTCGTTCAGGTCGCTAAAGTATAGACCACTTCTGGATCACGTCTAGATTCAGGAGGAACCATGATTGTCGTTCAGCAATGATGCAGCGCCTCAATGGGTAAAGTTCTTGTTTCATATTCCTTCTTCACTGCTTCAAAGGTCCATTGTCGTTCTTTAATCCATTCGCTAAATGCAAGAGCTTTGTACACCCCGTCAAGGAATCGAAATTTTAAATAAAAAAATGGCAATTACTATTTAAAGGTGCAAAATTAGTGCTCCGCTCGTTTAGTAATTTTTGTGAACTCTGCTTTAAGTAACTTCTATACTTTGGAAACATGTTTTTGCTAACCTAAACCATCCTGCAAATAATTTGCGATTCGCAAAACGTTATCCCTATCCCCCAGATTTATCATTGTCCCGTTTTGCGAGTCCTTAATAGCGAATATTAAGGAATCGCTAAACGGGATTCATGTAGAAATCGCAATTTCATTTGCGATTTCTACAGCTTCCTTATTTGCGATCAGCAAATTGCTAATCGCAAATAAGGAATGACTCCCCATTCATTCCTATGGGCTAAGGCCCATAGGAATGAATGGGAAGTCATTCCTTATTTGCGATTAGCAATTTGCTAATCGCAAATAAGGATGCGATTTCAAGGGTGCCAGGGGTGTCCAAAGGACACCCTGTAGCACCCCTGAAATGTAAATGTAGACTGATGTTGCGCACACACATGTCCAAAGGGCATGTGTGTGTGTAACATACCACTTAGAAAAATGCACTAAAGTGCATTTTTCTAAGTTTTCGCTATTTACCGCAAAGTCAGACTTTGCGGTAAATAGCGGCCAAAAATAGCGAATTCGCAATTCAAAAATGGTTAATGAATTGCATTTAAGGAATCTCAAATAGAGATTCCTTAAATGCAATTCCTCGCAATTTAGCGATTTCGCAATTTGCGATTTTTGCATTTGGGATGATCCCAAATGCAAAAATTGCGCTCGCAAAGGGCCAGATTCTGAGAATCTGGCCCTTTGCGAGCCTATTTTCCGTTCATGAATCTGGCTGAATGATCATTAAAAGTAACCTTTGACACTTTTGGTTGTATATGCTTTTTACCATCCATATTATTTTATGCTAAATTGAGTTCCTTCTTTCTCAGAGCAATATGAAACTATGTTAGTGTGTGGGCTCGCTTAATTTACTTGCAAAGCAGCCTGTCCACTTGTTTCTGGCCCATATTTGCCTCCCCTGCACATGTTGGTACATGCAAGAAAACTTGCACATTCAGTCGTATAGAAAAATACTAATATTTTGTAAAACACATTAATCTGAAGCTTTGTTACATTCAATTTGAAAATATGTGCCTCGCGGGTATATTCCAATCTTTAAAATGCCGGTGCAACTTGAGGCAAAGCAAGTAAGTCACTCATTACGAGGAAAGAGACCTTCTGTCTTCTCACTTTCTTGCATATTTTTCATCAGTACTTCCCAGGAGCCATACCTGTGGCTTGCTAATTTGTAAATGTCTTGATATCAGCCACAAAACTAACGCTGATAAATAATGTACGTTATTACAAGCTATAATTCTGTATTTCGCTAAGCAGATATTCATTAGTCTCCGGCATCTTCGCACAGATGTGATATATACGCTATTAAAATACCCAATCACATTGTTAAAGGTATGCTCATAAGTATTGCTCCTGCCCACCTGAACATGACTATAACAATTTAGAGTCTTAAATAACAGATCAAACAGACTAAACAATATCTAGTCATTGCTTCCTGTATGAAAATAATCAGCCACACTCTTCTGCCTCCTGCCTCACTAAACTTGTTTATAAATAAAGTGTTAAATGTATGTATTTTGCGTGTTCAGATGCAACGAATTACCACTTTTGGGTATTTTGCTTGGTCGGGATTCCTGAGATTTGAAGCAGTGATGAGAGTAGCATTTGGGGGAGGGCAGCATAAAACCTACTTAAGGCTCTGTCTTTTCTAAGCCATTGGTACTCCACACCGAAAAAATGACAATACACTTATTATTACATTCTGCACATCTGCATATAAAATATACGTGTGTGTGTGCATGTGTGTGTAAGTATGAATAAGAAATATAGATTTCAGTTAAAGAGAATCTTGTGACTTCCTAACAGTGCATTAGACATATGCAATGTCCTCGCAAAGCACAATCCATATTATCCATATTACCAATAAACCTCACAATGTACATATTGCATGTTAAGTCAATATGCTTACATAATGACTATACAGAATATAGAAAAGTAAATACCCACTTCATTCAAGTCAATGATGTTTGTAGGATCTGGTTGCAATGTGTGTTGTGCAGTTGATTTGTTGTTATGGTACATTGGGATGATGCTCTATTGTTCACTGTTGTGTTGTTATGATCTTTTAACATTCCATGTTGTATTTTTGCTTGTGTTGTGTTGTTGTGGTGTCATAGAGTAGCGTTAGTATTTAAGTATGTTTTTCTTTTGTTAGATTATGTTTATAGTGTTTTGTGTTGTTCCATTGTTGTGTTCTTTTGTAGTTGTGGTGTTTGTCTTATGGTAATGTGTTAAATAGTAGTGTTGTTATGGCTGTGCTGTTATATACGTGCAGTGTTTTTATGATGTTTCGGTGTTATTGTAGTATCTTGTCATAATATGGTGTTGTGTGATATTTATTATATTGTATTGTTTGCATTTTGTGTCACTGACTTGTGATACGATGATGTTCATTTGTCTAAGGTGTGCGTGTTACTTGCTAACTATAGTGCTATTGATCTTTTATGTAGTTTTGCTTTTTGTTGTATGTGCTGCTGTGTTGTTATGGCGTTTGTGCTATAATGTGCAATTCTCCTAGATTTTTATGTGGTGCTGGTGTGCTGTTACATTTTTATGTTCAACAGATTTGACTCCCCCACAAATGATGGGCCCAGAACGTGAGTGATGATGTCATGGGTGAAACAGGCACCATGGGGCAGATTTACAATAACTGTTGCATCCCTGCATATCAGAAGGCATGCGTCAGTATATGTGTGTCACGGCAGACACCTCTTGCGCTACCATAGATGCGCATGGGGCAAGAATAAACAGATGCATGATGCATCTGCTGCCGTAAAGGTGACGCATTGCTGGAGTCGCACCGCAAGTGCGATGCAGCTCCAGCAAGGCTTGGGGTACCCCTATGCCTAACATGCTGTGTCAATTTTTACGCCTGCTTAAAGCAGGCGCAGAGTTTTGACGCAGCATGGACTCAAAAGTGAAAAAATCTTGTTGATTTCACTCAGCCACTTTTAGGAGGCGTTCTTGCGCCGGAATGCCCTCCCTGTGCCAGAACGCTCACATGTGGTGCAGGGCTTTACAACATTACGCATCTCCCAGATGCGTCACGTTGTACATACCCTGCAGCATGGCGTTGGCTTTGCTCCGCCGCTGCATCACAAAAGTGACATAAAGGCAGCGCAAATGTGGCGTACGGGGCTTGTAAATCTGCCCCCATGTCTCTGTGATATATCCACACTCCTCCACCCCAATGTTACGTAACACATCACACAACTCTGGTAATGAGCACTCAATATGGACTACATGTACCATGATGCAAAGTAGGAGAAAAGGAAACAGGGGTTTGATGTTGTGTCAGCCCCGCCTGTCCGTGCAGAAATGTCATTAAATGGTTTGTTCCCCCTTTTGTTACCTAAACATGATTCTCAGCTGCACTGTCATTTCAGTTTTTTCTACAAGAGAACAGCAGGATGGCAATGGATTTGATTACAGATTGTGGATGGATCAGGATGAATACAAAATTGCTGCCAACTATTTCCTGTGATGTATTTCCTGCCTCCCACTTGCTGTAAAACATTTCCTGTATGGAATTATGTGTTTCAGGTTATTTTCGGAGGTTACGGCCAAAAACTGTAATTTCCGGTTTTGAAGCATATTGCGTGTGCACGGACCCGATGCTCCGGATCCGGAAACTATGTTTTCCGGCCGTAACCTCCGAAAATAAACCGGAAAACATTATTTCATACAGGCAATGTTATACAGGAAGTGGGCGACAGGAAATACATCACAGGAAGTAGTTGGCACCCATTTTGTGTTCATTCTGAGTCATCCTCTATCACAGATCAGATCCTGTGACTTCCTGCTGCTCTCATCTCACTTATTTCCCCCAAAATGTCTGAGGAATATGAAGAGAAATCACCCCCTTTCACAGAAAGGGAATTAGCCATCTTGGTAAAGGGGGTGTTGGACAAACTTCCTCAGCTATATGGGAACTCTGAGTACCAGCTGAGCATTGCAGCCCATGCCAGGCTATGGGCCAACATCGATGAGTGCTGCAGTGCAGTGGGAGTCCACACCAGGAGTGCTAGGGCATGATCCAAGCGCTTGGATGAACTAAAACGCTGGTCCCACCAAAAGGCTACGGAGCTGGTGGGCCTGGCTTCCCAGCAACATGTGCATCGTCCTCACCTCTCCCCACTGTACAGGAGGGTCCTGCGAGCAGCTTGGCCAACCCTCCATGCTCAGCTGAAGGGGCATGAGCAGCAGAGATCTTGTAAGTGCATCATATGCAATATGTGTCAGGGAGTATGATGTGAGTGAAACAGTGCTGTACCATTGTGTGTCCCATGCCTCCATTCACCAATTCCGTGTCCATGCAGCAGTCACCAAGATTAAAAAGGCACAATGTGGCATATGGACTGTACAGGGCAGAGTGCATTTTGGGAGTTGTAGTTACTTCATTACAACTGGGTAAATGAACCACACTTGTGCATTCATATTGAAATCTGCTCTTCCAGCACCACTGCCATTGAACCAAGGAAATCATAACTGATGTGTGCATTGGATGAGCAATGGTACAGACACTGTCCAGTGTGCGCATGGCAGGCCAAAGGTTATTGGAAGCTGTAACTTGCATTGCATTTGTAGAGTTTGGGTTCCAATTGAGACAGATCATCATGTGCTATGCAGTCAAGACAGACTTTGGAATCAATGCATCACTCTTAAGTGTTCCTAAATTTGCAAGATGTGTCCACTGACAGACATCTTACCCTCAGTGGCCTGTATGACATTTCACATGTACAGGTAGCTGTCACAACGACCCACCACTGTTTACAGGTGTACTGCACTACCTTTTAAGTCAACAAAGGCAATATGTGGCACTGGATTGTCAGATCATGTGTGGGGATAGCAAAAGGCATGACTTACAATGTAGCTAGAGAAATAGCCCAGACCCTATGTGGATGTGCGACCCACATTCGGCATTTGTCTTGTCCCATACAATGCTACAAAGCATATGACACTTGTCCAGACGTTAAATAGCTACGACTCCATATCGATGGCCAATTTCAATTACCTCTGAATTCTTCATGTTCTCCTTTGCTGGACTGGTTTTGGAACTGGCACGTGTAGCAGTGACAGGACACACAGATAACAAGAATGCCAAGGTTGAGGGTTGTCATTTACAGTTGCGTAAGCCACAAAAATTCACGTGAGATGTCCATGTCAGACTCAATTTAATAAATGACAGTGAACATACTTGTAATGTAAGTTCATAAACACTGACAACTGTAGAGTGTGATCAGAGGAAAACAAAGTCTGACATTGGCTCATCTATGTACGTTAATACACAAAAAGACCAGGGTCCTGGGACTACGGAGATCTTTAATATATCGTATCTCCCCTGTATAGTCCTATTCAGAGGCTTGTAGTGTTCTACATAGCACTCCGTGTACTCAATTTAGTAGTATTCACATGTATGTAGATCTAAAACCTCATTTCACACTTTTTGTTGACAGTATTTCAGACTGTGATGGAATAGTGCGTTGCGATCCCACTCATACAGCTCCCATGCGGTGAAAAAAGTGAAACAAGTGTGATGACACCTCACGGACGTACCACCATGCGGACCACTGATAGGTACTCACCAGTGAAGTCCATTGTTGTCATCATTGGCATTCATCACACTGTTAACAGAAGAAAGGAAGGCGTGTCCAACAAAAATGAAAATAACATAAGAGGTGCAAAATGTGGAGTGCAGAACGGTATCACACCGCACAATGTGGTGGAAGATGTACAGTGTAATAAAATTGATAGGATTCACCCACTTTGCAACAACTTTATTCTTTCAACTGGTGAATCCAACCAAAATAAAAAACAGTGTAGGTTGCTAATTATGCATACCACTGTTAGATGCCAACATGGTTCTCTGCCTCTAAACTTTATGCAGATTCATCAGGGCTAAGTTGTATTTGCCACTGCACCGTGTGTTGGACACATCAATCTGAAAAGACTGTCAACAAAAGGTAAAATCAGACACATAGTTACAATCGATCTGTGTGTGACTACCTAAATGTAAAATTGTATTGCACTCCTATTCGCATATTTACCCTTAGCAAGCCATCTTTTAGCCTACCAGCTGCCAGGTTTCAAAACAAGTTTCTTTTGTACAACTCTTGCTCTTGGGGTACCCAATGTTCCTATTGTGGTAGGTATCTATGAGTCGAAAGGACATGACTCAGCCAGTTTCCATTATCAAATCCTCCCCAACAGATTTAAAAACAGATATAAAAACGGTGAAAGTATCCACTCGTACACCCGTGTGCTGGCAAGAACTAAGCCTTTGAAAGCGGAACACTGTTAAACCGGCACTGTCTCTCCCGCTTTGGTATCGGATGAACACATATAGCTTCTCAAACAACAACGGATTACATTACCGAGAAGCCTACTGTGCTCAATCATAGCGTTATCAATGTCATAGTTGTGCACATGCCTCTTAGTTATTCTATACTTAAAAAGGACGCATGTACTACCTTCTCGCCGGGGACCCTCCTCCTTACCGCCCAGGCGACGCGGAGCGTATTCTCTCGCTCTCTAGGTGTTGGTGCTTTAACTTCCTGTATTTATTTTTACTAATCGCGCTCTTACTCGCGTGATCTCGCGAGAACGTTTCGGCCATCTTAGATTGGGCGGAACTCATAGTGAGATTCCTAGTTCTAATGCCGGTGGCCGCCATCTTACTTTGGGGGTATCATCAGGCCGATTTTTTATTAAAAAAAAACAAAAAAAACATAACTTTATCAGACAATTTCGTGTAATTACGGATATATGGTTATAACACCACCCGAGTTCGCCTTAAAAAGTACAAAGCTGTTATTATTGTCCTCTGTATATTACATCCCTTATATAAAAAACAGGGGGAGATTTTTGTATTAATTCTCCGATGTACTCTTTTGTATGAAGATGTAGGTATTTCTAAGTGTACAAGATATTTCTAGCTGGGGATCAGCTGACCTTGAGTACAATACGTGTGCTTTTGAGACATGTTGGTTATTAAACTCCAGGGTATCAGGGTTTTTTTTACATTCAGGTGTACCCGGCCTCATGCTCAATACGATGTAGGGCTGACTAGTTCACCTTGTTCCATTCAATACAGTCGTTCAACCCCATTTGGTCAGTTTTCTCATTAAAAATCCAACGAGCCTCCTTCGAGAACAGGATTTGCTCAGCATTTAAACCATTCACAGTCTCCGGCACAACCCATGTAAAGTCATGTTTAGTACTATGGCAGTGTTGCACTAGTTTTGTTGTTAATTTCTCTGCTCTAATGGTACTCAAATGCTCTTGAATTCTCGTTTTTATCTTCCTGGTGGTGAGGCCTATATAATACAAGCCGCATACACACTTCAGTCTGTAAACCACATTAGTGGTATTGCAATTACTGAATCGTGAGAGGAACCAACTGCGTCCTGAGGCCAGTGTAATGTTAGTGGTCTTAGTTGTTATAGAGCAGACCGAGCACTGGCCGCATGTGAAATGTCCTCTTGGAAGGGTGTTATCTCTGCTGTCACGGGAAGGGCGGCCACGAGAGTGGGCCAATTTATCCCTGAGATTGCAAGATCGTTTAAACGCAAATCTCGGTGGTGGCATCTCAAAATTGGCATTCGATAATAGGCCCCAATGTTTACGGATGGACTGACGTATTTTGGTGCTTAAAGGGTCGAATGTCATAACAACTGGTACACATTCTTGTTTCTCTTTGGTGTTTTTAACTAAAAGAACACTCCTAGGTGTATTTAGAGCCCTCTTCCTGGCATTCCTGATGGTTTTCATAGGGTAGTGTCTCTCCTGTAATTTCTTGACCAACTGCTGAGATTGTTCAACATATCCTTCAGTGGAAGAGCAGTTCCTGCGGTACCTCATGAACTGCCCCACCGGTAGGTTGTCTCTTAAAGATCTCGGATGGTATGAGTCGTACTGTAAAAGAGAGTTCCGGTCAGTAGGTTTTTGATGGACACTTGTCTGTAGGCCGCCCTCCACGGCATTGATATCAAGATCCAGGTACACGGCCTAATGGTGGCTATAAGACCACGTGAACCTAAGGCTTTCATTCTGAACGTTAAGCCAATTAAAAAATGTCAAAAGTTCAACTTCACTGCCCCTCCAAATACAGAGGATGTCATCTATATACCTCTTCCAGAGGCGAAGATGCCTCTGGAAGGGGTTGTTGGGATGTTCTACCACATGCTCTTCAAATTGGCCCACATATATGCACGCTAGGCTTGGTGCCATAGTGGCGCCCATCGATGTCCCTGTATTTTGCAAATAAAGTTGATACTCATAGCAAAAATAATTTTTTGTAAGTGAGATCTCAACACATTGCATTTCAAAACTTTGGGGGACATCATAAAACCATTCTTGGTCCCTCAAGGCGCGAGCTGCTGCCACCAGTGTCACGTCCTGAGGGATACAAGAATAGAGCGACTCTATATCAATGGTGACCAAGTGTTCAGTCTCACAATCAAAGTCCATGTCGGCTATGGTGTTAAGAATCTCAGTGGTATCTCTTACAAATGATCTTTGGTTGATCACCGACTCACGCAGGAAGAAGTAGTCAGCCCTACATTGTATTGAGCATGAGGCCGGGTACACCTGAATGTAAAAAAACCCTGATACCCTGGAGTTTAATAACCAACATGTCTCAAAAGCACACGTATTGGACTCAAGGTCAGTTGATCCCCAGCTAGAAATATCTTGAACACTTACAAATACCTACATCTTCATAAAAAAGAGTACATCGGAGAATTAATACAAAAATCTCCCCCTGTTTTTTATATAAGGGATGTAATATACGGAGGACAATAATAACAGCTTTGTACTTTTTAAGACGAACTCGGGTGGTGTTATAACCATATATCCGTAATTACACGAAATTGTCCGATGAAGTTATGTTTTTTTTAAATAAAAAATCGGCCTGATAATACCCCCAAAGTAAGATGGCGGCCACCGGCATTAGAACTAGGAATCTCACTATGAGTTCCGCCCAATCTAAGATGGCCAAAACGTTCTCACCAGTGAGGAAGAAGAGGATGAGGAGGGACCCTCAACATCAGGAGGCAAGGGGATTGTGCCCACCTGGACTGAGAAAGCACACTACTCTGGTGCTATGTCTTGGGTGGAGGCTAGGGGGAGGCACCCAACACCTCTGCCCATGATGTGATAGAGAGCTACTCTCCCCAAGACTCTTTACCTGTGGGTCCTGAAGAGGTGTCCCCAGGGCAGGCAATACACAATCTGGGCATGTCATCAGCCCCTCCCTACCTCTAGAGTCCTCCATGTCATTGGGGTCATTGGGGGCTAGAGCTGCATCCCCCGCAACCTGTCCCCCTCCTCGTAGCCACCAACTCGAACGCAACATCTGCTCCGACCTGAGGCACCACATCACCTCCAAAATTGCGAAGTCGCAAGCACAATCACCAGTGACAAGAACCCCAAGACAAATTGACCACGTAAATGTGTATTGAAAAAATAAAGAATAAAGGTGGAAGCCTGTGGGCAGGAGAATGGTGCCCAGGGGATACCTGCACCACAACAGGTATGGTACTTCCCACATATGGTGGAGAGAATGGCAGGGATACACCATATAGGGAAGAGCGGGTAGGGGAACCACCATGTCGGTCCTGGACGTGAGGGCTGTGAGGGAGTGATGTCTGTGTTGGGATGCGTGGGAGCGGTGGCTAGTTTGCACTATGCTGGGGACAGGAAATTGTTTGTTTGGGAGGAGGCTGACGAACGTTGCTTGGTGGAGGATGTGATGCTGTGTCTGAATTTTACAATCTGGCAAGATAGCTCTCATTGGCATAAGAATCATCATCCCCAGAGTGGATGGACATGTAGTCATCATCATCTACAAAGTCAATGTCCTCAGGAACTTCCTCCTCTTCTTGAGCATGACTTGCTGCCGACATGACTGCCTGGAGGATCAGGGGATTCTCTCCTCCGATTCCCCGTCGGCCCGTACTGGTCGTCGGTCTGTCATCCTCATCCTCAACATAATCTGGAACACAGAGGTTGCAATCATATTAGTGATTGACCTGGTATTACATGTGGTGCAGCACTAGGGTTGTATTGACTGTACTTTGCATCAACAGATGAGGATCATGTGACCTGGTTAGGGTAGCACCACAAATGACCGCTCACACCATAGCACTGAGGTGTTACATGGTGATGTACATAATACTAGCAAACTGACCTGTTCCAGACAAAACTTTCTGTCCCTTTGCGTTCCCCCTGGTGTAACCTGCTGAACCTGTCTCCTCATAGATGTTGTAGACATAGCTGTAGAGGGCAGAGACAACATTCTCAATGATCTGCATCACCAATTGACAGACAGGTACATGTCACACTCCTGATATGTATTTCACTTTGCAAACAACTGTTGATTCCATGCAGAAGGAGATCTTGAACTCTGGCATGGCTTAGTAATCTAAGCTAGTGACACACCTCATGCCAGAATTACCTGAAGGACAGGTGCGCGAGAGTTTCACTGCTGGAGTCAGGATGTCAAGGCAAGAAAAAGGGGACCCCCTCTAACAATATTTAAGGCCAGGGAAAAGAGGAGATTAAAGTCTACACAATGCAAAATATTTCCCTCACAGCCTATAACTCATTTTCAGTTAAACATTGTTCAAATAAATTTAAATAAACATCAGAACACAACAGTGACGCATAAGATCATCTCATTATTATTTTTATTCATATCAAAACTTTCTTGTCTTTTTTTAGAATTTTTTTTTTCTTTTTATGTATTCTTTATATTAACATATAATGCATAGTTCATCTCAGTTTTACATGATTATCAATCCAACCTTATTGATCAGTAAATCTTTAGATCAAATTGTTTTTCATAAAAAGACATAACAAAAAAATTATTTTCAAAAACACAAAACCCCTGGTTAGAATTCAATAAATACAACCATACTTCAATCATTCAGACTGATTCACTTTCACACCAACCACACACATTCAGTATCTGTACACAGTTGAGTATAATGTATGACAAGGAGAAACCCTGCCACAACTAGAACCACAGTATACATCACAGGGTTCCACGCAAGGTCAACGCGCATTTCGGTGGGGTTGAGATGTTACAACCACCTTCCTCAGGACCTATCCAGATACCCACTCCAAACTTTCAATTACCAAGAGAAAAATAAGTTCGCAATATTTACAATTATTGCCGCGATATTTACAGAAAAGCGTCAGTAAAACAACCAATGTCCTTTTAATGGCTGTGTGCACACACGTCACTACGTGCCGCCATTCAGCTGTCCAGTACCCGCTTCCTTCTGCAAGATCCAAGCATTTAGCTTATGTGGCTTTGATGTGCAAATGCACCCCTTAACTTCACCTACTGGTGCCTCACTGCAGTCAGTCCTACATGAACAGGACTTTTGCTCTCATGATGCCAGAGACTTAGAGAGAGTGTCGGTCGGCTCAGGCTGTGGCAGGATGTTATCAATTTCCTGACGCCCGGGCCCCCTGGAATTGCTGCTGACACCGAGCGCTAGTTACAAAAAAAGTGGTCGGTTACATAACATATTCATAGCGTTCATTTCATCAGTTAAAGGTTAAACGGTACACAAAAAACAAGTAAATGTAGAACTGAATCTAATTCAGCTATAAGCAGTGATATCCAGTACTTACACAAGTATATTGTATTTTAGTTCATACAGTACATAGCAATGGATGAAATCAATATTCAAAATAGTGCTCGGTGGGTGTCAAAAAGAAGGGTTCCAGATTCAGTAGGGTAGGGAGTGGTTGGAATAGATGGAGGGACAAAGAAAAGGAATTGTGTCCTGTAGACAATTCAAAATCACTCTTAAAACATTTCCAGTCTGTAATAGATCACACTGTTCCCTATATAAACAATACACGGGGGCCATGTATGGCAAATTCTATTGTGGCGTGTATGTTGGAAAGTAATGTTGTCGACGTTTCGACCCCGATATTAAGGGCGGGTGGTTCCTCAGTTTGGGGTCTTCATCAGGACGGTAGAGATAGTGATTGTGAGCACATTGGTTCTGGCGTGTAGGGTAGTCCCACCTCAGTTGGAGACTTGCGCCGTTGGTAGTGTTTAGATTCTTCTATGGATGAGAATCTCAGGTGGATGTATGAAGTCCCAGATTAGAAGAGAAAAGGTGTGGAATTTGGAGAAATCTTTTCTTCTTTTTCGTAGTTAGTGTGGTATCAATCAAACACCAACTAGAAGGGTTAGTCAGGGAGAGGCTCTCTCACACCATCTTTCGCTATGCTGCAGTTATTCCTCGGCGCGAAGGTTGTGGCAGGATGTTATCAATTTCCTGACGCCCAGGCCCCCTGGAATTGCTGCTGACACCGAGCGCTAGTGTTCAATTATAGGAGCAGGGTAAGACATGGCCATCCTTCCTGACCTGGACACGTGCTGTAACCCTGCTGTGTGTGGGGGAGGGGGCTGTGACACCGGCGTTTGTGTCTGGTAATGGTGAGTCTGACAGCAGGTGCTAAGTGTATTTAAAAGGACACAGCATGGATCTCAGGACAGTAGTGCCAATATGATGAGCTCCTCTCACCGGCCGGGACAGTCTTCAGTGGGGGAGGGGGAGAGGGTGTTAGAACCATACAGAGAAATGCTAAATGATCCAATTGTAAATTAACCATTGAGTGGGTAGCTGAGACTCGAGGTTTTTTGGAACAGTTTCCTCACAAGGATAGTTACTCAGAGACAAGTGCAAATCTTTGGGGTAAAAAACTTAGGACCGGAAGGTAGTGAAGTAAGGGGACAGGATGAGGTTAGATTGTGGCGCCTGAGTGGGAACTTACAATTGTAGGTGCACCATCAAGAAAGGAAAACTCTGGAGCTGGCCTTGATGGGTCTTTTATGGTCTGTGGTAATTGAGATCACACGTAGCACGCATATTCGCAAACCCATATTTTATGAGGATAACTGTGAGGTATTGTTTTTCTCACAGAGATCCTTTTGTTTGCTTTTGGAACTTATGCAGCACGGTGCAAAATTCCTTTTATATCCAGGAGTTTTCAAGCCACAATAAAAAATGTCAAGTTAACTGCTGAATAATGCTCCTTCTGTTGCGAGATCAGCACTTTGTCATGATAAAAAAGGGCAGAGGATTATCATGCCTGCTGCAAAGGAATGAATCAGATTACAAAGGCACTAGGATAGTGTCCTCCAGTTTTTGGTACTTTGCTGCAGTTTCAAAATATTCTTAGAGTTTCTAATTGCTCTAATGAGGGTAATTTCTGATATTCAGCTATTTTCCTAGACTTTATTGCTTTATTTTGTTCAGGAGAAAGTGTCACTCAAAGTCGTTGAGCGTCACTCATATTTACACTGCATTTATGAAAATGAAACACATAAGCAATTTGAAACCTTGGCAGCTATTTACCCAGCAGCCGTGCTTCAGAACTGCTGGGGATATTTTAAGGCCCCTTTTAGAACATTGAGTTTCAGAAAAGACAATATTTCTTTTAATGATTTTCCTTGCCTTTGTCCACTCACAAACTGTATCTTAAATTCCCACACCTGGGGGTCCATTAGGATGGCTGACGGATCGCCACCGCCATGTAGGCGGTGGTGATCCGTCCGCCATCCCTGCCCGTCCGCCACCTTTCTTCCCTCCGCCATATTACGATGGCGGGGGACCGTGGCTGAGGGAAAGACCGTCCGCCGCTTTTCCGCCGCAATCGGCTTGCGACCGTGGCGGAAAAGGCCTGATATGGTGGCGGTGTCTATCAGACACCGCCAGCCATGTTAGGATGGCCGGTGAGGAATGCCTTTCCGTGGTGGCAATGCCACCACTGAAAGGCATACGGTCTTTGCTTTGGGGGCCCGTTGCGGGCCCCCACGGTGAAGGGGGTGGGGGTGTGCACATGGGGGGTACCTATGGTACCACCCAACATGTCAATGTACACCATGACAGGCACCGCGCGGTGCCTGTCATGTTGTGCATTGAAATGTACAACGCGCATTTTTTGCATTGCGGCGGCCGGTGATTCAAGCACCGTCCACCTCAATGTAAAAAATGCGGGATAAACCCGCCGCTGTGGCAGATGCATCCTAATTGGGGGCACGGTTCCTCCGCCCTTGTGGAGGATGGTACCGGCCCCCGACAGGATGGCGACGGATTTTGTCCGTCCGCCATCCTAATGGACCTCTTAATTTGCTGCATTACTTTCTAGTAAAGCGCTTTAGCAGCAAAGCAGGACTTCCTGCATGGGTCATATTTGTATTATCAATATATTTTCAATGTTAAAAAGGTTGATAGAAATCACTGTTTTTTCAAATGGACAGATCTAGAGGTAGTGTTGCCCCAGCAGGGGTGCATACATGGGTGCTAGAACACCCTAGGGGTAAATAAAGCCCCTTCTTATGAGGTGCAGATTGGAGCTGTGCTTCCGTAGAACCACAGACACTTGCCTGTTTCACAGTGGAATACCTGCTAAATCAGTTTACATTGATTTAATGCTGAAAAGTAATAATTATGAGAAAAATAAAGTGCCGCAATAATGGCGCTAAACACCGTGCATATTGTGATGCAGGACAACAGTGTTGTATAACACATACAACATTCGGTGGAGGAGAAAGGCACATTTAAGGAGCATTCTGCCAGAATTATTCTTGGGTTTACTTACCTTGGCCCAGCACCGGAACAGTGTGTGGTCCCTGAACAGATCTCACCTCCAACCTTGTAGCAGAAGTCAGTGTGTGTCTTTGATTCTGGGAGGACCTCATTGTACCTACAATGATAAGTGTGTTTTGCAACTTTACATTTCTGCAGCCACATGTGATGCACTCAATTTCTGGCACAAAGGATGAGCACAAGCAGTAGTGGAACCACCGTTGCATAAGTGTGTTATGCATAATATCATGAGTGATCCCACATATAACTTAAAATGGGCCCACTACCTAGATGCAACCTATATCACAATGACATGTGGAGAACCGGGCCTTATGGGCCGAGCGGCGCTGGGCACGCCTAATATCTCCGGGTTCACCTGCCTTGTCAGACAGAGACACGAGACACTCTGTTAGGCGTAGAAAATCGGGTTTATTAGCTGCAGCTAATCACAGTATTCCAAGAAGTACAATAGTATATTCTTAGGAGACTGCCACTTAATTCCGTGGCGCACAATCTTTTATAGCACACATATTTACAAAACTGACAAATAGGAAAAGTTTGAAAACAAGCTATCAAGTATCTTGAATACGCCCTTCTTTCAGACCCCGTGTTCTCCCCTCCCCTCAAGTTAATCAATGCTAGTGCCTGTAATCCAATTTGCTGGTGGCAGGACGTATCTACATGCCTCAAAGGATAGTTGTGTAATAGGAGAATACAAGGAGAGAATAGCGAAGGCCAGTCAAATAAGATAAAGTAAGGGAAGAATGGTGGGACCCAAACAGTCAACTAAGACAAGGATCAATCAGTCTAGACATGGATTAACAAACTCGTCCAGACCCTGACATCGGTTTCGTAAACAAGGACAAAGGGTTACTTTTTAACAGAAGAGACGCATAGCAGCTGAAAAAGCAAAAACACTCCGTTCGCCGTGCTGCCTGAGTGAAGGCAACACAAAAAGGCGGCTGGACACAAAATGGCGGCTAAATACGAAGCGAAGTCGAAAACCACAGAACCTCAGACCCTCCTTTTGCCATTACTCAGGCAAAACACAAAGGACTCAAGTTAGTCTGAGTCAATGTCAATGGTCATGAGGTCATTGAGCGGTTGCTGCAACATCATTTTAATGTTCTCTGTTTTCTGTGACACAGGCTTTGGGACACACAAGGTGGCACAAAGACCACAGATGGCTGGGCCACACTGCAAACAAAGACAGCAAGAGAAAATGATGGCTAAAATCATTCCAAGGAAAGTTAATACTTTCCGTCCCCATGTGGGCAGTAGTACCCAAAACTATCCCATAACAGACAATCTCCTGTGTCCTGATGAATAGACTCGGAAATCACGTGTAACTTAGAAATGGCTTGGTATACTGTAGGGGCATTATCAGGAATGTAAATGCAGCAACTAGACCCAATAAATTTACAGACTCCTCCTCTATCTGCAAGGGCAATGTCTAAAACCATTCAGTTTTGCAAAGTCATAAGACTGAAGTTCGGCTGTCAAATTACTCAAGGCTCCAGAAGTCACATTTATCGTAGCCTCAACAACACAAACTAGCTGTCTAATGTTTCTGCAATTGGCCATTTGACCCCAAAAAGGAAGAAACCCTTTGATAAAGTCTTTATATTCAATAACCCCTCTGCCATATCTTTTCCTGTGATGACCTGAAGGAGCTGTGTATGTCGGGGGAGAAGAAAAGCCACATAACATGTTCCTGAAAAATAGGTGGGAAGCCATGTGTAGGCTCTATCATGACAAACAAAATATGTACCTTGAGATGGTACCAGCGGTGAAGAAATCAAAGGTGAATAGATGTATGTATGGGAACAAACACTCTTTTCCTGTTCATTCTTATTATGTTGACCATTTATCTGCAGACATAAGTTACCTTTATGAGGTATGGTCCAAATTGGCAAAGATCTTCTTTGTCTAGCCTTATCAGTGAGGCTAGTGACGTAACGAGTCACATTCCAACCATAATATGCTTGTTTCTAATCAACGGGAATCTTACCAATGTCAGCAATTTTAGGCATAGTCACTATTCCCTTTATGAAAGGACTATGACTAAAATCTGCTCCACCAGTATATGGACCACCAGGAGGATATCGAAGTTGATTCTGGTATGCATTAGAAAACATAGCCAAATAAGCCCAAGCGGAACCTTCATAAGAAAACGGGAGGACTAAATATGGCATCCCTTTCTCTGTGTTATGGGGCATAAGCCCACAAACCCAACAGTCAGTGGTGTTGACTACCAGTTGATGCTGATGTAACAACTGGATGAATGAATTGTTGAAGTATTCTGTTCTCTTAATTTGCTCATGATTTGGGAGTGTATAGAACTTATGCGTGGAGGTAGTAGTAGAAAAAGACAAAGAAACCGAAGTAGGAATGGGTGCTTGCTGCATAGTGTGGACAACCCAACCCACACAAGCTAATCAAATACATAAACATACTAAAATACACAATGCTACGCCACATCGACTAAACAATACTTTCTTATACTTATTTTTCATTTGAACCTTTTTATCATTCCCTTCCACTTTATTATCCATTCTCTAAAGCGTTGCTCACGGTAATCTTCCTGGATCACTTAGTTGTGGTTATTAGCCGTCCTATGACACTGCAAGTCCTGCTGACCTAACCACTACTCAGGTAACAGCCTAAGACTCATACCGTGACCCTGCAACTTGATGGATAGTGAAAAGGAAATGTCTTTCAAAAAAAGTAACCAGAAGAAAAAGAAAACAAAGTTCAATTGTCTTTTGTCAACCTAGGTCTTAGTGTCTTGCCAGGTACTCTTTGGTCTCGAAACAAAGTCTCTGGGTTTGTTGTATTCAATCGCAAATGTGTTGGTACAGCTTCTTGCAACACGTCGTCATCTTCTTTCTCAGAACTTGTCCAGTCCAGGCGTGCACTACTGAAAGGTACAAATCGGGGTACTTTTTCACTCTCACTGTCACCTACGCCTTCTCGGACCCACTGGTCGTAAGGTAAAGGCAAAGGTACCCTCTTACAGTGCACGCCGTGGACCCAATTTTTCTTTCCGACGACCTTCACCGCTGTACGTGTGACGAGGAGCACCTGTCGCGGCGGCCCCCAACGAGGTTCCAAATTCTTCTTCCTCTGAAAGTTCTTCAGACAAACAAAATCTCCAGGTTGAATGGAATGACCTGGATCTGAAGAAGCCTCCAGCAAAGCGTTTTGAACCTGTTGATGAATAACACGTAATTTATTGGTGAGGTCATGCAAGTAATCAACCAACAATGGATATGGAATATCGGAATACTTTTTAGGTCGAGGGACTCCCCAGACATTGGCTGGGCACCCAAAAACGACCTCATAGGGACTAAGTCCTAAACGAGAATGTACAGTTGTTCTCGTAGAGAGAAGTGCCAAAGGTAAAGCATCGAGCCAAGCAAAACCCGTGCTGGCCTGAATTTTTGCTAATTTGAGCTTGAGAGTGCCATTATAGCACTCTACCAAACCCGCTGACTGAGGGTGGTTTGCCGCATGGAATTTTTGCCTAATACCAAGACCCGCACACACCTTCTGCATAATTTGGCCTACGAATTCACTTCCATTGTCACTCCAGACAATGCGCGGCAAACCAAACCTCGGGAAGGATTCCTTCAAGAGGACTTTGGCAGTGGACAAAGCAGTATTATCCTTTAGGGGGTAGGCCTCTATCCATCTGGAAAAGGCACAGACCACCACCAGGATATACTTGAGGTCATTGCAACGCTCCATATGAATGTAATCTATTTGTAATACCTCAAAAGGGTACGTAGGAGGAGCAAAATGACCTGCCGGAGTTGGGGTTCCCTTTCCTGGATTATGCATCAAACAAGCAATACAATGCTTTACCACATTTTCCACACATTTGGGGATACCTTCATTCTGCCATACTGGAGCCAGAAGTTTGCATATTCCTTTCGCACTGATATGAGCTGGACCATGCACCATAGTAACTACAGGCAGTACATAGGCATCTGGTAACAGCCAACGTTGGTGTTCTGACAATCCCGTCCAACTCCCTGTCGTGTCCAACATTCCCGTACTCTCTCTCCACTTACTCAATTCCTTCTCAGTTGCTTCTTCTTGGATCATTTTCACACTTTCTACTGTGTCCTCACACATACCTCCTTCTCTGACCCATCTTGCAAGACCTGCAACATACATACGACTCTTAATATCTTTAGCTGTCTCTTTTGCTACCTCATCTGCAAAAGCATTCCCACGACCCACATCATCAGTGATCCTTTTATGTGCACTGCACTTCACAATCGCTATCTGAATAGGCAAGGCTACCAACTGACCATGCTGTATTTTAGTCCCATGGGAAGTAAAGAATCCTCTTTCCTTCCACAAACGACCGAAGCTATGAGCCACGCCAAAGGCATATTGGCTATCGGTGTAAACAGTCACTCTTTTTCCTTTTGCCAACACACACACTCGTCAGTGCAATCAACTCAGCTGCTTGTGCTGAATTCTGTGTAATGCGTGCAGTCTCTACTACTGTATACAAAGTAGTAACAGCATAAGCTGCAGTCGTCTCGCCATTAGGAAGCTTGAAACAAGACCCATCTACCCATAGGATCCCATCGGGTTCACAAGTGGTGTATCTTTTAAATCTATTCTGCCTTTAGTTTCCTCTTCTGTACAAAGAAAACAATCATGTTGTTCTTGTGTATCTTTCTCGTCTGGAATGGGTAACAATGTTGCTGGATTTAAAACATTACATCGCTTGATATGTATGTGACTAGCCAAAAGCGTCAACTCATACCCAGACCAGCGAGCACCCGTGAGATGTTGCGTTTTCGTTCTGTTCAAGAGAGTATCCACTGAATGTGGTACCATAACAACAAGTGTGTGATCCAATACCAATCCAGCAGATTGACGAATTGAGATCGCTGCTGCTGCTGTTGCTCTGAGACAACTAGGTAATGCCTTGGCTACTGGGTCCAATGTAGCCGAAAAATAGGCACATGGCCTCTGTTTGTCTCCAAATTGTTGCGTTAAAACTGACAATGCACAACCTTCTCTTTCATGAACGTAGAGTGTGAAAGGCTTACTATAATCTGGAGTACCCAACACAGGAGCAGAACACAAAGCAGTACGTAAATCAGAAAAACTCTTCTGACATTCATCAGTCCAAGGAAGAGGTTGGGGTGTATCTTTCAAAGTAAGTGCCAACAAGGGTTTAGCCAACAAAGAAAAATTCGGAATCCACTGTCTACAATAAGAGGTAATGCCCAGAAAGGCACGCACCTCCCTTTGTGTGGATGGTACAGACATTCATGCAATTGCATGAATACGTTCTGGGGTCAATCGCCTTCCCTCCTTCTACAAGAGATGACCTAAATAGGTAACCTCTTGGCAGCAATATTGTAATTTAGAAGGTGACACCTTACGATGTAAATCAGGCAAATGACGCAAAAGCGAAACAGTCACATTTTTATAAACATCCTCTGAATCGGCAGCCACTAACAGATCATCCACATACTGAATAAGAGTAGCACCTGGAGGCAAAGAAAAAGCGTCAAGCTGGGATTTCAAAGCCTGACTATTAATGGAGGGACTCTCACAATAACCTTGTGGTGCACGTTTAAATCGAAAACTTCGGCCTCCAAGAGAGAAACCAAAGAGATCCCTACTCTCCTCAACAATAGGAATGCTAAAGAAAGCATTTTTAAGATCAATAACTGAGAACCAAACAGCCGAAGCAGGAATAATTGTGAGCAAAGCAGTAATATCCTGGACAACAGGAAACTGAGGTACAACAATTTTGTTGACCTCTCGAAGATCAATCACAAAACGGTATACAGGAGGCTTAGAAGGATCAGTACGTTTAAGAACAGGCAGAACAGGACTATTGCAAACATTTCCTCTCGTTTCTTCAACAACACCCTTCTGAACTAAATCATAAACAATAGCCAACAGAGCTCTTTCGCCATCGTTAGAAATCTTATACTGAGGAATGAGTGGCAATTTAACATCAGGCTTGACAGTAATCACGTAAGGTGGAATTTTGAGCAAACCAACATCATTCGGACCCGTGGCCCAAAGTGTAGCAGGAAGTGAACGCAATTCAAGTGGCAATTGATCCTTAGACAAATAAATAGGGAAAACTAGTGTGTCACCCAAAGTAAGATGTACACCAGAGGGAGAACAATACAATGTTGCATGTAGACGTTTCAATAAATCCAAGCCCAACAAATTCTCACCGCAACCAGTCGTTAAAATGAGCAGGGCTTCCAAATCATAAGGACCAATGGAGATAGGCAAAGGACAAGATACCGGGTTGCGAACTGGGGCGCCAGAGAATCCTACAGAAACATTCGTTAAGCCAGACAAAGGTGCCCCAGGGAGTTTGGAGTGAATGATAGAGCTTCTCATTGCACCAGTATCCAAAAGAAATGGCTCTAAAAACACAATGCAACAACGTCAACATAAGGCCCATTCTGATCCACTGGAACTGTTACGACTCCCTTGCTTTGTCCATGGCTGTCCTAGCTAGTATGAAAATCCTGATTTTCGCTTTCAGTACGATAATCGTCATTGTAATATTGTGCAGACTAAGAATTCTGCTGATCAAAATAATTCATAGTAATCTGAGGGAGAAAAGAACGCTGTTCCTGAGACAACGCACCTCGCCCTCTACCCCTAGGTGCTGACTGAAAACCACCACGGCCTAGTGGCCCTGGAAGTCCACCATTACTCTGCAACAAAACTGGACAACGACTCTTAAAATGACCTTCCTCTTTACAATAGGCACATTGATTAGGACCCAGCAAAGGTCGCAGGACAAAAGGTGCAGGTTTCTGTAACAATCTTTGAAACTGTGAAGGCTGTTGCAATTGACGCTGAGCAGAACGAGGGGGATAAGCTGGACTTGTTGCAAAAGAACCTTCGTTTTTAACTCTTTAGTCTTTTTCTCCACTTTATCCTTTTCTTCCTTATCCCTATTCTCGTAATACTGAGCAGTAGCTAATATCTGGGCAGACGAAGAAACGGCCACAAACTCTCGGAATCTTTCAATTTATGCGATAATTCTGGATGTAAATTAAATACAAATTTATCCACAAATAATCGCTGTCCACCCTCAGTACTCATATCTTGACCACTATGGTCAATGAACGTCTCCTCGAAACGGGTAAAGAAGTCGGAGACACTCTCATCTGTCTTCTGTTTACATGCAGCTAACTTATCCCAATTAACACGTAACGCAGGCATCATCGTTTTCATTAGAGCTATTATTCTACCAGGCAATTCTGTGATCAAATCATCGGGTTTAGCACCACCTACTTGTGCTGTATCCACAGCAGTTATAGCAGCCCAATTACCACCTAAAGCTTGGTCCTGGTCTTCCCTACGAATCCGAGCCCACAATGCCTGAGGGACTACATTTCCCATCAGCAAATCAATATCTGCCAAATTCATAGTACAGGCATCAACAGTCTGGGACAGCTCTTTATAATACCCAGCAGGATTCTTACGAGGGTCCGGTAAAGACTGTTTAACCACCAAAACTTCTGATCTTTTCCAAGGGACATGTACCCATATAAGCTGGAAATGAGCTGGGACACCTGGATTAGCGCCTGCCTGTGCAACCGCATCTCTCCATACCGGGGGAACTTCTCGCATAGGATAGTGTTTCACTTTATGCCGAACCGCAGGATCAGGTTCAAGAAAAGCTTGAGAGAAAAAGGAAGACCTAAAAGTGACAAGTGTCTGAACAGCATCCTCGACGTCGGGACCCACAATAAGTCCTTTATCAAATTTAGCCTGTATGTCAAACAAACCCTGAGGAGGTAAATCCAAATTCATATCTTCCCATCTTTTAAGAAGAAAATTACACATAACATCAAAAACATATCACTGCGTGGGCGCATTCCACTGAAGAAAAGTATCCAGGATATCGCGCACGCTATACTGTGGACCACTCATTATCCAATTGTGAGCGAGAGAGTCCAACCTAACTCGCTCGTCAGAATCTGGAATTTGACTACGGGATTGCCTTCGAGACGAAGTAGGAGTCAAGTTAAGAGACCCAAAGAAAGGTGAGAAAAGACCAGAAACAGTATCAACTAATCGTTGACGAGCCGTAGGAGAATCTGACAATAAAACCGGAGACAATGTATTAAGCACAGCAGGAGAAGAACTAACAGTTGTAAGAGGAACTGACGGTAAAGGAGACTGAGGTACAGAAGTCGGTGGCAAAGGAGGTGGAATTACTGGAAGAGGCAAATGTGGAAGAACCGGAACAACTGGTTGAACAACAGGTTGCTGAACAACAAGTTGTAATGGGGGTGCATTAGCACCTAGTACATAAGGCGGAGGTAATCTCAACAAATGAGACATTAAGAGATCTTCGTCAAGTTCCTTACTCTGTGGGGGAGTAGACAACACAGGATAACATCTATCTATTGCCATACGATGCTGTCTTTCTGAGACTTCAATCATCTGATCAGTCTCATTATTCTTAAACTATTGAGCAGCCTGTAAAATTGTCATATCTTGCGCTTTCTTATCTCTTTTCGCCTGTTTAATTTCTTTCTCTTTGGCTTCTTTACGCCATAGGCGGAAAGAGTCAAACATTGCCGGCCGGGCTTTTCTCTTAAACAAAAGTGCTTCTAGGTTATCTAATATGTCAGGCTCACAGCTACCATTTTGTGGCCACTGCAGAACACCATCTTTCTTCGAATATCGAATCCATGTTTCATTAAAAATAATGGGGCCAAGACCATGTTTTGAATAGAGCTCATAAGTGGGAGTTCCAACCGGAGGAATTTGACAAGAATCCTCTAGCCGGGGATCCCTATTACAGTCAAAAAAGCAAAACTTCCTAAACTTACTAAGCCCAGGCATTTCGTAATGAACTGGACTGTTAACAAACTTCAAGGGGTTAAAGCAATGATCACAGCGCAAACGTACTTACAACTTGGCTTCGACTAATGCAAAAGTCTAATAACAAAGACAAGACAAAAGGGTGGGCGCTACCCACAAATACTTAACTAAGTGTTTTTTCACGCCAACTGATGTCCGTCTAACGTCTCGCGATACCAATCATCACCAGAGGGCCAAGGCAGGGCGGCAGTCAGGGTAGCAGTCGTCAGCAGCCGTCGGAAAGAAGTAGCCTCGCTGCAAAAGACTTTCGGTCCACTTCGACATACAGGGGTCGCTTGACGTGGTTCGGGAATCCTCCAGAATTTTCTTGCAAGGCTCCTCACGACCCTCGGGCTGAACCGCTACCACTGAAGCCGCCCACATGTTGGGCGGCAGTTGGAGAACCGGGCCTTATGGGCCGAGCGGCGCAGGGCACGCCTAATATCTCCGGGTTCACCTGCCTTGTCAGACAGAGACACGAGACACTCTGTTAGGCGTAGAAAATCGGGTTTATTAGCTGCAGCTAAGCACAGTTATCCAAGAAGTCTTAGGAGACTGCCACTTAATTCCGTGGCGCACAATCGTTTATAGCACACATATTTACAATGCCTACTCCCAAAACATACAAAACAGACAAATAGGAAAAGTTTGAAAACAAGCTATCAAGTATCTTGAATACGCCCTTCTTTCAGACCCCGTGTTCTCCCCTCCCCTCAAGTTAATCAATGCTAGTGCCTCTAATCCAATTTGCAGGTGCCAGGACGTATCTACATGCCTCAAAGGATAGTTGTGTAATAGGAGAATACAAGGAGAGAATAGCGAAGGCCAGTCAAATAAGATAAAGTAAGGGAAGAACGGTGGGACCCAAACAGTCAACTAAGACAAGGATCAATCAGTCTAGACATGGATTAACAAACTCGGCCAGACCCTGACATCGGTTTCGTAAACAAGGACAAAGGGTTACTTTTTAACAGAAGAGACGCATAGCAGCTGAAAAAAGCAAAAACAGTCAGTTTGCCATGCTGCCTGAGTGAAGGCTTTGTAACAACAGGGAGGTAGGTCCTGGGATGTAGGGGCAGCTGGACCATATACTATTATTTTGAAACACAAGGTGCTGGCCCTACAGTATATTTTGTTAGTGCTCCTTAATTTGAGCAACAAATCAGTCTTATTTCTAGATTTGTTCGGTATAGTTTATTTATACCCTTTTACTTTTTCATTTGTTCAATTAGAAATTCATTTGCATGAGAAAAACATTACATTCAAACATTACATATACTTATTCCATTACATTATACATAAAAACGAAAAATTTAATCTAAACACATCCTATATGCATTGCACTATTATTATGCAGCAAAATATTCAATCTTTGCATTATCTTTCATTAAGAGATAAAGTCACGTTCAAAAGGAGAAAAAACAGATTTAATGAATGCAAATATATATGACTAGGTGAATTAATCAATGTTCTAGTCAATCCAAGGGACGATTCGCTCCTTTCTGCTATAGGCTAGTTGACTCCATTTTGCCGACGCGTTTCGAACTCGTTATCTTATTTTACGGGTTCTCATCAGGGCTTTATCACTTGTTATCTGCAAATTATGTGCAAAGGAAAAAATCAGTAAGTCTATATTTTTCTATCTTGTTGCCATCCCGTTATTATTGTGCTCTACTGCATGATTACAAGGAGCGTACCTTTAACGTAATTTGTCGCAGTTTTCTTAGGTTCACTTTTTTTCTTTGTCTCTGTTACAGTATCTGGAAAAATGCCAATATTCTAGATTTAGTAATTTGCTCCAAGGCATTGCCTGCGGTAAGACGCTATCAACACTCTTAGATCCTACCTTTTCAGTGTAGTCGCTTCTATCTCGAGGTAACTTAATTTATGATGGAGAAACACCGTCAGTGCGCTGTTGTGCTTCTATTTCATGTTCGTAGATGCCCAAAGGGGTCCTGTATATCTACCTAAAATGAATGCTTTGTATAACTAAATACGTTCATGTGGAATATTCACACAAACAAACTAACACACAACGCCCTGAACTCAGTAGTAAATATATACCTTTTGCTCTGGGCTCTGCGTGCTCGCTCTCACTTCTCTTTGCTACGGCGTATACTGTGCTGTATTTCAAGCGGTCTGGTCGATTTCCTGTCAAAGTTGTAAGCATTCAATTAGATGCCGGCTGCTGATCTCATTCCGTGTTTCTAATTGTCATCGCATGCTTATTCACCTACCCGATTTCTCCTGCTCCAAGCTGCTACACTCAATCACCGCGGCTATCCGTCAGTGCGCCATGTTGAAAAAGGCGTGATATTTATTTTCATCGTGTGATTTTCGGAATTCTGGGATATGTAGTCCTTTTTTTGTCATTTGAGCTGGACGGAGGTGCTCGATAGACAGTCTTTTGCGTGGGGCATTATACATATTTAATGCAATACATTTTATAATCTGGAAATTTCAGACATGGAATTCAGACCTGTATGGATGCTATTAAATCGCAATATCAAATAGGCTTCCTTTCTCAGTAGGACATCATCAACATCTTTGATATATTTTGTGTGAGTGATTGTGTACAGAAGTGTCCATTTGAAGTCAGTTTCAGTGTGGCCCCTTTCTATGAAATGTTGGGCCATAGGGGCAGACACCACTTTGTTTTTAATTCGTGATCTATGTTGTGTAATTCGGGTATTAATCTGCTGGTTGGTTTTTCCGATATATAATTTTTCGCAACTACAAGTAATTGCGTACACAACATTCCTGGTTCTACAGTTAGAGAAACCCTCATTTTTCCACCTTATGTTATTGTGGAGAAATTCACTGCCCTCGATCGTTGTATCACACGATACACAGTTACCACATCTATGGTGCCCCTTGATCTGTTTCAAACCCCATATTGAAAGTAGGTCATGTTTGGGTTTTTCCACCATTACATCGGCACGTACAATCTGCTGGCCAATGCTGCGATTTTTCTTATATGCGAAAATTGGTTGGGGAAAAGGGCATTCTAGTTCTTCTAGTAGATACCAATTTTTCAGTATTGTTTGACGAACTTTGTGGGTATGGCGACCAAACGTTGTAACGCAGACCATTTTGTCCAATTCTTGTTTTTCCTTACGTTGGAATAAGCCCGGGGAGTATATCGTGCTCTTTTGGAGGCATGTTTAAGTAATTTTTTGGGGTAACCTCTAGTGATCATTTCTTCACAAAATCTCTGTGCATGTAAGTCATAATCCTCAACTTCTGAGCAGTTTCTTCGAATTCGGAGTAGCTGCCCATACGGTAGGTTAGTTTTTAGGTTTCATGGATGCTCACTTCGGTGGTGAAGGATGGTGTTTTTATCTGTCTTCTTTTTGAAGAGAGATGATTTTAAATGACCGTCAACACAACTGATCTCTACGTCCAAAAAAGTCATCATGGAGCTACTCTGCTCCATGGAAAATTTAATGTCCTGGTGCTTGTTGTTCAACCAGTGGTAAAATTCTACCAGTTCAGTGTGGCTCCCCTGCCACAGGAGCCACACGTCATCAATATACCTTAACCATTGTTTTATGCATTTTTTGTAGGGGTTGTTATTCTCTACAAATCTGTTCTCATATTCAGCCATAAATAATATGGCCATCTCCGGGGCATAAGGACAGCCCATGGCTGTCCCCTTGATTTGTACAAAGAACTCTTCATTGAAGCGAAAATAGTTTTTCTTCAATGTCAATTCTGCAATTTCCATAATAAATGTCATGGGAACCCTGTGTGGCCTGTCCCTAGTTTCCAGGTACAGCTCCATTACCTCTAACGCCTCCCTTTGGGGACGTAACGTCCATGGTGACCATAATTTCGGTGAGTGGGTTAAACTCCATGCCCTCTATTTTGACCAAAAAGTTGGTCGTATCTTTAAGATATGATTTCACATTGCTCACAAAGGGTTTAAGAAAATAATCCACATATTTTGAAAGTGGCTCCAAGCAAGAGTCACTCACACCCTGAGACGATTGGTCGTCCAGGGGGCTCGTTCAGGTTTTTGTGGATTTTGGGCAGGAAGTACAATAATGGTGTATGAGGAAACTTCTTCACCAGAAAATCACTTTCTTTTGGTCCCACGAAACCATCATCTCTGCCTGTTTGCACCAATGCAGCTATTGTCTCTTGTATTTCTTTAGTGGGATCTTTTTGTAGTTTCCTATACCAGATTTGGTTGTTGACCTGTGATTTGCCTTCCATCAAATATTTATCCCTTGGCCACAACACAGTCGCTCCGCCTTTGTCGGCTGGTTTGATTATAATCATGGGATCCTCTCTGAATCCCTTCAATGCTAGACGTTGGCCTTTACTTATATTCTGCTTAAAAACTTATTGTTTTTTTCGAGCTCGTTTATTGATGACAGTACAACTTGCTCGATTGCATAAATCTGTTTGGGGATATTCTGACTTGGGATAAAGGTGGATTTATTTCTTAATCCCGTTGTTTCATTATCAATTATTGATGGCTGATGGGCAAAAAATGCTTTTATTCGTATCTTACGGCAAAAAGCAATTATTTCCATTTTGATTTTTGTAAAATCCGTATGTTGGTTAAGAACAAATGTCAGTCCCAAATTCAACACAGACTCTTCGTCTGTTGTTAAAATTTTAGACGACAAGTTGACTATAGTTGAAGGAGCCCCTAAGACTTGTAAGAGTTTTTCCGAGTGCGCATCTCCCATGGTATTTTTTGTCTTGGCTTTCCTTGTTGGCCCTTCTCTAAAAAAGAGACTTGTTTCTTATTAGTATTGCCTCTTATTTCTGAGCCATAGAGAAATATAGACTTACTGATTGTTTCCTTTGCACATAATTTGCAGATAACAAGTGATAAAGCCCTGATGAGAACTCGTAAAATAAGATAACGAGTTCGAAACGCGTCGGCAAAATGGAGTCAACTAGCCTATAGCAGAAAGGAGCGAATTGTCCCTTGGATTGACTAGAACATTGATTAATTCACCTAGTCATATATATTTGCTTTCATTAAATCTGTTTTTTCTCCTTTTGAACGTGACTTTATCTCTTAATGAAAGATAATGCAAAGATTGAATATTTAGCTGCATAATAATAGTGCAATGCATATAGGATGTCTTTAGATTAAATTTTTTGTTTTTATGTATAATGTCATGGAATAAGTATATGTAATGTTTGAATGTAATGTTTTTCGCATGCAAATGAATTTCTAATTGTACTAATGAAAAAATAAAAGGGTATAAATAAACTATACTGAACAAATCTAGAAATATGACTGATTTGTTGCTCAAATTAAGGAGCACTAACAAAATATACTGTAGGGCCAGCGCCTGAGTGAAGGCAACACAAAATGTCGGTTGGACACAAAATGGCGGCTAAATACGAAGCGAAGTCGAAAACCACAGAACCTCAGATGACTATGAATCCTGAGGTAAGGTCCACTATCATGTTTTTTGATGCCCAACAAAAACCCATCCAATGTAAGATGTATATGACCAGCTGTGTGGCCTGGGCAATTTAATGTATATTGGAAAGATTTGAAGTTGGACGGTGGATGCATTGTCAATACTACTGAGACTGGTGTCTCACTGCTTGTACATCATTACCATTGTTGTGCAAATAGGATTTCTTTATTAGGTCTACAGACACTATTACAATATAGTGTGGGCACCCTTTTGACTAGTTGTGGCACTCGAATACAGGATTGGATTCCCAGGTCTGGGACTGTTGGTGAAATACATGTTATGTTCCACAATTACAAAGGTCTGATGAGCCAAGACATGTTATATTTTGGCTTTCGCTGTTCACAAATGTCATATGCTAAAGGTGAATGTCCATTGACAACTCCAATTGCAATGAAGCTATTTTTTCATCTCTGGTTGACTTTCATACGTGGGCACTATAGGTCCCACTGTCGTCTCCTGACAATGTATGTATTTTGGCCATCTCCTGGTCAGTTTGACTTACCAGTTAGTGAGGTTGGAATGCTTTTCTCTGGACGTCGATTCCTCCCATTAGATTCAGGGACCTCTGCTACTACAGTTGTCTGTGCTTTGGCTGAATGTGTCAATGGATGAGAAGAGAGAAAAGTAACCAAATGGGAAATGTGCTTGTGTAAATTTTCAGGGATTTCCTCATATCTTCTGCATGCTAACAGTGTTGTGAAGTCATGCCGCAGATGGGGCAGGTAGGAGCAGTGGTGTGTTGGGGATGTAATGGCGTGGCAGGGTGGTAAATGTACAACAGAATATGTGTGTGACATATTTTGATTTGATGATTCTCTCACCTTCTGCTTTGTGATTTAGGCTGGCACAGGGTGATTTACTTCTTGGATAATTGGTGGCAGGTTTACAAGCCCCTTGAAAAAGATTTACACTGCTGTTGCATCACTTCTGTGACACAGCGGTGGTGTACAACAGACGACAGATTTTGACTTATTCGCAACGTGACGCATCTATGGTGAAGCGTCACGTTGTGAAGCCCTGTGCAACATTGAACCTGCGTCAGCTTTTATATAGGCAGGGTGGGTGTTCCTTTGGGATATGCCTTGTACAAGTGGTGCAATGAAATCTACAAGAATTCACGGAGTCACTTTTCATGGTCAGCTGCAACGCAACCTTACGCCTGCTTGAAGCAGACATAAGGAGTGGCGCAGCACGTTAGGTATGGGCGGTCCATGGACATTGTTGGAGTTGCATTGCACTTGCGACACAATTCCAGCAAAGCACCCCCCTAATGCCATCAGATGCAACACACATGTATATATCCCTGCGCCACAGTGCACCGCAATGTAAATGCGACACATCCGTGGTTGCGCAAGGGTTGAATTGCGTGTCGCCTTGGTACTGGCGCATCCCTGCTAATATTTGACAATTGCTACTTAGTAGGGTTGTGTATGTACGGCAGCAATGCTGTGCCCATGTTTTCAAAAGGGGGGGAGGGATTTGCCATTTCTGATGGAAAGGATTCTGGGACTTGTGGTGCTACATACAGAGGGTGACACATGAGTCTCTGACTGACTATATTTGTATATGCACTTTGATTCAAGTTCCTTACTCACAATGACAGTGCAACACAGACAATCTTTTCATGCACTTTTTCTTTTCATCCCATTTACCTGGTACCATGTAGCGGACATCACTGACAGGCAGCCCATGGACCAAGTGGGGGTGTATTGTGGTAAGGATATCCTCCTTCAGTGTGGTGAGCCGGATGCGGGGTCCGGGGTATGCAGCAGGGAGGATCCTGTTTGCTTTGATTCTAGGGTACTTCTCTTTCACCTTCTGCCTTTCATCCTGCCACTTCTTCTTGATGTCCTGAACTGTGCGCCTCTCCTCCCCCAATGCAGTGACAGCAGTGGCTAATTGCTGCCATAGGGCTGCCTTCTGTGTCCCACTGGTGCAGTAGGGTGGGAGACCATGTAGGCGTTTGTGGTGCCTCACTATATACTCCACAAGCATGGTGATCTCCTCTGCTGTGAAGTTCTTCTTTCTCTTCATTGGTTCCATTTTTCTCTGGCAATGTCAATGTTGTGAGCACTAACTCTCTGTGGACAAACCTGTTCCTTCAATGTGTGCTGCTTTTATGTGTTTTGTGGTGCTGGTCAATTAGTGTTAATTGGCTTCAGCTGGAGCGTGGTGGGGGATGGTAGGCACTTGCAACATTCATCATGGCAAAATGGAGCTATTGGCTGTGATTGGCTGCAATGTGTCAGCTGATCCATGGTGGGGGTTGGTAGACACTTGGACAGGTGTTTACCCTTAGCTAAATTGATCAACGGCCACAGTTCGTATCTTCCGGCCCAGAATCGGAAATTCCGGTCCAAATTCGGAGATTCCGGCCCGGAGTTGGAAATTCTGCCGCGGAGCCAGAAATTCCAGCCCGGAGGCGGAAATTCCAGCCCGGGTGCGGACGTAAAGTTAGTAGTAGTAAATCCATTCTGTGAATTCCAAAAGTAGTTAGTTCATTCTTTGAATGCCAAAAGTAGTAAGTGCATTCTGTGAATACCAGAAGTAGTAAGTGCATTCTATGAATACCAAAATGGTAGTAAATTTAGGATTTTGTCTTAAGTTCATTCTGTGTATCAGGCCCAGTAAACTTAATCCTGAATTAATTTAGAGCTACCAGGATCTGCCATACTTAAACTGTCCTCTGTCTTAATATGGTTTATTAAAGTTACCAACTTGAACAATGTCATTGCAAACCTCTTGCTTAACTTCAGTTGCAGTTGATTTCGAGTCCTTAGTATTTTATGATGGCATTCTGGTGGTTCTCGATGATGAAAGGGTTTGAACTGAATATCACAAAAAGAGAGGGCCCTGGGAGATTAAGAGACCTGCAGGTATTCACTCCCAATTGATAGAACTAGCACACACAGAAACACCTGGGTCTGAAGGCCTCCTACCGCGGATAGAGCGCACAATGAGCCCCATGCCAGGGTCCCCCAAGTTGAGGCACAACACCCGCCGATTGTGGGTTGAATGCTGAAGCATGCTACCTCTTGTGAGTGAGAGAATGGATCCTAAAGAAGGAACAATCCTGTACAGCTATGTTTCTCTAACCCAGGTGATTTTGTGTGTTCTTGAAATATTTTGTTCTCCCATTATTATTGAAGTCAATATACCTAATACATGGTCTGTATTAGACAATGATGTTTCCAGCAGCCCTAAGATGGAGGATAAGATTTTCCCATTATGAAATAAGGCCTCAGAAGACATCCCTTCCCCACCAGAACTAAGTGTGCCTGGCTTCCACTGTGCGCTGGGCAAAATGATGGTATCACAATCCATGGAATCCCACATTTTGGGGGCACTACTAAAAAGAGATGGACAAGAGGGGTGAATATTTGCATTTTAGGAGACAGGTTCCGGGCCTTTACTTGAAAGTACACCAGGAGATTTTCAGGATGATCTTGGCCTCCAATTAATATCTCTTTGCCAGCTCTACCTAGTGTAAAATCATCTACCTTGCTTAGGTCAGAAGGGATCACTTCCCGATTCAAGGAAGAACTTTAGACACATTCCACAGGAGCACTCCCCCTAAATTACTCTGGCATTATCTTGTGTTTGAGGCGGTGATTCAGAGGATGAGCAAATTCATTCCTTCCCCTCATCTTTCCTCCTTTCCAGGGGATCTATACTGGGTAGGAAAAAAGGGCATCCCAAGCCCATTCTTGACCAATAGCCATGGCTGAACCCCAGTTCAAAATTGGCCTTAGCTGGCTAGAGGAACTAACTAAAACTGAGGAGGGGCGTGAGGCACAAGCTACACCCTGTGATCTAGCCCGACCACCTTTGTGCATCCAGTACACACTCCAGTGCAAGCAAATAATGTTAAAGCTTGGCTCCCGATACTTGGAAGCCCCCAAAAATACATGATATAAAATCTGGCTGATGATAGCCGATAATTGGTGCTGCCGTGGAGCCTCAGCTTGACTATGAGCTGGTAGGCCACAGGAGGGCACCTCTAGCCAATAATGGAGCCCTGGGGTCTCCTCAGGCACTGGAAGTTCTCAACTAAGTTGCCTGAGTCTCCTGTACTTGGTCAGGGGAGGCGATTACCAGTGGGCTGTCCACGAGTTGGAGAGAGAAGTAGAAAGTAATGGGACCCCCATAACCAGGAAGACAAAAGTGCTGATGGCATCCACTGCAGCCAATGTCACCAGGAGCTGCCAGACGCCTGGGGTCCGGGGCAAGGAGCTGGGAGCCGGGAGCGCTAATACCAGTTATGGTGTCAGATCACTTTACCTCACACATTGTGGAGAAACAATGTATCAAACATGAGTAAATCAGTTTCCGGGAAGACAAAAGTTGTGACAGCGTCCAACGGCAACCATGTCGCCAGGAGTCCGAGGCCAGGAGCTGGCAGCCGGGAGCACTCATACCAGTCATGGTGTCAGATCACTTTACCTCACACATTATACAGATACAATGTATCAAACGTGTAAATCAGTTCATGGGAAAGTTACATAATCAATGAGGATTACAGTTCTAGGAATCACATGTCATCCAGTGGTCAGTATATTTTAGAAATGTTTGGGCTGGAAAAACACAAACTCAGTATTTAACCCCTTCTTTGCGTGGCTTATTCCCGCACGGTGCGTAGGGGGTGAGCGCGGCACCGCGGTGCTCGTGACGAGACCAGGCCATCATGAGTCACGGTGGAGCTGTGCTCATGATGGTCTGGTCTCGTCACGACCCCGCTCACTCATTCATTCTCCCCCACAGGCGGGGAATTAACAGCACGCGGGCAGAGCGGCGCCATTATGACGAGACCAAGCCCGTCATGAGCACAGCTCAACTGTGATTCATGATGGCCTGGTCTCCTCATGAGCACACAAGGGGTTAAAATATACCTCAGTGGTTGGGGTTGGCTTTACTACTAAGAATGTATTTCTACCTAAATTAATTCTTTTTAGCAGCATTAGTATAATGAAAATCTGGAAAAAAACACATAATGTACCAACCCATACAATGCAGCTATACCATACAGCTAGCATGCACTTTTTGATGGCACTTCATAGGCCACTGTTATATTAGGATTGTAACTTATAAACTGCAAGTAACAAAAGGATCTCTGTGACAAAAGCAGTAACCCGGTGAGTTATCCACATAAAATACAGTTCTGTGATCTGCATGATACTATTTCTTTGCAGCAGGCATAGTGACCCTTTACACTACTTTATGATGAGTAAAAACTCTCACTAGACTAAAATCCGATCTCTCTCCAGCAAGAACGTCAATAACCAGATTTATCAATTACATTTTGTATTGTTACTTGAAAACTGCTGGACGTACAAGGACCAGCAACAGCTGAACACTTCAAGAGTGTTGGAAATGTGCTCGTTTTTAAGGGTAAGCCCTGATTTTTTGCATTTTTGATTAGGCCTACTTTCGCTGGATGTAGATGTCTGTGCCCTTTACCCCTGCTAACCAGTGGTAAACTGACTGTACTCCCCCTTTCAACATGATGAAATGGTATACAACTTATTGCCATATTTGACTTACCTAAAGGTCCCTAGTGCATTGAACAAATTATACCCAGGACCTGTAAGTTGAATGTCACTTGTAGATAGCAGCACCCCTTGTGACATCCACTACAGAGACAATGCAAGCATGACAGTTGGCTTACTAGGTGTGGCCAAGCTGCGGCAGTTTGAACACTGCAAATTTGACATGTCAAAAAAAAACTTTTTACAGGTCAAACCTTCATTTTAAATATGTATATCAGCCCTAAATAGTCTTTATTTGGCATCTGGCAGGAAACATGTTATTTAAAAGTAGGTAATGTAGGAATTTAATATGAAAAGACCCAAAAGAATATTTTCACTTAAGCAAGACTGGCTGTTCCACTTGAAAACACTGGGTAACATTTTACAATTAATAATGCTAATCTCAGTTTGGAGTCTGCTAGAAACATATTTCAAGAACCATTTCAATAGGTATTCAAAATTCAATTAATGTTAAAATTGAATGGTGTATAACTATTAAGGAAATATACTTTTAGAAAGTTCACTTTTCTCTGCCCAAAGCCTCTGGAGGACCATTTGCATTTGTTTTCCCACTGCTGTCATGTGGTAGTTAGCATTTGAATAGGTGTGAAATGCCTCCTAGGAGCAAACAGTAGACTGACCTGAATGGGCAGAGATGACCTCTCGATGCCTTACAGAATATAAGGTGGAGCTGTAAGCATAATTTTTGACTATAAAATGTCAAATCCCGTTTGAGTTTCACATCCTGCTTGGCAGGCCTGCTGGACTTTTCATATGCCACTTGGTGCACCCTTTAAAGAGGCCTCTCCTATCACAGGCAAATGTTCGCTGACACTTGGGCAGGGCCTTTCTATTCTCCCCTAGCCAGGCAGGCCCCCATCACAATGGCCCCTTCTTGAAATGACAGTTTCAGACAACGTTTCACAGATCTAAAGGGTTTACATAAAACATTTGGAGTGCACTTTCAAAGGAGTGAAACAGGATGGCACAACAATTCTTGTATATTCAGTGTATGGTTGCTGAAAACTCAGCTTTTGTTGAAAGACTGCTCTCTCTGAAATGCTTCTGTGTGACTGTAGGCGTTTGTCATTTAAAAATGCCCAAAGTGGATAGATGTATCTCCCGGCATTTTCGGCCTCATCAGTGGTTATTCTAACCCACTAACTTGTGCCAAACAAAAATGTGGCTTCCCTAGGAACCCATTTCAGAACACTCTGGACCTGTGGAAGATCAGAAGAAGACTGACTTACTGTCTGAGACCAGAGAAGAGCTTTCTAGAAAATTGTAACTGATCTCCCTTTTCTACCCAGGACAATAAAGAGGACTCAAAGGGTCATAAGGCTCACCCCATGTTAAAGATACAGGGACACATCAAGCCACAAGAGGCTTTTTCCTTCAACTGCCCAGCTGACCAGTAACAACTGGACCTGGACTGGACCCGCCTGTTGGCTTCTGCCTGCCGCTCTCTGAGTTTCTAAGTGCCTCCCCTGAGGTCTTGAGGGGTTTAGAAATGTACTCTTGTGGTGGATTAGAACTTAAAGGACTAAAATCAGAAGGTAAAATAATTGACCAAGATTAAGCTGATTAGTGTATCCATTCCTGATCTACCACGCCTCTTGACGAATATTTGCACTTTGTGCTTCTTAGTGCTATTTCTACTTAAAACTTTTTTTTAACTCATATCTCCAGCTCCCCTTGTTGAAGTTCTGCCATTTAGTGAAGTTTTGTTTTATTATTATTTACTCCAACTTTCCAATATGTTTTGTGATTTTTTTATTGTTTTGTATTTCAACTCTATCACTGTTTTTGTATTGCATGCATACTTACACACATCCTCTAAGCTAAGTCGGTCTGCTTTGTGCCACAGCTACCAGGGGGTTTCAGTGGCGTACCTAGTGCCGCCTGTGGCGTTCCTTGCGTTTGACACCCGTGGTTGCCACATATAAGGAGGTGTGCTGATGATATCTGCGGCGGCCGCCCCGTGACGGTTGCAGGTAAGAGCGGGGGAAAGCTGCCTCCCCCCAAAATATCTGCTGCCCGAGGCAGACCGCCCCCCCCCCCTTGCTACACCACTCGGAGGTGACCTCGTGTCAATTAGTGAGTTTAGTGATTCACTCAAACAAGGCTTGTCGTTAATGCAGAGGGGAGATACCTACCCCCTTAACTAATATCATCATTTTTCTGTCTTCACCTTCATGCAGGAGACAAAGAAACAACAGTTGAGTCAGTGCCTGCTTTCAGAAAATCACTATTTTATCAAGCTTAAAGTGTGCTCTGCTGCACGGAAGTGATGTAGGTTACCCTAACGTACCCCTATTCCCAGTACCAAAACCCACAGTACGGACCATTCCACGTATTAAACTCATATTCTTGCTCACGTAAGCTTGCTTGGACATCAAAAAAGCTGGTTTCAAAGTGTGATGGACAGTTCATGGAGCCAATGCATGAATGGGGCTTTGCTAAGGTTGTATTTCAAATATCTACCAACAGTAGACAACATTGTTGGAATGTATTTAAAAAAATGGAAAAAGCATTAAAACCCCCAAAGCGAGCAGCCATTTCCAACTATTATAGCAGTTTATATGTAATACTTTTGAAAACTTTTATAAAAATAAAGCTTAAGCAACTACAATACCTTATTTAAAGTTCGATTTCTCCAGAATATTATAGTGTCGGAGTTTAACAAGTACATTTTCTACCAGTGAATGAGGCAAACAATTTAAGCACAGAAGCTACGATGCCTGGAGTGAAATGCTGCCGATTTCTAACCGCCATCAAAGTAATGACAGGCACAAAAACAATTCTATCCATTTGCATTTTCAGTGAAACGCCATAAATTCTTCGTTTATGGAAATGGCTTGAGGCAGCCTGCGTTTGCCGACCCAGCAGACCTAGGCTTCAACACTTCCTCCCTTACTGACTTGGCAAAAGCTGTGTCTGTGATGGTGTTGATTGTTTCTCCCAGAGTGACAAGAAGGAAAGGCTTGTGTTAAAGTACCTGTCGATTGAGAGCAAGGAGAGGTGTTGGCAGCATTTTCTTGCAAAGCTGCCGCTTAGATTAATTAGAAGTTTCGACTGAATGTAAATATTAAGTGAAAGAAAGTCTCAGTTACTGCAAGGGAACTGAGAATTGTGAGAAATGCAGTCCTAACACCTGTGTTTCCTATGTTGAATATATCTGTGTTTCTGTGCCATTACACCTCTACTGTGCATGCAAACATATTACACACATGCACAGTGACCTGCATGTATTTTCAGCCTACCTGCGTGCCAACACGGCAGCTAGACACCGGAAAATACACTTTCCCCCGATATTCGACGCCCAGAGTTAGAATAGTAAATCATTGTGTACTCAAACGTTTCAATGCCTCCCTATATAATTTAAAGAATTGGTGTTGTGCTGCGTTGCAACAAGTTTTTACTTCCAGAACCATGAAATTAAGAATCAGTACTGGAGAGTACGAAATAAAATAGAGAATATAGGGCCATATTATCAAGGAAGCTGCGGTAGTTTATCGCCGCTTTACCGGCAGGAAACTGCCGATAAAGCGGCAATAATGGGCTTGATAATATGCGATTCGAATTTCAATCGAAGCCCAGGTTAAATGTTCACACATCTAACCTGGGCTTCGATTGAAATTCGAATCGCATATTATCAAGCCCATTATCGCCGCTTTATCGGCAGTTTCCTGCCGGTGAAGCGACGATAAACTACCGCAGCTTCCTTGATAATATGGCCCATAATTTCTTACTATCAGATTGCAATCTCTTGCCTAAACTTTTTACACTAGCTAGCTGTAAAGCAGAATTGAATAAGGTCCCCATGGCTGGCTAGAGGCCTAAATGAGATGCCTTATAAATCCAGGTACAACACAGAGGTCACAAAACAAGGAAACTTGGCAGAGCCTTGCATATTTTTAAAGAGTTTTAGGAGAAGCTATTGAGTTGGGAAATAGCGACACCTTGCACGTGCATGTCTGCAAACCCCCCTTACCACGGCAATGGGCAATATGTAAAGAGAGATCAATATTCATTAAGGAACTTTACTTAACTTAATTTAGATGGTGAAAACAGTGATAATTGTGAGCTTCTCTTACGCATATGAGAGATACAGCAGAGGTCGAGGCGTGAAGGTGCTCCTCAGCCCACACAAACAGCGGAGAACTGGACACCACAAGTGCCAGCCTCCCTAAGGCACAAGGAACAACTATAGCACCAGGAAATAGCACTGCAAGATATCCTCATTCACAAGGGAGCATATTTATGAGAGGCTTGTGTCACAGTTGCACCACGCAAAGTGGCACATGCATGACGTGAACTTCTAAGTACGATTTTTGAAGCCACACAATCTGCAGCACAAATAGGGAAACCCCCCTATAGATTGTTTTTGTGCAGGAAGGTATCCCTTCCTGCACAAAAACAATTTTGTCTACAACACAGGCACCCTTGCACAATGATGCAAGGAGGAACGGACAGGAAACACAGTATTGGATAAATATAGTGCATTCCTTCCCTTTCCCTGTGGACAAGGGCAGAGCATGAAGGTAATGAAGGTAAATTGCTGCCCTGCCCTGCACTACCATTTCCACAAATATGCCCCAAGATGTACATAAAGAAGAAGCGCATCAAAGGCATAAGCAGTGCAGACTTCCATAACAAACAGAAAATGTGCAGCATTTGCAGTAGCAAAACAACCATGATACACAACAGATACACCACAATCACCAACAGTACAGGTATCTCTCCACACACAGTACAGGACAGTTCTTTAAAGCAGCAGTGTAAGCTTCCCTCAAATAGAGCATAGGTACAGTTTGGTCAGTAGAAGTGCACCCTAAGCATCTACTGTATAATGCACTGAAATACCACATATATTTACAATCCTCTGATAACTCATAGGGCCTTATTAAGAGTTTGGTGGTGCGGGAGCTGGACCGCTCCTATCACGCACTGCCAAACACATGTAGGAACAGCCCACCAGATCTGGAGTTTTCTCATGTCTGGCTGGCGGTTCTTTGGCATTCCCAGGGCACCGTAATAGGAACATCAAAGGCAGCATCTGCACAGCATGAATTGCTCAAGGCTATGCTATGCAGTTGCTGGTGCAAACGAAACAATTGATGGACAGAATGCTGAACAATTCAAACATTCACCCCTGGTCACAAGGATCTAGGTTTAATCCATCATTCTTTTGCTCATCCAACGCAATCCAGGGCTTTCCCTACTGTTGCACTCTCTGGAGTGGGAATAGTAATTTTTACCCCTACGCTATCCAACGCTTTCCCTACTGTTGCACTCACTGGAGTGGGAATAGTAATTTTTATCCCTACGCTATCCAGCGCTTTCCCTACTATTGCATCCTCTGGAGTGGGAATAGCAATTTTTACCCTGACACTATCCAACGCTTTCCCTAATGTTGTAATATGTGTAGTAAATATATATATTAATGTACATGTAGATGCTTAATTACTTTTAACATTATATGTATCAGTTAATATTTTTACATATGTTTTAATTTTAATACCTATAATTTTTTAAATTATATGTATTATTTACTTACTTTTGCATTATTATTAAAATATTTTTAAAAAACTCAATTTTTTCGCTATTTTTGTACTTACCTTTATGTAGATAGGACTTAGATATTTTTGATTTCGATTTTCTGTGTCTGTATTTTTGTAGGTCGATATTTTGTCAGACATTCCCCTTCCCACTTAGGATGACAAATGATGGACGGAATGCTGAACAATGCAAACATTCACCATCAGTCACAAGGATCTGAGTTTAATCCATCACTCTTTTGCTCACCACACCAACCGAGTTGGGACCCAGCCATATGCAAATCAGTCTCGACCCTGTTCCTTATGGGAACAGTCCAGCCCGAACTACCAAGCCAGGTTCTCCCTGGACCAGAAACAAGCATCCTGGGACCGGTTTCGGGGCATCACCCCTCATCAGCCAGGCGAGCTTGAATCCAGTGGTGCAGTGAGCACGGGACCCACGTCTGGGCATACCCTTCCCACTTAGGGCGACAAGTGCAAAAGAAACAATTGATGGATGGAACGCTGAACAATGCAAACATTCATCCCCAGTCAAAAGGATCCAGGTTTAATCCATCATTCTTTTGCTCACCACAACACCCCAGTTTGGACACAGCCATATGCAAATCAGTCGTGTCCTTGTTCCTTATTGGAACAGTCCATCCTGAACTGCCAAGCCAGGTCCTCCCTGTACCGGAAAAAAGCATCCAGCAGCATGTTGTGACTCCTGTGTGCATCCACATGGCTTGAGGCACAAGGGGGACCTATAGGGTCCTCTTTGTTTCCTCACTGCCATGAAAAGTGTGGCACGAGGAAAGTGGTAATATGCTTGGTGGGAGTGCAGTGGCCCTGCATGGGCGTCCGCAGAAATGTTTGCAGGGGGGGCACATTTTAAACTTCATCACCATCCCCCTTGCACACTTCTCCCCTCTGCCTTGCACCCTTCTCGCCCTCCCCCTTGCACCCTTCTCCCCCTTGTACCCTACTCCACCTTGCACCCTTTTCTACCTTGTACCATTCTCCCCTCTGCCTTGCACCCTTCTCCCTTCTCCCTTCTGCCTTGCACCCTTCTCCCCTCTGCCTTGCACCATTCTCCCCTCTACCTTGCACCCTACTCCCCTCTGCCTTACACCCTTCTCCCCTCTGCCTTGCACCCATCTCCCCTCTGCCTTGCACCCTTCTTCTCTATGCCTTGCACCCTTCTCCTCTCTGCCTTGCACCCTTCTCGCCCTCCGCCTTGCGCCCTTCTCTACCGTGCACCCTTCTCCCCTCTGCCTTGCACCATTCTCCCCTCTGCCTTGCACCCTTCTCATCTATGCCTTGCATTCTTCTCCTCTCTGTCTTGCACCCTTCTCCCTTCTGCCTTGCACCCTTCTCCCCTCTACCTTGCACCCTTCCCCCCGCTGCCTTGCACCATTCTCCCTTCTGCCTTCAACCCTTCTCCCCTCTGCCCTGCACCCTTCTCCCCTCTGCCGTGCACCCTTCTCCCCTCTACCTTGCACCCTTCTTGCCCTCCCCCTTGCACCCTTCTCCGCCATGTACCCTACTCCACCTTGCACTCTTTTCTACCTTGTACCTTCTCCCCTCTGCCGTGCACCCTTCTCCCCTCTGCTTTGCACCCTTCTCCTCTATGCATTGCACCCTTCTCCTCTCTGTCTTGCACCATTCTCCCCTCCGCCTTGCGCCCTTCTCCCCCTCCCCCTTGCACCCTTTCCCCTGGCAACCTTTTCCACCATGCACCCTTCTCCCCCTCTGCCTTGAACCCTTCTCCCCCTCCGCCTTGCACCCTTCTCCCCCCGCCTTGCACCCTTCAACCCCTCTGCCTTGCACCCTTCTCCACCTTGAACCCATATCCCCTTTGCCTTGCACCCTTCTCTGCTTTGCACCCTCCTGCCCCTCCCCTTTGCCCCCTTCTCCCCTCTGCCTTGCACCCTTCTCGCCCTCCCCCTTACACCCTTCTCCCCCTCCCCCGTGTACCCTTCTCCACCTCTGCCTTGCACCCTTTTCTACCTTGCACCATTCTCCCCTCTAGCTTGCACCATTCTCCCCTCTGCCTTGCACCCTTCTCCCCTCTGTCTTGCACCCTTCTCCCTTCTGCCTTGCACCCTTCTCCCCTCTACCTTGCACCCTTCTCCCCTCTGCCTTGCACCATTCTCCCCTGTGCCTTGCACCATTCTCCCCTCTGCCTTGCACCCTTCTCCCCTCTGCCTTGCACCCATCTGCCCTCTGCCTTGCACCCTTCTCCTCCATACCTTGCACCCTTCTCCTCTCTACCTTGAACCCTTCTCCCCTCCCCCTTGCACCCTTCTTCGCCTCTGCCTTGCACCCTTCTCTACCTTGCACCCTTTCCTCTCTGCCTTGCACCCTTCTCCTCTCTGCCTTGCACCCTTCTCGCCCTCCCCCTTGTACCCTTCTCCCCCTCCACCTTGCGCCCTTATCTACCTTGCACCCTTCTCCCCTCTGCCTTGCACCATTCTCCCCTCTGCCTTGCACCCTTCTCCCCTCTGCCTTGCACCTTTCTCCCTCAGCCTTGCACCCTTCTCCCCCTCCGCCTTTCACCCTTCTCTACCTTGCACCATTCTCCTCTCTGCCTTGCACCCTTCTCGCCCTCCCCCTTGCACCCTTCTCCCCCTCTGCCTTGCACCCTTCTCTACCTTGCACCATTCTCCTCTCTGCCTTGCATCCTTCTCTCCCTCCGCCTTGGACCCTTCTGTACCTTGCACCCTTCTCCCCTCAGCCATGCACCCTTCTCCCCTCTGCCTTGCAGCCTTCTCCCCTCTGCCTTGCACCCTTCTGCCCTCGGCCTTGCACCCTTCTCCCCCTCTGCCTTTCACCCATCTCCCTCTCAGCCTTGCACCCTTCTCCCCTTCTACCTGGCAACCTACTCCACCTTGCACCCTTCTCGCCCTCTGCCTTGCACCCTTCTCTCCCTCTGCCTTGCACCCTTCTCCCCCCTCGCCTTGCACCCTTCTCCCCTCTGCCTTGCACCCTTCTCCACCTTGAACCCATATCGCCCTTTGCCTTGCACCCTTCTCTGCTTTGCACCCTTCTGCCCCTCCCCCTTGCCCCTTCTCCCCTCTTCACTGCACCCTTCTCGCCCTCCCCCTTACACCCTTCTCCCCCTCCCCTTGTACCCTTCTCCACCTCCGCCTTTCACCCTTTTCTGCCTTGTACCATTCTCCACTCTAGCTTGCACCATTCTCCCCTCTGCCTTGAACCCTTCTCCCCTCTGCCGTGCACCCTTCTCCCCTCTGCCATGCACCATTCTCCCCTCTGCCTTGCACCCTTCTCGTCTATGCATTGCACCCTTCTCCTCTCTGTCTTGCACCATTCTCCCCTCCGCCTTGCGCCCTTCTCCCCCTCCCCCTTGCACCCTTTCCCCTGGCAACCTTTTCCACCTTGCACCCTTCTCCCCCTCTGTCTTGAACCCTTCTCCCCCTCCGCCTTGCACCCTTCTCCCCTCTGCCTTGCACCCTTCTCCACCTTGAACCCATATCGCCCTTTGCCTTGCACCCTTCTCTGCTTTGCACCCTTCTGCCCCTCCCCCTTGCCCCCTTCTCCCCTCTTCACTGCACCCTTCTCGCCCTCCCCCTTACACCCTTCTCCCCCTCCCCCTTGTACCCTTCTCCACCTCCGCCTTGCACCCTTTTCTGCCTTGTACCATTCTCCACTCTAGCTTGCACCATTCTCCCCTCTGCCTTGAACCCTTCTCCCCTCTGCCGTGCACCCTTCTCCCCTCTGCCGTGCACCATTCTCCCCTCTGCCTTGCACCCTTCTCCTCTATGCATTGCACCCTTCTCCTCTCTGTCTTGCACCATTCTCCCCTCCGCCTTGCGCCCTTCTCCCCCTCCCCCTTGCACCCTTTCCCCTGGCAACCTTTTCCACCTTGCACCCTTCTCCCCCTCTGTCTTGAACCCTTCTCCCCCTCCGCCTTGCACCACCCCCCCCCGCCTTGCACCCTTCTCCCCCTCTGCCTTGCACCCTTCTCCACCTTGAACCCATATCCCCCTTTGCCTTGCACCCTTCTCTCATTGCTCCCTCCTGCCCCTCCCCTTTGCCCCCTTCTCCCCTCTGCCTTGCACCCTTCTCGCCCTCCCCCTTACACCCTTCTCCCCCTCCCCCGTGTACCCTTCTCCACCTCTGCCTTGCACCCTTTTCTACCTTGCACCATTCTCCCCTCTAGCTTGCACCATTCTCCCCTCTGCCTTGCACCCTTCTCCCCTTTGTCTTGCACCCTTCTCCCCTCTGCCTTGCACCATTCTCCCCTCTGCCTTGCACCCTTCTCCCCTCTGCCTTGCACCCTTATCCCTCTGCCTTGCACCATTCTCCCCTCAGCCATGCACCCTTCTCCCCTCTGCCTTGCACCATTCTCCCCTCTGCCTTGCACCATTCCCCCCTCTGCCTTGCACCCATCTCCCCTCTGCCTTGCACCCATCTGCCCTCTGCCTTGCACCCTTCTCCTCCATACCTTGCACCCTTCTTCTCTCTGCCTTGAACCCTTCTCCCCTCCCCCTTGCACCCTTCTTCCCCTCTGCCTTGCACCCTTCTCTACCTTGCACCCTTTCTTCTCTGCCTTGCACCCTTCTCCTCTCTGCCTTGCACCCTTCTCACCCTCCCCCTTGCACCCTTCTCCCCCTCCACCTTGCGCCCTTATCTACCTTGCACCCTTCTCCCCTCTGCCTTGCACCATTCTCCCCTCTGCCTTGCACCCTTCTCCCCTCTGCCTTGCACCTTTCTCCCCTCAGCCTTGCACCCTTCTCCCCCTCCGCCTTTCACCCTTCTCTACCTTGCACCATTCTCCTCTCTGCCTTGCACCCTTCTCGCCCTCCCCCTTGCACCCTTCTCCCCCTCTGCCTTGCACCCTTCTCTACCTTGCACCATTCTCCTCTCTGCCTTGCATCCTTCTCTCCCTCTGCCTTGGACCCTTCTGTACCTTGCACCCTTCTCCTCTCTGCCTTGCATCTGTCTACTCTCTGTCTTGCACCCATCTCCCCTCGGCCTTGCACCCTTCTCCCCTCAGCCATGCACCCTTCTCCCCTCTGCCTTGCAGCCTTCTCCCCTCTGCCTTGCACCCTTCTGCCCTCGGCCTTGCACCCTTCTCCCCCTCTGCCTTTCACCCATCTCCCTCTCAGCCTTGCACCCTTCTCCCTTTCTACCTGGCAACCTACTCCACCTTGCACCCTTCTCGCCCTCTGCCTTGCACCCTTCTCTCCCTCTGCCTTGCACCCTTCTCCCCCCTCGCCTTGCACCCTTCTCCCCTCTGCCTTGCACCCTTCTCCACCTTGAACCCATATCGCCCTTTGCCTTGCACCCTTCTCTGCTTTGCACCCTTCTGCCCCTCCCCCTTGCCCCTTCTCCCCTCTTCACTGCACCCTTCTCGCCCTCCCCCTTACACCCTTCTCCCCCTCCCCTTGTACCCTTCTCCACCTCCGCCTTTCACCCTTTTCTGCCTTGTACCATTCTCCTCTCTAGCTTGCACCATTCTCCCCTCTGCCTTGAACCCTTCTCCCCTCTGCCGTGCACCCTTCTCCCCTCTGCCGTGCACCATTCTCCCCTCTGCCTTGCACCCTTCTCCTCTATAAGCATGGGCGTAAAATCCGCTCCGCTCGCGGATTTTTCGGATTTTCGGCAAATTCGCAATCCGCGAACGCTCGTGAATTTGTCGAAAATCCGTGAATCCGCTCGCGGCGGATTTTTTGCTTGGTTGCGGCGCGCGGCGTGGTGCACGGCGTTCACTTTCCGTCATTTTAGCGTTTGCCGAGTTGTTTTTCTTTGCGAGTGACGCGCCATTTTAGATCTTGCTGCGTGTTCCCGCGGGAGTTTGTCGCCCGCGAATACGTACTCGCGGCTTGCCACCTTGCACAGCACACCTCGCGAGAGTTCGCAATTGCGAACACGTAGTTGCGGCGGAAAGGAACAATCTCGCACTTGCGAAATAGAGATTTTGCAATTTCGCACAAGAAAATCACCAGCAAACAGGATAAACCTTCAGAAAATTATGATTTTTATCAGAATCACTCCTCAGGTTGACATTTGCATGGCCTTTTTTTTTGCAAGGAGTCCATTTTGGGGGGGGGGGAGTAAGGAAGTGCCCCACAGTCTCCAACTTCCTGTTCCTGTCCAGCAGGCTCCTCCCAGTGCTTTGTCCATCTCCTGGTCACTTTCATTTGGATCTGGAGCTGGAAGGATTACTTTTTGTGGGTGCTGCTGGATATTTGGATTTGAGGCCTTTTTGACTGTCTTTGGATCACTTTTGGATTAGAAATCAACTTTCAGAAGTAAGTTTGTTTGGGGCATTACAGTTGCTGCAAGTACAATTTTTGAACTTTTTCAGAAAATTAAATAAATTATATTGTGGGTAGCCACAGTATCCAGTAGGACCAGGGTTGGTTACGGGTGCATGATACAACTGTTTTGTTGAATTTAAACACCATTGAGGCCATGGATGGGCTGGGATTGTGCAGATTTTATTGTTTTTTGTCGTTTTTTTGGGCCTGCTGGTGTGGCCCTTTGCCCAAGGGTGGTGAGTGTTGCATGGGCCTAGTCTTTCTGTGGGGTGTCTTCTTGAATTTAAACATAATTGAGGCCATGGATGGGCTGGGATTGTGCTTATTTTATTGTTTTTTGTCGTTTTTGGGGGGCTGCTGGTGTGGCCTTTTGCTTGCCCAGGGGTGGTGGTGGTGCATGGACTGAGTGTGCCTGTGGTGTGGTCTCACTCTCTTTGATGTAAACATCATGGATGGCATTGGATTGTGGTGATTTCTGGCTGTTTTTCTGTTTTTTGGGGGTGTACTGTTGATGTGGACTGGCCATGTGGGTGGTGGTGGTGGCCATCTTGAGTGCTGGCTGGTACAGGCAACATGTGCTTGGGGTGTAAGGGGGCCATTTTGAGGAGAGGCAGTGTCTGAGGCCTGCACTTATTTTGCCTACTTTTCATCCCTTATGCCCAGGGGTAGTGAGTGTTGCATGGGCCTAGTGTTTCTGAGGGGTGTCTTCTTGAATTTAAACACCATTGAGGCCATGGATGGGCTGGGATTGTGCAGATTTTATTGTTTTTTGTCGTTTTTTTGGGCCTGCTGGTGTGGCCCTTTGCCCAGGGGTGGTGAGTGTTGCATGGGCCTAGTCTTTCTGTGGGGTGTCTTCTTGAAATTAAACATAATTGAGGCCATGGATGGGCTGGGATTGTGCTTATTTTATTGTTTTTTGTCGTTTTTGGGGGGCTGCTGGTGTGGCCTTTTGCTTGCCCAGGGGTGGTGGTGGTGCATGGACTGAGTGTGCCTGTGGTGTGGTCTCACTCTCTTTGATGTAAACATCATGGATGGCATTGGATTGTGGTGATTTCTGGCTGTTTTTCTGTTTTTTGGGGGTGTACTGTTGATGTGGACTGGCCATGTGGGTGGTGGTGGTGGCCATCTTGAGTGCTGGCTGGTACAGGCAACATGTGCTTGGGGTGTAAGGGGGCCATTTTGAGGAGAGGCAGTGTCTGAGGCCTGCACTTATTTTGCCTACTTTTCATCCCTTATGCCCAGGGGTAGTGAGTGTTGCATGGGCCTAGTGTTTCTGAGGGGTGTCTTCTTGAATTTAAACACCATTGAGGCCATGGATGGGCTGGGATTGTGCAGATTTTATTGTTTTTTGTCGTTTTTTTGGGCCTGCTGGTGTGGCCCTTTGCCCAGGGGTGGTGAGTGTTGCATGGGCCTAGTCTTTCTGTGGGGTGTCTTCTTGAATTTAAACATAATTGAGGCCGTGGATGGGCTGGGATTGTGCTTATTTTATTGTTTTTTGTCGTTTTTGGGGGGCTGCTGGTGTGGCCTTTTGCTTGCCCAGGGGTGGTGGTGGTGCATGGACTGAGTGTGCCTGTGGTGTGGTCTCACTCTCTTTGATGTAAACATCATGGATGGCATTGGATTGTGGTGATTTCTGGCTGTTTTTCTGTTTTTTGGGGGTGTACTGTTGATGTGGACTGGCCATGTGGGTGGTGGTGGTGGCCATCTTGAGTGCTGGCTGGTACAGGCAACATGTGCTTGGGGTGTAAGGGGGCCATTTTGAGGAGAGGCAGTGTCTGAGGCCTGCACTTATTTTGCCTATTTTTCATCCCTTATGCCCAGGGGTAGTGAGTGTTGCATGGGCCTAGTGTTTCTGAGGGGTGTCTTCTTGAATTTAAACTCTATTGAGGCCATGGATGGGCTGGGATTGTGCAGATTTTATTGTTTTTTGTCGTTTTTTTGGGCCTGCTGGTGTGGCCCTTTGCCCAGGGGTGGTGGTGAGTGTTGCATGGGCCTAGTCTTTCTGTGTGGTGTCTTCTTGAATTTAAACATAATTGAGGCCATGGATGGGCTGGGATTGTGCTTATTTTATTGTTTTTTGTCGTTTTTGGGGGGCTGCTGGTGTGGCCTTATGCTTGCCCAGGGGTGGTGGTGGTGCATGGACTGAGTGTGCCTGTGGTGTGGTCTCACTCTCTTTGATGTAAACATCATGGATGGCATTGGATTGTGGTGATTTCTGGCTGTTTTTCTGTTTTTTGGGGGTGTACTGTTGATGTGGACTGGCCATGTGGGTGGTGGTGGTGGCCATCTTGAGTGCTGGCTGGTACAGGCAACATGTGCTTGGGGTGTAAAGGGGCCATTTTGAGGAGAGGCAGTGTCTGAGGCCTGCACTTATTTTGCCTACTTTTCATCCCTTATGCCCAGGGGTAGTGAGTGTTGCATGGGCCTAGTGTTTCTGAGGGGTGTCTTCTTGAATTTAAACACCATTGAGGCCATGGATGGGCTGGGATTGTGCAGATTTTATTGTTTTTTGTCGTTATTTTGGGCCTGCTGGTGTGGCCCTTTGCCCAGGGGTGGTGAGTGTTGCATGGGCCTAGTCTTTCTGTGGGGTGTCTTCTTGAATTTAAACATAATTGAGGCCATGGATGGGCTGGGATTGTGCTTATTTTATTGTTTTTTGTCGTTTTTGGGGGGCTGCTGGTGTGGCCTTTTGCTTGCCCAGGGGTGGTGGTGGTGCATGGACTGAGTGTGCCTGTGGTGTGGTCTCACTCTCTTTGATGTAAACATCATGGATGGCATTGGATTGTGGTGATTTCTGGCTGTTTTTCTGTTTTTTGGGGGTGTACTGTTGATGTGGACTGGCCATGTGGGTGGTGGTGGTGGCCATCTTGAGTGCTGGCTGGTACAGGCAACATGTGCTTGGGGTGTAAGGGGGCCATTTTGAGGAGAGGCAGTGTCTGAGGCCTGCACTTATTTTGCCTATTTTTCATCCCTTATGCCCAGGGGTAGTGAGTGTTGCATGGGCCTAGTGTTTCTGAGGGGTGTCTTCTTGAATTTAAACTCTATTGAGGCCATGGATGGGCTGGGATTGTGCAGATTCTATTGTTTTTTGTCGTTTTTTTGGGCCTGCTGGTGTGGCCCTTTGCCCAGGGGTGGTGGTGAGTGTTGCATGGGCCTAGTCTTTCTGTGTGGTGTCTTCTTGAATTTAAACATAATTGAGGCCATGGATGGGCTGGGATTGTGCTTATTTTATTGTTTTTTGTCGTTTTTGGGGGGCTGCTGGTGTGGCCTTTTGCTTGCCCAGGGGTGGTGGTGGTGCATGGACTGAGTGTGCCTGTGGTGTGGTCTCACTCTCTTTGATGTAAACATCATGGATGGCATTGGATTGTGGTGATTTCTGGCTGTTTTTTCTGTTTTTTGGGGGTGTACTGTTGATGTGGACTGGCCATGTGGGTGGTGGTGGTGGCCATCTTGAGTGCTGGCTGGTACAGGCAACATGTGCTTGGGGTGTAAGGGGGCCATTTTGAGGAGAGGCAGTGTCTGAGGCCTGCACTTATTTTGCCTACTTTTCATCCATTATGCCCAGGGGTAGTGAGTGTTGCATACTTGCATGTCCGTAGTCTTTCTGTGGGGTGTCTTCAATGTAAACATCAAGGATGGCATGGGATTGTGCTCATTTTTCTGTGTTTTGTCGATTTTTTGGGGTGTATAACTGAACTGATGTTCCTCTGTCTTCCATTGCTTTTAGGTGCACAAGAAGACTCAAGAGAACCACCAGTGCCAGGAAGAAGTCCTGCAGCGGTGTGTGCAGCATAACGTCACGCGACGTCACGTCTGGACACAGAACCCTCTGCAACTCGTGCAACTGCTGCCTGCTGACCTGCTCTGAAGAGGATGGCCCCAAAAAAAGTAACCCGTAGCTCCTCTAGCAAGAAAGGTGCCAGTAAGGAGCAGAAGAAGCAAGTTACCAAGGAGACTGGTGTGCCGCCCGCCCCTTTTTTTGGGAGTAAAAAAAAAAGTATGCCTGCAGCAGCAGCAGCGGGATCTGCTGGGGACCAAGCTGGCAGCAGCACCCCCGCTCCATTGGGCTCAGTGCCACCACCACCACCACGCCAACTTAAGTCCAAGCCCTTGAGTGCTGCAGAGGCAGCCAGTATAGTTCTTCAATCACCATCGACCAGTGATGTTGGCTCATCGCAAGAAAGCAGCAGCAATGTCCCTCAATCAACACAGGTTGTTGTAGCTCATCTGACGAGTGTTGAACAACCACAGCCGCAACAACAATCACATGTGCAAGTACAAGCCCAAGTACATGTGGAAGGAGAGGCAGCGCAAGGAGATGCGCAAGCAGAGGTGCATGGAGGGTCACAAGTGCCCACAATAGTTGTTCCTCCCGAAGTAGGGGCACATCAGGAAATCGACAATCAAGGCGAGGTATCATTTGAGGAAGCCACTCCTCCTGATGATCCTTCATTGTCTTCCACACCCCTAGCAAGGAAGAGATCAAGGGTGGTGTCTACATCCTCTTCAAGCACACCTCCTTCTGATGATACGGATCAAACTTGGGAACCAGCACCACAGCCGTCTGAGAGTGAGGCACACCATGATCCAACAAAGGTAGTTAAGCGTAAAAGGAAGCTCGTCCAAAGTCTCAGAGTTATGGAGTGTGATGAGGCTCAACAAGAAGTGGCGGATACTGCTGCTGATGAAGACTCTGCCAACGACGACCCAGTCATCATAAAGGTCACTGCAGCCCCAGCGGGCATGCAGCAAACAGACATTTTGACCCTAGCCCGAAGAGCTGCTGCGCGTGATGATGATGATGATGATGTTGTCGATGAGGAGGCAGTGGAAACACCACAATCATTGGAGTTAAGTAGTACACCAACTCGCCCCGCTTCCATATTTCTTTCTGGCAAGAAGAGACCTCCGTCAACCTCGACCTTAATTAGTGGCGGTGAAAGTGCAAAACGTACAAAAGTTGGGCAATCCAGATCCTCGACTTCATCTGGCATTAGCTTCATGACCACCACCACCAGTATCGCCGCCTCCTCCAGGTCCCACAGACACTTCAAGTCCCCAGTTTGGAACTTCTTTACTGTTTGTCCCAAAAATCCAAAGTTTGCCATTTGTACCCTTTGTAAGCTTGCAGTTAGTCGTGGTAAGTCAGGTACCAACTATGGTACCGGCGGCCAGAGTGGTCATCTTGAGAGAAAGCACGCTGTCAAATGGTTTGCGCACCTAGATGCGATCAAGAAAGGCCAAAATCAAGGAAACGTTGATGTTTCATCTGATGATGACGAGCAGGAAGAAGACGTGTCAAACACGTCCCTTACACCCAGTACCCCTGTCAGCAGCACACCCAATGTGAGGCACACTAAGAGTGTTGGAGCGAGTGAGACACCAACGCACAAAAGTTCACCAGCGAGCAAAATTGGGTCAACGAAGTCATTATCAGCCCGTAAATGCTTGGTCCAGGGCAACATTAGAACAATGCTTACTTCAGACGTGCCATATGAACGCAACCACCCACTGACGCGTCTGTATAACACTAAGCTGGCTAAAATGCTAGCTGTGGACCTTCTACCTTTTTCTTTTGTAGAAGCGGTAGGTTTTCTTGAATTAGTGGCAACGCTCTGCCCTAAATGGAAAGTTCCGAGCCGGTTCTATTTTGCCAGAGTTGCGGTTCCAGCACTACATGAAGATGTGCTGCAGGCGATTGGGGCAGCTTTGCAGAAGAGTGCTGTTCACACAATACATCTGACAACAGACATGTGGACCAGTGGCCCAGGCCATGATTACATGTGCATCACTGCACACTGGGTCTCTTTTTCAGGTGTTAAAGCAAAGCTAAACGCAGGTGTTGACCCGGACAAAGTTTTCAAAGCTGCTCGGAAACATGCAACACTAGCCATGTTTGGCTTGGAGAAAAGTCACACAGCAGAAAACCTTTTGCAAGAGTTTAACAAAAAGGTCTTGACAATGCTATCCCCCCTAAAACGCAAGATTGGTTATGTTTCCACGGATAATGGCTCCAATGTAGTTAAGGCCATGTCGGAGGGTGGCTATTTCAGAGTGCCATGTTTGGCGCACTGTATCAACCTGGTAGTTCAAAAATTCTTGAGTGATAGAGACAGTGCAGCGTTCGCGGTAATGGCCACCTGCCGCAAAATGTGCAACCATTTCAGCCATTCTTTTAAGGCCCGGAAGCATCTGCGGAGACTGCTACTTCAACGTAGAATGCCAGTGAAAGCACTCATCCAGGAGGTGGCAACACGTTGGAACTCAACCTTCTACATGCTTGAGCGTCTGTATGAGCAGTATACGGTACTCGATCACTATTTCTTCACAGAGGGTACATCTCAGAAGGAGGACCTGCGGATGAGTGCGGCGCAATGGGACATAGTTAAAAGCCTGACAGACATGCTTCGTCCTTTTGAGTTCTTCACGCGTGCAGTCAGCCAGGAGGACTGTAATTTGGGAAAAGCTATCCCATTGTTGTGCATGCTGGAGCACCAACTGATGGCGGTGTCTTCTGAGTTTGAAAAAGAAGCTGAAGAAAAAAAAAAACATTTCATTTTGTCAGAGAAATTATTAGAGCGCCTACGTGGTGATGAACGTCTTCAAAAGATCAAGTCAGATCAGCATTACATTTGTGCTACTATTCTGGATCCACGCTACAAAAAGGCGCTGGCAGGCGAAGCATTCTTTCCTTTTGATGATGCAGATGTTCAAAAGTACAAACATTGGTTAGCCTTGTCAGCCAAGAGGTTTGAAAAAGAACGGCAGGTTATTGAAGGAGAAGCCAGTACATCAGCATCAGCATCAGCAGGCCATCCCCAGTCACAAGAATCCACTTCTGCACCTGTGGCTGGGGCACAAGTGACCTCTCAGCCGTTAAAGACACCGGCAACTGGATCATCTGCACCACACACAACAAAAACAGTGGCTGTTGTAGAGGATTGGCTAAGTTTGCTTGGGTATGGTTCTCGAAAAAATATCACAGCCACAGCAAAAAGTAAGCAAAGTGGAGGAACCGTTGATGACCTTGAGTCGATGGTGCAGGACTATATGAATGACTCAACAGTGGTCTTTCTTAATGAGGAGCCATTGCAGTATTGGCATGGCAAAAAACAATTGTGGCCACAGCTCTACAACCTGGCTATAAACTATTTGTCTTGCCCACTCGCAAGTGTGTCTTCTGAACGTGTTTTCAGTGCTGCTGGTGGCATTGTAACTCCCAAACGGAGCCGCCTCTCGCCCAAAAATGTGGAGCGGCTGACAATGATCAAGATGAATCAGCACCTCATACCACCAGATTACAAAGTACGAGAAAGCACGCCGCATGAAGACGAGGAGGACGGCAACGTAGATGAGGGGATTTTTTCTCTGTTCGGTGGCACTGACCTCATCCAGCCTGAATTCGCAGAGTATGATGACGAAATCTTGTTCTTATTCCCTGACACCGAGCCCTGAAAATGAGACAATCAATCAAGAACTTTCTTTTTCGTCATTATTCACTTTTATTCCTGTGTGCTTTGTGTCTCTCTTTCTTTGTTTTGCACAGTTAATTAAATTCAAACTTTAATCACCTAATCCCAAAAACAAGACCATCATCAGAACTGTCTTCACTTGTTTGCTTATTGCTTTGAAGGTGCCGCAGTCTACATTCCTCAGGTTCACAAGTTCCAAAGAACATGCTCCTCTATCCTCCTCCTCCAGACTGCGATTTCCCTCCAAGCAGAGTGCTGGATTACGCCCAATGAAGAAAGACTCAGCACTTGTGGGGGTGTTGTACTTCTTTGCGGGTGAGTTGACGGATTTGGGCCCATTGCTGTGAAGCTCTAATAATGGACAAAAGTGTTTTGGACCAAATATGAGGTGGAAATTTCTTGCCGTTTTTGCTGACTTGCTTGCCTTTGAGGTGCTCTTTGGCGGGGTTCCGGGGGTTTGTGGGTAATTTTTGGTGTCTGTCGAAGCACTGCTGCGACAGTCTAATCTTGATTGCATTTGCTTTTCAGGAAATCCGTGGTGGAAAACAGGAGTTATGATGATTGATGATGATGACCTAGCTGAACAGCGCCGCATTTGGACCGAAGGCCGAGAGATATTGTAAGTATGAGATTTAGCTTTTTCGCTGTTTGGGGGTGTTGTCGGGTGGTTTTTTGCGGGTGGGTTGGCGCCGGCGGGTCTTGCCTGGGGCATTCCTGGGAAGGTCTAATACCGGATAGAAGTGTTTTGGACAAAATCCATAAGGAACAGCCTTTTTTTTGCTATTTCTTCTGACATCTTGCTCAATGTAGCGTTTTGGGGGGCTTCCTGCTGTTCGTGGGTGGGTTGCGGCCGGGGTCTCTGTCGAAGCACTGCTGCGACAGTCTAATCTTGATTGCATTTGCTTTTCAGGAAATCCGTGGTGGAAAACAGGAGTTATGATGATTGATGATGATGACCTAGCTGAACAGCGCCGCATTTGGACCGAAGGCCGAGAGATATTGTAAGTATGAGATTTAGCTTTTTCGCTGTTTGGGGGTGTTGTCGGGTGGTTTTTTGCGGGTGGGTTGGCGCCGGCGGGTCTTGCCTGGGGCATTCCTGGGAAGGTCTAATACCGGATAGAAGTGTTTTGGACAAAATCCATAAGGAACAGCCTTTTTTTTGCTATTTCTTCTGACATCTTGCTCAATGTAGCGTTTTGGGGGGCTTCCTGCTGTTCGTGGGTGGGTTGCGGCCGGGGTCTCTGTCGAAGCACTGCTGCGACAGTCTAATCTTGATTGCATTTGCTTTTCAGGAAATCCGTGGTGGAAAACAGGAGTTATGATGATTGATGATGATGACCTAGCTGAACAGCGCCGCATTTGGACCGAAGGCCGAGAGATATTGTAAGTATGAGATTTAGCTTTTTCGCTGTTTGGGGGTGTTGTCGGGTGGTTTTTTGCGGGTGGGTTGGCGGGTCTTGCCTGGGGCATTCCTGGGAAGGTCTAATACCGGATAGAAGTGTTTTGGACAAAATCCATAAGGAACAGCCTTTTTTTCAAGGTCAAATTTTGTTCTAAAACACAGTAGTACACCTACCTTGAGGGGAAAGATCCGCTATAATATTTTGGCCATACTTATTGATCCTTAAAAAGGTGACTCAGACAGAGCACGCAATTTCAAAAATATTGTACTGTCTATTAGGGAAATCAAAGTGTGACTTTTTGCACCACACAGCGTACATACCTTTTATTTATTTATCAGTGGTATTGTAATAGCACTTCCTGTTTTCCGTTCAATAATTACAGGCCGGGTTTCAGTCAACATCCGCCAGGCAGGCAGTGGACAGGGTGTCTTCTGTCAGTGGTCACCACATTGATGGACGAAGCGTCAGCTGGAATGGAGGAGTGCCGCCAATAAGAGGAATTGTTTACTGCATGCTTATTACTTACCAAATTCAACAGGACAACTCCAACAACATACGCAATACAGATACAGTATCCATTGTTGTCTTTTATTCTATGAGTGTGACTGCATGTGCTTACCTTTAGTTTGTAACCAAAGATTGTCTGTATCTTCAATTATTGTTTGTCCATGCTCTGCTTTTTTTTTCTTCTCTCAACAAAACCTACCCAAAAAGAAACCCCCATTCCCATCCATTTTACAAACCCTAACCCTCTTCCCCCGGGCTGTGTTGTTTTGCTTGATGTCTGACTAAAATGACATCAATAATTCCACACACTTGCTGGGGAGGATAAGGTCATAGCAGCAACAGGCTGGTGAAGGAATACGAGGATATCTTCTAGACTTACTCAGCTTCAGTACTATATCTTCTAGTAGTAGTAGCCAATGTCAAATAAATTCAACGCAAGTACTAGTTATACTTGCAAGCAAATACTTTACCATTTGTTAGGCTACATTATGGCACTGTTCTAGTGTACTGTCACCTGCTATTTTCTCGATCGTACCGTAACCGTTGTAATGCTACAGTAAGGAGGACAAACAAGGTTTCGTTTTCTTTTTTTCCATAGGCATGCAACTGCCACTGTGTCACACCACTAGTACCACCGCAATGAGGAAATGTCACCCGCCCAGGATTGACAACGTTAATCCCCATTTCACCTGGAGCCAGCCCTGGGCCTAGCCCTAATTTCTAACACAAATTACAGGTAAGATAAGCGTTTGGTGGGAGGTAGTATAATGGAGTATTATTTCGGAGTAGACAAGAGATTGACGGTTGTACTACTAAAGTCCTACGACTGTTCAGGAAAACAAAGTTACTGTTACACCCCCGCCCCCCACCCACCAGACTGAAAAGCAGTAAAAAACAGGTATGGTCAGATAAAGTTGAAAAATATATTTATTTAGCCCTAACAAAATAATCTCCCTCACCCACCCTAACCCCAACGATTGTCTCTGAAACGTCCCAAAACGATCCCAACTCCCAAATCCCACCCCCCAAAAGTCTATAAAAAAAGGGCAAGGGACACTCTACTACTGGAGGGTGCTGGTGCTGGTGCATGATGCGGCATGGGCATCATACTCCTTGCGGAGGGTGGCAAGCTCGGAGCGGAGGACTTAACCAAGTTCTTATATCTCAGGACCTCCTGCTCCAGGTTGGACATGCGGACTCGTAGGCGGCGTTGGCGGTCCTTGCAGCTCCTGTGGGGGGCAGCTGGTATTTCGGTTGCTTGGCGGTGGCGGTCGTCTTTCTTAGCCCGGCTCGGTCCCGCTGGCTTAGTCACGGAGGAGGATGCAGTGGTCACAGTCGAGGATGTCGTTGTTGCCCCGCTCGACTGCGTTTCCTCCTCCTCCTACAGGGCCACCAGCCGCCGATATTCGGCGACTGTGGCCTCCAGCCTCCGTTGCCGGGCCAATCTAGCCTGCTCCCTCCTTGTTGTTGATTTGGAAGGAGCAACTATATGAAGAAAGAAAGACATAGTCTGTAACCAATGCTCCTTATTAATAACACAAAGTGATTGAGCCGAAAGTTGGGTCACAGAGTACAAGTAGCAAATTGAAAGCACAGTACATAACTATTGAGGACAGTATCTATGTAACCTCCCACTTCTGCATCCTTGCTCTAACAGTAGTGGTAGTTTAATGAACTAATTCTACGACCACTATGGACTTCCATTACAGTCGACTATGACAGTACACCAGTCTTATTCTTCTTCTTCTCTCTTGTTTAGGGAAATGGGTACGTTATCTTATGCAAGCCGGCAGAATGACATGGACAGCACAGTGAACTTGCACCCGAGAAAAAAAGTTGCACACCATGATGAGTGAGACAGACTTGCGTTACTGTACCGGTCCAGTACATGCAGGTGGTGAAGCTATTACTTTTCTATTACGGGTGGCACTGAGAATACTCTGTTACAAGGGCTACTGCTTAATTAATTTACCTTTCACCCTACAGTGCAAATGAGTACTAGAAAAGGAAAATGAAGAAGCTAACTAATTTGATTATCTATCACTTCACATGGGACGTATTTAATGACAGATGAGATGACTTTAGGTGCTTTGCTTAATATTGAGTGAACAGTGATACACCCACACATGAATGACGTACTACAAGTAAACTAAAGTTATTAAGAGAGGTACGGAGTGTCCACCGTAATAACCAGATATATGCTGTGAATGCAAACGCAATACAAAGTACTGCTACTATTCATGGTAGTATTGGACACATTTACAATTTCTTTTCCTTGCCTTCCCTGCACTGGAACGGACGTGCGGGTGCGGTGGTACATGCTCTTCAAGGTAACACTTACTTCACCTGGCGACCATCTACTCTCTCTAGATACACATGTGCTATCTAAGAGTCAGAGAATACCATGCTCCAGGCATCCATTCAGTCAAAGTATACGCACACATACAGTTTCTGTTTCACCCACCCAGGCTGCTGTCCTTCCACCCATCCTTGCTTCATCATTGACCCAGCCATGCACCATACCATATTCTTTCCTTCCCAGCCACCTCGGGGGCCAAGCAAACACATATCGTTCTTCTTTGCCAGCCATCATACAAGTTCGCGTCCCACTTACTTACACCCTTCTTTCGCTTTTCGTTCATCCCATCCATCACGTTCGTCTAAGAACTTATTGGGATTCTTCTCACCAAAAACTTCACAGCTAAGTCGAAGTACATTTCGAGGAGGCTACTACCTGGTTGATTTGTAATTGTAATACACCCGTGCAGAAAGCACACTATGCAGTCTTCAATCTCAATAAGTAAGGAATATATAGCTTACCTGTTTCCGCCACCACCGTTTGATCCCCCACAGGAACGTCCGCCGGCTCTTGTACCGCCTCCTCCCCAGAGGCCTCCGAGTCCTGGTCCAACACAGCCACCTCCGCGCTGGCCCCGTCACCAGATGTTACACCTACAAAGTACATTTAAGAATGTTAGAATACACCACTCACTACTATATAATATTTGGTCTAGGAGAAATGTTAAAAAAACAGAATACAATGTAATAATTTGTGACTGTCTACTCCATAGTAAAAATGTCCCATTTTCCAGGGAAGGCTGTTGTCTTGCTGCACTTTTATGCACAACTGATGAATGCTTGCTTTTGATTTTTAACACGCACCACTTTTTCTCCTAACAGACAGAAGCTTGACTCCTGAGTCCTAAGAACACGACCAGGATCAAGTTCAAACCAGGTGAGAGCTCGGCTCGACCACAAGAAATGTGTCCAATTAATCGTCAGCACTAACCACTTTTCCGTTTTCAGTTAAATAGTTTTATGACAAAGTAGATTTTAATAAATGTGTTTACTTTTAATAAAGCTTTTAAACTTAAATAGACTCTGTGGTTTTTGTTCCTCTAGACTAGAGTGGATGAGCTAAAGGTTTTGGAATTTTTGCAAGCATGAGTGCCTCTGACACTTCTTGACTGTGCTGTGACTCCGTACTACTCTCTTGTCCTGCGTACGATAATCTAGAGATCATTGGGGATCTATAATCGGTGACTTCGGGAGCTGAATGACTCTGCCACACTATCTAGTCAGTAAGGAGACAGTGCATAGAGGTATTGCTGAATATAATGGGAGTCCAATGGAATTGCCAAATGTCCAATCTTAGTTAGCTACACAGACAGACTAATAAGAATAGTCTAGTAATACCACAGGGAGTCATATTCGAGGCAGGATAAGAATTTATATCCAGTCTACAAGAAGATCAAAGACGATTTAGAAAAAATCAAATGAGGAACGCTAGGAAAAAATAGGTACTGTTTATTAAAATGTAAACTTACTGGGGCCAGCAAAGGAGCCCTCGCCTGCCCGATCCTGGCCTGCATCCTCAGCACCCTCCTCCTGTGTCCTCTTGCCCTTGGGGGGAGCTGATGTACAACATGAAAGAAAGAAAAACCAGAAAACATGGATGAGATTTTTCAACCAAATCAAACATTTCAAAAGAACAATAACAACATATTTTGGAAAAATAGCAAATAGATAGACAACTATTCCACGGGATCTATCTCATGTGGTATACTACGTTATTCGTATTGCCTGATTTGCGGAACGTTGACTTAGAAAGTTCCTATGTAACTCAATAAACAGACTACTAAAGAGGTTTGCCTAGGCCTGGCACTGCAGGCAGCAGTGCGCAACACGTGACAGACAAAGTCCATCCTGCTTGCAGATCAGTGAATACTCAAACTATCAATCCACCCGCCACCACCGCCACTATTTCTTCTTATAGCCATGTGTCTAAAGGAAGGACTGGACTTCAGTCTGTTGGGGCTGATAGAAGTCCCTTGCGGAAGTTGCGGCTCATTTTCCTCCATTGTTGCGTGCCTTTTCTGACGCAGCGGCAGAACAAAAGACTCGCCATGGTGTTGGTGCGGCGTATATATTAAAAAAAAACACATATGGGCATATGGGCGATGCATCACGTTGTAAAGCCCTGCGCCATCAGGGGGCGTTCCGGCGCAAGGGAGGGCGTACCTGCGCAGGAACGAATCCTAAAAGTGGCTGAGGGAAATCTACAAGATGTCAATCAGTCACTTTTAGGACAATGATGCATGACTCAAACCCTGCGCGCTTGAAGCCGACGTACGGCTTGATGCAGCATTGGGGAGATAGGGTACCCCAGAGCATTGCTGGAGCTGCGCCATCGTTGGCACGCAACTCCAGCAATGCGCTGCCTTTACGGCACAGATGCGTAAGGCTTCTGTGACGTTTTGGGCCAATGGGTGGTGGTGGCATGGCACACAATTACTGCCGCATCCCTGCTACTTTGCAGGGATGCGCCGGTAATTGAAAATATGACCCTTACTGTCTAGCATTACGCAGTTCTTTTCTTTACACTACACTCATACATAATTTCTCAGGCCGATGAAATGCTTCTGAACACAACATACAAAACAAAGAAGCATAGTAGCAAGCAAGGCTACTGAGAAGGAGAGCAGTGCACCTGAAATGCATAGAAGATTTTGAAATATAATTTACCTCAATGTAATCGGCAGCATTATTGCTCTTGGTAAAGAACAAAGATTTGCAAATAACAGAGCAGGATAAAACAGTGTAGTAAATGTACTACTACTTCTACTCACCAAGCCCGGGGACCTCTACGCCGAGCGCGTCCAGCAAGTCCCGCTCCCGGTCCATGACATCGGTCCAGCGGTGGGTGGCCTGGTTATATGTGCGCCGGACCCCAGAGATCTTGTACATGGCCCGGCACACCTTCTCCCACCGCTTGCGACGCTCCCGGATGCCACAGCCGGTCGCGATCTTGCCGCCTCCCAGGATCGTCTTGGGGAGGCGGCGCTGGACATGGAAGATCAGTGCCGCCACTTCCTCCGCGCTGAAGATCTCCCTCGGGACCACTTGCTCCCCCCTTAAACGCCCGCACGGGAGCCGGGCACGGGGTGCGGGACCCTTCCCCTTCTCAGGGTGCTTCCCGGCTCCCTTTACCATGGTCTGGGCAGAAATAGAGTTAAATGATAAACAAGAAATAGAATAGTGAAGAAGAAAAGAAAAGAGTTTAAAAAAGTAGTTTAAAAGTAACTAAAAGCTGCAGAAAACACAAAAATATAGAGCTAGAAAAATAGAGGGATAGAGAGATAATAAGTAAAATTAGATCAAAAAAACTTCAAACAAGCAAAGGATGGCAGAGATTGAGAGAGGATAGAGAAAGCATGCCCAGAACCATAGCAATGAATGAGAAACAAGATGGCCGCGCCCGTTTACGACCGCGTGGGTAAGTTCGCGCGAGATTTTCCTTGCGAGTACGCGCGAAATTGTACTAGCGAGCAGCACACTTTGCGAGATTACACATAGCGGGCGGAAACGGAATTACGTCACGCCAACAAGATGGCCGCGCCCGTGTACGACCGATAGGGTAACTTGGCAAACGTATAGCTAGAAGCGCCTCGCGAACACGCGCAAGATCACGCGAACATACACGTCGCAAAAAAAACAATTTTGTATTCGCACGTATTCGCGGCTTCCGAAATCGATCTCGCACGGATTCGCGCCCCAAAAAACGCGCGAAATTGCAGAAAAAAACGATTTTAGCTAAACTGAAAGCAATGAGCAGGTGCAAAAGTTCAAACTTAACATTAGTAACATTCAAGGTAGTGCTTCCTGATGGGCCCCTCCAAAGTTTGCAACTATTCTATGACCCTGCTATGACCCAAACAGCAGGCTCATAGAATAGCTACAAGTAGACCATAAAGGTCCTGTGAAAAAAAAATTTCACTGCAACAAAAAGCAAATTACAGATAAGGAAGGAAGCAGGTGCCAGCCAGACTGGAACTTTCAAAATTACTGACACATTAATGAAACACAAATTAATTGATGGCAGTTGAAGAAGGGCAGGTGTGCTTGCTTTTTTCAACCACCATAATCTACAGTGATAAATAAACCTAATGGGTGGCAGTGAGGATGTACCAGAGGGTGGCATGGGTGTCCCAGAGGGTGGCAGTGGTGAAACAGAGGGTGCTGTGAACCTGTGATGATAAACCAGACGTTGAAACAACATAGTCGCGGCCGTTGCGAGCCGAAAAGTAAGTTCGCAATTGCGAACTTGTCCCAAAATCGGCGCGAACGCGCGCCAACACAAAAAACGGGAAACTCCGCAAATCCGCTAGAGTTCGCGGATCTTCGCGGATTGCGAATCCGTAAATCCGCAAGTTCGCGTACGCGAGATCCGCTAGATCCGCCCATGCTTACTCCTCTATGCATTGCACCCTTCTCCTCTCTGTCTTGCACCATTCTCCCCTCCGCCTTGCGCCCTTCTCCCCCTCCCCCTTGCACCCTTTCCCCTGGCAACCTTTTCCACCTTGCACCCTTCTCCCCCTCTGTCTTGAACCCTTCTCCCCCTCCGCCTTGCACCGCCCCCCGCCTTGCACCCTTATCCCCTCTGCCTTGCACCCTTCTCCACCTTGAACCCATATCGCCCTTTGCCTTGCACCCTTCTCTGCTTTGCACCCTTCTGCCCCTCCCCCTTGCCCCCTTCTCCCCTCTTCACTGCACCCTTCTCGCCCTCCCCCTTACACCCTTCTCCCCCTCCCCCTTGTACCCTTCTCCACCTCCGCCTTGCACCCTTTTCTGCCTTGTACCATTCTCCACTCTAGCTTGCACCATTCTCCCCTCTGCCTTGAACCCTTCTCCCCTCTGCCGTGCACCCTTCTCCCCTCTGCCGTGCACCATTCTCCCCTCTGCCTTGTACCCTTCTCCTCTATGCATTGCACCCTTCTCCTCTCTGTCTTGCACCATTCTCCCCTCCGCCTTGCGCCCTTCTCCCCCTCCCCCTTGCACCCTTTCCCCTGGCAACCTTTTCTACCTTGCACCCTTCTCCCCCTCTGTCTTGAACCCTTCTCCCCCTCCGCCTTGCACCACCCCCCCCGCCTTGCACCCTTCTCCCCCTCTGCCTTGCACCCTTCTCCACCTTGAACCCATATCCCCCTTTGCCTTGCACCCTTCTCTCATTGCACCCTCCTGCCCCTCCCCTTTGCCCCCTTCTCCCCTCTGCCTTGCACCCTTCTCGCCCTCCCCCTTACACCCTTCTCCCCCTCCCCCGTGTACCCTTCTCCACCTCTGCCTTGCACCCTTTTCTACCTTGCACCATTCTCCCCTCTAGCTTGCACCATTCTCCCCTCTGCCTTGCACCCTTCTCCCCTCTGTCTTGCACCCTTCTCCTCTCTGCCTTGCACCATTCTCCCCTCTGCCTTGCACCCTTCTCCCCTCTGCCTTGCACCCTTATCCCCTCTGCCTTGCACCATTCTCCCCTCAGCCATGCACCCTTCTCCCCTCTGCCTTGCACCATTCTCCCCTCTGCCTTGCACCATTCTCCCCTCTGCCTTGCACCCATCTCCCCTCTGCCTTGCACCCATCTGCCCTCTGCCTTGCACCCTTCTCCTCCATACCTTGCACCCTTCTTCTCTCTGCCTTGAACCCTTCTCCCCTCCCCCTTGCACCCTTCTTCGCCTCTGCCTTGCACCCTTCTCTACCTTGCACCCTTTCCTCTCTGCCTTGCACCCTTCTCCTCTCTGCCTTGCACCCTTCTCACCCTCCCCCTTGCACCCTTCTCCCCCTCCACCTTGCGCCCTTATCTACCTTGCACCCTTCTCCCCTCTGCCTTGCACCATTCTCCCCTCTGCCTTGCACCCTTCTCCCCTCTGCCTTGCACCTTTCTCCCCTCAGCCTTGCACCCTTCTCTCCCTCCGCCTTTCACCCTTCTCTACCTTGCACCATTCTCCTCTCTGCCTTGCACCCTTCTCGCCCTCCCCTTGCACCCTTCTCCCCCTCCGCCTTGCACCCTTCTCTACCTTGCACCATTCTCCTCTCTGCCTTGCATCCTTCTCTCCCTCCGCCTTGCACCCTTCTGTACCTTGCACCCTTCTCCTCTCTGCCTTGCATCTGTCTACTCTCTGTCTTGCACCCATCTCCCCTCGGCCTTGCACCCTTCTCCCCTCAGCCATGCACCCTTCTCCCCTCTGCCTTGCAGCCTCCTCCCCTCTGCCTTGCACCCTTCTGCCCTCGGCCTTGCACCCTTCTCCCCCTCTGCCTTTCACCCATCTCCCTCTCAGCCTTGCACCCTTCTCCCCTTCTACCTGGCAACCTTCTCCACCTTGCACCCTTCTCGCCCTCTGCCTTGCACCCTTCTCTCCCTCTGCCTTGCACCCTTCTACCCCCTCGCCTTGCACCCTTCTCCCCTCTGCCTTGCACCCTTCTCCACCTTGAACCCATATCCCCCTTTGCCTTGCACCCTTCTCTGCTTTGCACCCTTCAGCCCCTCCCCCTTACCTTCTTCTCCCCTCTTCACTGCACCCTTCTTGCCCTCCCCCTTACACCCTTCTCCCCCACCCCCTTGTACCCTTCTCCACCTCCGCCTTGCACCCTTTTCTGCCTTGTACCATTCTCCACTCTAGCTTGCACCATTCTCCCCTCTGCCTTGCACCCTTCTCCCCTCTGTCTTGCACCCTTCTCCCCTCTGCCTTGCACCATTCTCCCCTCTGCCTTGCACCCATCTCCCCTCTGCCTTGTACCCTTCTCCACCTCCGCCTTGCACCCTTTTCAACCTTGCACCATTCTCCCCTCTAGTTTGCACCATTCTCCCCTCTGCCTTGTACCCTTCTGCCTTCTGTCTTGCACCCTTCTCCCCTCTGCCTTGCACCATTCTCACCTCTGCCTTGCACCATTCTCCCCTCTGCCTTGCACCCTTCTCTCCTCTGCCTTGCACCCTTCTCCCCTCTGCCTTGCACCCATCTCCCCTCTGCCTTGTACCCTTCTCCTCTCTACCTTGCACCCTTCTCCTCTTTGCCTTGAACCCTTCTCCCCTCCCCCTTGCACCCTTCTCCCCTCCGCCTTGCACCCTTCTCTACCTTGCACCCTTCTCCTCTCTGCCTTGCACCCTTCTCCTCTCTGCCTTGCACCCTTCTTGCCCTCCCCCTTGCACCCTTCTCCCCCTCCACCTTGCGCCCTTATCTACCTTGCACCTGTCTCCCCTCTGCCTTGCACCCTTCTCACCCTCCCCCTTGCACCTTTCTCCCCCTTGTACCCTACTCCACCTCCACCTTGCACCCATTTCTACCTTGCACCATTCTCCCCTCTGCCTTGCACCCTTCTCCCTTCTGCCTTGCACCCTTCTCCCCTCTGCCTTGCACCCTTCCCCCCTCTGCCTTGCACCATTCTCCCCTCTGCCTTGCACCCTTCTCCCCTCTGCCGTGCACCCTTCTCCCCTCTACCGTGCACCTTTCTCCCCTCTGCCTTGCCCCCTTCTCCTCCATGCCTTGCACCCTTCTCCTCTCTGCCTTGCACCCTTCTTCCCCTCTGCCTTGCACCCTTCTCCCCTCCACCTTGCACCCTTCTCCCCCTCTGCCTTGCACCCATCTCCCCTCAGCCTTGTACCCTTCTCCCCTTCTACCTTGCAACCTTCTTCACCTTGCACCCTTCTCCCCCACCTTGCACCCTTCTCCCCCTCTGCCTTGCACCCTTCTCCACCTTGAACCCATATCCCCCTTTGCCTTGCACCCCTCTCTGCTTTGCACCCTTCTGCCCCTCCACCTTGCACCCTTCCCCCTGGCAACCTTTTCCACCTTGCACTCTTCTCCCCCTCTGCCTTGAACCCTTCTCCCCCTCTGTCTTGCACCCTTCTCCCCCCGCCTTGCACAGTTCTCCCCCTCTGCCTTGCACCCTTCTCCACCTTGAACCCATATCCCCCTTTGCCTTGCATCCTTCTCTGCTTTGCACCCTACTGCCCCTCCCCCTTGCCCCTTCTCCCCTCTGCCTTGCACCCTTCTCGCCATCCCCGTGTACCCTTCTCCACCTCCGCCTTGCACCCTTTTCTACCTTGCACCATTCTCCCCTCTAGCTTGCACCATTCTCCCCTCTGCCTTGCACCCTTCTCCCCTCTGTTTTGCACCCTTCTCCCCTCTGCCTTGCACCATTCTCCCCTCTGCCTTGCACCATTTTCCCCTCTGCCTTGCACCCTTCTCCACCTTGAACCCATATCCCCCTTTGCCTTGCATCCTTCTCTGCTGTGCACCCTACTGCCCCTCCCCCTTGCCCCTTCTCCCCTCTGCCTTGCACCTTTCTCGCCATCCCCGTGTACCCTTCTCCACCTCCGCCTTGCACCCTTTTCTACCTTGCACCATTCTCCCCTCTAGCTTGCACCATTCTCCCCTCTGCCTTGCACCCTTCTCCCCTCTGTTTTGCACCCTTCTCCCCTCTGCCTTGCACCCTTCTCCACCTCCGCCTTGCACCCTTTTCTACCTTGCACCATTCTCCCCTCTAGCTTGCACCATTCTCCCCTCTGCCTTGCACCCTTCTCCCCTCTGTTTTGCACCCTTCTCCCCTCTGCCTTGCACCATTCTCCCCTCTGCCTTGAACCATTTTCCCCTCTGCCTTGCACCCTTCTCCCCTCTGCCTTGCACCCATCTCCCCTCTGCCTTGCAGCCTTCTCCCCTCTGCCTTGCACCCTTCTGCCCTCGGCCTTGCACCATTCTCCTCTCTGCCTTGCACCCTTCTGCTCTGCCTTGCACCCTTCTCCCCTCTTCGATGCTCCCTTCTCCTCTCTGCCTTGCACCCTTCTCATCTCTGCCTTACACCCTTCTCCCCTCTGCCTTGCTCGCTTCTACCCTCTGCCTTGCACCCTTCCCCCCTTGGCCTTGCACCCTTATCCCCTTCTCCTCTCTGCCTTGCACCCTTCTCCCCTCTGCCGTGCACCCTTCTCCCCACTGCTTTGCACCCTTCTCCCCCTCTGCCTTGCAGCCTTCTCTACCTTGCACCATTCTCCTCTCTGCCTTGCACCTTCTCCCCCTCCACCTTGCACCCTTCTCCCCTTCTACCTTGACCCCTTCTCCACCTTGCACCCTTCTCCCCCTCTGCCTTGCACCCTTCTCCCCCTCAGCCCTGCACCCTTCTCCCCCCGCCTTGCACCCTTCTCCCCCTCTGCCTTGCACCCTTCTCCACCTTGAACCCATATCCCCCTTTACCTTGAGTCCTTCTCTGCCTTGCACACTTCTGCCCCTCTCCCTCGCCCCATCTCCCCTCTGCCTTGCACCCTGCTCTTTCTCCCATTGCACCCTTCTCCCCTCCCCCTTGTACCCTTCTCCACCTCCACCTTGCTCCCTTTTCTACCTTGCACCATTCTCCCCTCTAGCTTGCACTATTGTCCCCTCTGCCTTGCACCCTTCTCCCCCCTGCCTTGCACCATTCTCCCCTCTGCCTTGCATCCTTCTCCCCTCTGCCTTGCACCATTCTCCCCTCTGCCTTGCACCCTACTCCCCTCTGCCTTGCACCCTTCTCCCCTCTGCCTTGCACCCATCTCCCCACTGCCTTGCACCCTTCTCCTCTCTGCCTTGCACCCTTCTCCACTATGCCTTGCACCCTTCTCGCCCTCCCCCTTGTGCCCTTCCCCCTCCGCCTTGCGCCCTTCTCTACCTTGCACCCTTCTCCCCTCTGCCTTGCACCATTCTCCCCTCTGCCTTGCACCCTTCTCCCCTCTGCCTTGCACCCTTCTCCTCTCTGCCTTGCACCATTCTCCCCTCAGCCTTTCATCCTTCTCCCCTCTGCCTTGCGCCACAGGGCGTGTTTGCACACATGTCACCTCAGGCCCCGCCCTCTTCCTTCACTATTGTGCAAAGTATTCCTCTAAAATCAGCAGAACTACGAATTCCAATTTACTCACCTGTTATCACGAGAGACCTCAGTGCGGCATCTTTGAGCCCAGTACGGACCCTGAAAAGTCAATCTAAGCGTACTTACCAGTAACTTGTATTTCCTTCCATAGGAATCTATTGTGTGGTTTTCACCAGAAAAGTTTCTAAGTGTCTATTTTTGAAACGTACAACTATTCCTCAAAAATCAGCCGAACTACGAATTCTGATTTACTCACCTGTTATCAGGAGAGACCTCAGTGCTGCATCTTTCAGTCTACTACTGATCCTGAAAAGTAATTCTAACCGTACTTACAGTAACTTGAATTTCCTTCCATAGACTAACATTGAGTGGTTTTACTTGGAAATTCATCTGTGTGTGGAGCTTTGGAACTTAAAAAAATTCCTCTAAAATCAGCCGAGCTACGAATTCCGATTTACTCACCTATTATCAGGAGAGACCTTAGTGCTGCATCTTTCAGTCCACCACTGATCCTGAAAAGTAATTCTAACCATACTTACAGTAACTTGAATATCCTTCCATAGGTTAACATTGACTGGTTTCACTTGGAAATTCTTCTAAGTGTGAAGTTTTGGAACTTTAAAACATCCTCTAAAATCCGCCAAATTCCGATGTACTCACCTGTTATCAGGAGAGACCTCAGTGCTGCATCTTTCAGCCCACTACTGATCCTGAAAAGTAATTGTAACCATGCTTCCCAGTAACTTGAATTTCCTTCCATAGGATATAATTGCCTGATATATAATATATATATATATAAATTAAAAAAATATATAAAATAAAAAAACAAATATTACAATTAAAAACATTTTAAAACCATTTTATTTCAATTGATATCAAAAATATGTAATGAAATTTAAAAAATAAAATATCTAAAAATAAATAGTTAAAAACAATGTAGTAAATCAGTATAAAAAGATAACAATTAATACATTTAAAAATTATCATTTACAAAACCTTAGAAATTCACTGAAAAAACCATAGGTTTCAGCCACGTTATAGTTAGAAATTACCATTTAAAAAACCTTAGAAATTCACTGAAAAACCATAGGTTTCACACATCACATCAGTGATGTCATGAGTGATGTCACTGACCATGTCATGAGTGATGTAATATGTGACATCATCAGCAGTGCATTGTGGGCGCGCGAGGTATAATTAGCTGAACTAACTATAATGGGGGAATTTCAATGGTTTTGTATGAGTGAAATGTCCAGCTAACTATACCATGTGTGAAACCTATGTTTTTTTTCAGTGAATCCGCAACATTCTATTGGGAATAACTCTGGCACCAATTTAGGAATTTGCGTGTAATTTTCCAAAATTTTGGCCAGCTCCGCTCCGCTCCTTCCCTTGAAGTTTCGGGGGGATTCGTGAAGTGGGGGCTGAGAAAAAAGGGGGGTCCCAAAACGTGTTTTCCCCATGTTAATTTCTATAGGACGGTCTGACAAGTGCACAGCCCGAACCGCTAATTGGAATTACGCCAAACTTGGCAAAATTGTAGGGACTGGTACGCAGATGTGCCTTTGCTATGTTTGGTGAAAATTGCTTCAGTGTTTTTTTTGTAAATTAACTTCAAAAACACATATATATCTATAGGCGCGGTCCGAGCGCTCACTGGTACGCGTACCGGGAGCGCACCCAGCGCGCTACGGGAGTGCGCGAGCGGAAAGCTGATTGGCTGTCGGGTGTCTCTCAACATTCTAAACAGTCCGGAGAGTCCGCCATCTTGTGTCTCGGTAGAATCGAGACACAAGAAGTGAAAAAGAAAGGGGGAAATTATTAAAAGGGGGCAGGGTAGACACCCCCTGACCCCCTAGGTTTTGTGAGGGGGGCCTAGAAGGACCCTGAAGGGCAAAAAAACTTTTTTTTAAAATTTTCGCGGGGTAAGCGCTGGGTGCGTTCCCGGGTACGCTCTCCGGTACGCGCACCCTGAGCGCACCACAGGGAAAAACAGTGTAAAAAAAAGAGTAAAACAATAAAGTAGAGTCTTTAGAGGAAAGTGATGCATTGCTAGAGTGTGTCACAAAAGTGACGCAACTCCAGCAATGCATCCTTTCACATGGGGCCAGCCCCATTCGAAAGGGCCTGCGTCAGTCTTACGCCTGCTGTGAGGCAGGCGCAAGATTTTGACGCAACTGCGTCCTAAAAGTGTCACAGTGAAATCTCATAGATTTCACTGCGTCACTTCTACGACCCTTCCTTGCGTCAATACGCCCCCTTTGAATACATTACACCTGGCGCAGGTATAATGTGGCGCAGGGGTTTACAAAGTGACACATCTACCTAGATGCGTCACTTTGTAAATATGACTCAACAAGGTGCATTTTTTACACCACTGGTGCGTCACAAAAAGTGACGCACCGGCGGCGTAAAAGTGACGCATGGCCTCATAAATGAGGCCCTCAGTCTTCTACTCTCACTTTTTCTTTCACTTTCTCTGTCTCTTCACTCTCTTACTCACCTTGTCTCACACTCACTTGTCTTTATCCAGTCTGTATCTCCACTCTTTCCTAAACATCACTGCTCTTTTCTTACCCTTCCACACCCCCGTTCCTTTACTACATTTTCTTAACTTATCCTCATTCCCCATGTTCACTCTCCTTCTCCTCACTCTCCTTCCCCACACTCACCTTCTTTCAGTCCCCCTACTTCACTTCCCTTCCCATCTCGTCCCTTTCTTTGCTTTCTCTCTCATTTTACTCTCCTCTCTCACTGCACACCACTTCAGTTACTCTTTTTAATTTTTTTAAGAATACAGCTCTTTTATGAAAATTGGAGGTAGTTCTAAAAAGAACTTTTTTTCTTCTTTTTTCTTTTTTTTCAACAAAAACAAAAACAGGGAATGGCAAACTGCTCAACAGGAGCAAAAAAAATAAACAAAATTAGGGCTGGGGACGGCAGCGGTGGTTCTCTAATGCACGAACAATGTTCAAAATACTTTGTTCCCCGTAACAAAGTAGAGCATCACAATGTTTGCATTTAATTGTGGCCTCATTAAAAACAGGCTGAATATTTGGGATGAGCTTTTCTGGTCGCCCCCTCACCGAAACAGTTGCTCCTCCAGTTGAAGTAGAAGCACCATCCCTTGATGCTTCTCGTGCCAGAGCCCTGACACTCTCCCGGGCATAGTTCTGGGGGTTCCTCCTCTGCACATGACGAATCATAGTTGAATTACCAAAACTGTACTTCTTTCGGGGGTCTCCACGGGAAAGTACAGTTTGGCAGATTTTGCAGTCAACTTTTGGTGCATTTACTTTTTTATGACCCTCAGGTATATACATTTTTTTCCAGATAAAATGTTCTTTCACCTTCGGCTGAGGAGGCTCTTCATCGATGAAACCATCTGACTCCTCACTGCTGCTGGATGCTCTGGCAGCCATTCTCTCCACAAATTCTTAGCACAGAAAAAAAGAGGTCTTGCTCTCACAAAAGTGAAAGAAGAAGTGAAGGAAAGGGTGGGGTTTTCATTAGTTGTAAAAAAAACTGTTAACAACCAATGAAAAGAGTTATTTTAAGGTCACATGACTTGACACGCTTACGCTGCGCGCACCAGAGCGCTTTCGGGGGCGCTTAGGCGGCGCGAACGTAGGCGCTTTCGGGGGCGCTTACGCGGCGCGAGTCAGTGACGTTTTGGTAGCTTTAGGGAAATGCAAAATCATTTTCATTTGGAAAATAAAAAATACTGCTTTTATAAGTATGGTACTGAATGTCTTGCATTATTATTTAGTTTTCATACATGTTTTTTTTTACGAACGCAGAAATAGCGCTCTCGCTGCGCTCTCGGGAGAATTTGCCGGTGCGCGCACCTTGAGCGCTCCAAGGCAAAATGATACAGGTAAGCTTACCGGTGCGCGCACCCTGAGCGCACCAGGAAAAAATGATTAAAAAAAATATACATTGAACAAATTATTTTAAAAAAAATATATATATATATAATTAATAGTTATAAAAAACAGCTAAAAAAAACGTAGGTTACAAAGTCGATATACAAAGGAATTATCTTTTAAAAAAAACTATGAAATTCACTGAAAAAACCATAGGTTTTACAAACGTTATAGTTAGGAATTAGCTTTTAAAAAACCTTTGAAATTCACTAAAAAAAACATGGGTTTCATACTCGTTATAGTTAGGAATTAGCATCTAGAAAACCTTTGAAATTCTCTGAAAAAACCAGAGGTTTCACACTCGTTATAGTTAGGAATTAGCATTTAAAAAACCTTTCAAATTCACTGAAAAAAACATAGATTTCACATCAGTTATAGTTATTCTTAACTTCCTCGTTTTGTATTTCATTTTTATCTTATTTTCTTTCCCCTGTTTTTAATGGGCTTCCACCTACCTGCACTATAATTGTGGCTTGCACCGCGCTTGGCGGGTCCCGGCTCCTGTGGGTGTGTGTTACCGGCAACTCCGTTTTTGCAGCGGCCATTTTGGGTGAGGGTAGGTTTCAGGCTCTGGGGTGCACGCTCTAGCGTTTCTGGCAATTGACCTCCTCTTAAGGGAGGTAACCAGGGGGCTCTGTCTTGCCACCTGATGTCCTGCAGATTAGAGGACACGAGACTTCGCTGGGCGCCTCATTGCTTAGCGCTCAGTTGTGGCGCTTGGTTGTGAATTTACAGCGCTATTCTTAACTTCCTCGTTTTGTATTTAATTTTCATCTTATTTTCTTTCCCCTGTTTTTAATGGGCTTCCACCTACCTGCACTATAATTGTGGCTTGCACCGCGCTTGGCGGGTCCCGGCTCCTGTGGGTGTGTGTTACCGGCAACTCCGTTTCTGCAGCGGCCATTTTGGGTGAGGGTAGGTTTCAGGCCCTGGGGTGCACGCTCTAGCGTTTCTGGCAATCGACCTCCTCTTACGGGAGGTAACCAGGGGGCTCTGTCTTGCCACCTGATGCCCTGCAGATTAGCGGACACGAGACTCCGCTGGGCGCCTCATTGCTTAGCGCTCAGTTGTGGCGCTTGGTTGTGAATTTACAGCGATATTCTTAACTTCCTCGTTTTGTATTTCATTTTTATCTTATTTTCTTTCCCCTGTTTTTAATGGGCTTCCACCTACCTGCACTATAATTGTGGCTTGCACCGCGCTTGGCGGGTCCCGGCTCCTGTGGGTGTGTGTTACAGGCAACTCCGTTTTTGCAGTGGCCATTTTGGGTGAGGGTAGGTTTCAGGCTCTGGGGTGCACGCTCTAGCGTTTCTGGCAATCAACCTCCTCTTAAAGGAAGTCATGCCTACGCGCAGCGATAACGCGCAGCAGGAACGCCGGATCACCGCCGGAGTCACGCCAGAGTCCAGCCCGTCTGCGCCCGTCAGCGTCCCGGAGGCGGCGGAGCGGCGGGAGGGCCTGGCTTCATAGGGTTCCATTTCTCTGGGGAGTATGGTTTGCTATTCATCGAGGGAACTCCGCGCCATGCAAAAAATTTCTTGCGCGTGTCGACCCGTTTTTCCGGGTTGTTTTAGGGGAAAACGGTTCTGTCCTTGGTGTGGTTGGTCGCCTGGTTATGCCCCCGCCACCTCACTGCGGAGAGGTGAGGATCGTGTGAAACATCGTTGTCTATTGCTTAACACGAGATCAGTAGGTAGGCATGCCCTGGAGATCTTTGACCTCCTTGTTAGGGAAAAACCATTATGTCTTCTGCTGACTGAAACTTGGCTGGGGGAGATGTCCAATCCAGACATTATGGCGGCTATTCCACCGGACTATAATATCTTTCGTCAAGATAGAGCCAAGGGAAGGGGAGGTGGGGTGGCAGTGGTGGTAAAGAAGATAGCTTCCTGCTCTAGTCTTCCCTTGGAAACAATCGCAGGATCTGAATCTCTCGCCTTCCCCATTAGGTTGACCCCGCAACAAGCCCTGAAAGGTTTGCTGGTATACAGACCTCCTGGACCAGTGGGTTCTTTTTTTGAGGACCTCCAGGTTGCCATCTCGGGACTGGCTTTGAGTGCGCAGCACTGTTTACTGGCGGGTGATTTTAATTTTCATATGGAGGTGGGTGAGGACTTGGATTCGAACAAATTGTTTGATATTACGGCTCCTCTCGGCCTTGTCCCTTTTCTTGTGGGCCCCACACACAATAAGGGACACACCTTGGATCAGGTCTTTTCCTCGGTCCCTCTAGTGGATATTGAGCTTCTCCCGGTGCTTTGGACCGACCACAGGCTGGCCAAGTTTTCTGTACTGGGCAGCGAGCAATCACCCAGCAGCGCTCCTAGACAGTATGGCTCTGCTTCGAGGGCACTGCACAGAGTGACGCCTGAGCTGTTAGCTCAGGCTTCTGTGGACCATCCGTGCCCCCTCTCAGGTGACTTAGAGCAGGACGTAGAGTCCATGCAGGTGTGGCTGCTGGAGAGGCTGAATGACCTAGCCCCCGCAATGGACCCTCGGGCCACGGCTAAGCGGTTTTCTGCTCCGTGGTTCACTGAGGCATTGTGCGCCACTCGGCGCCAGTGTAAGGTGGCTGAGAGGGCGTGGCGCCTCCAGTATGACTTGGAGGCCAGACTTGCTTACAGGACAGTGGTCAAAGCTTACCATCGCGACATTCTCCGTGAGAAAAAGGCCTATCTTGCCAGGAGGATAGAGGCTGCCTCTAACTCCTGCAAAGAGATCTTTACTGTGGTGAGGGAGTTCACGGCCCCCAGATCCAACTTGCCCCGAATAGCGCCATCTGAGTCGTGGGTCTGCGATCTTGCCAAGTTCTTCACGGACAAGATTAAATCTATTCAGGACTCCTTTACAGAGAGGTCTGTTGAAGTGTCTTCTAGCATAGTGGCCGGACTTGTTCCGTTGACCACTCGGGATGCTGTTCTGATGGAGTTTCCTTCTGTCTCCTCCGATGCTTCCCTTGCACTTCTGGCCAATCTTAAATCTGGCTCGCCATTAGACCCCTGTCCGGCCAAATTTTTGGCCAGGGTGGCGGCTGTGGTTAACCCATTGGTCAACTCTCTCCTGAACCTGATCTTGAGTGAGGGGAGGGTCCCGCGGTCCTGGAAAAGGGCTATGGTGATTCCCCTCCTCAAGAAGCCTGGGTTAGACGCAGAGGTGCTGGCCAATTACAGCCCAATTTCTCTCCTCCCGGCGCTGGCTAAAATCACGAAGAAACATGTGCATGGCGTTCTTTCTAGCTTTCTAGAATTTAATGACCTGCTGCACCCCTCGCAATCCGGTTTCCGTCCTAATTTAAGTACAGAGACGGCACTCTTGGAGGTGTCAGAGGTCATCAGGGAGACACTGGATTCAGGAGGCAAGGCCATGCTTGTCATGCTTGATCTGTCGGCGGCCTTTGACACCGTCCCCCATGAGGCACTCCTCGACAGACTTTATGACATCGGTCTGAGGGGGACGGTGTTCAATTGGTTTACATCTTTTCTTGAGGGCCGCCGACAAACGGTCTGGGCCTCCCCGAGCTCCGCTGAGATGCCGCCTTTGGGAGTCGGAGTTCCGCAGGGCTCTGTGTTGAGCCCGACTATTTTTAACATCTTTATGACCCCTCTGGCGGCACTGGTGGAGTCCTTTGGGGCCCAGATCGTGTCCTACGCTGATGACACTCAACTGCTCTTCACGTGTAGGAAAGATCAGGCTTTTGATGGAGAGAGCATTCGGGGCTGTTTAGGGATGGTCTTCAACTGGTTTCAGCAGCCTCAAAGCTAATTCCAACAAATCGGAGGTACTGTTCTTTGGTTGTTCCTTGGACCCTGACTGGCTGGCCTGGTGGCCAATGGATATGTGTCCCCCTGCTCAGGCATCCCAGGTGGCAAAAAACCTGGGAGTTAAGATTGATAATAATCTGACGCTGAGATCACATATTCTTGGTTTGACAGGCACTTGCTTTGGCATTCTTAAGATGCTCCGGAAGTTCCTGCCTCTGCTCACAGAAGAGCATAGAAAGATCACTGTGCAAGCCTTAATTGGCTCTAGACTGGACTATGCCAACATCCTCTATTTAGGTCTTCCGGACTATCTTGTTCAGCGGCTGCAGGTTGTGCAGAACTCTGAGGCTCGCGCCATCTTCGGCCTCCATAGGCGAGCGAGAGCATCCGGGTTGGTACAGTCGCTTCATTGGCTGCCCATCCGGAAGCGGATTATGTTTAAAGCGTTGACCCTGGCTCACAAAGCGCTTTTTGGCTCTGGAGCAAGGTATTTACAGCGCAGGCTCGTCTTTTATCGCCCGGTCCGATCTCTGCGGTCGGAATCTTTGTTTTTGGCCGTGGTCCCCCGAGTGAGGAAGGCCCGGACCGGGGGTCGCTCCTTTAGTTTGAGGGCCCCTCAGTTGTGGAACACCTTGCCTCTGGCCTTGCGGCGCACACCTAATCTGCTCCTGTTCAGGAAGAGCCTCAAGACCTGGCTTTTTAACCTTTAGGTGGTCTTTCTTTCCCCTGTCTGTTTTTGTTTCATGGTGTTATGTTTTTTACACTGAGCGCCGGAACACTCTTATTGAGTAGCCGTGCGCTATAGAAATAAAATTTAACATAACATAACATAACATAACATAAAATAACATAACATAACATAACATAACATAACATAGTTACTCATACAAAACCATTGAAATTCCCATGTTATAGTTAGTTGGACTCACTATAACTCGCGCGCCCACAATCCACTGCTGATGATGTCACATATTACATCATTCATGACATGGTCAGTGACATCACTGATGACATCTGATTATTTTCTGCTTTGCTATTAATGGTCATCTATATTATTTGATTTGAATTTATTCAGTTGACTGTTCTATTTTCACAAATATTAAGCAGTTTGTCTTAAGTCGAACTTTAAATGATTACAAGTTTGTGCATTAAGCTGAAATAATGTATCAAATTCCTTAACAGTACCTTTCTAAAATGGCGTTTGTTTGTAGACCACAAGCAAAACTAGAAACATTGGTCTGTCATTTGTTTTCACACTGTTTTCACTGTGAGGGCGTGCACTTTATTGATTTGTCCCACTTCAATGTTAACTATAAAATGGCTAAGCTTTCTGAGCGTGTTATGTGAGCAAGCTCCCTTGAGGAGTGAAACGCGTCGTCGGATGGACATTTGTCCTTTAATCTAAAAGAATAAACTTACTCTGCTGCTACCTATTTGAGGACTCATATCGTTTTTTGGACTATTTACTCACTGGAGTAACGAGGCTGGTTGGAGGTCCACACCTGGTGTGTTTCCGTGTTTTATTGGCGGAACAGGAAAAATATTTTTATATATATATATATATATATATACTACTACTATTATAAAGAGAGAGCTGAAACCTTTGGGGCGGGTAATCTCATGAAGTACAGCACCAATCACAACACCCAATACAGCATTGTAAAGGGGAGTTGCAGCAGATGGACATAGGCTAAACAGCTGGTCACCATATACATTAGAAAGGTCAAAAAACCTTAGGGGTAAAGAAGTCCCTTGTGGGCGTTGGCGTTATGCTGTCAGCTATGGGCGTGTCAAAGTAGCGATGGGTGTCTCAAACTACACTTCACATTACTCCTTTGAGGGCGTCACCGTTGTCAGAGGGGCATGGCCCAAAACAAATGGGTGCGGCTTTCACTGTGCGAGCCCATTCATGCTCCATTACTGATAAAACTCACAGTACTTGCCGACTTGCCGCGCTAACTGCCGAATTGCCGCGCTAACAAAAACAAAGCTTTACTCATTTGTGAGCCTCGGCGTTGTCAGAGGGGGCAGGCCTAAAAAAAGGGGTGCGGCTTTCAAAAGCGCGGAATTCATTCGGCGCCACATTCACGCCTTTATGGGTGTCACCGTTGTCAGAGGGGCCTGGCACAAAAACAAAAAAAATATGCGCGGATTTCACTGTGCGCGCGCATTCATGCTCCATTACTGATAACACTCACAGTACTTGCGGCGCTAACAAAAAGAAACATTTACTCATTTGTGAGCCTCAGCGTTCTCAGAGGGGGCCGGCCTTAAAAAAGTTGCGCGACTTTCAGAAACGTGGAATTCACTCGGCGCCACATAAATTAGGATTTACGATTACAATCATCGCACACATTACATTTCATCCCCGGACAGCGTCGGGACGGGCTGCTAGTTTATATATATATATATATATATATATATATATATATGCAAAAAAGAAGGAGAGAACTCTGGGTAGGTCTCAGTTTAGGTGGAAAGCAGCTCCTTTTAGAGCACTCTCAACACCAGCGACACTCTAGATCTGCTCACCTCAAATGTCTGTTTTTCTATCAAAGTTTTTAAGCATAGGATTAGACAGTGCTATCCATGCCGAGATAGAAAATGACAAAGTCTTTCGCCATTTAAACAGCAAAGTCTTTAAGCATAGGACTAGTACAGTGCAGTCCTTGCCGAGCTGTCAAATAACAAAAGCCATTTATCACTCCAGGCACAATATTACAGCTTTGAATTGGTAAAATACCAACTCAAGCCAACCTGAAATGATTAAAAGCAACCCCTGACACAGTGTTTCGCTCTAATTAGAGCTCTTCAGAGAGGTATAGCTTTGTCCAGACACAAGGGAGCACCCAGTATTAAGTCAAAACAAAACCCTTACAGGCATAGAGTGACGCATAAATTATGCAAAAAAGAAGGAGAGAACTCTGGGTAGGTCTCAGTTTAGGTGGAAAGCAGCTCCTTTTAGAGCACTCTCAACACCAGCGACACTCTAGATCTGCTCACCTCAAATGTCTGTTTTTCTATCAAAGTTTTTAAGCACAGGATTAGACAGTGCTATCCATGCCGAGATAGAAAATGACAAAGTCTTTCGCCATTTAAACAGCAAAGTCTTTAAGCATAGGACTAGTACAGTGCAGTCCTTGCCGAGCTGTCAAATAACAAAAGCCATTTATCACTCCAGGCACAATATTACAGCTTTGAATTGGTAAAATACCAACTCAAGCCAACCTGAAATGATTAAAAGCAACCCCTGACACAGTGTTTCGCTCTAATTAGAGCTCTTCAGAGAGGTATAGCTTTCCACCTAAACTGAGACCTACCCAGAGTTCTCTCCTTCTTTTTTGCATAATTTATGCGTCACTCTATGCCTGTAAGGGTTTTGTTTTGATATATATATATATATATATATTTATTTATTTATTTATTTATTTATTTATTTATGTATAAGGTGAGATATTTATCAAGGGCCAAAGTGTTGGATTGCGGACGCCTTCATGCAACAGTTTAAACGAATCTATGACATAATATCGACAGACAGAATATCTACATACAAAAATATCGACACAAAAATATCGAAATCAAAAATATCGGAGTCCTATCTTCATAAAGGTAAGTACAAAAATATCGAAAAATTAATATCGTAGTACAAAAATATCGAAAATAAAAATATTGTTTTTTTAAATATATTAATAATAATGTCAAAATAATTTTAAAATACATATAAATTTACAAATATTAAATAAAAACATTAAAACATAATTAAAAAATTAAAACTAATAAATATACATTTAAAATAAATTAAAAACGTAATAATTTAATGTAATTTTTTTTTTTTTATTTCATTTAATTGATTTAATTTCAATATAAATTTATTTTATTTTTACCCTGCACGCCTGTACCTCAAAAACCCAAAACTGACCCTGAACCCTAAAAATACCCCTTTACCCAAAAACCCCAAACTGACCCTGAACCCTAAAAATACCCCTTTACCCAAAAACTGAAAACTGACCCTGAACCCTAAAAATACCCCTTTACCCAAAAACTGAACACTGACCCTGAACCATAAAAATACCCCTTTACCCAAAAACTGAAAACTGACCCTGAACCCAAAAAATACCCCTTTACCCAAAAACTGAAAACTGACCCTGAACACCAAAAATACCCCTTTACCCAAAAACTGAAAACTGACCCTGAACCCAAAAAATACCCCTTTACCCAAAAACTGAAAACTGACCCTGAACCCTAAAAATACCCCTTTACCCAAAAACTGAAAACTGACCCTGAACCCTAAAAATACCCCTTTACCCAAAAACTGAAAACTGACCCTGAACCCTAAAAATACCCCTTTACCCAAAAACTGAAAACTGACCCTGAACACTAAAAATACCCCTTTACCCAAAAACTGAAAACTGACCCTGAACCCAAAAAATACCCCTTTACCCAAGAACTGAAAACTGACCCTGAACCCTAAAAATACTCCTTTACCCAAAAACTGAAAACTGACCCTGAACCCTAAAAATACCCCTTTACCCAAAAACTGAAAACTGACCCTGAACCCTAAAAATACTCCTTTACCCAAAAACTGAAAACTGACCCTGAACCCTAAAAATACCCCTTTACCCAAAAACTGAAACCGACCCTGAACACTAAAAATACCCTTTTACCCAAAAACTGAAAACTGACCCTGAACCCTAAAAATACCCCTTAAAAAAACTAAAACATATAAAATTTAAAATATTATTATATACGTACCTGCGTTGTAAAAACATGCGTTGTAAACACATGCGTTGTAATGGTTTTTGCGTTGTAAAAATTTTGTTGTAATGGTAGTGCGTTGTAAAAGTTGCATTGTAAACGTTGTTTCCCCGGTGGATAGCGTAGGGGTAAAAATTACTATTCACACTCCAGAGGGTGCAACAGTAGGGAAAGCGTTGGATAGCATGGGGGTAAAAATTAATTCCCACACTACTCCCACTTTAACACACAACACACTACACATATAAAAAAGACAATTAATATAAATTTCAATTAATCAATTAATAATAATTAATATTACTAAATTGATGTAATTATAAATGAACTAATTAACACATATTAATTACTAATTAATTAACAATAAATACCAACAAATAAATACAATCGCTTTAATTTATTAAATTTAATTATATCACACCCTATCCACCTATAAACACACAACCCACTACACATAAATAAATCACATCATTTAATCACTTAATAATTATTAATTACCAATTAATTATTAATTAACAATAACAAAAACAATAAATATATTAGCACATTAACTCTAATTAATTTAATTAAATAATTAATAATATTTAATTACCAATTAATTATTAATTAACAATAACAATAAATTAAATATATTAGCACATTAACTCTAATTAATTTTTTGTACTAATTAATATTATTTAATTACCAATTAATTAATTAACAATAACAAAATGTATATATATTAAAACATTAACTCTAATTAATGTAATTAACTAATTAATATAAATTAATTACCAATTAATTATCAATTATTAATATTTACAAAAATATATTAATTAATTAATTATTATTAAATTACTTCCCACCCTATTCCCCTATAAACCCACAACCCGCTCTGATACTAAAACGCAAAATGTAAACAAATTTACTAATTTTCAAACATACATTACAAAACATATTTAACAAACATATAAACAAAATAATAAAATACATAACACTAAACAAATTTTAGATATTACTAAATTTCGATATTTTCGATATTATTAACATACATACCTTAAAAAAACGATATTCTGTCTGTCGATATTTTGGACATCGATATTCTATACCATCGAAATTAAAACATCGATATTATTGTATATCGATATTTTAATTTCGATATTTTGTCTCACTACCAGTTTAAACACAGTGCCTTCATCTGTGAATTGTTTGGACTATAACTCCCAAGATGCCTCAGCACAGCACCATTTAGGACAGCCCATCTGAGGGCAAGCCTTTAAACAGGATACTGTTGGGAGTGACTCAACTTGCACGTCAGGAGTCCACCGAGCCTCAGAAGAAGCATTCACGAAACGAGTCAGGCCAAACGGACAACTGCTGTTTTAATTTCTGCATGAGTTGTTTATACCATTAAAGGCAAATGAGCTACCACGATGGTCTGAGTGCTTCTTATGCTCTTGGCCAACTTAGGAGCATAATATATATATATATATATATATATATATATATATATATATATATATATATATATATATATATATATATATATTATATATAGATAGATATATTACCTACTGGCGGTCGCCAGTAGGTATATATAGTTAGGATTTTTTCTCTATGGGATTTTTGAAAATTCTATGTCTAATAACTTTGGCGTTTGTGGACGGAATTGGCTGAAATTTTCAGGAAAATGGCACATTTCGTTTCTGAGCAGCCCTTGAAAATTTGGGGGGGGTTCGTCAAGGGGGGGCCGAGAAAAAAGGGGGGTCCCAAAACGTGTTTTTAACATTGAGTTTTCCATAGGGCGGTTGGCCTCACTTTTAGCCCGAACGGCTGAATGGATTTGCACGAAACTTGGCAAAATTGTAGGGACTGGTAGCCCGATGTGCCTTTTGTAGGTCTCAATATATGTGCTCCAGTGGATTTTGAGAAATTAACGTTTAAAAAAAGATATATATCTGTAACAGCGGACCTGGCAGCGTCCCAGGACGCGTACTTTACGCGCAACGGAGCTTTGTGAAGCGAAGCTGATTGGTTCTCCGGCGTCTGTCAACATTCCAAACAGTCCGTAGCGGCCGCCATCTTGTCTCTCGGTAGGATCGAGAGACAAGAGGAGGTCAAAACAAAGGGGGAAATAACTATAAGGGGGCATAGTAGATCCTCGCTGACCCCCTAGGTTTGATGTAGAGGTTTTAAAAGGGCCCCGCGGGGCAAAAAAAAATAATTCTGCTCCTGTAGCTGTTCTTTCTGTCAAGGTATTGGCATGGCTCCAGCCCGCCTCGGCGAGCAGGCGAAGTAAGGGCTGCTGCCTGGTGCAGTTCGTCACTGTACGACGAGTTGGGTTTACTTATCCCCAGCTCACGGCCCTACAGAATCCTGCTCAACGGGGCTGGAACGTTTGCGGGGACTAGAGGAATCACTGAGGACACTTACCTGACCGGAACCCCTGCCATCAGGACACACCGCGTTCAGTCCCGCAAAGCGCACGTCCACAGAGACGATTATTTCCACCGAAAGTTCCCCACGCAACATCTTCCCAAGTAAGGAGAACTCTGGGAGCTGTAGTCATCAAGCTTCTACAGCAGATGGGCGATCATGTGACCAGGGGCTTATTGTGCTTGCACCAATGGGAGCAAAGTGGGACTATTTTTAACGTGTGTGTGGTAGCAACCGGACATTAACGGCATCTGAGGAAGGCTTGTGAAAGGCCGAAATGCATTATGCCCAGCTAATGGTCCAAATAAAGTGGTTCCTGTTGCATTTCCCCGTGTGGCTGCTTTCTTCTTGGATGGGAGGATTCATTTCATATTTTAACGCCGGCCAGAGGCGTTTCAAGCAGCCCCGTTCTACAAAGAGGCTGGAGCATCACTGGTTTCTGCTCCTGTAGCTGTTCTTTCTGTCAAGGTATTGGCATGGCTCCAGCCCGCCTCGGCGAGCAGGCGAAGTAAGGGCTGCTGCCTGGTGCAGTTCGTCACTGTACGACGAGTTGGGTTTACTTATCCCCAGCTCACGGCCCTACAGAATCCTGCTCAACGGGGCTGGAACGTTTGCGGGGACTAGAGGAATCACTGAGGACACTTACCTGACCGGAACCCCTGCCATCAGGACACACCGCGTTCAGTCCCGCAAAGCGCACGTCCACAGAGACGATTATTTCCACCGAAAGTTCCCCACGCAACATCTTCCCAAGTAAGGAGAACTCTGGGAGCTGTAGTCATCAAGCTTCTACAGCAGATGGGCGATCATGTGACCAGGGGCTTATTGTGCTTGAACCAATGGGAGCAAAGTGGGACTATTTTTAACGTGTGTGTGGTAGCAACCGGACATTAACGGCATCTGAGGAAGGCTTGTGAAAGGCCGAAATGCATTATGCCCAGCTAATGGTCCAAATAAAGTGGTTCCTGTTGCATTTCCCCGTGTGGCTGCTTTCTTCTTGGATGGGAGGATTCATTTCATATTTTAATGCCGGCCAGAGGCGTTTCAAGCAGCCCCGTTCTACAAAGAGGCTGGAGCATCACTGGTTTCTGCTCCTGTAGCTGTTCTTTCTGTCAAGGTATTGGCATGGCTCCAGCCCGCCTCGGCGAGCAGGCGAAGTAAGGGCTGCTGCCTGGTGCAGTTCGTCACTGTACGACGAGTTGGGTTTACTTATCCCCAGCTCACGGCCCTACAGAATCTTGCTCAACGGGGCTGGAACGTTTGCGGGGACTAGAGGAATCACTGAGGACACTTACCTGACCGGAACCCCTGCCATCAGGACACACCGCGTTCAGTCCCGCAAAGCGCACGTCCACAGAGACGATTATTTCCACCGAAAGTTCCCCACGCAACATCTTCCCAAGTAAGGAGAACTCTGGGAGCTGTAGTCATCAAGCTTCTACAGCAGATGGGCGATCATGTGACCAGGGGCTTATTGTGCTTGAACCAATGGGAGCAAAGTGGGACTATTTTTAACGTGTGTGTGGTAGCAACCGGACATTAACGGCATCTGAGGAAGGCTTGTGAAAGGCCGAAATGCATTATGCCCAGCTAATGGTCCAAATAAAGTGGTTCCTGTTGCATTTCCCCGTGTGGCTGCTTTCTTCTTGGATGGGAGGATTCATTTCATATTTTAACGCCGGCCAGAGGCGTTTCAAGCAGCCCCGTTCTACAAAGAGGCTGGAGCATCACTGGTTTCTGCTCCTGTAGCTGTTCTTTCTGTCAAGGTATTGGCATGGCTCCAGCCCGCCTCGGCGAGCAGGCGAAGTAAGGGCTGCTGCCTGGTGCAGTTCGTCACTGTACGACGAGTTGGGTTTACTTATCCCCAGCTCACGGCCCTACAGAATCCTGCTCAACGGGGCTGGAACGTTTGCGGGGACTAGAGGAATCACTGAGGACACTTACCTGACCGGAACCCCTGCCATCAGGACACACCGCGTTCAGTCCCGCAAAGCGCACGTCCACAGAGACGATTATTTCCACCGAAAGTTCCCCACGCAACATCTTCCCAAGTAAGGAGAACTCTGGGAGCTGTAGTCATCAAGCTTCTACAGCAGATGGGCGATCATGTGACCAGGGGCTTATTGTGCTTGAACCAATGGGAGCAAAGTGGGACTATTTTTAACGTGTGTGTGGTAGCAACCGGACATTAACGGCATCTGAGGAAGGCTTGTGAAAGGCCGAAATGCATTATGCCCAGCTAATGGTCCAAATAAAGTGGTTCCTGTTGCATTTCCCCGTGTGGCTGCTTTCTTCTTGGATGGGAGGATTCATTTCATATTTTAACGCCGGCCAGAGGCGTTTCAAGCAGCCCCGTTCTACAAAGAGGCTGGAGCATCACTGGTTTCTGCTCCTGTAGCTGTTCTTTCTGTCAAGGTATTGGCATGGCTCCAGCCCGCCTCGGCGAGCAGGCGAAGTAAGGGCTGCTGCCTGGTGCAGTTCGTCACTGTACGACGAGTTGGGTTTACTTATCCCCAGCTCACGGCCCTACAGAATCCTGCTCAACGGGGCTGGAACGTTTGCGGGGACTAGAGGAATCACTGAGGACACTTACCTGACCGGAACCCCTGCCATCAGGACACACCGCGTTCAGTCCCGCAAAGCGCACGTCCACAGAGACGATTATTTCCACCGAAAGTTCCCCACGCAACATCTTCCCAAGTAAGGAGAACTCTGGGAGCTGTAGTCATCAAGCTTCTACAGCAGATGGGCGATCATGTGACCAGGGGCTTATTGTGCTTGAACCAATGGGAGCAAAGTGGGACTATTTTTAACGTGTGTGTGGTAGCAACCGGACATTAACGGCATCTGAGGAAGGCTTGTGAAAGGCCGAAATGCATTATGCCCAGCTAATGGTCCAAATAAAGTGGTTCCTGTTGCATTTCCCCGTGTGGCTGCTTTCTTCTTGGATGGGAGGATTCATTTCATATTTTAACGCCGGCCAGAGGCGTTTCAAGCAGCCCCGTTCTACAAAGAGGCTGGAGCATCACTGGTTTCTGCTCCTGTAGCTGTTCTTTCTGTCAAGGTATTGGCATGGCTCCAGCCCGCCTCGGCGAGCAGGCGAAGTAAGGGCTGCTGCCTGGTGCAGTTCGTCACTGTACGACGAGTTGGGTTTACTTATCCCCAGCTCACGGCCCTACAGAATCCTGCTCAACGGGGCTGGAACGTTTGCGGGGACTAGAGGAATCACTGAGGACACTTACCTGACCGGAACCCCTGCCATCAGGACACACCGCGTTCAGTCCCGCAAAGCGCACGTCCACAGAGACGATTATTTCCACCGAAAGTTCCCCACGCAACATCTTCCCAAGTAAGGAGAACTCTGGGAGCTGTAGTCATCAAGCTTCTACAGCAGATGGGCGATCATGTGACCAGGGGCTTATTGTGCTTGAACCAATGGGAGTAAAGTGGGACTATTTTTAACGTGTGTGTGGTAGCAACCGGACATTAACGGCATCTGAGGAAGGCTTGTGAAAGGCCGAAATGCATTATGCCCAGCTAATGGTCCAAATAAAGTGGTTCCTGTTGCATTTCCCCGTGTGGCTGCTTTCTTCTTGGATGGGAGGATTCATTTATATATAGTTAGGATTTTTTCTCTATGGGATTTTTGAAAATTCTATGTCTAATAACTTTGGCGTTTGTGGACGGAATTGGCTGAAATTTTCAGGAAAATGGCACATTTTGTTTCTGAGCAGCCCTTGAAAATTTGGGGGGGGGTTCGTCAAGGGGGGGCCGAGAAAAAAGGGGGGTCCCAAAACGTGTTTTTAACATTGAGTTTTCCATAGGGCGGTTGGCCTCACTTTTAGCCCGAACGGCTGAATGGATTTGCACGAAACTTGGCAAAATTGTAGGGACTGGTAGCCCGATGTGCCTTTTGTAGGTCTCAATATATGTGCTCCAGTGGATTTTGAGAAATTAACGTTTAAAAAAAGATATATATCTGTAACAGCGGACCTGGCAGCGTCCCAGGACGCGTACTTTACGCGCAACGGAGCTTTGTGAAGCGAAGCTGATTGGTTCTCCGGCGTCTGTCAACATTCCAAACAGTCCGTAGCGGCCGCCATCTTGTCTCTCGGTAGGATCGAGAGACAAGAGGAGGTCAAAACAAAGGGGGAAATAACTATAAGGGGGCATAGTAGATCCTCGCTGACCCCCTAGGTTTGATGTGGAGGTTTTAAAAGGGCCCCGCGGGGCAAAAAAAAAAAATAATAATAATATTCGAACGGCTGAATGGATTTGCACGAAACTTGGCAAAATATTAGGGACTGGTAGCCCGATGTGCCTTTGCTAGGTCTCAATATATGTGCTCCAGTGGATTTTGAGAAATTAACGTTCAAAAAAAGATATATATCTGTAACAGCGCTCCGCTTCGCGTAATGGAGGTTTGCGAAGCTGATTGGTCATTCTGTCACTGGGCTATAGTTGGGCTACATCTGGCTGATATTTGGGCTACATTTGTTTTTTTGTGTGTCTGGCGGCCATCTTTGGGCTACATTGGGCTACATTGGGCTTCATTGGGCTACATTGGGCTACATTTGGGCTCCAACATATATATAGGCCAATGTAGCCCAATATATATTTTTCAAAGTTAATTTTCGTAAAAACCACTGGAGCATATATCTTGAGACATAGCAAAGGCACATCGGGCTACCAGTCCCTACAATTTTGCCAAGTTTCGTGGAAATCCATTCAGCCGTTCGAGCTAAAAGTGAGTCCAACCGCCCTATGGAAATGAAGGAAATGAATGGGTAATTTGTAATTAGCAAATAGCTAATCGCAAACTAGGAATGGTAAAGAATCGCTATTTATTCCTTAAAGTTCGCTATTTAGGAAATGCAAAAAACTTTGATGATACATATGGCGGTTCATCTCTAACAAGATAAGAAGCATAGGGATACATTTATGATGACTGGCGCATCACCAGGGATGTGTTAGTCATTCTGTGCCGCTGTTCCGTCACCTATGGTGTGCTGCATTTACAATGCGGCGCATCATGGGGCAAAAACAGCACAGATGCGTGATGTATCTGTGCCGTAAAGGTGGCGCATTGCTGGAGTTGTATCGCAAGTGTGATGAAGCTCCAGCAAGGGTCGGGGGTGCCCCTGTCGCAGGGTTTCTGTTCTCACTCAGAACTGTGGACAGAGGATTGGAACCTCGGCGAATTAGGGTGTCCCAAAACTCACGTTAGTAATCAAAAACTCCTTAGCAAGCTAGGTACAGTGTCACATTGGATATAACAAACTCTCAATGTTTAGACAATCCAGAATATGAACTTATAGTACCTCAGGATACGTGGAACTCATGAACAGTCGGTCGTTATATATTTCTTAGAAACCAGAACATGGAGTTAAGAAGAACACATGTGTATTTGAAATGTTTATTTACTAATGCCGTCTTCTCAGGCGTAGTATCTTAGATAATACAAGTACACATATTATCAGTAGCAAAATTACCAGCATAGTTACTAGTACATAAAAAGCGAATGGTGATAGTATGTTAACATGCTGTAAATGAATAAGAGTTAGCAACACTTATAAGCAGCCGCGGGCCGTGGAGGGAGTTACGGTGAGGCAGGGAGGCGGGGAGGGGGAGAAGCAGGGTGGAGAATACAAGTACACATATTATCAGTAGCAAAATTACCAGCATAGTTACTAGTACATAAAAAGCGAATGGTGACAGTATGTTAACATGCTGTAAATGAATAAGAGTTAGCAACACTTATAAGCAGCCGCGGGCCGTGGAGGGAGTTACGGTGGGGCAGGGAGGCGGGGAGGGGGAGGGGCAAGGTAGAGAGGGCTCCACCCTGCTTCTCCCCCTCCCCGCCTCCCTGCCTCACCGTAACTCCCTCCACGGCCCGCGGCTGCTTATATCTCACCCTCCCTAATACACATATTATATTATTTGCTAAGAAGGTCTCTTTGTGTTGGTTTAGGGCGTGCCCATACTTTAGTGTCTTAGATTTGAAGGAATCACATCAGCATACACCAGCTCTCTCTTCATGTGAACCGCATCAACTGTTGTGTATGTGTGTTCGGCAAAGCAATATAAAACCCGCCTCATGCCCAGAATTGGCAGAAGTTGCACTTATGTTATGAGTATGAAGTCGTGGAGATCAGACCTCATAACAATTCTGTATCGTGTTGTTCTTGAAACTTTAGCACTCGCTGTACAGATATAGTTTAACAAGCAAAGCAGATAGTAGAGCAATAACATATTATTCTCATGTAAACCACGATGAACTACTAGGTGGAAAGCTAAAGCAACAACTAAGTGTCGTGTGCAGAAGTTGCAAAAAAGGAAAAATGGCGTTTAAACCGGTAATGAGCCCATGCTAACTTAACACGGTGTAAAGATATCCAGGACCTAGATGACACCTCCCCATGACCCGGAAACGAACTGAATAAGATAATAGAAGTGCCATCTCATGAGAGCAGATTGCAAGTTTATATGTGGACGGTCCGCAAGGTAAAGCATTAAAAACTAGGAAAATTTAATGCTAAAGAAAAATAAAACAGCCAAGTACTTTATCGAGTCTTAAGCCAATAGGCAAGGTAAATAATAAAAACTTGACAAATAAGTCAATGAATTGTCAATGAAATGCTAGTACTCAGCATATCAAACATGAAAAAGGTCTATGACATAACTGTGTATGCAAAATAAGCTGCAACAGCCTCCAATAGGAAGTCACCGTCTTCATCCGAAAACAGTTCAGCCATCCAATTTAAAAGCGGAAAAGAACATACGTGCTCTCCCAGCACCGGATCCTCTATCACCATCAGAGGACAGCTCGGTGGGTTTTCAAGAAAGCTCTGTTCCAAGAAAGACTGTGCTGCCGCCAGTAAATTCCAGGGACCAAGTAGTCCATGCATCAATGCCACAGCCATAATCCTTTCGCCAGGACAAACCAACTCGTGAGTAATGATAGGAGTCATCAGCTGATTAAAGTCGACGTCAGGAGAAACCGGTCCGCAGAGACACAAATCAATGGCCCAATCGAAATCACAGGTCAGGCAGTGAAATACAGGCTGGACACAGGTGAAGTAGGAGAATCGAAAAGATAATCCATATGCCGTGCTTAATATCGCCAACGGCATTGTGCCATAATATTCTAGCATGCGATTGCGGAACAGTGTCAGCAGCTGCAGGGTGGGAGGTTGCATAGGAGGGACATCCATATTTAAAAATGTAAAAAAGCACAAGAGCGTCCGCTGGTAATGCAAGTAAAAATGCCAATCCACGAACCAGAGTGGAGAAAATAGAATGAAAGGAAGCAGGGATGACTCCAAAGATTTTCTCAAATGAAGTCACGAGACCACTGGTAACAACTTTAAAAAAGTGCGCCAGGGTCTTTGTGGAGGATGCGTTAAAGATAGTCGGAACCATCTTGCTGAAATTGAAAGGCAAATCTGAATTAAAAGTATTCCTTTTATCGTAACAGTAAGTGAACGGGTTATTTGCTGCAGAAATGTTCTATTTCCTCCCACACATGAACATAGGGAGTTTTCAATCTGGCCACAAATACCAACCTTGGGACAGATTTCAACAGCATGGCAAGAATAAGAGCTCTTTTGTCTCAGAGAGAGGTGGCCTTGAGTTCGGCCCGTGAAACTTTCGTGCTTCACATAGCGAACACCCGTACAGAGGTGCAGACCCTTTTCAATTAACTCAGAACAATCTTCATTATTGAGCATCAAATAACTACCATTTTCCAACAACTTGAACGTGGGGATGATAGCAGGAACTGGCGTGCCTTGCAACACGCAAGCCATATTTGGTCGGTGTTTGTTGCATGAACCGTGTAACTGTATGTGCCTACACATTAGTGAATGATCTGGCGTCTCAGTGCATTCCTCTCCATTCAGATAAACTTCTTGATCATCTTTGAAACATCTGTATGTGTATGGAAGCGACCAGACCTCATGAAGAAAAGCACTACCTAAAGGTTCATAACGACCTATTGGTATATATTTCATACAATTTGAAAACTTATATAAAGCAAACTTATATAAAGCAAAAGGCAGCGTTATTAAACCGTGGATAAGGCACGTTGCCAAAAAACCCGCAATCCTCTGCTGATGATGTCAGTGAGCATGAGCATGTCATGAATGATGTAATATGTGACATCATCAGCAGTGGATTACGGGTAATAGTATCTCTAGTTTACTCCCCTATAGCTGTCTTTCTTTTAACATAAGTGTCTGTTTCCTTCCCTTATACTTACTGTTTTTGGTTCGCTTCTAGTTCGCGTACCGGCGAGCGAACTGGGAAGCGAACTAAGAGAAATAGAGGTTGGCACAGTTCCAAATATTGTACCAATTTTTTAATAACGGGGAGGTAGTTCTGAAAAGAACTTTTTTTTTATTGTTTTTGTTGTTTTATATTTTTTTTATTATTTTTCGGAACATTTTTTTTTACTTTTTTTGAATTTTTCTGAACAGCTTTATATTTTTTTGGGTTTTTCTTGGAGGGGCAATGAAAACGATTCATTGTAAAGGGCTCAACAGGAGCAACAAAACAAAAAAAGAAGTATTTATTATTTTGGGCGTTTCGTACAAACTTGCATATGATAGTCAATAGCTCTGTTGATCAGAGTGATGCTTTTTTCTCCGTAGGAAATGAATCCATCGCAAAATACGCAGATGTGTTTTACTTCACCAAATTTCATTTGTATATTTGGCACCATCTCCCTGCCCTCTGGTCCCGCTACTTCCGGTACAACAGATCTTCTGGCCATAATAGGGAGATTATCTAGGTCGTTCCGAAACTGTGCAGCACTGTAGTTGTTAGGATGCCACCTAGTCATATGGCGATGCATTGTGTAGTTTCCGAAACTGTATTTTTTCTCGGTTCCTCTGGTCAGTCTATCTTGACATATAAGGCAAGTTACGTATCTTGCATTTACTTTTTTCTGACCTTTGGGAATTTTAAAAAATTGCCAAATGAAGTTTTCTTTCCGGTGAGACGTCCTGGGCTGCTCAGGCAAAAACTGCCTCTCTTCGTGCTCGTCGTCCTGTTCCTCTTCTTCTTCTTCTTGTTGAATTATAACTTGAGCAGGTGGTCCACTCTTCCTTGGATGTGGTGGAGGTGGTGGGGAAGCACCAGCTGAAGCTACTAAAGAAGCCATTGCTCAGTGATCACAAAGGGTCTTTCTCTCACAATGATGAAAGTCAGAGTGAGGAAAGAAGGAGGGATTTTCATCATTTGGGAAAAACAAGAGTTCTCAACCAATCAAAAGTGTTCATTTTAGATTATATGACCTAGTCTTACATCATTAGGAAACCAAAAGTGAAATGAACCAATGAAAAGTGTTATTACCAAGTCACATGACTTGCTGTGTTTACGTTAAGCGCTTTGCAGGGCCTCCCGGTTTGCTTCCAGAAACCTGCGCTTTGCGACTCGCTTCGCGTACCAGTTCGCTAACGTAGCACGTCATATGACGTATCACGCGACAACGTGAAACGTCATGCGGACGGGAGGCGTCACGATGTTGTTTTCTAACGCGGCACTTGCGGTAAAGAAACGTTTACCGGCTCGCGGTCTATTTCGCGGCATCAAGGTCAGCTAACGGGAAGCTTCCCGATTCGCGAAGCGGGAACGAAGAAAAAAAAATATTTTGGATTTAAAGAAGAATACATTTTTCAGCTACAGATATTAGCTGTTAAAAAACCAATGAAATTCACAGAAAAAACCATAGGTTATAGACCATATATAGTTAGGAATTAGCATTTACAAAACCTTGAAAATTCACTGAAAAAACCATAGGTTATAGACCATATATAGTTAGGAATTAGCATTTAGAAAACCTTATTTTACTCACACAAAACCATTGAAATTCCATATATAGTTAGTTGCACTAACTATATATCGCGCACCCGCAATCCACTGCTGATGATGTCACATATTACATCATTCATGACATGGTCAGTGACATCACTGATGACATCACTGATGACATCTCAAATGACATCACTGATGACATCACTGATGACATCTCATTTGACATCAATGACCACATCACTGATGATATCATTCATGTGACAATACAATGCATCTCCTCACATTTTAATATAACCTCTGTTTCACCCAGTGTTAAAAAGAGAGTATAATTTTTGAAACCATTGACACACCAATACTAGTTACTACATACGCACTCACTGATTGCTACGTCTACACACACCTTCACTCATTCACCCATACAATCATTCATACATACAATCACTCATCTTTACAACACTATCATATGCACTCATACACCTATACAGACACTCACAGTCTGCCACTCATCCATGGAGTTACTCACACACCTAGTCAGTCCTGTAAAGAATCAATGACACTTCCATTTTCTTGTCTATACAGTTAAACATAGAGCACCTTACATTTTCAAACATATACTAACACATACTTACCTTCTTATACAATCATTGATACAAGTACAGATTGATCTGCACAGAGTCACACACCTCCCAGCTAGCCACACACACACTCAGTCTCCCATACAAATACTTGGGCAATCAATCAATAACCCATATAGTTACTCATATAGCTACTGATCAACACATGCAGCAGTTTACAGAACAACAGACATAATGATGCACAAATTAAGACAGTTTAGTCACTAACCCATGCAGTCAGTGAGACACATTTAATCACTCACTCATACAGTCAGTCATGCACCTACTAAATCCTTCGTCCAGACACTTACACATCCACTCATTCTTCAATATGTAAGACATATTTAAACTTTATATAAACAAAAAATCACTGGATGTTGTTATCAGTGATGTCATCAGTGATGTCATTTGAGATGTCATCAGTGATGTCATCAGTGATGTCACTGACCATGTCATGAATGATGTAATATGTGACATCATCAGCAGTGGATTGCGGGTGCGCGATATATAGTTAGTGCAACTAACTATATATGGAATTTCAATGGTTTTGTGTGAGTAAAATAAGGTTTTCTAAATGCTAATTCCTAACTATATATGGTCTATAACCTATGGTTTTTTCAGTGAATTTTCAAGGTTTTGTAAATGCTAATTCCTAACTATATATGGTCTATAACCTATGGTTTTTTCTGTGAATATATATATATATATATATATATATGTATTACCTACTGGCAGTCGCCAGTAGGTAGTTATAGTGAGGACATAATGTCCATAGGAAATCCGCAACATTCTATTTGGAATAACTTTGGCGCCGGTGGACGAATACACGTGAAATTCTCCAAGAAAATGGCCCGCTGTCATGTGATCAAGGCTCGGAAGAGCAGAAACGTTATGGCAACAGAACTAACAATAACGTAAATTTGGCATCTTATACCTGGGTTTGTGCCTGTTCCTGTTCGTGCATGTGAGGAAGACTGCAGCGCGAATAAGACGGAAGTTTTGTTATATATATATATATATATACATATCACAGCTCCCAATATTGCACCAGTTCCGTGCACTCCCGTGCGGGTGCTTTTAGGCGGGTGGTGCCCCCCGCATCAATGACTGCTTCATTCTTCGTTCCACTCTCTCACAGAGAAAAGCACTCGTGGTGGCGAGTCTCAATAGATTTTTACAAGAGTTTTACAAGATCTAATGCATTTGCGAGAATGTGAGGACAATGTGAACAATGAGTGGAACTTTACACGGGATCAATATGTGGCTATTGATAGACTTAAGAAAGACTCTTCTATAATTGTCAAACCTTCGGACAAAGGAGGAAATATTGTGCTGCAGACATCTGATGCATATAATAAAGAGGATTTACGGCAACTTGACATAAAAGAGTCATATGTAAGGGTTAAAAGAGAAGTGTATACCAAGAGCATTGTGGAATGTCATGACATGCTTAAGAAGTGGTACGAGAAGGGGATGTTGGAAACTGAAGAATATTTATTCTTGAGAAAGCTTAATCCGGTAATACCATGTTTTTATCATCTCCCAAAAGTACATAAAAATGCCCTCTTACCTCCTGGCAGGCCTATAGTTTCCTCTCAAGGCAGCCTGTCAGAACATATTTCTATCTATATTGACCATTTTTTGTCCAGTTTTGTAGTCAAATTGCGATCATATACAAAAGATACGAAGGATTTCTTGAATCAGTTAAGCAGAATAACTTGGAGGGAAGAAGAGTTGATGATTGTGATGGATATCACAAGCTTATATACTAGCATAGCTCATAAACAGGGATTGGAGGCAATACAGTTTTTCTTGAAGAGTAGGGCACTGAAATACTCAGACCACAATACCATGTTGTTAGAATTTCTGAGGTTTTGTCTATATAATAACATCTTTCTATACCAGGACCAGCACTTTAAACAAGTGTCTGGGACGGCGATGGGAACCTGCTTCGCCCCCAGCTACGCAAATTTATTCGTGGGTTGGTGGGAGGAGCAGGTAGCCTGGGCCGGGGACAAGAGCCCGTGGACAGATAAGATTGTCACCTGGCATAGATACATAGACGACCTCTTCCTAATTTGGAGGGGGACTACAGAAACGGCCCAAGAATATGTGAGAATGTTAAACAATACTGAATTGAATCTGGAGTTTACCGCTGAGATGAGTGAGAACTCAGTAAATTTTCTGGATGTAGAAGTTGTTGTGATTGACAATAAAATTTGCACTAAACTGTATGGCAAACCAATGGCAGGAAATTCTATCCTGCATGCCCAGAGCGGCCATCCCCCGAGGCTCATTAATAGCATCCCATACGGGGAATTTCTCAGTTTAAAAAGAAACAACACAAGGGAAGTGGACTTCTCTAAATATGCCGAAGAAAGTACCAAAAGGTTTTATGTGAGAGGTTATGGGGAACAGAACTTGAAAGGAGCTCTCCAAAGAGTGAAATTGCTAGATAGAAATAAACTCCTTGAAACCAGTACTAAAACTAAGGATGATAAAGGTCGTTTTCGGATGATAACCACCTTTTCAAAGGATGCTAATAAACTGAGAACTGTGTTTAGGAAACATTGGGACCTCCTTCAAATGGATCCGGTCATCGGAATGGATATTCCAAAGACACCCTTGTTAACCTTCAAGAGAGCTAGGGCCCTGAGGGTGGCACTTACTAGCAGTTACTCTAGGAAAAAAGTTCCCAAGGGTTTTGAAAAGGATGTCAAAGGTTTCCATCCCTGTGGAAAGTGCAAAGCATGTGTGGGGAGCAAGAAAGTCCTGACTTATGCGGTTCCAGGGGTCAAAAGGCCCAAAGAAATAAAGAGATTTGTTACACGCACTACCCCTTACACAGTGTACTGCTTAATTTGCCCGTGTGGGCTTAAATACATTGGCAGTACGATACATCAAACTAAGGTACGGGTATTGGAACATGCGAGAGCTATTCAGAATGGGGATCTAGCATACCCAGTGGCACGCCACTTTAAAACGCACCACACTGGTGATAGGAACCTTTTAACCTTTTTCATCTTGGACCATGTACCACTTAACCCCAGAGGGGGTGATAGGCTAATGAGCCTTAGAAGGTTAGAATCAAGGTACATAATAGACATTCAAACCAAGACTCCTAGAGGTCTAAATTCACATGAGGAACTGGCTGTACATTTGGGGGACTGAACTGATATTGTGTTTTAATGACTGTCTTTCATATGAGACAATGAGAGTGATACAAACTGTTTATGAATTTGATGTTGATCACTTCATATGCTCAAGAATATGTATATAGGGTGAGAAAGTATTCGCTATGGGTAACTTTTTATTGGTGTTTATAATTCATTGACACTTTTGCAACACTAAGGATAGACAATTGATGAAATGTATGTGTGGTTGTATTTGCTCTATTAGTACGAGTCCATCTGTGGACTTGATAAAGTCAACAAGTAACTGCCCATCCATGGGCTAGATGTTATGTTGAACGATATGTATAGTATCTATACTGGTTTAATGAATGCAACGTACACATTACAATATGGCGGCCGTGGATACGGCAGATTTGTCCTTCCTTGATGTTGTTGTATTGCTATAGACATAAAAAACGGCCGTTTTGGCGGCGCCATGTTACCATCGAGAAAGGCGATAGCCGAAACGCGTCTGGACACCGTGAGTCTCTAAATAAAAACTATTGAGACTCGCCACCACGAGTGCTTTTCTTTGTGAGAGAGTGGAACGAAGAATGAAGCAGTCATATATATGCATATGCATGGAGCTACGCCCCTACTTCATAGGCGTTTCCTTCTCCAGAACAGTCCGAAGTGCGAGGAAGGGGGAGAGGAGTGTGGATGTCATCACCTGAACCCCAAACAAGCGCCACAGCTCCCGCCAGACGACATGACACACCGGCTGCACAACACAAGAAATTGAGCCAGTAATTGATTTCGCCGCCGGCATGCTTACGAATGCTGCATGCTGGGAAATGCAGTTTACCTTCAAAGGCAGAGGCGATTCCATGCCGTGTTTGTCAGGCAACCCACACTACTTCAGAAGGTGGGATGGACAATAAATAATTGACAATTGGGAACTGCAAGCAAAGACACAACTCGACCAGGGGGGCATTTGAGAAAGGAAAAACCCCCGAAACGCGTCATGCCCATGGTCTAATGAGAAAATAAAAGGCGGATGTTCCACAAAGCCTCGTGTGCTGCCTGTTTCTTTCTGTTGGAGGAGACGTCTTGGGTAATATTCAGCGTGTTGCAAGTGTTTGGCAGTTGTGCTGAACCACACGCAAGGTGTGCACCCCCCACAAGTGTCCAAAGGGGGTCGCAAAAAGGTAAACCCTCGGACTACCCCGCATCAAGCCTGCATTGGAGAATGCTGTCAATACAGTCCATACCTGCATGGAGCTACGCCCCTACTTCATAGGCGTTTCCTTCTCCAGAACAGTCCGAAGTGCGAGGAAGGGGGAGAGGAGTGTGGATGTCATCACCTGAACCCCAAACAAGCGCCACAGCTCCCGCCAGACGACATGACACACCGGCTGCACAACACAAGAAATTGAGCCGGTAATTGATTTCGCCGCCGGCATGCTTACGAATACTGCATGCTGGGAAATGCAGTTTACCTTCAAAGGCAGAGGCGATTCCATGCCGTGTTTGTCAGGCAACCCACACTACTTCAGAAGGTGGGATGGACAATAAATAATTGACAATTGGGAACTGCAAGCAAAGACACAACTCGACCAGGGGGGCATTTGAGAAAGGAAAAACCCCCGAAACGCGTCATGCCCATGGTCTAATGAGAAAATAAAAGGCGGATGTTCCACAAAGCCTCGTGTGCTGCCTGTTTCTTTCTGTTGGAGGAGACGTCTTGGGTAATATATATATTACCTACTGGCGATAGCCAGTAGGTATATATAGTTAGGATTTTTTTCCTATGGGATTTTTGAAAATTCTATGTCGAATAACTTTGGCGTTTGAGGACAGAATTGGCTGAAATTTTCTGGAAAAATGGAACATTTTGATTCTGAGCAGCCCCTGAAAATTTGGGGGGGTTTCGTCAAGGGGGGGCCGAGAAAAAAGGGGGGTCCCAAAACATGTTTTTCCCATGCAATTTTCCATAGGGCGGTTGGCCTCACTTTTAGCCCGAACGGCTCAATGGATTTACACCAAACTTGGCAAAATTGAAGGGACTGGTAGCCCGATGTGCCTTTGCTATGTCTCAAGATATAGGCTCCAGTGGTTTTTACGAAAATTAACTTTGAAAAATATATATTGGGCTACATTGGGCTATATATATGTTGGAGCCCAAATGTAGCCCAATGTAGCCCAATGTAGCCCAAAGATGGCCACCAGAGACAAAAAAAAACAAATGTAGCCCAAATATCAGCCAGATGTAGCCCAACTATAGCCCAATGACAGAATGTCCCAGAGTGTTCTAAAGAACAACTAGAGTGCTAACAGTCCTACTTATTACAAAGGTATGGCACACCTGAAGCCATCTTGATTGGAATAAAGTGGTAACTCTTAAAACATTTAATTTAAAAAGGAACAAAATGAGGGGGTTCATTTTGCCATAGAAAGTATGATTAGCGAATATATGACGAAATCCCGCATACCATCAGTCCGCAAAAAAAATCCTGCATGTACTATTAGGCCGCAAATTAAAATAACGAAAACTTTTAGAACCAATATGCCTTTAGCATACACTAAACAACTAAACTACCCTAAACCCTAAAACACTACCCCCAGCATGACCCTACACTACACAAACAGTACAACACTCCCCTAAACCCTAAAACACTACCCCCAGCATGACCCTACACTACACAAACACTACAACACTACCCTAAACCCTAAAACACTACCCCCAGCATGACCCTACACTACGCAACCACTACAACACTACCCAAAACCCTAAAACACTACACCCCAGCATGACCCTACACTACGCAAACACTACAACACTACCCTAAACCCTAAAACACTACCACCAGCATGACCCTACACTACACAAACACTACAACACAACCCTAAACCCAAAAACACTACCCCCAGCATGACCCTACACTACACAAACACTACAACACTACCCTAAACCCTAAAACACTACCCCCAGCATGACCCTACACTACACAAACACTACAACACAACCCTAAACCCTAAAACACTACACCCCAGCATGACCCTACACTACGCAAACACTACAACACTACCCTAAACCCTAAAACACTACCCCCAGCATGACCCTACACTACGCAAACACTACAACACTACGCAAAACCCTAAAACACTACACCCAAACCCCAGCATGACCCTACACTACGCAAACACTACAACACTACCCTAAACCCTAAAACACTACCCCCAGCATGACCCTACACTACACAAACACTACAACACTACCCTAAACCCTAAAACACTACCCCCAGCATGACCCTACACTACGCAAACACTACAACACTACCCTAAACCCTAAAACACTACCCCCAGCATGACCCTACACTACGCAAACACTACAACACTACCCTAAACCCTAAAACACTACCCCCAGCATGACCCTACACTACGCAAACATTACAACACTACCCTAAACCCTAAAACACTACCCCCAGCATGACCCTACACTACGCAAACACTACAACACTGCCCAAAACCCTAAAACACTACACCCCAGCATGACCCTACACTACGCAAACACTACAACACTACCCTAAACCCTAAAACACTACCCCCAGCATGACCCTACACTTCGCAAACACTACAACACTACCCTAAACCCTAAAACACTACCCCCAGCATGACCCTACACTACGCAAACGATACAACACTACCCAAAACCCTAAAACACTACACCCCAGCATGACCCTACACTACGCAAACACTACAACACTACCCTAAACCCTAAAACACTACCCCCAGCATGACCCTACACTACGCAAACACTACAACACTACCCTAAACCCTAAAACACTACCCCCAGCATGACCCTACACTACGCAAACACTACAACACTACCCTAAACCCTAAAACACAACCCCCAGCATGACCCTACACTACGCAAACACTACAACACTACCCTAAACCCTAAAACACTACCCCCAGCATGACCCTACACTACGCAAACACTACAACACTACCCTAAACCCTAAAACACTACCCCCAGCATGACCCTACACTACGCAAACACTACAACACTACCCTAAACCCTAAAACACTACACCCTAGCATGACCCTACACTACGCAAACACTACAACACTACCCTAAACCCTAAAACACTACCCCCAGCATGACCCTACACTACGCAAACACTACAACACTACCCTAAACCCTAAAACACTACACCCAGCATGACCCTACACTACGCAAACACTACAACACTACCCTAAACCCTAAAACACTACCCCCCAGCATGACCCTACACTACGCAAACACTACAACACTACCAAAAACCCTAAAACACTACCCCCAGCATGACCCTACACTACGCAAACACTACAACACTACCCAAAACCCTAAAACACTACCCCCAGCATGACCCTACACTACGCAAACACTACAACACTACCCTAAACCCTAAAACACTAGCCCCAGCATGACCCTACACTACGCAAACACTACAACACAACCCTAAACCCTAAAACACTACCCCCAGCATGACCCTACACTAAACAACCACCACAACTCTACACTACACTAACACAACACTACACTACACAACACTACACTACACAATCACTAACCCACGAAAAAATTAACACAAACCCACTTACCTCTCTCGTCATCGTGGTTTTCACAACGCAAATGCATTTACCATACATGCCTTTAAAACGTAATTCTTTGTAAAGGCATGCGCGATAAATGCACATGCGTTTTGAAAAAATGCGGGATAATGGTATGCGAGGTCAATGAGCTTGCGGGATAATGGTATGCAGACTGAAAGTCTGCGGGATAAAAAATGCGGGAAAATGGCTGCAAACCATGATTAGCAGCAGACTTCCCTGGTGAGCACTAGCTTTACTACAGTGATCTAATGAGCAACTAGAGTGCTAACATTCAGAATTTATGGCAAATGTGTGACACATCTGAATGCCTTCTTGATAGAACCAAAGTAAACAAGCATTGAAAATGCAATAGATCTCGCCCTCGTTTAAGTTAAAGCCATTCTGTTTTTAATGAGGTGGCTTTTTAGCTTTGCTTTTATTAGTGTTTTTAAAACTTTCATGTTAATAACATGCATATGTATGCATATATGTATATGTATGCATGCATTTATATTTATATAGATATGCAGATTATATATGTTTATATATGTATATTACCTACTGGCGATAGCCAGTGGGTATATATAGTTAGGATTTTTTCTCTATGGGATTTCTGAAAATTCTATGTCTAATAACTTTGGCGTTTGCAAACGGAATTGGCTGAAATTTTCAGGAAAATGGCACATTTTGTTTCTGAGCAGCCCCTAAAAATTTGGGGGGGTTTCGTCAAGGGGGGGCCGAGAAAAACGGGGGGTCCCAAAATGCGTTTTTCACATTCATTTTTCCATAGGGCGGTTGGACTCACTTTTAGCTCGAACGGCTGAATAGATTTACATGAAACTTGGCAAAATTGTAGATATGGTTTGCCCGACGTGCCTTTGCTATGTCTCAATATATGTGCTCCAGTGGATTTTGAGAAATTAACGTTTAAAAAAAAATATATATCTGTGACAGCGCTCCGGTTAGCGCCCCGGTTCGCGTACCTGACGCGTAACGGAACTTCGCGAAGCGAAGCTGATTGGCTCTCCGGTGTCTGTCAACATTCTAAACAGTCCGGAGCGGCCGCCATCTTGTCTCTCGGTAGGATCGAGAGACAAGATGTGGTGAAAAACGAAGGGGGAAATGAAGGAAAGGGGGCAAGGTAGACCCCTCCTGACCCCCTAGGATTGATGAGGGGGATATTAAAGTGCCCCGCGGGGCAAAAAATAATATTTTTTTTTTTTTGCGATTTTACGCCATAGAGGCGCGTCCCGGTACGCGAACCGGGCAGCTCACCGGGCAGCTAACCGGGCAGCTAACCGGCAGCGTAGCTGTCAACATTGTAAACAGTCCGGAGCGGCCGCCATCTTGTCTCTCGGTAGGTTCGAGAGACAAGATGTGGTAAAAAAAGAAGGGGGAAATGAAGGAAAGGGGGCAAGGTAAACCCCTCCTGACCCCCTAGGATTGATGAGGGGGATATTAAAGTCCCCCGCGATTTTTCGCGGTAGAGGCGCTTCCCGGTACGTGAACCGGGCAGCTAACCGGCAGCGTAACGGGAGTCCGCCATCTTGTGTTTTTGGAGCGTCCGGTTCACGTACCGAGTAGCGTCCCGGTAAGCGTAACAAGGGGAAAACCAAGAGAAACAGTAAAAAAAAATGAAGGGAATAGATTTCCAGCAAACTTGGCAAAATTGTAGGGATTGTTTGTTTGATGTGCCTTTGCAAGGCCTCAAGATATGTGCACGTGGGGAGGAGGAGCTTGGCGGGCATCCGAGATGGCCGCGTGAGCACAGTGCTCTCCGGACCCCCGCCGCTCCCGGCTTAATATCCTGCTTTAATCCTGATTTTTTGCGAGGATTCATATAGAGGACGTTGGGCTGATCTACCTGGACCTTTCAGAAACTGATTTGGACATCGGGTGCCTGAATTATGTTCAATTGAACTTTTGGGCTCCACCCTCGAAGTACGCCCGGGACTGGGTGAGGTTCGGTGGCCGTCTTGGAGTTGAACAACAACGGCAGGGGGATTGGTCTTGCGGGTCCCCTTCTTAAGTTTCGGTTTCGTTTCTGCCTCAGACTGGGACACTGGTGAGAGGGTCGGGCCAGAGCTGCGGCCGGGACACAAGTGGGTTGTCTGGCCCTTGGCTGCACTGTTCCTGGAGTGGGCTGCCTCTATCCTGGTGATATCCCTCATGTAGTCCTTTGGTCCCGGGGCCTCCATTTCTGGTGCCCGGTCCGTCGACCCTGGTGACTTTACTCGTGACGCATCTTCAAAATGGCGGGCAGAGGGGACCGAGAGACGCGCAAGACGAAGACACCGCTGCGCGGGGGTCCGGTTCAATCCAATGTTATGGATCGTTATACCCACTCTAAAGGGTCCCCCGGAGCTGCCCTGCCCGGTCCCATCGCGTCCGATCAAGTAGTGGATGCGTCGACGGCGCCCTCCTTGCAGGACATCATGGGCGCCATTTCTGGCATGAGGGAATCCATAGGCCAACAGTACGAAACCTTGGCCCACAAACTTGACACTGTGGCAATTGAGGTGAATTTGATTCGAGCCGATCTCTCCAAGACGAACGAAAAGGTGAAGTCGTTGGATATCAAATCATCCAGCCTCACGACTGACGTCTCTGATATTCAGACGGAGATTGGCAATCTCCGTAGGGTGAACGATTTCATGACCCGGCGCTTGGAGGATTTTGAGAACAGGGCACGTCGCTGTAATGTTCGCGTGGTGGGTGTGCCGGAGAATCCAGAACCCCACTCGGTTGATCTCTAAGCATGAGCGCAAAATCCACTCCGATCGCGGATTTTGCGGATTTTCGGCAAATCCGCGATCCGCGAACTCTCGCGGATTTGCCGAAAATCCGCAATCCGCGATCGGAGCGGATTTTGCGGTCAAAAGTTCAAGCGCGCCTAATAAACGATGGCGCCGGCAAGCTGCCAGCGCCCATCCTGCAATAGTTACTTAATTAGCTTCAACAGGAAGCTCTAACAGATAAGATACAGCAGGGGCTCGAGCGCCTGCTTTATTTTAGCAGTTGGAGCTTCCTGTTGAAGCTAATTAAGTAACTTTTGCAGGATGGCGCTGGCAGCTTGCCGGCGCCATCGTAAATTATTTCAACAGTGGTGTCTTCTTGAATAAATATGAAGGGCAGGGTTCATTCGGGCACGACGGTCCTGGCACAAAAAAATAAACCTCAACAGGAAACACTTGCAAATATCAATAAAGCATGTGCCCTAGTTGAAGCTTAAATTCAGTGACTCATTCATCAGCCCAAAAATTAATCTGCTGCTCTGATCGGTCTCTGACCTTTTATACACACAAGAGGCATGCTCGCATGGACGCCCCGTCCGTTTGGCCCCGCCCACACACTCGAGGTGTGCACCGTCTTCCCGCCATTTACCCACTATGATGGACATTTCACTCAAGGGACCCCTGCGCACTTCGGCGCGATTGCATAGTGACACACACTTGGTCGCTGGAACTAGTTGAAGCGCAAATGCAGTGACTCATTCAGCATACGAGCGCAACCCCCGTGCTGTTCCTGTGACCAGGGGCTTCTGTCTCTTAATCTGCTGCTCTGATCGGTCTCTGACCTTTTAGACACACAAGAGGCATGTGCGCTCGCGTGGAAGCCCCGTCCGTTTGGCCCCGCCCACACGCTCGAGGAAGCCCCGCCCCCAAATCCGCAAATCCGCTGAATCCGCGGATTTTGCGGATCCACGATCCGTGAATCCGCTGAATCCGCGAATCGTGGATCCGCAAAATCCGCCCATGCTTATTGATCTCCTGGTTGAAGACCTCATCCAGAACCACCTTTCTCCGTCTGGCCTTAGTAAATTTTTCGCAGTGGAGCGCGCACATCGTGTTCCAGGGGGCCAGGGCAAGCCGGGCGCCCCGCCGAGACCTATTATTGCAAAGCTTTTCCACTATAGAGATCGGGACGCTATCCTGCAGGCCTCGCGAGTGAAGGGCCCGGTGGCCTTTGAGAATGCCACGGTGAACTTTTATCCGGACTTTTCCCAACAGGTCCAGAAGCAGCGTATGGGATTTCGTGGTGCCAAGAAGCGTCTTAGGGACATGGGGATGCGTTACGCAATGCTCTTTCCGACTAGGTTGCGGGTGGAGTATAATGATCGTACTTTCTTCTTTGATCGGCCAGATGCTGTGAATGACTGGCTAGACTCCCTGCCTCATCGACCTCCTGAGACTGAGTCCGAAGCCCACCCGGGCGGTGCTGAGGGTGGCGTAGAGAGCTGAACATTTTATCTTTGACTGATGCCTTGTTTTGTATACCTTCTCCAGGGATGTAAGCCTATGTTCCTCTACCTCACATGTGTTTTGATGTATGATCTTTTTCTCGTCATTGGTTTGATCGGGGGGCGGGTGGGACAGAGCCTTTCCTCCTCCGGGGTCTTTGTGTAGAATAGGGGTTCTTGGGCGACAGGCACACTGCAGGTTGGGGTGGCTTTTTAGCTTTTTGCAGGGGTGCAGGGTGGGGGGTGTTTTCTTGTTACCTGGGGGGTGGGTGGTTGGGAAGTTTGTTGTTTGTGTGTTCTGGGTTCAAGGCGACTTTATTCTGTATCTGGATTGCTTTTTATGGTCATGCTCATTGGTGGGGGGTCTGGGCTTTTTCGGGTGGGATGGGGGTAGCGGGTTGAGATTTGTCTCGTGGAACGTTAATGGTCTGGGAGATCGTATCAAGCGAAGTGTGGTGTTGAAATGTATACGACGTTTATCTCCTGACATTGTTTTCCTGCAGGAGACTCATTTGATAGGCAATGTTTGTCATGCGATGAATAGGTGGGGCTATCGCCTCGTAGCGCATTCGGGGTTTACCTCGGGTTCCAGGGGTGTGGGTATCCTTGTCCGGGCTTCCCTCCCCCTGGCTATTGATGATGTTATTCAGGATGATCGGGGGCGGTATGCTGTTCTTGTGGGTCGATATGAAGGCCGTGCCCTCTCCTTGTTAACTGTTTATGTGCCCCCCGGCTTGCAGGCTTCTACCTTTTCAGATTTGGGCCGTGTCTTGTTGGACCTCCCTGATAGTACTCTCTTTCTGGCTGGTGATTTTAATTCAGTAGTCTCCGGTCTCCACGATCGCCACCCCCCTAGGGATACCCCTGCGGCTCAGCAGTGGTTGGGTGGATTTTTGGATACCTTTGGCCTGGTGGATTGCTGGAGGCTTTTGCATCCTACGCAGCTTCAGTACACCTTTCACTCTGGGGCCCATGGGAGTCTGTCTCGGCTGGATTATATCCTGATGCCTGCGGCTCAGTCCCCAGCGGTGCGTGAGATAGTGCACCTGCCCAGGGGTGTCTCTGACCACTCTCCGCTCTGGCTTCGTTTTGAGGTTGGAGTGGAGGCAGTGGGCCGGGTGGCCCCCATTAATCCGTGGTACCTCACCTCCCCCGAGACCCGCATCCTTCTGCTTAAGTCCTTTGACTCGTATTTTCTGGATAACGAGGGGTCAGTTTCCTCTGCTGTGTCCCTATGGGAGGCCTTTAAGACCGTGATTCGTGGGCGGGCCCTCTCCCTTATTGTTGAGGCTAAGAGAGCGAGAAATAGAGAGGTGGTTGATCTTGAGGGGGAGATTTCTGCATTGGAGGAGGGTTTGGAATCTGGTGTCACGCCTGAGAAGCTCCATGCCCTGGGTCTGAAACAATTTGCTTATAAGTCCATGGTCACAGATGCCGCCAAAGTGATGTTTCGGGAGCAACAGGGTCGTTTGTATGATGTGGGTGACAAAGCGGGTAAATTGCTGGCATGGCTGGATAAGAAAGAGAGAGCTAATCGTGTGGTACCCGTGATTCAGTCTGCGAGTGGTGTGAGTGTAACGGACCCGATTGGAATAGTTGACCGGTTTGCCGATTACTTCCGTGTGGTGTATACCCCTGTGTCTGAGAGGGATGTGGTTGACTCTCGCCTTTTGTTGCGTGATATAGCCCTGCCCATTGTTTCCGATTTAGACCGTGTGGCGTTGGACTCCCCCTTTACGGTTGATGAGATAGCTACTGCCATCCGTTCCCTCCGTTCGGGCAAAGCATTGGGCCCGAACGGATTGCCGATCGAATTGTACAAGTTGCGTCCCGATAGGGTGGCTCCGTATCTTCGCGCCATGTTTCTGGAGTCCCGGGAACGGGGTATTCTCCCTTATGATCAGAGACTGGCCACAATAGTTGTCATCCCCAAGGAGGGTAAACCACGTGATCTTTGTTCCTCCTACAGGCCCATATCTCTACTAAATGTTGAACCCAAGGTGTTGGCGAAACTCCTGGCATCCCGTCTCTTGACGGTCATTAGTGACTTGGTCCATCCGGATCAATCTGGATTTATCCCGCATCGCAACACGGCTCTTAACCTTCGTCGTCTTCACGGCGCGATTGCGGGGGCGGGGCTTCTGACGGAGCCGGCCATTTTGGCATCGTTGGATGCTTCCATGGCCTTCGACACGGTGGAGTGGCCTTATCTTTGGGCGGCTCTTGAGAAATTTGGTTTTGGGCCTGAGTTTATTGGTTGGGTCCAGTTATTGTACGCGGAACCTCTGGCGCAAGTAGTGGTGAACGGTAGGGTCTCGGCTCCTTTCACCCTTGGTAGGGGTACCCGTCAGGGATGCCCCTTGTCTCCGTTACTGTTTGCGCTCGCCATGGAACCATTGGCTGCTTGGCTTCGGTGGGAACCTTCCCTCAAGGGGATCCGCTGGTCTCCGGACTTTGAGGACCGCGTGTCGCTTTACGCGGACGATATCCTTTTATATCTCACCTCCCCGCGTAAATCTCTGTCTGTTCTGTTCGACGTTCTTGCTTCCTTTGGAGTCAATTCGGGCCTTGTTATTAACTGGACTAAGTCCTGTGTATATGTTCTTTCGGGGGTTTTGCCCCCCTTGCCGAGCAGACTTCCGATTCAGGTGGTCCACTCGGGTTTCAAGTATTTAGGGATTTTTATTACGTTGGACCCGACGCTCCGCTTTGAGCGTAATCTCCTCCCACCATTGCTTAGATTGCGCCTGGATGTGGCCCGTTGGCGTAAGCTTCCTTTGTCTCCTCTGGGCAGGGCGGCTCTGTTTAAAATGATGTCCTTGCCGCGATTCCTTTACGCGCTCCAAAACTCCTATGACGCTATTCCTAAGACCTATTTCCAAGAGATTGAGAGTCTTCAGCGGCAATTGATATGGGATGGGCGTCCGCGTATCGCACTTGCAAAGCTCACCATCCCTTGGTATGACGGGGGCATGGCGCTCCCCGATATCAAGCGATATTACTGGGCTTCCCAGTTGTCTGCCATTAATCACGTGATGTTTTCCCCGGGTCGTAATCCTGCATTCGAGATGGACAGATTCCAGCTCCCGGGTGGGGACTTTACTAGAGCACTTTATTCTCGATCGGCCGGGCGCCATCTTGTGGGCCCATCCAAGATCGCAGTAACTGTATGGCGAGCTGCGAATGTGAGTTTGGGGTGGGAGGATCGCTTGACGTTGGCGACGCCGCTTTACGCCTCGGAACGTTTAGGCGGACTTTGGTCTACCAAGGGTTTCGACCGCTGGGATATGATAGGGATTTGTAAGGTGGGTGATGTGTGCTCGAACGGTAGTGTGAAGTCGTTCCAGGCCCTCCAGGCGGAATATGGTTTGAGTGGTAGGGAATTTTTTCGCTACCTGCAGGTCCGGCATGCCCTCGCCTCAGTTTTGGTTCCTAATGAGGCCCTGCCTGAATCTTCCCCCCTCGAGGACCGTGTCGTTGATGGGCATCTTCCCGATAGTACTATTTCTCTGATTTACAAGAAATTGATCAATAATCGGGCGGACTTATTGGTCCGACTTCGGGAGGCTTGGGTTGGCGATGGGTTGGAGCTGGACGACGAGGATTGGCAGTCGGCACTCTCTTTTCCCAAGGAGGTGGCCATTCCTGCCCGTCTCCGTTTGGTTCAACTTAAGATTCTTCATCGAGTTTATGTCACGGGTCCGCGTCTGGTGACGATGGGCTTTTCTTCGGATGGGCTCTGCAAGCGTGGTTGTGGTTTGAATGCGACCTTTTTACATATCCTTTGGGAATGCCCGGCTGTAGCGGCTTACTGGACTGCTGTGCTTGAGGTGATGACTGCTGTGACTGGTGTTGCCCTGCGGCCGGAGCCGAAACGGTGTCTGTTGAATGTGTGGGAGCCCACTGACTACTCTGTGGCCCAGACCAGATGGGCTACCCTGGGATACATGATTGCGAAGCGGGATGTTGCGCAACTCTGGGGCGCTTCCAGGCCCCCTGAGGTCTCGAAGTGGGAAGACAACATGGATTGGTCCATGTTTCGTGAGAAGACGGTTTATGTGGCCAGGGGCAGACCCAGGGCGTGGACGAAGGTTTGGGGCCAGTGGAATGATTATCGTGGGGATATTTGCACCCCTCCCCTTGTAGGCACTGCTGAGATTGTCCTATCTCCCTAGACGTGCGTTCCCGGAACCTCCCCATACGGGTTTTTTCTATATTTCCGGTTCTCCCCGCTGCTCCCCTCCCCCCCATCCCGACTCGATTGGAGCCTCCGGGCTCTGGGTGTGTTCTCCTGATCGTGGACCGTCCCCTCCTTTCTTTGGGCTGACCTTAATTTCCGTACATTCGCCTTTTAGTGTTTGTTTTTCTTTTGTAAAAAAAAAAAAAAAAATTCGAGTTGCTCTGTGATATATGTAGAGTGATGCTTTGTGCTCGAGCTGTACCCGACCACGGGTGTACATTTCTGTTTCATGCATTGTGCCTTGTTATTAGCGGCCAGCCCGTGCGGTTGTAGGCCCATTCTTGTACTTTTCTATGCTTGCTCCAATAAAGGTTTTTGAAACAAAAAAAAATAAAAAAGATATGTGCACGTGTGGATTTTGTCTAATTAAGGTTAAAAAATATATATATATCTGTAAGCGTGCTCCGGCACGCTTACGTTACGGGTTTTGTTTGCGCTGCAGAGCCGATACGTCATGGTTATGCGACGCGTCATGAGGCGTCTCACGTGGCTACGTGATCCGTCACGTAATAAAGAATATATTTTACAGCTATAGATATTAGCTTTTAAAAAACCAATGAAATTCACTGAAAAAACCATAGGTTATAGACCATATATAGTTAGGAATTTGCATTTACAAAACCTTGAAAATTCACTGAAAAAACCATAGGTTAGAGACCATATATAGTTAGCTGGACATTTTATTGACATAAAACCAATGAAATTCCATATATAGTTAGTTGCACTAACTATATATCGCGCACCCGCAATCCACTGCTGATGATGTCACATATTACATCATTCATGACATGGTCAGTGACATCACTGATGACATCACTGATGACATCTCAAATGACATCACTGATGACATCTCAAATGACATCACTGATGACATCATGACACACCAATACCAGTTACTACATACGCACTCACTGATTCCTACGTCTACACACACATTCACTCATTCACCCATACAATCACTCATACATACAGTCACTCATTATTACAACACTATCATATGCACTCATACACCTATGCAGACACTCACACACTGCCACTCATCCATGGAGTTACTCACACACCTAGTCAGTCCTGTAAAGAATCAATCACACTTCCATTTCCTCATCTATACAGTTAAACACAGAACACCATACTTCAGTGACATCACTGATGACATCACTGATGACATCTCAAATGACATCACTGATGACATCTCAAATGACATCACTGATGACATCATGACACACCAATACCAGTTACTACATACGCACTCACTGATTCCTACGTCTACACACACATTCACTCATTCACCCATACAATCACTCATACATACAGTCACTCATTATTACAACACTATCATATGCACTCATACACCTAGTCAGTCCTGTGAAGAATCAATCACACTTCGATTTCCTCATCTATACAGTTAAACACAGAACACCATACTTTTTCACACATATACTAACACATACTTACTCTCTTATACAATCACTGATACAAGTACACATTGATATGCACAGAGTCACACACCTCCCAGCCAGCCACACACACACTCAGTCTTCCATACATCCACTCATTCTTCAATATGTAAAACATATTTAAACTTTACAAAAACACACAGACACTAGATGATGTCATCAGTGATGTCATTTGAGATGTCATCAGTGATGTCATCAGTGATGTCATTTGAGATGTCATCAGTGATGTCATCAGTGATGTCACTGACCATGTCATGAATGATGTAATATGTGACATCATCAGCAGTGGATTGCGGGTGCGCGATATATAGTTAGTGCAACTAACTATATATGGAATTTCATTGGTTTTATGTCAATAAAATGTCCAGCTAACTATATATGGTCTCTAACCTATGGTTTTTTCAGTGAATTTTCAAGGTTTTGTAAATGCAAATTCCTAACTATATATGGTCTATAACCTATGGTTTTTTCAGTGAATTTTCAAGGTTTTGTAAATGCAAATTCCTAACTATATATGGTCTATAACCTATGGTTTTTTCAGTGAATATATATATATATATATATGTATATATATATATATATATATATATTCACTGAAAAAACCATAGGTTATAGACCATATATAGTTAGGAATTTGCATTTACAAAACCTTGAAAATTCACTGAAAAAACCATAGGTTGGAGACCATATATAGTTAGCTGGACATTTTATTGACATAAAACCAATGAAATTCCATATATAGTTAGTTGCACTAACTATATATCGCGCACCCGCAATCCACTGCTGATGATGTCACATATTACATCATTCATGACATGGTCAGTGACATCACTGATGACATCACTGATGACATCTCAAATGACATCACTGATGACATCACTGATGACATCTCAAATGACATCACTGATGACATCATCTAGTGTCTGTGTGTTTTTGTAAAGTTTAAATATGTTTTACATATTGAAGAATGAGTGGATGTATGGGAGACTGAGTGTGTGTGTGGCTGGCTGGGAGGTGTGTGACTCTGTGCATATCAATGTGTACTTGTATCAGTGATTGTATAAGAGAGTAAGTATGTGTTAGTATATGTGTGAAAAGTATGGTGTTCTGTATTTAACTGTATAGATGAGGAAATCGAAGTGTGATTGATTCTTCACAGGACTGACTAGGTGTATGAGTGCATATGATAGTGTTGTAATAATGAGTGACTGTATGTATGAGTGATTGTATGGGTGAATGAGTGAATGTGTGTGTAGACGTAGGAATCAGTGAGTGCGTATGTAGTAACTGGTATTGGTGTGTCATGATGTCATCAGTGATGTCATTTGAGATGTCATCAGTGATGTCATTTGAGATGTCATCAGTGATGTCATCAGTGATGTCACTGAAGTATGGTGTTCTGTGTTTAACTGTATAGATGAGGAAATGGAAGTGTGATTGATTCTTTACAGGACTGACTAGGTGTGTGAGTAACTCCATGGATGAGTGGCAGTGTGTGAGTGTCTGCATAGGTGTATGAGTGCATATGATAGTGTTGTAATAATGAGTGACTGTATGTATGAGTGATTGTATGGGTGAATGAGTGAATGTGTGTGTAGACGTAGGAATCAGTGAGTGCGTATGTAGTAACTGGTATTGGTGTGTCATGATGTCATCAGTGATGTCATTTGAGATGTCATTTGAGATGTCATCAGTGATGTCATCAGTGATGTCACTGACCATGTCATGAATGATGTAATATGTGACATCATCAGCAGTGGATTGCGGGTGCGCGATATATAGTTAGTGGAACTAACTATATATGGAATTTCATTGGTTTTATGTCAATAAAATGTCCAGCTAACTATATATGGTCTCTAACCTATGGTTTTTTCTGTGAATTTTCAAGGTTTTGTAAATGCAAATTCCTAACTATATATGGTCTATAACCTATGGTTTTTTCAGTGAATTTCATTGGTTTTTTAAAAGCTAATATCTATAGCTGTAAAATATATTCTTTATTACGTGACGTATAACGTAGCCACGTGAGACGCCTCATGACGCGTCGCATAACCGTGACGTATCGGCTCTGCAGCGCAAACAAAACCCGTAACGTAAGCGTGCCGGAGCACGCTTACAGATATATATATTTTTTTTAACCTTAATTAGACAAAATCCACACGTGCACATATCTTGAGGCCTTGCAAAGGCACATCAAACAAACAGTCCCTACAATTTTGCCAAGTTTGCTGGAAATCTATTCCCTTAATTTTTTTTTTACTGTTTCTCTTGGTTTTCCCCTTGTTACGCTTACCGGGACGCTACCCGGTACGCGAACCGGACGCTCCAAAAACACAAGATGGCGGACTCCCGTTACGCTGCCGATTAGCTGCCCGGTTCGCGTACCGGGAAGCGCCTCTACCGCGAAAAATCGCGGGGGACTTTAATATCCCCCTCATCAATCCTAGGGGGTCAGGAGGGGTTTACCTTGCCCCCTTTCCTTCATTTCCCCTTCTTTTTTCACCACATCTTGTCTCTCGAACCTACGCTGCCGGTTAGCTGCCCGGTTAGCTGCCCGGTGAGCTGCCCGGTGAGCTGCCCGGTGAGCGTACCGGGACGCGCCTCTACGGCGTAAAATCGCGAAAATTCTTTTATTTTTTATTTTTTGCCCCGCGGGGCACTTTAATATCCCCCTCATCAATCCTAGGTGGTCAGGAGTGGTCTACCTTGCCCCCTTTCCTTCATTTCCCCCTTCGTTTTTCACCACATCTTGTCTCTCGATCGTACCGAGAGACAAGATGGCGGCCGCTCCGGACTGTTTAGAATGTTGACAGACACCGGAGAGCCAATCAGCTTTGCTTCGCGAAGTTCCGTTACGCGTCAGGTACGCGAACCGGGGCGCTAACCGGAGCGCTGTCACAGATATATATATTTTTTTTAACGTTAATTTCTCAAAATCCACTGGAGCACATATATTGAGACATAGCAAAGGCACGTCGGGCAAACCATATCTACAATGTTGCCAAGTTTCATGTAAATCTATTCAGCCGTTCGAGCTAAAAGTGAGTCCAACCGCCCTATGGAAAAATGAATGGGAAAAACGCGTTTTGGGACCCCCCTTTTTTCTCGGCCCCCCCTTGACGAAACCCCCCCAAATTTTCAGGGGCTGCTCAGAAACAAAATGTGCCATTTTCCTGAAAATTTCAACCAATTCCGTCCACAAACGCCAAAGTTATTAGACATAGAATTTTCAGAAATCCCATAGAGAAAAAATCCTAACTATATATACCCACTGGCTATCACCAGTAGGTAATATACATATATAAACATATATAATCTGCATATCTATATAAATATAAATGCATGCATACATATACATATATGCATACATATGCATGTTATTTACATGAAAGTTTTAAAAACACTAATAAAAGCAAAGCTAAAAAGCCACCTCATTACAAACAGAATGGCTTTAACTTAAACGAGGGCGAGATCTATTGCATTTTCAATGCTTGTTTACTTTGGTTCTATCAAGAAGGCATTCAGATGTGTCACACATTTGCCATAAATTCTGAATGTTAGCACTCTAGTTGCTCATTAGATCACTGTAGTAAAGCTAGTGCTCACCAGGGAAGTCTGCTGCTAATCATGGTTTGCAGCCATTTTCCCGCATTTTTTATCCCGCAGACTTTCAGTCCGCATACCATTATCCCGCAAGGTCATTGACCTCGCATACCATTATCCCGCATTTTTTCAAAACGCATGTGCATTTATCGCGCATGCCTTTACAAAGAATTACGTTTTAAAGGCATGTATGGTAAATGTATTTGCGTTGTGAAAACCCCGATGACGAGAGAGGTAAGTGGGTTTGTGTTAATTTTTTCGTGGGTTAGTGATTGTGTAGTGTAGTGTAGTGTTGTGTAGTGTAGTGTTGTGTTAGTGTAGTGTAGAGTTGTGGTGGTTGTTTAGTGTAGGGTCATGCTGGGGGTAGTGTTTTAGGGTTTAGGGTTGTGTTGTAGTGTTTGCGTAGTGTAGGGTCATGCTGGGGGTAGTGTTTTAGGGTTTAGGGTAGTGTTGTAGTGTTTGCGTAGTGTAGGGTCATGCTGGGGGTAGTGTTTTAGGGTTTAGGGTTGTGTTGTAGTGTTTGCGTAGTGTAGGGTCATGCTGGGGCTAGTGTTTTAGGGTTTAGGGTAGTGTTGTAGTGTTTGCGTAGTGTAGGGTCATGCTGGGCGTAGTGTTTTAGGGTTTAGGATAGTGTTGTAGTGTTTGCGTAGTGTAGGGTCATGCTGGGGGTAGTGTTTTAGGGTTTTGGGTAGTGTTGTAGTGTTTGCGTAGTGTAGGGTCATGCTGGGGTGTAGTATTTTAGGGTTTAGGGTAGTGTTGTAGTGTTTGCGTAGTGTAGGGTCATGCTGGGGGTAGTGTTTTAGGGTTTTGGGTAGTGTTGTAGTGTTTGTGTAGTGTAGGGTCATGCTGGGGGTAGTGTTTTAGGGTTTTGGGTAGTGTTGTAGTGTTTGCGTAGTGTAGGGTCATGCTGGGGTGTAGTGTTTTAGGGTTTTGGGTAGTGTTGTAGTGTTTGCGCAGTGTAGGGTCATGCTGGGGTGTAGTGTTTTAGGGTTTTGGGTAGTGTTGTAGTGTTTGCGTAGTGTAGGGTCATGCTGGGGGTAGTGTTTAAGGGTTTTGGGTAGTGTTGTAGTGTTTGCGTAGTGTAGGGTCATGCTGGGGGTAGTGTTTTAGGGTTTTGGGTAGTGTTGTAGTGTTTGCGTAGTGTAGGGTCATGCTGGGGGGTAGTGTTTGTTTTTCTTTTGTAAAAAAAAAAAAAAAAAATTCGAGTTGCTCTGTGATATATGTAGAGTGATGCTTTGTGCTCGAGCTGTACCCGACCACGGGTGTACATTTCTGTTTCATGCATTGTGCCTTGTTATTAGCGGCCAGCCCGTGCGGTTTTAGGCCCATTCTTGTACTTTTCTATGCTTGCTCCAATAAAGGTTTTTGAAACAAAAAAAAAAAAAAAGATATGTGCACGTGTGGATTTTGTCTAATTAAGGTTAAAAAATATATATATATCTGTAAGCGTGCTCCGGCACGCTTACGTTACGGGTTTTGTTTGCGCTGCAGAGCCGATACGTCATGGTTATGCGACGCGTCATGAGGCGTCTCACGTGGCTACGTGATCCGTCACGTAATAAAGAATATATTTTACAGCTATAGATATTAGCTTTTAAAAAACCAATGAAATTCACTGAAAAAACCATAGGTTATAGACCATATATAGTTAGGAATTTGCATTTACAAAACCTTGAAAATTCACTGAAAAAACCATAGGTTAGAGACCATATATAGTTAGCTGGACATTTTATTGACATAAAACCAATGAAATTCCATATATAGTTAGTTGCACTAACTATATATCGCGCACCCGCAATCCACTGCTGATGATGTCACATATTACATCATTCATGACATGGTCAGTGACATCACTGATGACATCACTGATGACATCTCAAATGACATCACTGATGACATCTCAAATGACATCACTGATGACATCATGACACACCAATACCAGTTACTACATACGCACTCACTGATTCCTACGTCTACACACACATTCACTCATTCACCCATACAATCACTCATACATACAGTCACTCATTATTACAACACTATCATATGCACTCATACACCTATGCAGACACTCACACACTGCCACTCATCCATGGAGTTACTCACACACCTAGTCAGTCCTGTAAAGAATCAATCACACTTCCATTTCCTCATCTATACAGTTAAACGCAGAACACCATACTTCAGTGACATCACTGATGACATCACTGATGACATCTCAAATGACATCACTGATGACATCTCAAATGACATCACTGATGACATCATGACACACCAATACCAGTTACTACATACGCACTCACTGATTCCTACGTCTACACACACATTCACTCATTCACCCATACAATCACTCATACATACAGTCACTCATTATTACAACACTATCATATGCACTCATACACCTAGTCAGTCCTGTGAAGAATCAATCACACTTCGATTTCCTCATCTATACAGTTAAACACAGAACACCATACTTTTTCACACATATACTAACACATACTTACTCTCTTATACAATCACTGATACAAGTACACATTGATATGCACAGAGTCACACACCTCCCAGCCAGCCACACACACACTCAGTCTTCCATACATCCACTCATTCTTCAATATGTAAAACATATTTAAACTTTACAAAAACACACAGACACTAGATGATGTCATCAGTGATGTCATTTGAGATGTCATCAGTGATGTCATCAGTGATGTCATTTGAGATGTCATCAGTGATGTCATCAGTGATGTCACTGACCATGTCATGAATGATGTAATATGTGACATCATCAGCAGTGGATTGCGGGTGCGCGATATATAGTTAGTGCAACTAACTATATATGGAATTTCATTGGTTTTATGTCAATAAAATGTCCAGCTAACTATATATGGTCTCTAACCTATGGTTTTTTCAGTGAATTTTCAAGGTTTTGTAAATGCAAATTCCTAACTATATATGGTCTATAACCTATGGTTTTTTCAGTGAATTTTCAAGGTTTTGTAAATGCAAATTCCTAACTATATATGGTCTATAACCTATGGTTTTTTCAGTGAATATATATATATATATATATGTATATATATATATATATATATATATATATATATATATATATATATATATATATTCACTGAAAAAACCATAGGTTATAGACCATATATAGTTAGGAATTTGCATTTACAAAACCTTGAAAATTCACTGAAAAAACCATAGGTTGGAGACCATATATAGTTAGCTGGACATTTTATTGACATAAAACCAATGAAATTCCATATATAGTTAGTTGCACTAACTATATATCGCGCACCCGCAATCCACTGCTGATGATGTCACATATTACATCATTCATGACATGGTCAGTGACATCACTGATGACGTCACTGATGACATCTCAAATGACATCACTGATGACATCACTGATGACATCTCAAATGACATCACTGATGACATCATCTAGTGTCTGTGTGTTTTTGTAAAGTTTAAATATGTTTTACATATTGAAGAATGAGTGGATGTATGGGAGACTGAGCGTGTGTGTGGCTGGCTGGGAGGTGTGTGACTCTGTGCATATCAATGTGTACTTGTATCAGTGATTGTATAAGAGAGTAAGTATGTGTTAGTATATGTGTGAAAAGTATGGTGTTCTGTATTTAACTGTATAGATGAGGAAATCGAAGTGTGATTGATTCTTCACAGGACTGACTAGGTGTATGAGTGCATATGATAGTGTTGTAATAATGAGTGACTGTATGTATGAGTGATTGTATGGGTGAATGAGTGAATGTGTGTGTAGACGTAGGAATCAGTGAGTGCGTATGTAGTAACTGGTATTCGTGTGTCATGATGTCATCAGTGATGTCATTTGAGATGTCATCAGTGATGTCATTTGAGATGTCATCAGTGATGTCATCAGTGATGTCACTGAAGTATGGTGTTCTGTGTTTAACTGTATAGATGAGGAAATGGAAGTGTGATTGATTCTTTACAGGACTGACTAGGTGTGTGAGTAACTCCATGGATGAGTGGCAGTGTGTGAGTGTCTGCATAGGTGTATGAGTGCATATGATAGTGTTGTAATAATGAGTGACTGTATGTATGAGTGATTGTATGGGTGAATGAGTGAATGTGTGTGTAGACGTAGGAATCAGTGAGTGCGTATGTAGTAACTGGTATTGGTGTGTCATGATGTCATCAGTGATGTCATTTGAGATGTCATTTGAGATGTCATCAGTGATGTCATCAGTGATGTCACTGACCATGTCATGAATGATGTAATATGTGACATCATCAGCAGTGGATTGCGGGTGCGCGATATATAGTTAGTGCAACTAACTATATATGGAATTTCATTGGTTTTATGTCAATAAAATGTCCAGCTAACTATATATGGTCTCTAACCTATGGTTTTTTCTGTGAATTTTCAAGGTTTTGTAAATGCAAATTCCTAACTATATATGGTCTATAACCTATGGTTTTTTCAGTGAATTTCATTGGTTTTTTAAAAGCTAATATCTATAGCTGTAAAATATATTCTTTATTACGTGACGTATAACGTAGCCACGTGAGACGCCTCATGACGCGTCGCATAACCGTGACGTATCGGCTCTGCAGCGCAAACAAAACCCGTAACGTAAGCGTGCCGGAGCACACTTACAGATATATATATTTTTTTTAACCTTAATTAGACAAAATCCACACGTGCACATATCTTGAGGCCTTGCAAAGGCACATCAAACAAACAGTCCCTACAATTTTGCCAAGTTTGCTGGAAATCTATTCCCTTAATTTTTTTTTTACTGTTTCTCTTGGTTTTCCCCTTGTTACGCTTACCGGGACGCTACCCGGTACGCGAACCGGACGCTCCAAAAACACAAGATGGCGGACTCCCGTTACGCTGCCGATTAGCTGCCCGGTTCGCGTACCGGGAAGCGCCTCTACCGCGAAAAATTGCGGGGGACTTTAATATCCCCCTCATCAATCCTAGGGGGTCAGGAGGGGTTTACCTTGCCCCCTTTCCTTCATTTCCCCTTCTTTTTTCACCACATCTTGTCTCTCGAACCTACGCTGCCGGTTAGCTGCCCGGTTAGCTGCCCGGTGAGCTGCCCGGTGAGCTGCCCGGTGAGCGTACCGGGACGCGCCTCTACGGCGTAAAATCGCGAAAATTCTTTTATTTTTTATTTTTTGCCCCGCGGGGCACTTTAATATCCCCCTCATCAATCCTAGGGGGTCAGGAGTGGTCTACCTTGCCCCCTTTCCTTCATTTCCCCCTTCGTTTTTCACCACATCTTGTCTCTCGATCGTACCGAGAGACAAGATGGCGGCCGCTCCGGACTGTTTAGAATGTTGACAGACACCGGAGAGCCAATCAGCTTTGCTTCGCGAAGTTCCGTTACGCGTCAGGTACGCGAACCGGGGCGCTAACCGGAGCGCTGTCACAGATATATATATTTTTTTTAACGTTAATTTCTCAAAATCCACTGGAGCACATATATTGAGACATAGCAAAGGCACGTCGGGCAAACCATATCTACAATGTTGCCAAGTTTCATGTAAATCTATTCAGCCGTTCGAGCTAAAAGTGAGTCCAACCGCCCTATGGAAAAATGAATGGGAAAAACGCGTTTTGGGACCCCCCTTTTTTCTCGGCCCCCCCTTGACGAAACCCCCCCAAATTTTCAGGGGCTGCTCAGAGACAAAATGTGCCATTTTCCTGAAAATTTCAACCAATTCCGTCCACAAACGCCAAAGTTATTAGACATAGAATTTTCAGAAATCCCATAGAGAAAAAATCCTAACTATATATACCCACTGGCTATCACCAGTAGGTAATATACATATATAAACATATATAATCTGCATATCTATATAAATATAAATGCATGCATACATATACATATATGCATACATATGCATGTTATTTACATGAAAGTTTTAAAAACACTAATAAAAGCAAAGCTAAAAAGCCACCTCATTACAAACAGAATGGCTTTAACTTAAACGAGGGCGAGATCTATTGCATTTTCAATGCTTGTTTACTTTGGTTCTATCAAGAAGGCATTCAGATGTGTCACACATTTGCCATAAATTCTGAATGTTAGCACTCTAGTTGCTCATTAGATCACTGTAGTAAAGCTAGTGCTCACCAGGGAAGTCTGCTGCTAATCATGGTTTGCAGCCATTTTCCTGCATTTTTTATCCCGCAGACTTTCAGTCCGCATACCATTATCCCGCAAGGTCATTGACCTCGCATACCATTATCCCGCATTTTTTCAAAACGCATGTGCATTTATCGCGCATGCCTTTACAAAGAATTACGTTTTAAAGGCATGTATGGTAAATGTATTTGCGTTGTGAAAACCACGATGACGAGAGAGGTAAGTGGGTTTGTGTTAATTTTTTCGTGGGTTAGTGATTGTGTAGTGTAGTGTAGTGTTGTGTAGTGTAGTGTTGTGTTAGTGTAGTGTAGAGTTGTGGTGGTTGTTTAGTGTAGGGTCATGCTGGGGGTAGTGTTTTAGGGTTTAGGGTTGTGTTGTAGTGTTTGCGTAGTGTAGGGTCATGCTGGGGGTAGTGTTTTAGGGTTTAGGGTAGTGTTGTAGTGTTTGCGTAGTGTAGGGTCATGCTGGGGGTAGTGTTTTAGGGTTTAGGGTTGTGTTGTAGTGTTTGCGTAGTGTAGGGTCATGCTGGGGCTAGTGTTTTAGGGTTTAGGGTAGTGTTGTAGTGTTTGCGTAGTGTAGGGTCATGCTGGGCGTAGTGTTTTAGGGTTTAGGATAGTGTTGTAGTGTTTGCGTAGTGTAGGGTCATGCTGGGGGTAGTGTTTTAGGGTTTTGGGTAGTGTTGTAGTGTTTGCGTAGTGTAGGGTCATGCTGGGGTGTAGTATTTTAGGGTTTAGGGTAGTGTTGTAGTGTTTGCGTAGTGTAGGGTCATGCTGGGGGTAGTGTTTTAGGGTTTTGGGTAGTGTTGTAGTGTTTGCGTAGTGTAGGGTCATGCTGGGGGTAGTGTTTTAGGGTTTTGGGTAGTGTTGTAGTGTTTGCGTAGTGTAGGGTCATGCTGGGGTGTAGTGTTTTAGGGTTTTGGGTAGTGTTGTAGTGTTTGCGCAGTGTAGGGTCATGCTGGGGTGTAGTGTTTTAGGGTTTTGGGTAGTGTTGTAGTGTTTGCGTAGTGTAGGGTCATGCTGGGGGTAGTGTTTAAGGGTTTTGGGTAGTGTTGTAGTGTTTGCGTAGTGTAGGGTCATGCTGGGGGTAGTGTTTTAGGGTTTTGGGTAGTGTTGTAGTGTTTGCGTAGTGTAGGGTCATGCTGGGGGGTAGTGTTTTAGGGTTTTGGGTAGTGTTGTAGTGTTTGCGTAGTGTAGGGTCATGCTGGGGGTAGTGTTTTAGGGTTTTGGGTAGTGTTGTAGTGTTTGCGTAGTGTAGGGTCATGCTGGGGGTAGTGTTTTAGGGTTTAGGGTAGTGTTGTAGTGTTTGCGTAGTGTAGGGTCATGCTGGGGGTAGTGTTTTAGGGTTTAGGGTAGTGTTGTAGTGTTTGCGTAGTGTAGGGTCATGCTGGGGTGTAGTGTTTTAGGGTTTTGAGTAGTGTTGTAGTGTTTGCGTAGTGTAGGGTGATGCTGGGGGTAGTGTTTTAGGGTTTAGGGTAGTGTTGTAGTGTTTGCGTAGTGTAGGGTCATGCTGGGGGTAGTGTTTTAGGGTTTAGGGTAGTGTTGTAGTGTTTGCGTAGTGTAGGGTCATGCTGGGGTGTAGTGTTTTAGGGTTTTGGGTAGTGTTGTAGTGTTTGCGTAGTGTAGGGTCATGCTGGGGGTAGTGTTTTAGGGTTTAGGGTAGTGTTGTAGTGTTTGCGTAGTGTAGGGTCATGCTGGGGGTAGTGTTTTAGGGTTTAGGGTTGTGTTGTAGTGTTTGCGTAGTGTAGGGTCATGCTGGGGGTAGTGTTTTAGGGTTTAGGGTTGTGTTGTAGTGTTTGTGTAGTGTAGGGTCATGCTGGGGGTAGTGTTTTAGGGTTTAGGGTAGTGTTGTAGTGTTTGCGTAGTGTAGGGTCATGCTGGGGTGTAGTGTTTTAGGGTTTTGGGTAGTGTTGTAGTGTTTGCGTAGTGTAGGGTCATGCTGGGGGTAGTGTTTTAGGGTTTAGGGTAGTATTGTAGTGTTTGTGTAGTGTAGGGTCATGCTGGGGGTAGTGTTTTAGGGTTTAGGGTAGTGTTGTACTGTTTGTGTAGTGTAGGGTCATGCTGGGGGTAGTGTTTTAGGGTTTAGGGTAGTTTAGTTGTTTAGTGTATGCTAAAGGCATATTCGTTCTAAAAGTTTTCGTTATTTTAATTTGCGTCCTAATAGTACATGCGGGATTTTTTTTGCGGACTGATGGTATGCGGGATTTCGTCATATATTCGCTAATCATACTTTCTATGGCAAAATGAACCCCCTCATTTTGTTCCTTTTTAAATTAAATGTTTTAAGAGTTACCACTTTATTCCAATCAAGATGGCTTCAGGTGTGCCATACCTTTGTAATAAGTAGGACTGTTAGCACTCTAGTTGTTCTTTAGAACACTCTGGGACATTCTGTCATTGGGCTATAGTTGGGCTACATCTGGCTGATATTTGGGCTACATTTGTTTTTTTTGTCTCTGGTGGCCATCTTTGGGCTACATTGGGCTACATTGGGCTACATTGGGCTACATTTGGGCTACATTTGGGCTCCAACATATATATAGCCCAATGTAGCCCAATATATATTTTTCAAAGTTAATTTTCGTAAAAACCACTGGAGCCTATATCTTGAGACATAGCAAAGGCACATCGGGCTACCAGTCCCTACAATTTTGCCAAGTTTGGTGTAAATCCATTCAGCCGTTCAGGCTAAAAGTGAGGCCAACCGCCCTATGGAAAATTGCATGGGAAAAACACGTTTTGGGACCCCCCTTTTTTCTCGGCCCCCCCTTGACGAACCCCCCCCCAAATTTTCAGGGGCTGCTCAGAAACAAAATGTTCCATTTTCCTGAAAATTTCAGCCAATTCTGTCCTCAAACGCCAAAGTTATTCGACATAGAATTTTCAAAAATCCCATAGGAAAAAAATCCTAACTATATATACCTACTGGCTATCGCCAGTAGGTAATATATATATATATATATATTACCCACTGGCGGTCGCCAGTAGGTAGTTATAGTTAGGACCTAGTTTCCATAGGAAATCCGCAACATTCTATTTGGAATAACTTTGGCGCTGGTCGACGAATACACCCAAAAGTCTCCAAGAAAACGGGGGCTGTGAAAAAAGGGGGTCCCAAAACGTGTTTTCCCCATGCAATTTTCCATAGGACCTTTAACCAGGGCTACAGCCCAATCGGCTGAACGGATTATGCCAAATTTGGCAAAAAGGTAGAGTTCGGTTTGCAGATTACCCTTTTTGTTAAATAGTGTAAATCCGTTCAGTACTTCCTGAGAAAATCAAAAGTAAAATCATAGATATATCTATAGGCAATTACCGTACGCGTACTGTAAGCGTACGGTCAAGCGTACCATTACGAGCACGAGCTGCATGCTCATTGGCTGTCAACTGTCTGTCAACACTCCAAACCAGGAATTGTTGGCAGCCATCTTGTGCCTCGGTAGAACAGAGGCACAAGAAAGCAGTGAAACAAACGCGTAAAACACGCAAAGGGGACAGGGTAGAAACATTATGATCCCCTAGGAATGCTCAGGGGGTCCCACAAGGACCCCCAAGGCCCCAAATTTTTTTTTTTAAATCGCATGGTACGCGTAGGTGCGCGTACCTCGTGGGAAAAAAACGGGTCTGTTTTTTTGTAATTAGCCCCCAGGGGGACCAAATCCCGGGGGCATAATAAACAAAAAATTGTGGGGATGCCCAATCCCCCCCCCACTGCCCCAGGGACCGCCACCCTCCGGGGCTTTTAAAAAAAAACACGTGTGGGTACCGCCACCTCCCCGGGGCTCTAATATTTAAAATAGGGGGGTCACTGATGGACCCCCAGCCCTGGGGACAACCACCCCTCAGGGCTTTACAATTGTTGGGAGGGGGCCGCGCGGCCCCCCTCCTGGAGCTGTCCATGGCCCTGGGAACCTGCTCTCTCTTTCAAAAATCAAAGCGTATTGCTTTTCTGCATGGGGAGCAGCATGTTAGCTGTTTCTCAAGCAGAAAGGCAATGCCGGCTCCCGAAGAACGCGGGGAGCCGGCTGGGACCGTGGGGGCTTTGGGGCTCCCTTCCACGGTCCCCAACATTATATTTGAGCCCCGGGGGATAGGGTCCCCGGGGATTATGGAAAAATTAGTAATAGAGGCTATTTTTCTTTTATGGCGCGTACCATGCACTTACGTACGGCGTACGGTGCAAAGTCTGTAAGTTGTCCCATAAGCGTATCTAAGTATGAAAAATAAAAATATTTATAGATATTTATGTAATATATGTGTGTACATCAAGGGTGGCTCTAATAAGAGCCTTTGTGTTTATTGGGAGATTTTAGTACCATAAGTAAGTACTGATTCAGAGTCTTAAGTTCAAGAGGAAGACTATGTTACCCTCATCTGTAAAATGTACACCATCTGTCCTATAAATGCCATCCATATTGAAGCACAGATTGTTATGGTAAATGGACCCCATTCTATAGTCTCGGAGAAACGCAGAAACAGATTTATTCACATATTTCCTAGATTTGTCAATCTGTGGACAAAATTGATTGGACCAGTTCCATTTTTGCCTTTGACATATATTAGAGTAGACAAAGGAAGTTTGGGCGAAAAGTGACATCAGTTCTGTAAAGGTGTCCTTCATAAACATTTTCAGACCTACCCCAGTCAAAGTGCATAGGTCAATGCCACCACAGTGCACAATTATGAGTTCAGGGTGTTGGAGATGCATAAAGGATTTCACTAATGGCATCAATTGGTGCCACTTTAACCCTCTTTGTCCAATCCATTTAATGTCTACATTTGGTAAACCTAGGTCTTTGTGAATTCCTTTGTGCTCTGCGCACCTTTCACTCCAGAAAATATAGCTGTGTCCCACAATCCACAATCTAAGCATCTTGAAGAGAGGTCTGGATGAACTCAGATGGTTTCTGTAAATTGAAGGGCAGTTTGAATTTTTTTCTTTCTAAAATGGTGGATAAGTGGATTTTTGAAAAAGCAAAGAAGTAATTGGTTGTTTGAAAACTTTTTAGATAGAAAACTAGGGTGCAATTTTCTGTTTTTTAAAAGCCTGTTATTTATTGGTTAAGAAAAAGTGATAGAAAAGAACATTACTTAAAATAAGCTGGTATATTGACAAGCCAAGCACACTTGCTGTTTTGATTCGCAACAATGTATGATAAACTTTTCACCTGTGTGCTCAGTTAGGTGTGGGGGGGCTGAAGTCCTCCCACACGCCCGAGGGACCGCCACCTCCCCAGGGCTCTAATATTTAAAAAAGGTGGGTCCGTCATGGACCCCCCAGCCCCAGGGACCACCAGCCCCGGGGCTTTACAATTGTTGGGAGGGGGGCTGTGCGGCCCCCTCCAGGATCCCTTGATGGCCCTTGGGACTGCCACCTCTCAGGGCCGACTCCTGCAGTGTCCCGGGGCGCCTACCCACAGGACACTGCTGTTTGCTATGGTAGGGCGGGAGCCTCGTGGCTCCTCCCATACCACAGCAAACTGCTTTGATTTTTGAAAGAGAGAGCAGGAAACCTGCTCTCTCTTTCAAAAATGAAAGCGTATTGCTTTTCTGTAAGGGGAACAGCATGTTAGCTGCTACCCAAGCAGAAAGGCAATGACGGCTCCCAAAGGATGCGGGAAGCCGGCTGGGACTGTGGGGGCTTTGGGGCTCCCCCCACGTTCCCCAACGTTATATTTCAGGCCCGGGGGATGGGGTCCACGGGGATTATAAAAAATTAGTAATACCGGCTATTTTTTTTACAGTAGATTTACCGTGCGCGTACCATGCACGTACGTAGGACGTACGGTGCAAAGTCTGTAAGTCGTCCAGTAAGCGTACCTAAGCAAGAAAAAATCAATTAAAAAATATATTTTACAGATATCTATCGCGTTTATGTGCCATTTCTTGGTTCTGCTGCAATCACTGAAGCAGAGAGATTCTGTGTAAGACTATCAGCTGTGTGAGTGGTATTCTTCTTAATCTTCCAATCAGTTTGAAATGTGAGTTGATAACTTGTAAGGGACTCTATGTGGTGCATTTTATTTTTAGTAAGTGTAATGTGTTTATTCTTGTAAAGTTTGTAGAAGCATATTCTGAGTTTCAGTATAGATAGACCGCTGCATACACTCTTGGGCAGATTTACAAGCCCCTTGGGCCTCTTTCTTGTTGTATTGTGTCTCATTTTGGATGTAATGTTGGCAAAAAAATAATGCAGCAAATTGAAAATGTGTTTGCAAAATGAGTCAGGATTGTCCACTGAAATGTAGTGGTTATAAACATAGAATGTGTTCAGTCACCTAAACGTTTTAGTGTGGTAAATGTGTTTTGGTAAAATGTATGGCTTTAAATTTTTTGCCTAGAATCACACTGAGCGTCTGTGTAAATTAAGGAAATATACTTGTACCTTTTTCCATAATCTCCCCTGTCTCTCCTCACAGTCTACCTCTCTCTGCTTATACTGTCCCCTCTCTTCTGATATTTCCCCCTTCCTTATTTTCACTTGTCTTTCCTCATAGTGCTGCTTTTTCTCATAGTCCCTCCTGTCCTTTTAGTCCCCCTCTGTCCTCATTGTCTCCTCTGTCTCCTAATCGTCCCCCTTCTTTTTATACTACCTCCTCTGTCCTCTTAATCCTCCTTGTCTCATCATACCTTCCTCTGAACAATTCCCCAGTCAGTATACATAGACTGCTGCATACACTCTTGGGCAGATTTACAAGCCCTTTGGGCCTCTTTCTTGTTCTATTGAGTCTCATTTTCCTCTCTCCTTATACTTCTCTTTTCTCTTCATATTTGCCTTTCTTTTTGCATAGTTCCCCTACTCTTCATAATCTCTCCTGTCTTAATATCCATCCCTGTCATCATACTCTCTCTCTCCTTATACATTCAGTCTTCTCTTATATTTCTGTTTTCTCCACATTTTTGTCTCTCTCTCTCTCTTTACATTCCTTCTTCTTTTCTCATATATACTCTTCTTTCCTTATATTCTCCCTTTCTTCTTATTCTTGCTCTTCTTTGCACGTACTTCACATTCTTTTCTTTCTCTTCTCATACTCTCCTCACACTTCTCCTCTCTTTTCTTATACTCCCGATTCTGTACTGATATTCTTCTCTTTTCTTATTGTCATATTCCTCTCATCATTCTCACCCCTGTCCTTATACTCCCTCCTGTTTTCATATGTTCCTCTCTTTTCTCTTACTTCTCCCTGTCTCCTCATACTATTCCCTTTTACTTATATTCCCTTAAGTCCTATACTACTTCTCTTTGTGTTCGCCTTCTTCTGTCTCTCTTTATATTCTTTTTCTGTTTTCATTTTGTCTTGTCTCTCTTTATATTTCCCGTGCCTGTTCATATTGCCTGTTCTCTTCTCTTACTCCTCCTTGACTCCCTGTGTATACTTTGCAGCACTTTCCTCATACTCCCCGTCTTTTCATACTGACGTCTCACTTTATATTTGTTTGTCTTGTCATACTCGTCCCTCTTTCCTCATACTCTTTTCACCCTTCATAATCCACCATCTGTTTATACTCCTTTCTTTCTCCTCATAGTATATCCTCTGTTTTTGTGCACCACTTTTTCTCACTTTATCACTGCTCTCTTCTGGTACTCTTCTGTCTCTTGTTATATTCACCCCTCTTTCCTTATATATTTTTTGTCCTTATACTAGTGCCTGTTTCCACATATTCCTTGTTTTCTGTTTATAGTCCTTGTCTCTCTTGTTATAATGCCCCCCTGTCTCCTCACAGTCTGTCTTTTTCTTCTTCTACTCTCCCTTCTCTCGCCATACTGCCACCTTTCTCCTCATACTCCTTATCTCTTCATACTTTCCAGTATATTCATTGTCTCTTTATCCCCTTATACTGCAGTGTCGGCTAATATTATTTTTTCTATTTAAATTTCTCGTTGTCTCATAGTCCTCTTTCTCTTGTTGTAACTCCTTCTATTTTAATACTCCTGCGTTTGTTGTGATAATCTCCCCTCTCTTCTTATAAGTAATATAATAGTGTATTTCATATATTTATTTTTCTAAAGTGATATATATTTTTTATAATAGATTATTTTGATCAACACTGAAAAAAAGTCATCATACCTACAAAAACTGAAAAGAGGAAAGAACGAAAGAAAGCAGTTTATTTAAAGGGAAGTCAGCTACAAGATTTAGCTGAAGAACGATGTGTTAATAAAAAGAAAAAAAAGTCCTGGTAAGAAAACTAAGACTTTTCTGCGAAAATTGTTAAACACTAAGGGCCAGATGTAGGTAATTCCTATTTACTCACTCTTAAATACCGACTCATACAGAATCGGTATTTAAGAGTCGGTAAATAGGAAGGAGGCAGATGTAGGTAAAAAATTACCGATTCTGTAAGAGTCGGTATTTACCGAATCTGTAAATACCGATTCGGTATTTCACATTGATTCCTATGGGCCTTGAAGCCCATAGGAATCAATGTGAAATACCGAATTGGTATTTACAGATTTGGTAAATACCGAATCCTGCAAGGGTGCAGGGGGTGTCACTTTGACACCCTCTAGCACCCCAAGTACAGGCATGTGTGCCATGTGGTACACACACATGCACTAAGGCCATGTCTGTGTGTCACATGGCACAGGGGTGCATGCACAGATGTGCATGCACACCTGAATTCGGTATTTTACCACCCTATAGGATTGGGTGGTAAAATACCGACTCTTAAGGGCCTGTGGCACTCTTAGGAGCATCACCTACATATGGATTTACAGAATCGGTATATTTACCGATTCGGTAAAATACCGAAGTGGTAAATTTACCGAATCGGTAAATATACCGATTCTGTAAATTCAGACCCACCTACATCTCAAAAGCCAAATACCGGTCGGTAACGGCCGAAATCGGCCGTTACCGAACAGTATTTGGCTACCTACATCTGGCCCAAAGAGTGGTGTGCCCAAAGAGAAAAATAGTATTACTGTATCTGCAACTAAGAGGAAAGAGAAGAACCATGGAAAATCATCTTGTGAAAAATATGTGTATAGCAAAAGGAGGAAAATCCAATATAAGGAAATAAGGAAGAAGATGTTCTATAATAGAGTATTGTCTAATTTGACTAAGGTAGTAAAGAATTGTAAAAAAAACAGCATTTTATAAGGAAAAAAAAAGTAGTTGAGAAAGCTTTTGAATTGAAAAAAAAAACTATTTGTTTTAGTCATCAATAGAATTCGATCACTAGATAAGCCAATCCATTTAATGAAGGCCAAAAGTAAGTGGAGAGGAGTGATTAACAGACGTAATTTTTCTGAGTTTTTTTTGGGTGAATGGAAACATAGTTCAAGTTCTGAGCCTTTTTTTAATGAAGAGAGTTATCTTCAGAGTAATGATTTGTTGCATGCAGTTGACACTACTGGTCGTGCTTATGAGGTTAAAAATGATTGTCCTATTGAGAAAGAGAAAATTGTTCCTAGAAATGCAGAAGAGGTGTTAGCTGATGAAGCTTTAGGGAGATGTCCTAAAGCTCAAATGTACACTTGGAATTGCAGTAGTATTTGTAGTGTACAGCAGGAATCTATTGCTTTTTTACGCAATTTCTTACGTAACTATACTAAGAAAAGTGTTAAACAAAAGTTTAAGGTGTTGCAAGGACTAGACCCTTGCAGAATGAGAGAAAATACTGGTTTGGAAGGTCATTCTCTAGCTTGTCTTTCTAAAAAAGTATGTTGAAGTATTTTTCACCATTTCAGGATGTTAGCAGTACATCATACTGAAATGAGGAAATTAGTCAGAAGGTTGTATTACGCAAAAAGTTCAGCACTAATGTTAAAAAAGTGGAACAGTGCTCTTTTGCGTGGATCTGTATCAGATGTAACAAATGTGTGTGATGAAATTCAGGTTAGTTACTTTGGTCCTCAGGAAGACAGTGCAGAAACTGAGATGTTAATAGAAGAAAATGTGGAAGAGAATGTACAATGTTGTACTGTAGAAAATTTTGAGCAAGAAATTACAAAGTTTAAGGTGATTTCAGGTGAAAGGCCAAATTATTCTTGTATTTGTTGTCGACGAACTCATTATAAAAATCAGACCAGGACTGTTGATCTGTATTTAAAAAGTGAAAAGGAAAATAATAATGAGTGGAAGGATTTTGCAACTTATTTGTTGGTAGAGAATTGTTTTGATTTGGGTTCTGATCAGCGCATTTGTAAATATTGTTATAACAAATTAGACAAGATCAAAATGCCGGCTAGACCTGTGCATAATAATCTTGAGTTGGTAAATATTCCTTCTGAACTGATAGATTTAAATACCTATGAGTCTATTCTTATTGAATGTGTGCATCCTTTTCAGGCTATTGTTTGTATGGAGCCTAAGACAGGGAAATTGCCTCTTTCAGATTTAAAGAGAGGATTAAAGGGAAGAGTTGTATATTTGCCTCTACATTCAAAGAAAAATATTGAAATAATTGGTGTAGAAAATGTAGAAGATGAACCTTTAGTTATTCTTGTAAATGGAGTTCCAACTAAGAGGAAGAAAATCTGGCTGGAATTAGTGGATGTTAGGAAAGTGAAAAAGGCAACGTTGTATCTGGTAAAAAATAATCAATATTATAAAAATGTGTTTGTGAGGAAAGAAGAAATAACTGTAGAAGAAGATAGTGATTTGCCATCTGGACAAATTAAAAAAGTGGATGTGTCCAGAACTGAAGAAATCTACGAACATTAGAGTGTTCATCCACTTCATTCTAAAGAAGTGATGGGGAATACTATAGAGTTATTCCAAATGAAAGAAGCAAAGGGAAGTCCCATTAGTGTATGGGAAAAAAGCTTGGAAGCTCGTTGTTTCCCACAGGAAAAGGAGGACGATATGATGACCGACTTGTGCAGATTCCTGCATCTGAATACCAGACATCAAGACTGTATGCAGAAGATCCAAGATTTCGACAATGTATTCCGTATTTGTTTCATCTTTTGTTTGAGAGTGATTTGTCTGGACTTTCTTATGCAGTAAATCATATATTGAAAACAGGTGTACATCTGCAAAATGTTTCAGCAAAGGAATTGATGGATAAAGTAGACCAGAAAGATAATGTTTTGGAATCTCAGCTAATTAATCTCATGGCATGTCAGCGTGGTGTTAATTAGTACTGGTACCGTCATCATGGAGAACTTAAAAGTATGCTAAGGAACTTAGGAACTCCTACATGGTTCCTTACTCTAAGCTGTGCTGAATATGCTTGGGATGATTTACTTGAATTTCTTCGAGAGGCAAATCCAAATATACTAAATATTGAAAACAAGACACCTGGAGAATTGTGCTCTTTGGATCCAGTTAATGTATGCAGATATTTTAATCATAGATTTGAAGCTATGATGTATTTTATCACCAATAAAAAAAATCCTTCTCTTGGAGAGGTTCTGGACTTCTTTTTGAGAAAGGAGTATCAAGCAAGAGGTGCTCCTCAAATACATATGCTGATATGGATCAAAGATGCTCCCAAATTTGGAACAGACTCAGATGATATTGTGTTGTCTTTTATTGAAGAATATGCTACATGTGATGTACCCAAAAGTACACAAGATAAGGACTTAAGACAACAAGTCTTACGATTCCACAGCCATCGTTGTGGGAAATATTGTCGTCAAAAGTACAAATCTAAGGACAAATTCTACACCAAATGCCGTTTTGCATTTCCACGACCTGTAATATCGAAAGGAAGAGTGAACAGTTTTATGCCATCTTTGCGAAATACTATCACAAGAAAGTCTCCAAAAAATACCTACAACTTAAGACTAAATGAAGAGTCAAAATATATAAATGACTATAACCCAATCATTTTGTCCATGTGGAATGCTAATATGGATAATCAATATGTTGCGGACTATTCCATTGCTGTTGCTCGATATGTAACATCATACATAACAAAATCAGAAAAGACAGAATTGAAGGAAATGTGGGAAAAGATTTCTCATGAGAAGAGTCTAAGTAAGAAATTATATACTTACAGTTTGAAGATGTTATCTCATCGAGAAATTGGAGCATATGAATGCTCGGATCGCTTATCATCTGCAAGTCTATACTCCAAATCTAGAAAAATCATTTGAATGAGTCTAGGTCTTGCTGCAGCTCGAAACCGAGTACTTAAATCTGTACAAGAAATTGAATAGTCAGCTGAAAAAGAGCCAGAAAGTACAGATATTGTGAAAACAAATATGTTGGATACATATTATCCAAATAGAAGACATCTTGAGAACGTTTGTCTCCATGAAGTTCTGCAAAACTATATTTTTTAAAGGAATATTACAGAAAACATCAATAATGGTATATATGCTGTGATTGGTTCTGAAGGATTTTGGTGAAACAAAGAAAAGGACATTTGATTAATCACCATAAACTGAGTTGTGACACAAAAGGCAATTTTACTATTTAGCTCTTTTGCAACTTTTGAAGCCATGGCGTTCAGAATTGGAATTACTTGGAGATTTCGAGAGCTATGAAGATTCCTTCAATGCAAGTAAAGATTCTATAGAATGTCCAGTTTTTGCTAAATATGTGAAAATGTTGAACGACAAAATAGAGCAAGAAGCTACAATTGCAGCTGAGATTGCTAGAGACAGTTCTCAAGACAGTCAAACTTCTGCTCCTTTGAGTCAGGACCCAATAGGAGAACCAATTGTTCAAAATGAAGCAGCAACTGCTATGGAAGAGGTGGAAACAGCAATGTATCAAGCTCAAGGAGATATAACAAACTTAGGAAACTTGGAAGAACAACTAAATGTTGAGCAGAAACAAATATATGAGGAAGTGAGAGAACAGATTCCCCATGGATTACTTCATGAGAAGAAAGTGTGCTCTTGCTCATCATTTGAACCTATCTGAATGTACGTGAGTGGACAAGCTGGAACAGGGAAACGTTTTTAATTAAAGTAATCACAACTTTTCTACAGAAAACAACTGAGTCGCATTTGTCTTGTGTTGTCACTGCTCCAACTGGATTAGCAGCCCACAATATTAAAGGAATTACTTTACATCGTTTATTATTGCTACCAGTAGAGCATGAAAACAAATTGGAGTACCACAAGCTATCTGGAGAAGCTTGTTGTGAAATTTCAAGAGTCTTGAAGAAAATGAAATTTCTCATTATTGATGAGGTAAGAATGGTATCAAATTTAATGGTTGCCTTTGTGCATTTAAGAATGCAGCAAACTCTTAAATCAGATTATAACGTATTATTTGGAGGAAAACACGTCATAGTTTTTGGAGATCTACTACAACTTACTCCTGTAAAAGGACAACCAGTGTTTAAAACACTGGCACATGAAGATACCAGAAAGTCTTTGGGGAGTATTGGAAATGTTAACATTTGGTCATTTTTTCAATATAAGGAACTTATTACAAACATGCGTCAGGTAAATGATGCAGATTATGGAAATATTATTCAAGATATAAGAATTGGAAAAGTGACAGAACATGGTAAACAAGCTTTACGGAGACGATTACTTCCCAATGTGTTTCCAAATGAAAATATTGTTCCTGAGGAAGTATATAGGAGAATTGCAGAAAACAAATCTGTAATCTGCTTAATGCCAACACTGTGTGTATGTTCTATATTCAATAAAGAAATGTTAAAGTTGGAAAATGAAGAAATTATAAAATCCGAAGCTATTGATAAAATAGAACATGAAGGAATCACCATTATTTTGACTGAAAATTTGAAGAGGAAATTGGATTCTTTAGAGAAATCGATAAGTAAAACTGCTGGTTTAGAAAAGAATTTGTATGTATGTGTAAACTGTAGGGTAATTTTACATCGTAATTTGCATGTGGAAACAGGTTTAGTAAATGGAGCAATGGGTACAATTTGTTAATTATATAAATAGAGATGGGATTGAATTTTTTAAAAATCAAATTTGATGAAATTGCTGAAGTTCAACAATTTAGTCATGTTCAACTCGGTTTTTGATTGTAAAAGATTTGTATGTACGCAGAAAACAGTTTCCTATTTGTTTGGCATATGCGGTGACCATTCATAAATCTCAAGGTTTAAGTGTAGATAATGCTTTAGTGAATATTGGAAGTACCGTGTTTAAAGAGGGTATGGCATATATTGCTTTGTCTCAAGTGAGAACTTTATCTGGATTGTACTTGATTGACTTTGATGAGACAAAGGTTAGTGCAGATGCAAATTGTGTGAAAGAGTATAATAGGTTAAGAAAAAAATATGCACCCTATTTAGGTCAATATCCAGTATTTGAAAAGCGTATGGTAGGTAGAAAAAGAAGATTTGAGAATATCTGTAGTGAAACTGTAGAGAAAACAACAAGATGAAGTTGTGCCTGCAAGAAAAAAGAAAAAGGACAGTTTTGAAGAGAATGTTGGTTATCGGTTTGAAAATAGTTGTGGTGTCAACTGGTATGCTAATGTAGTTGTTAATGTTGTTTTTTTCTTGAAAGTTTGCAACAGCAAATTGTTGAAAATCGGGACAAAAGATTCTGTTCATTGTTGTATTCTGTTTATGAGAAATTTAGTAGTGATAAAAGTAAAAAGTGTTTCTGATATTCGAAATGTTTTGGACATATGTTCTGGTGCTACTCAATTTACGCAGAATATTCAGCAAGATTGTCAGGAATTTTTTATGTTTATGCTTTGTGTATTAGAAGATGAAGGTATATATATTGAAAACCTTATGGCCTTTCATATAAATGGCAACATGACTGTGAAAATTGTTTATTTACATGTACCACTAACATAGACACTGAAAGATTCATATATTTGACTTTACCAGACTGTGAATCAGTGTCTTTTAACAATCTAGTTAGAGGAGCACCTCAAAACATGGGGTGTAGCCAATGTAAATCAGAGATGTCATCAACATTATTTATACAGAGATATGGACAGTATGTAATTTTAATGCTGCAACGTTATAGAGCTGATAGAAGAAAATTGGAAACTTTAATTAAAAATGTTGTAGCTACTCAACTATCAATATCAGGAAGAACTTTTGTAGCTGTTGCAATTAGTTTTTATGATGGACCTTCTACAACATCAGGACATTACACTGTTTATTTAAAATGTCTGAAAGGTTGGATACATTGTAATGATAGTCAATTAGTTTTTAAGCAACGTTTGCCTAAAGAGTTACCAAATTCTTACCTAATATTGTTTTAGCCAAAATTTTAAGAACAAATTTTGGACTTTCAGTATTATTGCTGAAAAAGTAGATTACTCTGGTGTTGTAGAGTATTTTGTAAGTGAGGGTCAGGGGCTTGAAGGTGATCCTCTTGTTGATGTTGAGGCAGTGTAGGTGTATCAGGTCGTGGGTGATGTGGCTGCAGCAGGGGACATTGAAGATCAGTCAGGTGGAGGTGTTTTGGATTTGTTGTAGTCGTTGTAGGTGTTTGGCTAGAATTCTTGTGTAGAGTGTGTTGCCACAGTTTATGAGAAATGTAGTAGTGATAAAATTAAAATACAAAGTGTTTCTGATATTCTAAATGTTTTGGACATATGTTCTGGTTCTACTCAATTAAGGCAGAATATTCAGCAAGATTGTCAGGAATTTTTTATGTTTATGCTTGGTGTATTGGAAGATGAAGGTATAGATATTGAAAACCTTTTTGGCCTTTCTTATAAATGGCAACATGACTGTGAAAATTGTTTGTTTACATGTACCACTAACATAGACACTGAAAGATTCATATATTTGACTTTACCAGACTGTGAATCAGTGTCTTTTAACCGCTTCCGTGCAGCGCCGATTACGCCCCTGTGCTGGACATTCCAGAACAGGGTGGGGTCGTGACGGAACCATTCTGTCAACAGCACAGCTCAGCCGTGACTGATGACGGAATGGTTTCATCACAAGCATCGAAGGGGTTAACAATCTAGTTAGAGGAGCAACTCAAAACATGGAGAGTAGCCAATATAAATCAGAAATGTCATCAACATTACTTATACAAAAATATGGACAGTATTTAATTTTATTGCTGCAACGTTGTAGAGCTGATTGAAGAAAATTGGAAACTTTAATTAAAAATGTTGTAGCTCCTCAAGTATCAATATCAGGAAGAACTTTTGTAGCTGTTGCAATTAGTTTTCATGATGGACCTTCTAGAACATCTGGACATTACACTGTTTATTTTAAATGTCTGAAAGGTTGGAAACATTGTAATGATAGTCAATTAGTTTTTAAGCAACGTTTGCCTAAAGAGTTACCAAATTCTGACCTAATATTTTTAAAGCCAAAATTTTAAAAACTCTGGGGCATATTATCAAGGGGGTTTATCTCCGCTTTTTTGGCTTTAAAAGCCAAGAAAGCGGAGATAAAATTATCTTCCTATTACCTAGCTGTCGCTAACACCAGTTAGAGACAGCTAGTAGGAGATAGCGACCATCTTGGGCCCGCTTTGCATGTCAGTGAAATTTATCACTAATGACATGCAAAGTGGGCGTGCCAAGATGTTAGCGACTGGAAACAGTCGCTAACATCGCTATCTCCTATTACCAACTTTTGGAGATATTCGCGCTAAGCGCGAATATCTCCAAAAGCTAACACCTGCCCCTGAGCAGTTCTTAGCCATGTTATCCAATGGTAGGTGGATAACATGACTAAGAGCATTAGCTCGGTAATGCATGAATATCGCTGTCTTTTCAGCAATATTCATGCATTTCGGCCGATTTTTATCCCTTAAGAGATAAACCTTGATAATAGCAAGGTTCCTACGCGATAAAAATCGCCGCAGGTCGGCGAAAAAAAATATTGCCGCTAAACCAACATAGCGATAATTATCGCTAGTTGTTGGTAATATGCCCCAAAATCTGGCCTTTCAGGATTACTGCTGTTAAAGTAGATTAGTCTGGTGTTGTCGAGTATTTTGTAAGTGAGGGTGAGGAGCTTGAAGGTGATCCTCTTTTTGATGTTGAGGCAGTGTAGGTGTATCAGGTCGTGGGTGATGTGGCTGCAGCGGGGGACATTGAAGATCAGTCAGGTGGAGGTGTTTTGGATTTGTTGTAATCGTTGTAGGTGTTTGGCTAGAATTCTTGTGTAGAGTGTGTTGCCACAGTGTAGTCTGCTGCTAATGAGGGCCTGTGTTACTGTTCTTCTTCTTTTGGTTATGATCTACTTGTAAATTTTGCGGAGCATGTGGAGGGTGTTATAGCAGTATGAGGAAATGCTGTAGACTTGTTTACACATGTAGAGGGAGGAGTTGAGGATGAATCGTGGGTTGTGTACATGGTCATTAGGTTTTGGTACTGTTCACAGTGTAGTTGGCCAGCAGGAGTCATCTGAAGCTGAGGGGGTGGGTCTGAGGATGAGTACCTTCATGTTGTGTGAGTTCAGGCTTAGAGAGCTGCTCCTTATCCAGTTGGTGACGTCATTAGTTGTGCCGTGGAGGTTGTTTTTTGTGGTATGTGGCTCCTTGGTGAGGAAGAGGATGAGCTGGGTGTCGTCAGCGTAGGAGATGATGTTGAGGTTGTGATGGCAGGCCACTTGTGTGAGGTTGGCCAAGGAGATGTTGAATAGCGTCGGGCTGAGGGATGAGCACTGGGGGACGGTGCAAATGATGTCAGTGGTTTTGGATCAGAAGGCTGGGAGGCAGACGCTCAGGGTTACTATTGAACAACGTTCAATCTAAGAATTTCACACATACTATTTGGCCATGGGGAAAAGTATGTGAAACCATTAAGGACTTTTTTTTGTAAATTTTGTCAGCATATATTTGTAAGTAACCTTATTTATAATGGAAGAAAATTAATGATAGTATTTTGTTATTTTAAGATAGTTTGACATACCTCATAGTTACGTAAGAAATTGGTCTTAGAAAAAAACATTTAACATATGTTTTATTTCTATTTTTTAGATTGTTATTGAGATTGTTGTTTGTTTGTTTTTAAGATAATCTTCTTGAATGTCTTTTTTTTGCCCGCTGTTATGTGATGAGTACTATTGAACTCACTGGTTCTAGTGAAATTCAATATATTCTGAGAACAGAAAAAAGGCAAATAAAATGCTTTACAAATTATTATGTGTTGTAAAAGATAAATTGTAACTGTATTTTTTTGTCTTCTACAGATGCTAATTTTATAATAATTTTTTTTACATTTATTATTTTGAAGGTAAGTATAAGTAACTGTTAAAAATGATCGATGGGATGTACTTCTACAGAGCTCAAGTAACAGAACGTGCTTGGAGTACATAAGTATGAAAAGATGGTTTGTATCTTTTAAAGACATTTGAAGAAATTAAAAAAAATATATACTGAGTGTATACTGAGTGTACCTGTATTCTTTGCATTTTACTACAACACATTTACTACTTTGGAACTGGTAAGGTGAATAAATATATTGTACTTTTTTTAGTACTGCATTTTATTATAACAACCTTAGTTTTTTCCTATAGTGATAAGGAGTAACTGGTTTGAAAATGTAAGAAAATGTTATAACTAAAAATTCACATAAGCAATTTTATTGATATAATCTTATAAAGTAGTTGAGAATGGTATTTGCATAATATTTATTAAAGGGCAAAATAGTTGATAAAGCTAGTTTTGTATTATGTATTAGGGAAAATGATAAAATGAAGTGTTTATGTTTATTCTACAAGGAACAACAACATAAAGAATTCACTATGGAAGAATAACAGAACAATATAGAAGACCGTTTCAAAATTACTAACACTCTCATAGAGGAGCTAAATAAATCTTTCATGGGGAGCGAGAATGAAGAGGAAAATATTGGTGCTGCAGATATCAGCTGCGAATTTTTAGATGAAACATTGGATGATGATTTTGTGCAAGCATTAGAGGACATCGAGATTCATCATATGACTTTTGAAATTGATAATCAAGATAATGAAATATCAGATGAAATCATGTTAGAAGCTCTATTAAATTATGAAATGTTACAAGAATAAAGTTATGATTAAAACATAATAATGGTTTGAGAGACTCTTCTTGCAGAATTGTAATCATTCAGCTAAGTACTCATGGTGCAAAGTGGGCCTCAGGGCATGGACTGCTTCAAACCCCTATAGATTATGTATGCACTCTTCGATGCACCAGCAAACCTGTCTTTTATAGCTTTTATTTCCAGGTCTATATCCTTTCACTTCCAGCAAAGTCTATGTGATTGCTGATTCCGTATTGTACTGAGCTATTCAGCAGCATGTCCTTATGTATGCACTGTGCTAAAAATTAACCTATTTTAAAATCAATCAGGCACTCTCCTTGCAGACTGTAATTATCTAGTCATTACCCAAATAATCATGGAGGAAAGTAGGCCTTAGGCCATGGACTGCTTTAAACCTGTAAAGACTATGCATGCAGTCTTCTATATACCTGCAAACTAGTCCGTTATACATTTAATTCCCCAATCTGTATCATTAGACTTTCAGCAATCACTTTCAGTATTGTAGTGAGCCATTCAGCAGTATTTCATTATGTATGTACTGTGGTAAAACTGAAGCTGTTATGATTTGAGGGAGGGATTTTCTTTGTAGAACTGTAATTATCCATTCAGTATCTAAGTACTCATATATTAAAATAGGGCTTAGGTCATAGACTGCTTCAAACTCCTATAGACTTTACATGCAGTCTTTTATGCACTGGCAATCTTGTCTTTTATAACTTCAATTTCCCAGTCTGTATCCTTACACTTCCAGCAAACACTATCACACTACTGTTTCAGTATTATATTGAGCGATACAGCAGTATGTGCTTATCTATAAACTATTCTAAAAGTGAAGCTGCTATACATTCAACTAGACAATTTCCTTGCAGAATTCTAATCATTCAGCCAGTACCGAAGTACTCATGAGGTAAAGTGGGCCTCAGGGCATGGACTGTTTCAAACCCCTTTTGACTATGCACGCACTGTTCTATGTACCGGCAAACGTGTGTTTTTTGGCAGACGCTGTAGAATCCAGTCCAGTCCAGGATTTGCAGACCGCCCGGAGCCCAGAGCACAGCGAGAGTGAGGAGGACGCTGAGTTGGGAGGACGCCGCTACGACTGCTACCACCGCCGCCGGTCAGCCTGCACTTGCCTGCTTCATCCCGTACGCGGAACAAAAGGGGGTCGTGATGGACGGAGCATCCGAATCAATCAAACACTCACACCCAGTCAAAAGATCTGGGTTTAATTCATCACCGTTCTTTAGCCCACTCTGCCACCCCAGTTCAGATATGGCTATATGCAAATCAGTCTGACCCTGTGCCTCATGGGAACAGTCCAGCCTGAACTGCCAAGCCATGTCTTCCCTGGACCGGAAACAAGCTTCCGAGGACCGGTGAGCAAGGGACTCACGTCTGAGCATACCCTGCCACACTTATGGCAGCCAAAAGCGGAACAAAAGGGGGTGGTGATGGACGGAGCATTTGAACAAATCAAACACTCACCCCCAGTCAACTGATCTGGGTTTAATCCATCACCATTCTTTAGTTCACTCAGCCACCCCAGTTCAGACATGGCTATTGTATTGCTTCATCCCGTACAGCTTCTGGCTCTCTGGGCGGGCGGGCGGACGGCCTGAGGGGTGGCACGGCTTGTGCGGCGCAGGCCCGGCAGGCCTTGGCAAGCTTCGTGGGTTTGCGGTCCTTCTCCCGCCTGGTCTCTCAGAAGCGGAGAGAAGCAGAGAAGCAGAAAAAGCAGAGGGGCAGCAGGACGATCTTGTAGTGCAGTGCAGTGCGCACCCGTGAGTTCGCAAACCCCTGCAAACCCCCTCACTGGGTCGAGTCTGAGTCTGAGGCTGAGGCAAGGCAATGGCTAAGCAGTGTGCAGCAGGAGGCGAGGCGAGTGAGAGCCGGTAGCCGGCTCCAAGCATCACGGATAACTGGCGACTTGAAGCCGTGAGCCGCGATATCCCGTGAAACCTGTGACGGGACCTTTGAAAACGCGACCCGTGACCTGTGATCCTGTTATCCGTGCCTTGAGGAGGAAACCACCGCGGCGGCGGCGGCAGGCGGGCGGGCAGGCAGGCAGGCAGCGGCAGTGGCAGTGGCAGGTGTGGTCCATCTGCTACAAGGCTTGCTGTGGGTCGTGTAGGGCAGGCCATGGTGCAGAAAGAATGTGGAATATTGGCAAGTCGGAGAGCTGGACTTGTGGATAATCAGAGAATTGGAAGCCCCTGCAAGCTATCGCCCCTATCACCAAAAACCATCCTGCACCAATTGCTGCCTCTCTCTTCACCTCACAGAGGCAGCGGACTAGTTGTATAACTAGAGGTGAGGTGTATTAGGCATCTGATATATTTTTTTTTGTATAAGAAAGTTGCATGGGGCTAGTGTAAAAGTATAAGTGGCAAGGGGTAGTGTAGGTGCAAGTACGATTTTGGTACGATCCTTGGTGGCCAGAAAGGAGGCGAGGAGGCAAAAAGAAAGAGGGATAGAAAGGGGGTTCCGGCCCGCACCCCCCCCCCGCTCCTGCTTGCCTCATTCGCTCATCCGCTTGGCTTATTCCACGGCATCATTCAACGTTACTGCGCCTACCACCCAACACTGACAGTCATCTGTGGGTCCCTGCAAAGGGGGCAGGGGCGCGGTTAGTGCAAGGAAAAGAGCGTGATGCAACACACAATTGCAAATAACCACAGCATAAAATAAAAATTCACCTCTTGTGCCTGTGAACGTAAAGTTACGTAAGGAGAGGCTCTTCTCTTCCCGGAGGAGGGTGATTGGCTCAGTGACAACCTAGTGACAGCCCAGAACAAGTAGAGTAAATCACGTCAACCACATTGGCAGCAAGGGAGCAGCCCAAGTCAAATTCCCCTCAGAATAATGAGGTCCGGCCGGACACGAAAAAACCCGCCACAATCCACGAAGCAGAAAATCAAACTCAAAACAGACGATAATACCTCCCAGAGCAGTGTAACTAACACATCGACAGCTCCGCTAATTCCACCAATGTACCCGATATTTGGCTCAATGAAACCAACTGGGAAATTCACGTTTTTGAAAGACCCAGTCGCGGCTATCTACTGAATGCCAGCTATGCCAATCGGTCTTCAAAGACCACTGACACCGTGCAAAGTAAGCACACAGACGGTCTCAGATAAATCAAACACATCGTCTCACTCTACGTCAAACACAGTACATATCATTGGAAAAGAAGGACCAATTATGATCAAGCTAATAGCAAAAGAGGCTATCTGGCCAACAAACCAGGTGAATAACAAGAGCATAATTCAAACGCAAGCACAAGTACATATAAATGTGAGCGCCCATGGCCAGAAGCAAGAGCTAGTAAAGCACAACTCATATGATTGTACGAACAGAATCACGGATAGTATCTTGGAATATGCACTGGAAAACCTCACAATGCACACAAGTCAAACTAGTCAATATCGACAAATGCACCACTGTCACAATTAATCAGTGACACTAATAAAGACCGATCGGAGGCGGCATATCACTCCCATACCCAGAGCCCCCTGGGTATAGAGCAAGCTCGAGGATGCGAACCAGACGGCTATGACATAACCAAATCTGATGCCGGACACAAAGAAAAACCTAATAATCACTCAACACCTAGACAAAAGTCTTGGTCAAATCAAGAAAAGGTCGAAGTGGCCCACGACACGTGGATGGAGTAACAAGCCCCTCAGGATAACAAAGGAATACTCCACGCATCGAGTACAACGTCCAATTATGACAAACAAACCCTGGATACAAGAGAAACTGATCTCAACCAAATTAAAAAAACTGATAAGCTCACAACCTCATCCAGTGTGTTGCAAGAAAAAAATCAAGCAGGCGGCCATAGCTGCAAACAACCAACTTCAGATTTAGAAATGGATAATGCAATTGAAATATCAAGTGGGTTTGAACAGGTAGAACAAGCATCCACAGAAGGATCAATTATAATATGTCCAGAGGAAAGAAAGGAAACAATAATAGAGATTTCTAGCATGGAACAGGCTGATTATGTCCCCTCAAAAGCACTTCACAAGACGCGACAAACCTCAGAACCAAACTTGGAACTACGGGCTGACATGGCAAGGGAACGCTCAGTAGAAAACACAAAGCGTACAGGGCACCAATCCAACTACAACATCAACCTTTGCCAGCAGGCAGATAAACCTCCCAAGGGAGAAAATGACTCTAATTACAACTTGGAATCTTTAATAAAACTACACGGTGCGTAGGGGAAAATACTAGAAACATCTATCAAAACACTGGACATGCAGTCCGACAAACTTGATATTCAAATAAATTTAATGAGTCTTATTGCCGAACATATTTCAGACATAAACAAAAAACTGGATATCATGACAAATACACTTGCAAAAGTTCAGATTCAAAGTAACCCTTGGGTTTTGCCCCCCAATTGTCTGTGTAGCCCCATACTAGAAAAGCTAAGGGATTGACCAATAATACTCACAAATATTTTACAGGAATGCAAACATGCAAATTGTGAATTGGTAAACACGGGGCAAAACATCAAGTGTCATACATTAGACTCAAGAGACATTAATACTATAGCTCACCAAAAAGAAACATGCTATGATGAGATAGACAAAACAGAAAAGAGGGGGAAAAATCACCCAATAAAAGGTCACTAACAAAAGAATCAAATATTCTACAAAAAACTGGAAAAAAGATAAAAACCGGAGAATTGATTGAGGGTCAAATACCTCCAAATGATCAATCCCCAGAGGCGACTAAATATAGCGACTTGCTGATCACCGAAATAGACGAACAAATGTGTGAGCAGACTAAAACCATAGATAGCCGTCAGCCGGTCTTAACCAAAAGACAAAAAAAAACGTGCTAGAAAGGCCAGAAATCAACACCTAAATAGCAGACCTACTAATAAGCAGGTCTTGGACATTTACCCAATCTTTAATCTCTCAAAGAACGCAATTAATCATCAAAAACAAAATGCTAAAAAAGTTCAAATCCAGACTATCCGTACGGAAGTGCAATCCTGTGGGATAGCAGTTGTGCCAAGCTTAAATACAACAGCATGCACGGAGGAGAGTAATGACAATGAACTATCGACATACTCGCCCGGCAGGAATAGTATAAATAGGAGTCCTGAGAGTGGCGACCCCGAAATATCAAGAAATTATATTGTCCAGTGGGCAGCCCAATGGGACAATCCAAAACCATCGGAAACAAAATGAAACCGACTGTCCAGTCTATACAGCTCCAAAATGGTCACATCGCAGCTGATTTAGAGAAGGATCTGACAACAGATAGAAAAACTACCAAATACCAAAATCCCGGAAGTGGCAAAAGAGGATCACAAAGAGAGGCACAAAACAATGTCAAAAACCAAAAACAAAAAGTAAGCCTCATCCAGCATAAAATTGTCAGTCCTAGACCAACTGCCTCAAATCGCAAGATCAAAAACCCTAGGCAAGTTATAGTGGAAGTTGACAAGAGCCGGCGAAACCGGCTATTAGTTAACATTAATACGGAATATGGTGGCCCAAAGAACACCGGAGGCATGGAAAAAGAAACTGCCTTTCAGAAAACCAAGCAAGAACACGCCCTACCCGTTAGGTTCAATGGCCCGAAGATAAATACCCCGAATGTTACAGCAAAGGTAAATGAGTTTCAAGCAAAGACTGCGATGGACAACAATAGGTACAACAAAAAAAGTCCACCCAATTATTCCAACAACAAAGATAACAAAGTTGCTATAAGACTCCGGACAAATGACCAGGAATCAATTTTCCCCATGCCAAAAGATTATAATATATTGAATTTAAAAGGAAGGATGTTATTCATCCCAAACTATCAATCAAAAGGCTGACAGGATTACTTGAACAGAGGAAACATATTACGCCTAATGGCAGAAATCCCAAGTTTACAATACATAACCACTGCTGATCTACAAGGTATCGTATTTGTAATTTTCAGGAAAAAACACAGTAAAGGAAGCCATCCTAGCAAGTTGGAAGAATGCCGAAATAGTTAAGGACATACTACAAGAAATCACTAAATTTGAAGAGTTGGGAATCTCACTCATGGAAGATGTTACACCAGGCTACCCTCTCCCTTTCTTAATGATAGGCGCCCCAACAGAAAAAATTGCAGTTGAAAAAGATATCACATATTCAGTGTTGCATGGTGCCAAGGGCGTGGAAAATCTAAAATCTGATCACCAGTACAGTACGCATAGCGGTACCAGAGAGGAGTGAAACCAGATCCTGGGCGACAAAACTGATCAAGCCTCAAGACAAATCTTATCCTGGAACATCGCTGGAGCAAAAGATATTTTAAGTGACAAAGGCAAGACCGAGTCCTGGGACTCGAACGAAATAATTGTATTAGAAGAAACATGGCTAACTACACCTGTTGAAGTGCCAGGTAGAATAGGTCATCACGTCAGTGCCACTCGAACCCAGCAATATGGACGAGCTAAGGGGGGGCTGACAGTATATATTTCTACGGCGCTAAAAATCAAGTCCACCCAACTAACCTCGACCACCGCAGAAATGAAAATAATAAAACTGGAAATGGGCCCATCCGCTGATATAGATACAATCATACTCATTAATATATATGCACACCCGAAAAGAACAACAAAACAAGAGCTCTTCAAAAAAGTCAGCATTGCTACAGCAGAACTTCGCTTGGAACATCCAACCTGGGAAATAATTCTCACAGGAGATTTCAATTCTAACTTATTACATGCCCCTGAAGAGGAAGAAAACGTTATTACTGCTAATGAAATATGGGCAGTAGAAACACAGATGATACCGTTGGCTAAACGAATGGATAGAATGGGTCGGCAACTAATGTGGGACCTTGAGCAATTAGGCATGCGCGTGTTAAATGGGAGAATAAATTCGGATAGACCTGCCAACTGCACGTACATTGGCTCCAGTTCAAGCTCTATCTTGGACTACACTATCGTCACTCTTCCCCTCCTTGGGCTAATTATGAAGTTCGAAATCATATGTACACCTAATAGCGATCATTCGGCCCAGCAAATCAAACTCAAAATAACTCCTCAGAAACATCTGGAGACCACCATAATAGCAGGGGAAATCTCAACGATAAATTTGAAACGTTTAAGGTGGACGTCTGCCACACTACCAAAAATAGCTTCAAACGCAAAAAACTTAATGCGAATGCTCTCCTCAGAAAACCAACCGACCGTTCAAACCTGGACCACCTTTCTGAATAAATTACCAAAAGAAGGAGTTAACATCAAAAAGATACAGCAAGGCAACAACAACATCCATCTCAGTCAGGCATCATGTGCCTTGAGAAGGCGCTTGAGACAGTCCCTGAGGAGAGCCCAAGGTCATAACTCTCAATCCAAAGTATGGCAGGAAGTACGTTTCCTTAAGAAATCATACAAGAAACAAATCTGGATTGAAAAAAAAATGCGGACATTGATTTCTGGACGAAAATAGTATATAATGCAAACAAATCTGACACTAGAGCATTCTGGGCACAGATAAATTCAATGAAGAGAACCTCAAATACCATAAGCATGACTTGCATCTCGGAGAAGGCATGGGTTCAACATCTAATTGATACATTCTCAATAAACCCCATGACTCAACAACCACCTGCTGTAATTGCCTCCGACTCGAGATATTCACTGGATAAGAAAAACGAAGACTGGGGCCAAACCACTCAAGACAAAACAGAAATGGAATTATTGCGAATTCTAAAGAAGAGTAGGCAAGACAGTGCCCCAGGACCGAACGGTGTTCCTCAGGCAATTTACAAGCAAGATCCACATTTTTGGGCCAGTAACCTTAACAACTTGTTCCGTATTATCAATGTTGCCAGTAGTATTCCAGAAAGTTGGAGCGGTGCGATCATTAACCCGATATACAAGGGCGGGGATCGTAAGGACCCGGCAAATTATCGCCTGATTGCGCTGACAGACGCAGAGGCCAAATATTATGCCTCATTGGTTCTAGCCGATCTTGTAAAATGGTCCGATGAAAATAACAAAATCCCCATAAATCAGTCCGGGTTTCGACGTGGCCTAGGCAAAATGGCAAATGTCATGGCAATAAGTCTAATTGCCGAAAAAAGCCTGCAAAACCATCAAGCTTTACATCTATGCTTTGTTGACTTTAAGGCGGCCTTTGACCGTGTAAGTCGTCAAACATTATGGGCCAAACTAAAGCAACAGGGCCTGCCGGACACGATCTTAAACCCAATCATGGACCTTTATACCAACACCTGGATGCAGGTTAAGATCGACAATGGCCAAAGGTTAACAAGGAAGATCGTAACCAGTGAAGGATTGCAACAAGGCTGCGTTTTGGCCCCTCACCTGTTTAATTTATTTATGGTAGATGTGACTCCAAGGTTAGATGGGGTCAACGCACATCCTCCATAGCTAGGAACTTTGACCCTTACTCATTTATCCTACGCAGACGATGTTGTCCTCCTCAGTCAAACGAAAATAGGGCTGCAACGCCTCATGCATGAGCTGGCCGGATACACCAAGACTAATTTGATGGAAATAAACAGCACAAAAACAAAGGTCATGATTATAACGCATCGTCGTCCCAAACAGCTGAAACTTACATTTAACAACATGAACCTAGAGGTAAGTGGATAGTTATAAATATCTGGGGATACATCTGGACAAACGGCTCACATTCTCGACGCACTTTGATGCTATCAAAAAGAGGGGAGGAGCTCTATTGGATGCATTCAAAACAGCTAAAAGGCCCTTTGTTTACTCCCCTTCTTACAGTCATTAAAGCTAAGTTACTACCAACAATAGCATAGGGTAGTGTGGTGCATAATGGAAGAAGTGCTCCATTACTAGATAAAATCCAAACGAGAGTGTACAAACGTGTATTGAGCTTACCGTGCGATGCCTCACCCGCACAGGTACGCCTCGAATTTGGACTTCAATCTCAAACAATGCACAAATAATATGAGTCAATCAAATTTTGGTATAACATCTGGCTCAATCGCGACATAGAAATTAATTCTGCCATTTGGGAAGCCCTGCAAAGTAACCCGAATTCTCACTATGTGAAGTACTTAAAATCTTCTCTGATAAGCACAGAGTTGACATCTGTTTGGCAAAAGAAACTACCAGCATCAGCATTCAAGCAGCTTGTAAAAAAAGCAGCCAATACGCACTCATTGATTGAAGACAAATTGACATTAAGATGCCGTGCGCATGCCTGGATGATCATACAATCCTACAAAAGACCGGCTCCAGCTGCTTATTTAGGTCTCGCTTTCCCTTCACACTTAAAATTAAAGTATTTAAAGCTACGTATGGGAAAATTACCAACAAATGCCGACCAGCCATGCTGGAGGTCACCTGGCCCGAAGGATTGCTACCTATGTGGTGCTGCAGTGCACGACATGATTCACCTGATTTGCATTTGCCCAATACTAGAGCATGTTCGGAGTTTACTTAGGGAAAAGTTCAACGCAAAAGGTATTCGTACATGCCAGTCCACAATATTAAATGTGATGGACTCAGAAGATCCTCAATTCATCTGTAGAATTATTAAATTTGTTATCAACTTTAAAAATGTATCTAAAAAGCCAATATGAACTCGAACTCTTGAACTCTGATACCGTGACATGCTTTGGCTGATTTATAATCTGTAATCCAAACTACTGTGCCCAAGTTATTAATTTAAATAGGAAATCGACTGTAGTTGGGTTTTTATCTTTTCTACTTAGGGTAGTTTTATAATCTGTATTTTGTGTATATAGGGGCCTATTAGGATGGCGGACGGAAACGGGGTCCGTCCGCCATGGTCGCGGCAAAAATACTCCCGACCGCTCCGCAGATAAACCGCCGGTGCGATTAGGATAATAATGTCAAGAAACTCTGACCGTGGCGGACGGATCACATCAAACACCGTCCGCGGCGGACGGAGCACACCAAAGACCGCTGCAAGCGGATGGTACTAAAGAAACACCTCCGCCCCGGACGAACATGACTGCGGGGACAGGCACAGCCGCCGCCATACCTGCGGAGGCTACGGACTCGCGATTAGGATAACGCCGCCACTCCAAAGGAACTCACCTCCTTCCTCGACCGCAGCGGAAACAATGCATCGACAAACGAAGCATGACTGTGGAAGGACCACACGAACACCATCCCTTCCGTCAAACCGATCACAAAATGGCTGACAGAAGTAAATAGAAAACACACTAAACAGGACACCCACCCACCTGAAACACCCACCCACAGCAACTACACGCCCCAATGACACCCCCCAAGCACTGAAAACTGCACCCAAGTCAACACACCCACAGAACACCTGACTGGCAACAACCATTGGGACACAACCACCACACAGAGTATAAAATGGATCCCTCCCACAACCACAATCCTTTGCATCACAGCATAGCTGCCAGCAAGAGGCTGAATACCACGAACAGCAGACACACAAAAACACACATACAACCTGCACACAAACACACCCACCACACAAACACCCACCACACCATCCCTACACACCACACACCTGCACATCCCACCCCACCCACCAACACCTTGCACATCACACACAATGGCACTCAAGAAAAATCCCAAGCTCGCAGACAGTGAGTTGAAGGTCATGGTGGATGAAATCATCCGTGTTGAACCACATCTCTTCGGTACCCTAGTCCAGCAGACAACCGTGGCAACCAAAAACAACATGTGGGACAGGATAGTGACCAGAGTGAATGCATCAGGGACCGTGCCACGCACCAAACACGACATCCAGAGGTGGTGGCACGACCTCAAGACAAGGGTGAAAGGCATCAGCTGCGGGCACACCACACTAGCGGCGGCACTCCCCCGGAGCCCATACCATATGCAGAATGGGAGGAGAAGGTGCTGGGCATACTGCACCCTGAGAGCCTGGAAGGAATCGAAGAGGAACTAGAGGCTGGTAAGTACAAACCAATCACCACTATCACATTGACATGGTCTGCCTTGCACAACTGACAAGACACATCTCCCAAGCTCCAATCCATGCATGTGGGCCACATAGTCACCCAAATGTGAAGTCCTGGGCTCATATGCACCCACCATGACCAAACACAAATGTTGCCTCCTACGTTTCCAGCATTGCATGTTGTCAAAGCAGCAAGCACCACAACTCCCAACAGGCCCCCATGTCCACAGGGAGGGTGGTGGTGGGTGGGGTGTGTGAGAGACCATCACTACAACTCCCAACAGGCCCCCATGTCCACAGGGAGGGTGGTGGTGGGTGGGGTGTGTGAGAGACCAGCACTACAACTCCCAACAGGCCCCCATGCCCACAGGGAGGGTGGTGGGGTACATGTGAGAGGTGGGTGGGGAGTGTGGTAGACCAGCACTACAACTCCCAACAGGCCCCCATGTCCACAGGGAGGGTGGTGGTGGGTGGGGTGTGTGAGAGACCAGCACTACAACTCCCAACAGGCCCCCATGTCCACAGGGAGGGTGGTGGGGTGTGTGTGAGAGGTGGGTGGGGTATGTGATAGACCAGCACTACAACTCCCAACAGGCCCCCATGTCCAGAGGGAGAGTGGTGGTGGGTGGGGTGTGTGAGAGACCAGCACTACAACTCCCAACAGGCCCCCATGTCCACTGGGACGGTGGTGGGGTGTGTGTGAGATGTGGGTGGGGTGTGTGATAGACCAGCACTACAACTCCCAACAGGCCCCCATGTCCACAAGGAGGGCGGTGGTGGGTGGGGTGTGTGATAGACCAGCACTACAACTCCCACAGGCCCCCATGTCCACAGGGAGGGTGGTGGTGGGTGGGGTGTGTGGGAGACCAGCACTACAACTCCTAACAGGCCCCCATGTCCACAGGGAGGGTGGTGGGGTGTGTGTGAGAGGTGGGTGGGGTGTGTGATAGACCAGCACTACAGCTCCCAACAGGCCCCCATGTCCACAGGGAGGGTGGTGGTGGGTGGGGTGTGTGAGAGACCAGCACTACAACTCCCAAAAGGCCCCCATGTCCACAGGGAGGGTGGTGGGGTGTGTGTGAGAGGTGGGTGGGGTGTGTGATAGACCAGCACTACAACTCCCAACAGGCCCCCATGTCCACAGGGAGGGTGGTGGTGGTTGGGGTGTGTGAGAAACCAGCACTACAACTCCCAACAGGCCCCCATGTCCACAGGGAGGGTGGTGGTGGGAAGGGTGTGTGAGAGACCAGCACTACAACTCCCAACAGGCCCCCATGTCTCATCCCAGAGCAAGATTGAGTCATCACACCATGTGCTGACCACTGCATCTCCTCCTGTAAACAGATAGGTAGATAGACATCTTCACAGGGGGAACATCCAATAGCAGGACAGGACCACACATATCCAAGTATTGCCTTCCCACCTCCACGCCACCACATAGGCCTGTACTGTCAACCACAACAACATGATGACAACCATGTCCTGATTACATAGTGATTTGTAATGTTGGTACCAAAAACATGTCATGTCCACAGCCTTGATCATGAAAATCTTGTCTCTCAGGTGATCGCAACTTGACTGGCGAAAGCAGCAACCGCCAGCACCAGTCGCCCCCTCACTGCACGGACTCTCTGGGGATGATCCCATTGCCAGCTCAGGTGCAGAGGACGATGCGGGCCCAAGCAGACTCCCAGGGCCATCAGGCTCCCAGGACATCCCTGCCTCCACCACCTTGGCCTGTGTCACTACACCAACACCTGCCATTGTGAGCTGTGCTGCCACCACCACCACCACCACTCCTGCCTGTGCCACCCTGCCTGACCCATCGCCCGATGATGGGCCATCGACATTCCAGGCAAGCAGGGAGAGTGGACGTGAGAGGACACAGGTGAGGGCACAGCTCACAACCAAAGTGCAGTTGTCCGGCGAGGTGGAGAAGGACACCCACCCCATCCTGGCAACGAAACTCTGGAAGCCATCGCCAGAGTCCATGCCTCCTATGAGCGGTCGCAGGCACAGTCTGATCGGGCCCACCAAGACTCGCAGGAGAGCAGCCATCTGTTGCGGTCCATTGACACACACATAGGCCAAATTGTGGACCTCATGGGCCAGTAAACTGCTCTGTGGAGGGATTGGTTATCCCGCACCACACCACCACCCCCTCACCCAAGTGCCCAGCGGGACCGGTCACCAACACCACCGCCACCTACACCTGAGCCCACGGACAGGGAGGTGGCCCCTGACCACCCTACCCCCACAGCTGTCTCTGCTCCGGCTCAAAGACGGAGGGGCAGTCCGAGGCTGGATCCAGGTGAGAGCAGTGGAAATGCCCCATCTACCTGCTCTAAGAGGGGCCGCCAATGACTTCACCCTTGCTTGAGCCTGCCATTCACCCTGCCAACTATCCTGCCCCACAATGCCAAGCATTGCCACACGTCTGTTGGACTAGCTGGACATCACACAATGTAGTGCCCCCACGGTGTTTTCATCTGCCATGACCTTCAACTCTCACTTCCCCCAACACTTCCTTGTAAATATGCACCAACATCAATCCGCAACCTGTTAATAAACATCACATAAACACTCAATGATGTGTGACCTCCATGTTTTAATCACATGATTGTCTTAGAATTTGTCGATACCAGGTGCAGGGATCAATGTTGTTGTGAATCATGCCTCTGTGGCAGTGACCTAGGGACAACAAACACAGGTCAGGAAAGTGATTCACACCCATCACAACACACTGTACTGCAACATCCAACAAACCACACGCATCACCAATTAAGTGGATCAAAGGACACACATCAGGGAGCTTTGCATGTACACCATCTACCACACACATTTGCAAACAGAACATACCAGAACAGGCAGCATAGACACACCACATCCACACTCCACCAGCAAACATACATCCGATATTGTCTAGCTGCACAAGAGGTAGTTACTCACATTCAAGGAAAATAGCGATCAATGAGCTGACGCCTCTGGTCCACACCTTCTTCCTCACCACTATCCTCATCAGTCGACATGGGTGGGATGGGAGGCCGAGCAAGCTGTTGGTCTTCAGGGTCCATGATCAGTTCAATGTTATTGCGCAAGGCCAGGTTGTAGAGCATGCAGCAGGCAATCACGATTTTGCATACTTTGCCTGGTGAGTATGGTAGGGCCCCTCCGGTTTTATCCAGGCAGCGAAACCTAGACTTCAGCAGTCCAAAAGTACGTTCCACCACTCGACGTGTCCTCCCATGGGCATCATTATAACGCATTTCACCAGGTGTATTAGGATTACGTATGGGACTCAGCAGCCACGGCCGGTTTGGGTACGCAGAGTCGCCTATGTGGGGGGATGACAGACACAAATATCATTACCAGGATTGGTGGGAACACCATGCCACACATACAACACAACTGTCCTCACAGCATACTCACCTACAAGCCACGCACGTTCGGGACGCAGATTAGCCATCAGTTGGGGGACAATGCTGCTCCGCAGGATTTGTGAGTCATGTTCGGAGCCTGGAAATCTGGCACACACATGGGAGATGATGTTGTCAGCCAGGCACACCACCTGCACGTTGATCGAATGGTAGTGCTTTCGATTGCGATATAAAGGCTCACGTGCCTGGGGTGGAATGAGACCAATATGTGTTCCATCAGTGGAACCCACTATGTGTGGTATCTGTGCCAGGGCATAGAAGTCCTCTTTGAATGGTGCCAACTCTCGCGGCCGTGGAAAATGGATGTAATCATCCTTGTAAAGCATCATGGCATTCAGAACATCCCGCAGTACCATGCTGAACATGGATTGTGACATCCCCCCGGCATGTCCAACAGTGTACTTGAAGGTGCCAGTTGCAAAGAAGTGAAGTGCCGCCATCACCTTTGCTGTGGGTGTAATAGCTCCTGGATATGTTCTGCGTGGCTGCAGATGAGGTGACAATTGGGCTACAAGCGGAATTTGCGGATCACCTCCTCGTCAACCATGTCCTCCAGCACAGTGTATGGTCGATGCACATTTGGAGCCCTCCTGTGTGGGAGTAGATGGGAGCAGATGTCAATTGACCAACAACGCATAGCTGTTCCACACAATCACATGTTGACCAACACAATACTAATAAGACATGTTGCAGACAATGATTAGATGTGTGACGTGACCAATATTTCATGCAATACAGATAACTACAAAAACAATGTTCAGCCACAAACAACATTATTGTGTGCAAACATGTCCAATGTAACGTGCACACATGTCTAAAGAACTGCCAACAACACATGACTGAGGACCCAAATGGGGACAAGCGTCACCACAGACACACATGCACATGCACACACAATACGAACATGGAACACACCCTCCTTGTCTTCATGCACCAATGACCCCACCTACAATGCTGGGCATCCTCACATGACATGCATGGGCACACAACAGGCAACACACATACGCATACACAGAATGCATGTAGACCCCCATCATTGTTACTTGCACACACAAACCACACACTCACAACAGCTTCTGAATGTGGTTAAACACCCTTGATGTACTGTGTAGATGTGTACAAATTTAAACGTGTGTACGCAAAACCAAGACATCAACACGTCGCCATGCACATGTGTTGCAACTTGGGTGCACATCAATAGCCATAGTTAACCACTGGCAAGGTCAATAGTATGACCACACATGCAAAAACACACGTGGCCACAGGCAATTGACTTGACATCATAATTGTTGCAGCATTCTGTACATGTCCTAACACACATGTACAACTATCAACATTACATGTGTGCGGCGACATGCAGTGTGTGTACATACGCCATGTGTGGATGCCTTCCACCTACACAGAAGTTGATCGTTGTTCATGATATTGTTCATGACATATGCTGTATGGACAAGGACCATCACGGTCACACCCCTCAAAACGCATGTGCGGACTACCGCGACGGTGCATCATTTGAAAATGAACACTCAGTGGCGTCGCTCTGGCAGTGCATGCATTCCGCGCGGGCGGTGCAGGCTAACACATACTTTTGAATATGCAATTCGAAATGGCAGTTTATACCCCCCCTTACAGTCACATTGCAGCACCCACCGCAGACCGCCGGTCCTGGCCGGTAACCCACTGCCGGGTGCTGGCCGGTCACCCACTGCTGGGTGCTGGCCGGTCACACACCAATGGGTGCTGGTGGTGTGTGACTGGCCAGGACCGGCGGTCGGTGACTGGCCAGGACCGGCGGTGTGTGACCGGCCACCACCCGGCGGTGGGTGACTGGCCAGGACCGGAGGTGTGTGACCGGCCAGGACAGGCGGTGGGTGAGCAGCCAGGCCCGGCAGTGGTTGAGCGGCCAGGACTGGCGGTGGGTGCCCGGCCAGGGCCACCCATGCCATGGTGACCTCAATGCACAGGCCGCTCACCCACCACCAGCACCCGGCGGTGGGTGACCGGCCAGGACTGGCAGTGGGTGACCCAATGTGACTGTAAGGGGGGTTTCAACTGCCATTTCAAATTGCATATTCAAATGTATGTGTTAGCCTGCACTGCCCCCGCGGAATGCGTGCACCGCCATAGCAACGCCAGTGAGTCATTATTTTCAACTGATGCACCGTCGCGGTAGCGCGCACATGCAGTTGCCGATGTGTGACCGTGACGGTCCGTGCCCATGTAGCCAATGGAAACAGGTTACGCGGGGCGCGTAAGCGCATTCAAAAATAGCGGAAGCTGTGCACCGCCACACCAGGGCGAGTCATTGGCTCTTTTTGAATGACGCATCCAGGGAAACCCAATTGCTGCAGACGTGTGCCACAGATATGAGCTCAGGACCCTATATATGTGTGAAATTCTTCAGCACACATTCACTGCTTCCAGCCACTGCTGCCTGCGACCGTCACCTCGACCTGCTGCTCCTGAGCTATCCAACAACTGCTGCCTGCGACCATCACCTCGACCTGCTGCTGCTGAGCTGTCCAACTACTGCTGCCTGCGACCATCACCTCGACCTGCTGCTGCTGAGCTATCCAACAACTGCTGCCTGCGACCATCACCTCGACCTGCTGCTGCTGAGCTATCCAACAACTGCTGCCTGCGACCATCACCTTGACCTGCTGCTGCTGAGCTATCCAGCAACTGCTGCTGTACTGCCACAGTCCAGAACCTTGCCATGCATAGAGTGCGAGAGATCCGGTCTCGTCCCTTCACCGCAACGGAGCTGGATGTCCTTGTGGACGGTGTGCTCAGCCACAATGAATGCCTCTACGGTGCCCCCGGACAGGTGGTAAGTGCAGTGGGGAACATGTTGGTGGGCATGAGGTGGTCACTGACTCCTGGCTTCTGCAAGCTTGGCGGTGTGCTGTGGGACCTTCACATGTGTTGTACTGAGCATGGCTGCATTAAGATACGTGTTTCTACGATGTTTGTGAATGTCAAACTGTCCACTGACGTTTCCCTCTTGTCTCCCATCATGGTAGGTCAAGCTGCATCTTCGCAAGGCCGTGTGGAGGACCATAGCACGTGATGTACGGGCAGTGGGGGTGTGCAATAGACGACACACACACTGCCACAAGCGCTGGGACGACATATCCAGGCTCAGCAAGAATGTGGCAGAGATGACACTGGGGATTATTACAAGATCAAGCCGCCTCGCCCGATGCACCATGAACCCTCTAATGCACCGTATAATTGCTGTGACGCATCCTGACCTGTCCGCCCGGCTGAGAGGGGATCAACAGCAAACTAGCGGTAAGCAGACTGTATGTGTCTGTAACTTGTGAGTGCATGCATGTATTGGTGCTCAGACACAGTAGTGACATCCGTGGTGCGTATGTTTTGCAGCAATTGCATGTTGGTGCCATTAGCGGAGTGAGCATTAGCACCCATGTCCGCCAGGTGGACATACCAGTTGCTTTGTAGTTGAGGGTTCCAGGACAAGCCGCTGAGGTCTGTGGTCCCATGGCATGACATGTGTGGTGGTCTGCATGCACTTGCCCTGTTTGTATGATGTACATGTTTCACTGGCACCCCCGGTTCTTTGATATGAGGATGTCTGGTGGGGAGGTTTGTGTGCAGGATGGGTGCTACATGTCAATCAACTGTAAGGAAAGGTGTGAATTTGTAACCTTCAGTACGTGAGTCTGGCACTTGGGTTAACATCTCTACCCTCTCTTCCAGCTTTGGCCGAGGGCACTGACACACAGACAACGGAGATGAGTGGTGGCAATGCATCCGGATCCGAGATGACACACACGCAGACTGACACTGAAGGGGGCAGCCCCGGAGAGGGGGACAGAACCGTCCCTGAGGACTCACATGTGGAGACACCATCGTCCTCATCCTCAGACAGTGGTGGTGAGTCAGCACTGTTGTCACAGACAGGGAGTGGGCACTCAACACCTTCAGTCAGTACACAGCACACAGGGCCCACACTGCCACCAACTGCAACAAGTACTGCTCGTGCTCGCCAGAGTAGGGGGAGCAGAGTTGCCTTCGGCGCAGGCACCGCTGCCCCTGCCCCTGTGCCACAAAGTGCACTTTGTGCAGAGGCTGTTGATCTGCTGCGACAGCTGGGTGTAGGGCAGACCAACATGATCAATGCATTCCAAGACCACGATAGGAAGTTGGGGCACGTGGTAGCATTCATGGAGGGGATGCATGGCAATGTTGCTGGTCTCCACAGAACAATTCAGTCATTAGCAAACACTGTGTCTTCAGCCATTCTTCAGTCGCATGGACAGGGTGCTGCTTCTGTTCCCCCATCCACACCACTAGATGTCTCAGGGGAGAGTGAAATTTCAGACCAGGCGTCATTTTCGGGGTATTGCACTAGAAGCAGCCACAGGCAGCAAGGAAGGGCACGGAGGGCACAAACACCATCCCCTAGGACAGGGAAATCTTTCACCCATCACGACATGAGCTATACTGGAGTTGACACACAGGATCCTCAAGGGGTGTTGGGGGAAAGTGATTCACATGTAACAGATGCATCCTCCTCAAAAGGTATTCCCAAGGCAAGGGCACCTCCCAAGTCCAGGGACACTCCCAAGGACAAGGACTCTACACAGGAAAGGGCACCTCCCAAGGCCAGGGACACTCCCAAGGACAAGGACTCTACACAGGAAAGGGCACATCCCAGGAGCAGGGACACTCCCAAGGACAAGGACACTACAAAGGAAAGGGCACCTCCCAAGAGCAGGAACACTCCCAAGGACAAGGACTCTACAGAGGAAAGGGCACATCCCAGGAGCAGGGACACTCCCAAGGACAAGGACACTACAAAGGAAAGGACACCTCCCAAGAGCAGGGACACTCCCAAGGACAAGGACGCTTCAAAGGAAAGGGCACCTCCCAAGAGCAGGGACACTCCCAAGGACAAGGACACTACAAAGGAAAGGGCACCTCCCAAGAGCAGGGACACTCCCAAGGACAAGGACGCTTCAAAGGAAAGGGCACCTCCCAGGAGAAGGGACACTCCCAAGGACAAGGGCTCTTCAAAGGAAAGGGCAACTCCCAAGAGCAGGGACACTCCCAAGGACAAGGACACTACAAAGGAAAGGGCACCTCCCAAGAGCAGGGACACTCCCAAGGACAAGGACACTTCAAAGGAGAGGTACACTACAATGGACAAGTCTGCTCCCAGGGACAGGGCACCGCCCAGGGATCAGGGACATTCCAGAGACAGGACACCTCCTTCGTCCAAGGCACATCCCAGGGCCAAGGGTTCTCCCGTGGACACGAGCTCCATCAAGGACAGGCATACATAACCCCTGGCTGCCCTGAGGCTGATGTTGTTGAAGGAACGTAAAACACATGTGTCAGCGGTGGAGTCCCCACATACCTCAACTCCCATCCACACCCCGCAGAAGCAGAATGAGGAGTACACTGTTGTTGCATCCCCCATTACACATGATGCAGAGGGCAGAAGGCAGGGCAACAGCAAACATCAAGCAGGGTTCAGCACGTCCCCAGAGAGCAGACCACCACAAGCACATGATCCCACTTTGATGTCTGATGAGGCCACAACACTTATCAGTCCAGTCATGTCCAGGGTGCCCCTACATTTCACAAAGAAACGGAGACACACACCATTGAGACCTGACCACCCCAATGTCGCTCCAGTACAGCTGTCCCCAGGTCCCAGCGCCACCCTGCCTCCTGGCCCATACAGCCCTGTGGCTCATCATTTCAGTGGTCCTAGTGGGTCAGCTGCCGTTCACTCTCATGTGTCAGATAGTGGCACTGTGTCTGTTGTTCGCTGTCATGCATCATGTAGTAGCACTGTGTCTGTTGTGCCCTCTCCTGTTTCAGGTACTGGCACTGTGTGTGTCAGCCACTCTCATATGTCAGATTGCATGGTATTTGTTGGTCAGTGTACAGGGACATGTCCTGGCAGTGTGTCTGGGTCTATGGCTCATGTGTCAGTCACTAGAGCTGTGGCTGTGTCTCACACTCCTGTTTCTGGTGCTGGCAATGTGTCTGGGTCTATGGCTCATGTGTCATTCACTAGAGCTGTGGCTGTGGCTCACACTCCTGTTTCTGGTGCAGGCAATGTGTCTGGGTCTATGGCTCATGTGTCAGTCACTACATCTGTGGCTGTGTCTCACACTCCTTTTTTCTGGTGCTGGCAGTGTGTCTGGGTCTATGGCTCATGTGTCAGTCACTAGAGCTGTGGCTGTGTCTCACACTCCTGTTTCTGGTGCTGGCAGTGTGTCTGGGTCTATGGCTCATGTGTCAGTCACTAGAGCTGTTGCTGTGTCTCACACTCCTGTTTCTGGTGCTGGCAGTGTGTCTGGGTTTTTGGCTCATGTGTCAGTCACTAGAGCTGTGGCTGTGTCTCACACTCCTGTATCTAGTGCTGGCAGTGTGTCCGAGGCGACTAGTTCAAGCAGTCCACCAGATTCTGTGCTGTGAGGTGTAGCTCCCATCACTCACATGTAATTTGACTTGGTGTCTAGATTGTCCATTGTAACCACCCTTGCATTGTTACTGTCCTTGGTCTAGGGCGCTTGACCCACGTACTTGTGTTGCCTCTGATGTACCTGTGCCTTGCCATGGACTGTTGATGCGCTTGTCCCTCTCATGTGCTGCCTCAGATGTACCTGCTCTGTGCTATAGACTGTTGATGCCCTTGGCCCCTCTCATGTGCTGCCTCAGATGTACCTGCTCTGTGCTATAGACTGTTGATGCACTTGGCCCCTCCCATGTGCTGCCTGAGATGTACCTGCTCTGTGCTATAGACTGTTGATGCACTTGGCCCCTCTCATGTGCTGCCTCATATGTACCTGCTCTGTTGGGCACAATGCCCTGTTGCTGTTCTGATACTGCATTGTGCCATCTCATGTGCTGCCTCAGATGTACCTGCTCTGTTGGGCACAATGCCATGTTGCTGTTCTGATACTGCATTCTGCCCTCTCATGTGCTGCCTCAGATGTACCTGCTCTGTGCTATAGACTGTTGATGCACTTGGCCCCTCTCATGTGCTGCCTCAGATGTACCTGCTCTGTGCTAAAGACTGTTGATGCCCTTGGCCCCTCTCATGTGCTGCCTCAGATGTACCTGCTCTGTTGGGCACAATGCCCTGTTGCTGTTCTGATACTGCATTCTGCCCTCTCATGTGCTGCCTCAGATGTACCTGCTCTGTGCTATAGACTGTTGATGCACTTGGCCCCTCTCATGTGCTGCCTCAGATGTACCTGCTCTGTGCTATGGACTGTTGATGCACTTGGCCCCTCTCATGTGCTGCCTCAGATGTATCTGCTCTGTGCCATGGACTGTTGATGCACTTATCCCCTCTCATGTGCTGCCTCAGATGGACCTGCTGTGTGCCATGGACTGTTAATGCACTTAGCCCCTCTCATGTGCTGCCTCAGATGGACCTGCTCTGTGCCATGGACTGGAGTGCCGTAGGGAAGCTCAGCAGGAAGGCCTGCTGCACTTCCCTACAGCAAAATCTCATAAATAAGGCCCTTTGTCAGTAGCCAAATACTCGTGGTGCAAAGTGGGCCTTAGGGCATGGAGTGCTTCAAACCTCTATAGACTATGCATACACTGTTCTATGCACCTGCAAATTTGCCTTTTATATGTTGAATTCCGCAGTCTCTATCCTTACACTTTCACCAAACACTCTGTCACTCTTGGTATAGTTTTGTAGTGACTTATTGATCAGTGTGTAGTAAGGCATTCGCTACATTAAAACAGTAATCAGTAGATGTACAATAAGTGGTACATCCCCAGAGATATGCTGGTTATTGTGCATTGTGACATCACCACCATGGATGCACCGTATTTACAATGTAGTGCACTATGGGGCAAAAACGGCACAGATATGTGATGTATCTGTGCTGTGAAGATGGCGCATTGCTTGACTTGCGTTGGAAGCGCAATGCAGCTCCAACAATGCTCTTTGAGCCCTATGCTCATAATGCTGTGTCAATCCTTACACCTGATTCAAGCAGGTGCAGAGTTTTGAAGCAGCATAAGCCCAAAAGTGACTGAATGAAGTCTTATAGATTTCACTTAGTCACTTTTAGGAGGCATTCCTGTGCCATAACACCCCCCCCCCCCTGTGCAGGAAAGCCTCCCTCTGGCGCAGGGCTTTACAATGTGATGCACCTTCCAAATGCGTCACATTGTAAATACCACACACCATGGCACATCTTTTTCACCACCGCTATGACGCAACGGCTGTGTAAAAGAGGCACAAGGGGGTTGTAAATCCGCCCCTAACACATACAAATTCATCCAGGCAGTTTCACCAGCAGTTCAAATTGAAGCATAGACTTGTAACATATATTTATGCTGTAGCACTTCCTTATAGTTCTGCACTTTCTCATTCACCATACACTACTAATGTATTCATTCATTCATTTATGAACTACACATTCATTCTGACAAACTTTTACACACTAACATAGAAATATAGTTCTTTCTTTGACCATTGAAGGTAGTTCTGAAAAGAACTGTTTTTTTTTGTCTTTTTAGTTTTCTATTTTTTTTGTATTTTTTCAACAAGTTTTTTGTTTTTTTTGTTCTTTCTTTTTTTTAAACCAAAAAAATGGAACTGGAAACAAAAAAACTGTGGAACATCAAAAAAAAAATTAATGCCTTGGGCAACGGTGCTCTTCTTGCCTCTTTACAATGAGGTCAACAGACTGCTCCATATAACAGAGTAATTCTTTGCAAAATTTGCAATGAAAAGTGAGATTTGCAAACTGTGGCACAATTATGGGATGCGGACTGCTCGGAGGAGGTGATGGTGCAGTTGAGGTGCTAGCAACTGCAGGTGGAGGATTCTCCTGCAAGCTCTGCGTTGCCACCCTTGCATAGTTGTTTGGATGCAAGTTTTTTACATGGCGATCCATGCTGGCTGTACCAAAAGAGTACTTTTTAGAGGGATCACCTCTGGATAGAGTAACGTCACAGATCTTGCACGTTACTTTTGGCGCATTCACCTTCTTCTGTCCCTCAGGATAAGTAAAAAACCTCCAGATGAAAGCTTCTTTCCTCATTTTCTGAGGGGGCTCTGCAACAAATTCTTCATCAGAGGATTGCTCAGATGGAGTTTGAGGAAGGTCAGCCCTTGCAGAGGTGGGTTCTAAAGGACTACAGCTCCCCAGAATAGATGCTGCTCCTGAGAAAGTCCAAGTAGAAGGATCAAAATGAGAGGGTCTTTCAACAGTTGGAGTAGGAAGTGTTATGAACCAATGAAATCTCTTCTTTTGAAGTCACATGGATTTGCATACGCTCACGGTGCGCTTACGGAGCTCTTACGCTGCGAGTACTTACGACATACTGCCGCAATTTCCGTAATTGCTTTTTAAAGTAATATACGATTATTAAAAGTTAAAAAAAACTATTTTTATGATTATTCCAGATAATGTCTTCCCTTAATATGTACATTAAATACATAAAGATATGATTTTCAACAATTAGAAACTTTTGCGGCGTGTGCGTACGGGGCGTTGTGTATGAAGTCACACGGAAGCGTTGATGCGATGCGTAACGTCAAAGCGTATTCGTAACGTATACGTGGGTACGCGCAGAGTACGATTTGCCATACAAAGTATGATGCGATCACCGTGCGCGTAAGGTACGATTATAAAAAAAAACTATGAAAAAGGAATTATATCGAATTTTATTTTATTATATTGAAATAAAAATGTAATTAATAAAAAAAATGTTTTATTTAGTTTCTTATTATTTTACATTAAAATATGAAATATAAATTAAAAAATAAAATAATATAAATATTTATAATAAAAATGTAGAAAATTAGTATAAAAGAAAGACATATAATAATTAATACATTTAACAATTATCATTTTCAAAACCTTTGAAATTCACTGAAAAAAACATAGGTTTCACACAAGTTATAGTTAGGAATTAACATTTTAAAAAACTTTGAAATTCACTGAAAAAACCATAGGTTTCACACACGTTATAGTTAGGAATTAGCATTTAAAAAACCTTTCAAATTCATTAAAAAAAACATAGGTTTCTCACATGTTATAGTTAGCTGGACATTTCACTCATACAAAACATTTGAAATTCCCCCATTATAGTTAGTTCAGCTAACTATAACTCGCGCGCCCGCAATGCACTGCTGATGACGTTACATATTACATCACTCATGACATGGTCAGTGACATCACTCATGACATCACTGATGACATCCCAAATGACATCACTGATGACATCACTGGTGAAATCATCCTTGTGAAAGTGTGGCAGACCTCCTCTCAGCATAATATAACCTTTGATACACACATGCAAAAATAGAAACTAAAATTTACAAAAAAATTGAGATACTAATACCAGTTACAACAACCTATTCAGTAATTCCACCATCTACATACACATTCAACAACAGTTCTATATAGTCAATCATACATGCACTTACTCATCATATGTACTCATACACCTATACATCCTGTTACACACCGACACTCATCCATAGAGTTACTAACACACATGCTCACACATACTCACATGCAAATAAACTATCAAACATCCATTTATTTGCATATACAGCTATACACACACCATTACACTTACTTTTACAGAAACATACGCATACTTAATCTCTTAAACAATCACTTATAGAAACACATACTTATTTATACAGGAATTCTTCCAAACTCTCACTCTCACATATAATCACTTATATACATCAATACTCACCTATACTAGATTATAACATATGTAGTTACTCATAAAGATACTATTGAGACAGTCATTCACTCACTAACACACCCATACACACACTCATCCACCCATACAGTACTGCACACATGCTGTCTTCAAAACACATACAAACAGTGAGTCACTCATTCATGCATCTATGTGCTAAGTAATACCCCCACCGAACCATACAGACACTCATACTGATACTCAAATAAACCAACTAATAACCCATATAGACACCCATGTAGCTACTCACCAACCCCTGCAGCCACTTATAGACAAAGCGAGACACTGATACATATATTTACATATTTAAACATTAATCGCTTATAAAAAAAACATCCATTTAGACACTTATTTACCCATTTATTCCTCCATCGACCTTTAGATATACATTTATAAAAAATATTTATTTTTCAGAAAGACACACATTCATGAAGCAAAAAGGTTCAGCTTTTGTTACAGTAAGGTATACATTGAAAATTCATACATGTATAGTCACTTCCTAGTAATAGCCAAATCCGGGTAAAATAGTTTGAAACATTTTATTACAGGGTGCACAATGGATGTACCACGATATAAGCACCTAGTTATCTCGTGACAGCAGCCTATACAAGGTATGGTTGACTGAAACATTATGAAACAACAGACACACTAATAATTTAGCATATATGGCTAATTGACTCTGGAGGATGCGGAAATGTGGACAGGTATAGTCATATTTAGAAAAGCATGGGTACAGCATCACACAATGATCAGTATGAGAATATATGTAAATAATTACAATAATATGCCCGTATCTAGTCTTTACAAATTATGTAAATCACAGAAATGTGGCATATGTAGCTTGCTGAAATTGCAAGATTCTGATATTTAACTGCAAAATATTGAACATTATAAGATGGCCACCCTGAAACTGAAATTGTGATTGGTGTTACCTATTATAATCTGTCGTCAGTGTCTATAGGAACAATGAACCAATGAATTGTTTGTTTATTTAAATGCTGCTGTAAGCTCGGTCGCATTGACATTGAGAAAGACGAATGTGCCAAAATGCGTCTGTCTAGTGCGTTAGAGTGTTGGCAATAAAGTGATTGCAACAGCTCCCACGAGAGCGCTTCAAATCTTTGTGCTTCGGTTGAGGCACCTGTCTCTGCTGTCTTGGGAATATATACATATATTCAACACAGATAAGAGGCGCCCTAGCCCAGCTCTTGAGATCGACAGCATTTATTCATTCAGAAATGAAGGCTGCGTGCAACCAAATCTAACCTGATGCGTTTCAGCATTGCTGCCTTGATCCCAGGTAAGTAAGCTTCACTGGCCTCAGGTGCTTGATAAATACATGGTCACATTCTGATGGCAAAAAGTCCATGTTTCACAGTTCAATGCACACTGCAGTTAATTATCCATCGTGCTGCATATCGTTCATAATTGCAGTGCCAATATATAATTATTGTAGCACGGGCCTAAAATGTTAATTTTGAAAGACTTTGTGAAATAAAATATAAGACGTTGCAGCTGCCGTAATGCGTCACTTTGTAACCAAATGTAAATGTAACCTTTGCAACCAAATCCAATCCGACGCGTTGCAGCAATGCTGCTTTGATCACAGGTAAGTAAACTTCACTGGACTGGTGCTTAATAAATACATGTTCACGTGCTTGTGGCAAAAGACTCCATGTTCCACTTTTTTTTCTTACTGAAAACAACTAAGGTTAAAGTAACACTATAGTCAGGTGAGAATTTCAGTGCCAATGTAATGTTTCAAACATGTAAATTCCTGAATTTCACCAGGTACAGTTAGCTCTGTTAACTATAACTCGTGCTTCAAGGTGACTATAACTCGTGCCCACACCCCCAGGGCCAAAACATAAATATTAAGGGGCAGGAGGTGTGCAACTCTAATAGGTCCCAAGGACCCAATCCGCTGAGGCCGAATTTCAGTAAAAGAGGAGAGGGCTATGTGGCTCCTGTCGCCAAATCTATTGTGGCTCCAGGGTTGCCATCCCCCGGGGCCTCTCTGAAATATAGGTGGGTGCTTATCTGCGGGACACACCAAGCTACCCATATTAAGGTGAGGGGGCACATGGCACCCCTCCCCGAGCCCAATTAGGACTGAAGGACATCATTTCTCGGGCCAAATTTAATTGAAAAAGGGAGGTGGCTACGGGGCCCCCTTTTTTAGCCTTATTAGGCCCCAAGGGCCAGAGGTTGGTTACCCAGTGCCCATTTGGGTCACCCACAAAGTTCATGATAGAGGCTACTGGGAGAGCCACAGGGCACTCACAGACCCTGCCAGCTCCCCTCATGCTGCTGGAGGCAGTATTGCTGTGTTTTTGCATGCTCCCACCAGGCGGGAGCAATACTTGTTCTGTTTCTCTGCCTACAGGATTGCGATCAGGGAAACAGATCAGAATCTGCTCCCATTCAGCAGGAGGATGTGTAAATCTCCTGACAGGGGGAGCAGACTTGCCTTCCCTGCCAGCACTCCTGCAGGGAGGGAAGGCATGTATGCTCCCATATCGCAGGAGATTTAAAAATGCTCCCGCCATGCAGGAGCAAACATGTTTCCCTACCTGCATCAGTGCATGTGCCCTTGCTCATTGTTTTACTATATTCCAAAAATATGGATGTTATTTTGGCAAAGCCATTTTTCCAATTCTTCCAACATTCAAAGGACACTGATAGCTTTCTCCTCCTGCTTGACCAAGTATCTCTTAAGCTCAAAAGATGCTTGATCAACCAATTAATCTTAGAGGTTGATCATATGTTTAACTTTTAAGATTTTCTGAACTACAGCTTGAGTTTTTAAGGTAGTTACCTTGACCACTAAATGATTCTTCCTGTTTTCATCTTAATAGGTTGTGAACAAATTGTGGATTGCAAACAGTATAGCTCAGGTGCATCATGTTAAGTGTCGAGATCTTGTGTCTTACTAATTGTGGTCTAATTGCAAAGCACAGATCGTTCTTTACCAGAGCTATCCCATTGTAGATTGTTCTCTACCCCTTTCTAGATCAGAGATTAAAAGCTCATGAAGTCTCACACTATGATTCAAAAGAGAGGATATGATAACATATTGTCCGCCAATCTTCATCTGAATCCTGCTTTGTTGTAGAATCCACAATTCCTTCAGATGTATCCGTCATGGCAAAATACCATCTTGTGAGTCATGAATAGTGCACTATATCTCCAAATTCTGAGTTTTGAGGATGTGGGGCATATGCCAAAAAGAAAGGAGGTACTGTCCAGAATATTGCAAGTGCATGCATACCAATACACTCTAAATACACATGCTTTTTTACAGATGTCGAGCATCTGGCAAACTCTACGAGTCCTATAGTACATTGAATATGTACAGTGTCACGAATGGGGCACAGCTCTCTTTAATAGCATTGTACAAAAAGTAGGACGCACTTTTCTTTAATTTTTAATTATGTCTGTCCTGATAATAAATCTACTTCCATATAGAAGTGAAATGTTGATTCTTTGTTGCTGATTGAGCCTGAATACATTATGTTTTGCTTATGTTTTATTGTAGTAAGAGAACGACTATGCTCAGTAAACTATTAGCTTGTTACTGTGAAAAGCATTGGGCAGCAATCTTGTCTGTGCTCTCTTTTGTACTCCTACTGCCAAATTTGAATTGCATGCATTAAGCATTATACAAAGGTACTCAATTTGAAAATATTTAATGAATTATGACACCTATTTTTCAAGACTTATTTAAGTCAATCATTGTAGTCTTTCACAAACTAATGTTTCTAGACGAACCCAAGTACAGCAGATCACAAATGTGTCAAGTCTAAATATATACTGAATTTGGCAACTGAAATAACTTTTTCTTGAATAGGCCACGTTACAATGCTTGCAATACATCTCATGCAATTTCAACGCGGTCACTACAACAACCGCGTTGTTATATCGCATACCATTACAATGTAAGTTGTTACAACGACTTGCTTTAGGGGGCGTGCTGGATTTTGGAATAGTATAATTTACTATTCCAACTCCAGTATGTGCCCTACAGCAAGTCGTTATAACGACTTGAGTTGTAATGGTTTGTGATGTAACAACGCAGGCGTTGTAACAACCGCGTTGTATTGGCATGTGATGTATCGCATGGGATGTAAACAATGTTTCCCCTTTTTCTTCAGTGATTAATTACTCCTATTCCCAGCGTAATACAGACACTGGTGTCATATTGTTATAAAATGGGTTTCTAATGCAGCAGAACGCGTATGTTCTTACCGTCTCATTTTCAAGACTTGATCTGGGGAGCAGTGGGCTCGGCGTTTATTTGTAAAGCAATCACGCTTTTTTCATTGATAAGTACCACCCACTAAATTAATCTCTCACCTGCCATAATGTATTGAAGCAACCAACGCCTCCATCTGTAAAAGTCCAAGATGATATAAGGCCCACCCCCTATTATTAGATCAGCCTTTTCAACAACAAAGGTTTTTCATCAACTTTCAAATCCTTCCAACTCCTTTATGTGTGGGGGTGCAAATACATGTTGGAACTAGAATTGAGTAGTGGGAGGTTATGTGAATCGTTTTCATCTTTCTATCAGAGGAAAATAAGCTCAGCAAGTTCTTATTTTTGGGAGATCTGGTAAAGCCATGTAAAATTACACAGGGTCACTGCTTTCCTATGTGTATACTTATGAGTCTCATTAGCAAACAACTGAGCTGCAGCCTATAATGATTCTGAATTGTGTACCAATCATGCAGTTATTCATACTGTAAAATCTGATTCATGAAAAATGGGAAGGAAGAAACCTATGCATATTTGGAATGTGTACATGATACTGGGTTTTAGACTGGTGGTTATGTGTACATATCTTAATTTCGGGTAAACCAAACTATCCTATGATTCAGGGCTTTTTGGAAAATGTGTACTTTCTTGCCTACTGGCTTATATTTGGAAACCACACATGCAAAGACATCCATTTGATGAAAGCAGATATTCTACTATTCTGTATTCCTAAACTTCTTTCAATAAAAATGGTATCCTATTTGTGGTGGTGGAACTAGATGTCCGTCCCACACCAGGCCTATGCTGATCACATTCAGATCCATCACCCGCAAGACCACAGACCCATTGCTTTCAGGGACGTGCAGCAAAGAAGCACACTTGATCAAATGAATGCACATAGACAAGCATTCAAGCTGAGATCCTGTGGGATCTCAGATGCCATCTTGGGTGTAGCCTTGGTATAAAGGCCACACTCGAACAACTGGCAGTTCTTGAAGAGACTTCACAAAGCAACATCATGTCTTCACGTCTTGATCCAGAAACTCTGTGAGAAAGAAAAAAAGCAAGTTTACACATTAACCTGCGGGCCATTCCAGTCCAGATGGCATCCGGTCTTTAGTCCTTCATGTGTTCCAGCACAGCAAAGCCAGGCACCTATGGTGAAACACAAAGCAGAGTGATCCATGAGAGTAGAATCAATGTTGAAGACGGAAACAAAGATTCTTCTGGTTAAGAAAATAAAATCAAACATACTTATCTGACATCCGCTATGGGACAATCCAGAACTGTTCTCCGGTTCATGTTTTGAAAAGACTACAGATACACAAATACTCAAATATACAGTCAAACTGTATACAAAGCCAAAGAATATCTCATGTAATTTGAGTAGTCCTAGTAATTTAACATAGGGATTGAAACATCAAATGAATGTATTTGCTCAAGAAGGACAAAAATGCTAATCATTGTAATAAATGAGGCAATTAAAGTAGTATTGGAAATAGAAGGCTTGCCTGGGCAATTACAGAGGTGGATTTAGGTGTCAACAATGACTAGATTTGCAGGTTTGATTCGAACAGTATACTCTTGTTATATGTTGAATGCAGAATTGTTTGTAACCATTGTGCCAATTATCCTATTAGGTGATTTTGAGGGCCTCAGGTGATCTTTCACTGACAAAGACCACTCAGGGGAATGTTGCATCAAAGTCTGTGAAGAAGCTGCAGCTTTTACATTCTCTGTGTTTCTCTTCTCTCATCCCACCCCTAAAGATCACTCACCAACATTCCTCACTAGGTAAGACCACTGGGGAATGTTATTTTAGAACATGGTTTTGGTGGGATTCCAGTTCACTCAAGGAAGTATGAAGACTAGCAGATTAGTGGACTATGGCTCTGACACTAGGGCTTGTGGCAAGAATGGCCCAAACACAAAATGGAGAGAAAATTAAAATTGAATGAACAAAATTAATGTTTTTTTGCAAGTGGGTAGGTGTTGATTTTGGGCTGTGACTCAGCCGACACACAGGGACAACTTACCAAACCCACAACATTTCTGAAAACTAGACACCAAGAGAAGTACAGGGTGATCATCCTACTGTTTATTCCACTAACTTTTCTTACCCACAGTGCCCTGTAATCTTCATGCTTTGGCTAATAGCATGCATTTTTATGTAATTTCTATGATAAATAGTTCCTCACTCTGTGGTGGATCCACAATATTCTTACCATCCCCATTTTTGACCGACTAAAATCCCTTGTGTCACTTGGTCTTCCTGTCCACTAGAGGAGCAGATTTGGGCAGAGTCCTCAATCTGTCCCCCGTGGGACAGAAAGACTGTATTGCCCTTTTGGAGATTGGCCACGACTCTGCAAGATCCAAAACATTCCTCCCAGCCTGCATTACCACACTTTTTACAATAAAAGTGGAACGACAGTTGTGTGGGCAGATGTAGCAGCCACAACAGGAAACGCCCCGAAATGAGAAGTGGACAGATCAAGCTTTTCCAATCAAAATCAACCCTTTTATTGTGATGTAGGTAGCTGTAGGTTTTAGGTACGGGCTCTGCTACCTTCCAATGAATCCTACCAAACTCAGATATTCCTGAAAAGTAGATACTCAGGGAAGTCCAGAATTGCTCTAGCTTTTGTAGATCCCTCTGCTTTTTCTTAACTATGAAGCCTTGCAAACCTCAAGCATTGGCTAAAAAGATACAATTTCTTCACAATTTTTTGTGAAAGATCGAAATCTGTGGAGATCCACAAAAGTTCGACCAACCCTTTTATGCCCCTTAAAAATCCCTGGTGTCCAGGGGACTTTCTGTCCTCTCGAGGGTGGGATCAGATTGGCGGGCAACTCCCCAATCCGTCTCCCATATGCGGCAGAAAGACAGTATTGTCATTTTTAAAGAGGGGGCATGGCTCACTGCCAGGATATGTCACCCCATATCTTGTTTCTCCTATCATACAGAGACCCCTGTTTTCTAGTGGTTTTTCTGCCCCCTGGGGAACGCTGTCAGCAATATTCCCTATCTGCCCAAAGGGTAAAAACAATTACCAGGAACCAGTTTGCATGGCTTTGCACTGGTACAGGGTTTTAAGAATATGGTCATTAATCTCTTCTGTGGCTCTCCCCGTTTATTTTAATTCATTCATTCATCATGGCTGTCTACTCTTTACCCTATCCATTGAAGCATTCATTATTTGATGCACTTAACACTGCTCCTCGACTTCTAACATTCTGTCTTGGAAACAGAGCTGCTTGTTCTACCTTAGAAAAAAACTTTTAAATTGCTTTTTGTAACAATGTGCACTTGAAACTTATGGCCTCTCCTTTGCCTGCATTGGTAGCATAAACTTCCCATCATAGCTACCAGGCGGTTGCATGTCCTAGCTTTTTAGTGAAAAGCTCTTTACATGGTGGGAAGTTTAAACTATACTTACAAGGTTAAAAGGTAACTGATACTCAAAGACAGCAACTTGCTTTTGGCAAATATTAGAAAAGCTAGTTGAATGTATCACTTAACCTGGAATCATTTGGAAAATATGGCTTCATGAGAATGTCTGAAGGCAGCCTGCAGTATGTCATTAAGTGAAATTACAGTTAAGTTTGCTGTACTGTACTGTTTCCAATTGTATGGCTCCATAGAAAGCAACTGAGTTGTTTAAAAATATTAGGAAACAATAGTTTAGACAAGAGGATGTGTTAATCTTTTGTGAATACTTAACAAAGGCAACATAATTATTTTCTCCTTTCTTCTGTTGTTTGTGCTTCTGTCTCAGTGGCATTGACAGCACCTAAAGCCTACAAGAGGTGGGGTCACAGGGTATCAATAGTGAAATGTGGACCAGGATCATAATTCTACGACCCAGCTACACTGCTGGAGTCTACAGTGGCATGAGGTTTGTCGATGTGGTGTGTGGTAAGAGCATTGAGATAATGAGTTTGTGTTGATGGGCTGTGGTGGTTGGGGGATACACATTAGTAAGATAATCAAGAGGTTTAATCTCTTATTGTTAGAGATCTACATGCAACCTAAAATAACCTACAAGGCTGACCCAGCTAGCTGTACTGTTGATAAATATGATGTTTTGTAGGTGAGATGGAGTATATGGAGACGTGCTAAAGAAAGATGTTCTATTCCATGATCTATGACTTTGTGGGATGAAGCATGGTAAAAACACTGATGAGCGAAACAGAGTGCTACATGGAAGAAAGTCAGTAGTCAAAAGTACAGTATTTCTTTCTTTACAAAAGCTTTGTGCATTTAAGTATAATTTTGAATGTCCTTAACTTTAAACTGCATTAAAAGGAGAGAAGACTGGTCAATAGATTAAGATTTGGATATTTATTTGTACAGAACAACTTACACCATAAGCTTTATTGGCGCTATTCTGTAATTCTCAAGTGATACTCAAAAATAATGCTAAATGATTATCGAATAAATAAGATAATGTTTAAAATTTGCTTAAAAAGGTGGAGAGAAGGTTGACAGCAGAAATTGAGTGGATTATTCCATAACTTTGCTGCTGCTAAGGGAAAGACATGGTCATCAAATGTTATGATGCAGGATCTGGGTGCTTGTAGCAACATTTTTGTTCCAGACATAGGTTACTGGTAGGGTTATACCATGCAAGTTTAGAGGACAAAAGCTCAGGTGTGTTGGAATGTTATGTTATGTGTATTTGTAAACACAAATCAGCCGAGAGGGTATCCTGGTGCTGAACAGGTGTGTATTCCTACGCCTGCCTATAGTAGTTTGGTTAACAGAAAAAACAGGTCCTCAGCTTTTTGCGGCGTTCAAGAGGAGAAGAGAGAGCAATGATGTGGAGTGGGAGGTTTTTACATACTTTAGGAGTGATGTATGAAAACATCTGTCCTTCTTATAAGGTTCTGGGCATGTATGAGTAAGGAAGTAGCAGTCCTGTGGAGCAGAGGTGTGTGGGTGATTGATGTAAGGATATGCCACTGTTAAGGTAGATGGACATGAGTTGTGCAGTATCCTGAATGTGTGTGAGGTGTTTAAACTGAGGAGTTTTGTGCATATAGCCAGTGCAGGTCCCTGAGGTATGGTATGATGTGAGGTCTGTGTTGAAGGTTGGGAATGAGTCTGGCTGCTGTGTTCTGGATGGTTTTTAGTCTTCTAGTGAGTCGCGTGATGATTGCAGCATAGATTTGCTGGTTATTAGGGTTTGAGTGACAGTTTTTCGAATGTTGCTTGGGAGTCACTTAAAGATCTTAAAGATCTTTTGAGGCATCTCCAAGATGTGGAAGCTTGATGTAGTCATGACATTGACTTGAGTGGTTATGTTCAGATCACTGTCAATTATTTGAAGGTTCATGGCCTGGGCTCGGGTGTATGTAGGTAAGAGTTCGGCCAGCCACCAGTTGGAGTGCCATGGTGAGGTGTTCTTGCCAAAGATGACTACTTCTGTCTTGTCAGAGTGAGCTTCAGACAGTTGTGTTTCAACCAGTTGCTGCCTTCTGTCATATAAGCGATGATCTTGTTTTTTGTGGTGTGGGTTTTGTCCGAGAGGCAGAGTATGAATTGCATGTTATCTGTTTAGGGGAGGATGTTAATTTCCTGTGCACATATGACGTTGGCCAGAGGGATTATGAATACGTTTAAGAGGGTGAGGCTGGGCGACGAACCTTGAAGCTTTCCACAAAGGCTTTGGAGGAATAAATTGATTTATAGACTATAGACAGTGCTTTAAAAACAATCCTCGTGTGAAACGGCAGCTAGTGGACGTGAATTAGTATAAGGTTAATGGATTCAAGGAGGGAGAACATGGCGGCCGCAGGCTAGTGCGGTGCGCGCGCTGAACGCCGAGCTCCGCACCACGGAGCTGCTCTTCCTGCTTCATCTCTTCTGAAGCCCTGACATGACGGAATCCACGCCGTCCTTACCTGCTGGGGGTCCGGGCATGTAACCAAGGTGCTGTATGCAGTGTGTGTCTTGGTGTAATCACCGTGTCTCCGGAGCGCTTGCCTGCACGTCTGTCTGCAGCCTGCGGGGGCCAGTGTTGGCTTGGTGTTCCTACACTTCACGGATGTGTCACGCTTCACGATCTACTCCCAGCAGCTCTCCGCCCCTCCAGGGCTTGTGGCACAGGGCAGCCGTGGAGCTACGTCGGGGGCGCTCGGCGAGGGGACAGCAGAGAGGTAGGCTGGGCTGTGCAGGCTCAGGGGGAGCGGAGGTTCAGCTACTTCAGAAACAAGGTTGTGAAGCTGCTTTCCCTGTTCAAACTAGACGGGAGCAGGAGACAACGACTGGAGGAGACTTAGTCTCAATAATTAGAGAAAAGAGTCGGGAGGGGGTTAATGTTAGCCCGGGAGCTTTGGTGAACCAGAGGAGTGAGAAAGACAAGACAGACAAGGAAATTGCCCAGAGAGGGGGTTGTGCCAAAAATTTTAGCTCGGTAATAGGGAACCTGGAGAGGATACAAGGGGTCAGTAGAAGGCTACTACAAATCCCAGAATCCCCTGTTTTAGGGGCAGCAGCAGCAATTGATCCCTCTACATCCACTCTGACAGCAACCGAGCCCTTAACTTCTACTTCTACTCTCAAGAATTTAGTAAAGGGGAAGGAGAAGGAGAAGGAGAAGTCAAATCAGAAATCCAAATCAAAACCCAAAGGGAAAAGAAATAAAAAACACAGTAATTCTGGTCCTCAGGGGGGCACGAAAGCTTCGAGCTCAGCATGCAACGCTGGGAAAGTAACTCCCTCTTTGCGCTCTTTTTTTAAAGTATTGCCTCAGGTTCTAGATTTGGCACCTGTTAATAATCTGGTTGAGAGTGTTGAGAGTGTCGACATAGGTGCCCCATCTGGTATTTTGCCAGTAAACAACACTGCCTCGAACATCTATAGCCCCACCAGGGTCCCTGAAATTCCTGGTTTACCCACTTTAGTCACGGTAATGGCTAGTCCACTGTCCCCGTCACCATCTAGTACATTAGTAGACACTCTGGAAAACGACGGAGAGGGGCAAGCTTCGACCCTCACAGGCGATTTACGAAGTTTAACAGATCAGGAAGAAAAGCGAGACAGCCCTATTAACTTAACCAACACCGAGTCTGCATTGAAGGCTCTGGTTGCCTCGATTGCCTCAATGAGAGTCGAGATTCGCAATGACTTTTTGGTCTCCAAAGCCAACCAGAACGATATTCGGGCATCATGTGAGGCACTAGAGCGGAAAGTAGATGGTCTGGGAGAAAGAACAGAGGCACTTGAGAGCTCAGCCGGAGTAATGAAAGCTAACTTAGATGCAGCTGAGTCTAAGATCCAATCTCTACGGAGAGAAGGGGACGCAATGAAAGACAGACTGGAATCATTAGAGAATTATTCACGCAGAAACAACTTGCGCCTCTTGAAAATTCCGGAGGGGAAGGAAGGTGGAGATCTCAAGGGATTTATAGTTAAACTCCTGAAGGAATCCCTAAACCTCGAGGAGACAGTAGAGGAGTTGGACAAAGATATACAGAGAATCCATCGAGATCCTTTCCGTTTGAACGCTGGTAGAACTAAACCCAGGAAAGTTCTTATAAATTTCCTGACTTACGCCTTGAAGGAAAAAATTCTGAATGTGGCACTCAGTCTTAAAACTGTAAAAGGCCCTGATTTCCCTTTTGAAGTCCGCTCTGATCTGTCTAAAACCACGCTTGACAGGCAGTGGGAGCTGGGCCAAATGATGGACAAATTTAGAGCGGCTGGTGCAACAGTTCAAATGAGGTTCCCGGCGTTCTTACGTGTTATGTACAATAACAAGACGCATAATGTTAGATCCTCCTTCGAGGCGGAAGAACTTTTGGAAACTATTCGTAACCACTCTCAGGGTAAACTGTGACCAGAACCAGTAAGCCCCTTTTCTCTACTGCATTGTATTGCACTAGCACCAGTTGTATTATAAAGGGGCAATACATAGGCTTATAGGGGCTACAGGAAGTCTGTTTAGGAAGGAAGGTTGAGAAGGCACAGATATGGGCATCTCTTCTACCAAATTAAAAATGGGAAAAAAGAAAAAATACAAAGAATAAAATAAAAAAAAATTGGTAAATAAGTAATTAAATAACAAATAAATAATCACATAAAGGGAAATTTTTTTTATTTTTTTTATTTTTTATTTTATTTATTTTATTATTTTTTTTTTTTATTACATAAACACAACTAAAGGAGAAAATAATGAAGCATCAGGTATAAGGCCCTGTACAGGAAAATATACAGGTAAATTCTTCTTTAGTTTTTGCAGGATGAGCACTCCGTGGTGAGGGAGGAGAAGGCGCAGTCGGCGCAAAGCCGGCCTGACATCTGGTCGGAGAAGGTATGGGAGGGTTCTCCAAGGGGGGGGGGGAGCTGGAAGCTGGTGGGGGGGGGCACAAAAATCCAAAATAATCCTCAGAAGTCAGGTCCTCGAAGACTAGGCTCTTTAATAAACAACTCAATTGCCATAAGCAAGATAAACAAAGCTCAAACAGGCAATAACTTTAATGACGACAATAGAGAGTCAAACGCTAGGGAGGGACGCGTCAAATGACCTCAATTCAGTTTTTATCTTGGAACGTCAACGGTCTGCGCGTTCGAGGGAGAAGAGAACGTATCTTACAATATCTACGAGATTCCCCAGCGCAGATCATTGTCATCCAAGAATCACATCTTCTAAAAAGCGAGGCCAGCGAGATACTGAAAAAACAGAAGTGGATTGACAAATTCATCAGTACTGACCACAACGCTAATATAAGAGGAATTCTCTTAATTTGTAAAAAAGCTGCACAGGTGCAGATTCTTAACTTCAACGAGGACAATAGTGGAAGATGGCTGTTAGTCAAGTTGTCTATTGATGGATGGGTGTGTAACCTTGTCGGTTACTATGGTCCCAACATAGACGACCCATCCTTCTTAGAAATAGTCAGGAACAATTTAATTACCACCTCGGAACCTATAATATGGACAGGGGATTTCAATGTCATATTGAACCCTAAACTAGATAAATCCACCTATCACGGGAGATATAAAAGTCATCCTCCATCCAAAGCCAGGCAGTCTCTCAAAGAGATTATGGAGCAAATAGGTCTGGCAGATTTATGGAGAGAAAGGGCGGGCTCTAAACAAGGGGTATCTTTTAGGAACCTAAAATATAAACATACCTCAAGAATCGACTTTGCCTTGTTCAGTTATAGCCTTCAAAACTTTATATCCAGTATTAAGTATCTGCCCTCCCACTTATCTGACCACTCGGCACTCTCTTTTACATTAAAACTCCCAGGTCATGTCAAACATCCCTCTTGGTCTTTTGATCGCACCATTCTACTAGAATCGGAGGAAGTGAAATACTTAAGGATAGAAATGAGCTCATTCCTTGAAACAAACCTAGGTTCAGCCTCTCTTGTTACAGTCTGGGAAGCTTTAAAAGCCTACCTGAGAGGGTGTATCACAAATAGAGCCTCGTATCTGAGGAAAGTCTATCTGTCGAAAATTCAAACTCTCGAAATGGAATTAGAGAAAATCGAGCAGAGACTGGTGGCATCATCCGGGACAATACAAGATCAAAATAATCTCTCTGATCTGAGAAATCGGCTGGACAATATATTACAAGAGAGAGTAACTAAGAGGTGGGAGGCTAGCAAAATTTCAAATTTTGAATTCGGGGAAACAGCGGGCAAGATTTTGGCATGGAGGGTTAAAGCAGATCAGGCCAAAAGTCATATCAGAGGGATAAAGGCTGAAGGCGAAAATGATCTTAGAACATCAAACCAAGAAATTAGTATCGCCTTTAAGGAATTCTTTGAGGAAATATACAGGGAAGATACCCCTGATAACCAACAGTTAAGAGAAATATGGTTAAACCAGATTACTTTACCTTCCCTGTCACCCATACAACGTGATGGGATTGAGATGGATATCTCTGAAATAGAAGTAAGGAGGGTCATTCTGTCACTTAAACATGGTAAAGCTGCAGGCCCCGATGGACTTCCTGGGGAATTATACCGTGTTTTGGTTGACGAAATCGCCCCTACTTTAACAGTCCTCTTCAACGATATCTTGAGGGAGGGCTTTGAGCCTCCTCGATCATGGAGTGAGACTACCATAGTATTGATTCCCAAATCCGGCAAAGACCCAACCCTATGTGGATCATATCGCCCAATATCTCTATTGAACAGTGATTATAAGATCTTCACGTCCATATTAGCATCTAGAGTGGGCTCAGTAGTGGGGGAAATAATTCACCAGGACCAGAAGGGATTTATTAAAGGCCGCCAGCTTTCTGATCTAACGTATGACCTCGTAGGGGCAATTGACATTGCCTCAGCCTTCTCCCTCCCATTGGCAACACTCACTCTAGACGCAGCTAAAGCCTTCGATAGGGTAAATTGGGCCTACCTCAATGACGTGTTGAAGAAATTCAACTTCGGGGAGAGATTTTGTCGTACTATCAAACTTATGTACAACTTACCATCAGCCCGGCTCTTAATAAATGGCACACTGTCTGAGGCATTGGGGATTTCGAGAGGCACTAGGCAGGGTTGCCCGCTTTCCCCCCTCCTCTTCAATCTGTACATCGAACCGTTTGCAGAAGTCTTAAGACGAGATGTACTCATTCCACCTTTTAGGTTTGGAGAGTGGGAAAAGCGGGTAGCTCTTTATGCAGACGATATCATAATCTTTACTTCAGACCCAGAGATAACATTCCCAGAGGTAATAAGGAGAGCCAAAGAGTTTGGTTGTATCTCAGGCTATGAGATTAACCCAAGTAAAACCGATATCATGGCTTGGAACATTCCTGACTTATAGTTAACCGTAACCAACTCGATGAGATATCTGGGTATTCGGATAGTCCACGACATCGACAAAATCGCTCAAGTTAATCTCGCGAGAGTCTCTAATGAAAGCAAGAAACTTTTAAAATCCTGGTCTAGTCTTCCACTGACTGTCCTCGGCAGAATAAGTCTGATGAAGATGTCCATTCTCCCTAAATTCACTTTTATTTTTAGCACTATCCCTCTCGCTTTTGATAATGTGGCCTTAGAGAAATGCCAAAGAGAGCTTAATTCTTTTGTGTGGTGTTACAAATCGGCAAGAGTGGCATGGAAGAAACTGAGAAGGAGGAGGGAAAAGGGGGGATTGTCTCTGCCTGATTTGCAGTATTATGCGTGGGCTTTCCAATTGTCTCACTCAAGAATGCTCTTAAAAGTCCCAACTAATACATCTATAGGTCTCATGTTTAATGCGATGCTGACCGGAGCCGGTTTACCAACTAATGGCTATATGTTCTAATACGGCGATCAGAAATATTTCAAAAAAGTTAAATTAAAAATTCTTATGTCCCAAGCGAAGACCTGGTTTCATATAAGGAGGAAACTAGGATTGCAATATTACTCTAACTTTGCACCCATTTGGGAATCTCCGGGTTTGCCGCTTTGTCTGGAAGACAGGCTGGCAACTCCGCTGAGAGAAGGAGGAATAGCAACATGGGGAGATCTGTTGGTAGGCGAATCATTGAGGCCTTGGGAGGAGTTAAGGGACCAACTGGGCTCAGAGTTTTCGAGGTTTAAATTTTTACAAATAAACAGTTGGTTTAAAACAATGAACAGGTCAGGGGTAACATTTGGGAAGTGCAGCTCCACTGAAGAGAAATTGGTAGGAAGACCAGGAGGGGGTAAAGAAGTCTCGCAGTGGTACTGGAGTCTGTTAGAAGAGATAGATGGAGAATTTATCCTCCCGGAACAGCTATGGGGCATAGAATGTGGGGCCCAGAGTATTGAAATCTGGCAGAAATCCTGCACCCTGCTATATAAATGTGTTAAACCGGCATGGCTTAGGCGCAACCATTTTTTTACGATACATCGAGCCTATTTTACCCCCTTAAAACTGTCTAAATTCGTTCCAGGGAAAAAATGCAATAAATGCAATTACATCGCAGCTTCAGACATTCACATGTTTATAGACTGCCCCAACCTATTGCAGTTCTGGAATGAGGTTAAAGCGACCCTGGATTCGATTCTTAACATCTCGATTTCTCTAACACTCCCCCTGGTTATTTTCGGATGGGACAACAGTATAAAGGGCCATGCAAGGACATTTCTGTTTTACGCAATACTACTTGCAAGAAGAGAGATATGCAAGGTTTGGATAGAAAAAACACCACCAACACATGCAAACTGGTTAACATCTTTGTATACAACCTCTAAGACTGACATGTTGAGATCAGGTGGCTCACGTAACCGGGCGTTTTGGAACTATTTGGTTCAGTGGAAGCAATAGCCGGGGTTTTTTTTTTTTTTTTTTTCCCCGGTCCAATGATTATGCCTTAGTAACTCCAAGAACTAGGCCCCCTTCGGTTGGCTCCAAGGCTAGTTCAACTGGTGTAACACCAAGGTTGGAGTCACACCCCGTCCTCTCTTCAGGCCATCCCTGCCGAGGGCAACCAACCGCATTATCAGGGGCAGCAGGAGGCCTGCACTCTGAGTAATAAATGCTTGGCAATTGGAGGCTGAATAAGAGGAGGATCAGGCAAATGAGGATAAAAAAAAAAAAAAAAAAAAAAAAAAAAGGTTAATGGATTCAAATTTTTTGAGGATGAAAGAAGATAAGCTGCTTCTTTCTGCATTAGTTGTAGCTGAAATATATAATAAATGGAAGGTGCTCAAAGACAGATTTTCGTAATTATTTCTGGACTGGCTAAGTGATTGACTTCTGGTATCCTTAGATCGTCCTCGGGGTATTGCAGGATGGAATTAAGGTGACACTGGTGAAAAGGCACATTAGTCCTTAAATGGAATCAATATGTAAAGTCAAATTACAGTCAATGTATGTGGGGAATGGAATAAGACCCTTAACTGTCAGCCATTTAAGGTTGTCTGCCTTGATGTTAGATGAGGTTAGTAACAGCTCAGTTTTACCTAGGGTTTAATGTAAGGAATTTTTTGACATCCAACCGCTTGTTATTTTACCTAACTTGTCATGGACATTTTTAAACACTGTTTGATTTAGGAGATAAGCTTAAGATTAGCTGTGTGTCAATGGCACAAATGAACACAATTGTGCCAATTTTGTGCAAAAGAATGAGATAAAGAAAGCATGAAATTATGTCAAAAAAGTAGAAGGGACAAAATGGATCCCTGTGAGGCAGAGAATGGGAGAGAAACCACTTGATTGGGGTTGGGCAGAATGTTCCGTTCTGCTCACGGAATTTGCAGAATTTTGGGCAATCTGTGTTGCTCTTTTACCCGGCGGTCGGGCCAAATTCCACCAATCGCTGTCGGGCAGAATTTTTCTCCCCCGAGGCTCCATAATATACAAGCTGGCGAGTGAGATTTGCCATATCCTGTCGTGATTTTCTCATTTTGGTGGTCGCCAGCAACACAAGCAATCACAGTCAGATGGCTGCCATTTGAGTTGATTTGCTGCAGCTCGGCTAGATGTTCTACGGTAGCGGCAGTAAAATAAACTTGAATGGCTTTTTGATCTTGTCAAATGCATTGTGTCATTTGTGCTAATATTCTAAGTTGCTCCTCCTAGTGGCACTAAATTACAACATGAACAGCACAAACTAGATTTTTTCTGCCTCTTAGTGGTACCCCATGGAATCTCGCTGAGTATTTAGGAAATGCCACAGAATTTGGATTAGAAATGCCACAAGTTCCGCCCACCCCTTAAACTTAATACTGATGAAAAACAAATACTTTGTCAAATGTAGGAAGGAATTCACGCTTCCGCAGAGTGAACAGTACCACCACTTGCTGCTTAAACATTGGGTCTTGACACCTCCCATCCGAGAGGCGGCTACCAGGGAACGTACAGAAATGGAGAAGTTTGTGGCCCTTAGGGCGGGTTCTATGAAGGGAGCCATCTTGGCTATCTACGATATGTTGCTCTGCACTGCATACCCCCCCCGGCACGTTATATGTCCTTTTGGGAGCATGTCTTTGGGAGGGACAGATGGGGAATGGTCTCATATTTGGAGGGATATCTCCAAGCATAATCGATCTCTGGCTCTTCGGAAGCCCACTATAAACCCCTATATGATTGGTACCTATACCCTACTAAACTTCAACGTATCTTTCCAGATACTCAGATATTTGTTGATAGGGGTGTGGGCTCCAGGGGGACTTTAGGCATATATGGTGGGACTGCCCTAAGATTCGCCCTTTTTGGGACGAGATTCTGTCTCATATCAAAGCCATATTGGGCTACCCGATTCCGACTTCCATTGACTTCGCTCTCCTTGGCCTTAGAGACGCCCTCCTGATCAGGGAAACTAAGGCTGACAAAGTGATTATGTGGACATGTCTGGGGGAAGCCCAACTCACTTTAGCAGTTGCATGGAAGAAGACATAGGCCCGGCAATTTAATTGTGGCATGCCTGACTATGGAGGATCATATCCATGGAGCGCCTGGCGGAAAGTTTCCAGAATGACTATGAAGACTTTGTGCTCCGCTGGGGGCCTCTGGTGTCCTTTTTGTCTCGGGGTCTGCCCTCTGCGGTCTGTCACCGACGGTGCGGGCCATGCACCTATTCCAGCTATAGATGCTCCCTGCTGAATTCGTTGGCCTCAGGGGGTCCGTTGGCTGAATTATGGATCAGCCTGTACCTCACCACTAGTTAATGTGCCAATGTCCGATCCTGTCTCAGCTGTATTATTTTCATATTGTTCTCATTATCATTTATTCACCACCGGATGGGGGTAGGGGGATTCTGTTTGTCATGGGGGGTGTTACATGTTCTTGAAACTGGCATCATACACTTTGTACAGGGATGTAGCAGACATGGGGCTTATGCGAAGCTGAACCCTTCATAGCTACCTGTATTGCAACCCCGGAAACTGCACGCCCCTTTGTACCGTTGGGGTTGCCATCTTCTGTATTTAGTATTGTTTGATGCTTAATAAAAAGACACATTTGAAAAACATATACTGTAAAACAAACAACGAATGATTCCTACTCACTGGGAGTGTTCTTCCAGTGTGTGGTTTTCATTGTGGTTGTTTTCTGTCTTTCAATAAAAGCTTGGCAATGATAGAAAGAAAATGACACCATCTGCTCTAAATATAATCGGAAGTGTCATGGCTTTAGTCTGATAGCCACTACTCCATAGTGGATATGGGGTAAGTTTCTTTCAATTGATCAGATGGGGACCGTTACTCCCCATTCTTGTAGGAACATTGAAGACTGATGCAATACTTCTAGTAAAGCGATACCAAAGGGGATGATGAACGGAGTGCTTGAGCAAATCAAACACTCACCCCCAGTCAACTGATCTGGGTTTAATCCATCATCATTCTTTAGCTCACTCCACCACCCCAGTTCAGACATGGCCACATGAAAATCAGATCAGTCTGACCCTGTGCCTCATGGGAACAGTCCAACCCAATCTGCTAACTTCTAGCAAAGGCATTTTTGAACTCTAGCCAAAGGCAATCAATAAAGGGATGAGTCAAATACCTAGATATTGGTAAGTTGTTCACCCTGGCGATAACACTGTCAGCTTTTAGTAGATCTAGAACCTATTACCAGTGGCCTGAATTGGTAATGTCTGTACTCAAATCTAAACTGACCATGTAATTAATAAAGTTATTCATTAGCAACTGCAGACCATGTGCTGTTCTGTAAACCAAAACAGCATCATTTGCATAGAGGAGGATGGACACACCCACTTGCTAAGACCTGCTCCAGTTTATTAATATATAACGTAAACAAGAAAGGGGCCAGAATGCAGCCCTGTTAGCTTTACAACTGAGTTTATGAGGGAAAGGGGTGATAGCACTGGGGATCATTTTGAAAACCCTTTTTAAATAATGAATTGGCCCATTCTACCAGTATTGTATAATGGCCGCGTTTATATAGGTATAAAAATTGGAATACAAAATGGAATGCAGGACTTAAACAAGTCCAGTGGAACCCCATCAAAGTCAGTAGCTTTATTTTTAGTGAGCCTATCTATTGTGTTGTGCACCTCCTCCCAGTATAAAACTAACGTATAATTTCAGGAAGACGGCAGTAAGGAAAAACCATCTTTAGTAGAAGAATCAATTGTAGGGCTTCATAGATAGCCTCAAAATTACTCACACAAACATTCTGAAAAATGTGCCTTGAATGTGAGATCCCTGACATAATATCAATACATACAATATCAAAACAGAAAAATATTGTAATTTAAATATTGATCACAAAATATTGACTTGATATACTTAACTAGTAAAGCCACCAACATCGAGAACCAAAATATCGTTATAAAAAATATTGATTGTTTACTATATCAAAAACAAAAATAGTGCAAACAAAAATATTATTATTGTTTAATTAAAAATATAATGTCAAAAATATCAATACACACAATATTGAAGACTTTAATATCACATTAATATCACAAAAATAATGTCACAAATAAATATATAAAACCACTTTTAGATAAACCAATTCCTTAAACTGAAACTAGAACATTATATACACACATAACTTAAAATAAATATATTTCATTTACTTTTTACCCCAAAATATAGCAAACATCATAAAAATACATTCCCAAAAAAACTAATACCATAAACTAAAAACGTTTAAACTACAACCTAATCATCAATATATATACAATTAAATAAAACTATAAACAATTTTAACTACAAAATGCTGCAAGACAAGGAAACTCTGCCGGGTTTTCTCACCAAACCATTACAGACAAACCTAAATATATTTAAAAATATTACCTAACCAAGTAAGTAAAACTTATATGTTCAGTAAAAGGTAATTGTTATTAAACATAAAAAAGTTAAAAAAACAAATAATTAATAAAATACTATCCAACTTCTATCTTTTTACATAGACTACCTAAAAGAAACCCCACACCTGGAAAAAAAGATAAGCTGCCGGAAAATCAAAATCTAACTAAAAGATATAAACAAGTAAGCATACATAAATTAATGAGAAAGTATAAACGGACCCAAATAGCGATAAAAAAACAAAACAATAACATCATTGTCTACAAACTAACAACAAATTAACATTTTACATGAATTTTGTGTTTTTTTCAAGCAGCAGAAAAGTGAGCAGCTGCTCCACATAAGAATAGCTCCAAATGAAAAGTCGCAAAATTGTATGAAACATCTATACACAACAGTTAAGTACAAAAAATAGAAGTAATTGCATACATTTGCATTTAATGTAGATAGCAAATATACAGTTGTAAAAATATTCTATATATGTATACTATTACATTAATTTTAGATAGAATGACACAAGCTGCAAACAATATCACTTTGAAGAAAGGAAAATAGTTACTAAATGATGTGGGTTACACCTACAGTAAAGAGACTGCATCAACAGAAACTGTAAACTGGAAATGTGCTAAACATTATTTGAATCCATGCTATGGGAGGGCTACTGCAAAAGATGATGTTGTAATTCATGTTAGAGAGCACAACCATCCCCCAAATGTAACAGGAGTAGTAATAAGAGAATTTCAGGACATAAGAGAGGCAAGCACTAGCTCCCAAGAACCCAAAAGGAAAATTCTTAAAGATAGACTAACTAAAGTTACCGAACACATAACAGACCGACCTCCACCTATCCTGTTTAACTGCATGAACTAAAAGAGCCACAGCCAAAACTCCACCGGTCCCTACACGATACCAAGACATATACATGCCTGAACACTTAATGACACATGAGTTACCTCTACTTTTACATGACAACCTAAATAACGAAAAACTAACCCCGATGTTCTCTACAGCAGGTAACTTACTAAAACGGAGACAAAGTGAAACTTGGATGTAGGATGGGATCTTCAAAATGTGTCCCAAAAACTCACTCATATTCTCACCAGACATGGTGAATAAGAAAACACAAATATCAATTTTACATATGCTCCACCCTCTAATAAACAAAATGTCACTTACTCTGAACTCTTAAACTGTAGAATACACATAACAAATAATTACTACCCCCAAACAATTTAGAGTGTGAGCAACCCATGATTCAAAGTATTCTAAGACTTTACGGTCACAGAGCAATACAAGGCTGTTACCATAATTTCAATCAAAGTATATGGAGGCACTTCTAAAAATCTGCACCAAGGGGCTGTCATGCCTGCCATAATCTGCAGTATGCCGCAGCCGTGGTTCGTAATGAACAATGGCTGAGAAGTATTTAAGCCCCTCCTGTCCACAGTAGTATGCTTCATGTTGCTGTGTGTATGCCCCGCCCTTGTGCTTCAGGGTGACGCACCTTGCTTTTGTTCCTGGCTACCAGCTCGGCGTCTGTGTCCTTGGCGTGTTTCTGGCTGCTCGTACTCCCGGTGGGTCCTGGGGCTCCTGCCCTGCTTTTTGGGCATCGGTGTTCTTCCTTGGGGGCATTCAGCTTTCTGGTTGGTCCTGGTCAGACTCATGGAGGTGCTCCTCTGCCGTTACTGTCCCCTGGTTCCTTCGTTGGTAGAGTCGACACGCCTTCTCACCTTGTGAGGCTCGGACATCTGCAAAAAAACAACAAGGAAGCTCACCATTGCGGTAAAAGTGCATCTGCGCTGTAGGGATATATATAATACTCACCTAAAAGTGCACCTGTGCTGTTTCGTATATATATAATACTCACCTGCATTATTTTCCTTTGTTGTTTGGGGATCTGCCTGGCCATGAAGCTTGTTGTAGAGGTCCTGTGGGGACACTCAACATAAATGTTATTACTTCTTGAAAGTAAAGAAGTACAAGACAATTTTATGTTCTTACATAGCAAGTTAGAAAGTTAGTTAGTATTATAATTTTTTCCTTTCTTCCACTCCTCACACATCATAGGTGGGTGTTACTTGCCCTTTTTTCATTTTTTTATTATAGCTTCAGCTGCAATTGGTGTCTGTCGCACTAATATTTGCTATTCCCTTTTTACCTTATAGATGACCGTAATCACATAAATCCCAGGCAAATTGGACAACTAATGGAAGAGGAAAATTCTTCAGGTAATTACACCGCAAACATTCTTCCCATTTAGTTGATGTAGACCATCTATTCTATTTATGTAGCATTTGTTAAGTTTCAACAAGAATATATATTTTTTTAATTAAGTAAGTCTGTCACCAGCTTGGATCCTGGGTAAAGTGTAAGTACAGGCCTCTGTCTATGATGGCATAAATGTAATTTGGATGCGTTTGGCTCAGGGGGCTATGGTGGTGCTAAAAAGGGGGGGCGGGCTGGAGAGATGTGTGTGGTGATGTGGCACCAGGGACGATGCCCTGGCAAAAATGCTCAAACTAACCCAGCCAGCACCCGTTCGTTCTTTCTCTCCCTTCTCCTTTATCCACTCTCTTCTCCTTCTATAATTGCTTTCTCTGCTCCTTCCTCCCTCTCTCTCTGCTTGCAGCAATAAACCTAGGGAGGTGGGGAAACAGACAGAAGCACAAGCAGCGACCCTGGGCTCTCAAAATTGGCCCGAGGGCTACAGCGGGGGGGGGGGGAATGCAAAATAAATGCCTTGTTCGGCCCTGTGTGAAACAGGCCGTTCCAGCAGCAGGCTTTAAATCGGTCGGGTACTGCCATTCAATGTGCAATTCCCTCATGATGGTCTAACTGGGCATTTACGTGTAAAATGTGAGAATGGGTGGAGCCCAATGCTCACACCTAGCCTCTAAGGGCAAATCTGTCCCACCTAGACTCGGCCAGCCTCCGGTGTCCCTTGCTTTTGCAAGTTTGGTTACCTCTTGTGACCCGTCCTGGGCCACAGCAGTGAACCCCTAAAGCAAACAATATTAAAATGCCTACAGCCTTCCTCCTGTAGAGTCAGCAGGGATCTCACATAAGACATAACAGTACTATAGCAATATCCAGATGTGTTATGTTACGTTATGTAATACTTTATTTATATAGCGCACGGCTACTCAGATAGAGTGTCCCGGCGCTTTATGTTGGCAGCTCAACAATTAAAAAACATAACAGCAAAAATAAAAACAGAAGAAAGAAAGAACAATCTAAAGATTAAAAAGCCAAGTCTTCAGGCTTTTCCTGAACGTAAGCAGACTGGGAATACTGCGTAGGACAAGAGGCAAAGAGTTCCACAGCTGGGGGGCCCTGAGACTGAAGGAACGACCCCCAGTGCGAGCCTTCCTCACTCGAGGGACCACGGCCATAAACAAAGTTTCCGACCGAAGTGAGCGGGCCGGGCGATAGAAGGCAAGCCTTCGCTGCAGATACTTTGCACCCAAGCCAGAGAGTGCTTTATGCACCAGAGTCAGGGTTTTAAACATATTCCGCTTTCGGATGGGCAGCCAATGAAGCGACTGCACCAACCCGGATGTTCTCGCTCGGCTATGAAGGCCGAAAATGGCGCGAGCCGCGGAGTTCTGCACCACTTGCAGCCGCTGGACCAGATAGTCCGGGAGCCCTAAATATAGGGCATTAGCATAGTCCAATCTATAACCTATTAAGGCTTGGACAGTGATCTTTCTATGCTCCTCTGTAAGCAGAGGTAAGAACTTCCGGAGCATCTTTGAGATACCGAAGCAGGTGCCCGTCAGACCAAGAATGTGTGATCTAAGCGTGAGGTTGTTGTCAAACTTGACTCCCAAGTTTTTGGCCACCAGAGATGACTGAACAGGAGGACACATGTCCGAAGGCCACCACTCACGCCATTCCGGGTCCGAGGCGCAGCCAAAGAGCAGAACCTCCGATTTACTGGAGTTGGCCTTCAAGCTGTTCTGATGGAACCAATCGAAGACCCTCCCCAAGCACCCCCGAATACTCTCTCCATCGAAAGCCTGATCTTTCCTGCAGGTGAAAAGAAGCTGCGTGTCATCCGCATAAGACACGATCTGGGCCCCGAAAGCCTCCACCAGTGCCGCCAGAGGGGTCATAAAGATGTTAAAAAGAGTCGGGCTCAACACAGAGCCCTGTGGAACTCCGACTCCCAATGGCGGCATCTCAGCGGAGCTCGGAGAGGCCCAGATCGTTTGTCGACGGTCCTCTAGAAAAGATGTAAACCATTTAAGCACCGTCCCCCTCAGACCGATGTCATAGAGTCTGGCAAGAAGCGCCTCATGGGGGACGGTGTCAAAGGCCGCCGACAAGTCTAGCATGACAAGCATGGCCTTCCCTCCTGCATCCAGTGTCTCCCGGATGACCACTGACACCTCAAGAAGTGCCGTCTCCGTACTTAAATTAGGCCGGAATCCGGACTGCGAGGGGTGCAGTAGGTCATTTGATTCAAGGAAGCCAGAAAGAACGCCATGCACATGCTTCTCCGTAAGCTTCGCCAAGGCCGGGAGAAGAGAGATTGGCCGATAGTTGGCCAAAACCTCAGTATCCAATCCAGGCTTCTTGAGGAGAGGGATCACCATTGCCCTTTTCCAGGATCGAGGGAGCCTCCGCTCCCTCAAAGACAAATTCAGGAGAGGATTGACCAAAGGGTTCATCAGCGACGCCATCCTGGCCAAAAATTTGGCCGGACATGGATCTAAAGGCGAGCCTGATTTAAGGCTGGCCAAGAGCGTAAGAGAAGCATCGGGCGAAACAGAAGGGAACTCCGCCAAAACAACATCTGGTGTGGCCGATGGAACAGGACCCACCCCGATGCTGAAAAACCCTTCGGCAGACCTTTCTGAAAAGGAGGCCTGGATCGATATGATCTTATCCGTAAAAAAACTGGCGAGGTCACAGACCCATGACTCAGATGGCACTACTTGATGCAGGTTGGATCTAGGGGCCGTAAACTCCCTCACCACCGTGAAGATCTCCTTACAAGAGTTGGAGGCCGCCTCTATCCTTCTGGCAAGATATTCTTTTTTTGCGCAGAGAATATTGCGGTGGTAAGCTTTGACCGACGACCTACAGGCAAGTCTGGCCTCCCCATCATACTGAGAGCGCCACCTCCTCTCGGCCGCCTTGCACTGGCTGCGCTCAATGCGCAGCTCCTCCGTAAACCACGGCGCAGACTGCCGCTTGGCCATAGGACGAGGGGCCCTAACAGGGGCTAGATCGTTCAGTCTCTCTACCAGCCACACCTGCATGGCCTCAGTGTCTAACTCGAGGTCACCCAAGATGGGGCAGGGGTGGTCAGCAAACGCCTGAGCTAATAGTTCTGGCGTCACTCTATGTAGAGCCCTTGAGGCTGATCCAGGCTGGGTGGGAGCGCCGCTCGATAATTGCTCGCTCCCCCGTATGGAGAACCTGACCAACCTATGATCGGACCAAAGCACCGGGAGAAGCTCAATGTCCGCTAAAGGGATCGAGGAGAACACTTGATCCAGGGTGTGTCCCTTGTCATGTGTGGGGCCCGTCAGGGAAGGAACAAGGCCCAAAGGGGCAGTGATATCAAACAATTTATTTGAATTCAGATCCTCACCTATATCCAAATGAAAATTAAAGTCGCCCGCCAGCAGGCAATGCTGTGCAGACAAAGCCATACCTGATATGGCCACCTGGAGGTCCTCAAAAAAGGAGCCCACAGATCCTGGAGGTCTGTATACCAGCAGCCCTTTCAAGGCTTGCTGCGTGGACAACCTAACAGTGAAGGCGAGAGACTCAGAGCCTACGATAGTATCCAAGGGGAGGATAGTGCATGAGACACTCTTTTTGACGACCACCGCGACCCCCCCCCCTTCCCTTGGCTCTATCCTGGCGAAAGATGTTATAGTCCGGTGGGATGGCAGCTAGGATGTCCGGATTGGATGCCTCCCCCAACCAGGTTTCAGTCAGCAGGAGGCATAGAGGATTTTCCCTGACCAGAAGATCAAAAATGCCAAGGGCATGCCTACCTACTGATCTCGTGTTAAGCAATAAGCACAGATGTTTCACACGGTCCTCACCTATCCGAAGATCGGAGGGAGGGACATAAACAGGCGACCAGCCACAGCCAGGACAGAGACGTTTACCCCTGTAGCGACCCGGGAAAACGGATCGACACGCACAGGACGTAATTTGCAAGGACCGGAGATTCATGGAAGAATAGCAAATCATTCTCCCCGCCGAGGCAGAGTCCTACGCCGCTCCGCCGCCTCCGGGACGCTGACGGGCGCAGACGGGCAGGACTCTGGCAAGACTCAGGCAACAGCGAGGGCAACCCCGCTGCGCGATCCCGCTGCGCTAGAGGGACTGGTTTAAATAGGGCCTCCAGGTGAGGTGCACACCGCCCCACCAGGACGCTCAAGATGGCGCTCAGGAAGCGTCAAAGCCCTTCCCAAGATGGCGCCCAAGTTACAGAGGACAGGCGAGGCAAAACACCACCAACCCCAGAACAGGAACCGCTAAACCAGCGGTGTAGGACCTATTATGGTGCAGATATAATAGTTATGTAGGAAAGATGTGTTCATTGTCGTTTCACAGCTGTTGTGTAAAATAAACACATGCCGCTATTTAAATAGCTCGTGAGCGTATGCAATGAACAAGTGCCGAATACAGTACCGTACATGTACTATGTCATTAGCATCACACCACTACTTTATATACTGCTGAACGCATCACACAACTACCTGATTTATGCCTGTTGTGATGTTGTATATACACAAAGTAGCTGTTTTAAGTGCAAACTGTTAAACATAGTCCACCTATACCCTACATGCGTTTCTGAAAATATCTCGTTGCATTATACAAGTAACACTGGACTATTTACATCACACCGACCACCTTTTTAACAAGCATCACCTTTGGGACCTTATAAGTGTTTAGTTATGCAGCTCAATATCCTTCGTGCAACATCAACTGTTGCATGGCTAAACACTTATAGGGTCCCAAAGGCGAGACCTATTGGCTATGCCAATACTTGTTGTAGAAGTAGATGCCTCACAAATTGCGGTAGGTGGAATACTTTCTCAAACAGAGCCAGGAACTGGAAGTCTTCATCTGGTTGCTTACTATTCACATAACTTGATGCCTGAAAAGCAGAATTATGCTATTGGAGATAAAGAGCTACTGACCATCAAGAAGGCGTCAATATCTCTTAGGAGCGCTTCACAGGGTTATATTACTCACTGACCATAGGAATCTGCAGTTCTTGAAATCCGCGAGGGCTCTATCAATGAGTCAGTTGCGTTTGACACAGTACTTCGGTGAATTTGATTTTACCATACACTTCCAGGCTGGAAAGATGAATAGGAAAGCTGATGCATTATCCCATTTGGGCTATGAACCTGAAGAGCCATTATGTGACCCTCCCCCTACTATAGCCAGGGAACGTATTATGTATGCCATTAGCTCTGAAGAGGAATTCACGAAGGTAGTTCTTGAGGCACAAAGTTCTGCAGAGGTTGAGGGTTTAAACCAAACACATAAAGCAACCAAGGTCCATGACCTACTTAATGTCCAGGGAGGTCTAGTCTTACCTACACTACCCTTACAACAACAAGCCTTAGAGTGGTGTAATTCCCATCCACTCTCTGGACATCCTGGGTATAAAACCACATTAGAACTATTACAACAACCCTTCTGGTGGCCTAATATGGCAACTGACCCCAAGAAATATGTTCAAATATGTTATGAATGTGCTCAAGGGAAGGCATCTTAGCAGGTTAGCTAGTATTATAATGTTTTCCTTTCTTTCTCCATTTGATAAGGCCACTCCTTGCTCATCATAGGTGGGGGTTACTATTTCTTTCTTTTTTTTATTATATCTGCAGCTGCAATTGGTCTCTGTTGCACTAATATCTCCTATTACCTTATGGATGACCCCAACCACCTAAAACCCAGGCAAATTTGGCACTTAATGAAAGAGGGGAATTCTTCATTTACTTACACCACAAACATTCCTCCCATTTAGTTCATGTAGACCGTCTATTCTATTTGTGTCTTACCTTGTCCTTTATTGTGTCCTGTAGGAACGTTCCAAACTACCTGCACTAACCACTGAGTGGGAGATGCCGTAGGACAATCTTCCTCTCTTCCCCACTTCCCTTGTTTACCCATGTTGCCTTGACATAGTTGGGCGGTGTGGGTGAATAGAGGAAATTGGGACCTCCTCATCTTGCATGTTGTTTCTGTGGATACTTAGGTAAGAGCCTGACAGGGGTCTATTACGATGTGAGGTGGATTTTCATCTGCTGGACAACATCTCGGAATTGGGACCGTCTGTCCTCTGGTCGGCGGGCCCAACCTCCTGATTAGGATGCGACTGAACACTGTTCAGTCGTATTCTGACATTTCCTTTTGGGAGCATGCACTACGGCCGTAAACTGGCTGTAGTACATACTCCCATGGGGAATTGTGAGGTGATGTTAATCCCTGCACCCCGTATTAGACATTAACAGGGGGCCCCCTCAGCTCCCAACCTGAGGCTGTGCACACAAGGATGCACTGCTAGGCGGCCCCCAAACACGCTTTCCGACAGCGTTGACATGTTAGAAGAGCCAGCATGGAAACCCTGCCGAAAACCATGCATCGTAACCCCAAGGGCAGAAAGATGAATCTTTGGGATTATAGGTAGGCCTCCGACTGGCCAACGGACTCCTTGAGCCCATCAGAAGCCAGCCGAAAAGACCGGTTGGTTTAGTTTCCAACTACCTGAATTGTAATGCAGAGATCAGAAAAGTAAACTGAGATGTGGTCTTTGAAATACAATAAATTATAGCACTAGACTATGTCCCTGTCACAGAGGTAGCCAACCACTGCAATTTACTAATAGCAACTCCTTTCTACCAACACAATGAAAGCAAACTTAGCATCCCAATGGACTATTTCGAAGGAACTTAGTTTGGCAGACTGCATTGCGTAGGACATACATTCCAACAAAAATTCCAAATACATTTGTGGAATGTCTATGACAGCATTTTGGCACTGGAAGCCAAAACAAACAACACAGTGGAAGGATGGCACACTGCCTTCAACACCACATTGTGTAGAACCCAATCTATGCTATAAAAATGTATAGAAGCATTACAAAAAGAGCAATTCTACCAACAATTTGGGGGCCGATTCAGATGTTGGACCAACCGGAGTCCGTCCCAGATCGGTCAGGAACTGGAACCGAACAACCTCTTGTCATTGATTCCACACCTGCAAGTAGGATGCGACAGAACCCGGTCACAATCCTATACTTAACAATGGGGGCATGCATTCGATCAGAATGCATGCTCATATAGTTAAGTGCAGAGGTGCAGTTCATCCCTGCACCCTGTGGCAGGCACCCCAAGGTGCCTGCCAACGGGAGCATAGATCAACAGGGAGGAACCATTGGTGGCCCCTTGCTGCAATTCGGCAGCCTCACACCCATGGGGGCCCTGCTGGAGGCTCCCAAAGACAGTTTCCCACTGCTTTTCTGTGTCGGGAAGGCCGGCACAGAAAGGCAGTGGGAAACTGCCACTGTACTCCCTCGGCTAGAATGAGCCAGCTGGCGTAGTACTGAAGTGTTTCTGGATGGGGGATGGGCTCTCCGAGCCCATCAGAAGCATCTGGAAAACCAATTTGGATTCCTTTCTGACCAAGCCCATCGGAATGGCTCAGTTGGAAAGGTATCCGAATGGGCAGGTACGATGCGGTTAGGATAGCTCCGACCGAGGTTCGGAGCCATTCCTAACTGCATCGGACTCGGCCCTAAGAATGGAACAATCTGTTACAGATATTGGCCCTAAACTTAGTAAAGAAACCAATAGAATATGAGATATGCTGCAATTTAAAGTCAAACTCTTCATAAATAACAAAGGAGTTAATTACTTATAAATGATAGGCGAAAGCTATAAAAAAGTAAGCTACCAAAGTCCTCAAAAACTCTGACAGCTTCTGTAACAACATACCAAACGTTGTATTATTTAAATAATAAATATAGTATTTTATTACATATGTCAAAAAATGTATTACAATTCCAATGTTAATAAAGATTGATATGATAAAACTATAAATGATTTTAAATAAAACTTTATTGTCACCAACAAAGAAAGTAAACAACCTACTCAATCCATTACATAAATGAATTGCAATACATACACCAAATAATTCCACATAACAATCACACAATTTTTACACAACATTATAAAATGACATTCCCCACCGAAAAGAAAATAAAGAAAACCTACTGTTCTGTAGCTGCAGACCTTTCCCTTTATCCACAAAATAAAAAAATAGTAATCCACCAAAAATGTAAACATGTGTTCAAACAGCCCAAAAATATGCCAAAAAATAAAGTATTCCAATACAAATCCCTTGAAGCAATCCAAATATTAAGGACCCATAAAAACCTATAAAGAGTGTTTCCAAAAAAGATATGCTCCACGGGACCAAAAAAAATGTAAATCAAATTAAAAGGCAATCATTTATGATAAAGCAGAACTGAATTCAATAAAAAAAAATGTAAACTCCCAATAGGACATGTTTGTAGAGCAACACCTGCAAAGTAAATAAAAAAATTCACCTGCAAAACACAATACACTAAAAATACATTTACAATTCTGACTGCTGCCCCGACAGGATCACTTGGAGACATCCATCTTCCCCCCGACTGTTTAGGGTCTGGCCGCTGGCAGTGTAATCAGGTGGCTGGACCGAAGGGCTGTCAGTTGTTGGACTGCCAATGATGGCCTATCTGTGGAGTTCTGATCAACATCATAACCAGGTCCAACGTAGTAATACTACATCCAAATAAAATTAAAATAAACGATTTAAGAACCATATATAATTAAATAATACCACTCCAACATAAATCAAATTTAAAATCTAAAATGGTGTGCTTACCAAATTTGGAATGAAAAAATGGGTTGGTTGCTCCTTTTACTACTTAGCTGCTTAAGACTGGAACGCCCTCCCACAGCAGCTTTGCAACACACAGGACATCTTGATCTTCAAGCACCTTCTTCAAACTTGGCTTTCCGGTTTTGCATTCTAAACTCCAGGACACTCAGGATCAGCTCTTGCAAATAGCACTGGCCCACTGAATGAGTAGCTTTGGTGCGCTACACTCAATAGATTTATATAAAGGATGCATGACATATTCATGCATGCTTTTACAACACATGCCTTTACAACGTGGGCATTACAACAAATGCATTGTTACCACACGTTCCATTACAATGCAAGTTGTTGAACGACTTGCCTTAGGGAAGTGCTGGACTTTAGAATCGTATATTTTACTGTTCAAACTCCAGGCTGTGCAACAGCAGAGAAGTTATTGGATTTAAAATCCAACAATGCGTTCATTATATCAAGTCATTGTAACAACTTACGTTGTAATGAAACGTGTGGTAACGACTCGTTCATTGTAGTACCTGCGATGTAATGTCACCATGTATTTCTGCCTGTGTTGTAAACACTGTTTCCCATATAAAGGTATGACATTTACTATTCCCACTCCAATCTATACCAATTTGATGAAGGTGTCAGACACTAAAAGTGTGAAATTCACTATTCCCATCCCATCCAACCATACTGGGAGAAGGTGTTGGACACTAAAGGGGTGATATTTGTTAATAATAATAATAATAAGAAGAACATTATTGCGTGATTAAAAAGTAAATCATTGCAAGTACAGAATTTTTTTAATTTATAAAAGATACATTTAAAAAAACAAAGTCTGAATTGAGTCCAATGTGGGAAGGGATGACCAATGGGATTTGCCAGAACATTATGCCAACGAAGGATCACAGACTTTTGGCCCATCACAGAGTTTTTTTGCTGCATGATCCATGTACCTTACTAAGGCACAGTTTAATTTGGTGTTCCTGGGATCAAAGCAGGCCAGAACTGCTGCTCTACACAATCTGATACTATTTGCATTCCAAAGATGCTTCAGGAGGGATCGTCTTTCATTCAGCAATTCTGGACAAAGACATATGATGTGCGTAATGTCTTCTTTGTGATTCCCGCAGAGTCGACAAAGTTCTCGTCCATGATCTCTTTTCCATTTTGGGAGATGAATTTGTTAATCCACTCCAATCTACGTCAATTTGGGAAAGGCATTGGATGCGCAGGAGGTGACATTTACAATTCCCTCTCCAATCCAACCATATATTTGGAGAAGGTGTTGGACATTTTGCACGCTGTCCTCTTCTCTACATTTACCTTTTCTACAAAAGCATTACATTTTGTGGAAAAGGTATTTTGTCATTATAACTTTTACCTAAAATGAAGTTTTGTCGGCCTGTATTCGGCAAATGTGTAAACAAAAGGATGGTATGGAAGGATTAATCACTAATTTATTTTCCACTCAAGGCACAATTAATTACCCTGACAATATCAATTATTTTCAAAAAATTAATAAGAACAATTCAGTGAGATAAACATACTATTCAGCAGGACAGTGGGATACAAGAACACAAAAATTCACAACAAAAAACATCAAACTTAATGTACATATAACACAAAAAAAAATACATCACAGTTGCAACATCATTATGATACATATACTCAATATATACAGTCTAAACATAAACCTTAATATCTAAAACTACAGGTGCACACTCCTTAATTTAAGTGATGCACTATGAGGAAGTCCTCTCAGCGCCAGAGTTATTTAACCTCTCTCTTATTCCCTAATCTGTGCCCAAGGGTATACAACCTTTACCACGCAACTTTTACCACGACCTACCTTTACCACGCAACTTTTACAACGCAGGACCCTTTACCACGCATACCATTACAACGCTGGTATTTACAACGCAGGTACCTTTACAACGCATACCATTACAACGTAAGTATTGGTAAGTATATAATTTTATTTAAAATATTTTAGGTTTTGGGCTTTGGGTAAACGGGTATTTTTAGGGTTCAGGGTCAGTTTTCAGTTTTTGGGTAAATGGGTATTTTTAGGGTTCAGGGTCAGTTTTCAGTTTTTGGGTAAATGGGTATTTTTAGGGTTTAGGGTCAGTTTTCAGTTTTTGGGTAAAGGGGTATTTTTAGGGTTCAGGTTCAGTTTTCAGTTTTTGGGTACAGGGGTATTTTTAGGGTTCAGGGTCAGTTTTCAGTTTTTGGGGTACAGGGGTATTTTTAGGGTTCAGGGTCAGTTTTCAGTTTTTGGGTACAGGGGTATTTTTAGGGTTCTGGGTCAGTTTTCAGTTTTTGGGGTACAGGGGTATTTTTAGGGTTCAGGGTCAGTTTTCAGTTTTTGGGGTACAGGGGTATTTTTAGGGTTCAGGGTCAGTTTTCAGTTTTTGGGGTAAAGGGGTATTTTTAGGGTTCAGGGTCAGTTTTCAGTTTTTGGGGTACAGGGGTATTTTTAGGGTTCAGGGCTGGGTTTGGGTTTTGGGGTTCAGGGGTATTTTTAGGTTTTAGGGCTGGGTTTGGGTTTTGGGGTACAGGGGTATTTTTAACATATATATTTAAAAATTAATAAATAAATATTAATATAAATAATTAAAATATTAAATATTAAAATAATAATTTATTAATTTAAAAAAGTATTATTAATAATTAAATTATTTTACCATATTATTTACTTACCTATACTTACGTTGTAATGGTATGCGTTGTAATAGTACCTGCGTTGTAAATACCAGCGTTGTAATGGTATGCGTGGTAAAGGGTCCTGCGTTGTAAAAAATGCGTGGTAATGGTCTGCGTGGTAAAAGAACGCGTGGTAACGTCATATATCCGTGCCCAAGATATCATATCCGGAAAAAATGCAATTCATTGGACGTCTCAATTGTCTGTCGACACGGTCACGTTTCAGCCCACAATTTCTATAGGCCTCTTCAGGACAAGAGAACAATGTATCTACAAAAACAATACAAGTATGAAAAAGTTACATATTAATTGTCTACCCTACCACCAGGGTCCTCTCCCTTATATGCTCATACAGTGCTCGAAACCAAACAATTCAAAGATAGAAGCATAAAGAAATCCAACCATCACCAAAAATCTGTGAAAAGACTCCCTCAAGCAGGCCCCAACCGAAATGTCCTACAACTCTAGGGACAGATCAGTTGTCACAACATCTCACCAAATCTATATAGTGGCAACGCCACCCACCATTGGTGTACTCTCTAGAGGGGGGGGGGCAGTACCTGTATTCTTCTCAGAACCCTCGAACACAGCAAGAGTTCAACACCCCTAGGGGATCAAACCCCCTTCAACGGGGAGACCCAAATTCCCACTTTTAAACCTAATGAGGAGACAAGGATGTAAAGAACATCAGTAAAGTTTGTAAGCCTAGGGAGAGAAAGGCAAACTAACATGTGCTGTCTATTCATGTTAGCGCAACATCACACAATACCTTTATACTTCGTTATGCTGAATTGAAAGGAAATCGGTCGACCTTCAGAGCCAGCTTGTTACTCGCCTATCTCTTTTGTCTGTAATTACATATATAACAGGTCAGGCGCTTAGGGGCCTGGTCGTCCCTTTGACAAATTCAAAAACACTGTCCTCTTCGCATATGATCATACCTTCCGAAAACACTCCTCTGGTTTCACTCCACAAACAGCGCAAATTCCCTTCGTGGTGCAGGCTCGTACGGCGCCGTGCTTGCGTCATCGTGCGTCGCGTCGAATAGCATTAAACATAAACAACAGACTGCCTCTAACTATTATGGTTGCCTGTAGGTATCACTGGTAGTTTATTAGCCTGTATTTGGTAGACTGACCTGCTATATTTAAGGAATTCCTCAAAATGACAGATAAGATTTTCTTTCCATCTTCTGTTTCTGCAGAACTTCCTTTGGTATTAGCCTCTTTTGGAAGTTGTAGCATATGGTAGATGTCAATAGAAATGCTGTGGAAGCCCTTCTGTAAGTGTTTATATATCAATATAAATAATTATAAAGCAATGACCACCACTGTGGTTCAGAGGGTTAAAAACATGACGCTGAGATTTTTTGTGCTTTAAAAGTCACAAATTTAAAAGTTGGCAATCCCAACTTAGGGGCTGATTATGATCTCTTCCGTTAAGCATTCCTACCAAATCGGTCACGGAATGCTTTCCCGACGACTCGAATTGGGTGATTCCGACCGAGCAATTTTGATGTATCCGGATGCTCCCGGATACAATTCGGTCAGACTCCCATTGACTTCAATGGGAGCCTGTGTTCCGAACAAAAGCGCATACTCCCATTGAAGAAAGGGGTGGCTAGGGAAAACCTTGCACCCTGTGGGAGGCAGCCCGTGGTGCCTGCCATACTGTGCATGGTTGGAAAGGGGGGTCCTGAGGGCCCTGGGCGAAGGGGGGGCTACTATGGGCCCCAAAAGAGATTCCGGCAGCCAATTTGCTCTAGAGAAACCGAATAATAATGGCTGTCCGAATCGGTCATCGTAATTACTCGCTCAGAAAACGAGTCCATAGAGTTGTACGATTCAGCTCCGAAAGAGTCGACCTGTCCGAATGCCATTCGGAACCAATTTGGACAGCCCTACTAGTTTCAGGCATCGTAATTGGTCATTGGAAACTGTGTACAATTCAGTCGGCAACAAGGTTTCCAAATGGATTCGACAAACCTGGATCTAATGCGGAGCACTTCTGAACGGCATCATAGCCTTGTGCTGTTCTATTCTTGTATGATTGGTAACTTGATCACCATTAAAGTGGGTAATTGCAACATCTCCTACATACAGTGCTTAGGCGAGTGTAAAAATTGTATTGATTTTGAAGACTGACTGTCAAGCGCATATGTATCTTTTAAACAATCATACTGTCCACACTTTTTGAAAACTTTGGTTTTCTTCTGGAACACTGCATCCATACAAAAACATTATTTAATTGGAGGAATCAAACCTAGATTGGAACCTGTCCAGTTATTTTTCATTAAGTGATTTTTACAAAGATTTCGAGCTTCTGTGAAATATAAAAATTGCATTAATACTGAAATGTGCAAATATACTTATTATTTGGTAATATGATATTGAGAGAACACTACTGCACTGTCAAACACTGCAGGTTGGCTCATGCTTAGAACTGTGCCATGGGTACAACAATAGACTTGAATCTGCATATTCTTTATGAAAGGTGCAAAACTAATATCACCACCTCTCTAAATACTTCTAGCTTATGGAGACATGCCATGTAGCGTCCTGAAACCCATCTGCACTTGTCCCCTCCCGCCTGATAAAAGCATGAATAATCACCTTAAAACTCACCTTGTTTCCAGATACTACTATTGACCAGAGGTGATTAAAAAAACCGTAAAGGATCCCTTGATGGGATTGTTGGACCAAAACTGAAAAAAACAAGGCTCTGGGGTCTCGGCAAACCATAAACTATCCAGAAAATGATTCTATACTGTGATCAAACAGTCAGACAATTTTTGACCAAGGAGCAATCGGCCAATGACCAGTTATGCCTTTTCTCTCCATTCTATAGCAGACTTTTGATTCACACTCAGCTTTAATAGAGGCTTGCAGGTTCAACAGCATGATGGCAATATCCCTAAATATCAATTTAGTACCAAAGCTCAGTAAGCAAAAGTCGGGCATTATCTTTCAACACCTTCTTCAAACTAGCGCTACGAGCTCACTGAAGCAGACATGTAGATGCATTAGGCTTTTAATTGTAAGAGTTCGATTCTAGTTAACGTTTGATAAACTAATGGTTGCTTTTTAACAAGCCGTGCGGAATTTGCGGCACAATATCAGGCGTGTTTTTTTTATCCTGTTCTTTGTAAAATCAGATTTATGTTGGCGGTAAATAATGCCCTAAAGTGCATTAATTATAAAAATGAAATACATTAAGTAAATTGCAAAATACAAAACTCTTTGGTATTTCAGTTGTCACAAAAACCTGTGAATTATGATCAAATAAAATGTTCATGCTCCTTTGTGTTTTATAGTTTCCTAAACAGCTTTAAAGTATCTGATTAAAATGTTAATTCCACTGGAGGTGCCTACGGGCTTTTATAGGCCTATTTTACAGCTCGTCTTTCATTACCATCTTGCCAATAAAAAGACCATAATTGTGTATCAAATATCAAAAACTATAATGAAAGTTTGTAAAACTGCTTAAAATAACAGTAAGATTTTAATGTTGTTGTGCAGGATGCTAAAATGACTCTCTCGTGTTAAGTCATGAATAATAATAATTTCCAATTTCCAGAGGTTTTAATTCTTTTCCTGTTAGGTTATTCCTGTCAAGCATATGCAGAAATAGATAGTAGGCTGAAAGGCTACTTCACTGTACTGATCTTTACACATTGCAATTGTTTCTCCAAGAAGTTTTTTTTTCGCTATTGCAATGGTGGCCTCTTATGATGTGGTCAGTCCACACGCCATACAGTATATTAATGGGTTTTGAGTCATTTTTGAGCTCTGGTCTGAGGTTCACTACTTCTGCAATGAGTTATGAACCTTTTAAAATCTCTCTCTATTACTCTCCATGAAATCTCCTTTGACACAAGTACTCCGTGACGGTACCTACCACCTCTCATATATATCTGTGTTTAGAAGAGGTTTGTTTTAGTTTTTGGTTGGTGGTTTACCTTTGTGGTTTTAGGTTCAAAATACTCAAAAAGGATGCTTGTGCATTCCTTTCTGTTTAAGGGGGTAATGATGTTTGATGGTTTTTTCATTGTTTGTTGGAAGGTGGCTCATGGATTGCTTTCAGAAGACAATGTAATGTTTTCTGTCAAGACCTAGGTCATCAGTTCCGTTCTGAATTTTACAAGGGTGGGAGGAGTTCTCTTGTTTACGGGGATGGAGCAGTCCTGTCTTATGTTGTTCCCACATTTCTTTGTTTCTAGTCTGGCATTGTCATCTTCTGATGTGCCGGTGTTGCTCAAAGATGTTTATTTTTGCCTCTAAAAACGCTAGACTGCTAGTTCTGGGGAAGTGAGTTTGATGGAGGCACGGATGGGAACTCAGTGTAGTTCCTTCACTACAGGGATCCATCAATTAGGGAGTTGTGAATTTCGATACTCACCCGTATGGGTTTCGAGGGTGGGGTGAGGATGCTGCTGCTCTGGTTAGTCGAAGAGCCAGATCTTGAGGGTCTTCCTGAAGATGTACAGGTGGGCGCGCGTCTGATGGTGATTAGGAGCTCGTTCTAGGTCTTTACCACAACGTAGGAGGAGGCTCTTCCACCTGTTCTGGCCCTGGGGATGCACTGGGTTTGGTGAGGTCATCGGATCAGAGTATTCTCTTGGGTGCATGAAAGGAGATTTTTTCATTGAGATATTGGGGTCTGGTGTTGTGAAGGCATTTGTAGGCATGGGTGAGTATCTTGAAGGTTACTCTCTTCTCGATGGGGAGACAGTGGAGGTCACACAGGTGTTGGGTGATGTGTTTGTGTCGAAGGATGCAGAGGATGAGTCAGGCTGTGTTGTTCTGTATGGTCTGGAGCTTTCGAAGTGATCAAATAGTTGCCTTGATTTTGTTTTCTGCAGCTGTGGGGTCTGTGGACGACTGCTGTGTGCCAGTTCAGACTGGAGTCCTTTGCATTTCTTTTTTTGCTCCATCAACACAGACTAAAATAGAAAATAGGCTGTCAGCAGCATAGCGGTTTTAGTTACACAGTGCAAATATGCCATGCATAACACACATTTAGTGACCCATTTTATTGCGTACAAATTTAACTTTTATTTTCTTGGTGATGTTGTATGTTTGCCCACATATATGCAAGTTTGGTGCTTATTCAAGAGTTTCAAAACAGAGTAAAGTTCTCCAATGCTACTGGGAATGCTCCTGCGTTTAGAATGACTTTAATTGTTTTATTTAAATATTACATTTGAACTTTGTGTCTCATTTATTACTCATATACAGATCATGCTGTTCATTAGGAGTGCTCCAGCAGATTTCATCCTGCTTTTCTGGGCCTCCTAGTACAGTGGATTTAACTCCTTTACTGGATCATTAAACTCTTACTTACTTTCTATCTTGGTCCTCTGATGAACTTTTGTGAGTCGCACTTAGGGAAAGAGAGTTAGAATTTATTGTCCGACCAACTTTATTCCAATTACCAGTGCAACCAATTTGTCTACACCATGAGGACTATGAATCGGTAGCCACGTTCAAGGGTATTTATTACAAGTTAGTAATTAGGTTCAAATAAATCACTCTTAAGACCATACTGTATAAGTATAAGATAGCAACAGGGAGGCTAAGCTTCCTAAAGAAATTTAGATGAACAAGAATTAAACAAACATGCCGCTCTGTTTCTTCAATGCAAAACAATAACATTAATAATTGGTGTTCAGAGAATAATATCAAGTGCACAGTTCTATACACTAACACACACAGCCCAAGGCACAGAAATGCTCAGTGTTCAGACATGAAAGAATGCTATAGAAAAGTATAGGGATAGGCAAAAGTGTACTAGTAACACTAGCAGTAACATTGCGGAAGCTCAGTCACAAGTCTTCAATTGGTCGGATATGTGTCAGTCTAAACCACACTTAGGGAAAATAACGGGACGTAGGGGGATGTCTTTAAGAGCCCATTAAAGGGGTAATGGGTATAAGAAAGGGTTTGGGTCAGAGTCCAAAAAAGGTTCTGCATAGACACTCCAGAAAAAGGTTCATCAAAGGAGTTCAACATACAGTCTGCAAGAAAGTCCGAAGTCATCTGATCTGCTCAGCCAGAGCAAACTATAAGTTGTAATTGATAAAGTACGTTGGCAACTACAGTTGAGTTTCATCATCAATAAACACCCATTGTATTTGTTTCAATCTCTGTATGGATACACATGGTACACACTGAAACAGTAGAGAAAAATCCCACACTTGACTACCGTCTTGGTCACACTCTTGGGCTAGAGCACAATGCTCCATTATTTGTCCACAGGTTTCTCATGCGCTCCCAGTTAAATTCCTTTCTCAGGCATGTATCTATTGATGTTACAAGAAATCTATGTATTCTAAACTAGCAATGCATGAGAACACCTGTAACTAAAGCAAGTCAGCAAAAATACAAGAGCACGGTAGGTTATGGGACAAACACCCAGGCCTTTAGAATACAGTTGCGAACTTAACATTAAAATCAATTTTACATTACAATCCATAGAAAGGGTATTCCACGAGCACCCGTAGACAATAATATATTTTAAAATCTTATATTTTCAGTGATATGACCACCGAAGGCCCTGATTTTATACATTAGAAACAGAGGTTTGGACTATTACATTTCCTGCTGAAATGCAATATTTCCTCCATGTGTTCCCAAACCTGGCTTGTCATGCAGTTTGGTGCTTACTTTCCCTCCATGTTAAAGAATAGTATATGTTTCAGCACCCAGGCTAATGTGCTGCATAGCTAAATACATGTAAGGTCCCAAAGGCGAGATAGCAATTATAGCAGTATTTCGCCTGCACTCAGCCCACTTGTTACAAGCTTCAGTGGAAGGCAGTAGTATTACAGAAATGTCCACCTGTCAAAAATACATTCTAAACACCCCACCTCTTCACCAAGTTAGAAACCAGGCTTACATGAAGAAAGTTACCCTTTTGACCGCACATCATTGAAGAAGTTGGGCCATGTCTTTTCTAGTCGGCGCTTTAATTCCGCATGCATCCTTCTCTTTATGTTTTTAATTTTCCCTTTGAAGGTTTTGCAGCATTGATGTTTGTAATCCAAGGGCTTGAATTTCTGGTCCGCACAAAATAATCCTTTGCTTGTTGGACATTAGTCTCCCACATGTGAATCGAAATTCAACATTTGTGTAACTCTGCATTTGATCCTGATATAAACATTGCAGTAGCAACACAATATGTCAGAAAATATCACTGACAACATTTTTTCAAATTGCCAACGTTTTCTTCCGAACTTGTATTTAAAATTCCGTTTCTTTGCAGGTGAGCTAATTTGCTTTGTTTTCTGCCAGCATTGTTGCCTAGATACCCACTCCTGAGGGACATCTGCATATTGCAAAAGTAAATTACACAGGCCAATATGTCATTTGCCGTCCAAATTTGATCATTAAGAAAACGTCATTCACCGTGGAGAAAATAAATGTTGGTTTCATGCTCTTTATTAGTGCTCAGAACTGCTCTCCTTTTTTCCGAATCAGAGATCAGTTTAAATATGTTGATCAATGACTTTGGTAAAGTAAACATGACCACATCGATTCGAAGAATATACTGGAGATGTATATCTCCTCTTGGTCATCGAATTCACTTTTTGAGGTAACAGGGATGGGCTGTTTAGACCCAGAATCTGACCTTTTCTGGCCACGTTAGGATTATGCTAAAGTGGCGCAACATAGCGAGTGGTGGCTTATTGGTGGAAGATCTTGTGGTGATACTTACATTTATTTTGCACTAATAAATATATTTTGGTGTGGAAAAACAAAGGACGGAATAAGAAAGGTTGCAACATTTTCTTGGCAGAAGCAAACCTCCTGTAAACTATGTAACAAGAGAATTTGGGACCAATGTACAACGGATGCTTAAACAGGAATGCATATTTCATCTAAGATTTTATTTTAGTAAGGTTAAGGCTGTGGATAGAGTGCCATCCTATTATTGGTTATGTGCTCTCTCTTTGACTCTGCACACAGACATTTATGAATGCCAGTCAGCAGTAGTTATTTGCGTTTGCTGTGTTATACCTTGGCATGCACAAGAGGGTTGTGGCTTAATGGGATATGATGGATGAATGCAAGAGTGTGCATCCTAATGCATGGACTACACAGTTTGAGCACTTGGTGAGGGGTTTGGTTGAAAAGGGCAGGATATTGTTACATGTTGGGTAGAGGTGAGCTCTTCACGGACTCGCAGCACTGCAAGAAATATAAGAAATCACTGTTGAGAAAGGTAATGGAGGTAGCAAGTGGTGGTGAGTAAGGAGGTGGATTATTGTCACCTGTACATCCGGTGGATCTGTGTTCCCCTGTTGCTACCTTCTATAGGCATCTGAACATTTGAATTATTTTACAATTCTAATATTGTGCATAGAATTATGGTTCCTGTATCTGACCCTTATGTAGAGGTTTATATTGTACTTAGAACAAACTCCATGCTCATATTTGAATAAAGATAAACTGATTGACACCCTGAAGAAAGTGGTTGGGAATCAATATCTCTACCGTTGGTTGTGATCATTTGCTGAGTTCCCAGCTGTGAGGCAATAGCTGTAGAATAGGCAATAAGCATCTTCATGGTGTGCCGGTAAAGTTTGTATCTAGGGGAGGTGTGTCTGAGTCTGTTTGAATTTTAATGAATAGTATGTATGTGAAGTGTATGAGTTGAGTAGGGTTTGTGACGCTGCAGTAACAGTTTGTATTCATTTGTTGATTGTGGAAATGATATATGATTAATTTTGTATTACTATTTATTGATGCGCTTTATACTTTTCACTTTATATTGAAACTTTGATAAAACAATATAAAAATTATGAACATTGAATGAATGTATTGAGAATAGTGTGGGGTTGGTAATTATTTGTTGATTAATTAACACCTTGACCGCGGCGCCGATTCCGCCCCTGTGCTGGACATTCCAGAACAGGGCGCGGTCGTGACGGAACCGTTCCGTCATCAGCACAGCTCAGCCGTGATTGATGACGGAACGGTTCCGTCACCAGCATCGAAGGGGTTAAGGGTGTGAAGAAATACAGGTTAACAGGGGAGTATTTTTTTGCTGATTGTTATGCTATTTCCCCCATTTCCCGATCCTAAAAATTGTTGGGGGGGGGCATTCTTGTTTGGATTTAAAGAGCTAAAACATTAGTACATGTTCATTAAATAACAAATGATCCATAATCATAAAATTATACATGCAAATACTTGTTTTTTACACAGTTTGACGGGTTGGAAGCCCTGACAGCCACAATCAAGAACTTTAAATACTTCTCCAATGAAAGCAATTGTACAGTGAGTTGGAGAGTGTCCAACACAGGTCCAGCTTTACAAAGATATCCCACTTAGCCATATCAGCACTCATGGCTGCAGGGTATGCAGACAGAATATCGAGTTGACAATGGCAACTTACACAAACATTGAGTTTGAAATATAGTGATACTGAAATATCGACAACAAGAATATCGTGGTCAAGAATATCGACTTAAAGGTAAGAAATATTGTTTTTAAAAATGTCAAAGTCATTAATATTGTTTGCAAAAATATAGGGGCCCATTAGGATGGCGGGCGGATTGCCCCCGCCAGGCTGGTGGTAGCCTTTTCGTGGCGGCATAGAAAGGCATGCGTTTTTCACTCTGTGGGCCCCCTGCGGACCCCCAGAGTGAAGGAGAGGTGGGGGTGCACACGGGCGGTACCTGTGGTACCCACCTGCATTTGCATTAACAAAGTGGCAGGCACCGCGCGGTGCCTGCCGCTTTGATAATGCAAATGCATTTGTGAATTTTTAGCATTGTGGCGGGCGGTGCTCTCAGCCACAATGCTCAAAATGCAGGATGCGCCCACCACAGTGGCGGGCTCATCCTAATATCCCCCACGTGACCCCCGTCCTTATGGAGGGCGGACCCAATACCCGATAGGATGGCGGGCGGCCTAATGACCCCCATAATTGTTTAAAATATAGATTATTTGAATTAGTGTTATGTATTTTACTATGTATTTTAAATGTATGTGATCCATTTGTTTGTATAACTATACGTGTTACATTTTTAGTTGTTATCAATTTTATTTTAATTACATTTTGTGTTTTTTAGTTCCGTAGTGGATTGTGGGTTTCTAGGGGAATAGGGTTGGAAGTAATTTAATTATAAGTTAATGATTATTTATTTATTTATTAATATTTAATTTAGATTTTTTAGTGTTAATTGTGATATTATAGTGTTAATTTATTATTAATTAATTATTAATTGGTTTTTAATTTTTAATAATTGATTAATTGATTGATTGGTAAGTAATAATGTGTTATTTTTTAGGAGCGGGTTGTGGGGTTTATAGGGGTAAAGGGTGGGAAGTAATTTAATTATCATAAATTAAAGATTTTTTAAACTGTATTAAAAAGTATTTAATTAAGATTTTATAGTGCTAATTGTACGAAGTAATTTCTTATTAAGAAATTAAGAATTGGTTGTTAATTGTTATTGATTAATTTATTGGTAATTAGTTCTGTTAATTGTGTCATTTTATAGGAGCAGGTTGTGGGGTTTTTAGGAGTAAAGGGTGGGATGTAATCTATTTTTAATTAATTATTAAGTAGTTGTTAATTGATATTCATGTTTTTTTAATTAATTATTGAAATTGTATAATGATTTTTAGTTGTTGGTTGTGGGGTTTATAGGGGTAGAGGGTGGAAAGTAATTAATGTTTAATTAATAATTAGTTGATTAATATTAATTCATCAATTGATAATTAACAAGGGTAATTGGTTTTTTTTGGGCATGAGTTTTGGTTTTTTAGGGGTAAAGTTTTGGGAGTAAATTAATTTGTTTCTGTTTTAATTTGTTTTTTAATTTATAATATTTCTTTAATTGATAGTTAATTCTTTTAATTATGAAGGTACATGTTTTATAATTTAGATGCGTGTTGTGAATTGGGCAGTGTTATAGGGTAGGAAATAAAAAAGATTACAATAATGTTTTTGTTCATGAATAATTTCTAATTAAAAATAGGTATTTGTAAATTATTTTTTCATTTATTTAAGGTATTTGTTATATCTATTTAACATTATGATCTGCTTTTTCTTTTTTTCTTCTATTTTTCTTTTTTTTAAATATTTTGTGTTGGTGATTTTTTGTTTGTTTTCAGTTTTGAACTGACTGGAGTGGAAATATTAATTTTTACCCCTCCACTATCCAACACTTTCCCTAGTGTTTCACTAACTGGAGTATGAATAGTATTTTCTACTCCTCTGCTATCCAACACCTTACCTACTGTTAACAGTAAATAGTTAACATTTTTATTCATAATATAATCGTTTTTTTATTAGATGTTATGTTATTTGAGTAATTTTTAGTATGTATATATATATTTATTTGTACATTTTCATATATACAATTAAACTAAATTAAAATGTATAGTTTATTAATTGTTTTAAAGTATATATACCAGTTTCCTGACTTTTCTCACACTTCCAGCCGGCAAATGTTCAGAGAGAGGAATACGGACACCAAGTTGTCGTGGAACAGCGGGTCTTTTTTATTTTAGCTTGTCAGACGCGTTTCGGAAATCACAGTATCCTTGATCACTATATATATTACATGATATATACCTATGTTTTAATTTTTTTAATTACAATTATTTGTTATATTTGTTAAAATGTATATTACAGCTAATTCATTTCTTTAAAGTAAATGTTATTTTTTAATATATTTAATATTATTTGTATACATATATTAAAATCGATATCTGGTACAACTACATTTTTATATAAAAAAATTCTCCTTATTTTTGTACTTACCATTATAAATATAGGATGTCGATATTCTTTACATCAATATTTATGTATAGGGATATTTTGGGGGTTGATATTCTATCAGTGAACTGGCCGCAGATAGCGTGAAGGAAATTGGGTTATTAGTTGTGTGGCCTGCACAAGTAATAGGTATACAATTGTACTTACTGGGAACCAAGCGCCCCATTGTAGCGCTTGACTCTCTCAGAGTAGTGATGCAGTGCAGTCCAAGGCCTCCTTATGGGAGGTGGTATGGGCTTATATGGGCTAGCAAACACTGTTTGCTGGAACGCCATCATAAAACTCAATAAGTAATTGTCCAGTCAAAACTTCTTCTTTAAAAAAATGAGAAATACATTTATTACACTCACAGTACTAACTACCGTGCAATAAGTGACAAATAAGTACATTGGCAGATGGAAAATACCACACATGACATTGTAAAATCACCTTTGACCGCCTAAATGGATCACACAAACATATCACGTCAGCTTATTGGTTTTGCATTGGTTCAAGAGCAAGACACCACATATTCAAATCATCATTTTGTGCTTAATGCAATTATTAAAAATAATAATCTTGCTGAATGCACATATTAATGTTAATTAACGATATATACTGTTAGTAGTAATCATTGTCATCATTATGGGAAACCAATAAGGCATTTAAAATAAGTAAAACCTGAGTTTCTGTATTTTTTATACAGTTTCAATCATCAAACCGTAAGTATTAAAGCAGCCTCTGGAGGGCAACACATTGCAATGACATTGCATTGCAACCATACCGTTGGCCCCTAGAAGGTGCATCAAGACCTGTATCTCCTTTAACTACCTTCAATCCTTTCAAGCCATAACAGCTGTAGTAATAAACCTAACACCTAGAAGGTGTAGAGCTCCTAACTGTAGAGCAAAAGCTCAAACCTTAGGAACGCTCAAAATGTGTGAGGAATCCTGGGGAGGTTATTCTTTAAGGAGTTCTACCAAACTTAGGATGGGGACTCCTCAAGTCCATTTTTGGGGAAAGCTGCACACTTCCTGATTGTTAGTGGCGACCCGCTGTCCTGAGGCCACCCCCAAAGTGAGAACAACCAAAATTAGGGCCAAAATAGTAAAAAATTAATCAGCCCCGCAGGGCATTATAGGGCACATCTTCGGGAACAGTTAACATTTTATTAGCGGCTCTATGGTTGTGCCGGGGAAAGCCACTGCAGTTTTCCCTTCAGATTACTTGGGATCTTCTCTGCTGAGCAGCATCATGCTGCATGGCCTTTTCCTTTCTCCAGGGGTACCCAACCAAGTCACTCCACACTCCAGTGCTGTTGGGGGAAGTCCAGGGAGTCCAACCCTGGCCACCCGCACCAGATCCCTGCCCAGGCATAACTCTTCTGTGATTCTGCAGAAGCAGGCAAGGTCTCTCTGCCTGCCCATGCAGTGATCTGTGGCGGCCTCCTACTCCCCCTCGGACATGGCATAGGGAGCAGGGAGGCTGGCCATGCTGGGGGGAGCATGATGGCACTCACCCCATCATTGATTTGTGTGTGTGGGTCAGGATTGTATCCCGGCTCACAGAAAAGAATATGCTGAGGAGATGGGGGTCCCAAGGCAATTGGAGAGTATGGGAAGGGGCCCCCGCATGAACTCATCCTAGGGCAATTTACAAAAATCCTTGCGCTGACCTCTGGGCCCTGGCCCACCCCAGGGGAATTGACCTGAATGCAGTGGAGCACCAGGTACTCTGTGGCAAGAAAGTCAAAGGTCACCAAATTTTAAAATGCCGTATCTTGGGCCCCATTTCGCAAATTCGATCAATCCTGTGCTCATTTTGCTCCTGGTGGTGAGCTCTATCCACCAGGGGCAGTTGCAGAAATCCTTCTCCCCTCGAAAGAGGTGCAATCCCGAAGGAGCTGGTTCTCCTGGATCCCTGCACCAGCTCTCCTTCTGTCCTTGGTTTTGGTGCACAAAACATCCAGGGCTCTCCCAAATGGTCCTCAGGGGGTTTAGGACAGTCAGCCTCACTGGTCCTTAGGTAAATCCTCTCCCCCTTGTGCAAGAGTTATTAATGGGGAGAGGAAGGTTCCAGAAGTCAAGCACCCAGTGCCAATCCTAGTGCACTATTTCACCTCTCTACCACTGTCCCAAACCTCCTACACAGAATTCTGAGACTGTCCAAAATGGCATCATCCCGTATCCAGTGGTATATCTTCTCCTTAGGTCTCAGCTCTTACCCTCGCTGATATCACTGCCAGGGTCCAGCACACCAAACGTTCAAAGAGATACTCCTTCCTGTGGTGGCTCCAGTTGTCTGGGCTTCCTCCTTTGTTCAGTGGGCTTGGGCAGGCCAATCCCTGGTACAATGTGACACCTGAGTGATTGATCATGCCGCCCCACCCATTTCCTCCTCAGGAGCTTAGTGAAGTACCAGTAATTGCTTCCTTTCTGTGGGGTTGCCTTCATTTCTGCTGCTGAAGAGAACTCTAATTAACTGGGCACATCAGAGTGACAAAAGGCCTGGGCTCTGATCCTGAGCTGAGCCAGAGGAATATGAAAACTCTGGATGATCCATAAAGTGTACAGATATCATTTTGGAAATGACATAATTGATATTGCCGCACAGGTCACAACCCAATGCAAGATGTCAATGATCTGTGTAGGCCAAAGGGAAGTGAAACTGCACTGTAAGGCAGTTCTCTCCCTATATGTCTAATAAACCACTCACCAAGGACCCCTCACCTCCAAAACCAACCTCCACGAAGGAATGAAAGCCGTTGCCGAGTGGATGGAGAACAGCTGTCTGAAGATGAACTTTGACAAGACGGAAGTCCTCATCCTCAGCTCCACCCCCTCTGCCTAGGACGACTCCTGGTGGCCGACCGCACTGAGAACAGCACCAACATCCACCGACCACGTACGCAACCTGGGTTTCATCCTCGACTCAACACTCTCCACTCACCACTCTCGTATGCTCCGCAGAATCTACAGGTGGATCCCCACAGAAACAAGAAGAACGGTCACCCAGGCCCTCATCAGCAGCAGGCTGGTCTACGGAAACGCCCTCTATGCAGGAGCCTCGCCGAAACTCCTGAAACGACTACAGCGTATACAGAATGCCTCTGCTCGCTTGATCCTCGACATCCCTCGCTGCAGCCACATAACACCCCATCTGAAAGTCCTGCACTGGCTCCCCATCAACAAGAGGATCACGTTCAAGCTCCTCACCCATGCACACAAGGCACTCCACAACACCGGACCAGCATACCTCATCAGACAAATCACCTTCTACACCCCAAACCACCAGCTCCGCTCCACTGACCTCACCCTCGCCACCGTCCTCTGCATCTGAAGAGCGGCCACCAGCAGCATATTGTTCTCCCACCTTGCCGTCAAGACCTGGAACACCCTCCCCATCCACCTACGGCAGACACAGGACCTACTAACCTTCAGGAGGCTACTCAAGACCTGGCTATTCGAGCAGAAGCAGCACCCTTCCCCCTCCCCTCCCAGAGCCTTGAGACCCTCTCGGGTGAGTAGGGCGCTCTACATATGTTCTGATTGATTGATTGATTGATAAAGTGCCACTAAAGACAAAACTGTAAATCCCACTGACTTTCCTAATTAGTATATACTAATATTAAAAGGTCTATCCCAATTCAATATCTAATCCTATAGAGTCCCCACTGCAGCAGGCTACCTGTGAGCAGTTAGCAGGCTGCATGCAACAGTAGTCTCCCATGCGCAGCCTACACACGGGTGCACACCTGTTCACATGTAACTAGCCAAGTGTCCCTTACCCTTGCTGAATCGCTGCAGCCTTATCTTAAAAGTCGGACACTGGTGGAAAACACGTGGTATCCTATTGCCATGTGGTAACTTTGTGTGAGACACATGTAGTTAAACTCACCCACAGTAAACAGTCTAACACTGGGTGGCATACTGAATGAGTGGAACCCAATTGCAACACAGGGATTCAGAGATGTCAGCAAAAGTAGACTGAGGTGGAGGGTGCCCAGGACATATCGAATTTACTCACACAACCAGCTTACCACTTTCAGAACTCAGTACAAAATTTGGAGGATGACCCCAACAGCAGCAAAAGTAACTTGAATGCAGAGGGTGATAAATGCAGGTTCAGGTTTATACTCATAATCCAATCGCACATATCGGCATGAAGGTTCACAGTCTCAGCCCTTGGAGAGCATTCCACCAGCAGCAAATGAGGACTGAGGCAGAGGGTGTGCAAGATAGGTCCAAGTTTGATCACACCCCTCTCACTTTCATAAGCCATAGTCAGGGATCTAGGGAAGTCCTCCAATGGCTGCACATATGGAGTGAGGCATATGGTATCAAAGGCAGGCCCAGCTTTACTCTCACACATAGAAGTACTTAAGGCCACAGTCAGTTTTCTGGAGGGGATGCTCTAAAAGCGCCACATGTAAAGTGAGAGCAAGAGTGCACAAGCCAGGCCCAACTTGCTGTTCAAAACCCACTCACCCTGAGCCACAGCCAGGCATCTGAAGGAGCACTCCAATGGCAGTAAATGTTGAATGAGGGTACCCAACGTACATCCAGCTTTAGGCTTGTAACCCATTGACCAATATCAGCACTTAGGGCCACAATCAGGGATATAGGAAAGCTCTCCAACAGCAGCAAAAGTAGATTGTCGACAGGGGTGGTGCCGCTGGCATGGAAGCGTGCCATGATTCTACCTTTGCTCAAGAAACCCACCTTGGACCCCCTCATCCATGCCAATTACAGGCCAATCTCCCTTCTCCCTGCTCTGGCGAAAGTGGCCGAGCGATACGTGCACAGGACAATTTCCAGTTTCATCGAAGGAAACGACCTGTTGCACGCCTCGCAGTCCGGCTTCCGCGCTAATTTTAGGTGGTGGGTGATCAAAGCATAGGTTTATGTACGCACTCCTCTCACCCTCATCATCACTCATGACCACAGTCAGGTGTCCATGGCAGAAAAAGTAGAATGAAGTGGATGGTGCCCAAAGCAGGTCCAGGTTTATGCTGACACCTCACTAACCCACAACAGCACTCAGGGCAAAAGTCAGGAATTTGGGAGAGCTTTCTATCAGCAGCAAATGTAGAGAGAGGTGGAGGGTGCCCAATGCAGGTCCAATCAACACTCAGGGCCACAGTTAGGGTGTTGAGGGAGCACTCCAACAGCAGCAACACCATGCAAAAGTACAATGAGCAATTGGACTAATCACAGAGACTCAATGATAACAAAGCTTTGAAACTATAATTGAAAGAATGGTGTGTGTCAAATACATGCTCAATAACACCAGCACTGTGCTCAGTCAGATACAAACTGAAGGCTACTTTTTTGAAAACTATTACTCTGAAGGAAGGAAAGGCACTGTCATCCCTTGATTGCCAAATCAAGAACTCAAACAGCACCATTCACTCAGGTACATACTAAGGAGTAATCATAATGAACCGACAACTCCGATGGTAGGTAAAGGTCAGTGAGGCAATGGGTCCTAATGCAGATCCAAGATCACAAACATCACCACTTACTGATATACTCAGTTAAAGAAAAATAATTTCATTTAATTAATGTGTTATTTTTCAGCTAGCATGTACAATGCAAGTTTGGTTGACATTTACTAAAAAAAGAGATATAAATGTATTATCACTCAAGTAAGAAATTGCTGGTTTTGAAAATTATGTTATGCATGAAAATATTACATGGAAATCCTTTTTTTTCTTGCCAAATATTCTAAAATAGTTATGAATGTTACTAAAAAGTAGACAGGTAAAAACTGAGGCCCATATTTACTAAGCCATTGCATTGTCTTTGCCTTGTTTAAGGCAACATAAGGACACCACAAAGGCTTCAGTAAAATTTACAAAGCCCTGTTTTGTAAAGAAATGTAACAAATTGCAGTGGCTTGCGCTGCGTTACATTACATTTCGAGGTAGTAGGCCTTCCATGGGTGGAACATGGGCCTTTCTGTGCATCCACCCAAGGATATGACACAATTCCAGGTTTACAAAGCTTTGTAAACCTGGGATTACATCAAATTGGGACATTTCTCAAAGAATGATGTAGGAAGAATCTTTTTTTCTTTTCATTATTTCCTCTTTCAATACGTGATGCATTCTGCATCCACACAGAAAGTGGAAAATGCCACTTTAGATTGTTTTTGTGCAGGAAGGGAGAGCAGAAATGCTTCATAGCGTTGTAAAGATGGAGCATTTCTGCTCTCTCCCTTTAACGGAATGCAGCACAGCAAGTTCCCTTGCCTTCCATTTTAATACACATAAGTCACCCATAGGGTAAGCCCTAAACAGCTCATATTGCAGGGTTCATTGTATTTAAAATGTTGGGCCAGGTACTTTTAAGTTTTACATGTCCTGGTAGTGAAAAACTCCTAAATTTGTTTTTAACTGCTGCAAGGCCTACCTCTCCCATTAAATAACATTGGGTTAGCTTCTTGCATGTTATAATTAATACATTTTGCGTGGGAGCAAATCGGAATGTCATGTTTGGTGCCTGAAGAATGGTAATTTAAAAATCCTCATTAATGGTAAAGTCAGATTTTAAGTCATAATTCTGAAAATGGCACATTTGGGAAGTTGACTTTTTCTTGTCCTATGCAAAAAGAACAATTGGAGTACAGAATGTTTCTTGTTCAAACCATTTGGTGCCTACTGGGCTGTTTCTGGGTCACATGACTATGTGTAATTGGCAGTTGGCCTTAGATTAATCCTCCCAGACAATTTCGCAAGGGTGACTATGTGTTGGCAGGATGAGGGGATGAAGCTGTCACCTACCACACTTGTACTTTATTGGGGCTGTCTCACCTCACACACTAAGAACTTTCTGCTAGCTTGTTGTGCCCACAGACAGATTGGGCCCAGGGTAGAGAGGCAGGACATTCCAAACACCGCTCCAAAGTACACTACAAAGTGGGCACCAGCTGTAAATGTTGGGCCCTCAGACACAATTCTTCAGTACACTCCTGGAACTGTGGAGACTACAGAGGAAGGACAATCTACTGCCCTGCTGCTAGAGGCCTGTCCTGCTTTCTGACAAGGAACACTGGACATGCTCCCTTCATCCCAGGCTGAAGGACTCCAATGTTTAGCTGACTGGCCTTCTGTTCTGAGCTATAGGGACACAACAAACTACATAGGCCTCTCTGGAACTGCCCAGCTGACCTGCTGTACTGGACCTGCATGGACCTGCAACTGGACCTGCCTAAACCATAGTGGCATTCAGGGACATAGGGGAGTTTCACTGGCAGTAAAATGAGAGTGAATATGTCCAATATATTTTTAGCTTATTTCCAGACCTTACCTACCCATTACAATGCATTAACTGTCCAAAACCAAGCTACCTCTCCCATCACTCATTGACTTAATGCTTGCCTTTGACCCTGTACAGCACTCTGCTGCCTTTTGGCTTGGCTTGCGCTATAGAAATAACATAGAAATAGATTGATAAATGTCAAGACTTGGGGCTGCATTCAGCAATTCAGTTGAGTGCTGAAACAGTAGTGGTGGAGCTTCAAGCCTAAACCCATGCTCACCCATATAAAAACTGAGGGGCAGAGTCAGGGGATTGGGTGAGTGCTTAACCTGCAGCAATAGTAGAGTGAGGTGGTGGGTGATCAAAGCATAGGTTTATGTACGCACTCCTCTCACCCTCATCATCACTCATGACCACAGTCAGGTGTCCATGGCAGAAAAAGTAGAATGAAGTGGATGGTGCCCAAAGCAGGTCCAGGTTTATGCTGACACCTCACTAACCCACAACAGCACTCAGGGCAAAAGTCAGGAATTTGGGAGAGCTTTCTATCAGCAGCAAATGTAGAGAGAGGTGGAGGGTGCCCAATGCAGGTCCAATCAACACTCAGGGCCACAGTTAGGGTGTTGAGGGAGCACTCCAACAGCAGCAACACCATGCAAAAGTACAATGAGCAATTGGACTAATCACAGAGACTCAATGATAACAAAGCTTTGAAACTATAATTGAAAGAATGGTGTGTGTCAAATACATGCTCAATAACACCAGCACTGTGCTCAGTCAGATACAAACTGAAGGCTACTTTTTTGAAAACTATTACTCTGAAGGAAGGAAAGGCACTGTCATCCCTTGATTGCCAAATCAAGAACTCAAACAGCACCATTCACTCAGGTACATACTAAGGAGTAATCATAATGAACCGACAACTCCGATGGTAGGTAAAGGTCAGTGAGGCAATGGGTCCTAATGCAGATCCAAGATCACAAACATCACCACTTACTGATATACTCAGTTAAAGAAAAATAATTTCATTTAATTAATGTGTTATTTTTCAGCTAGCATGTACAATGCAAGTTTGGTTGACATTTACTAAAAAAAGAGATATAAATGTATTATCACTCAAGTAAGAAATTGCTGGTTTTGAAAATTATGTTATGCATGAAAATATTACATGGAAATCCTTTTTTTTCTTGCCAAATATTCTAAAATAGTTATGAATGTTACTAAAAAGTAGACAGGTAAAAACTGAGGCCCATATTTACTAAGCCATTGCATTGTCTTTGCCTTGTTTAAGGCAACATAAGGACACCACAAAGGCTTCAGTAAAATTTACAAAGCCCTGTTTTGTAAAGAAATGTAACAAATTGCAGTGGCTTGCGCTGCGTTACATTACATTTCGAGGTAGTAGGCCTTCCATGGGTGGAACATGGGCCTTTCTGTGCATCCACCCAAGGATATGACACAATTCCAGGTTTACAAAGCTTTGTAAACCTGGGATTACATCAAATTGGGACATTTCTCAAAGAATGATGTAGGAAGAATCTTTTTTTCTTTTCATTATTTCCTCTTTCAATACGTGATGCATTCTGCATCCACACAGAAAGTGGAAAATGCCACTTTAGATTGTTTTTGTGCAGGAAGGGAGAGCAGAAATGCTTCATAGCGTTGTAAATATGGAGCATTTCTGCTCTCTCCCTTTAACGGAATGCAGCACAGCAAGTTCCCTTGCCTTCCATTTTAATACACATAAGTCACCCATAGGGTAAGCCCTAAACAGCTCATATTGCAGGGTTCATTGTATTTAAAATGTTGGGCCAGGTACTTTTAAGTTTTACATGTCCTGGTAGTGAAAAACTCCTAAATTTGTTTTTAACTGCTGCAAGGCCTACCTCTCCCATTAAATAACATTGGGTTAGCTTCTTGCATGTTATAATTAATACATTTTGCGTGGGAGCAAATCGGAATGTCATGTTTGGTGCCTGAAGAATGGTAATTTAAAAATCCTCATTAATGGTAAAGTCAGATTTTAAGTCATAATTCTGAAAATGGCACATTTGGGAAGTTGACTTTTTCTTGTCCTATGCAAAAAGAACAATTGGAGTACAGAATGTTTCTTGTTCAAACCATTTGGTGCCTACTGGGCTGTTTCTGGGTCACATGACTATGTGTAATTGGCAGTTGGCCTTAGATTAATCCTCCCAGACAATTTCGCAAGGGTGACTATGTGTTGGCAGGATGAGGGGATGAAGCTGTCACCTACCACACTTGTACTTTATTGGGGCTGTCTCACCTCACACACTAAGAACTTTCTGCTAGCTTGTTGTGCCCACAGACAGATTGGGCCCAGGGTAGAGAGGCAGGACATTCCAAACACCGCTCCAAAGTACACTACAAAGTGGGCACCAGCTGTAAATGTTGGGCCCTCAGACACAATTCTTCAGTACACTCCTGGAACTGTGGAGACTACAGAGGAAGGACAATCTACTGCCCTGCTGCTAGAGGCCTGTCCTGCTTTCTGACAAGGAACACTGGACATGCTCCCTTCATCCCAGGCTGAAGGACTCCAATGTTTAGCTGACTGGCCTTCTGTTCTGAGCTATAGGGACACAACAAACTACATAGGCCTCTCTGGAACTGCCCAGCTGACCTGCTGTACTGGACCTGCATGGACCTGCAACTGGACCTGCCTAAACCATAGTGGCCTCTTCTGAAGTGAGTTTCCAAGTGATGCCACCCCTAGTCCTAGACCCTTGGCTGGCACCAGAGAGAGCTTCTCCTGACATAACTGTAGGTTCCATTAAAACCGGCGCAAAGCAATACATAGTCTCACATTACAGCTGCACACTTCATCGGAACCGATGCCGGATGGGGAGAAGACCAGAAAAGCCTTGGCGCACAGCTGCCAGCCTCATCAGAATCAATGCCGAGCAACGTAACGCCCTGGAAAGCCTTGCCTCACAACGACCAGCTTCATTGGAACCAACATCAAGTGACGCAAAGCCTCACCGCACAGCTTATTGGAAATGACCAGAGCGAGGCAAAGCCTTGCCACATAGCTTCATTGGAACTGATGCTGGACAACCAAAGCCTGGCAAAGCCACACACCCCAGGCCATGTACCAAGGACACAAGGTACAATCCTCAGTGGGACAAACTTACTCCTGTGCCCAGCCTGCGACCCATCGCAGTCAGCCTGAACTTGTGACTGTGCCCCAGTCCAACGCGACCCGATACACTAAGTTAGCGCTTTGCACCATTTGACGCTACTTGTAACTAAACCTTTAAAAAGCGCATACTTCCAGTTCTACTGATTAGATTTTTGTTGTTTTGGTTTTTAAAATAATGTATTACATTGTATTCTATTCTTCTAAATTGTTCCGGGATTTTTTTTCTGTTGTATTTTCCTTTTATTACTGTTTGTGTTTACACATTGACTCTAAGTTAAGCCTGACTGCTTTTGTGCCAAGCTACCAGAGTGTTGATCACAGGTTAATTTGGGGTTTGCTTGTGTCCCACTCTGACAAGAATGGTGGTTGTTGCTCGAGTAGAATTTCACCACCCTCAGCCATTAACCAATTTCTCACAGTCCTGTAGTTTACAGTAGAGCTGAATGTGCAGCAAAAGTGGGAAGGTTTGTGCTTGGGAACTTTTTCCTAATTGGTTATGGAGTATTCAGGAGTCATCCTCACTGACAAACTAGTTAATCGTACAAAAGTAGCATTTCACCCACAGTTCATTAGAAAGCTTTCTGGACCTGAGGAGAACAAAAGAGCTTTTTGAGACATGTGTTGCCATCTGAAGGACTATACCTGCTCCTAGTTGTACCAGGACTAAGAATTGGACTCTAAGGGTCAGTTAGCTGACCTATTGTGTGGCTACAAGGACACAACAAGATTAAAGAGGCCTTTCTTCTGAATTGCCCAGCTGACCATTAACAACAGGACCTGACTTCACTCTGCTGGGGTCAATTCGGGCCCTTAAGTACTGTCACTGAGGCCTATAGAGCCATAGAAGTGACAAGAGGAGCTGCTCCAGAAACTCTGAAAAGTTGGGACTTAGAAACCCTTGGTCCGCCTGCCTGGTTTACATCACTGTCATACTCCTCAAATGGCTCAACAGAGTACAGGCCATGTGAGTTTAAGCCGTTCAACTGCCTGCCAACCTAATTTGGAGCAGGCAGTCAAATGGTCAGTTTTTAGTCAAAATGCAGCAGTAAGGGACAGTGAAAACATTTATATGAACCCTATACCATGGGATTCAATTCCCATGTTGTGAGGGTTATTAGTTTTATGTTTTTGTAAAACAAAAGTCCATTTGGGATTTTTTTTTTTTTTTAAAGAAAAACAGGTTAAAAGTTTGATGGGTACCAGTTTTGACTGAGTCATCTGTCAGACCTCTACAGCATTGACTGGAACTACCATGGCAACGGTTCCCGTCAATGTTTAGAGTTGTCCACACAGCTGGTGGTCAACTCCATGCTTGGTTGACAGAGGACCCTAGGTATGGTGAGGGTAAAGTCCTTTGCCATACAGCCGGACTTACCTCAACTTGCCAAAATCTAAATCATTCCCTAAGTTTGATGGTGAAATCTTGACCAAAAAGAGGCATGAAAAAAATTCTCCTGATTAGAGGACTTCCGTGGCAGCGAGATTTGAATTTCACCTGCTCCACGCTTTTCCATCCAAAACCAATGATTTCAGTAGGACCTTGTCCAATGGCTATCTGGCTTTGAGAAGACTTTGGCAGATAAAGCCTGTAACCATGTCTGGCTAGAAAACTTTGACTTCCATTTCCGAGTCAAAAGGTAAAATTTTTGACCGGGACAACTTGCATGGTGTGTCTGACACACACTTCCTCACTGTCGGCCTGAAATCACACCTAGGTCGCGGTCATCCATGAACAACTACAACTGATTACGCTTCACTGTTTCTTGGCTCCTTTTGCTTCAAACCTTTCATAGCCCCAGTTCTTCTGATTGTTTTTGCATTTTTATATCATTTTGCACATAAATGTTTTCTCTATGTTTTTAAATTGTTGTGATATTAATAATGTTGTATTTTAATTGCTTGACTGTTTTTTTTACTGCTGAGTACTTCACACGTTTTACTAAATTAAACCTGTCTGCTCTATGCCATGGCACATTGTGACATTTTAAAGTGGTGGAGTGTATGTCTTTTATATAGCGAGTGACGTGAGCAAGCTTAAAGGACAAACATGGGGTCTGGGGTGGGTCCTCCTCCCAAGAAAAAATTGAAAAAAGTATGGCAAATGCTGCATTTTAAAGCAAATGAATTTAGTGATAAAGCAAGACTTATAATGCAGTGGGAACGTATAGTCTTGAAATATTAAACACATTAAAATTAGACCCATATCTTACAGCATTAATATGTTCAGCAGTCGCAGTAATGTGCAAATAGTGCACCACGACAACTGCAGCCCTTTAAAGTGTGTGCTTGCCCAGTGTCTTGCACTGCATGCTGTATCAGCTTTGGAAGAAAATGCTCTAACCAGACTTTGGGAAGCACTTACAGTTGTGGGCTGCAATCAGTCCAACCATGGCGCTTAAACCAATCATAACGCAGCATGGCAGCATTATGATTGGCTCAGGGGATCACGGGAGCTGGGTGCTTCCTGCTGCCGGGACTGCAGGAGGAAGGAAGCTAAACCAGATGGAGAAGAGTCAGCAGTCGGCGAAAAGGTAAGTGGTATTTAAAAAATATATATATATATTCTTTCTTCTCTGCCACCCCCACACCTCCACTGCTGTTCACTACCAGCCGCTACTGCTAGAACCTGCCAGTAAGATTAGCTTTTTTCAATGGTTGTTAGCTGTTTAAAACAAATGAGTAACAACAATGATTAGTTATAAAGAATTAACTTTGGAAATGTTTTGATTCTGAAATTGTGAGTATGTAAATTAAATAGTGTTAAGGCCGGTGGAAAGAGTTTTGCCCTACAGTTATGTGCGCTTTATGTTAGAAGCATATGCTCTTTTTCTCTGCACATCTTGTCCATCTGCATATCTTCAACCACCTCTCTTTACTCCCAAAAACTCTTTTTACTCTTTAAGGAATGCACTTTCTCTGATATCCTTTACTTCACCACCTCCAAACACACACTACAGTCGCTCTCATTTAAGCAATTTATTTCCTTTTGTCTTGTAAAATTTTTGACATCTGTGTACCCCCTTCACACACATTTCCACAGAATTTCAATTGCAATTGGAATACATGACCATTGTTCTCTGTGCTATGCAGAGAGGCCAGCTCATTTACAGGCGCTATGCTTTGATTTCAGCCTCAGCATCAGATGTCTCAATTAAAGCCCCTTGTAAACACATGGCATCACTTGAAGTATGCGCCATGCAAGAACAATAAGATGCATGAAAAAAATACTGGAACATAATATGATAAAAAAGCTAACACTCTTGGAGAATGCTAGATTAAGCAAAACATCTGAAATGAGATTAACAAAATCGCTGACATGCATTGTGTTAATGCTTTTAATATTCATTGTTCGCAAATCAATCCATGTTTTTGGTTTTACTGTTAAGGACATGAAGATAGGTCCAGTTTTCTCCCTAAACATCAGATAACTGTCTTTACTATAAGCACATATTTCTTCCTTTGCACTTGACTCTGATATTTGTATCAACTTTGCAAGGAAAGAAAATGCTTCTCGTCTTTTGGATCAATTTTGCGGGGGAACAAATTCAGCAGTCCTACTTCTAAAGTGGCCAGTGACGTGCAGCCAGGTCCTTGTATGTCACATTGGGGGAGGTTAGCGTGACCAGGAGTTTCAGCACAATATACATAACACAAGAGTAGCATTATAATACTTACCATTACCGAGGACAAGACACCAAATTACACATGCTTGTATCCACTCCTAAGTGTGATAAATGGGAAAGGTTGGCATCTATGCCTGTGAATGTCAGACAGCTGCATTCACATACGAACAGAAAATCTGATGCCAAAAACTTGATGCTGAAAGCATCACTGGCATATAGTGGATACTACCATGGACTACAATGGCAATTAAGAGCTTCAGAACTGTAAGCCTTTCTTGCGGATCACAGTTCAGAAAGTTGATTTACTGCCTGACTGCCAGAGACAGGCAGCCCAGACAGACTTAAATACATCCATTTGTTTAGAGATACAATTGTATCCCTAAATAAATAAATCAATTTAATATTTGTGCTAGAATGTGCATGGATTTTAGCAGGGCACAGCCCCCGAGCCCTAATAGAGATACCCCCGGAATGAGTAATACCTCATTCCTTTTAGTGGACTCTCATCCACCCAAATTAATAATCACTTTCTTATCGAGATGCTCCTACCAAACCTTTTTAACTGTTCGTAAAGAGGGTTAGACTGTGTTTATTTCAAGTGGGTGTGGTCCTTTCGACTATAAGGAGAAAGCAACTAGACTAAATTTGCTTTGCAACATGTTATACAAAGTCTTCAAATATATTTGAATAAACACATACAAAACAGTACTTGTGTAATTGCAATAAAAAATGACTAATGCTGACCACTATGTATATCACTGCTATTCTGAAAATAATTTAATCAAACATTTTTTAGAAATCCAAATGATTATAAACTGTCAGAATAAGAAACACAATAATATATATCTCTTGTTTACAGTACCATAATTACCTGAAGAAATGCCATCAAATGTTCTGTATACGTGTATAAGAAATAAATAGAGATCTGTTTTGCTGCACAAATTTATATGTCTAAAGTGAAACCTGTAATGAGTGAAGTATGTGAGCGTCAATATGGAGACAGAAAGCTGAGGGAAGTAATTTAGAAAATAATCAGCGGATTCTCTTAATCAGTTCCAAAATAATTGTGTGGAGTCGACTAACAACCATAATTGGGTTTGATTGACAGAAGCTCGGAATAATTAGCCTTGGTAATATATTTTTCAAATTAAACAATTTGCTAAAGTTTTTGCATCTTTCACGGAGGCTTTCATGCCTAAATGACAGTTGATCAAAATGTTAGGATTTAAGTGATTAACAATTAGAGGGATTATGTTCGAAGCAGACACTGTGCTGCAGACACACAGGGTGTTATTTATAAGAGGCCTGCGCTGCTGGAGCATCACTTTTTTTATGCTTCGGTGGCGCAGGCCTCTCAATTATATCTATGAGGCGAAGCAAAGCCACCCTGCCTGACTTTGCATGGCCTCATAGATAAGGAGTAAGGCAAGGCAGCACAAAGCGTTTTGTTGCCTTACTCTGCGTCCATGGGCATTGTGATTGCTGATCCCCTGCAACACCTATGGATTTCAAAGCTGCCCCAGATATACAAAATCATGTAAACCTGGGGTAGCGCCAAAAGTTTATGCCTCCTAAGAGCAGGCGCAACAAGGAAAAAATTTTACATTTGTCCTCGTTTTTTCCTCTTTCAATGTGTGCTGCATTCTTCAGCGCACGTAGAATGAGGAAAAGGCGTCCATAGACTGTTTTTGTACAGGAAGGTACCCCTTCCTGCAAAAAACAATCCTGCCAACAATACAGACACCCTTGCACCCTGCATTTCCTCTAGGCACCAAGGGGCATATTATCAAGAAAGGGCGTTACATTATCGCCAGCATTTATCGGCAGGAAACTGCCGATAAAGCGGCGATAATGGGCTTGATAAAATGCTCTATGAATTCCAATCGAAGCCCATGTTAGATGTGAAGACATCTAACATTGGCTTCGATTGGAATTCATAGAGCATATTATCAAGCCCATTATCGCCGCTTTACGGGAGTTTCCTGCCAATAAAAGCGGCGATAATGTAAAGCCCTTACTTGATAATATGCCCCCAAGTTTTGTGCCTGCACTGGCTGAAAGGCCAGGAGTGAGCCATATAAAATAAATAAAAATCATTCCTGCCCTTTCTTTTTGAATCAGGGCAGCGCATTAAAGTGACTTGCTGCACTGCCCTGTGCCAACAACTTGCAAATGAGCCCCACAGTCCTTTGTTCTTGGGTGAAATGAACTATCAGCAGGTGAGTAATTTATCATTTTAAAGCCATGTTATCATTAACTGGTTTCAAGCAGTGAAAGAAAAGGTTTTTGTTTGTGCGGTCAAAGCCAAACTTTGAAATGAAAAACAGCATAGAAATTAAAGGTGTCAGAAAAGCCTCCTTATCTTTATTTAACTCTTACGTTCATGCAAAATTAGAATACATCTTTGGCAATTAACAATTTAAAAATTGTAAATATTTTTTTTTAGCAATGAACAGAACATTTTTAGCTTTCTATGTTTTCAATATCTCTTGCCGAAAGTACTTAACAGGGAACTACCAAAGGGCAGGATCAGGAATTTTAGGTAACCATAACCTGCTAGGGTATTGCAATAAACTCAGCAAAAATTCCCCTGACCTGAAGCAGGCAAAACTAGGGTGGTGCAGGTCCAAGAAAGTGCTCAGACCATACAGATCTTCTCACCATCCTCTCTCCAGGTTGAATCAGCAGTAATAGACTATTATGCTGCATACAAAGAGCTGATGTGTGTCCAGGAAAGCTTGTACCTACCTATGAAGGCCACCCCTTCCTTAGAAGGGCTCTAAACAGTTTGCCCCAAGGTCCTTAGAACTGAGGGCTTTGGAAAGAGTAGTGGATTCCATGTCCACATGAACATCTCTGAGCTTGTTCACTTTGTCAAGGGGGAATATTTAGGATATTATATTGTCAGAAGGTATTCAAACTTTGATATTCAGCTTCCATACTCTTGCCGTGCCTTGTCCTCAGGAAGATGGAAGTCTTGAACCCTGAGAGATAGCAGAGAGATAGCAGACATTCCAAGGTGAAAAAAGATCACCAAAATGAAACACAAGCTGGACAGGAAGTACATTTCCCTCACCAACCGCGAAAAAGGAAAATATCTGCTATCGATTTTAATAGTGGCTTTGGGCAGACTTTTGCTACAGCTGTACCTCCTACTTGCAGACACCTATAATCATGAAACTCGACATAATCCATCACAACTTTTCTTTCTTCTACTCAATCTCATGTATCTCATGTATATTTCATACAACACCTAAGAAGGGAATAGATTACATGGAGAATATCCATTGAACAGACCCACTTCCGGATGGCAGCAATACACATAGGAATGCCCAAAACCAGGTATGCCTTCACACAGTGCATTGTTATTGCCAACTGGTCTATGTCATGAGGGGCCCATTCAGCCAGTTCTGGCATTCTAACTAATGGCACTTTGAAAGAGAAAAATTAGAGGCACACACAATAGTTTTGTAAAGCGGAAAGTACAGTACCCACCTTGCAAAGCGATGTAGAGTAAAAAGGTAAGAGGTGATCTAGGTGATCCTTAAGAGAGTGAACCAGTACCAGGTATGAAGCTGTTAATATCATAACTCATTTACTAGTATGTAGTTGGTGGAATCCAGCAATGCAGATTTGTGGTCTTTAGCCTAATCAGGGTTTGGGGTTTTGCGACAGAGGCACGCATGGCTAAACCATGCGTTCCTCTACCACGTAGCCCAAACTAAGAATGTGTCTGAACCATGCATTCCTTTATCATACATGCCTATACCACTCATGCTATTACCTCACATTTTCGTGGTAAATTCATTATTGGTATAGGGATTGGTGGAAAAGATCAGACCATATGCCACCTGCCCTTGGCCCTAATAACTACCTGACCCCCTATGAGCCCTAAAACGTACCCTGAGCCCCAAAACTAACCTGACCTCTGAACCTTAAAATGTTCTCTGACCCCCCAAGTCCTTAAACCTACCCCGACCCCCCAAGCCATAGCAACTACCCCAACCCCCAAGCCCTAAAAAGCACCACAACCCCACCCTGAGCTCTAAAACCTTCCCTGACCCCCAAGCCCTAAAACGTACCATGACCTCCCAACACCTAATAACTACCCCGACCCTGAGCCATAAAAAGTACCCTAGCCCCACCCTGAGCCCTAAAAACTAACCTAACCCATAAGCCCTAAAACCTACTCCAACCCAACCAAGCCCTGAAAACTACCCTGACCTAAAAACAGTTTTCACCCCAGCCCTGAAAATAAACCCAACCCCCTAAACCTGGGCCTTAAAAACTACCCCAACCCTGTAAAACTCCCCCACCCCTTAAAACCTGGTCCTAGCCCCACTCACCTCACTGCATCCTCTCCTGATCCTTCCTGTTCATAGTCCGCCCATCTCAGCATCTAGACCGTGCAAGCGTGGTTGAATTTGTGTGGGTATGGCTCTGCCCACGTTGTTCTGGCCGTTTCCCATGCCTTGGATGTGAGGCTATATTTTACTTGCTTTGATCAATGCACTGCTTTTGGGGATGTTTTACTGAAAGATTCACCTTGAACATTTTGGGGTCGATTCCGATTCGAGAAAAACCGCTCCAAATAGCCGTTCGGAGCGTTTTTCCCATACAAATTGTACCCTGCAACGTTCCCCGTACGTACGACGAAGTACAATTCGTACCAGGAGCTGGACTCCGTACGAATCGTACAGAAACCATACGACTCAAATCTCCGTACGATTCTCCCTTGGAACCCGCTGTATGCGACATATGTACGGTTCGCGGCTGGTTTTTTCGACCCGGCAAGCATGATACGTGTTGGGTACGCACCGTACGACCCTTTTTCTACGGCAGCTGAAAACAGCCATAAAAGCAGAGTTTGCGCTTAAACAGGTACGCAACGGCCCCCCGGATACGGTGCGTACCCCCCATGATCACAGGGGTACGCACCGTACCCCTGCAATCATTGGGGGTAAGCACCGTACCCCGCGATCATGGGGTGTACGTACCTTACCCCATGTTCGCTGGGTGTACGGTGCGTAGACCCCATGATCGCGGCGTACGGTGCGTACCCCCCATGATCGCAGGGGTACGGTGCGTACCCCTGCGATCATGGGGGTACGCACCGTACGGTGTATATGTGAATTTGTGCTTTTCCGTACGAATCGCACTTACCTGATGTGGACTGTACGAATCGTGTCCTGATACCCCAGTCCGGATCGTACTCGTCGCATCGTACGGCGTCTGTACGAGTCGTACGGAGAGGGCTCCGGTACGAATCGTACGGACGGATTTTCTCCAGGATCGGAATCGCCCCTTAAGTGTTTCATAAATAGGGGTGCCCAATTTCTCTGCACACAAGACCCACTGCAGGGATGAGACTTAAGGGCAGGAGGTTTGCAGGGAGTTTAGGAAAGCAGGTCAAGTTTTGCACAACTTCTTTTATCCACGTGCTCCAGGAATAGTAAAGGACCTGACACAAACATATTGTTTTAGTATTCCTTAGCTCCACTGAGCTATGTGTAAAGTGGAGAGGACAAAGGCCTGGTAATTCCTTTAAGTCCTCGCCCTTACACGTACAAGGTCCAGGAAGCACATTTCAGAGGATGTGTCTGAAGTGGGTCCCACCCAGAAAAACAAAGGTCTGCATTCCTAACCTAACTCATAGTAATGTAATACTTTATTCAAGTTGTCAAGTTGTTAATGCCTTTTAGTGTATCTCATTTGGCAAAGGAGGTAGCTGACTCTTGGAGATCCATGCTAAGCCATATACATGCTCTAGCATGTGTTAATTGCTGTAAGAAATGGATGGGCAAATAAGGGTGAAAATAGAACCTTGTTAGAACTCATACTGAAAAACACTTGATGTGTGGGAGGCATATGTCTGGTCAGGACTCTCACAAGAAAATGGAGACAGGGTGGTAGTCCAGAACTTACAGAGTCCCTGTATGAAAGCTTGTTAGGCCTACTCCATTCCTGGCACATCCTTTGGTCCAACACCAAGCAACCATTTTGCATAAGTGCAAATGTATGTGTGCACTTCAATTGCACATATAAAGAGCACGTTACCCGGGCCCAAGTATGAATCGGAATAGGCATGTAATACATTTTTTCCCAATCTGACGACATGCTTTTAGAGCTTTGGAGATTCACCTACCAAGTACAATCACTGATTATAGTATAGCCTGAAGATTACCCCAAACACAGCTTTATGAAATAAACATCAGTATGCAGTGGGACTGAAATTAGAATCTCACAACTGTTTAGTCAAAATCAGAGAAACTTTTTTAGGGCAGTTAATTAGTGCACATGTAAAATGACATAACTGGGTGTTAGGCAATGCCGGGCTTGATTTCACCATTGTTCTACTTTTGCTTTTTCCATTTTGGGAGTTTCTCTAGGGGCACATGTATCAAAAATCCCCTTTGCACTCCCTAAATAGCGAGTTTCAGGTAATCAATATTTAAGGAATGCAAAAGTGTATGTAAGAAAATTGTGATTACCTCATATTGATTCCTACAAAATCGCAATTAGGTAATCGTTATTAGGTAGTATTATTCCATTTATTCCTAATGCCTAAAGGCCCATAGGTGTGAAAGGTTTTACATTAACTAATTAACGATTACCTTATAGGTAGTTGAAATTAGGCTATGCAAAATCAAGGGTGTCCAGGGGCATAAGGCCCCCTTGAAGCGCACAAAAACAAAAGTGACTTTGAGTCGATTGTAATAGCATTTCGTAAATGCACAGTTTCCATTTAGAAAATGTTTGGTACATGTGCTTAGAGAATCACAAATTGTGATTCCCTATTTATAGTTGCAACCTAAAATGCACTGCAAAGCCTTTCATACATCTTGAGAGACTATTTAGCATTTTCAAACAGTCATATTTAGTGATTCACACTGCTTACGAATCAAAAATGTGTTGATACATCAGTTCACTAGTTAGCAAATAGATTATTTGTGGATTAACCTGAGGATACTACAAAAACGTCAACTAGTTCAATTGTCAGTCATTTGGCATTTTAAATAAGTGAATCTATCTATGCGCTAACATGAAGACTAATTATGTATGCTCACAACTTGTGGCATCTGCATCGCCTTGGTCAAAGACAAGAATACAGACCTGTCAGTATAACTTATTCCCCTCAAATGATAAAGGGCGTTCGGAGGACATGGTGCCTATATAAAACCATATGGGCTTGGAACGAACATCGTCTTTCTCAATAGCCCCTTTGGTAAGGTATCTCAGCGGAATTTAGCAGAAGTGTGGAGTTTTAGAGGAACACATTAGGTTTTGGATTTCAGGAGTGATATTAAGGAGGGAACATGGTAGAAACCGAATACAATTTAAAATGAGTAAGGGCTGCTGCCTATACTTGGCTTCATCGATGTGCTTTATGCCCCTGAATGGTTGTCCCCTTGTCCTCTCCCATACGTACTATATTCGATGGATTAGTTAACTGAAGCACATATTTACTATTCTTTGAGGCAAAGCAACGTTGCACCGATGTTGCCGTGCTACCTTCCGTCAAAGGGAAAGAAAGTTGTACCACATCTATTCAAATATGGTGCTTTTTTTCTCTCTCCAATGTTGCTTTTTGGGTGATCTCATATTGCATATTTTATCCAACTTAACTTTTCCAAGGATAAGGGCTTACAGATTTTTTTCGGAGGCTACTACTTAAATATCATCATTTATTTTTTTAAGTCTCCTTCTATGAATCCATATACTAAAATCTCTCAGTTCATAATGTATGCCACTGACCTTGAAGTCTATCTCATACCTCAAAACATCTTAAGAGGCAAAAGGAGATGATTCCTCTAACAGATGTGACAGCACCTCTACAGCAAAATCTCTAAGTGAGTGCTCTTGAATGTTGGCCTGATCTCAGGGGTGGATCAGTGACAGAATATCGAGGGACATAATATTGACTGCACACAATATTGACGCCAGAATATAAACAAACAAAATATAGTCTACCTATCTACAAACAGGTAAGTGCCAAAATATTGATTCCAAAATTTTAGGGTCCATTAGGATGTAGGGCGGATCACCACCACCCGCATGGCGATCCGCCCTACATCCTTCCCCACCTGCCACCCATTTCCCCCGCCATATTAGTACGGCAGGGGGTACCGCGGCGGACAGGAAGACCGTCCGCCGGTTTTCTGCCCAGTAGGCACGTCGACCAGGCGGAAAAGGGTATAATATGGTGGCAGTGTCTGCTAGACACCACCATCCATATTAGCATGGGAGCTGGAACAAGCCTTTCCGTGGTGGTATTGTCGCCACAGAAAGGCATGCGGAATTCACTTATGGGGGCCCTCCAGGGTATTGGGGGTGGGGGGTGCACATGGGGGGTACCGATGGTACCCCCCTGCATTGTCATAGACATAGTGGCAGGCACCTTGCGGTGCCTGTCACCTTGTGCATGACAATGCACACAGTGCATTCCCAGAATTGTGGCGGGCGGTGCGGTGTGCACCGGCCAACACATTGCTAGGAATGGAGGAGGCCCCCGCCACAATGATGGTGGCATCCTAATCGCCGGTGCGGGACTGCCGCACCACTTGCGGGCAGTCCCAGCACCGCTAGGGTGGCGGGCTGACGTCCTCCAGCCATCCTAATTGGCCACATAGTTGTTAAAAACTTAGGGCCGTATTAGAATCGGTAAATGTGATGTAGATAAAAATTTGGTACACTTTACCGAATTGGTAACATTCGGTATCATCCATTCGGTATTTACCGAATCGGTACGAATCGGTAAATCCCATTCATTCCTATGGGTCTCTAGGCTCATAGGAATGAATGGGATTTACCAAATCTGTATTTACCGATTCAGTAAATACCGAATTGGCCATTCAAAAAAAAAAAAACAGGATTCAACCAATTAGGTGCAACCACCCCCCTCCCAACCAGGAAGTGGCCACACTCATGCAGGTGCAAGCAATTAGAAGCTGCTGAAGAGGCTGTGAGAGCAGAGCAGAGCCCTTTAGCCACAGGAAAAGTTTAATATTGGGAAACAGAAAAATGACAAACAAAGACACTGAGAGGGAAGGTGCAGAGAGGAAGAGGAAGATCAAATTCAGCACCATGGCGCTGCAGGTCCTTGTGGAGGAGGTCGTAAAGGAACACCAGAAATTGTTTGGGAAGCAGTCCCTGCAGGTGGCAGAATCTGCCAAAAGGAAGATTTGGCTGGCAATACAGTCAAAAGTAAATGCCATCGGTGTCACCCCACTGCAGATTGACGACCTGAAGAAGAGGTGGTACGACCTCAGGAGCTTAACTAAGTGAAAGATGGCTGAGCTCCACAAACAGGCGCATCTGACTGGAGGAGGGAGGAACAGGGCACCTGCCCTGACTGAGCTGGAGGAGCTGGTGGAGTCCACCATTGAACCTGACAGCGTCTGTGGACTGGGAGATGCACACAGCTCAGCCCGAGCTGCCACCAGAAAAGGTAAGAAGCATGCACAGCAATCACCCCCACCCCGTCTCCTTCCCTTTCCACTTCCCCTATGTGGTAGTGTTAACCTCACTCCAGTGGAGGTAGCAATATACACCAGCAATGCATTATGGGAGATGTAGTCATTCAAACACCTACTATGTCAGACAGCACACCAAGCAACAAGGCATGCGACACACATTAGTGAAAAGCAAAATAAGGCAATAGTGACAGTGTATCAGAGATTAGAATGCAATTGTATAAGCAGGGCTGCAGGACCACAGAGCTAATTTCAGATTTCTGTCCACAGGCGAGACATCTTGCAGGCGTACCAAGGAGAAGCAGGGCATGGCACCAAAGAGGGAAGACACACAGGAGGCCAGCACAAGTGCAGGGAATCCCACACAGGAAACTGGTGCACCAACAGCACAGCCAGCTTCCCAAGACCATCCAACATCACCACTGCTGCAGGCATCCCCAGGGCGTTTTGGCTCCCCTCTACTCCTGTCCTCACCTGAACTTCTTGCGTCACCGGCTGCCACAACACCTGCAGTCCGAAAAAGCAAGAGGCATGAAGTTGCCACACTAGTGGAAATGGAGCCATCAGCAGAAGAAATGGTGGGGGGTGAGACACCAACCGTTGCTGGTGAGGAATGCCCTGCCAATCAGCGGTCCAGCGCATAGGGGGTCCGCACAGGTACCAGACGCCGCAGGGCCAGAGACAGTAGTGATATGCAACATGCAGAGGGTCCTAGTGTCTTCCGTGGACTGGAGGGTAGCATGGTTAAAATTCAGCGCAAGCAGGGGAAGGCCATCCTGTCCGTGCAACGACAGATGAGGACCCTGAATCAAAACATGTCAAACATGGAAAAGGGCATCAGCTCAATTGCGGAGGGAAACATAGAGATGGCAACAGGTATGAGAGAGATGGCAGCAGGTGTGTGGGACATGTCCCAGTCCGTGTTGCTCTTGTGCACAAAGCTTGACCAGGACAGAGCAACAAGGCGGAAGGACAGGCAGCAAGCACAACAACACACAAAGGCAGTCAGCCGCCTGGCCACTGCCACTTCCCTGCTTTGCAGGAGATGTGTAAACATGCAGGAGGGACTGGCACACAGCAGCAGTGAAGTCTCCTGGGGCCTTGCAAGGGTGACAAGTGCCTTTGAGGTGGTGCTTACTGCGCAGTCGGCACATACTGTTGCTCTGGATGTGGCTGAGAGCAAGGAGAGCACCAGTAGGAGCAGCATGACAACCCCCCCTATTCCTGGCACACATAGGAGCAGCAGGCTCCATGGGGCTGCCTCTGCCCAAACACCCAGTGAGGACAGCCAGCCAATTACATCAGGCACCGGTAGGCGTGGCCGTAAATAACTGATGCAGCCACACTCCGTGAGCTGGCTAACCCAGGACTCCCAGTTTGGAGGGATACAATCGGACTTGCACATTTGTGCCTTTGTGAAATGGCGTAGTGCCAAAAATTAAACTACGTTGGGTACATAATACACCTAGCTGTGTCTCTTTACTTACTTAGAAGTAGTTGTGTATGATCTCTGCCCGTCTCTGTCTCCCATCTGTTGCTGGCGGCACTCCTGCTGTGTTGGGCTCAGGCTGTGCACATTCGTCATCGTGGTCCTCATAATTACTTAATTCCACTTCTGTACCTTTCTTGGTAGCAAGGTTGTGCAACATCGCACAAGTTGCAATGATCTTATAGCAGATGAGTCGTGAGTACTGATGTGCGCCTCAGCTTTTGTGGAGGCAGCGGAACCTGCTTTTTAATAGCCCAAAGGTGTGCTCCACAACATTCCTAGTAGATTTGTGTGCCGCGTTGTATCGTCTCTCGCTCTGGGTTGATGGGTTCAGGTAGGGTATCAGGATGAACGAGCAGACGACATATGCGCTATCACCTATTTAGAAATGAGAGAGCCATTAATCACATGCGCACCAACACATACCTCTGCAATATCTATTAGGGTGTGTCACAGTGTTTTACCTATCAGGTATCCTTCTCCAAATCCCCCCGCTGTCAGGCGTGTGTAGATCCCACTGTTTTGAAAGATGTAGGAGTCGTGGGTGCTTCCAGGGAATTTGGCCACAATGTCTATGATAATGTTGGCAGCATCACAGATTACCTGCACATTGATGGAGTGGGTTGACTTCCTGTTTCTGTAAATATACTCTGTGGCTGCAGGTGGGCAGATTGGGATGTGTGTACCATCAATACAGCCGATGACGTGTGGGAACTGTGCCAGTTGATAGAAGTCAGTTTTGGTCTTTAGCAGTTCCGCATGTATGTCAGAGAAGCTGATGTAATGATGCATTCTCTGCATCATGGCCTCCAGGAACTTCCGGAAGAAACAGGACAGGCAGCTCTGGGACACCCCACCTACCGAAGCTATCACCCCCTGGTAACTCCCAGATGCAAGCAGGTGTAGGCCCCAATGATGAAGCATGTCACCGTGGGGTAACCCCGGTGAGTGAGGGGACACTAGAAAGAACATTTTCTTTCTTGCAAGGTTTCACTGATCATTGAGGTCAGTTGCCACAACATGAGCTAGGTCTCGGAACCCAGTAATCTGGAATCCTACTTGTGCGTCAAGACTTTGGAGGGCGACCTAGTCTCTTAATCCTCCTTCCCCCCCTGGTTTATACCCATCAAACTTACAATGCATGGGCAGTAACCACTGTGATTGTGGTGCCTTCCACTGCTAGAAATGTAGCTGGGCCAGTGGACATCTCAAAATTTAGTAGGCGGGGACACTGTCAGGGACACAGAGTACTTTACTCTGTCACCTTACTGAGTAAAATCCTGTCCGTTCTCAGTCAGAATGTAGAAATCTTGACTGGGCAAGGGAATGAAAAGTGTCCGGCCAATGAGAAATGTTTACTTTTCCTCCTCCGAGGTTTCCCAGCCATAACCACCAGCTTCAGCAGAACCCCAACCAGTCGCTATCAGGCTTCAAGAGGACTTCCTTGGATACAGACATCTAAGCAACATCCAGGTCTTCTATCTAGATCTGGAGGTTTACATTAAAGATTCTGAGATTTTGACACAACTTTACAGGAAGCCGCCTGCTGGGAACGCTTTGCTTCATGCCAAAAGCTTCCACCCCAAGAGCATGATTCACAACCTCCCATACGGGGAGCTTTTGCGCATGAAGCAAAACTGTTCTTCAGAGGAAGACTATGATATAGCCAGGGAAGAAGCATGTAAACGCTTTAAGGCAAGGGGTTACTCTGATAACTCTTTAGACACTGCCATCAAGAAAGTTCAGGTAATTTCAAGGAAAGACCTTCTGGTAACTAAGACTAACAAGAGAACTGCTGTTTCTGGTACACCTGAACCCATACGTATGATCACACGCCTCAATACAAAGTTGGCTAAAAATTTACAAGTGTTCCGTAAGAATTGGCATATTCTTAAGACTCATAACATCTTAAAAAAACATATTTCCACAAGACAACTTATAACATACAGGAGGTCGAAATCCATCAAAGATCTACTGGCCTCGAGTCACTTTGATGGCACTGTAAAAAAGAAAGAACCCATTAAGGGGTTCTTTCCTTGTATGAAATGCAAGGCGTGTAAATACAGCTGTAAAAAAACATCCTATGAGATACCTGGTAAGAAGGGGAAAATCATGAGAAGTATGAACAAATTACTTAATTGTAATTAAGAGTATACCATATACTGTCTGGAATGTCCCTGCAGAATTAAGTATATCGGAAGCACCATTAATGTCACTAAGAAACAGGTGCTAGAATACATGCAGGGCGATAACAGAGAGACCAAACTTACCCCGTAGCGCGTCATTTCGAGGAATGTCACCATAGTAACCGAGATCTTTTGACATTTTACAGTTTAGACTAATTACCCAAAAGTGAAAGGGGGGACAGGGTCAGGAAACTACGTGCCCCTGAATCACGTTATATTATCAAATTAGGCACCTGTCACCCCCGGGTCTAAATAACGATGAAGAATTATGGTCCCATTTAGAATAACCATGAGGAAGACTGAAATGTGTATGATGTTTCACATGTTGTTTTTTCTCTGCTTCTCCTTTATGACTTTTTAACAAATATAGACATATATTTTTTAATTCTGGAAAATACTTTAATGTCCTTACAAGTCTGAAACTGCTCTTCAATGCTGATATTTATTTATTTTCTGTATATGCCTAACAGTATCACGTTTTCCTTTTGGGAACAGGACAATACTATAGTCAGATGTATCTATTTGTGATATGTTGTTTTTTGCTTGCTACTTGCCTCCTTTTTCTGCTTAACGCATTTATGTTGTATTGCGACATTAGAAGCAGTACGCCTCCAGACGCTATACACGTAATTTATGCCCATTCAGGGCATGATGATCTCTGAACTTACACTCGTGTTCCCCTATTCTTATTTAAAAAAAAATGATAGGTCTTTTTTATTGTTTGACCTTATCATTCCTGTCATTATATTTATCATGGCAGTAGAATAGGGGATGACGCACAGGGAGGTTGCTTGGTACATTGTTATCTTAGCCTCATAATTATTTATAAATTACATACTTATTGTTATAATTATAACTTTAGGTTTGTATTCCCTAATGTGCTGTCTAACGGGTGATCAGGTGCACTGGACATGGTACTAACAATGAAATTGGGCTACGTTAAAATGGCCGACTTAGTAACAATGTATTGAAACATTCATTAGCCTTCTCTCATGTTTACTATGGTTTTTAACTTTCACGTGCACTTTTTCACTTTATATTGATGGAACTTTATCAAAGTCATTGACATTGACAAAGACAGAGTGGCGAACCGCTTCTGTCAACGCTTGGAGTTTTTTTTTTCACTTATGAAATAAAACACATTTTTTGTACGGACTTGCGGTGTGCTCCTGTTTGTGTCGCTGACACGATTTAAGTGGACTGTGCTGTGAAATATATATATATATATATATATATATATATATATATATATATATATATATATATATATCAAAACACAAGTTTGCCCTTTTAGAGTGAAACCACACAGCCAAAGGTAAAGGTGTAGCAGTTTAATGGAGATGAAAAACTGCAGCTTGCCAACTCACGAAAATGTTCTCAAAAAGTGAATGAACGCCCAACGCGTTTCGTGCTTCCATAGCACTTGCTCACGGGCGGATTTTCTGAGTGCAGTCCCAAAGTCATTGCCAGCACCTGTATTAATAATGACGCTCGCCACAGAGGGCGTAGTTGCAGGCATTGCCTGCTTGTACTTGTAGTGCTGGCCAGTATTCCTCCAGTGAGAGACATTCGGGGTGCACCAAATAAACAACAGTGAAGACCCCAGTGGGTAGAAAACAAAGTTCTGAGGTGCACAGGCTGTATTATGTCGCTTTCATCCATGCTCCTTTGGCTCTCAAAATGCTGTCGTCGTAAGGCGGCAGCTGAGATCCGCTCGCACGGCGGGGTTCCACTCGCGACCAGGCTAGGCCGCCATTATATCAAAACACAAGTTTGCCCTTTTAGAGTGAAACCACACAGCCAAAGGTAAAGGTGTAGCAGTTTAATGGAGATGAAAAACTGCAGCTTGCCAACTCACGAAAATGTTCTCAAAAAGTGAATGAACGCCCAACGCATTTCGTGCTTCCATAGCACTTGCTCACGGGCGGATTTTCTGAGTGCAGTCCCAAAGTCATTGCCAGCACCTGTATTAATAATGACGCTCGCCACAGAGGGCGTACTTGCAGGCATTGCCTGCTGGTACTTGTAGTGCTGGCCAGTATTCCTCCAGTGAGAGACATTCGGGGTGCACCAAATAAACAACAGTGAAGACCCCAGTGGGTAGAAAACAAAGTTCTGAGGTGCACAGGCTGTATTATGTCGCTTTCATCCATGCTCCTTTGGCTCTCAAAATGCTGTCGTCGTAAGGCGGCAGCTGAGATCCGCTCGCACGGCGGGGATCCACTCGCGACCAGGCTAGGCCGCCATTATATCAAAACACAAGTTTGCCCTTTTAGAGTGAAACCACACAGCAAAAGGTAAAGGTGTAGCAGTTTAATGGAGATGAAAAACTGCAGCTTGCCAACTCACGAAAATGTTCTCAAAAAGTGAATGAACGCCCAACGCGTTTCGTGCTTCCATAGCACTTGCTCACGGGCGGATTTTCTGAGTGCAGTCCCAAAGTCATTGCCAGCACCTGTATTAATAATGACGCTCGCCACAGAGGGCGTAGTTGCAGGCATTGCCTGCTGGTACTTGTAGTGCTGGCCAGTATTCCTCCAGTGAGAGACATTCGGGGTGCACCAAATAAACAACAGTGAAGACCCCAGTGGGTAGAAAACAAAGTTCTGAGGTGCACAGGCTGTATTATGTCGCTTTCATCCATGCTCCTTTGGCTCTCAAAATGCTGTCGTCGTAAGGCGGCAGCTGAGATCCGCTCGCACGGCGGGGTTCCACTCGCGACCAGGCTAGGCCGCCATTATATCAAAACACAAGTTTGCCCTTTTAGAGTGAAACCACACAGCCAAAGGTAAAGGTGTAGCAGTTTAATGGAGATGAAAAACTGCAGCTTGCCAACTCACGAAAATGTTCTCAAAAAGTGAATGAACGCCCAACGCGTTTCGTGCTTCCATAGCACTTGCTCACGGGCGGATTTTCTGAGTGCAGTCCCAAAGTCATTGCCAGCACCTGTATTAATAATGACGCTCGCCACAGAGGGCGTAGTTGCAGGCATTGCCTGCTGGTACTTGTAGTGCTGGCCAGTATTCCTCCAGTGAGAGACATTCGGGGTGCACCAAATAAACAACAGTGAAGACCCCAGTGGGTAGAAAACAAAGTTCTGAGGTGCACAGGCTGTATTATGTCGCTTTCATCCATGCTCCTTTGGCTCTCAAAATGCTGTCGTCGTAAGGCGGCAGCTGAGATCCGCTCGCACGGCGGGGTTCCACTCGCGACCAGGCTAGGCCGCCATTATATCAAAACACAAGTTTGCCCTTTTAGAGTGAAACCACACAGCCAAAGGTAAAGGTGTAGCAGTTTAATGGAGATGAAAAACTGCAGCTTGCCAACTCACGAAAATGTTCTCAAAAAGTGAATGAACGCCCAACGCGTTTCGTGCTTCCATAGCACTTGCTCACGGGCGGATTTTCTGAGTGCAGTCCCAAAGTCATTGCCAGCACCTGTATTAATAATGACGCTCGCCACAGAGGGCGTAGTTGCAGGCATTGCCTGCTGGTACTTGTAGTGCTGGCCAGTATTCCTCCAGTGAGAGACATTCGGGGTGCACCAAATAAACAACAGTGAAGACCCCAGTGGGTAGAAAACAAAGTTCTGAGGTGCACAGGCTGTATTATGTCGCTTTCATCCATGCTCCTTTGGCTCTCAAAATGCTGTCGTCGTAAGGCGGCAGCTGAGATCCGCTCGCACGGCGGGGTTCCACTCGCGACCAGGCTAGGCCGCCATTATATCAAAACACAAGTTTGCCCTTTTAGAGTGAAACCACACAGCCAAAGGTAAAGGTGTAGCAGTTTAATGGAGATGAAAAACTGCAGCTTGCCAACTCACGAAAATGTTCTCAAAAAGTGAATGAACGCCCAACGCGTTTCGTGCTTCCATAGCACTTGCTCACGGGCGGATTTTCTGAGTGCAGTCCCAAAGTCATTGCCAGCACCTGTATTAATAATGACGCTCGCCACAGAGGGCGTAGTTGCAGGCATTGCCTGCTGGTACTTGTAGTGCTGGCCAGTATTCCTCCAGTGAGAGACATTCGGGGTGCACCAAATAAACAACAGTGAAGACCCCAGTGGGTAGAAAACAAAGTTCTGAGGTGCACAGGCTGTATTATGTCGCTTTCATCCATGCTCCTTTGGCTCTCAAAATGCTGTCGTCGTAAGGCGGCAGCTGAGATCCGCTCGCACGGCGGGGTTCCACTCGCGACCAGGCTAGGCCGCCATTATATCAAAACACAAGTTTGCCCTTTTAGAGTGAAACCACACAGCCAAAGGTAAAGGTGTAGCAGTTTAATGGAGATGAAAAACTGCAGCTTGCCAACTCACGAAAATGTTCTCAAAAAGTGAATGAACGCCCAACGCGTTTCGTGCTTCCATAGCACTTGCTCACGGGCGGATTTTCTGAGTGCAGTCCCAAAGTCATTGCCAGCACCTGTATTAATAATGACGCTCGCCACAGAGGGCGTAGTTGCAGGCATTGCCTGCTGGTACTTGTAGTGCTGGCCAGTATTCCTCCAGTGAGAGACATTCGGGGTGCACCAAATAAACAACAGTGAAGACCCCAGTGGGTAGAAAACAAAGTTCTGAGGTGCACAGGCTGTATTATGTCGCTTTCATCCATGCTCCTTTGGCTCTCAAAATGCTGTCGTCGTAAGGCGGCAGCTGAGATCCGCTCGCACGGCGGGGTTCCACTCGCGACCAGGCTAGGCCGCCATTATATCAAAACACAAGTTTGCCCTTTTAGAGTGAAACCACACAGCCAAAGGTAAAGGTGTAGCAGTTTAATGGAGATGAAAAACTGCAGCTTGCCAACTCACGAAAATGTTCTCAAAAAGTGAATGAACGCCCAACGCGTTTCGTGCTTCCATAGCACTTGCTCACGGGCGGATTTTCTGAGTGCAGTCCCAAAGTCATTGCCAGCACCTGTATTAATAATGACGCTCGCCACAGAGGGCGTAGTTGCAGGCATTGCCTGCTGGTACTTGTAGTGCTGGCCAGTATTCCTCCAGTGAGAGACATTCGGGGTGCACCAAATAAACAACAGTGAAGACCCCAGTGGGTAGAAAACAAAGTTCTGAGGTGCACAGGCTGTATTATGTCGCTTTCATCCATGCTCCTTTGGCTCTCAAAATGCTGTCGTCGTGAGGCGGCAGCTGAGATCCGCTCGCACGGCGGGGTTCCACTCGCGACCAGGCTAGGCCGCCATTATATCAAAACACAAGTTTGCCCTTTTAGAGTGAAACCACACAGCCAAAGGTAAAGGTGTAGCAGTTTAATGGAGATGAAAAACTGCAGCTTGCCAACTCACGGAAATGTTCTCAAAAAGTGAATGAACGCCCAACGCGTTTCGTGCTTCCATAGCACTTGCTCACGGGCGGATTTTCTGAGTGCAGTCCCAAAGTCATTGCCAGCACCTGTATTAATAATGACGCTCGCCACAGAGGGCGTAGTTGCAGGCATTGCCTGCTGGTACTTGTAGTGCTGGCCAGTATTCCTCCAGTGAGAGACATTCGGGGTGCACCAAATAAACAACAGTGAAGACCCCAGTGGGTAGAAAACAAAGTTCTGAGGTGCACAGGCTGTATTATGTCGCTTTCATCCATGCTCCTTTGGCTCTCAAAATGCTGTCGTCGTAAGGCGGCAGCTGAGTTCCGCTCGCACGGCGGGGTTCCACTCGCGACCAGGCTAGGCCGCCATTATATCAAAACACAAGTTTGCCCTTTTAGAGTGAAACCACACAGCCAAAGGTAAAGGTGTAGCAGTTTAATGGAGATGAAAAACTGCAGCTTGCCAACTCACGAAAATGTTCTCAAAAAGTGAATGAACGCCCAACGCGTTTCGTGCTTCCATAGCACTTGCTCACGGGCGGATTTTCTGAGTGCAGTCCCAAAGTCATTGCCAGCACCTGTATTAATAATGACGCTCGCCACAGAGGGCGTAGTTGCAGGCATTGCCTGCTGGTACTTGTAGTGCTGGCCAGTATTCCTCCAGTGAGAGACATTCGGGGTGCACCAAATAAACAACAGTGAAGACCCCAGTGGGTAGAAAACAAAGTTCTGAGGTGCACAGGCTGTATTATGTCGCTTTCATCCATGCTCCTTTGGCTCTCAAAATGCTGTCGTCGTAAGGCGGCAGCTGAGATCCGCTCGCACGGCGGGGATCCACTCGCGACCAGGCTAGGCCGCCATTATATCAAAACACAAGTTTGCCCTTTTAGAGTGAAACCACACAGCCAAAGGTAAAGGTGTAGCAGTTTAATGGAGATGAAAAACTGCAGCTTGCCAACTCACGAAAATGTTCTCAAAAAGTGAATGAACGCCCAACGCGTTTCGTGCTTCCATAGCACTTGCTCACGGGCGGATTTTCTGAGTGCAGTCCCAAAGTCATTGCCAGCACCTGTATTAATAATGACGCTCGCCACAGAGGGCGTAGTTGCAGGCATTGCCTGCTGGTACTTGTAGTGCTGGCCAGTATTCCTCCAGTGAGAGACATTCGGGGTGCACCAAATAAACAACAGTGAAGACCCCAGTGGGTAGAAAACAAAGTTCTGAGGTGCACAGGCTGTATTATGTCGCTTTCATCCATGCTCCTTTGGCTCTCAAAATGCTGTCGTCGTAAGGCGGCAGCTGAGATCCGCTCGCACGGCGGGGTTCCACTCGCGACCAGGCTAGGCCGCCATTATATCAAAACACAAGTTTGCCCTTTTAGAGTGAAACCACACAGCCAAAGGTAAAGGTGTAGCAGTTTAATGGAGATGAAAAACTGCAGCTTGCCAACTCACGAAAATGTTCTCAAAAAGTGAATGAACGCCCAACGCGTTTCGTGCTTCCATAGCACTTGCTCACGGGCGGATTTTCTGAGTGCAGTCCCAAAGTCATTGCCAGCACCTGTATTAATAATGACGCTCGCCACAGAGGGCGTAGTTGCTGGCATTGCCTGCTGGTACTTGTAGTGCTGGCCAGTATTCCTCCAGTGAGAGACATTCGGGGTGCACCAAATAAACAACAGTGAAGACCCCAGTGGGTAGAAAACAAAGTTCTGAGGTGCACAGGCTGTATTATGTCGCTTTCATCCATGCTCCTTTGGCTCTCAAAATGCTGTCGTCGTAAGGCGGCAGCTGAGATCCGCTCGCACGGCGGGGTTCCACTCGCGACCAGGCTAGGCCGCCATTATATCAAAACACAAGTTTGCCCTTTTAGAGTGAAACCACACAGCCAAAGGTAAAGGTGTAGCAGTTTAATGGAGATGAAAAACTGCAGCTTGCCAACTCACGAAAATGTTCTCAAAAAGTGAATGAACGCCCAACGCGTTTCGTGCTTCCATAGCACTTGCTCACGGGCGGATTTTCTGAGTGCAGTCCCAAAGTCATTGCCAGCACCTGTATTAATAATGACGCTCGCCACAGAGGGCGTAGTTGCAGGCATTGCCTGCTGGTACTTGTAGTGCTGGCCAGTATTCCTCCAGTGAGAGACATTCGGGGTGCACCAAATAAACAACAAAGAAGACCCCAGTGGGTAGAAAACAAAGTTCTGAGGTGCACAGGCTGTATTATGTCGCTTTCATCCATGCTCCTTTGGCTCTCAAAATGCTGTCGTCGTAAGGCGGCAGCTGAGATCCGCTCGCACGGCGGGGTTCCACTCGCGACCAGGCTAGGCCGCCATTATATCAAAACACAAGTTTGCCCTTTTAGAGTGAAACCACACAGCCAAAGGTAAAGGTGTAGCAGTTTAATGGAGATGAAAAACTGCAGCTTGCCAACTCACGAAAATGTTCTCAAAAAGTGAATGAACGCCCAACGCGTTTCGTGCTTCCATAGCACTTGCTCACGGGCGGATTTTCTGAGTGCAGTCCCAAAGTCATTGCCAGCACCTGTATTAATAATGACGCTCGCCACAGAGGGCGTAGTTGCAGGCATTGCCTGCTGGTACTTGTAGTGCTGGCCAGTATTCCTCCAGTGAGAGACATTCGGGGTGCACCAAATAAACAACAGTGAAGACCCCAGTGGGTAGAAAACAAAGTTCTGAGGTGCACAGGCTGTATTATGTCGCTTTCATCCATGCTCCTTTGGCTCTCAAAATGCTGTCGTCGTAAGGCGGCAGCTGAGATCCGCTCGCACGGCGGGGTTCCACTCGCGACCAGGCTAGGCCGCCATTATATCAAAACACAAGTTTGCCCTTTTAGAGTGAAACCACACAGCCAAAGGTAAAGGTGTAGCAGTTTAATGGAGATGAAAAACTGCAGCTTGCCAACTCACGAAAATGTTCTCAAAAAGTGAATGAACGCCCAACGCGTTTCGTGCTTCCATAGCACTTGCACACGGGCGGATTTTCTGAGTGCAGTCCCAAAGTCATTGCCAGCACCTGTATTAATAATGACGCTCGCCACAGAGGGCGTAGTTGCAGGCATTGCCTGCTGGTACTTGTAGTGCTGGCCAGTATTCCTCCAGTGAGAGACATTTGGGGTGCACCAAATAAACAACAGTGAAGACCCCAGTGGGTAGAAAACAAAGTTCTGAGGTGCACAGGCTGTATTATGTCGCTTTCATCCATGCTCCTTTGGCTCTCAAAATGCTGTCGTCGTAAGGCGGCAGCTGAGATCCGCTCGCACGGCGGGGTTCCACTCGCGACCAGGCTAGGCCGCCATTATATCAAAACACAAGTTTGCCCTTTTAGAGTGAAACCACACAGCCAAAGGTAAAGGTGTAGCAGTTTAATGGAGATGAAAAACTGCAGCTTGCCAACTCACGAAAATGTTCTCAAAAAGTGAATGAACGCCCAACGCGTTTCGTGCTTCCATAGCACTTGCTCACGGGCGGATTTTCTGAGTGCAGTCCCAAAGTCATTGCCAGCACCTGTATTAATAATACTGGCCAGCACTACAAGTACCAGCAGGCAATGCCTGCAACTACGCCCTCTGTGGCGAGCGTCATTATTAATACAGGTGCTGGCAATGACTTTGGGACGGCACTCAGAAAATCCGCCCGTGAGCAAGTGCTATGGAAGCACGAAACGCGTTGGGCGTTCATTCACTTTTTGAGAACATTTTCGTGAGTTGGCAAGCTGCAGTTTTTCATCTCCATTAAACTGCTACACCTTTACCTTTGGCTGTGTGGTTTCACTCTAAAAGGGCAAACTTGTGTTTTGATATAATGGCGGCCTAGCCTGGTCGCGAGTGGAACCCCGCCGTGCGAGCGGATCTCAGCTGCCGCCTTACGACAACAGCATTTTGAGAGCCAAAGGAGCATGGATGAAAGCGACATAATACAGCCTGTGCACCTCAGAACTTTGTTTTCTACCCACTGGGGTCTTCACTGTTGTTTATTTGGTGCACCCCGAATGTCTCTCACTGGAGGAATACTGGCCAGCACTACAAGTACCAGCAGGCAATGCCAGCAACTACGCCCTCTGTGGCGAGCGTCATTATTAATACAGGTGCTGGCAATGACTTTGGGACTGCACTCAGAAAATCCGCCCGTGAGCAAGTGCTATGGAAGCACGAAACGCGTTGGGCGTTCATTCACTTTTTGAGAACATTTTCGTGAGTTGGCAAGCTGCAGTTTTTCATCTCCATTAAACTGCTACACCTTTACCTTTGGCTGTGTGGTTTCACTCTAAAAGGGCAAACTTGTGTTTTGATATAATGGCGGCCTAGCCTGGTCGCGAGTGGAACCCCGCCGTGCGAGCGGATCTCAGCTGCCGCCTTACGACGACAGCATTTTGAGAGCCAAAGGAGCATGGATGAAAGCGACATAATACAGCCTGTGCACCTCAGAACTTTGTTTTCTACCCACTGGGGTCTTCACTGTTGTTTATTTGGTGCACCCCGAATGTCTCTCACTGGAGGAATACTGGCCAGCACTACAAGTACCAGCAGGCAATGCCTGCAACTACGCCCTCTGTGGCGAGCGTCATTATTAATACAGGTGCTGGCAATGACTTTGGGACTGCACTCAGAAAATCCGCCCGTGAGCAAGTGCTATGGAAGCACGAAACGCGTTGGGCGTTCATTCACTTTTTGAGAACATTTTCGTGAGTTGGCAAGCTGCAGTTTTTCATCTCCATTAAACTGCTACACCTTTACCTTTGGCTGTGTGGTTTCACTCTAAAAGGGCAAACTTGTGTTTTGATATAATGGCGGCCTAGCCTGGTCGCGAGTGGAACCCCGCCGTGCGAGCGGATCTCAGCTGCCGCCTTACGACGACAGCATTTTGAGAGCCAAAGGAGCATGGATGAAAGCGACATAATACAGCCTGTGCACCTCAGAACTTTGTTTTCTACCCACTGGGGTCTTCACTGTTGTTTATTTGGTGCACCCCGAATGTCTCTCACTGGAGGAATACTGGCCAGCACTACAAGTACCAGCAGGCAATGCCTGCAACTACGCCCTCTGTGGCGAGCGTCATTATTAATACAGGTGCTGGCAATGACTTTGGGACTGCACTCAGAAAATCCGCCCGTGAGCAAGTGCTATGGAAGCACGAAACGCGTTGGGCGTTCATTCACTTTTTGAGAACATTTTCGTGAGTTGGCAAGCTGCAGTTTTTCATCTCCATTAAACTGCTACACCTTTACCTTTGGCTGTGTGGTTTCACTCTAAAAGGGCAAACTTGTGTTTTGATATAATGGCGGCCTAGCCTGGTCGCGAGTGGAACCCCGCCGTGCGAGCGGATCTCAGCTGCCGCCTTACGACGACAGCATTTTGAGAGCCAAAGGAGCATGGATGAAAGCGACATAATACAGCCTGTGCACCTCAGAACTTTGTTTTCTACCCACTGGGGTCTTCACTGTTGTTTATTTGGTGCACCCCGAATGTCTCTCACTGGAGGAATACTGGCCAGCACTACAAGTACCAGCAGGCAATGCCTGCAACTACGCCCTCTGTGGCGAGCGTCATTATTAATACAGGTGCTGGCAATGACTTTGGGACTGCACTCAGAAAATCCGCCCGTGAGCAAGTGCTATGGAAGCACGAAACGCGTTGGGCGTTCATTCACTTTTTGAGAACATTTTCGTGAGTTGGCAAGCTGCAGTTTTTCATCTCCATTAAACTGCTACACCTTTACCTTTGGCTGTGTGGTTTCACTCTAAAAGGGCAAACTTGTGTTTTGATATAATGGCGGCCTAGCCTGGTCGCGAGTGGAACCCCGCCGTGCGAGCGGATCTCAGCTGCCGCCTTACGACGACAGCATTTTGAGAGCCAAAGGAGCATGGATGAAAGCGACATAATACAGCCTGTGCACCTCAGAACTTTGTTTTCTACCCACTGGGGTCTTCACTGTTGTTTATTTGGTGCACCCCGAATGTCTCTCACTGGAGGAATACTGGCCAGCACTACAAGTACCAGCAGGCAATGCCTGCAACTACGCCCTCTGTGGCGAGCGTCATTATTAATACAGGTGCTGGCAATGACTTTGGGACTGCACTCAGAAAATCCGCCCGTGAGCAAGTGCTATGGAAGCACGAAACGCGTTGGGCGTTCATTCACTTTTTGAGAACATTTTCGTGAGTTGGCAAGCTGCAGTTTTTCATCTCCATTAAACTGCTACACCTTTACCTTTGGCTGTGTGGTTTCACTCTAAAAGGGCAAACTTGTGTTTTGATATAATGGCGGCCTAGCCTGGTCGCGAGTGGAACCCCGCCGTGCGAGCGGATCTCAGCTGCCGCCTTACGACGACAGCATTTTGAGAGCCAAAGGAGCATGGATGAAAGCGACATAATACAGCCTGTGCACCTCAGAACTTTGTTTTCTACCCACTGGGGTCTTCACTGTTGTTTATTTGGTGCACCCCGAATGTCTCTCACTGGAGGAATACTGGCCAGCACTACAAGTACCAGCAGGCAATGCCTGCAACTACGCCCTCTGTGGCGAGCGTCATTATTAATACAGGTGCTGGCAATGACTTTGGGACTGCACTCAGAAAATCCGCCCGTGAGCAAGTGCTATGGAAGCACGAAACGCGTTGGGCGTTCATTCACTTTTTGAGAACATTTTCGTGAGTTGGCAAGCTGCAGTTTTTCATCTCCATTAAACTGCTACACCTTTACCTTTGGCTGTGTGGTTTCACTCTAAAAGGGCAAACTTGTGTTTTGATATAATGGCGGCCTAGCCTGGTCGCGAGTGGAACCCCGCCGTGCGAGCGGATCTCAGCTGCCGCCTTACGACGACAGCATTTTGAGAGCCAAAGGAGCATGGATGAAAGCGACATAATACAGCCTGTGCACCTCAGAACTTTGTTTTCTACCCACTGGGGTCTTCACTGTTGTTTATTTGGTGCACCCCGAATGTCTCTCACTGGAGGAATACTGGCCAGCACTACAAGTACCAGCAGGCAATGCCTGCAACTACGCCCTCTGTGGCGAGCGTCATTATTAATACAGGTGCTGGCAATGACTTTGGGACTGCACTCAGAAAATCCGCCCGTGAGCAAGTGCTATGGAAGCACGAAACGCGTTGGGCGTTCATTCACTTTTTGAGAACATTTTCGTGAGTTGGCAAGCTGCAGTTTTTCATCTCCATTAAACTGCTACACCTTTACCTTTGGCTGTGTGGTTTCACTCTAAAAGGGCAAACTTGTGTTTTGATATAATGGCGGCCTAGCCTGGTCGCGAGTGGAACCCCGCCGTGCGAGCGGATCTCAGCTGCCGCCTTACGACGACAGCATTTTGAGAGCCAAAGGAGCATGGATGAAAGCGACATAATACAGCCTGTGCACCTCAGAACTTTGTTTTCTACCCACTGGGGTCTTCACTGTTGTTTATTTGGTGCACCCCGAATGTCTCTCACTGGAGGAATACTGGCCAGCACTACAAGTACCAGCAGGCAATGCCTGCAACTACGCCCTCTGTGGCGAGCGTCATTATTAATACAGGTGCTGGCAATGACTTTGGGACTGCACTCAGAAAATCCGCCCGTGAGCAAGTGCTATGGAAGCACGAAACGCGTTGGGCGTTCATTCACTTTTTGAGAACATTTTCGTGAGTTGGCAAGCTGCAGTTTTTCATCTCCATTAAACTGCTACACCTTTACCTTTGGCTGTGTGGTTTCACTCTAAAAGGGCAAACTTGTGTTTTGATATAATGGCGGCCTAGCCTGGTCGCGAGTGGAACCCCGCCGTGCGAGCGGATCTCAGCTGCCGCCTTACGACGACAGCATTTTGAGAGCCAAAGGAGCATGGATGAAAGCGACATAATACAGCCTGTGCACCTCAGAACTTTGTTTTCTACCCACTGGGGTCTTCACTGTTGTTTATTTGGTGCACCCCGAATGTCTCTCACTGGAGGAATACTGGCCAGCACTACAAGTACCAGCAGGCAATGCCTGCAACTACGCCCTCTGTGGCGAGCGTCATTATTAATACAGGTGCTGGCAATGACTTTGGGACTGCACTCAGAAAATCCGCCCGTGAGCAAGTGCTATGGAAGCACGAAACGCGTTGGGCGTTCATTCACTTTTTGAGAACATTTTCGTGAGTTGGCAAGCTGCAGTTTTTCATCTCCATTAAACTGCTACACCTTTACCTTTGGCTGTGTGGTTTCACTCTAAAAGGGCAAACTTGTGTTTTGATATAATGGCGGCCTAGCCTGGTCGCGAGTGGAACCCCGCCGTGCGAGCGGATCTCAGCTGCCGCCTTACGACGACAGCATTTTGAGAGCCAAAGGAGCATGGATGAAAGCGACATAATACAGCCTGTGCACCTCAGAACTTTGTTTTCTACCCACTGGGGTCTTCACTGTTGTTTATTTGGTGCACCCCGAATGTCTCTCACTGGAGGAATACTGGCCAGCACTACAAGTACCAGCAGGCAATGCCAGCAACTACGCCCTCTGTGGCGAGCGTCATTATTAATACAGGTGCTGGCAATGACTTTGGGACTGCACTCAGAAAATCCGCCCGTGAGCAAGTGCTATGGAAGCACGAAACGCGTTGGGCGTTCATTCACTTTTTGAGAACATTTTCGTGAGTTGGCAAGCTGCAGTTTTTCATCTCCATTAAACTGCTACACCTTTACCTTTGGCTGTGTGGTTTCACTCTAAAAGGGCAAACTTGTGTTTTGATATAATGGCGGCCTAGCCTGGTCGCGAGTGGAACCCCGCCGTGCGAGCGGATCTCAGCTGCCGCCTTACGACGACAGCATTTTGAGAGCCAAAGGAGCATGGATGAAAGCGACATAATACAGCCTGTGCACCTCAGAACTTTGTTTTCTACCCACTGGGGTCTTCACTGTTGTTTATTTGGTGCACCCCGAATGTCTCTCACTGGAGGAATACTGGCCAGCACTACAAGTACCAGCAGGCAATGCCTGCAACTACGCCCTCTGTGGCGAGCGTCATTATTAATACAGGTGCTGGCAATGACTTTGGGACTGCACTCAGAAAATCCGCCCGTGAGCAAGTGCTATGGAAGCACGAAACGCGTTGGGCGTTCATTCACTTTTTGAGAACATTTTCGTGAGTTGGCAAGCTGCAGTTTTTCATCTCCATTAAACTGCTACACCTTTACCTTTGGCTGTGTGGTTTCACTCTAAAAGGGCAAACTTGTGTTTTGATATATATATATATATAATATATATATATATCTATATATATATATATATATCTATATATATATATATATATTAGGTTAATTAATAATGTTCATATTAGGAGTTTTATATTTGTTCTAACTGAATAGAGTATTTAAATATGTAATGTGTTTAAAGTGGAGTACTTGCCCTAGTGTAAGAAATATTACTTCGAGATGTACAACGCTTTCCCTACTGTTGCACAGATTGAAGTTGGAATAGTAAATCATACCCCGCTGAAGTCCAACTCTTTTCCTTATGTTGAACAAAGTAGTAAGAGAATAGATTATCTTACCCCTCCGAAGTCCAATGCTTTCCCTACTGTTGCATAGACCTGAGTGGGAATAGTAAATTTAACCCTTTCGATGTCCAACGCTTTCACTACTATTGCAGAGACTGGAGTGCGATCAGTAAATGCAATCCCTCCAAAGTCCAACGCTTTCCCAACTGTTGCACAGACTGGAGTGAGAATCGCAAATCTTCCCCCTCCGAAGTCTAATGCTTCCCTTATTGTTACACAGACTGGAGGAGGAATAGTAAATGTTGCCCCTCCTTAGACCAATACTTTTCCCCAACTGTTGACCTTTGTAGCACTGGGCTATGCCACAAACATCAAAACAAGAGAAGTTTGTTTTGATGTTCATGGCATAGCCCAATGCTGCTTGAGATTGAAACACCTCTTAAACCTGCATTGCACCGCCTAAGGAGCACAAATGAAAGTGAGAATTGGAAGAGGGAGCTGCACGCTACAATGGATTTCTTTCTTTTGGAATGCCTGTTCAGTCTTTAATGTAGGGCCGATATCAGGACCACTGAACTTCCTGATTATACATTTAAACACGGACAATGTGTAAAGGCCTGGCTAAAGACTATTAACCGAAGCTACAAGGACCATAATGCACTATATATAATTCTATCCTAGAGGCTCCTGGGAAGCCATTTATTTGAAAAAATAATCAGGTGTGACTACTCTGGCAGTTATGGAGAATGACTAGCTGCTTGTATCTGTCAGCAAGGTGGAAAGCACTGAAAGGCGTTGAGGAGGCGCACACTGTTCCGTGTTTTTATACAATAAAAGAAGATTGCTGCCAGTCTGTGAGTGCATCTCGTCCTTTTCGGGGCTTGAGGGAACTTTATTTTGATTTCTATATAGAATTACATTTTATTTACATTTATTTATTGGGTGCCGCTCGCAGTCGCGTTTTCTCTGCTGCTGGGGTCAGACCATGGTGACTTGGCTATAAGGGGAAGGACTACAACTACCAGGCGCCCGGAGGCGCAACACACCTGAAGACTCTTAGCCCCACCCCCTTCCTCTATTTATTGGCTCGCTGGCCCCGCTGCGCGGAACACGCATGGCCGTCAGAGACCAGAAGAGGCCGGGCTGGTGCCCCCATACACGAAGAAAAAGGTAACTCTGTCTAAGTAAACTGTGAAGTTGGGGGTTATTCAATTGAGTAAACTATGTCAACATGCAACGGAGGTGAGAGAAAAGTAGTGGGAACAGGGTATGTAGCAGGGACCCTTGATCAATTCATCACAAGGGCAACCTCAGTACTGGCCAACGAAATTGCCCTTACAGAACGTCGCCTCTCTATGGACCCAGTATTCTCAAAAAGGTCATCTCTGGGGGCCATCCAGAATAAGTGTAGCCCTAATAAGCACTGTGAGGACAACATAGTCGCTCCGCAGGAGGAGCCTGAAGGCATTGCAGCGGCCGTCGCTCCTTCGACACAACGGGGCACAGGGCCGCACTCACCTACAAAGGTGGCGTCAGGGGTAACTATACTATCTACCTCCGTGGAGCGACGGACACCAGAGGAACACTTGAAGGGTGCATGGGCGAAAAGAAAGAGAGGAGCTAATGGGGCAGCGTCACTACAGAAAGTGAAGAAGTCCAAATATTGTCGTACGAATGCGGAGAATGAGTCCCCCTGTATGGGTCCACCACTGGATGTGACTGTTCGTGGAATCCAGTCAGGGGGCACGGCAAAGGTTGGGCCTGATGTAGTGACAGTATTGGACCCACTGCATGCAGAGGAAGCAACCTGGAAGAGAGTAGAAGCCCTCCTAACTTCCCAGTTGGAGCCTCTCATGGACAGATTGATTGCAATCGAATTGAGGCTGGGGGAAGTGGAGGGGGGATAATGTGTACATTGGGTAGTATCAACGAGAAGGTTGAGAGGATCGTCAACTCAAAGAACATAGGTACGGGAAGCGAAAGGGATGGTGGTACAACTACCCCAAACTCCCCTGTGGTAGCGGCACCAGCAAGCACAGCACAATCTCCCGTGAAGGAAAATAGGGGGGGAGGAAATGTTGGCAATGGAAGGTCAGATAGCAGTAGTCAAAGGAGGGTAGGAGGGAATGAGGAAAGGGAGGGAAATTCCGTTAGGAAACCCTTTCCCCGTTTGGATTTGCCTCCCGAATGTTCACCCTATGTGGTTGTCTTGACAGGAGTGCCCCAACTAAAAGTGGAGACAGAGGAATCATATGACCAGTTGAAAAATAAAACTATACACTGGCTGAACCACAATAGACCTCAGCCCCAAGAAGTACACTCCAAAATATTACATGTAAGAAGGGTGAGCTGGGTGGGACATAGATATAAGACCACAGCAGGGGACTGTATTGTGGTGAATTTTAAAGATCCCCAGGCAGTCCAACATATCACCCGCGGCCCACAGACTGATACTTGCTAAAAAATACAGACTTTTGAACTAAGTTACTTTTATAAGCCCGTAAACACTGGAGCCAAAGAAGGGCGGTGGGATGTCCGAATGGGGAGGACCTTGCAGTCAGACAGAGGGCATGGTTGGGCCCCGAGAGAGAGGGGTGAGCAGCAAGGTAGAGACGCCCAGGAGCCACACTTACAAGCGAGGGAGATTGCCCAAACAAGAGAAGAGTTTGTTCTCCTGCTCTATAACAAATATGCACCATTGGGTGGGGGCAGACACCTTAGTGAGGTAGATTGACTGTCCGAGGGAGTGGTGATTACCGAAGGAGAATCGCAGACATTGAACAAAGGAAGGGAATCCCCTTTTGAAGGAACCCCGGACATGACTCAATTAAAGTCAGACACTCTAACTCAAGTAGCACCAACAGACACGCATATGGACAACGAGCCCTTTATTATCCCAGCGACCCACATAGAGATCAGTGGAGTACCCTTGAACTAGTGTCCTGGAATGTAGCAGGTTTATCAGCTAAATTCAAGAACATTGAATGGCTGGAATACATCAATAGGTTTAATATCATTTGTATTTAAGAAACTTGGGAATTAGATCCCACTAACTTTATTTGGTCGGGTACAAGTCCTTTGGTATCCCAGCAGTTAGCCCTCCGGCAGGAAGAGCTAGGGGCGGTCTCATAATTTGGGTCAAGTTAAGTCTAGATGGAGTCTGGACAGATCTGAAATGTACTTCAGACTGCATGATGGCGGTAGATTTTAAGACTAGGGAATTTAGCTTAATATTGGTAAACTTTTACAATGCAGGAGGATGCAAAGCAGGAGAGTTGGAGGAAAAACTTGGGTCACATAGAGTAGCAAAAAAGGGCGCAATAGCCCCAGTGTTTTTAATAGTAGGGGATTTTAATTGCCACCTATGTCCAAAACTATTACCGCTGACAGAAGAATGGACAACATGTAACTTGGAAGAAGGGGCTCATTTTGAACACACCCCGGAAGGGAGGGATTTAAGCAGGGTGATGAAGGGCCATAGCATTGAACACTCAATGGATCTGCTAATTAGTAAACAAAATGAGCAGGCTAACCCACCATATAAAGGAAGATGATGTTGTTCCTTCATTGATTTTATACTCCTATCAGATTTGTTAAAACAAAGAATAGTGAACTTCTCGATTGATTGTAGTGGGTTTAGTGATGATAATCCACCAGTACTTTCAGTGGCTGTCTCAAAGACCAGAAAGGCTAAAAGGAGGGGGGCGGAGGATGTTAGGGAGACAGTTATAGCTCAAGGATGGCAAATTAAATGGGCTAAACTGAATGGCGAGAGCTTCTATAAATCTCTGTTGGAAAAGCGGAAAGATCAGATAGAGACATGTCTGGATCTCTCAGTAACTGGTCCTCCACTGATGAAGGCCTTTGAAGATATAGGAAGATTAGTAGATGTCCTAATGTGCCACACAGGAAAGGGTAAGATACAAACAGACCCTAAGTGGTGTGACAAAAGGTGCTCACTAGCCCATAAAAACTTAAGAACTGCCCTTAAACAGAAGCCACGAGACACCCAAAAGGTTATGCACTGTAGGCTAACCTATAACTTAAGCAGGCAGTAAGGCGGAGAAAGAACACAATCCAGACTAAGACGTGGGAAGATCTTAGGGGAGCGGCTGTAAATAGAGACCTCTCAGCCTTTTGAAAGATAGTCAATAGTCCCTGTTTTCAGGATGGTAATAGCCCACAGATAGCGTATAACGACTCCCGGAGCAGTGGGTGGAACATTTTAGAGTTTTGTATAATAGAGGAACCACCGCTGTGAAGAACACATGGTATATGGGGGGGGGTGATAGAGAGGCCCTAGTATTCACATTGAAGGAGACAGTGGAGGGTATGAAGGGGTTGACTCGTAATAAGGTGCCAGGGCCGGACGGGATTCCGCTGGATCTCTTCCTAAGTGAGATAGATCTGTGGGGGCATATCCTAACAAGAGTAATAAACGAGGCCATAGTTACGGGATTACCACGCTCCTGGTCGACGGCCATAATAGTGCCAATTTTTAAAAAGGGGAGCAGGGATAACCCCCAGTGCTACCGCCCCATCTCCTTGATAGACGTATCAGCGAAGGTCTAGGGAAGAGTAATTTTTAACCGCCTGATGAGTTGGGAAGGGGAACATCACATTCTCTTGGATGTGCAGTATGGATTTTGGGCATGTAGATCCACCACTGACCAATGCCTGAATCCATATTTGTTGGTAAGAAAATATACAGTGGCCAGTAAGGGAAAGGTCTATTTAGCGTTCATGGATCTAGCTGCCGCTTTCGATTGCATGAATAGGGAGAAGTTATGGATCAAAATGTCAACTTTGGGGGTAGATAACGACCTGATTAATATTTTAACATCCTTACATCACAATACATCTGCAAGAGTGAGGTCAAATTTAGAGGGGGGAAAACACTGAACCCTTCAATTGTTCCAGTGGGGTCAGACAGGGATGTATTCTTGCCCCTTTTTTATTTTTGTTGTACATTAATGGCCTTGAACAATCCCTCATGGAATTAAAAGTGGATTCCCCAAGAATAGGAAAAAAAGCGATTCCTGTACTGCTTTACACAGACGATGCAGTCCTGGCACGCACACCACTAGGCCTGCAGCGACTGATAGACGGGTTTGTGAACTTCATGAACGGTGAAGATCTAACTGCAAATTTGTCTAAATCGTATGTCATGGAGGTGGGCCCAAGAAGATTGGGGAAAAAGTTCAATTATAAAATAGGTACTTTTAGCTTGACAATGGTTCAGTCCTTTTCTTACCTGGGAATTTTAATTGATCAGGGTTTTTAATTTTAAACCTTTGATTGCGGAACGCTTTAACAAATTATTAGCCAGCTCAGGGGCCATAATGAATTTTGGCCGTAGACTTGGGCGATGGTCTCCTGAGCAGATGATGGTCTTTAATAAATCTATTTGTTACGCAAAAGTGGCATATGGGTCGGAACTATGGGGAATGGTGGATGCAACCAAACTGCAAACTGAGTAGAATAAATATCTCAGAAGGCTCCTCAAAATCCCCCAGGAAGTCCCCTCCCATATTATACATGAAGAATTGGGCTGTGACTTTCTAGTTGATAAGGTGGGGTGCAGGCCACTGATTGCATGGCTAAAGATTTGGATCAACCCAGAAGCAGGTCTGTCAAGACAGATTATTAAGGACTGCCTGTGGAGAGAGAAGGGAACTGTTATTCCCTGGCTTAAGTATGTCAAGGGTGAATTGGAAAGCATCAGGTGTGAAAGCCTATTTCTGACACCTTCTGGCGTCACAAAAGGGGACCAGGGAAAAGTTAAAAAGATGTTTTTAGAATATAAGGCCAAGATACAATGCCCATGATAGATTTTTAATAACTTGTTTTAGGCTCAACCTCTTACACCACCTGCTTGCTGAGCCAGAAGGTTTTACATATTCTGTTGAGTCAAAGGGTCCCTGTGGCTGCGATCAACGATCTCCACAGGATACCCTACATTTTGTATTTTCATGCCCTTTTTATTCAATGCCAGCCGTCGCTTTTTAATAAATGTGTTAAAAAAGGCTAATTTTATACATGTGTCTGAAGCCCTCATTTACTTACAAATGTCCCGAGACCATCTGACTCTATTTGCGATTACAAATTTTTTAAGATTAGCTGTCAAACTTAGGGATACTAGAGGTATCAGTTAAATATGTGTTGATGGGAGAAGGGGGCTTTCAAATGATATATGTTATTATGAATAATACTTTTTTTTGTTCTGTATAAATGTAAAAGTTTTTTATTGTACTTTTATGGTGTTTAATGAAAATGCAGAATAAAGATATTATATCTATCTATCTATTTAATTGACATTATATAACTGTTATATACTAAAATATTTCAGATTTACTACTATATATTAAAAAACGATATTAGGGTGAGCCAATATGGTATTGTCTCAATATTTTTGTACTGACCATTATGAGTATAGTGAAGCAATATGTTGTATTTAATATTTTTGACACAATCATTTTGTATCACTATTTTTGTGTTTTCGATATAGTTTCAATGATCTGCTCAGGCACCAAAAAGCAGAGTTGCACCGATGGACCTAAGAAGAAATTAATTGTTCATTGAATCCAGTGGGATCTTATTTGCAGCAATCCTCAGTTTTATTATTGGTCTGTAAAAACCCGCAGCTTTAAAAAGAAGGTCATTATGATACACGATGCAAATAGTTATACTATTGGACATTGCATTTTGAGAATTGGATTTTTCAGTAACGAATGACTTTTCTTTTTCTTAGCAGTTAATTATGGTGTTTAAAGAACTATCAGTACAGGCGGTAGGCTATAAATCTAAGAAAACGATTGCGCTTCTGGTTTGGCAATATGCCTGACTTGTACCAATGGGAGACATTCATTGTTGAAAATTGTGTTACATGTCTTTTTTGAAATGCCATACAGGACACGATCTGCGATGCTACCATGGGATATTCGAGCTCTGCTAGCATGAGAGAATACCAAACCATTCCATCCTCGCTTGTACTTCTTTGGCATCAGCAATAGATTCTTGTCCCACCAGTCATCAATCTCAATGCCACCACAGACACATTTCCAGGGCAGCTTTCAGGGTCTTGAATTACTTTCATCTTTTGAGATTATAAACAGAAACAGAAACCCAGCATTTCGAAGTTTGTAATGCGGTGTGTAATTCTGCATTGCCAACATGTCTTTAATTTGATCATTTGTTGACAATAAATGGAAAACTGTGATAATTGTCAAATATACCTTGTCCCTTTATGTATAATCACCCTATTAATGTTTCTTTTTTCCTAACATAATTGTTTACCGCAGCTTCGGTGCAAAGATCTGACTATTCAGCATGAAAACCTTTTCAAACTGAGGTCTAGGGCGAAGAATAATTGATTTTTGAATCGTTCATCTGCATGTCAAATTTCTCATTTATTTAAGTAATAATGGTGGCAGCTGGTTAATACAACATGTTCACCTTTCCCGCTCAGGCTGTTTTTCCCTTCCACTTTGTTTAATTCACAGAAAAGCATTTGTAAAACGGGTTGTTCCTGTTTTTAATTTCCATCACAACTATTTGTTCTGATTTGTTTCTCTCTTCTCATTACACAGACTTCTACACGTGTAAACTAGTGGTTCAATGGGTAGGTATTCAACAATCAAATCATATTTTACATGTTGTATGTATTTAAATACCTAAATAGACATATCTAGTCAGCAATGAGATGGAATTCTGTGTAGGTAGCATACACACTATTCTTTATTATTCAAACATGTTAGGGAAGTGAAAATGATATAAGTAGATAAATATTACGTAAAAAACAGACAATCTCTGTGATGAATAGTATGCTGTATACTTTTTTAATTAGGCAACAGAAAAGATCAAACAAAATGGAGGAAACATATTCCAGGGCCACTTTTAACCAAACTACACCAAACAGAAGCCATTTGTAATTAATTCGACCTGTAGTGCTTTTGTTAAAGGCAGTCTGCCATTCCCTTTTGAACAGTGAGTGCTTGCCATCCTCCCTGGAGAGTTGGAGCTCTATGACCACTTCATAGCATAAAAAGTCAGATAGCCTGCATAGATGTCCAGGAATATGGTGTCAGGGTTGGTTTATCTCATAATCCCGCAAAATGTTTCGAAAATAGTGATCCAAAATTCTTCCAATTCAGGACAAATTATGAACATGTGGTGGGTATCGGCTTGAGGTTATCTGCATTTTATTGAGTTGAACTAAATTCACAGTGTTTGTTGATTAACATTAATGTCAAATACCATGTGGTAAACCTTCCTCCTAGACAATCTGGCGTAATACCTCTGCAGAACCTTTGAGTGTGGAAAAGATTTGGTTAAAAAAAATTGGTTCTTGCAACCACTGTGATCGAATATCACCCCCGTGATACTCTCCTCCTATTGGATTCAAATTTTACCTGCCTACAGGGCAGCGATGGATAGTAGATTAGTGCTGAAAAGTAGTTTAAAAAATCTGCCTTAATATAGTGGGAGAGGCTGATCTACGTGGAGTTTCATTACTATATTACTGTAGTAGGCAACAGATTTGGTGCCGGTGATCTACCCGAACAAACTATGGAGATATATGCTATGCACTACAATAGTCCTTATTAGACTCTGTTAGGAGAGGTAGTATTTTGCTTTGCCAACTTTTATTTTCTATACAAGTCAATGATAAAAGTTCTATGCCTTACTGTTTATTATGAAAATGTATGATACAAGCAATAGTCCTGACATATTCATTGCAAAAAGCATAATGTTAAAGACAATGGGCATTTACATGTGGATTGTTGTAACTCTGATTAAAAGCCTACAAATACGTTTTTTGTTACATTGAATTTCGTAGATTACATTATTAGCCAAGGGTTTGGTGTTGGTTACCCTCTGTAACAAACCATGAGTATATGAGATTTATACTATGTGAATCCTTGTTGAATCCTGTCAGGAGATAATCTATTTTGCTTTGATAACCATGGGGCCCATTATGATCGCGGACGGACTTGAGTCCGTCCGTGACCATAGAGGAGGAGGGAACCTCCGCATGGCCTGCGGAGTTCCCTCCTGTCCTATTAGGATGTGACCGCCACCATGGCGGTCACATCCTCTATTTTTACCATGCGGCGTGTGCGGCTTCAAGCTGCACCCGCCGCAGTGGTAAAAATGCATACTTTGCATTTATATGCAGAAAGCGGCAGGCACCGTGCGGTGCCTGCCGATTTCTGCATACAAATGCAGGGGGGTACCATAGGTACCCCCCATGTGCACCCCCCACACCCCCTTCACCCAGGGGGCCCGCAACGGGCCCCCGCAGTGAAGTTCCACATGCTTTTCCACGGCAGAAAACCCGCCACGGAAAAGCATGTTTTAAAGCACATCCTAATAAGGCTGGCGGTGTCTGAGAGACACCGCCACCATATTAGAGCTTTTCTGCCGTGGTTGTAAGCCAACCGCGGCGGAAAAGCTGCGGACGGAAACCAGGACCCACCAGCCATCCTAATGTGGCGGTGGGTCTTTGGTGGGTCCGCTGCGGTTTTCCCGCATCCTCCGGGCAGGCGGTGGCTTCCGCCGGCCCGGAGGATGCGGGAAACCGCGATCCTAATCTACCACTATATTTTTAAATATATTGTCAATGTTATGACTCAATGACTGATGGTTGCTTTGGAGAAAGCTTATTTTCAGTGCAGTAGGCCAGAGTTAGTTTTGGTCACTCGCCAATGATAACAGCTATAGGCGTGATTGATGCGCAGGGAAATGTTACATGTTATTACAAATGCAGTAGGCCTCGCTTATTTATCGGGAAAAGCATATAGTTTAGCCTGTAGGCTTCTGATGATGGATTGTTGTCTCTTTATGTTACCGGCCTATGAATTTGGTTACATGGTAACATATGATCTCACATATAGCCATTGTTGGCAATCGTTATGTTGTTGGTCACCCACTCGGACAAACACTGGGAGTAGAATTTCACTGTGATGATCCCTTTTGAGAGGGTCTGAATATTGTATTGCCAACTGGATTTTTTGCATATTTGTAATTTTATAAATGCATGCCTGATGAGTGCCATCTTTTGCGCACTTCTGTATATGTGGGTTGCATATAGTATTAAGCCAGATGGGAAAAGTTATGTCAGATTTCGAAGGTGTGATCTGCTTATGATGAAAAGTTATAAAAAAGCAGGTAGGCCTTTCTTACTTACTGTGAAAAATAGGTGCTAAAGACAAAAAACTTTTAAGGATGGATTGTTATTGCTAAAATGTAGAGGTAGGCATTTTGCTACATGAAACCTTGTAGATTAATTAGTAGGCAAGGACGTTGGTGTCCCTGACCCACTTGAGCAAACCATGGGAATAGAAAAGGTGCACAATGCTAATCCTTAGGGACTCTATTAGTAGGTATTTTTTTATTGTTTTGACAACTGTATTTTGTACATATTTGTAATTTTAATACAGTATACTTGCCTTGTGGGAAGGCTTATAAACCAACACAGTAGGTTTGAGTTGCTTATGGTGACAAGTCAATGATAAAGGTTATAGGTTTGAATGTTCATAATAAAATGTTACGGTAAACGGAGTGGGTAGATTGGTATTATTCTGTATTAAAGCCTACAGACAGGTATTTTGTTATGTGGAATTGCACAGATGGTCATGGTGGGAAATTATTTGGGGCTGTTTGCCCCCCTCTGCCAAACCGTTGGTACAGAAGATTGGTAGTGCCCATGTCCATTTACGGCTCCCGGAGGTGATGGTCCCTGGGGTAGCGATGGGGCACGTGACCCCCCTGCTAATTCCTAGCTATAACGTTCCTGTTGTTTTCAAAGAATTTCTAATGTTTTTTAAACCATTTTATTTATGATAAAATATGTTTGTAAGTATTTTTTTATTTTCTGTCTATGTTTTTTAAAGTATTATTAAAAAGTTTTAAAGTAATATTAATCAGTTTTTCAAAATATATATAACATAGCTGATCAAAAATGTATAGTGTTATTTATTTGAATTAACATTGTTTAGCATATTGTTTTACATTTTGTTTGCTAAATAAGATTTTGGATGATTGCTTTTAATAGCATGACACTTGTTTTGTTCTTTTCTTATAATAACTATCTCTCTCTCTCTCTCGCTCTCTCTCTCTCTCTCTCTCTCTCTCTATATATATATATATATATATATATATATATATATATTTGTAGCAACGTTTTATTGGGAGCTTCTGTGAAAGGGCTGTGGTCGATTTGATCCCCTATGCACCTGGCTCTCCGATATGTAATGTTTGGATGGTCTCCTATGATTTCAGCCAAGGTCGGATCCAGTCTTATAGTGCCCCAGTGTTTTCTAATTATGTTGTTAAGTTTCTTATTTTCTGCACTGAAAGTAGTTATGAGTCAGATTGTGTTACCCGGTTCTTCCTTTTTCTTCTTTTGATGTAAGATATTCTTCCGATCCTCATTCATCACTCTTGTTAGGCATTTATCAACCACTTTTTTGGGTTAGTGTCGCTGTAAAAATCGTTGCCTGGTGTTTTCACTATGTTTTGAAAATTCTTTCACATTTGAACAGTTTCTTTTAAGTCATAAGAACTCCCCGTAGGGGATTCTCCACTTTAGATTCTCGTTGTGGAAGCTTTCCCCATGTAACGTAGCATTTGTAGCTTTACGTCCACCTCTAATAACTAACCATAAAAAAATCTAAACCTTTGGATTAAAAAATGATTCACCGAGGAATAAATAAAAGTCAAGGCTCACTAGGGAGCCAGAATAAAGTGAAAACATGAAGAAAATGTGAAGGAGCTATGAAAAAAACAAAAAAAGAGATGGACAAAAAACGTCAGAACTGCAAATAAAATGACATGCAGTTCCACGTAGCATTGATATCGCTCACTAGAGAGAAGAGAAATTGCTAGAGTGTAAGGGTTGCAAACTGAGCATGCGAACTTGCATGTAAATAACACTTTTTAAATCTTCACTACTAACACAATTAGCACTAACAACACAGAATGGCAAAGAAAGTCCCTTTTTTAGAGAAATGTATAAAAAAAAGTCACAAACCACATTTCCCACAATGCACTGGTGCAAAAAACAGGAACTGAATGTAGGCTGAAAATAAAAGATGTCTGTTTGTTATTGCCCGGCATCCCGTGATCAAGCCTTGTGGCAAGGAGAAACGCGTATATATTTATCTGTATATATATATATATATATATATATATATATATATATATATTTATATATATATATCAAAAACACGCAGGTAGGCCCTCGGAAATAAGCCACAGGAAGGTCAGATCACACAGGTAATTTATTCACCCCATGCCAGCAGACGATAAAAACAAGAGCAGTCTTCCAGTAAATGCATGTGAATAGCCAGACGCGTTTCAGGATATAGCAATCCTTTCATCAGTGGCTTCTAGCAGCAGGAGGAGTCAAAAGCCATGTGTCTTGCGCACAATTTAAATTCCAATTGCCTGTCCTTGTGGGCGTGGCTCATTGCAAAGCCCTCTGGGCATTGTAGTGCAGCAAAGGTTTTCCCCTTGTGGGGTGGCTTGAATTCCCCTATGAATTAGCTCAAAATAACAATCCAAGTGGAGAGAAGCATAGTCCCATCTCACATCTGCCCCGCTTTGTTGAGGTGAATTCAGTGTTTGCAGCGAGGCGTCACCCTGTAATGGCGCCACACTCGCCTTCCTCCCGAAGTTGCAGGCATTCAGTCCAAACCTGCACGGGCACGCCTTCAGCGCTGGGCTGTCTTCCACGGCTGGGCAACAGCCGTTACTTATCAAAAACACGCAGGTAGGCCCTCGGAAATAAGCCACAGGAAGGTCAGATCACACAGGTAATTTATTCACCCCATGCCAGCAGACGATAAAAACAAGAGCAGTCTTCCAGTAAATGCATGTGAATAGCCAGACGCGTTTCAGGATATAGCAATCCTTTCATCAGTGGCTTCTAGCAGCAGGAGGAGTCAAAAGCCATGTGTCTTGCGCACAATTTAGATTCCAATTGCCTGTCCTTGTGGGCGTGGCTCATTGCAAAGCCCTCTGGGCATTGTAGTGCAGCAAAGGTTTTCCCCTTGTGGGGTGGCTTGAATTCCCCTCTGAATTAGCTCAAAATAACAATCCAAGTGGAGAGAAGCATAGTCCCTTCTCACATCTGCCCCGCTTTGTTGAGGTGAATTCAGTGCTTGCAGCGCGGCGTCACCCTGTAATGGCGCCACACTCGCCTTCCTCCCGAAGTTGCAGGCATTCAGTCCAAACCTGCACGGGCACGCCTTCAGCGCTGGGCTGTCTTCCACGGCTGGGCAACAGCCGTTACTTATCAAAAACACGCAGGTAGGCCCTCGGAAATAAGCCACAGGAAGGTCAGATCACACAGGTAATTTATTCACCCCATGCCAGCAGACGATAAAAACAAGAGCAGTCTTCCAGTAAATGCATGTGAATAGCCAGACGCGTTTCAGGATATAGCAATCCTTTCATCAATGGCTTCTAGCAGCAGGAGGAGTCAAAAGCCATGTGTCTTGCGCACAATTTAAATTCCAATTGCCTGTCCTTGTGGGCGTGGCTCATTGCAAAGCCCTCTGGGCATTGTAGTGCAGCAAAGGTTTTCCCCTTGTGGGGTGGCTTGAATTCCCCTCTGAATTAGCTCAAAATAACAATCCAAGTGGAGAGAAGCATAGTCCCATCTCACATCTGCCCCGCTTTGTTGAGGTGAATTCAGTGTTTGCAGCGCAAGACACATGGGGTGAATAAATTACCTGTGTGATCTGACCTTCCGGTGGCTTATTTCCGAGGGCCTACCTGCGTGTTTTTGATAAGTAACGGCTGTTGCCCAGCCGTGGAAGACAGCCCAGCGCTGAAGGCGTGCCCGTGCAGGTTTGGACTGAATGCCTGCAACTTCGGGAGGAAGGCGAGTGTGGCGCCATTACAGGGTGACGCCGCGCTGCAAACACTGAATTCAATTAGCGCAAATAATTTTCCAAACACTCATTATAAATACTGAGGGGCAGATTTACAAGACCTGCTGCATCTCTGCATATTTGCAGGGATGCGCCAGTAAAGATATGACACACATTTACAATGCGGCGCACTGTGACGCAAGGATAGACATATGCGTGTCGCACCTTTTGTCGTAAGGGCAGCGCATTGCTGGAGTTGTGTCGCAAGTGTGATGCAACTCCAGCAATGCTCAGGGGTGGCCTATACCTAACATGCTGCATCACTCCTTATGCCTGCTTCAAGCGGGCGTAAGGTTTTGACGCAGCGTTGTCGTAAAAGTGACTCCGTGAAATCTTGTAGATTTCACTGCTTCACTTTTACCAGGCTTTCTTGCGACAGAAAGCCCACCCTGTATACATTATACCTGACACAGGTATAATGTAGCACAGGCCTTTACAACATGACACATCTCCCTACATCCATTACATTGTAAATATGTTGCAATTGCGCATTGTTTACGACTCTGTTGCGTCTCAGAAGTGATGCAACAGCAGCGCAAATGTGTCACAAAGGGCTTGTAAATTTGCCCCAAATTGTTTGCAGTGCTAACTACCTTCTGTTCACATCTTTCCAATAGGTCAAATGATGTATTCAAAACTTTGGCTTCAAAAATATCAAATAGGAATTTGATAATTCATAAGTTAATCTAGGTTTGAATTCCAAGTGGGCATAATTGCATTGTGTCCATCCTTTATTACACTTTAAATACACAGTAGAGTGTCCAGATGTTGTAGTAAGTCCATTGTGGAAAATAATAGCCACTGCTATAAAAGTTCTTGCTAAAATAGAAATTTGACTTCTATTAAAAATGTTTATTTTGGTTTCCAATTTTCTTCCATTTGCTCTACAACATTGTAGCATTAAAATTAGATGTTTTCCAAATCTTTCTATATGTAATGTAGAAAAAACATCTGATCTACAATGTGAACATTTCATTTCTAACCCGAGCTGCCAAGCCATGTCTTCCCTTGACCGGAAACAAGCATCCTGGGATCCGTTTCTGGCTAATCAGTCGTCATCAGCCAGGCTAGCTTGAATCCAGTGGCAAAGTGAGCAAGGAACCCACGACTGGGCATACCCTGCCGACTTAGGGTGAACAAAGCGATACCAAAGTTCGGGCAGTTCGGGCTGGACTGTTCCCATGATGCACAGGGTCAGACTGATTTGCATATGGCCATGTCTGAACTGGGGTAGTGGAGTGAGCTAAAGAATGATAATGGATTAAACCCAGATCAGTTGACTTGGGGTGAGTGTTTGATTTACTCAAACGCTCCGTCCATCATCCCCTTTGGTATCGCTTTGTTTGCCCTAAGTTAACAGGGTAAAAGCAAGAGAACTCCAGAACTCAAAACAGCAATCTTTGCAATGTTACTCCTGTAGGTCTCACCATATTCTTGAAAACATGCATGCATGCGTCTCTACCTTTAAAAGACACATCATACAAATAGTAGTATACCTGGACTATAAACGTGTAGCATGCTCTGATGCTTAAAACATATGTGAATATGTTTGCAAGTAGACACATACCTCAGCCACAAGAACATGCAGTCCTTTAAACTTGACAAACTGTACTTCCCATTGCAGGCAAACACCTAAAATTATAATGCATACTCCAATGATACCTTTCCACAGACTCATAGAAAATAGCCTAATGACTAATCCCTCTGCCACCATGTCTTAAACCTGACTTTTATCTTGCAGCTCCCCTATTCAGTGACCACTCTGAGTGTTGGGCCTAGCCAAAATATAAAACAGCAACCATTTGCATGTCTCTGTTGTAAGTCTCACCCAGTGGTCGAAGTCGGAAAAAAAAGTAGGGGAACTGTGGGTGGAAAATCAGAGGGCGGAAACAACGTGAGGATGGGATCAGTAGGAGGAGTCAGAGGTGTGGCCGCCAGAATTCCAATTTTAAGTATTTGTATGGCACATCACTGACCAGTTGCAGTTTGTTATGTTATTTAATTCAACCAATGGATACACATGGTTATTTAAGATTTAATAGGAGTTATTGACATTAAAATACATTCACAAAATGGGATATGTTTCTAAACACATAATGTTCCAAATGCTCACAAAAGTGAAAGCATAAGCCATTTGCTCCAAGCCATGGAGTTTCTATCGGCACTTCTCCCTTTTTCCACAAGATCGGTTCAAACATGAATGGCAAAATATCCAACTTTGCAAATGTTTTCTATATAATTATGGCTCTGCCATATTTGCCACATAATTCATAATCTGCTGCATAATCTGACAATTTCAACTAATAAATTGTTATTAGCTCAAATGGATCATAAGTTACTAATACATGTGAATTGTGTTGCTGCAAATTCGGCAGCTCTTTGCAAAGGTTGACTGATCACCTTTCTCACTGCTTCATTTGTATGATACACTGCTACTAAAAAGGCAAAATCTTTCCAGAGACTGTTAGCATGTGTAAAAATGTCATAATAACAAATTATCATAAAATATACTGCATTATGCTGCAGATTTGTTTGCTGCGTCATTTTGTCCTCCTTTATTGCATAATTACTGTAACCCCAAAGCTGGCAGAACATTTAAAAGTGCTTATGCATGAAGCAGAAAGAGTGTGAAGTTTGCTAACTTAGGGGCTCATTACGATCGCGGACGGACTTGCGTCCATCCGCGACCCCTGAGTAGGAGGGAACCTCCGCATGGCCTGCGGAGTTCCCTTCTGTGAAATTAGGATGTGACCACCACCCTGGCGGTCACATCCTCTATTTTTACCATTGCGATGGGTGCGGCTTCAAGCTGCACCCGCCGCAATGGTAAAAAAGCATACATTGCATTTGTATGCAGAAAGTGGCTGGCACCGTGCGGAGCCTGCTGATTTCTGCATACAAATACAGGGGGGTACCATAGGTACCCCCCATGTGCACCCCCACCCCCACCTTCACCCAGGGGGCCCGCAACGGGCCCCCGCAGTGAAGTCCCACATGCTTTTCCACGGCAGAAAACCCGCCGCGGAAAAGCATTACTTTGGACACATCCTAATATGGCTGGCGGTGTCTGGGAGACACCGCCAACATATTAGAGCTTTTCCGCTGCGGTTGTAAGCCTAACGCGGCGGAAAAGCGGCAGACTTAAACCAGGACCCACCAGCCATCCTAATGTGGCGGTGGGTCTTTGGTGGGTCCGCAGCGGTTTTCCCGCATCCTCCGGGCCGGCGGTGGCTTCCGCCGGCCCGGAGTATGCGGGAAAACCGCGATCGTAATGAGCCCCTTAGTTTGGCGTGCATGCAAATCCTGCATTGCTGATCCCTGGGGAGTTGCAGCTACTACTGCTGAAACAAGGCCAATGGAGGTAATATATGGGTGAGGCGGACTGGCCTCAAGGGTAGGGCTGGCTTTAGCGCTGGTGGCTCCCTGTGCAACAATGTTTGTTGGTGCTCCCCAATGACGACTTCTGCCACAGATTTCCTCACTACCACCCTTTAACAGTGCACTTCAAGTCTCCATAACCACATTTTCTCTCAAATGCATTTAATTTGAATTTGCAGCGCTACTCATACCAGTGAAGTGCATCAGAGCACTTTACATCACACACATTACACAGACACAATCAATTATACATGTGTAAATCACTGTATAGGAAAGGCTACATATTACTAAGGACTACAAGGTGCAAGAGTCACATGACAACCATACTAGTAGGCGGTATAGTTTAATAATGACTGATCTTAGAAACACAAACTCAGCATTTAACACATAATACCATGGTGGGATGTTCTCTTTAATAATCAGAATTGATTTCTATCCAAATGAACACTTTTTGCAACATTAGGATAATCAAAGACTTGGGTAAAAAACCTTAACACTCTAATTTATACCTTGCAGTTTGCTTGCAGCTCTTATATGACAGTTAATAGCTCACAACTGTTCGTTGTGATGATTTTAACTTATAAACTACAAGTAACAAAAGGTTCTCTGTGATAAAAGCAGTAACCCACTGACCTATTTACATTATGTTCACTTTGGGGCATATTTACAAGCCCTTTGTGCCGATTTTACGCCGCCGTTGCGTCACTTTTGTGACACAGCGGCGGCGCAAATCCTGCACCATGGTGCGGGGCATTTACAACGTGACGCATCTGGGAGATGCGTCACGTTGTAAAGCCCTGCGCCATAAAGAGGTGTTCCGGCGCAGGGGGGGGGGGGGGGGTGTTCCTACGCAGGAACGCCTCCTAAAAATGGCTGAGTGAAATCTACAAGATTTCACTCAGTCACTTTTAGGTCAATGCTGTGTCAAAACCCTGCGCCTGCTTGAAGCAGGCGTAAGGCTTGACGTAACATTGGCAGAATAGGGCCCCCCAGAGCATTGCTGGAGCTGCGTCGCGCTTGCGATGCAACTCCAGCAATGCGCCACTTTTATGGCACAGATGCATGACGCATCTGTGCCGTTTTTGAGCCATGGTGCGCCACATTATGAATGCGGCGCATCCATGGAGGCTGTAGCATGGCGCACAATAACTGGCGCATCCCTGGGGATGCGCCAGTTATTGTAAATCTGCCCCATAGTGATCTGCATGGTACATGTTCTTTGCAGCAAGCACATTAACGCTCTGCGCTACCTTTCTATGAGTCAAAACTTCCACTAGACACAACTCTGAACAATCTTTCTAAGAAGAACATTAATCACCTGAGCTATCATGACATTTTTATTGTTGTTGATACCTCCACCCCAAGTCAGCTCCTGATATGGTCAAAACAGTTGCACCACCCTAGAGCAGGCCCTTCTCAAGGATCCTGTGACCTCATGCTCTAGGGTGTGCTGCTTCATAGGCCTGCCTGGAAAACTGGAGGTGAACTTCAGTATCAATTGTGGTGGACAAGCCTTCAAGGTTAACCCACACTTGCCACTGCTAGGGTCCACCTGCTTGTGCTACGACACTAGGGCTTCTAAGGTCTTGCGGGGCCTTCTACGGTCTAGCATGGGAATGTGCTCCCTCACAAGAGTGGTCTAGGGGACTGGTCATGGAGGCTGAACCGGGATCCCCAGTTCCAAATTCAGCAGCTCTGATCATAGTGCCACATCCTCTCCCTCACTAAACACCATACTGTCCAACTTAGAGAAACTTGCACTGCCCTCAACTAGAACCCAATTGTGCCACGCTATAAACACCTGGATGTGCCTCAATTCAAATTCTGCACTAGATGAGCAATATGCTGCATAAACAAAATAAGTAACTACATCCTGGAAAAAGAAAACCCTCATATGAAATGCAAGATTAAGTAAAGCATGTGAAATGTATGCAAGAACAACATGGTTACCTTAACACTTTTACACTCACTAGTCAGGAATCAGTTACTGCTTTGCCTGAAAGGTTAAGGACATGATTACAGGGACCAGAAGGGACCCATTTCAATGTCCATTGCTTATATTCTTACAAAATGTAATAACTAGGGTTTAAAAAGACCATATCCATGAACACAGAGCTGCGGTACACATTTTGTTCTCCAATTTACCCATCAATCAGGTATAGCAGTACCTCCAGGATTGGTGCTCTTCCCCACCGGGTGACACCAATGCTGTTCAAAGAAATACAAGAAAACAAAAGTATTGCTACACTGGTAAATTCTGTAAAGTGAGGCTAATGTGTTTTGGTGTCAACAAAATCATTCTGGCTACTTTGCGACCACTCTGACTTGCTTTATTTCATAATTCATTTAATTTTTGTATTTTGAACCATTTATTCCTGAGGCTGCACTTTGGAATGCAAAAATGTAAAAAAAGATGACATTGCCAACAACATTTCACAGATGAGCGAAAATGAAAGGAGGATAGAGAGGGTGAGAACTGTTTCTTCAAGTCACAGTTTTCAGTAAGTGAGGAGGAGCTAGCCAGGAAGAGAGTTAATAAGAGGAAGAAAGAGAGGAAGGGGGCAGCTGGCAGAGGCAGGGCAGAAGTGTACACTACTTGTCTTCTTTAGGCAAGAAGGAAAAGAATATAAAATAAATATCACTTATATATAATTTAGCCTTTCATAATATAAAACCACAGTTAAGTTTCAACCCTTCCCCCAGTCTGCTTAATCCTAATTTCCATAGTAACACTTTTTTCATCATTGAACTCAACCAGAAGGTAGCAAGTTCACCATATTTATCCTATCTAGCATACCTTTGAAAAAAAATTCTATAACCAATCAGAAACATGCTTCTTGAGCAAAATAACTGCATCCTATTTTTGAGTGCACAATGTTAATAAACAGCCAATCACTTATCGACTTTTTCAAAAACAGCATCTTCTCCACCATTTTAAATACCTTTCATTCTATCAACTGACTACCTGAGCTACAGACATCTTTTCGTTCCTTCCAGACATCCCTTCAAGATGCTTACAGTATGGATTGTAGGGCACAGCTATGTTTTCAGGTGCAAAAGGTATGCTGAACACTGAGGTATTGACAAAGACCTAGGTTTGGAAAATGTGGATATTAAATGGTTTGCAAAGAGAGGAATAAAGTGGCACCAATTGATGCCTCTGGTTAAAACCTTTTTGCATCTCCAACCGCCTGATCACATGATTGTGCACTGTGGTGGTAATGACCCAGGCACATTGACTGCGGTTGGGCTTGAAATGATAATGAAGGATACCTTTGCACAACTGATGTTGCTTTTGCCTCAAACTGTTTTTGTATATTCTAATATATTCCAAAGACAAATGGCCAAATCAATTATGTCCTCAGATTGAGAAAGCTAGGAAGAATGCCAATAAAGATGTTTCTGCTTAACTCAGAGATGACAGGATGGGTTCCATCTATAATAATAATCTATGTTTTGATATGCATGACATCTAGAGAAGTGATGGAGTTCATTTCACAGATGAAGAAAACCAAGTTTTTCTCAACAACCTCAAGCTGTGCATCCATACTTACATGTAGCTCAAAAAGAGTCATAATAAAGACAAAGGCTCTTTGTAGACCCAACGCATAACTCCACAGAGAAACGTATTTATTTTTTAACATACATACTCTTTTTAAATATTTTCTGGATTAACGTACCTGTAGCAACTTCAAAAGAGAAAAAGCACAAATTCAATGTACTACAACACAATACACTTTTGAAATTTAACTTTTAACTTTCATTTTTTTTACATTACTTCTAACTCTATCAAATGTGATGTGATTATTAACTTCAATCTCACTAGCTCTATAAAAAACGACATGAATGCAACACTACCTTCTGAATTATATACTATTAAATTGTTTATTTAAGGTGGATCTGAGAATCCACCACAACGTTACACAGGGGACCGCACTGGGAGCCGCAATGGGGTTGCGACTCCTATCACAAAAGAAAAAAAAAATAATACCTCCTAGTTACATTGCCTGATATTATTCCTGGGGGCATGCCCATTTAAACAAGAAAAATTAAAAAGAGAGGGGCCGCTTGGCCCCCCTCCGAGGCATTTTGGGGCCAGAGTAGCCCCCTACCAGGACCATTTTTGGCCCCGGGTACCCCATTCCCCGGGGCTTTGCTTCTTAGTGGAAACCTCAGAGGAGCTGCAATGCCCCCGCGGTCCCTGGCGGCTCTTCGCCTCCTGTAGGAGCCGCAATTGGTTTTGAGCAAAGGGAGCTGCTGACATGCAGTTCCCCTTGCACAAAAGCAAATCTTCTTCACTTCTTGGAAGCAAGTGTAGTTTTGTTGCTCTCACTTCCATAAAGCGAAGCAGAAGTTTGCTATGGCAGGATGGGAGCACTGCTCCCACCCTGCCATAACAAACTGCAATGTCCCGGGATTGGGCACCCTGGGACATTGCTGGAGCCGGCCCTGGGGGATGGTGGTCCCAAGGGCCAAGAACAGCTTCTAAAGGGGGTCACCGTGGCCCCCCTCCCATCATCTTTACGTGGCCTTATTGAAGCAGAATTCACAAAGCAAAAAACATTGCGTCCAGTGTGGCCTGCCTGGACCACGCATCATAACAGGCTCCACAGAACCTTGCTGCAAGTGCCACTAACTCAGGGTTATCATCGCTGGCTGCACACATACTAAATTACCAATACTGTGCACTTCTCCTCAACGCCACGTGGTCGTGGGCCCTTGCTATCCACTGCCTCCTGCCTACACTGGGGTCATCAGAGGTCCCAATTAAATAAACTCTTCATTCATTATCTGCAGAGTGCAGTAGCAAACAAAGTATAACGTCCCACAAACCTACACAATATCCCTTTAGTAGCCTTCCTTCAAAAAACTTCTTTTATATCAGTTCTAGGTTTAGTTGAATACCAAAATTCACCCTGCAAATGCAAAGGAACAGTGAATGACAGTGTACACTGCAGATAGGACAGGTCACAATTTGAACTTTAATATCCCTGAAACCTACATATTTCGACAACCTATTCCATATATGTTTCATCTTTTATTTGAATCATGATTACAGATGCTGCAGTCCAGAAGGGGATACAAAAGGGGATGATGGACGGAGCCTTTGAACAAATCAAACACTCACCCCCAGTCAACTGATCTGGGTTTAATCCATCACCATTCTTTAGTTCACTCAGCCACCCCAGTTCAGACATGGCCATATGCAAATCAGTCTGACCCTGTGCCTTATGGGAACAGTCCAGCCCGAACTGCCAAGCCATGTCTTCCCTGGACTGGAAACACGCATCCTGGGACCAGTTTCGGATTCATTATCCTCATCAGCCAGGCTATCTTGAATCCAGTGGCCAAGTGAACAAGGGACTCACGTCTGAGTATACCCTGCCACACTTAGGGCGAACAAAGCGATACAAAAGGGGATGATGGACGGAGCGTTTGAACAAATCAAACACTCACCCCCAGTCAACTGATCTGGGTTTAATCCATCACCATTCTTTAGTTCACTCAGCCACCCCAGTTCAGACATGGCCATATGCAAATCAGTCTGACCCTGTGCCTTATGGGAACAGTCTAGCCCGAACTGCCAAGCCATGTCTTCCCTGGACCGGAAACAAGCATCCTGGGACCGGTTTCGGATTCATTATCCTCATCAGCCAGGCTATCTTGAATCCAGTGGCAAAGTCCAGAAGGCAACAGACAATGCTTCCTGTGCAGCCCGTTCGGACCACGCATCATCGCAGGGTGAGCACACGCTGAGCACCAGACGCACCGCTAACTCAGTACAACATAAATGATCGCCATGTGGCCTTATTAAGGCAAAATTCAGTAGTCAAAAGACATTGTTACCAGTACGGTGTGCCTGGACCACGCATCATCGCAGGCTACACACAAACTGCCCCTACCTCAGTGCACCACAACTTAAGAACCTTTTACGATAGAATCTTCTGTGTATTATTTCACATGTAGTGCTCCTACCTTGGTACAGCAGAAGTCATAAACCGTTTATAATGGAATATATGTGTATGATATGATGATTACTATTGTACTTGTTACCAACAGCATCGTAATAAAACTGGAGTTGAGCGCATATGCCCGTACCCACTTCAAGTATCTATCTGTGTCTGTGTATTCATTATGTTTGTAAAATGCTGGCCCTGGGCCCTACCACTTCACATTGTGCTGTAAACAGCATATGCAACCATCTTACCTCATCTTACCAGTAACAAAAACTTTGGTTATATAACTTTCTCTCGCTCATTCTACAAATACGAACGTAGGAACTGGATCATTACAATACTGCAAGCAAAGTGTATAGTAAATTCATAAGAACGTCGCCGCTTTTTTCCACCTCCATTTTCACGAAGTAAGCAGACACGGACCCAGGAATCTGTGCTTTAAAATGCTGGTTTATTTGACGCCATTACACGTTTCAGTCCCCAAAAGACCTTGATCACATGACAACGCCAGTAATGAAAATAGACCAATTATACTTTAGCACTTATGCACGTGATGATAGACATGGACAACATACTAAAACTTTATCAAAGGGAGATAGAACCCATAAAATTATATGTCCTGTCTAGCAAACTTGAATAAATATGTAATCATTTTAAACAAACAGTTTATCTATGTTACTCACAAACTGCTAAATAAATATCTAAATTTAATATAATTTATAAATATTTTTAGTCAAGATATACATTCATTACTAAAATATAAATAGCAATAAATATGATAGGAACATTTTTGATTATTAATAACCAATTATATAAGAGCTTTAAATATTAAAAAACTCAAATAAATATACATAACATAGTTAATATCCTGACCCATGATAGCAGTTGGTATTAATGGCATAAATGCAGTTTTATAAAGTTGACTGGATAAATCCTCAACATATTTTGCAGACATAATGATATGGTTCCCTTATAGTACCCTAAAAATTAATAACATCATCCATGTAAAAAGTGTTGCAAAAAAGTGAAACACAAATTATCTAAAAGATTTTGGTTCTTCAATTTAAGAACAGATAAATAAATAAAAGGATAACCTCATATTAAATCCATATGGTTCTAAAGTGCATAAACGTGAAGTGAGGTAAAAAACCAATATGATGATTGGTTTGGCGATTTGGGCGGCCTACATCTATTAAGAAATTAATCAACGGCTTTAGTCTGTTTCTGTATAACTTGGTAAATCTGAAAAACACCCAGTAGGGGCAAAGTTTTCATATTTGAGATTTATCCTCCTGAGTATCAATTATCTTTTTTTTTTCTTTTTTTTTTTTAATTGCTTTTTATTGCCAAGTAGAGTCAAAATAAGACTGTAAAATCATAAAATCCTTAGATATATACATCAAAAAAACAATTTTTCATATGATAGATTGATTCAAGAAAAAGAAAAAAAAGAAAATTAAGTTATTTCATTACAAATGGCAGGTGAATGAATTAATCCTCTATATATTCCTTGAGTTCCCCCCATGTCAATAAGCCAATCTTTTTCTTCCTTCTCCCTTTTAAAGCATATAAGTTCCATTCCAGTTCATATACATTCAAAAATGTTCTTCTCCAAAATTCAAACGCAGGTGCCTCAGGTTGTAGCCATTCAGTAGCTATACATAACCGAGCTATAATCATTGCTACAAACAAGAAATACTTAAATTTACACAAAACCAAATTTTCATTGATCGAGTGGGTCCACCCCATTAACATAAGTGCAGGGGATATGGTTATAGGAGAGTGGATAACTTCGGAGATAAATCTTTCTATACTTAAAATAAAAGGAGTCAGTTTAGAACAATTATAAAAAATATGAAGTAAATCTGCCTCTTCCCCTCCACATCTAAAGCATTTTCCATCATAGTGTAAGCCCCAAGTAGACATTCGTTTGGACGTATAATATAATCTGAATAAAGTTTTGTATACTTGCACTTTCATATTAGCTGACATACATATTTCTTTAGCTACCAGAATAGTGTCTACAATATTCAAATCATTTTCTTCCAGCTGATTCTGCCAATACATATTATATTTGTTTAAATCGTCAGGTTTATACTCCAGCAGTAATCGATATATCAGGCCAATCTTTTTCTTTGTTTCTATTGCATCTATTAGTTTGTTGGGTATAGAATTATTGACTTTCTTTAAACAAAAATCCCTAAGTTGTAGATACTTAAAAAAATTGGACTGTGGTATATGATATGTACTAGTCAGTTCTGAAAAAGCTCTAAAAGTTCCATCTGGCTGGTATAAATCTCCAATTTTTGCCACCCCTTTTTTGCTCCATTCCTTAACAACATAATCCCAAAAGATTGAAGGAAGAATCTTCTCTGCTGAAAAGGGAGTATAAAATATAATTTTCTCTAGTATCATTATATTTTTGACTTTCCTCCATACTTTATATGCTGAATCAATCACCTGAGTATCAATTATCAATGCAAATAGAGGCAAAATCAGTTATAGAACAAGAGGGAGAAAACTAGCGGCTTTCAAAATACAGTCATTGAGTTTATAAACAGGTGTATAAATCTTCGGTGTTATTAAGACCTCCGGGATCTTACAGTCCATGTTTAAAATGTATCTGGTCTCTAGCTTTCGAAAAAGATATTCTCTGTCCCCCCCCTTCTTCGTTTTGGGTATAGTATCAATTGCATAGTACTTAAAGTGTTCCAGATTGTTATTGTGAACTTCACGAAAGTATCTAGGAACAGGATAGTAAATGTATAAGTGTACGCTATTGCTTGAGTTTTTTTTTGTAGCATATTTATATAGCGAAAAGTCAACCCAAAACTAGATCAGCGATTTACATGAGCACCATATTTACTGTACATTTTCAGGCATGCGTACATTACGTGATTTGTCTACAATAACAGGATGTGGACGCGACTCCGAAGCTCGAACACAGATTTCCAGCACCAAGTTCTACAGTATACCTGAATGACCACATACATATATATATATTAGCTGCCCTTCTTATGCCTAAAATTGAAGCCTAAAGCTTTCATAGCCCTGTATTACTACAGCTACAACACTCCACTGAATGTACAACTAACATTTATATTTGCAAAAATGCGTCATGTCCACCATGTTTTTTATGTGGAACTATGGATAAATGTAGGATCAGCAATTCCCCGTACCTTCCATGTTGGCCATGTTGTGAGACTTCACAGATATAATGACACATTTGCATTTAAGACCAGGGTGATGGCAGCACTACAATACAGACACCCAAATCAGGTAATTTCTCATATAGCTCAAGACAGAGCCTCGCCCATAGCTCAGAAGTCATTGTTCACGCCTCGCACAGCACTGGCATACGTCAGGCCAGCACATTTCACTTACGCTTCCAGGAAAACACAACGCTACATGGCCCAGATTTACATTGTAGTGATTTCTTGGCTCCAGGTCTAGTTGGCAGAATGGCACACACACACTCCCTCATGGCTGGTATACTATACACCCACACCACACCCATCCAGCACAGGCGTCACAACACACGTGACCCTACCAATAAAAAAGGCCAGGCGGATGTGCTCTACACCATTTTAGAGTTGCTCCCATCGCAAGTGCTGTGATGGCCCGACCTGGTGGTTTGGACGCCTCATATATGCCCAAACTACTGAACAGGGGGGCCAACTACCACATGCGTGGCCTCTTTGGTCACTGAGTTAGTGGTACCGCATGGACTGAGCGGGTGAAGAACCTGCGATGATGATGGGTGCACGAGTAAGCCCTTTACCATAGCGATATCAAGATTCAGCAACAAATGTGAAACTTCTTGGTGGCAGAGCGGGACTGCAAGATGTAGAAGGTGCTCTGTCCGCAAAATGGTGAGCAGTGAGGCCTGGGTGCGTGCCGGAAGGAGTAGATGCGATACAGCAGACTGGATACAAAAAAGCGACGCAGCGACTCAGGTGTACGCAGCCCTACATACCCTATCATATTGCATTTGTATTTTTTTTCCAATAGCATGAAAGTTTTTATAGTTGGTCAAATGTCCATCGCTCCTAAATGCGTAGCGCAGTAGATGAGTATTTACTTTTTTATACTATGTACAAAAAATGTATAATCTTATTTTGACAACCTTTCCTTTCTCAATTCATTTAGCACTCACGCCTCCATTGCTGTGCGCAGTACAGCTCGTGCCTTCATTGAAGTGCACAGCACTGCTCTCGCAGCGCAACATTTTTTTTATACAAAAAACGGGGATTTGAACCTAACCTACGAATCGCACACGAATCTTGTGCGTGTCTGTTTCATTCCGTGCTAAACTATTGGCCTTTGCGTGTGACTTATTCTAAAAGACTGCACGCAATTGGCCAGAGACAGGCGTATTGCTCCGTCCATGACCTATTGGTATCTATTACGTGCTTGCTGCGCGTAATAGACTCCAATACCAGATGAGGTTTCAATTACTGTGCCCAGACACAGGCGTGATGATTGAAACCACTTGTATGACTGCGCACCACTTGTTTTCTATAACCGGATGCAAAACATTAATACTCTACTAATTGTTCATAAATCAAAGCCCATTAAACAAGTTGGAACCGTACAAATGGTTGTATTTTTAATGGGGGAGGGAAGGTGTGTGAAAGAGCGATGTTATTCTACTCCACCTTAAGATAGTGGCAATTACCAATCATAACATCTTTCTTTTACTATCTTTTAGATGTGGAGTTTCACTATGTCCTGGCAAGTGGTGGAAGACACACCGGTGACAGAAAGGTGAGCTGTGAATATTCTTTTCAGAGTCACTCTCTCACTCTCTCTCTTCCTCTCTCCTTTGATGAACAAATGACGCATAATCTTATCTTCCTTTTTATCTAACAGGTTGTGTTTCCCGAATTGCCATTCCCCCCCAACACCTCCAAAGCTCAACGTTTGAGGAATCTGCGATGATGCGTGGCCATCCTAACAACACCTGAGAAGGTTGCTTCAACACGTGGTGGACCCTCTTTGAAACACACCGGTGGCACAAGGTGAGCAGAGAAGCTTCTTTCCGAAGTAACGAGAAGTCACCTCTGGGCAGGGAGAGTGGATGGTGTACAGCAACTTCAGTGCGTAGGAATGTACAATCACCTGCGGGCAATCGGAGTGGATAGGGTGCGGCAGTCTGGGTGCGCAGTAATGAGAACTCATCGCTATGCAGTAAGAGTGTGTGGGGAATAGCACCCTAGGAGGAAAAGAGCGCACCAACATCTCCTTGCAGTGGGAGTTTATGTGATACAGTACCCTGGGTGTGCAAAGGCATAACGCAGAAATATATGTGTGCAGTTGTATGTACTCTGCAATTACTAAATCTATACTATCTTTCGGATCACTAAACTTGAGGGTGCACTATGAACCAGCACGTGGTTGGACACACACCGGAGGCAAAAAGGTGAGCTGTGAAGATTTTCTCCAGTGTCAACACTACCTCTCCTGCCCCATCTATTACTTTCTCTCTCTCACACTTTCAATGTCTTTCTTTCTCTCTCTTCCTCTCTCTCACACTGTTTCTCTTTTCAAGTTTTGAACGCTGCTGTCCACACTGCAGATAAATAAATCAAGGCAGAATTTTACACTGTCTGCAGTATAGATCCAAAGCAGAATTCAAGATATGAGCTCTGCTAAAAACAGTGTTTCAAAAGGTAAGCAGAGCGGCCTGGATACAGAATGCCTCCAATTAAACACGCTGTGAACAAACGATATTGTCCTGCATAATGACGTGATCCCTCACCTCATTCTGTCTCATCTCTGAATCATTGTAAAGACCTGCTGGACCATACTGTAGATTTGAGCCAGCAGGCACTTCTCTAAAGACACCTCTTCAGAGCGGGTCTACGAGAGGGGTGTGATGTATCAAGCACACTGCACTCGTGTGAATAAGCAATATTGCCAAGTGTTATGTTAATCTGTGATCTTTTACCTCATTCAGTCACATCTCTGTCTCATTTTAAATACCATCTATACCATAAGATAGGCCTAAGCCTATGAGCAGCGCTGCCTTATAGACTTCTCTTGAGGGTGACTCTGCAGGAGGGGTGGGCTGCACTACCCTGAGTGTGCTTGTGAGAAAAAGTGTTCTTGCCTTCCGTACTGATGTAATCTCTCACCTCATTCAATCACATTGATGTAATTTTAAGGACCTACTGGACCATACTATAGACGTCAGCCAGCAACAACCGCTGCTCTACAGACACATGACATTAGCTGTTAGGACACTTTAGTTACTTCCTTACTGAGTGTACATGCACACAGGCTCTCGCCACTGCATTACACGTGAACATTAAGCTTCTAGTATACGCTCTATTGCTATTTATATTATCATTAACATGATATATTATAATTTAACCTTGTGTTTTCTCGTGCATTCCAACTCCTCTTTGAACCACGATTATCACTAACCATTAATCGTACTTCAAAAACAAACGATGCACTCAACTCCTATTTTCTACCAAGTATAAAATAAACATTCATTTACCTGCAAATGTTTCCAGCATTAAATTACTTCTCTCTTTACAAAGATAAATTAATTGGCTGAGAGGGGCTGAGCGGGAACTCTCCCCTGCAATGATGCCCTGAGTATTGTAACACCTTTCATGGCAGTATCAAGACAACGTTCCGTTATGGAGACCTGCTCATGGGACACACCAGTGGTAGCAGGTGAGCTGTGAAGCCTCAATGTGTAAGACCTACAATTGAGCACATTGCCGGGTAGGGACTGGGGTGCAGCACTCTGGGTGCACAGGTGCATACAAGCAATTTTCCAGTAAGTAACAATGTAGGAGTATATTATCATACAACGGCAATCTCTGGCTTCATGTATTTATTTTAAGGACTTCTTAAACCAAACTCTCGCAGATCCCTACGTCCTAGACAAACGAATGATGAACAGTAAACACTAAAGAATGAGTGCAATAAGCCGGAGCTCTATCTCCTCCTGCCCTTCTCACTTCCACCTACTACCCTCCCTTCATTTTCACTATGATCCTTTAATTTGAACTAGCTTTTTTTACCTCTTCAACATACTACACATACTTATATTTCATTTTTGTTTTTTCACGTTACCTACGCTGCTACCACTGGAGTATATCTCACATTTTGTTTATAATATTGTTCAATTAAAGTTACGTTTCTGTTTATTTATTTTTGTTTTAATAAAGGATAATAAAAAAACTAACTGAGTGTATACGTCTTCTTCTTCTTACAACATTTGACTAGCACCATCGAGGCTTCAGAGCCTGCCGAGGCACACCCTGCATATTAAAATAAAGATCCTGAGTATGACAACTCTCGGACCTAAGTTGCCTCGAACCCCTTGAACAATTAGTAAATAATTCTCGGGAAGGTGCCCATCTCCCAGACTACAAAATATCTCTGTACCCTTTCATGCCCATTTCACATGTGACTTTAACACAATACTTGGGGGCATATTTACACGGTAGCCTTTAACATTATACACCTTAATTTGTAAAAGAATAACTGACAGAGCTCAAAGTTTTACTAAGAAAAGAATGATGTTTATAACTAGAAGTCTAATATCGGGACTAACTCTTTATCAACTCTTTACCAGAGGCAGTAGCTGCGATTAACGGTTCCTATGGAACATTTTTAAAAGTCAAGCACACTTGCTGTTTGGATTAGCAACATTGTGTACTGAACTTGTGACCTGTGTGCTCAATTAAGTGTTCCATGAACTGTTACTTTGATAACAGGCAGTAAGCAGTTTGGGTGTAGGGTTCAAAGGTGTTGGCTGTAGAGAACCCGTCATATTTACCCAAAGTACTCTACGTGACCGAGAAGAAAGCAAACAGAGACGACAGAACACTGTGTACATTAGAAACAAAAGAAGTACACAACTCTGTGAATTCACCTCAAGAGAGGGCACGGGCAATAGCCACTGGCGTTACAAAACCCATGTACAATTTGCCTACACTGTACTCAACAATGCACAATTCTTCATTGATCCCAATCACACACTGCTGCTTCATGTTTCAGAGTATGCACTTCACTAAATACTTTGTGGCTACTTAAATCGAACACGGGATTGTTGACATTTCAAAACTTAGGTGCATATTTAAAAGGACGGCATTAAAATTATCGCCACTTTAGCGGCAGCAAACGGCAGCTAAAACAGTGATAATGGGCTTGCTAATATGCCGTATAGAATTCCAATACAAGCTCAGGTTTTTAACCTCGGCTTCTATTGCAATTCTATAACGCATATCAGCAAACCCATTATCTGTGTTTTAGCTGCAGTTTCCTGCCACTAAAATGGCGATAATTTTAACTAGGTTTTTGCTAATATGCCCCTAGGTTTGGATTTTGAAAGAGAGAACAGGGAAACCTGCTCACTCTTTCAAAATGCAAAGCAGATTGCTTTTCCCCAGGGGGAGCTGCATATTAGCAGGTCCCTGTGTGGAAAAGTAATGGCAGCTTCACAACGATGCGGAGAGCTGACTAGGACCATTGAGACATTGGGTCTCCACCCATTATCCTCAACCTTGTATATACGCCTAAACAGTAAACAGGGCGATATAATTTACACCACATGTTTGCCTTTTAAAAAACAAGAAACGACAAATATTCCCTTGTTAAAATGCCTTCAAGTTTGCTATGACAGAACAGAAACCTCGACTCCAGCCCTGCCATACCAAACAGCAGTGTCCCGGGGTTACGCACCCCGAGAAACAGCAGGAGCTGGCCCTGGGCAGTGGTGTTCCCCATGGCCCTCAACTGCTCCAGAATGGGGGCCACGCGGCCCCTTTCCCACAATATAAAAAGCCCCGGAGGATGGTGATCACCGGGGCTTAGAGGTACCTTTGAGCCCTCCGACCCATTTTTTTCAAAGCCCCGAAGAGTAGTGGTCCCTGGGACCGGAGAGGGTCTTTAAACCCCCCTACCCAAATATTTTACTAGGGCAGTACCTTTGAGTGCCCCACCCGTTTATTTTGTAGAATCGAGGGATGGCGGTCCACGGGCCTCAGGGTCCCTCTGGACCCCCATCAAATTTAATATTTTAGACCCCGGGTTTTGGCCTCACTAGGTAACTTATTTTTAAACAAGCACAGGAGCCCGTGCTTCTTTTTTTTTTCTTTTATAGCGGACCCTTGCACCCAGCGCACATTTCTCCGATTTTTCAACACAAAAATATTTCTAACCTGCCCCCTTTATACATTTTGAACACTTATTCCACTGATTTCTAGACCCTCACTTCTACCGAGTCACAAAACGGCTGCCAACACTTCTTGGTTTCGAATGTTGACAACCACTTGACAGCCAATTAGCATTCAGCGCGTGATCGGGACGGTGCGCTTAGGGTGCGTTCAGGATGCATGGATCCACCGCGCCATAGATATATTTGTACTTTTAACTGTGATTTTCTCAGGAACTACTGAACAGATTTACACTATTTAAGCAAAAGGCACAAGTCTGAACCAAGGACTACCTCTTTGCCAAATTTTTATGATTCCTTTCAGCAGTTCGGGCTGTAACCGCGATGAACGGTTCCTATGGAAAATTGCATTGGGAAAACACGTATTGGGACCCCCCTTTTTTCTCAGCCCCCACTTCACGAACCACCCTGAGACTTTCAGGATAGCAGCGGAGCAGAGCGCCTCACTAGTTTTGAACATTTCGTGAAGATTCTTCAACAGACGCCAAAGTTATTCCAAATAGAATGTTGCGGATTTCCTATGGAAAATAGGTCCTAACTATAACTACCTACTGGCGACCGCCAGTAGGTAATAGATATTCACTTAAAAAACCATAGGTTTCAGGGACGTTATAGTTAGAAATTAGCATTTAAAAAACTATTGAAATTCACTGAAAAAAATATAGCTTTCAGGGACGTTATATTTAAATGGACATTTCACTCGTACATAACTAGAGAAATTCCGCCGTTATAGTTAGTTCAGCTAACTATAACTCGCACCCCTGCAATGCAATGCTGATGGTGTTACATATTACATCATTCATGACAAGGTCAGTGACATCACTGATGACATCACTGATGACATCTCAAATGACATCCCTGATGACATCTTCCAGTGGCTGTGTGTTTCTGTAAAGTTGAAATATGTTTTATATATGTGCCATGGTGTATTGAAGAATGAGTGGGTGTATAAGTGCCTGGTTGGAGGATTTAGTAGGTGCATGACTGACTGTATAAGTGAGTGATTAAATGTGTCTTACTGAATGCATGGGTTAGTGACTAAACTGTGAGAATGTCTGTATCAGTTTGTCTGTTGTTGTATAAGCTGCTGCACAGGTTGGTCAGTAGCAACATGAGTATATATATATATGGTTTATTGATTGGTTGCCTGAGTATTTGTATGGGAGACTGAGTGTGTGTGGGTGGGTGGGAGGTGTTTAACTCTGTGAATAGATGTGTGAGTGGTTGATTCACTGGGTGAATGGGTTCAAGAGTGCATGTGGAAACAGCTGTATTGGTGGGTGAGTATATGTATGGATGTGTTGGTGAGTGAATGGATGTCTCAGTGGTACATGTCCAAGTAACTACATATGTAAAAGGCAGTGTATGTGAGAATTTGAGTATATAAATGACTATACGTGAGAGTCAGTGATTGTGAGAGTGGCTATATGGATGAGTGTGTACTTGTACTCGTATCAGTGAGTATCTGTATGAGTAAGTGAGGTTGTGTGTGTATATCTGTATAGGTGAGTAAATGGGAGTATGATTGATTCTTTGCATGACTGACTAGGTGTGTGAGTAACTCCATGGATGAGTGGCAGTGTGTGAGTGTCTGTAAAGGTGTATGAGTGCGTATGATAGTGTTGTATTGATGAGTGACTGGATGTAGGAGTGATTGTATGGATGAATGAGTGATTGTGTGTTTAGACCCAGGAATCAGTGAGTACGTATGTAGTAACTGGTATTGGTGTGTCGATGGTTTTGAAAATGGAGGTCTGGATTTTACAGTGGGTGTATCAAAGGATATATTAGAGTGTGAGGAGGTGCATCAGATTATCACATGGATGATGTCATCAGTGATGTCATCAGTGATGTCATTTGAGATGTCATCAGTGATGTCACTGGCCATGACATGAATGATATAATACGTGATGTCATCAGCAGTGCATTGCGGGGGCACGAGTTATAGTTAGCTGAACTAACTATAACGGCGAAATTTCTTTGGTTTTGTACCAATGAAATGTCCAACTAACTATAGGTCCCTGAAACCTATGTTTTTTTCAGTGAATTTCTAAGGTTCTTTAAATGCAAATTTCTAACTATAACGTGCCTGAAACCTATTGTTTTGTTAGTGAATTTCAATGGCTTTTTAAATTCTAATTTCTACCTATAACGTCCCTGAAAACTATGTTTTTTTCAGTTAATTTCAAAGGTTTATTAAATGCTAATTTCTAACTATAACATACTAGTCGTGTTTCCAGAGTGGTGGAGAAAGGTGAGCATGGCCTCCGAAACACCTCCTAGCAATCCCACTGTGTGGGATTTACTGGAGGTAACAGGAGGAGTAGTTAGCCCCCAACGTCATCTTTAGGAGCCCACTATACCTTGTATTACCAACAGTAAGTCCCACACAGCAGGATTGCTAAGTTCTTATATCAGGCCCGCCCCTTCCCTGCACCACTGTGCAAACAACCCCCCTTGCACATTGTAAGTTGGGGGATTAAGTCCGCTTGAATCCTGAGGGTCCCTGGGGGCCAACCAGCCCATCAGGTACCTCCAGTAAGTGCCACAGAGCTCCGTTGCAGTGAGGTGGTCCAAGGCCACTCCCCTTTTTACAACTCTCTGCAACGCAACTCTGTTGCACGGTTCCCACCCTGCCATAGCAAAAAGCAGCGCCCTGGGGGAGGCACTCCCCACAGCCATCAAGGGCTCCAGTAGGGGGGTTGCGCGGCCCCCCTCCCTACCAGTGCAAAACCCCGGGGAGGTGGTGGTCCCCGGGGCTCTGGGGTCCATAACGGACCCCCGCATTTCCATATTTAGTGCCCCGGGGTGTTTGTGGTCCCCGGGGCATGTGTGAGGGCTCGAGCCCCCACACAGGTTTTAAAATATGTTACAAAAAGAGCCCCAGGGAGGTGGCGGACCCTGGGCAGCAGGGGGCCGTGTACCCCCATGCATATTTAAAGAAAGCCCTGGGGGTGGCGGTCCCTGGGACCTGGGGGGCTTGGGAGGCCCCCACAAATTAAAAAACAAGCCCCGGGGAGGTGGCGGTCCCTGGGGCTGCGGGAGAAGCGAGTGCCCTCCCGTGCATAATTTACATAGCCCCAGGTAGGTGACAATCTCCAGGGCTGTGGGGGCTCCCACGGGCCCCACTAATTAATTGGCAGTGCCCCGGGACCTGGCCCACCCGGGAGCTTTTTGAAAACGAAGCGCGGGAGCCCGTACTTCGTTTTTTAAAATAATTTCGGCAAGATTCGCAACCCCATCACGATTTCCGACAAAATTATTTTTAAAATATGCATTTTGGGCCCTGGGGGTCCTTGTGGGACCCCCTGTGCAGGCTTAGCGTGTCAGGGTATCGACCTCCAGTGGATGAAAGGCTGAGTGGACAGGCCAGGATTTGAACCTGTGACCACGGGGTCAAACACGAGACCCTACGGTGGATATATTAGTTCACTAAGCCACCAGACCCAGCAACCACGGCAACATACTGAAGTAATTTTAACATATGCATCACCTACGGTATATGGACAGCATGAACTGTAAAGTTCTGGCACTTGCATAATTTACTTAATTTTTAATACGGGGGGCAGTAAGGGCATGTGTGGGCACCCATGACCTTTAGCAAAATGTACGTAATTTGTGACATACGGGGGTACCCACAGCAAATTTTGCAAAAAAAGTGAGTCACCTCCTGAGGAGCATCAGGTTTCATGGGCTTGGAATTCTATTAAATTAAATTGAATAGTTAATGAGTACCCTTTCAGCACCTATGGCAATTTAGCAAATATATAGGAAAATTGTGCTTTAAAATTCTCTATTTCTTCCCATTTTTTCAAATGTTTCTCAGGGAAGAGACCCCTTGGAACACCTCCGGGTTTCTCAACTCAGTCACTCTCCACAAGCCATGCCATGTACCATGCCAAAGAACTTTAAAAGATTTTGGACTGGAATCCGGAATTTCCCAAAACCAAATTTAAAAATTGTATGCTAAAATTGCATCCTGGATGATGGCTAACTATTTTCAACTCAACACCTGTAAGACTCTTTAGGAAGGCTCACTCAGTCTGTTCTACCGACTGGTGGCCATCTAAACTTGGATTGTACCCAACTCCTAAACAAATGGTTAAACATTTGGGTGTCTTCCTGGATGATAATCTCTACATGAACGAGCATGTTTAAATCTGTCTCTGGAACTTGTTTTGGCCTGATGAGCATGCTTAGGAATGCCTGTCACTGGGCTCCTCTTCATGCTGGGAAAACCCTAGTCCAGGCATTGATAGTGAACTGCTTGGACTATGGAAATTCCCCTATGGTCACAATAAATCAAGGCCTCGTTTCCAGACTTGAGGTGGTACAGAACACGGCAGCGTGCCTTGTCTGTAATCTTCCCCTGCTATCTCCCTCTGAACCTTTATAACATACCCTTCATTGGCTTCCCATAAAAAGAGAGCACTCTTTAAACTTATGTGTTTTCTTTTTCAATCACTGCATTGGGAAAGGCCCATGTTACCTTGAAAACAAGTTGCAGCCATATATCCCAGTACACCTGCTCAGATCCTGTGAGATCCTATTGCTATGGCCCAAACATTTCCGTACAGCCAGATATGAGGGTCGCTCCTTCTCCATTGTAGTTCCCAAACACTGGAATCAGTTACCCTTATCTCTATTTATTTATTTATTTATTTATTTATTTAGTTTGTTTTATATAGCGCGCAGCTACCCCAACGGGGTGTCCCGGCACTTCTGCACATTTGCTGAGTCTTACACGAGTGAATTTAGCCGAAAAGGAAAGTTTTCAATGCTTTGCGAAAAGGCAGCTCCTCCTGTATCATCCGAATGGAGATGGGAAGTTTATTCCATAAAGAGGAGGCGCATACCTGGAAGGTTTTTCCCCCGGAGCGTGCTTTTTTGAACCTGGGGGAAAACAACAGACTTTTTGAGTTGAATTGAAGGTGTCTCACATTGCTATAAGGGCGAAGACAGGAGGAGAGATAGGCAGAGCCTTTTCCTTTGATAGCGCGATGGGCTAAGGTGAGGGCTTTAAATTCCGCTCTTTTACTAACAGGTAACCAATGTAACCTGCGTTGATGTGGCGAGATATGCTCACGTAGGGAAATGCCACTGACCAGCCGAATTGCTGCATTCTGCACTGTCTGTAACTGATGACAGAGGCCAGAAGCCAGTCCAAGATACAGACCGTTGGCATAGTCTAGATGGGATGTTATCAGTGCCTGAAAAATGGTTTTCCTGGTGCTGCTGGGGAGAAAATTGATGAATTTTCTGATCATCCTAATTTTCTGAAAAACAGGCAGCAGACACCGTCTGGACTTGGTTATGGAAGGATAGGCTGGAATCCCATCTTACCCCCAGGTTTTTTACTGATTCCTTGGGGGAGGGGGCTACACTCAAATCAAGTGGCCACCAGAGGTTCGAGTCCAAAGGAGAGGGTTGATGGAAAAAGAGAACCTCGGTTTTTCCTGCATTCAGCCGAAGAAAATTATTGTCCATCCAACGGGCGATGTTACAAAGACAGAGTTTCAATGGGTCAAAGGTGGTCTGAGTGGGAGTGTCATAAGAAAACAAAAGCTGAATGTCATCAGCATACGAGGTAGACTTAATTCCTGACTGAGCAATGAGCTCGGCCAGGGGGGAAAAATAAACATTAAACAACAGGGGGCTTAGTTAGGAGCCCTGAGGGACACCCCACTTACCTCTACGTTTTTTCTCAAACTTATTTTCTTCCAAGAAATTCCTGAAAACATGGTTGTTTGATCTTTAATCATCTTATGCGATTGTGACCTGTATGTGACTGCTCCAGTGCCGAGAGAACCCCTCGGGAATGATTTGTGTGCCTAACAAATCTAAAATAAAAATCAACACTGCTGGAGCAGGGATTCTTGTATCCTAATTATCAAGTACATCATTAAAATAACGCCATTGGTCATATGGACCTTTGTTAGTCAACAAGGAGAGATGGTAAGTAGCTATTATTTACATCAATTGCCATGAACTGTGAATTGCAAATGGGGCTTCACAGAAATTGACAAAGAGGTTTGAGGTGAGTTTAAAGATTTGTATTATCAAATTAATTCAAAACACATTTTTCATTTTGTAAGTACCACATTTAGTCATCATTGCTACTGGTTTAAATAATCAATTAGTCAATATTTCAAGATGAGGTAAAATACCACATAAGTAAGAATTACAAATAAAGAGAGAAAATGCAGCAAGTTTGGTCTGTAAAGGAAAAGCCCTAATCTATATTAATACGAATTTCATTTAAAGACATTTAATTTCAGTAAACACGGTTTCATAAACCCAAATGTAGGGTTCTGATGAGAGAATAAAAAATACATATGTATGAAGGCTCAGTACTCATGCATTAGAAATTAGCAGGAGTTGGAAAGTATTCTGAGCTCTAAGTCAGCAGGCATCCCTAGGATCCCCATACTTAGGACCTCATTTATGGCATTTTGGCATAGGGAAGGGCAGCAGAGTAACTTGCTGCCGTGCCCCAAGGCAAAGTAAAAGGGCAGGAAGGGGCACATTCAATCAATCAGGTTTCTTCTAAAGTTTGACTACTCACCCATTAGGGTCTCAAAGCACTGAAGTGGGGTGTCTGGGGTACAGTCGAAGAGCTGGGCCTTTTGGTCCTTCCTAAATTGAGGCAGTGATGGTGCTTGCCTGAGATGTAGAGGCAGGGAGTTCCAGGTCTTAGCAGCAAGGAAGGAGAAGGATTTTCCTCCAGCCATGGTCTTGCAGATATGTGGGATGGTGGCCAGGGCCAGTTGGGCAGAGTATATATGTCTGGTGGGTGTGCTGAAGGAGAGGCAGTGGTTGAGGTATGCAGGTCCAGTGTTGTGGAGGGCTTTGTAGGCATCCATAATGAGCTTGAAGGTAATTCTTTTGTTGATTGGGTGCCAGTGGAGGTCTCTCAGGTGACTGGTGATGTGGCTGTGGCAGGGAGGTTTAGGATGAGTCTGGCTGAGGTGTTCTGCAGTTTCTTAGTTTTTTGGGTGGTGCTGATGTACCTTTGTGCACAAAAACAATCCTACAAGGCGTTTGCCTTTTTCTATGTATGCTGCATAATGCAACACACCTAGAGAGAGGAAAAAACGAGGAGAAATAAGCATATTTCTCCTTGTTACGCCTCACCTCAGGAGGTGTATAGATTTGACACTTCCCAAGGTTTACATCACTTTGTGAATCTGGGCAGCATCAAATTCCATGAGTGTTGTTTGGGAAAACTCACAGCAACACCAATGCAAGCCACCTGGGCACAGAGGAAGGCAAAGCAGCAATTTCCTCTTCATCACCTTTCTTATGATTTATGAGGCCACTCGAAGCCACACAGGGTGGCTTTGCGTGAGTTCATAAATCTTTATTTCAGCCTTGCGTCACGCATGTAGCACTTTACGTGGTGTAAAAGTGATGTAGAACTTTCATAAATAAGCCCCCTATTCTCTGGGAGTGAACAGGGAAGCTCTCTGAAAGAATGGGGCTTTCTAATCTAAGAACCCACATTAAGATTATTCTATCAAATCATCAATGACAACAAATCTTACATTTCCCCATTCACATCAACCAATCATTCTCCAGCAAACTCTGGGAGCAGGTAAATTCCTGCATTTCTCACATATTTACAATGAGCTATGGATCTTGCCCTTGGTTTGTTACTTTGAACAAATCTTGTTGAACAAATATTATTGTTCAGACAGTCCTACCCACAAGTAGCTTTTCCTGCCATCTCCTCTGCTCCCGGTGAAAACCTCACTATCAGTTTTCTAATAAATAGCAAATGCCTATTCACTAGCTAATAAAAGGCTTCTAGAAAAGTACAGCATTTACAGTGGAAAGGGAAGAATGCTCCTGCGAAACAATAGTTGAAGTGGGAACACAGACCTTTTACTCCTAATTTGTGAAGTCGACATTTAAACTGACATCAGTAGTTAGGCTAAGTCAATATAATCTGGCAATTGATGTGTTGCTCATAATGCCTAAGTATAATTACCTATTACACATTTTGCAGTTATTATATGTGTGTCATTCAGCATAGAAATTTACTCTTTTCAGTTAAATGTACATAATTTGCAACCTGAGGAAATCTGCTCTGCTAACACCATAATATAGGAGGCATCTAAAATGGGCATTTTTCTGTGTTGTATTGCTATTTAGATAATGCAGTTATTATAGAATTTGAACAATGTCAATTGTAGTGATGCTAGGGTAATATGATACACCTTCCTAGAAGCAATCAACGTCAAGGGTCATATGATGTCATTTCCTGTGATGCCTTTAAGGTCAATGGGAATGTGATGTCACTTCCACTACCACTGGTACTTTGATGACTCAATGCCTATAAGTTTAAAAGGGAACCAATGCCAGTAATGCAGGAGCTTAAAATGACTGAATTTCAAGCATGCTTCTTAAAGATACTTATCATGGGTTAGTAAGTGATATGACGATTCTTAGGCATTAAATTCATTTTGGATTTTCCTGCCCAGTAATGTTTTAGATATCTTTGTGTTGGTTTAGATTATACCTCTGCAATTATCAAAGAATATATGCCAGAGAACGTTTTTTAAGACTGTCGTTTTATGTATGCGCCCCATCTTGTCAGGTAATCATGTATATTAGAAGGGACAGGTGGCAATAGTGACTTATTTCTCTTAGAAAGAGAGTTTTTCATTTGTCGGTATTTCCACGATTGCCCTGCCGGGAGGTGAAAGTCTTTTTGTAGGTTGGCAGATGTTTTCATTTCGTCCTCCTTAAAGAGATGACGAAGGTAGAGAACGTCTTGAATGCCCAAACCTCCTAGTATTTAGGCTACTTGTCAGAAATTTGACATTGTGCCAATTTGGACGTTTTAGATGGAAGAAGCTGTTTTGTTTTGATGCTTTGTGTATTGAACATTGGAACAATGGGTTGCAGTATTCCTTTGACCTCTCGAGTTGCGTAAAAAAACACCTACGGACCTGTGGCCTTGTTTTGAAGGACATGTTCTATAATGACCCAAACTGGGGTCTACATGCCTACTTGGAAGTGGCAAGACAGTTGAGATATACAGTGAGCCAAGTGATAGCATTCAATGTTGGGTAGTCGGAGGCCTTCTGGCACTAAGTCTGTTTGCAATTTAAACCTGCCTATTGTGGGTCTTTCATTACTCCATATATATATATATATATATATATATATATATATATATATATATATATATATATATATATATATATATATATCTTGATCTGTTGGTCTATGAACTGTTCTGTTGCATGTGGAAGGAGCAGCAGTATGACACACACTACATAATTAAACTGTGGCGCAATTGGCATTTGGACCTGAACCAAAGGGAGAACTTGAGGCTTCATCATTTGTTAAATTCTGACTGCATCTGCTTGATCAGTGTTGCAATATATTGTCAGAAAACATGTCTCTGGGATCTGGGTTAGCCAGTATCCCCAGGTATTTCCGTTTGTGCAGTATCTCAGGTCGACTTTTGGAGACGGTGATGACCGTTCTCATTGCGGTGTAGTATGACATGTGTGTAGTGTATGATAACAGAACATTGCTGTCAGAATGTTGTGTGATACAAATATTTCCTCCTAAAAATCATTTACAAAATGATGGCCCTATTGGAGTTAATAATATAAAATATTCACCCAATGGGATATTTTGAACATAATATGTACGTAAGTTATATTCTGACATCATCATGCACACACTCTGTCTGCAGTATTCATTTGAGTAGATGCTTCATGGACCATTTGACATTGTGGTGCAGATTCTAAGGAAGCAAGGATTTCAGTGGCTCACTTAATTACAGGTGTGCCTATTTTTATGAACGGGGGGGAGAGGGGGTGGATTGAAAGAGCTCATATTGCTATCTTTTATGGGAGCTCATTTTGACCTTATCGACATCATTGCGAGTACCCAAATGTGTTCATTTTGTTTCATTTCTATGTACAGCGATTACACGTTTTAGTGTTCGCATCTGCATCACCATAATTGGATAGAACTAATTATTCCCCCACCCTGCCCACAACCCTGGAATGGAAATAATCAGATAGAACGCTATTTAGAAGGATCTTTCACACAGGTTTACAGCGATTCTGTGTACTTTAAAACTCTCATTTGCCCCCTGCGCCGAGCAGTGGGTATTAAAGAATACTTGGGCATCAGTCGGTTGTTGTGCAAAGGTTATGGGCAGGTTGGCAGGGGGCACAGCATTCTTCTCTGCTGCTACTGGTTGCATGTTCTCCCCACTGATCAGGATGGGTTGTATTGAGAATTGGCCTGAGTCTCTGCGAAAGGCTGGTCCTAGTGGTTTGGGCGTAGTTCGCGAAGTAGCGCTACGCGAAGCTACGCGAAGTGCACTTCGCACTACGCGAACTTCACGTAGCACTACGCGAGCTTCGTAGTAGCATGTTCGCACTGTGCAAGATGCGTTTTCAATGATTGCACAGTGCGGACAAGCATCCGGCACTGTGCAAGCATTGAAAACGGTATCTTGCACAGTGCGAGCTGTAGTTTTACTGCTGCTCGAGTAGATTATTACTCGAGCGGCAGCTTTCTCAACGCGAACAGGTAGTTTCTCATTGAGAGCGGTCGCGAGCATGCACAACCACTCACAATGAGAAACCTGACCTCCTCGCGTTGAGAATCTCGCCGGAATGTCATTTTGCTTGCTCGCGGTCGCGAACATGACGTTCAGGACCGCGAACAAGCAAAAAATGACCGCTGCACTACGCTACGCTGCACTACGCATGTTCGCACTGTGCTACGTGCAGCTAGCGTAGTGCAAAGTTGCGAAAACTTCGCAAACTCCGCGAGCGTAGCGTAGTGCTTCTCCCAGGATTAGGTGCAATGTTTCACCCAGTAAAGCAAAGCCTGGTTTTTCCCCATCTGGAAATGCAGGTAGTGTCAACACCAGGCCACTTGGAACTGACCAGAGCAGTATCCATTCCAACAATACCGCTACAACCGACTCCTAATGAAGGCTTATGTGGTGTAAATTAAATATGTTTTTAGTTCAGCACTCACAATTAAGCTGTGTATAACAACATGAAAATCAATATAGTTTCAAACGTGGCGAACAAAATGACATGGCAAAAGTTAAATAATTACCTCTTGGAATGTTTTGGATCATTTTGAAAAGAGGTCGACCCTCTGTAATTGGCTATGATAATGTCTGCTTCCTGGGAATGCCCTTCAGTTTCATAGCACAGCATTGTGTTCAGAATATGGCAGTTTTGGACAGTTTTAACCTTCAGTAATTTGACTACATATCTGAACATTGTTGCACACGTTACTGGCTTCCACTGGCACAGCAGCTTCTTTTTAAGGATCTGTGCCTAACCCATCATCTTACTTTGTGCTTCTTTCCATCTGTGGCACTGCTTTCACTTGTGGCACCGTGGGCCTCATTTATGGGGATTTGGCATAGGTCAGTGCAGCAACTCATCTTGCTGCACTGCCCCACATTAAAGTGTAAGGGCAGGAATGCACATTTTGTATCTAATAAGGTGCATTCTTTTCCTTTTCCCCAGCACTGGTGCCATGTCGGCAGCCTAGCCCCTATGCAGGCACCCTTGCACCATGGTGAAAGGGTGCCTGTGTTGTTGGCAGGATTGTTTTTGTGCAAAAAGGGGCCCCTTCCTGCACGAAATCAATCCTGGGAGATTTTTTCCTCTTTCCATGTATGCAGCTAAATAAAGTTATTTCGCCTCGTTCTGCCTTTTCTGGGTAGGTGTAAGGTTTTGGTGCATTCTCAGGTCAACATGGTCTTGTAAAATCAGGGAAGCATCAAAATCCATGGGTGTTGTGTGGGAATATACACCACAACACGCGTGGAACGCCTCACTAACGCAGAATAAGGCAACACAGCGATCTGGGCTGGCTTGCCTTGCTTCATATCTATGAGGCCATTCAAAACCACGCAAAGTGGCTTTGTGTGATCTTGTAAATATGATTTTGTGATTTATACCACTGGAGCATCACATAAAGAGATGCTAAGGAGGCGCAAGGGGCTCATAAGTATGACCCCTATGTCTATTGAGGTCATCTTGATTGCGGGTACTGACTGTGCTTTGAGAGATTGTCATCCATAGAATGTTTAGAAAGACCCTGAAATCTTATCTGCTGTGTTATCTGATGCTTTGGTGTTAATTTTACAGCCAAAACTGTTGCGTTGGCTTGCAAATTCTAGTCCTAAAATGTCCTTAGCAGTGGCATAACAAAAAATGACTGCCCCACTCCACAGAATGGGATGAGGGTCCCCTGAGTCTCCTATATCTTACATATATTCATTGTCCTTCAGTTGAATAGGGGGCCCTCTGAGGGTCTGTGGACCCCCTGGGTGATTGAGGGCTCCCTTGTAATGCCAGGGCTGCAGGAGCCTGCGTTACATACCTGCTCTTGGACTGGAAGAACCTCAGTCTTTATAAATGCCGACACTTTTTCACAGTTACACGTGGGCTCAGCCGTATAGGTTTGGCAATGGAGAGATAACGGTCATGTTTTTCATTGTATTGCTCCTTTGCTACCATTTTGTAGGGTTAAACTGTGTGGGCATTTTGTTGTCTCCCCCTTTGTGTCAGGCTGCCCATTAAGTAGCAATGAACTTTGCAAAACCGTGATTTTAATTATTTTATTTGTGTTACACCCATTTCTTCCTAGGTTCTCTGTTTTACTTTTGATAGCTCTTTCACAATATCAGTATTTGGCATTTAGGATGCTCACAAATGAAGACAAAAGACACACAAATGATGGACAGAACGTGGAACAAACCAAAACATTCACCCTGTATCAAGAAATCTAGGTTAAATCTATAGTTCCTTTGCTCACCATCCCACCCTAGTTTAAACCCAGCCATATGCAAATCAGTCTTGATCATGTTCCTCATGGGATCAGTCTAGTCCGAATTGGCACGCCAGGTCCTTCCTGGACCAGAAACAAACATCCAAGGACCGTTTTGGGGGTTTCACATCTCATCAGCCAGGCGAACTTTAATCGAGGAGCACCGTAAGCCCAGGACCACCTTCTGGGCATACCCAGCACACTTAGGGCATGAAAGCAAAAGACACACAAATGATGGACGAGATGAGGAACAAATCAAACATTTACCTGGGTTATTGTTGCAGGCAGTGAGGGAGAGTCAAAAGGTCAGGAACACATTTTTCTAAATGTTACAGTTTACTAATTGTACCATTTCCCTTCTTTACTACATTATCGAATTAACATGCAACAATTACGTTTTAGCAGGATAAATCAGGTTACTCTATGGGGTCAAAACTTGGAGACTTATTCACAAAGATGTTTTGAGTTAGGGCAGGACTGGCCGTAGGAGACACCGTGCTTTTTGCAGGTGGGTCGGAAGGGTGGGGGCCGGTTTTTGAGTGGTAGTTGCCGTTTTTGTTACTGGGGACCGATTTTATTACTGGAGGCCGGTTTTTTGGCAGTGCTGCAATATTGGCTCCCTGTAACAAAAGTGTCAGTAGTGCTCCCTCCTCCAGGGGCCGATCTAGCTGAATTGCTAAAGCTGGTTGGTGTTCCCAGTCTAGCCCTGTTTGGAGTATATACAATGTACTCCTGTAGTATTCTTCTGGGTAGTCCTACCAGCATTTTTCAATGAGCCCCGAAATGTCCATCTTGATAAAAATGTAAAGAGGGGACTGTCTTTTCTAACTTCATTAATAGATTTCAGTCCTAATTCAAAAAGGCTTGTTAAAGTACATAAAAGAGTACTAAAAGAGTATGTTTTACGTAAACCAAAATGGCTTTGTGAATATGTCCCTGTACTTTTGAAAATAAACACTTGATAAAAAAAGACTACGCCTCCTTGCACTTGTTCATTCAGTCCAAGCCACACTTCACAAACACAACACATTTAGTTCCATAGTGAAGAAGCAGCATTCTGACAAAAAAATTAAGATTCTAGACTGTGGCTTACAGGAGCTCGTTATTAAGTCAGAATTGGAACCAACTGTTACTTATACCAGAAAGGAAAAAGTGAGGCATGGCTGCCTCCCCTGGAGAGACAAATGCATTTATTTATTTGATGCGATGGACACTTACCTAACAAATCGGTGCAAGTACCAGCACAGGTAAGAAAAAAGCAAGCATTGGCAAAGCCAATGGGTTTCTCCTCAGAGAAATCTATAGATTTTGCTTGTTTATTTTTTAGGCATGTTGCACATGTTGTGTGAACCACTGTGCAACATGGCATAACGTTTTTTTTTAAGCGCTATGATGCTTTTTTTTCTTTTAAAACACATGGTGCAGCAGCTCATGTTGCTGTGCAATATGTATGAAAACAATATGGGGTGAGGAATGGTTAAGTAGCACAGGGGTTGGTGAGAACAATACGGACAGGGTACGGGTGAAAACACATAGGGACAATGAAAACAGATGGCAGCTGGGGGAAACGGAAACCTAGGGAAACAAGGGGATGGGGTTGAAAGCAGATGGTGGGGGTGGTCAATGGAAGGAGCAAGTGGGGAGAGTATATAGTAGGATGCACTCTTATAGAGTGCTTGGCCAAAATAAAAAAGTGCCTTCAGGAGTGCAGGGCCAGAGGAAGAACACTGACTGCAAACAGAAAGCTGTGCTGAATCCATGCTCCATGTTATGGACAGATGTCTGGAGAAGATTGCAGGAAGAGGTGAGCAGCTAACGCAAAGCATTAGGTAGCCCAGTAAGGAGCAAGGAAACACCAGAGAAGATTGCAGGAAGAGGTGAGCAGCCAGCAGAAAACAGAAGGCATGACCAGGAAGAAGCAAGGAAACAAAAGTGAAGTATACACAAACCAATGGTAAGTACTGGTAAGTAATAGATGAGCTTAAAGCCATGTTTTAAGCTTTCTCTTTTTCTAACAATAGCTTTCACAGACAGGGAATGCATGCTGTAGGGGAAACCTAAAATAAAGTTGTAAGATTCAAGACAGAATTCAAGGTCAAGAAAGGGATCCAAGGAAAAAAGGAGAAAAATAGATAATGTTCACAACATTCAAGTTACATGATTTGCTTAAAACCCACTAATTAAAGCCTTCAAATTCCCCCCAATTAAACCTGTTTCAGTTATTGAACTTTTCGCTTCAGATGGAACCCTGAGATAATAACTGCATGGAATGATCACGTAAAACTCCTGAAGAAACTTCAAGCAAACTTACATTGCATCCTAAAAAGTTAGATGCTTAATTGGTGTCAAGAAAAGAGCAATGAATTTCTAATCAGTTCCCAAGCACAACAGCACACCTTGTGCCCGAGACATGCAATTCTTGGGTTTGCATCCCACAGGTGCATCACACAAACATCAAGGCATTCCAAGTGTGATAACTTTAAACTAAGTTTGGCAGCATAATTTAAACTCTGCCCTTTTATGTCACAATTATGCAATTATATAATCATATACAACATTTATATTCACAGTGTGAATTGATTTCGTTTCTGTGTGTGATGCATTTCAATGTATTAATAGAACGTAATCTTCGCAGAGACTAGGGATGCACATAAAAGTGCACAAATGTTCAACTGAATCACTTAATCATGTTCCCTCCTATTCATGTTTTCCATTTATTTTTAAAATTATATGTATAATCATGTATTTCAAGTTCATGTTGACTACTAAGTTAACTAAGGCTGACTACAGGCCTCAAATGAAATGTGTTTAGCCTTGCCAGTATGTTATTTCTTTCCTTTTGCAGGAGGATTATCATGCTTCTCGTTAGAAATGTTGATGGTGAGGCCTGCAGGGAGGACCCTGTCAGCGAGCTTGGAGAAATAAAGGTTGCCTTCTGTTTATAATGTACCAGGATGGTGGGACGCTCAAGACTGAGGTCTACAGTCTCAGTTTAGATGAGGTGGGAAACTTGAGGGAGGGTGCAGATACTGCTCTCATTTAACAATTTGTGGGGTTCCTGGTGCTGTAAGAAGAGATAAGGATGATTTAAAGCTCCTGTTATTTTAATTGGTGTTCCTATGGTTAGCTAGGCAAGATTCCTTCTAGACTCTAAAATGGAAAAATTCCCATGCTGAGCTTTCCTGAGAGGGTAAATCTTTATGCTATACTCTCAATTTCCATTTCCAAAATATCTTCAGAATCTATGATATGCTGACACCTACTCAGCTCCCTAAATAGAAACCCTAATTAGGCGATCTTGTAGTCAATCTATGTTTATAAAAGAAAAAGGAAGTTACTTTATGGAACAACCATTTACAAAAATGTGTTTAATTATTGTTTTGGCTGTCACTATTCTTTTTCTCATTTTAATACGAGCAGCCGCTTCCCATGCAGGTAAGTGTGATAGGCGGTGGGCATTGTGAGGGGTGGATTTCGACGGATGATGGTGAGGGAAAATTAAATAAATAATAAATTTCCCTCGTTATCGTCCATCAAAATACCTCCCCACTCTGCCCCAACGCGCTTACCTGCACGGGCTGTGGCTGAATACAACTCAATTTACTGAGATATTTAGCTTACCAACTGTTTGTTGTATCCCTTGGACTTATTTTTATTTTGTTCTGTTTATATACTGGATTGATAAGTACCCCAAAAGAAATCAATGTAATAATAATCGGTGGTTCCTGGTCCTAATTGTGGAGTCACATTGGCTTCACAAGTCAGAAATGTATTGCTGATTTCTTCTCCCTTACTGCACATAAAGTCAAATTACAAAGGCCCACACGACCAACGGGGAGAAATCTTTGAGAGCCTTACTAAAAGATTGATGTGTAAGTACCACACACCATCACTACAATTGTGGAGAAGGCCATTCACTGGAGTGGACAGAAATTCACAAAACCTGTCCTGCCATAACTTGGAAATGTTTTGTAAATGTCAGAAAGGTCTCTATCGACACCCATGCAAAGGTTCGCAGGCACAGATTAATGATTTTAGTTTGTGAATCGGGCCTTCTGCAGGCATAAATAGAGACGTCCGCATTTTCCCTGGATTATGTCACAACATGTGCAGACTTCCCCACATTTTCCCTGCCTAACAGAAGGTGCTGCAGGCTTGCGTTACTGATGATAAACGATCTGATAACGGAGGGTTTGCCTAGTCATTTGTCACTGGCAAGTTTAAAGCTGTTTTTCTCTTCCGGATGTGCACGCGCTCTCTCCCTCCCTCTGACACAGTCACGATCAAAGACGTTGATATCTCGGACGAAAGCAAGAGGCATCTTTGGATAGTAAGTTATCATTTTCTTTGACTATTTGGGTTTTAGCCCAGAATTAAGACAGTAAGGTGTGTGGCTAGTCAATAGAGATCTGAATGTGGAAAATGGATCATACAATAATTCAGGTAACAAGAGGTAATTATGATGTATGGGCCATACATTTTAACACAAAGGCCCTCGTAATGAGTCGCCTAATTAATTGAGATATGTATGGTAACTCCTCTTACCCCCCCCCCCACTATTCCGCCAACTCAATTATGAGCTTCGTGATACCTATATCGGATCAAAACTGCTGTATATTTATCGAGGGCGGGAATGCCTAATATTTACTGGACCACGTGGATTATGATGCGATAAGAACCAAAACTGCAATTGTTTCCCAAAAACTAGTAATTGAGTGGTGTTTATTGCAGATATGCATCATAACAGGTGTGATCAATATCACACTAATCACTGGGCCGCTCATAATGAGGCTTTTTAAAAAGATAAAAAGAGGCAGTTTAGATTTTGCAATTTAGCAAAAATGTGACAGTGCTGGCTAAGAACTTGCAAGACATTTTAATCTGTCAAAGGAAATGTATCCTTGCATCTCTCCCAGAACTAGCAACTCTGGCAGAGGGCCAGATATTATTTTTTCATTGTCTGACTAGTTTGCCAGCAAACTGGAGCACAAAACAACATTATCTGGCCTGTGTGCATCCGTCAGAGTTTATTAATATCATCCGCAGCCCAGTGTGCCTGCCAGATGCTGACTACCAAGACAGGTGCTTCACTGTAAACTCTCTGTCCTACTGTTTATAAGCTAGCGAAAGGTTCACAATGTCTATTCCATAAAAAGCAAAAAGAACTTCTAAAAATAAAAGTTAAAATCAACTTATTGGGCGCCACAAATTATACCCAAATGTTATAACACTGTAACTTTGGCTAATAACATCAGGACTGGCACACAGTTCTTTTTAAGTGATGACACAAACATTTACTCGTAGTATTAACATAATTGTCTACCATTGCGTTGTATTACTAGCCTGATAAATGGCTATAAAATGTTTAGCAACCCCTACGGCCAACTATCCACATTCTTTAAGATGTCACAGTTCTTTCTTCACTTTTTCTTGACAGACAGTCCGGGTAGAACATGTCTCTGTTCCCAGTGTGCCTTGGACTGCGCAGAACAAAATGCCTATTAGCTTCTATCTCTAGACTGTCATAGAAGATAGCTTGCCTGACCTGTCTGGTCTTTGGCTTGTATTTCACATTGACAGTCACGGTCATCTAGCGTCCTGAAAGCTGTTCCTCACATAGCGCTTGCCTTAAAGCCAGCAGGATGGCTCATTGTGTTGAATAGTCCTTGTTGAAAAATTAGTGATCTGAAGGTCAACAGCTTGATCTCAGCAAGTTGACTCTAATGTCTAATCTTCCGAGCTCGGAAAATTGAGTATCACCAGTTGTCCATCAGTGAGATGCCATTTGCAGTGCATATAAACAGCAAGGCATAGAATGAGGTGCTACATAAAAATACAAGTTGGTTTTATCGTTTGCTGATATATAATAATAACTATTAATACCTAAAATAGATTATCATATACTATTAACATGTAAGACTGCCTATCAGTCTCTGATATTGGGACACTGGTGTGTACAAGGCAGGTAGCCGGTAGATGTCAAATTTGACCTCACATTGGAGGGTATTGCATGCCCCAATTTGGAGTCCACCTTATTGCATATTTACTATATAATGATATTTCATGACTATTAATCATGCTACTGATACCCAGGATAATAATTTTCTCCAACATGGTATTTGCAAATCCTCAAATGAATGTGGATCCGTGCAATGTGATTGACTGGCTGCAACTGTGGGTCTCATTTACAAGCTTTTGGTGTAGGGCAGCAGCAAAAGCCTTCTCACTGTGCTGCCCTATGTCAAAAAGAAAGGGAAGGAATGTGCCATATCTATGAGATACATTGCATTCTTGTCCTCTTTCCCAGTGCTGGTGCATAATTGGCTGCCATATGCCTTTGCAGGCAGCCTTGCCCCATGAAGTAAGGGTGTCTGCGTTGTGGTGATTATTGTTTTTGTGCAGGCAGGAACGTCTTCCTGCACAAGAACAATAAATGGAGGTGATTTCCTGCTCCTATGTGTGCTGCTAAATCCAGCACATGTAGAAAGAGGAAAAACTAGGAGAAAAAAAGTTATTTCTCCTTGTTGTGCCTCTCCCACGCCTCCCCTGGGAAGGCATAGGCCTTTGACCCATTCCCAGCTTTACAGAACGTAGTAAATATGGGAATGTTTCAAATGCAATTGGTGGTACGTGGAAACTCCCACCATAACACCCATGGAATGCTTCCCTATCGCAGTGTGAGGCAAAGCAGCGACTTGTGCTTCATTGCCTCACACCATACCAACAAGGCCATGAAAAGCCATGCAGGGTGGCATTACGTGGCCTTGTAGATATGGCACTGCACTATTCACCACCGGGATGTCAATAAAAGTGATGTTCCAGTAGCACCCACCCAGGGGCTTGTTAATAAGGCTTTGTGTTTTTGTTGCCATCAATATGCGATGCAAGGGCTCCATGGATTACAGCAAAACAATTGAAGGGTTAAAGAGCTTTGGGGAGCAGCTACTGACTGTTGGGATTGGCACTTGCTGGTTAGCTAAGTTGATGTCCCAGCCAGGCTGAACCTACCACTCTCATCCGAGGAACACTGTAAAACCTGCGCCCATCCTTGGGTAGCTTAGCACTGAGCATTCAGGCCTACTACAGAGGCAATGTGCAAAGCATTGGTACAGCACTGACTCACAATAAATACCTTGAGCGTCACAAAAGAGACTTTACATGTAATGTATGTAAATAAAGTTTGTATTCAACACACATAATAATCAACACAAAATTAACATAATTTTCCGGGCATAAATCACATGTGGAATTATCACTAGTTTACTAGGCCCAGATGTGTTCAAATGACATCACTCGGGAAAGATCCTAATCTACACCCCGCCAGCACCCTGATGCGGTGCAACAAGTTGTGTACCTGTTGGACTTGACCCTTTTTGCAGGGTTATCCCTAAACTTTTTGCCTTTCTCCTAGCCTTTTTTCTGACATGGTGTTGGTGGTTTTTGGACTCTGGGCACTTCAGCACTGCTATTAGGGGTAAAGTGAGTGTGCTCTCTGTGTTAAATATTAAGATTGGTCTACACCTGTTTGGCCTATTTAATTTACCTGTCAGTCCCTTGTAAAGTGGTATCCCATGCACCCAGGGCTGGTGAATTAAATGCTACTGGTTGGCTTGTAGCACTGATTGTGCCACCCACCAAAGAAGCCTTTCAAACCTATCTCAGGCCTCTGCCATTGCAGGGCCTGTGTGTGCAGTGTTACTGCCCATGTAACGTGGCACCTAAATGTGTGCCATTTCCGTGACCCCCTTTTACTGCATATTAGTCACCCCTAAGGAAGGCCCTAGCTAGCCCTATGGGCAGGGTGCATTGTAGGTAAAAGATAGGACATGTACCTTAAGTGTGTGACATGTCCTGGTAGTGACAAACAACCATTTTGGTTTCTCACTACTGTGGGGCTGGCCTCCATGCATTGGGGATCCTCTGAGAAGTGTTTTAGTGGTAGTCCCTAATATGAGAGGTGCAGCGTGATCAAGTTTAGCACGTTTGAAATAGTAATATTAAATACTACGCAATGGTGTGTGCAGATTTTTTATGACTATTTTAGAAATGCCACTTTTAGCAGCAGCTGGCATTTCTATGTGCTATGTGTCTGCCTGCCTGATGTGAATTGCATGTCTGCCTTTTGAGTGACAGAAACTGGTGAGGTGTGTGTGGCTCCAGGAGGGGCAGGGTGAGTCAGCGCTAGGATGAATGGGACATCTACATTTTGAGTAGTAGGAGTAGAAGTCCCTGGTCTTTGAATAGGAGTGTGCCTGCCCTAGTGAATTCTGGCTCTACCACCCTGTGGCGTGTCTGATGATGAGCCCCCGCCAAACAAAGGGGAAGAGGAGCCTTGTAAATAAAGTGCTCTAATTCCCCCCTGAACCAGTTTTTGTTCCCTAAGCCCTGTGCTCTGCAGAACAAAGAGGAAAAGTGGTATAAGTACTGGGGCTGTCACCCCATGAAAAATGTTGTTCTTGTGCTTACCAGGGCTGGGGGGAGACACTCTGCCAGGAGGAACCACCGTGGGACCCAGCTGCAGCTTCTTGGGGGTCCCTGCGTGTTGCTCTGCCAGGCTGCGCCTGCTGGGGTGTCCCTAACGTCAAGGACTTTTGTTTCTACCTGCTGGATTCCTTGCCCAGTTTTGCCCCAGGAACTTGAAGGGGCATTGCGCCTTGTGAGTTCTATATTAAAATTGCCAGGAGCGAGGAGCAGGAGCCTGCAGCGCGAGGCTGCGAGGGAAACCCTGCGTGTGGGGTTCCGCCCAGCGTGCCTCATCTAAAGAGCGGGTCCCCACCCCGCATTCGGTGTGGTGCTGGCGGAAGCCCACCCCACGGTATCTGCAGTTTTACAAAAAAGAGCGGGTCCCCACTCCGTTTTTTGAAAACCTTTAGAGGGTGCCCAATCCGCCCTTTAGAGGGTGCCCAATCCGCATTCCTGCTTATTTAGCTAGCGGGAGCCCACCCCGCGTATTTATACTTTTTAAAAACTGAAGCGAGAGCCCACCCCGCCGGTTCTTGCACCCTGCGTGAGGCCGTGGCAGAGAACACTGAGGATCCACAACAGGAGCCGCCACGCTCCCCTTGGCAACCCGGTAGCCAGGCAGAGTGGCCTGTTTGATGCCGGGGTGCTCCGCGAGTGGCAACTCCGTGCATACCAGGAAGTGAGGCCACCTTTGAGGGGAGACCAGGAGAAGGGAGTAGAGGCCTAAAGAGCAGGGCCGATCACCGCACACTGCAGGTACCTTACCCCAGCCCAGCGGAGTCCCGAGTGAAGAGTCCGGTGAGTGGGGGCAGCATCTCGAGGCGAGGCACATTGCCGGTGCCTGTGGGGGTGGCCGGAGGAGGCGTAGGCACATTCCTGCATTGCCACAGTTGCGCCGCATGGTCGCGGGCAGTTTAAGCCATTCCTCCGCACCAGGGGCAGTCTCCAGGGAGGGAGACAAGGTGAGGAACCGTATCTGCCTCTCAATATGTGGCCAGGGTCGCTGCTGCCCCAGAGGTTAGCGGGCAGCTTCTGGAGTCACCTTAGGTCCCACGGCCATTTATGGGCATTCTTTGCATTCCCTGCATTTCCCGGAGAGGCCCCAGAGGTGCCCCGGTTTAATTAGGCACTGACTGGGGATGGAACCTCAACGGAGGCCCCCGGAGCCTGGGTGGAGCAAGGAGTCTCCACAACAATCTACCTGGTAGTCCAGGTGGAAAGCACAGAGGCGCTGGGATTGCCACTTGGAGGCCAGTGGGCTCTTGGGGGACATGGTGGCAGGTTGGGCCCTGGAGCAGTGATATTTATGCCCTGGAGTGACTAATAAGCTGAGTGCACGCAAATAAGATTGCTACGTGCACTGCTGAGCTATTGTCTAGAGGAAATGATAAGTTGGTGATGCATAAGGTGGTCTATGCTTATGAGGTTTGGTCGAAATGCGTTTGATGCTTACTGCGATTGACTAATGCGGTCATGCCTAATTCAAATGTCATGACATAATGATTTGCCCAAAGTGATTTAAGCATAGGGTGTTTTTATGCCAACTGTGATGCCTGGGACAAATGTGTTTTATGCACCATGATTATTGCATAATGTGTTTATGCTAAGGAGGTTTGGGGCCTAACGTGTAACTGCCAAATGTCATGTTATGATGTTTAGGGGAGTACCTATTGGCATGAGGTGTTTATGCTGGTGAGGCCCATTACGTAATGTGTTTATGCTGATGAGGTTTGGGCCTAATGTGGGTTTATGTCTAATGCTAATGTGATAATGCTTAGGTCATTCTGGTACCATTAGTTACTGGTTGTGTTTTACATTAACTACCTGCATTTTTATGGTTCTGACCGTGGCCCGAATGGCCTGGTCCTATATATAATCCCCTGTGAATATTGCCCGTGCCAGTTGACACAGTGTAAATGTGTGATTATGCTTCTAATGTGTTTCTGATAATACAAAAGCTATTTTTATATAACCTTGTGCGGAGTTTCTTTTGTGGTGTGCCTAGTTTGTTGCTGCTGTGTGTGTGTGTTGGGCAAATGCTTTACACATTGCCTCTGAGTTAAGCCTGCCTGCTCGTGCCAAGCTACCAAGGGGGCTAGCCAGGGTTATCATCAGTGTGTAACTCCCTTGCCCTGACTAGAGTGGTGGTTTCTGCCTGGCTTTGGCGCAAGCCTTAGCCAACCAGAAATCCCATTTCTAACAGTACCCCAGGCCTGTAATATTGTGAAAGAGATGTAGCTCCACGGGAGCTAGGACCTGAGATAGGAATGGGAAGAGAGCGGAAACAGAAGAGGTGGAAATGGGCAGGAATAGGGCAGTCGATGGAAGGAGGGAGGAGATAGCTTCTCAATACAATAAAGCTCCCTGAAGATACCTTCAACCTGTCCTTGTCATTTATGCCAGGCAAGGGACATGACAACTGGCGATGAGAGTGCCCCGTGGACCATGCCTGCTGATCGCTGCCGCTGTATTGCTTCGAAGGTGGAGTGCAGTCGGGTGCCCACCCCGTGTGCATGTTCACTCCAGACTGTCCTCACGATGCAGCCTTGGGAGCCCACCCTGGGTGCACCTCACTGCGGCTGCTACAAGCCCCCTAACTCACCTCTCACAGTTGCAACATCGGGAGCTCACCCCGGTCGCACACTGCTGTTGGTGCGGTGCGCATTCCAAAACCATGACGCGCTGTCAGGAGCCCACCCTGAGTGCATGCTCTTCCTGTCTGCCTCTGACCCTGGAAGCTGTGTCCGGTTAAAGGCTTCTCACTGCGCTGACCCTTCCTGCAGCCTAGTGCCCTGCATCATCGTTATGACTGGCAACTATCACAGCTTCTGTTCACGGACTCATGAATGGTGAGCCGCGTCCAGCAGCCACTTCCAGGTCAGGCAAGCTCTGCAATAGGCTGCCGGTTCTCCTTGGCGGCCATTTTAAGTGAAGGCATTTGCACTACAACACCAGGGAAGCCTACAAAAAAAATACTCACAGATGAAGATATCCCTCATACTTCATGTAAAATAAACGCTACAGATTATCTCTGTGGCTCCCCTACTCTGTTGGTTCACCTGTTCACCTTACCGGCTGCCACCACGAATGTGCAGTACCTGCACTGGGGGATTTTCTTCGGCGGACTCCTCCACCTAACGCTCGGCACGTCTCGGTCAGACACAAATCATGTCTATCTCGCCGACTACCGGCCGATGCTACAAATTGCAGGACGGGGGATTTAGGTCAGTCTCCCACTTCATCGTCGCAGGCAGTAGGACACCCCCTTGCCATGCTGGGACTTCCTTTTTTGCACCCTCCAGAACCGTTGCCTCTCACACCTGGAGGAGGTATTGTTCTTTGTTGGCAGGAATGGCTAGAAGACTTTGAAGACTTCATGAAAGGCTCACAAGTTTTGTATCTTGATCAGCAACTCATTGCACTGCCCAATCTTGTCAGGAAAGAGGTTGGCCAGATCATTAAGGAGCTTCCAGTTGATGTTGTGTCGTCCTTCCCAGGTATACATGGAGCACTCAACAGAAAATGTCTTCACAAACATAACATTGACTATGAATGCTACACCTTCAATCTAGCTTTCCAAGAAAAGGATGAATCCATGGGAGAACTCATTTCACACCTTAAACGGCTCGTACACTATTGTGCGTTTGACTCAATCACAACTAAAGACGATCTTCGCCTGTGAATTCTAGTAGGATGTCTATCTGAGTCCCTACGCAGACGTCTTCTAAAGAAAAGCTACTCCTTGGATGAAATTGAAGAAATGACCAGAGTTAATGATCAGGCAGAAGAAAATGCAAAACGAATGGAAGCTGGAAAAGGCGAAAACGGGAACTAGCCTTCCGAGTTCAATCTCATCACACGCATAGTCACTCCTCTGCAGGTCGAAGACCCTCCAAGTCCAAGAAAATTCCTCAAAGACCAAGTCATCATCACAGTCCTGACCGTACTGACAAGGGAAGGGAGTGACAGCTCAAATACTATCTCTGTGGAAAAGACTTCCCACACAATGAGATGTGTCCTGGGTTAGGTCAGAAATGTCAGTGATGTGGTAAAGATAACCTCTTTTAGAAGGTATGCAGAGGAACACACAGAGACACACACAGACAATCCAAACAATACAGCTCTCAACATCATCTACAGCAGTAAGAGACTGCAGAGATACATCCTCCAGTTCGTCACGTTCGAGTTTATATTTTCACGTCACCTACAGATTGCGACCATCAGAATCTCAGGAATCAAGGTCTCTCACACTGGTATTGTAATTGTAAGACAGTGAGGAATATGTCTTTATTGTTGCAGACCCTCACAGGCTCAAGAAATATCCATGACTACACCTCCAAATGGGTGAGCACCTAGCGAAGTTTGTACTGGACAGTAGGGCATCTCTCAATTATGTCTCAGTTGCAGAATACAACAAAATAATTCCACGACCTCTTATGCATAAAGCAGCGGTGCTAGTCTACACATGGAAGTCGAAAGAGCCTCTTCCATGTCTAGGACAATTCCAAACCTCTCGCACATACAAAGATAGAACTATTTAAGCTTGCATTCAAGTTATCGAAGGGCCTGAAGCTGACTGTCTCCTTAGCTTGCCCACAGCAGAACGACTTCAACTGGTGGAAATATTAAACTGAATGGATGATGAACCTGACATAGTCCACAAGTTTCCAAAATTATTCACAGGACTCTGAAAAATTACCAACTTTCAAGTTCGTCTGCATAATAATGAACGGTTACGCCCATAGCTCAACACTACAGGAAAATACTTTTTCATCTCCAACAGTCAGTGGAAGAAGAGCTGCAAGATCTTCTCTGGGTAGATATCATTGAAAGAACTTTCGGTCCTACTACCTGTGTATCTCCGGTAGTTATAGTACCAAAAAAAGGATCAGAAGGGAAAGTCCGTCTTTGTGTTGACAGAAGAGTGCCCAATACTGCCATTGGAAGGGAAAGACATCCTGGACCTCACATCAGTGATATGATCACGTCCTTGAATGGTGCACAAATATTTTCCATACTCGATCTTAACAAGGGCTATCGCCAGTTCGAACTGCACGAAAGGTCAAGACACGTTACCACGTTTTCGACACATCAAGGCCTATTCAGTACAAATGACTCCGCTTCGGAGTCTCTTCTGCAGCCGAGATCTTCCAGGAGGCAATCCAAAGAGTTAGCCATCATATTCCCAACACCCTTAACTATAGTGAAGACATTCTCGTGTTTGGAGCAACCGTACAGGAACACAATAAAGCAGGGGATCGAGAATGTCATGCACTACTGAAAGCAAGTCTAACACTCAACAAAGACAAATGCGAGTTTCACAAATCCACTTTGAAGTTCTATGGACACAACTTCTCGGGCATAGGGATGTGAAGAGATCCTGAAATAATCACAGCCCTGAATGACACCCCTCGACCTCGAGATGCTGGAGATGAGCAGTCATTTCTAGGAATGACCAGCTACTGCGCATGTTATATTACGGATTATGCCACCATCAGCTATCCACTGAGGAAACTGACCAAGCAAGGTCACATATATTATAATAGACAACCAGATGTGATCAACCATTCCACTTGATTAAAGCATCTGTTGAATCAGCCAAAAATCTGGTGTACTACATCCTTCGTCGAAAGATGGAAATAACAGTGGATGATTCCAGCCCTGTGGGACTTGGAGCTATATTGGCTCAGTATGACAAGGAAAGTGACCAACGCCACATAGTGGCTTATTCCAGCTGCAGCCTGACTGACACCAAGAACATATTCCCAGCCGGAGAAAGAAAGTCTTGCAGTAGTCTGGGCCTGTGAGCACTTTCACATCTTCATCTGTGGGAAACACTTCACACTCATCATAGACCACCAAGCTCTGACAACCATATTTGGAAACCCCCAGGCCAAAATGCCATAAACAATAGAGCACTGTGGAATTCCTCTTCAAAAATATACGTACACAATCATCCACAAAACTGGAAAAGCAGCAAATCCAGCGGATTACATGTCGCAATATCCCAAGAGGTCCTCAAGCGCGAATTTGTTGTTAGCGGAGGAATATATTCACTTTGTTGTGGCTCAAGCAAAACCACCTGCAGCGCCTCTTGAAGCCATCATTAAAACCACAGCGGCAATGCCACTATGTAGGATTTGAAAAACCGTTGGAGACACCTAGAAGAGTCCAGACACAAGAATCATGTTGACGGTCATGAACTAATCTCTTTCTGACATGTAAAAGATGAAATGTCCATTGCCAAAGATGGCCTCCTGCTAAGAGATAAAAGGATTGCCATTCCAAAGTAACTGCGTCAAGGAGTCATCAATTTAGCACATGAAGGACACAGAGGCATCGTAGCCACAAAGAGAGCAATGCATGAACGGATCTGGTTCCCTTCTCTTGATCAGATGGAAGAAGTCACCTTGAAAGACTGTTCTTAGTGTCAACTAGTCGGTAGAGAAGAACCACCTGCACCTCTACAAATGTCAGAACTGCCGTAGTGTGTGTGGCAACACGTTGCAGTAGACTTCTTTGGTCCAATACAATCAGGCAAATACATTGTAGTCAAAATGGATGAGTACTCCCGCTTCCCCATTGCTCACCTAATATCATCAACCAGAGCAGCCACCACCATACCAGTGTTGGAAGAAGTCTTTGCAGCCTGGGGAATATCCAAAGTAGTCAAGACAGACAATGGCCCTCCATTTAACGGACAGGAATTCACCTCATTTGCCAACCATCTCAATTTTCGACATCGGAAGATCACTCCCATGTGGCCACAGGCCAATGGGATGGTAGAAAGATTTATGGCTACTCTGAAGACCATACAGCAAGCAGAATTATCTAAGCGAGATGTTCAAACAGCACTGAAGGAGGTGTTAAGAGTATATTGAACCACACCACACAGCACTACAGACAGATGTCCAGCAACCTTGATGCTGAGCCGCCGAGTGCGCACAAGAATACCGACTTGGGAAGACTCCACTCACAGTCTGTGCCAAGATCCAGAACATGAGGAGTTAACAGCAATAGACAAAGCTAGAAAAGCCAAAATGAAGGAATATGCGGACAAGCTTCAGAGAGCCAAACCATCATCCATCAAAGAAGGAGACTAGGTACGTGTCCGACAAGAGCAACAAAGGAAGTCTGACAGTCAATATCAAGCTCACCCACTGCTGTTAACAAACCAAAAAGGGACAATGATCACCGCTGCCTCAGATGACAAAAGAATAACAAGAAACGTTGCACATTAGCGAGTAGCCTTTAACTCGGAAGATTGTCGGGAGGTCCGGCGTTTCGATCGTTTAAATCACCATGAAGAAAAAAATAATCGCTGCAAAAAGCCCCTGTATGCCCTGTTCTGAACTCGACCAGTCTCCCGATCAGAACATTTAGAATCGAAAAAGCTATTTGCCGCGTGCCATACTTGATCTCGATACCCTTGTTTATTCTTCGGACCCTCATATCTGAACGTTCAACTACAATTGTTATAAGGTCTATTTGGGCTTCCGTTTAAACACGCAATTACCTGTTTGAATCGCATATGGTCCTCCATTTCTTCTATATTTGTCATCGATTTGACTCAAGCCACAGTTTGCGTCATATCTGGTCAATCCTATGCCACAGCAAGAATTAATAAATATATAAAGGCCAAATGCCACATTAGAGAAGGATTTTCAGATGCCAAATCTATTCACCCAAATCTATTGTATGTCCTGTTCAATGTATGTGCGAATGACGGTTACCTGATGAAGGCAGATTGCCGAAACACGCGTAGTGAAATCCAACCGCTTTGCCTACAATATTAGAATATAGACCGGTCCAGTGTGACATTTTGTAATTTTTGTGTCTTTTTTGTTCTCTTTCATGTAATATATCAATCATTTTCAATGCTTGTAGTTCTCACAATTTAATGTATTATAAAATGAAGAAGAAATATTTGAGAATTAACTATGTCTGACCCTAAAATATGAAATAACATGTTTATATCAAAGTATTTTGTATTGCAATACTCATAAAAGTAGCAGTTAGGTCGCTTTCCTTTTTATATAGTATTAATGTTTGTCATTTTGAGAGATACGGCACTTATTAATTGAATGTTTGCTATAATTGCATTTTTCCTACATTACTCTGAAGACCATACACCAAGCAGAATTATCTAAGCGAGATGTTCAAACAGCACTGAAGGAGGTGTTAAGAGTATATTGAACCACACCACACAGCACTACAGACAGATATCCAGCAACCTTGATGCTGAGCCGCCGAGTGCGCACAAGAATACCGACTTGGGAAGACTCCACTCACAGTCTGTGCCAAGATCCAGAACATGAGGAGTTAACAGCAATAGACAAAGCTAGAAAAGCCAAAATGAAAGAATATGCGGACAAGCTTCAGAGAGCCAAACCATCATCCATCAAAGAAGGAGACTAGGTATGTGTCCGACAAGAGCAACAAAGGAAGTCTGACAGTCAATATCAAGCTCACCCACTGCTGTTAACAAACCAAAAAGGGACAATGATCACCGCTGCCTCAGATGACAAAAGAATAACAAGAAACGTTGCATATTAGCAGAGATGCAATCCAGTCATAAGAGAGATGTTAGATGTACCAGAAACTGTAGCAAAAGAGGACCTTCAGGTCCCAGGAAGGGAGCACATGTCTCCCTTTCTCTTGGCTGAAATTGAAAGACCTGTTCCAGATGGTGCCTGCCGGCCACAGCATGTACAACAGAAGCCTACACGTCTCATTGAAGAACTGTAACTGTGTTCTTCTTTTTCTTTGTTTTATTGTTTATTGAAATAAGTTCAAGTTGTGTAAGGAGTGGGGAGGTGTAATATCATGGCAGATGTAGAGTCACGGGCGCTAGAACCTGAGACAGGAAAGGAGAGGAAGCGGAAACAGTAAAGACAGAAATGGGCGGGACCAGGGCAGTCGATCGAAAGACGGAGGAGATAGAGTCGCAATACAATAAAGCTCCCTAAAGATACCTTCAAAGTGTCCTTGTCGTTTATGCCAGGCAAGGGACACAACAAGGCCCACCCAAGCAATTGTTATAATTTATTACCGCACAGTTATAGGGTGCACCGGGTAACAAAGATATCAGGAATATGTACATATAACAAATTATTTTTAAAAATTGCAGCATTGCAGGCTGAGGCCTCGAGGGGAAAACCAAAATCTAGTGTATGGCTTTTCTGGCAAGAAGGAAACGTATCGTGCTAACCGGCATTCATTGTCGTGAATCTCGGGTGGTTCCCTACTGTCACCCCCACACACAAATTCAATCTGCTCCGCTACGCGGTGCAACGGATATCAGACAAGTCTGTATAGAAGCACTTGTACACATACACACTCAGCACTCTAATGAGGTCCACTGATACTCAGCAGATTTGTTGGTTACATGCTGCAGACCCCGTGGTCCCAAGCCTTCCTCTGGCCTCCAACTCACCCCAAACATCCTAGACCCACAGATTGGAGACACCGCTACCCACCCCTCCGGGCACTAGGCCGCACACAGCTGAATCACTCGTTTTCAAGATCCTAGGAAGCAGATAGGGGTAGGCAACCAGGTCAATTAGGAAGCAGTTGGCACAAGGGGTATGGCACCCACTCAAGAGGTTCACCCCCAGGATACATAGCAGACACAGTCGAGGGCAATAGTTGATATGTTTTACAAATAGGTTTGGTTGGGTGTAAACAATTATTTCTATAGTGCATCAACGCTTAAACGTAACAACAATGCTTCCTTTTAGACTTCAACTAGTTTTGTACACACCACAAAGATTCTTTAAATTATACAAGTATTTCTTTTATATGTTTCAATTAATTGAAAAGGCTGTCAAACAAGAGATACCATACAGTAAGTAACATGAACAGAACAAACAAGTAATTAGTGAATGATGTGCCAAATACAAAAATCTCTGTCCTATTTTGAATTTCATCAGTAACCCGCAATGTCAGTTAGTTATGCTTTCAGCGACTCAGGACATGAATAGGTTATCCGTCGACTTGCCGACCCTGTTGTCTGTGTTAATAAATGGACATCACACCGGGTCTTCTTCAGGACAAAATAATACTCGCTGTGACAGCTGCTAGAGTGTTCCAAAAAGAGGGGGAAAAAAAACTCCTCCAGTCCTGGATGGAATAAAAGGTAGAAGCATTTGTCCAAATCTGGATGGTAGTCTACCAAAAGGGAGAATCAAATCCACAGTAATGTTACTTCGTCCAGACTTGATCCTGACTCAAATAATATTAAATAAATAGATTTGCATCAATCTGGGCACTTAACGGGCAAGGCACAAACGTTGTGCACTTAATTGCCAACTTTATTCGTACTCCATTGGCTCTGTTTGGGGCAATATCATTTACCACAGTGAATTATTTACATTTCTTACCCCAAAAAGAGAAGGCCATAATAATGTGTTTATCGTCACTTAATACAGGTGGCACAATAGTAGGGGTATCACACATAGTGGTAACTGAATCAGACACTAATATGTGGTCAATAATTGTTGATGAACTTCTTCCCGTAAATGATGGGGCTCGTTCCCCATTAGCAGCACGGCCACATCTCAGTAACTGTAAATCATATTTAGAAATAATGGAATTTAATGCCTCTCCATAGTCATTGGTCCGACCACCATCTCATCTCCTTTACTTTTGACCTTAAGGAGATGGGCAAATCCTCGCTCCCTCTCAACACCTGGGTCCGCAATTGGGGATGTGTGGATAAGTCGCTTCTTTGTTCTTCTCTTCTGTCCTCTCGTCGTGATTTTGCTGGGTTTTCTCTCCATGTCCAGGCCACAGCAGTTAACCACTGACTTTCTTCTGCCTGTGACCAGCTGGCACCCGCTCAAGTTACTGAAAACTCAATGCCTCCATGATTCTAACAGATGGTTTTCTCCTGAGTTAAAATTAAAAAAAACTGGCTCTAAGGCAAGTGGAACGCCAATGGAGGCCCCCATTTAAAATCTATTTATCGCACCCTACTCAATGATTACAAAAAATCTGTTCTTTCTGCCAAATCGGACTACTTCATATCTAAACTTCTCCTCTCCTGTAATAAATCTAAGGGCATCTTTTCTATTGTTCATGACCTTGCTACATCTTCAAGGGCTACCCCGAAACCCTTCCCTTCACAAGCTCTTTTTTCTAATTCCCTCAATGAGTATTTCATTGAGAAAATCATTACTATCAAAGCCAATATCCCCCCCTCCCAACTTTGTCTTCCCTGTTCCTCAACCCAATCTTCTATCTTTGGACCAGTTTCCTCTCATCTCTAGGGAAAAGTTTTCTATTTTGCTTTCCAAAGTTAAATCGGGCTCCCCTACTGATAGTTGTCCAGCTTACTTACTGAAGGAGGTCTTTTCCGCCTGTCCTGATCCCCCCCTTTCTTTGCTAAACAATTCCCTCACATTGGGGGTGGTCCCTGACCTTTTCAAATCTGCTAAAGTCATACCCATTTTGAAGAAGACAGGGGCCGACCCCTCCCTCCCTACTAGTTTTCGTCCAATTTCTTCACTCTCCTTTTTGGGGAAGCTTCAAGAGAGCCACGTTACATCTTGTCTAAGCCAGTTTATTGAGATCTCTAACTTTTTGGACTCTCATCAAGCGGCCTTTCGTCCTGCGCATTCAACTGAGTCCGTCATTCTTACAGTTCTCGATGAACTGAGACGCGGCTCCAAAGTGAATTCCTTCCAGGCCTTGGTCCTCCTGGATCTCTCGGCCGCTTTTGACACGGTCGACCATGTTATGTTGGTCGACCGTGTCGAGAGTGCTGGCCTACAGGTATCCGCCCTGGCTTGGATTTCCTCATTTCTGGAGAACCACTATCAGGCGGTTCAACTAGCTGGCTTTTCAGCCACAGTCTGCCCCGTCACTTGTGGTGTTCCACAGGGTTCTTCTCTTTCTCTAATTACACTGACGATCTCCAGCTTATCTTTAACATTTCTTCCTCCCCCTCTTCCATTCTCAATTTTCAATCTATCATGACCTTTATCAGGGACTGGATGAGCATGAACCATCTCAAGCTCAATCCAGATAAGACCGAGCTGGTCCTCACCGGTGGTGTCCTGAGTCCCTGGTCTTCTACCTTCTGGCCCTCTTCCCTTGGTTCTCCCCCTTCCCCTTCTCACACTGTCAAAAGCTAAGGCATCAAAGTCAGAAGTGACCTTTCTATGCATCACCAAGTCAGTGCTGTGGTGTCCTCATGTTTTCATAATTTGCGCACTATACGGAAGATTTCTCGTTTTTTTTCTATTGAGGCACTCAAATCGATTTTGTTAGCTATTGTTATCTCACGTCTGGATTACGCGAATGCTCTGTTTGTTGGTATACCCACCTACGAGCTTCGCCGTCTTCAACTTATTCAAAATCAAGCCGCAAGGCTAGTTTATAAGCTTCCTAAATCCCATCACATCACTCCCCTTCTTAAATCCCTTCACTGGTTACCCCTCACTGAATGCTCTTTGTTTAAGCTGGGTTGCCTGATTTTTAAGGCATTAGCTGGATCGGCCCCTTTATTTGTGTCTACCAAACTCAAGCCTTACATTCCCACCTGTGATCTTCGCTCCTCCACAAAAAATGTATTGCAGGTTCCCCGCTTTAAAAGGAAGAAACATGGTGGCCGGTGCTTTTCCTATCTGGCCCCTGCTTTTTGGAACTCCTCACCGTTCACTATAAGAACTACGGCTTATTACATGGAGTTCTGCAAATTGTTGAAAACCTGGTTGTTTTCACAAGCCTTCGCTGAGTGAGCAGTTCTCCTTTTACCTCCGTCCTTTAGCACCTTAGAAACCGCTTGATCATCGTGCACTCAATAAATTCCTTTCAATTTCAATTTATGCACTCAGCACTCCTGGAGCTCGTGGAGTGCAGAACACTCCACTTCACGATGTGCAGCGGAGTTTTTTCCCGCTCACCCAACATGGAATCCAGTTTCTAACACTATTAAATTCTAGATAATAATCATCAGATATTGATTGACAGCACTGTACTGCATTTCGGTTTTGTGATGCAGAACTAAAAGACAGATTTTTTGACATTCGGAAACGATTAGCTAGAAGGGCTCCCTTTCTGATTAACACTTTGTATGATACAAAACAATGAACCAAAAATCCTGGCCAATCCAAATTAACCTCAAGCCTGAACAAATCATCATTTAACAAATCATCATTTAAATAACCTCGGCATATTCGCCTATCACGTCCCACAATCTGATATCGAATTTGACATGCTAATGCTCTGAGGCATCTGCAACACACTGAGATATTTTTTCCACTAAAATCTTATATTTACATTTTCTAAAGTTTTTGTAGAAAGGATAATTCTGTTTCTGAATGATATCATGTTACATAGAACTATGCACTGCGGTTTTGTCATCAGTTGGTACCGTGCTACAGATACTCAATGTAATTATTCTTAGTTTATAGACCTCGTAAGGGGGGATTGTTACCTTGACCTGATTTTCACCCGGATGCCTTACCAAGAAGAACTTCATGTATGACTGCAAGGAATTGATGAGACAGCATGAGACGTTTTTGTTGCTATCACTTACTGCAACTTTTAGCCCACATATCAGTGGTTAAACAGTGTTGCAGCCATCACTAGGCAGTCGGGAACTGCCCATTCCCGCTGATATTCCCCTAAATAGGACTTCCGGTAGCACAAAATGAATGTTGCACGGCTGCCGAGCTGTGGTGGCCCACTCACTGCTGCTCAAAGAGGAAGCGTTTCCCCGCTGTCGTGCAGGACCACTTTTTAAATTTTTCTTGCTTTTTTACACGACGTAAATTTTAAAGAGAAGAGAAATTCGAAATGTTGCAAATTTGCAAATCATGTATTATGACCGCAAAAAAAAACGCCAACGGTAGCTGTAACAACAACGAAAACAGCATAATTCTCTACACTACTCTTATTCACCTCACGCTTTCTTGTACAGGCTAAGCTGTTCCATCAGATGCCAGGGCAGGGCCTGTCTTTTCGGTATAATTGTTTAAGTGCCGAGGATGCATTTTTACATTTTGCAGCATGGACATATTCGTCCTGCAAACTAAACACAAGAAACAACCTTTATTTGTCTATTCTTTCAAACTGAAATTAGGGTAAACAAAGAAAGGGCAAATCAATGCCATGCTTTTGCTCATTAGGACTGCACAATTGATGTGTTGTACATGCAACAAAGAGCCTTTCAGCTCTCACGCTGTCCTGGCACAAAGAGAGCGGCTGTTCTCCGGTGGGCGCAAGGGAAACCAGAACGAAGCACATAGAATAGGAATATCTGAGCGGTCTTGTTTTCTCAGTTGAAGGCAGGGCGTGACCCTTATAGAAATGTCTTTAGAGAAAAAATGCGTTTCACGGGGGCACGTGGTCCTGTCCATCTCATTGCAAAATAAACAAGACAAAGCAGAAGACATTTATGCTTGATGTCTCTCTTGTCATATTTCGACAGAATTGCTGCATGTTCAGTAAAGGCAGTTTTACACATTCCTTGCTATCGCTGTGCCCCTTTATATTTCAGTCTTTTTTCCTGCCTATGTTTTACAAATCTTATTTCATTATCTAAAACACCTGTACCACCCATCGTCCCACACACGCCCTGAAAAAACGGTACCCCATTTGAGTGGCTGGGCCAATTGCTCGAGAGAGGAAAGGTCCCAAAATGGCACATGAAGGCATCAAGATTCTGTCTTGCAATTTTTAAGATGTTTTTATTGGTTTGAAAAAAATATGTAGATCACAAACTTTTGTTTGCATACATTTCAACACATGTACATCAGTCCTGCCTTGCAATTTGAGCCTTTCTGAAGATGTACACATTCGAGCTCTGCATGATTTATTCACCTTCAGGCGGGCCATTAAAACTTTCCTGTTTCTTACTTCCAAGTAGCTGCCTCTTGTTTTTTCTTTTCCTTTGTGTGTTATGTTATAGTACCTGTCTAGAGCGCCAGGACGCCCCTTGGCTGGGGCATCTGTGCGCTATAAAAATATAAATAACATAACATAACATAACATGTGAGTAGCTGTGAAATGTGGGCCCAAAGTCAGTTGCTACCTAAGAGAACCTACCAAACTGAGATAGTCTCTGGATTCCCAGGAAAAACTTTGATTCAAATTAAGCAGTTTCCTTACATTTGTGTGAGTGAACGTTTTCACACTTCTCTTTATAAAACCAATAAAAGAGGCCAAACAAAATGCAACATGGAAAGTCAAGATTTTGCCTTGCAAATTGAACTATTATGGCAAGATGAGTAGTTGCAGTACTTGGACAGATGCAGTCACCACACAGGGAAACCTACCAAATCCAGACATTTCTGAAAACTAGACACCAAGTTGAGTCCAGGGTGGCGTTTGCTTGGATCTCACTATGTTTGTTTACTCTTGTTCCATTATATGATTGGCTGTGGTTGTGTCTAAAACTACGAGCCTTCTATGGATTTATTTGCAGGAGTATTTCCCGCGGTATTGGGTGCTGTGACACGGGCGAGTAAGGTGAGTAGGGAGCAGGGATTATTGACTCTTGATGATGGATGCTGAGTGAGTACAGTGTGATATACATGTTCTTAGTATTTACAACAAGGGGTGGTGAGGGACAGAGTCTCTGAATTAAGCAGAATACTCTCACCCAGTCAAAAGATCAGGGCTAGATCCAACACCGTTTTTTAGCTCATTGCACCATCCCAGTTTCAGAACCTGGCTGTATGCAAATTAGTCTGTTTCTGTCCCAGTGCATGATGGGAACAGGGCAAACCAAACTACAAAAGCCAATTCTTACACTGGGAAGGAAACAAGCTTCCGGGGACCGGTTTCTGGCATTACAGCCGTCTTCGGCCCGGCTTGCTTGAATCCTGATGGTGCAATGAGCAAGGGACTCATGTCTGAGTATACCCTTCCACGCTTAGGGTGGACAAAAATATTTACAACAAGGGGTGGTGAGGGACAGAGTCTCTGAATTAAGCAGAATACTCTCACCCAGTCAAAAGATCAGGGCTAGATCCAACACCGTTTTTTAGCTCATTGCACCATCCCAGTTTCAGAACCTGGCTGTATGCAAATTAGTCTGTTCCTGTCCCAGTGCATGATGGGAACAGGGCAAACCAAACTACAAAAGCCAATTCTTACACTGGGAAGGAAACAAGCTTCCGGGGACCGGTTTCTGGCATTACAGCCGTCTTCGGCCCGGGTTGCTTGAATCCTGATGGTGCAATGAGCAAGGGGCTCATGTCTGAGTATACCCTTCCACGCTTAGGGTGGACAAAAATATTTACAACAAGGGGTGGTGGGGGACAGAGTCTCTGAATTAAGCAGAATACTCTCACCCAGTCAAAAGATCAGGGCTAGATCCAACACCGTTTTTTAGCTCATTGCACCATCCCAGTTTCAGAACCTGGCTGTATGCAAATTAGTCTGTTCCTGTCCCAGTGCATGATGGGAACAGGGCAAACCAAACTACAAAAGCCAATTCTTACACTGGGAAGGAAACAAGCTTCCGGGGACCGGTTTCTGGCATTACAGCCGTCTTCGGCCCGGCTTGCTTGAATCCTGATGGTGCAATGAGCAAGGGACTCATGTCTGAGTATACCCTTCCACGCTTAGGGTGGACAAAAATATTTACAACAAGGGGTGGTGAGGGACAGAGTCTCTGAATTAAGCAGAATACTCTCACCCAGTCAAAAGATCAGGGCTAGATCCAACACCGTTTTTTTAGCTCATTGAACCATCCCAGTTTCAGAACCTGGCTGTATGCAAATTAGTCTGTTCCTGTCCCAGTGCATGATGGGAACAGGGCAAACCAAACTACAAAAGCCAATTCTTACACTGGGAAGGAAACAAGCTTCCGGGGACCGGTTTCTGGCATTACAGCCGTCTTCGGCCCGGCTTGCTTGAATCCTGATGGTGCAATGAGCAAGGGACTCATGTCTGAGTATACCCTTCCACGCTTAGGGTGGACAAAAATATTTACAACAAGGGGTGGTGAGGGACAGAGTCTCTGAATTAAGCAGAATACTCTCACCCAGTCAAAAGATCAGGGCTAGATCCAACACCGTTTTTTAGCTCATTGCACCATCCCAGTTTCAGAACCTGGCTGTATGCAAATTAGTCTGTTCCTGTCCCAGTGCATGATGGGAACAGGGCAAACCAAACTACAAAAGCCAATTCTTACACTGGGAAGGAAACAAGCTTCCGGGGACCGGTTTCTGGCATTACAGCCGTCTTCGGCCCGGCTTGCTTGAATCCTGATGGTGCAATGAGCAAGGGACTCATGTCTGAGTATACCCTTCCACGCTTAGGGTGGACAAAAATATTTACAACAAGGGGTGGTGAGGGACAGAGTCTCTGAATTAAGCAGAATACTCTCACCCAGTCAAAAGATCAGGGCTAGATCCAACACCGTTTTTTAGCTCATTGCACCACCCCAGTTTCAGAACCTGGCTGTATGCAAATTAGTCTGTTCCTGTCCCAGTGCATGATGGGAACAGGGCAAACCAAACTACAAAAGCCAATTCTTACACTGGGAAGGAAACAATCTTCCGGGGACCGGTTTCTGGCATTACAGCCGTCTTCGGCCCGGCTTGCTTGAATCCTGATGGTGCAATGAGCAAGGGACTCATGTCTGAGTATACCCTTCCACGCTTAGGGTGGACAAAAATATTTACAACAAGGGGTGGTGAGGGACAGAGTCTCTGAATTAAGCAGAATACTCTCACCCAGTCAAAAGATCAGGGCTAGATCCAACACCGTTTTTTAGCTCATTGCACCATCCCAGTTTCAGAACCTGGCTGCATGCAAATTAGTCTGTTCCTGTCCCAGTGCATGATGGGAACAGGGCAAACCAAACTACAAAAGCCAATTCTTACACTGGAAAGGAAACAAGCTTCCGGGGACCGGTTTCTGGCATTACAGCCGTCTTCGGCCCGGCTTGCTTGAATCCTGATGGTGCAATGAGCAAGTGACTCATGTCTGAGTATACCCTTCCACGCTTAGGGTGGACAAAAATATTTACAACAAGGGGTGGTGAGGGACAGAGTCTCTGAATTAAGCAGAATACTCTCACCCAGTCAAAAGATCAGGGCTAGATCCAACACCGTTTTTTAGCTCATTGCACCATCCCAGTTTCAGAACCTGGCTGTATGCAAATTAGTCTGTTCCTGTCCCAGTGCATGATGGGAACAGGGCAAACCAAACTACAAAAGCCAATTCTTACACTGGGAAGGAAACAAGCTTCCGGAGACCGGTTTCTGGCATTACAGCCGTCTTCGGCCCGGCTTGCTTGAATCCTGATGGTGCAATGAGCAAGGGACTCATGTCTGAGTATACCCTTCCACGCTTAGGGTGGACAAAAATATTTACAACAAGGGGTGGTGAGGGACAGAGTCTCTGAATTAAGCAGAATGCTCTCACCCAGTCAAAAGATCAGGGCTAGATCCAACACCGTTTTTTAGCTCATTGCACCATCCCAGTTTCAGAACCTGGCTGTATGCAAATTAGTCTGTTCCTGTCCCAGTGCATGATGGGAACAGGGCAAACCAAACTACAAAAGCCAATTCTTACACTGGGAAGGAAACAAGCTTCCGGGGACCGGTTTCTGGCATTACAGCCGTCTTCGGCCCGGCTTGCTTGAATCCTGATGGTGCAATGAGCAAGGGACTCATGTCTGAGTATACCCTTCCACGCTTAGGGTGGACAAAAAGAATTTACAACAAGGGGTGGTGAGGGACAGAGTCTCTGAATTAAGCAGAATACTCTCACCCAGTCAAAATATCAGGGCTAGATCCAACACCGTTTTTTAGCTCATTGCACCATCCCAGTTTCAGAACCTGGCTGTATGCAAATTAGTCTGTTCCTGTCCCAGTGCATGATGGGAACAGGGCAAACCAAACTACAAAAGCCAATTCTTACACTGGGAAGGAAACAAGCTTCCGGGGCCGGTTTCTGGCATTACAGCCGTCTTCGGCCCGGATTGCTTGAATCCTGATGGTGCAATGAACAAGGGACTCATGTCTGAGTATACCCTTCCACGCTTAGGGTGGACAAAAATATTTACAACAAGGGGTGGTGAGGGACAGAGTCTCTGAATTAAGCAGAATACTCTCACCCAGTCAAAAGATCAGGGCTAGATCCAACACCGTTTTTTAGCTCATTGCACCATCCCAGTTTCAGAACCTGGCTGTATGCAAATTAGTCTGTTCCTGTCCCAGTGCATGATGGAAACAGGGCAAACCAAACTACAAAAGCCAATTCTTACACTGGGAAGGAAACAAGCTTCCGGGGACCGGTTTCTGGCATTACAGCCGTCTTCGGCCCGGCTTGCTTGAATCCTGATGGTGCAATGAGCAAGGGACTCACATCTGAGTATACCCTTCCACGCTTAGGGTGGACAAAAATATTTACAACAATGGGTGGTGAGGGACAGAGTCTCTGAATTAAGCAGAATACTCTCACCCAGACAAAAGATCAGGGCTAGATCCAACACCGTTTTTTAGCTCATTGCACCATCCCAGTTTCAGAACCTGGCTGTATGCAAATTAGTCTGTTCATGTCCCAGTGCATGATGGGAACAGGGCAAACCAAACTACAAAAGCCAATTCTTACACTGGGAAGAAAACAAGCTTCCGGGGACCGGTTTCTGGCATTACAGCCATCTTCGGCCCGGCTTGCTTGAATCCTGACGGTGTTGGATCTAGCCCTGATCTCTTGACTGGGTGAGAGTATTCTGCTTAATTCAGAGACTCTGTCCATCACCACCCCTTGTTGTAAATATTTTTGTCCACCCTAAGCGTGGAAGGGTATACTCAGATGTGAGTCCCTTGCTCATTGCACCATCAGGATTCAAGCAAGCCGGGCCGAAGACGGCTGAAATGCCAGAAAACGGTCCCCGGAAGCTTGTTTCCTTCCCAGTGTAAGAATTTGCTTTTGTAGTCTGGTCTGCCCTGTTCCCATGATGCACTGGGCCAGGGACAGACTAATTTGCATACAGCCGGGTTCTGAAACTGGGATGGTGCAATGAGCTAAAAAACGGTGTTGGATCTAGCCCTGATCTCTTGACTGGGTGAGAGTATTCTGCTTAATTCAGAGACTCTGTCCATCACCACCCCTTGTTGTAAATATTTTTGTCCACCCTAAGCGTGGAAGGGTATACTCAGATGTGAGTCCCTTGCTCATTGCACCATCAGGATTCAAGCAAGCCGGGCCGAAGACGGCTGAAATGCCAGAAACCGGTCCCCGGAAGCTTGTTTCCTTCCCAGTGTAAGAATTGGCTTTTGTAGTCTGGTCTGCCCTGTTCCCATGATGCACTGGGCCAGGGACAGACTAATTTGCATACAGCCGGGTTCTGAAACTGGGATGGTGCAATGAGCTAAAAAACGGTGTTGGATCTAGCCCTGATCTCTTGACTGGGTGAGAGTATTCTGCTTAATTCAGAGACTCTGTCCATCACCACCCCTTGTTGTAAATATTTTTGTCCACCCTAATCGTGGAAGGGTATACTCAGATGTGAGTCCCTTGCTCATTGCACCATCAGGATTCAAGCAAGCCGGGCCGAAGACGGCTGAAATGCCAGAAACCGGTCCCCGGAAGCTTGTTTCCTTCCCAGTGTAAGAATTGGCTTTTGTAGTCTGGTCTGCCCTGTTCCCATGATGCACTGGGCCAGGGACAGACTAATTTGCATACAGCCGGGTTCTGAAACTGGGATGGTGCAATGAGCTAAAAAACGGTGTTGGATCTAGCCCTGATCTCTTGACTGGGTGAGAGTATTCTGCTTAATTCAGAGACTCTGTCCATCACCACCCCTTGTTGTAAATATTTTTGTCCACCCTAAGCGTGGAAGGGTATACTCAGATGTGAGTCCCTTGCTCATTGCACCATCAGGATTCAAGCAAGCCGGGCCGAAGACGGCTGAAATGCCAGAAACCGGTCCCCGGAAGCTTGTTTCCTTCCCAGTGTAAGAATTGGCTTTTGTAGTCTGGTCTGCCCTGTTCCCATGATGCACTGGGCCAGGGACAGACTAATTTGCATGCAGCCGGGTTCTGAAACTGGGATGGTGCAATGAGCTAAAAAACGGTGTTGGATCTAGCCCTGATCTCTTGACTGGGTGAGAGTATTCTGCTTAATTCAGAGACTCTGTCCATCACCACCCCTTGTTGTAAATATTTTTGTCCACCCTAAGCGTGGAAGGGTATACTCAGATGTGAGTCCCTTGCTCATTGCACCATCAGGATTCAAGCAAGCCGGGCCGAAGACAGCTGAAATGCCAGAAACCGGTCCCCGGAAGCTTGTTTCCTTCCCAGTGTAAGAATTGGCTTTTGTAGTCTGGTCTGCCCTGTTCCCATGATGCACTGGGCCAGGGACAGACTAATTTGCATACAGCCGGGTTCTGAAACTGGGATGGTGCAATGAGCTAAAAAACAGTGTTGGATCTAGCCCTGATCTCTTGACTGGGTGAGAGTATTCTGCTTAATTCAGAGACTCTGTCCATCACCACCCCTTGTTGTAAATATTTTTGTCCACCCTAAGCGTGGAAGGGTATACTCAGATGTGAGTCCCTTGCTCATTGCACCATCAGGATTCAAGCAAGCCGGGCCGAAGACGGCTGAAATGCCAGAAACCGGTCCCCGGAAGCTTGTTTCCTTCCCAGTGTAAGAATTGGCTTTTGTAGTCTGGTCTGCCCTGTTCCCATGATGCACTGGGCCAGGGACAGACTAATTTGCATACAGCCGGGTTCTGAAACTGGGATGGTGCAATGAGCTAAAAAACGGTGTTGGATCTAGCCCTGATCTCTTGACTGGGTGAGAGTATTCTGCTTAATTCAGAGACTCTGTCCATCACCACCCCTTGTTGTAAATATTTTTGTCCACCCTAAGCGTGGAAGGGTATACTCAGATGTGAGTCCCTTGCTCATTGCACCATCAGGATTCAAGCAAGCCGGGCCGAAGACGGCTGAAATGCCAGAAACCGGTCCCCGGAAGCTTGTTTCCTTCCCAGTGTAAGAATTGGCTTTTGTAGTCTGGTCTGCCCTGTTCCCATGATGCACTGGGCCAGGGACAGACTAATTTGCATACAGCCGGGTTCTGAAACTGGGATGGTGCAATGAGCTAAAAAACGGTGTTGGATCTAGCCCTGATCTCTTGACTGGGTGAGAGTATTCTGCTTAATTCAGAGACTCTGTCCATCACCACCCCTTGTTGTAAATATTTTTGTCCACCCTAAGCGTGGAAGGGTATACTCAGATGTGAGTCCCTTGCTCATTGCACCATCAGGATTCAAGCAAGCCGGGCCGAAGACGGCTGAAATGCCAGAAACCGGTCCCCGGAAGCTTGTTTCCTTCCCAGTGTAAGAATTGGCTTTTGTAGTCTGGTCTGCCCTGTTCCCGTGATGCACTGGGCCAGGGACAGACTAATTTGCATACAGCCGGGTTCTGAAACTGGGATGGTGCAATGAGCTAAAAAACGGTGTTGGATCTAGCCCTGATCTCTTGACTGGGTGAGAGTATTCTGCTTAATTCAGAGACTCTGTCCATCACCACCCCTTGTTGTAAATATTTTTGTCCACCCTAAGCGTGGAAGGGTATACTCAGATGTGAGTCCCTTGCTCATTGCACCATCAGGATTCAAGCAAGCCGGGCCGAAGACGGCTGAAATGCCAGAAACCGGTCCCCGGAAGCTTGTTTCCTTCCAAGTGTGAGAATTGGCTTTTGTAGTCTGGTCTGCCCTGTTCCCATGATGCCCCCGGCCAGGGACAGACTAATTTGCATACAGCCGTGTTCTGAAACTGGGATGGTGCAATGAGCTATAAAACGGTGTTGGATCTAGCCCTGATCTCTTGACTGGGTGAGAGTATTCTGCTTAATTCAGAGACTCTGTCCATCACCACCCCTTGTTGTAAATATTTTTGTCCACCCTAAGCGTGGAAGGGTATACTCAGATGTGAGTCCCTTGCTCATTGCACCATCAGGATTCAAGCAAGCCGGGCCGAAGACGGCTGAAATGCCAGAAACCGGTCCCCGGAAGCTTGTTTCCTTCCCAGTGTAAGAATTGGCTTTTGTAGTCTGGTCTGCCCTGTTCCCATGATGCACTGGGCCAGGGACAGACTAATTTGCATACAGCCGGGTTCTGAAACTGGGATGGTGCAATGAGCTAAAAAACGGTGTTGGATCTAGCCCTGATCTCTTGACTGGGTGAGAGTATTCTGCTTAATTCATAGACTCTGTCCATCACCACCCCTTGTTGTAAATATTTTTGTCCACCCTAAGCGTGGAAGGGTATACTCAGATGTGAGTCCCTTGCTCATTGCACCATCAGGATTCAAGCAAGCCGGGCCGAAGACGGCTGAAATGCCAGAAACCGGTCCCCGGAAGCTTGTTTCCTTCCCAGTGTAAGAATTGGCTATTGTAGTCTGGTCTGCCCTGTTCCCATGATGCACTGGGCCAGGGACAGACTAATTTGCATACAGCCAGGTTCTGAAACTGGGATGGTGCAATGAGCTAAAAAACGGTGTTGGATCTAGCCCTGATCTCTTGACTGGGTGAGAGTATTCTGCTTAATTCAGAGACTCTGTCCATCACCACCCCTTGTTGTAAATATTTTTGTCCACCCTAAGCGTGGAAGGGTATACTCAGATGTGAGTCCCTTGCTCATTGCACCATCAGGATTCAAGCAAGCCGGGCCGAAGACGGCTGAAATGCCAGAAACCGGTCCCCGGAAGCTTGTTTCCTTCCCAGTGTAAGAATTGGCTTTTGTAGTCTGGTCTGCCCTGTTCCCATGATGCACTGGGCCAGGGACAGACTAATTTGCATACAGCCAGGTTCTGAAACTGGGATGGTGCAATGAGCTAAAAAACAGGGTTGGATCTAGCCCTGATCTCTTGACTGGGTGAGAGTATTCTGCTTAATTCAGAGACTCTGTCAATCACCACCCCTTGTTGTAAATATTTTTGTCCACCCTAAGCGTGGAAGGGTATACTCAAATGTGAGTCCCTTGCTCATTGCACCATCAGGATTCAAGCAAGCCGGGCCGAAGACGGCTGAAATGCCAGAAACCGGTCCCCGGAAGCTTGTTTCCTTCCCAGTGTAAGAATTGGCTTTTGTAGTCTGGTCTGCCCTGTTCCCATGATGCACTGGGCCAGGGACAGACTAATTTGCATACAGCCTGGTTCTGAAACTGGGATGGTGCAATGAGCTAAAAAACGGTGTTGGATCTAACCCTGATCTCTTGACTGGGTGAGAGTATTCTGCTTAATTCAGAGACTCTGTCCATCACCACCCCTTGGTGTAAATATTTTTGTCCACCCTAAGCGTGGAAGGGTATACTCAGATATGAGTCCCTTGCTCATTGCACCATCAGAATTCAAGCAAGCCGGGCCGAAGACGGCTGAAATGCCAGAAACCGGTCCCCGGAAGCTTGTTTCCTTCCCAGTGTAAGAATTGGCTTTTGTAGTTTGGTTTGCCCTGTTCCCATCATGCACTGGGACAGGAACAGACTAATTTGCATACAGCCAGGTTCTGAAACTGGGATGGTGCAATGAGCTAAAAAACGGTGTTGGATCTAGCCCTGATCTTTTGACTGGGTGAGAGTATTCTGCTTAATTCAGAGACTCTGTCCCTCACCACCCCTTGTTGTAAATATTTTTGTCCACCCTAAGCGTGGAAGGGTATACTCAGACATGAGTCACTTGCTCATTGCACCATCAGGATTCAAGCAAGCCGGGCCGAAGACGGCTGAAATGCCAGAAACCGGTCCCCGGAAGCTTGTTTCCTTCCCAGTGTAAGAATTGGCTTTTGTAGTCTGGTCTGCCCTGTTCCCATGATGCACTGGGCCAGGGACAGACTAATTTGCATACAGCCAGGTTCTGAAACTGGGATGGTGCAATGAGCTAAAAAACGGTGTTGGATCTAGCCCTGATCTCTTGACTGGGTGAGAGTATTCTGCTTAATTCAGAGACTCTGTCCCTCACCACCCCTTGTTGTAAATATTTTTGTCCACCCTAAGCGTGGAAGGGTATACTCAGATGTGAGTCCCTTGCTCATTGCACCATCAGGATTCAAGCAAGCCGGGCCGAAGACGGCTGAAATGCCAGAAACCGGTCCCCGGAAGCTTGTTTCCTTCCCAGTGTAAGATTTGGCTTTTGTAGTCTGGTCTGCCCTGTTCCCATGATGCACTGGGCCAGGGACAGACTAATTTGCATACAGCCGGGTTCTGAAACTGGGATGGTGCAATGAGCTAAAAAACGGTGTTGGATCTAGCCCTGATCTCTTGACTGGGTGAGAGTATTCTGCTTAATTCAGAGACTCTGTCCATCACCACCCCTTGTTGTAAATATTTTTGTCCACCCTAAGCGTGGAAGGGTATACTCAGATGTGAGTCCCTTGCTCATTGCACCATCAGGATTCAAGCAAGCCGGGCCGAAGACGGCTGAAATGCCAGAAACCGGTCCCCGGAAGCTTGTTTCCTTCCCAGTGTAAGAATTGGCTTTTGTAGTCTGGTCTGCCCTGTTCCCATGATGCACTGGGCCAGGGACAGACTAATTTGCATACAGCCGGGTTCTGAAACTGGGATGGTGCAATGAGCTAAAAAACGGTGTTGGATCTAGCCCTGATCTCTTGACTGGGTGAGAGTATTCTGCTTAATTCAGAGACTCTGTCCATCACCACCCCTTGTTGTAAATATTTTTGTCCACCCTAATCGTGGAAGGGTATACTCAGATGTGAGTCCCTTGCTCATTGCACCATCAGGATTCAAGCAAGCCGGGCCGAAGACGGCTGAAATGCCAGAAACAGGTCCCCGGAAGCTTGTTTCCTTCCCAGTGTAAGAATTGGCTTTTGTAGTCTGGTCTGCCCTGTTCCCATGATGCACTGGGCCAGGGACAGACTAATTTGCATACAGCCGGGTTCTGAAACTGGGATGGTGCAATGAGCTAAAAAACGGTGTTGGATCTAGCCCTGATCTCTTGACTGGGTGAGAGTATTCTGCTTAATTCAGAGACTCTGTCCATCACCACCCCTTGTTGTAAATATTTTTGTCCACCCTAAGCGTGGAAGGGTATACTCAGATGTGAGTCCCTTGCTCATTGCACCATCAGGATTCAAGCAAGCCGGGCCGAAGACGGCTGAAATGCCAGAAACCGGTCCCCGGAAGCTTGTTTCCTTCCCAGTGTAAGAATTGGCTTTTGTAGTCTGGTCTGCCCTGTTCCCATGATGCACTGGGCCAGGGACAGACTAATTTGCATGCAGCCGGGTTCTGAAACTGGGATGGTGCAATGAGCTAAAAAACGGTGTTGGATCTAGCCCTGATCTCTTGACTGGGTGAGAGTATTCTGCTTAATTCAGAGACTCTGTCCATCACCACCCCTTGTTGTAAATATTTTTGTCCACCCTAAGCGTGGAAGGGTATACTCAGATGTGAGTCCCTTGCTCATTGCACCATCAGGATTCAAGCAAGCCGGGCCGAAGACAGCTGAAATGCCAGAAACCGGTCCCCGGAAGCTTGTTTCCTTCCCAGTGTAAGAATTGGCTTTTGTAGTCTGGTCTGCCCTGTTCCCATGATGCACTGGGCCAGGGACAGACTAATTTGCATACAGCCGGGTTCTGAAACTGGGATGGTGCAATGAGCTAAAAAACAGTGTTGGATCTAGCCCTGATCTCTTGACTGGGTGAGAGTATTCTGCTTAATTCAGAGACTCTGTCCATCACCACCCCTTGTTGTAAATATTTTTGTCCACCCTAAGCGTGGAAGGGTATACTCAGATGTGAGTCCCTTGCTCATTGCACCATCAGGATTCAAGCAAGCCGGGCCGAAGACGGCTGAAATGCCAGAAACCGGTCCCCGGAAGCTTGTTTCCTTCCCAGTGTAAGAATTGGCTTTTGTAGTCTGGTCTGCCCTGTTCCCATGATGCACTGGGCCAGGGACAGACTAATTTGCATACAGCCAGGTTCTGAAACTGGGATGGTGCAATGAGCTAAAAAACGGTGTTGGATCTAGCCCTGATCTCTTGACTGGGTGAGAGTATTCTGCTTAATTCAGAGACTCTGTCCATCACCACCCCTTGTTGTAAATATTTTTGTCCACCCTAAGCGTGGAAGGGTATACTCAGATGTGAGTCCCTTGCTCATTGCACCATCAGGATTCAAGCAAGCCGGGCCGAAGACGGCTGAAATGCCAGAAACCGGTCCCCGGAAGCTTGTTTCCTTCCCAGTGTAAGAATTGGCTATTGTAGTCTGGTCTGCCCTGTTCCCATGATGCACTGGGCCAGGGACAGACTAATTTGCATACAGCCAGGTTCTGAAACTGGGATGGTGCAATGAGCTAAAAAACGGTGTTGGATCTAGCCCTGATCTCTTGACTGGGTGAGAGTATTCTGCTTAATTCAGAGACTCTGTCCATCACCACCCCTTGTTGTAAATATTTTTGTCCACCCCAAGCGTGGAAGGGTATACTCAGATGTGAGTCCCTTGCTCATTGCACCATCAGGATTCAAGCAAGCCGGGCCGAAGACGGCTGAAATGCCAGAAACCGGTCCCCGGAAGCTTGTTTCCTTCCCAGTGTAAGAATTGGCTTTTGTAGTCTGGTCTGCCCTGTTCCCGTGATGCACTGGGCCAGGGACAGACTAATTTGCATACAGCCGGGTTCTGAAACTGGGATGGTGCAATGAGCTAAAAAACGGTGTTGGATCTAGCCCTGATCTCTTGACTGGGTGAGAGTATTCTGCTTAATTCAGAGACTCTGTCCATCACCACCCCTTGTTGTAAATATTTTTGTCCACCCTAAGCGTGGAAGGGTATACTCAGATGTGAGTCCCTTGCTCATTGCACCATCAGGATTCAAGCAAGCCGGGCCGAAGACGGCTGAAATGCCAGAAACCGGTCCCCGGAAGCTTGTTTCCTTCCAAGTGTAAGAATTGGCTTTTGTAGTCTGGTCTGCCCTGTTCCCATGATGCACTGGGCCAGGGACAGACTAATTTGCATACAGCCGGGTTCTGAAACTGGGATGGTGCAATGAGCTATAAAACGGTGTTGGATCTAGCCCTGATCTCTTGACTGGGTGAGAGTATTCTGCTTAATTCAGAGACTCTGTCCATCACCACCCCTTGTTGTAAATATTTTTGTCCACCCTAAGCGTGGAAGGGTATACTCAGATGTGAGTCCCTTGCTCATTGCACCATCAGGATTCAAGCAAGCCGGGCCGAAGACGGCTGAAATGCCAGAAACCGGTCCCCGGAAGCTTGTTTCCTTCCCAGTGTAAGAATTGGCTTTTGTAGTCTGGTCTGCCCTGTTCCCATGATGCACTGGGCCAGGGACAGACTAATTTGCATACAGCCGGGTTCTGAAACTGGGATGGTGCAATGAGCTAAAAAACGGTGTTGGATCTAGCCCTGATCTCTTGACTGGGTGAGAGTATTCTGCTTAATTTATAGACTCTGTCCATCACCACCCCTTGTTGTAAATATTTTTGTCCACCCTAAGCGTGGAAGGGTATACTCAGATGTGAGTCCCTTGCTCATTGCACCATCAGGATTCAAGCAAGCCGGGCCGAAGACGGCTGAAATGCCAGAAACCGGTCCCCGGAAGCTTGTTTCCTTCCCAGTGTAAGAATTGGCTATTGTAGTCTGGTCTGCCCTGTTCCCATGATGCACTGGGCCAGGGACAGACTAATTTGCATACAGCCAGGTTCTGAAACTGGGATGGTGCAATGAGCTAAAAAACGGTGTTGGATCTAGCCCTGATCTCTTGACTGGGTGAGAGTATTCTGCTTAATTCAGAGACTCTGTCCATCACCACCCCTTGTTGTAAATATTTTTGTCCACCCTAAGCGTGGAAGGGTATACTCAGATGTGAGTCCCTTGCTCATTGCACCATCAGGATTCAAGCAAGCCGGGCCGAAGACGGCTGAAATGCCAGAAACCGGTCCCCGGAAGCTTGTTTCCTTCCCAGTGTAAGAATTGGCTTTTGTAGTCTGGTCTGCCCTGTTCCCATGATGCACTGGGCCAGGGACAGACTAATTTGCATACAGCCAGGTTCTGAAACTGGGATGGTGCAATGAGCTAAAAAACAGGGTTGGATCTAGCCCTGATCTCTTGACTGGGTGAGAGTATTCTGCTTAATTCAGAGACTCTGTCAATCACCACCCCTTGTTGTAAATATTTTTGTCCACCCTAAGCGTGGAAGGGTATACTCAAATGTGAGTCCCTTGCTCATTGCACCATCAGGATTCAAGCAAGCCGGGCCGAAGACGGCTGAAATGCCAGAAACCGGTCCCCGGAAGCTTGTTTCCTTCCCAGTGTAAGAATTGGCTTTTGTAGTCTGGTCTGCCCTGTTCCCATGATGCACTGGGCCAGGGACAGACTAATTTGCATACAGCCTGGTTCTGAAACTGGGATGGTGCAATGAGCTAAAAAACGGTGTTGGATCTAACCCTGATCTCTTGACTGGGTGAGAGTATTCTGCTTAATTCAGAGACTCTGTCCATCACCACCCCTTGGTGTAAATATTTTTGTCCACCCTAAGCGTGGAAGGGTATACTCAGATATGAGTCCCTTGCTCATTGCACCATCAGGATTCAAGCAAGCCGGGCCGAAGACGGCTGAAATGCCAGAAACCGGTCCCCGGAAGCTTGTTTCCTTCCCAGTGTAAGAATTGGCTTTTGTAGTTTGGTTTGCCCTGTTCCCATCATGCACTGGGACAGGAACAGACTAATTTGCATACAGCCAGGTTCTGAAACTGGGATGGTGCAATGAGCTAAAAAACGGTGTTGGATCTAGCCCTGATCTTTTGACTGGGTGAGAGTATTCTGCTTAATTCAGAGACTCTGTCCCTCACCACCCCTTGTTGTAAATATTTTTGTCCACCCTAAGCGTGGAAGGGTATACTCAGACATGAGTCACTTGCTCATTGCACCATCAGGATTCAAGCAAGCCGGGCCGAAGACGGCTGAAATGCCAGAAACCGGTCCCCGGAAGCTTGTTTCCTTCCCAGTGTAAGAATTGGCTTTTGTAGTCTGGTCTGCCCTGTTCCCATGATGCACTGGGCCAGGGACAGACTAACTTGCATACAGCCAGGTTCTGAAACTGGGATGGTGCAATGAGCTAAAAAACGGTGTTGGATCTAGCCCTGATCTCTTCACTGGGTGAGAGTATTCTGCTTAATTCAGAGACTCTGTCAATCACCACCCCTTGTTGTAAATATTTTTGTCCACCCTAAGCGTGGAAGGGTATACTCAGATGTGAGTCCCTTGCTCATTGCACCATCAGGATTCAAGCAAGCCGGGCCGAAGACGGCTGAAATGCCAGAAACCGGTCCCCGGAAGCTTGTTTCCTTCCCAGTGTAAGAATTGGCTTTTGTAGTCTGGTCTGCCCTGTTCCCATGATGCACTGGGCCAGGGACAGACTAATTTGCATACAGCCGGGTTCTGAAACTGGGATGGTGCAATGAGCTAAAAAACGGTGTTGGATCTAGCCCTGATCTCTTGACTGGGTGAGAGTATTCTGCTTAATTCAGAGACTCTGTCCATCACCACCCCTTGTTGTAAATATTTTTGTCCACCCTAAGCGTGGAAGGGTATACTCAGATGTGAGTCCCTTGCTCATTGCACCATCAGGATTCAAGCAAGCCGGGCCGAAGACGGCTGAAATGCCAGAAACCGGTCCCCGGAAGCTTGTTTCCTTCCCAGTGTAAGAATTGGCTTTTGTAGTCTGGTCTGCCCTGTTCCCATGATGCACTGGGCCAGGGACAGACTAATTTGCATACAGCCGGGTTCTGAAACTGGGATGGTGCAATGAGCTAAAAAACGGTGTTGGATCTAGCCCTGATCTCTTGACTGGGTGAGAGTATTCTGCTTAATTCAGAGACTCTGTCCATCACCACCCCTTGTTGTAAATATTTTTGTCCACCCTAAGCGTGGAAGGGTATACTCAGATGTGAGTCCCTTGCTCATTGCACCATCAGGATTCAAGCAAGCCGGGCCGAAGACGGCTGAAATGCCAGAAACCGGTCCCCGGAAGCTTGTTTCCTTCCCAGTGTAAGAATTGGCTATTGTAGTCTGGTCTGCCCTGTTCCCATGATGCACTGGTCCAGGGACAGACTAATTTGCATACAGCCAGGTTCTGAAACTGGGATGGTGCAATGAGCTAAAAAACGGTGTTGGATCTAGCCCTGATCTCTTGACTGGGTGAGAGTATTCTGCTTAATTCAGAGACTCTGTCCATCACCACCCCTTGTTGTAAATATTTTTGTCCACCCTAAGCGTGGAAGGGTATACTCAGATGTGAGTCCCTTGCTCATTGCACCATCAGGATTCAAGCAAGCCGGGCCGAAGATGGCTGAAATGCCAGAAACCGGTCCCCGGAAGCTTGTTTCCTTCCCCGTGTAAGAATTGGCTTTTGTAGTCTGGTCTGCCCTGTTCCCATGATGCACTGGTCCAGGGACAGACTAATTTGCATACAGCCAGGTTCTGAAACTGGGATGGTGCAATGAGCTAAAAAACGGTGTTGGATCTAACCCTGATCTCTTGACTGGGTGAGAGTATTCTGCTTAATTCAGAGACTCTGTCCATCACCACCCCTTGTTGTAAATATTTTTGTCCACCCTAAGCGTGGAAGGGTATACTCAGATGTGAGTCCCTTGCTCATTGCACCATCAGGATTCAAGCAAGCCGGGCCGAAGACGGCTGAAATGCCAGAAACCGGTCCCCGGAAGCTTGTTTCCTTCCCAGTGTAAGAATTGGCTTTTGTAGTCTGGTCTGCCCTGTTCCCATGATGCACTGGGCCAGGGACAGACTAATTTGCATACAGCCAGGTTCTGAAACTGGGATGGTGCAATGAGCTAAAAAACGGTGTTGGATCTAACCCTGATCTCTTGACTGGGTGAGAGTATTCTGCTTAATTCAGAGACTCTGTCCATCACCACCCCTTGTTGTAAATATTTTTTTCCACCCTAAGCGTGGAAGGGTATACTCAGATGTGAGTCCCTTGCTCATTGCACCATCAGGATTCAAGCAAGCCGGGCCGAAGACGGCTGAAATGCCAGAAACCGGTCCCCGGAAGCTTGTTTCCTTCCCAGTGTAAGAATTGGCTTTTGTAGTCTGGTCTGCCCTGTTCCCATGATGCACTGGGCCAGGGACAGACTAATTTGCATACAGCCAGGTTCTGAAACTGGGATGGTGCAATGAGCTAAAAAACGGTGTTGGATCTAGCCCTGATCTTTTGACTGGGTGAGAGTATTCTGCTTAATTCAGAGACTCTGTCCATCACCACCCCTTGTTGTAAATATTTTTGTCCACCCTAAGCGTGGAAGGGTATACTCAGATGTGAGTCCCTTGCTCATTGCACCATCAGGATTCAAGCAAGCCGGGCCGAAGACGGCTGAAAACCCGAAACCGGTCCCCGGAAGCTTGTTTCCTTCCCAGTGTAAGAATTGGCTTTTGTAGTCTGGTCTGCCCTGTTCCCATGATGCACTGGGCCAGGGACAGACTAATTTGCATACAGCCAGGTTCTGAAACTGGGATGGAGCAATGAGCTAAAAAACGGTGTTGGATCTAGCCCTGATCTCTTGACTGGGTGAGAGTATTCTGCTTAATTCAGAGACTCTGTCCATCACCACCCCTTGTTGTAAATATTTTTGTCCACCCTAAGCGTGGAAGGGTATACTCAGATGTGAGTCCCTTGCTCATTGCACCATCAGGATTCAAGCAAGCCGGGCCGAAGACGGCTGAAATGCCAGAAACCGGTCCCCGGAAGCTTGTTTCCTTCCCAGTGTAAGAATTGGCTTTTGTAGTCTGCTCTGCCCTGGTCCCATGATGCACTGGGCCAGGGACAGACTAATTTGCATACAGCCAGGTTCTGAAACTGGGATGGTGCAATGAGCTAAAAAACAGTGTTGGATCTAGCCCTGATCTCTTGACTGGGTGAGAGTATTCTGCTTAATTCAGAGACTCTGTCCATCACCACCCCTTGTTGTAAATATTTTTGTCCACCCTAAGCGTGGAAGGGTATACTCAGATGTGAGTCCCTTGCTCATTGCACCATCAGGATTCAAGCAAGCCGGGCCGAAGACGGCTGAAATGCCAGAAACCGGTCCCCGGAAGCTTGTTTCCTTCCCAGTGTAAGAATTGGCTTTTGTAGTCTGGTCTGCCCTGTTCCCATGATGCACTGGGCCAGGGACAGACTAATTTGCATACAGCCAGGTTCTGAAACTGGGATGGTGCAATGAGCTAAAAAACGGTGTTGGATCTAGCCCTGATCTCGTGACTGGGTGAGAGTATTCTGCTTAATTCAGAGACTCTGTCCATCACCACCCCTTGTTGTAAATATTTTTGTCCACCCTAAGCGTGGAAGGGTATACTCAGATGTGAGTCCCTTGCTCATTGCACCATCAGGATTCAAGCAAGCCGGGCCGAAGACGACTGAAATGCCAGAAACCGGTCCCCGGAAGCTTGTTTCCTTCCCAGTGTAAGAATTGGCTTTTGTAGTCTGGTCTGCTCTGTTCCCATGATGCACTGGGCCAGGGACAGACTAATTTGCATACAGCCAGGTTCTGAAACTGGGATGGTGCAATGAGCTAAAAAACGGTGTTGGATCTAGCCCTGATCTCTTGACTGGGTGAGAGTATTCTGCTTAATTCAGAGACTCTGTCCATCACCACCCCTTGTTGTAAATATTTTTGTCCACCCTAAGCGTGGAAGGGTATACTCAGATGTGAGTCCCTTGCTCATTGCACCATCAGGATTCAAGCAAGCCGGGCCGAAGACGGCTGAAATGCCAGAAACCGGTCCCCGGAAGCTTGTTTCCTTCCCAGTGTAAGAATTGGCTTTTGTAGTCTGGTCTGCCCTGTTCCCATGATGCACTGGGCCAGGGACAGACTAATTTGCATACAGCCAGGTTCTGAAACTGGGATGGTGCAATGAGCTAAAAAACGGTGTTGGATCTAGCCCTGATCTCTTGACTGGGTGAGAGTATTCTGCTTAATTCAGAGACTCTGTCCATCACCACCCCTTGTTGTAAATATTTTTGTCCACCCTAAGCGTGGAAGGGTATACTCAGATGTGAGTCCCTTGCTCATTGCACCATCAGGATTCAAGCAAGCCGGGCCGAAGACGGCTGAAATGCCAGAAACCGGTCCCCGGAAGCTTGTTTCCTTCCCAGTGTAAGAATTGGCTTTTGTAGTCTGGTCTGCCCTGTTTCCATGATGCACTGGGCCAGGGACAGACTAATTTGCATACAGCCAGGTTCTGAAACTGGGATGGTGCAATGAGCTAAAAAACGGTGTTGGATCTAGCCCTGATCTCTTGACTGGGTGAGAGTATTCTGCTTAATTCAGAGACTCTGTCCATCACCACCCCTGTTTGTAAATATTTTTGTCCACCCTAAGCGTGGAAGGGTATACTCAGATAATAATAATAATAATACTAGTATTTATAAAGCGCGAACAGCTGCCTCAACTAGGAGGCGTCCCGGCGCTGTGAGAGCTTAGCAAGAAAATTAGCTGGGAGTCTGCAGCCTAGAGAGGCACCGAGAACAGCCATGACTTAAGCTGTCTCCTAAAACTTGTTTCTGATTGGGCCTTTCGCAGCTCAGGAGGTAGGGAATTCCAAAGACGGGTCACATTGGCTGAAAAGGTCCGACCGCCCAGTCTAGCTCTTTTGACTCGTGGCACACTCAGTAGCACCTGATCATTTGAGCGAAGACAGCGAGACTGTGTATATCTAGGCAGACGGGTTCTCAAATAATTAGGACATGTGCCGTGGAGGGACCTATGAGCCAGAGTAAGAGTTTTAAATTTTATTCTACTGGCAATCGGGAGCCAGTGTAAGGCCCGAAGATGGGGGGAGATGTGCTCCTTAAAAGGAACATGCTTAAATAGCCTGGCTGCCGCGTTTTGCACCGTTTGCAGCCTTTGGACCAAGTACTTCGGGAGACCGCTATACAGGCCATTAGCATAATCCAATCTCGAAGTGATGGTGGCATGGATCACGGTTTTCCGGCAAGACTCAGGCAAAAGTTTCAGGACAGGGCGGAGATTCCTCATTTTGCTCAGGCAGCAACCTGTAACCTGATGGATCTGGGGCCCAAAGGAGAGATTTTCGTCCCACTTGACCCCCAGATTTTTTACCCCCTGGGAGGGGGAGGGTGGAGTACCCATCTCAGTCGGCCACCAAAGCTCAGCTGAAGGGTGACTGCCTTTACCAAAGAAGATCACTTCCTTTTTTCCCGGATTCAGTTTCAGCTTGTTAGTATTCATCCAGGAAGCCACATCCTGAAGGCACCCCTTAAAGTTTGCAAAAGCCGCCTCTGTAACCTCAGAGTAGGGAAAAACCAACTGGGTGTCATCAGCATAAGATATTGCGGTGACTCCCCAGTTGGCAATGAGGGAAAAAAGAGGGGCAAGATAAACGTTAAACAAAAGGGGGCTAAGGGCAGATCCCTGCGGGACCCCGCATCGCAGCAGCTTACGCTTTGAGTCACAGGTGCCTAAGGTGACCCTCTGCGTTCGGTTTAACAAGTAAGACTGCATCCAACCGAGTGCCTGATCTTGTAGGCCAATGTCTGCCAGACGTTGGATCATTCTAACATGATCCACCGTATCAAACGCGGCCGAGAGATCCAGGAGCATCAGCATAGCTGAGTCTCCTGAATCTAACGACCACCTCAGAGAATCAGCCACCTCAATCAGCGCCGTCTCCGTGCTGAAGCCGGGTCTAAACCCAGACTGAGTCTCATGAAGGATGCTATTAGACTCGACATGAGCATTCAGCTGGTGATGGATTAGTTTTTCCATCATTTTCCCGGGCACTGCCAGCAGAGAGATAGGACGGAGATTAGTTAAATCCTCCGCATCCCCGTTTGGCTTCTTCTTTAGTGGAAGGAGCGTTGCATGCTTCCAACTCTCTGGAAATTCCCCAGTATCTATGGAAGTATTCCAGATATGTTGGAGCATAGGTGCGATAGCGTCCGCTAAAGGTGCCCACAGTTTAGGTGGACAAGGGTCCTCTGGGGAGCCTGACTTACACCGAATAATCTCTTGCCTTGCCTCATCTAGTGGGATAAGTTGAAATTTCCTCAAGGGGACTGGGGACCGACCCCCATTCTCTCTGTCCTCCCTGGCCGTATGTTTATGCGGGCCAAAGGAGTCATAGACCATCTGTATTTTATTGTCAAAGTAGATCGAGATCTTATCACAGAGTGCTATAGATGGGGGGATATCCCTTTCAATGCAATGGGGCTTCAAAAAGGATTTAACCAATTTAAACACTTCTTTGCTGGGATTCTCCGCCTGTAGAACCATGGAGGCATAATAGCTCTTTTTTTCTTTCCTGATATGCTTATGAAACAGCTTGGTGGCCTCTCTAAATTGTATTTTTGCTAGGGGGCAGTAATGTAGTCTCCATAGTCTTTCTAGTTTCTTACAGGCTCTTTTTTCCACTCTTAGAGCATCAGAGAACGATGGGGCTGTGGGAGAAGTTCTCTGCGCTGTCACCCTTTTTGCTGGCGCTACCGTCTCTACCATGTTGCTAATCCAGTTATGTAGTGCCTGGGCATCCACGCTAGCATTCATGGTACGCTTAGGCGGGTCATGGAACAGGAATTGATTCATGATGACCGGAGTGAGATTTTTCCACTGCCTCTTCATGAAAGAGTGTTTACTGTTTCTAGGTTCTACACTATTTAATGCTAGTGTGAATGGTATCAGCCAGTGATCTGACCATGCTACTGGGAGTGCCTCCTCCACTACTATGCTTTCAAGTGTGGAGAAAATTAAATCCAGCGTGTGTCCAGATCTATGTGTGGGACCTTTGTTATGGAGCATCAAATTTGCAGCACTCATTGCTGCCATCAGGTGCTCTGCCGCTGTATTGCCATCCCTATCCATGTGGACATTAAAATCACCCACAACTAGGAAGTGCTCATGCTTCAGCGCGTTCAGTGTAATCACGTCTATAAGATGAGCTGTGCTACTTTCCGCACAGTCCGGGGGGCGATAAACCACCATCCCAGCAATGGCTAGTTGGGGGTTTAAGAGAAGGCAGAAGTATAGGCATTCCATACCTGGGATTGCAACTGATGCTGCGGAAGAGATGGAGAAGCAGTCTTTACAAATTACTGCCACCCCACCTCCGCGCCTGCCATCCTCGCGATTCGACATGCACATGGAAAAGCCCGCCGGTACAGCTAAACTGATGGCTGTCATATTATGCTCATTTAACCAAGTTTCAGTTAAAAACAATACGTCCCAGGCCTGGCTCTCCAGGAGCAGCCAGATGTCCGTGCTGTGTTGGGATAATGATCTACAGTTCACAAGTCCCGCTCTGAAACCTCTAGTTACTTGGGCTGAAGCCACCCCTGGAGTAGGTTTAGGAGGAGAAGCGGCCCTGACCCACGCACTACCGCATTCTGAGCAAGTCAGTGGGAGCGTGGCCTCCATAAGAGAGTGAGATGTGCAAGGCCCCCTGCGATTAAAGGCCATTAGCTCTTGCCTCGACCAAACAGTCCTGCCGGGATCCAACCCCGCTGGGGCAGCATGCTTGGCCTTGGCCGCAATCCGGCCGCGGACGGGCGCAGACGGGCTGGACTTAGGCGCGACTTCGGCGCGCCATCGTCGCGCCCGCTGCGCTCGTCCGCTGCGCGGCCGGAAGCACATTGCCTTTAGTAGGGGTCTAGCCCAGAAGTGATACTAGCTGGGGGAGGAGTCGCGTCCCTCCGCTCAAGCGGCACACAAAAGCCGTGGCGGAACGGGGACGGACCGGGACACAGCAAGGGGTAAGGTCTAACAGCCCAACAATGTCTGTATCCCCCAAGACAGTTCTAACTCCCACCAGCAGTACGATTAAAAAATTATGACACGCTTCAGCAGCGCTAAAATAAACAAAGACAGTTTTTAAAATTTGCAAGTTTCTCTAAACACACCGCCCAGCGCCTTACTCGCGCTGCTCTCACCGAGCGCGGCGGGATCAGGTGCGGCTTATCTACCTGAATGTTAGCTGGGGGAGGAGTCGCGTCCCTCCGCTCAAGCGGCACACAAAAGCCGTGGCGGAACGGGGACGGACCGGGACACAGCAAGGGGTAAGGTCTAACAGCCCAACAATGTCTGCATCCCCCAAGACAGTTCTAGCTCCCACCAGCAGTACGATTAAAAAATTATGACACGCTTCAGCAGCGCTAAAATAAACAAAGACAGTTTTTAAAATTTGCACTTTTCTCTAAACACACCGCCCAGCGCCTTACTCGCGCTGCTCTCACCAAGCGCGGCGGGATCAGGTGCGGCTTATCTACCTGAATGTTAGCTGGGGGAGGAGTCGCGTCCCTCCGCTCAAGCGGCACACAAAAGCCGTGGCGGAACGGGGACGGACCGGGACACAGCAAGGGGTAAGGTCTAACAGCCCAACAATGTCTGCATCCCCCAAGACAGTTCTAGCTCCCACCAGCAGTACGATTAAAAAATTATGACACGCTTCAGCAGCGCTAAAATAAACAAAGACAGTTTTTAAAATTTGCACGTTTCTCTAAACACACCGCCCAGCGCCTTACTCGCGCTGCTCTCACCCTGTGTGGGATGTGAGTCCCTTGCTCATTGCACCATCAGGATTCAAGCAAGCCGGGCCGAAGACGGCTGAAATGCCAGAAACCGGTCCCCGGAAGCTTGTTTCCTTCCCAGTGTAAGAATTGGCTTTTGTAGTCTGGTCTGCCCTGTTCCCATGATGCACTGGGCCAGGGACAGACTAATTTGCATACAGCCAGGTTCTGAAACTGGGATGGTGCAATGAGCTAAAAAACGGTGTTGGATCTAGCCCTGATCTCTTGACTGGGTGAGAGTATTCTGCTTAATTCAGAGACTCTGTCCATCACCACCCCTTGTTGTAAATATTTTTGTCCACCCTAAGCGTGGAAGGGTATACTCAGATGTGAGTCCCTTGCTCATTGCACCATCAGGATTCAAGCAAGCCGGGCCGAAGACGGCTAAAATGCCAGAAACCGGTCCCCGGAAGCTTGTTTCCTTCCCAGTGTAAGAATTGGCTTTTGTAGTCTGGTCTGCCCTGTTCCCATGATGCACTGGGCCAGGGACAGACTAATTTGCATACAGCCAGGTTCTGAAACTGGGATGGTGCAATGAGCTAAAAAACGGTGTTGGATCTAGCCCTGATCTCTTGACTGGGTGAGAGTATTCTGCTTAATTCAGAGACTCTGTCCATCACCACCCCTTGTTGTAAATATTTTTGTCCACCCTAAGCGTGGAAGGGTATACTCAGATGTGAGTCCCTTGCTCATTGCACCATCAGGATTCAAGCAAGCCGGGCCGAAGACGGCTGAAATGCCAGAAACCGGTCCCCGGAAGCTTGTTTCCTTCCCAGTGTAAGAATTGGCTTTTGTAGTCTGGTCTGCCCTGTTCCCATGATGCACTGGGCCAGGGACAGACTAATTTGCATACAGCCAGGTTCTGAAACTGGGATGGTGCAATGAGCTAAAAAACGGTGTTGGATCTAGCCCTGATCTCTTGACTGGGTGAGAGTATTCTGCTTAATTCAGAGACTCTGTCCATCACCACCCCTTGTTGTAAATATTTTTGTCCACCCTAAGCGTGGAAGGGTATACTCAGATGTGAGTCCCTTGCTCATTGCACCATCAGGATTCATGCAAGCCGGGCCGAAGACGGCTGAAATGCCAGAAACTGGTCCCCGGAAGCTTGTTTCCTTCCCAGTGTAAGAATTGGCTTTTGTAGTCTGGTCTGCCCTGTTCCCATGATGCACTGGGCCAGGGACAGACTAATTTGCATACAGCCAGGTTCTGAAACTGGGATGGTGCAATGAGCTAAAAAACGGTGTTGGATCTAGCCCTGATCTCTTGACTGGGTGAGAGTATTCTGCTTAATTCAGAGACTCTGTCCATCACCACCCCTTGTTGTAAATATTTTTGTCCACCCTAAGCGTGGAAGGGTATACTCAGATGTGAGTCCCTTGCTCATTACACCATCAGGATTCAAGCAAGCCGGGCCGAAGACGGCTGAAATGCCAGAAACCGGTCCCCGGAAGCTTGTTTCCTTCCCAGTGTAAGAATTGGCTTTTGTAGTCTGGTCTGCCCTGTTCCCATGATGCACTGGGCCAGGGACAGACTAATTTGCATACAGCCAGGTTCTGAAACTGGGATGGTGCAATGAGCTAAAAAACGGTGTTGGATCTAGCCCTGATCTCTTGACTGGGTGAGAGTATTCTGCTTAATTTAGAGACTCTGTCCATCACCACCCCTTGTTGTAAATATTTTTGTCCACCCTAAGCGTGGAAGGGTATACTCAGATGTGAGTCCCTTGCTCATTGCACCATCAGGATTCAAGCAAGCCGGGCCGAAGACGGCTGAAATGCCAGAAACCGGTCCCCGGAAGCTTGTTTCCTTCCCAGTGTAAGAATTGGCTTTTGTAGTCTGGTCTGCCCTGTTCCCATGATGCACTGGGCCAGGGACAGACTAATTTGCATACAGCCAGGTTCTGAAACTGGGATGGTGCAATGAGCTAAAAAACGATGTTGGATCTAGCCCTGATCTCTTGACTGGGTGAGAGTATTCTGCTTAATTCAGAGACTCTGTCCATCACCACCCCTTGTTGTAAATACATGTTCTTAGTGGCATTAATAATACTTGATTATTGATTGAGCTACAGTCAGATTTGTGTACATATAAAATGTGTGAGAAGCGTAGTGTGCTTGTTATACACCAATAGAAGTGGGAATTATACTTTATCAATGAGTTTCTTTTTCCAATTAAAAGGTGCTAAATATCACTCTTCCCTTTGGGTAGGGTTATCAATATGTGAATGAGTCATCCAGTGTTGATCCTGTTAAGTCAGGATGTTGCACATGCGCAAGGCATGAGAATGTGGTGTGCTTGATATACATTAACAGAAGTGGTACTTGCGCTATATAAATGAGTCTCTCTTGGAAATATAACGTTCCCTGATCCAAAACCACTCTTTCTGATTTTTAGATGTAATTGGGGGTACTATACCAACCACCGTTAAGACGTTTAAATTATGAAGACATTTAACACAGGAGAACATCTTATACAACTTTCGGACAACGTATTCATGGACTGTCCAAGTGAGTGATATCTGTATACCGTTTACTTCTGTAATGACTACTGTATAGCAGGGGGGCTTGGTACTAAGCACTGTGTAGGATAGGCCTAAATCTTATCATAAATATTCCATTAGAATACATTTACAAGGCATGGAGATTGGACTTAAATACATAGGCACTAAAGCTTGCCAACTGATATCTCTTTTATGTGCTGTGTTTTTAAAGGGTGTATAGAACTAGGGAGTCTTGTAGTGTGTTTTCTTCATTATGAGTCAAATAAATATTTGTGTATATATCAGTCTTTTTGTATTGATGACCATTGTTTGAACACATATGTTAAATATTGTTGATGTCATCTGTTTTTAACTTACAGCCCTGATGAAGTCCTAAGGGATGAAATGCATTGGCTGGGCTGATTGAAATTTGTTTGATATAAAGATTCAATAAAGTTGTTTTTTAACTCATATGCCAGACTCCAAAAGATTTGATTTCCGCTGAACTGTCTTTATGGGATACTCATGGACATCGTAATATATGGAACTTTTCTAATGCTTAAAATAGTGTGATATGCTTGATATACTGTACACTCCTTTTCAGTTGTATTTGCTAAACTGTGAATATTAAGAACTCCATAGGGTTAGATTACATGCACTTTATACTGTTGCAAAATAACTGCAAATGTTCTTTTGCATGATTTGGCTGTTGGTATTAAAGGGAATGAAACAAACATGGATTTGTGTACCTGCGTTAAAACAGAGCCACCTGTTTACTCATTATTTGCTATGTTTTCACAGTTAAAACAGGCATTGGCCCAGCCAATAGGTCTCCCTATGTGAATTCCATTGACTTTGTCAAATTTGTTTTACCTATTGCAGAACAGTCGAGCTGCTGTGCAATATAACTTAAAGGGGAAAAAAGTGCTATCACACGGGCAATGGACTAAACCTTTTACTCATCGTGGCATGGAGGTTTTTTACTATTTGCTTCCTTCCCCTCCAGCTACTCTCAACAAATAACAGTCACATCCCAAAGACAAAGAAATAATAGGGTGAAATGTGTCAGTCAAATAAACATGTTTGAGAGGTGTATAATTTTGTTGGCAAGTCACATTTAAAGTGGCACTGCCTATAAAATTATTTACATAACCCGAAGATTTTGTTAGAGGATAGTGACATGTTTTAATTGTAAACATTGGCAAAGTCAATAGGTCTCGGCAATGCCCAAGCTATTGGCCTTCTCAATGTGAATGTCTTTTAGTTGTGTTGTCTAGCAGCACATCTGCTGTTCAGCATGACTGAAAGTCACTGAAAGCCCAGAATCACAGGATGTTGAGCTGACTATAAGTCTCTTCATTCCCTTGTTGAGTTCATTGTCCTGTCCCTCCTAACACAAAAAATCCATATGGCGTGGCCTGTGCTGGCTGCATCATAGCACTTTTTTCAGCCACTTTAATCCATGCTGAACAGGAGTTGTGCTGCTATACAACATGGCTAAAAAACATTCATATTAACAAGGCCAATAGCTCATGCATTGCGGAGAGCTATTGGCTTTGCAAATGCATGTTCAGTGTTGATGGGGTCTTGCTGAACAAATTTGAATGTGATAGAGAGAAACAGTTGAGGAGCTTTGAAGTGAAGCAAGGATGTGGCGTAACAGTAAGAGCTGCTGACAGGGCAAGTGGGGAAGCAGGTTCGGATCTTGGGGTCGGCTAAACATTTTAGATTCTGTGCAAATAACTTCCACTTCCCCTCTATGTACAACAATGAATGTGTAATGTAACAGGTGAGTGCATGAAGTGCTCCAATACCATTGGCTGGTATTAGCACTATGGCAAGACGAAGAACAGAATGAGCACTCCAATACCATTGGATCATACAAAAAAAAACAAATAAAAGCAGCAGCAATGAGGGAGGTAGTGGGGTACAGGTCAAGCAGGGAAGAAGGAGAGGATAGCTAAGTGGGCAAGCAATGAAGGTAGAGGGCGGGAGGAAGCAACAATAAAGGAGTAAAAAAATAATTTTATTGAAGCCGGATCAGCAACAAAAAATATTATGTCACTGTGGAATTTAAATGGTAAGTTTTTAAAGCACTCCAATACCATGGGTTCATATTCACACTAAGGCAAGAGGAAGGATGGAGCGAGCGCTCCGATACCATAAGATTGTGCACAAAAAGAATAAGCAAGTGCAGTTTGTGTTTTAACAACTTTTTAAGGAATGCATTTGTTTATGTACGAGCCCATGCATTTTAGTCGTATGTGTGTATATGTACAAGGGAGAGGGTATGAAAACACAAGTACTCCTATAGAGTACTCAAAGACAAAGAAAAAAAAGCTGTGCAAACCAGGGGCAGTGTAAGGAGACATTGATTTGGACCATGCTCTATGTGAGAGCCAGACACAAGAAGGGCATGACGCTCGCAAGCTATGACAAATTGCATAAAAAAAATTAGAGCGACGTTGAAGTTTACCAATGGAAGGAGATGGGTGGCCTGTAAACCCACAGAGAGAACACAACATGTCTCTTTGAGACCTAAAAACAACCTAAAAGCAATAGGTTTCGCATAGGCGAAACCTAGTGGCTGTGCCAATACTTCTTGCTTTTAGAAATGGGGAGATTAAGTGGTCATTTGTAATCACAAAATGTGGAACTGAGGCCGAGGCTAGGGAGATGATATGGTGTCCTTTGGGGAGAGGATGTGGTGTAAGGGCCAGAGCTACCGACTATGGAGCTGGTAAACTTTTGGTGCTGACTTAATATCTTTGATTTTGGCAAATCACCTAATCTCGCAGTGCCTACAAAAATGATTGTGTCCTTGTGTAGAGGAACTGTTGCTAATGTAAAGTGCTCCCTTATCTTCAGAGGAAAACTTTGAAGGGAGTACTTGGTCCAAAGTCCACTGATAAGAAAACACAGAAAGAGAATGATGAACATAACAGGCAAAATCATGCTGTAAGTAAGAGCAAGCAAGGAACACAGAGTGACAAGCACACGAAGAAATGGAAAGTAAGGGTGTGCTGTAAGCCCTGTTTAAGATTGTTTTTTTTTTAATACAAAAATTTTTGCGAGCTCAGCGCAAGCACTGTGCAGGCGAAACCTAATAACTTAATGCATTATTCTGCACTTCTAAAAAGTCAAAGATGAAACTAAGTTTGAGGCAGTGGTATCATGACCACCTTTTACAGCTTAAACCGGATAGTGTTGACGCTAATAATTATTTATGAACCTATTCTTTCTGCAGCTCTGAAAACAAAAGCTCTTAAAAAACAAAGCAAGCGAAACCTATACCAGAGGTCACAAAGTGGTGGGAAGCCATTACTAGTAATGGAGGCCCAGTTTATGCAATGAGGATAAAAAGAGAGAGGAAAAGAGTGAGAGAGCCAGGATTGGAAGGAAGAGTGCAAGGTGGGACATATAAAAAGAAGAAAAACTGACAAGAAGGAAGGATGAACAGGATGAAAGGATTGACTGAAGGGTGAAAGGACTGATGTACATAAAGGAAAACCAACATTTGTAGGGGTAGGTGATAGAAATAATGGTAGGAAGAATGAAAGGTTGAATACATGGGTGGATGGATGAATGGAAATCTGAATGGATGGGTGAAATGATAAAATTAGTGCGAAATTATTTTTGGAAGAAAAAGAATGGATGTATGGATGGGGAAAGGATGGATACATGGCTGGAAGTGTGAGTGGAATGTTGGAAGAATTAATGGAAGAGTTATGATGAAAGGGCAGATAGACATAATAGTAAAAGAAGGATGGGTTGAATGGATGAATGGAAGCAAGAAAAGATGTATGGAAGGACGGATGTATAAAAGGCTTAAAGGATGGAGAAATGTATGGCTGGACATTGGAAAGAAGGGACCTCCTCTAGGGTGGGTAGGGCATACTCGCTTAGCTCACCCAATGGCATTTGAGGTATGGATCACTGGGTTGGGAATTCAATTGTCTGGCTACTCCCTCAGTTTGATGTACAATTAGCTTGCTCTATTTTCAAATAAGAAGCAGAATTATCAATTATGCTTCTCATAATTACCTGTGATTTTACCTGTCAAAGCCTATCTCACCGATGTTCACCTACTGTAATAAACCTCAATTAAAAAAGATGACATTCCTATGCTATTTTAAGAGAAAAGGTCATTAGATATTTCCATGTTCTCTCAGGCTCCCTCTTCCCAAAGCCCTAAAACTTTGAGATGACTAATAAGGAAATAGAAAAGAAGGTGTAGAGTTAGGGACGTAGTTACAAAGATATAGAAAAAACACAAAATGCAAAGAAGCACGAGAAATAAAAGAAGACAGACAAGGGAGAGGAGAGGCGAGCCTTATTTATGCATCCTGGTTGTCAAACCTCCGTTGAACTCAAATGCTGCCCACAAACCAAATACCCATGTCAGTAGGTGACCAAGGCAGAGTTATCACAGAGACTGTACAATGGTTTTTAGTGGAACTTAGTTTTTTCAAAAGATTAAGCTGAGACAAGCCAAACTGCCCAGAAGAAAGCCATACAGAATAACATAGGCCACTGGGTGTCTCTGTGTCATGGATGGATTGAGGTAGAACAAGGTTAAAAAACAAGAACTAACCTATGTCACTCAAAAGACATTTCATGTGTCACTTGGGAAATATCTGTCAATAGTACAAATCTACCAGCCAATAGCACATCTGGAGACTGCCAACCATTAAAAATAAGGAAAACAATTGCAGGGCTGCATGCAGAAATACAGGAAATTTAGGACACCTAGTTCAAGGTTTAAATAATGATGATAGAAACATAAGCATTACAAATGAGGATAGACAAATCCAAAGAGAAACTGGGGTTTCTTTAGCTGACTAAGGTTATCAAGTCAGGCCCAGGTGTCCTAACTCCACAAGACTTGGACAGTGTGACCTGGCAGGATGCCAATTCAAAGTGTCCCACAGATGGAAAGCAGTAAGCAGACCAGCCAGGTTCAAAAGGACTCATATAATGACACTAACATAAGGTATTGAAAATACAATTGTGTTTGTGTGTGTGTTTGTGTGTTTGTATTTTATATAGCGCACTTCTACCCAGAGGTCTTGTAGCGCTGTATTCATACCGCTGTGGAACCCTTCCTGGCTTTCCTGTGAAATGTCCACTCCTGGACACCCCCAAGGTGAAGCCAGGCATCCAAGCGCTGCTGGGGCCATTGTGGAGATTAAGCAAGCTATTGCCCAGAGTCACAGAGTGGGACCCATGATTAGAGTAGGCACCGAGGCGAGAATTACCAGGTCCGGGGAGATTGAGTCCAAGAGCTGCCGAGGTGGGCATTGAACCCTGGTCCCGGGCCAGACCTCTGCATCAGGGTCTGCCGCTCTAACCATTGAGTGTATATATAGGGGGTTTACCCAAACATAGCCACTGGGACCTGAGTTATCTAGGTACTGAGAGGGAAGGGTCCCAGCGTGAGTGTAACGATAAGCATACAATTTATACCAAGAATTCACAAAAGCAACGAATGAATCCACATTGTTTTAATTCACAATGAGGATGGGTATAACAAATATAGTATCGAATAATTACAGAGTATAATGGGTTGTACAGTGCCCCAAGGGGAGGAGGAGGTGATTAAGTGAGGATAGTGTGGTTGCGGGAATTGTGACAGTAAAATCAACCTAATATCAGAAATGCATTTGTATGATAATTCAAATACAAACAACGTAAGACCAACAGTTCAATGCATCAGTATACATATGTCATACTCCAAAAATGCAATTAATGTCAAAATATAGGCGTGGAGTTGACAGAAATAGGACAGTTGTCGACGTTTCGACCCTCAATATGTCGCAGGGATTAGTGGAGCCCTTGCAGCGGGGTCTTCATCAGGACAGGGTACGGGGCGGGCAACCTAATAAATATATATAAAGGGACATTATTCTATTGGTTGCTCAATTGGTCGTATGACACGATTGATTTAGAGATCAAGCACACACCAACAAAGAGCATACCGTTATAGTTATTGCTCTTCTAGTATAGGGCTTGCGTCACCGTTGGTTTGTTCATTACTAAAGAATGGAAAACAAAGTTAGAAAGGTGGGGACCGAGAGGTCTGAGAGCAGCGGAATAGACATACTGTTATTCCGTTGGGAGGCGTGTTAGTGCCTACCATTCATGATATACATACTGAATATAGACTCACATTGAGAAAGTGATAAGAGCGGTGGAGGTCGAAACCGGCCCAAGGACGCCGGATATGGCAGTGTCTGCAACAAGACATTAATAGTGAGTTAGAATTACAAAATGAACGCCCTGCGGAAGTAAATTACTCCGCATCGCAGATGGGTTTGACAAGGCTCACCCACGATGTAAGGTAGGTCGGCACTGGGTCCAAGGGTGTATAATTTGAAGGAGATCGCTCCGTGGTATCTATGAAGGAACACGGAGAACGGATCGTAAATAAAGGGTCACATTGGGAATTCGGGTAGCTCAATCACAGAGGCTGCGATCGCTTGGAGGGAGAACTCACCGTACGCCGACTAGATCTGGCATGTACTCCCGCTCGTGTCTGCAATGGCGAACCGAGCTTGCTGGTTTGGTTAGTAACCATGGGGACGGCATCACGTGACTGTGAGTCAAGGTATGGACATGGAAAAAAGACTAAAGACAAGGGCGTATGGTGCGATTTAGATGATCATATAATCGCTAATACTAAAAGACCATTATTGTAATAAGAGTAGTCTGGAAAATCCTAAAGTACTCATTAGCATGATGGAATTGTGATTAATCAGAAAAATAGTGACATAATGAGCGACAGGCAATGAGTTCTGTACACATAGAATGCAATAGGATTTGGTACGGCGTACCTATCGTAAGATGGTAAAGCCCTTACATGTCCCATAGAGAATGATGTGACAACCAGACATAGAGACACATAATCATAGATGTAAATGTGCATGAACACTTAGCTATGATGGCGTACCTCTCACAAGAGGGTATAGGCCAATTCAGGTTGAAAATACCTCCGGTAGATACTACGCTAAATGCGGACATTAGGGTAGTGCTGCTAACTGGGAGAAAGAGCTGTCATGTTCATTGAGACCATTCTGGATAGAGTCGAAAAAGAGCATCCACTTCAGTTCTCGTGTATTCAAAATACTTGCAATGTTCCCACCTCGGGGTCCCAATACTGCCTTTTCTAGTACCACCCACCGAAGACTTTCTGGGGAGTGTGCAGCGAGTTTATTTATTTATTGAAGTGCATAGAAGGCATTGTGGGAAACCACCCTTTTTAATGATTTTACAAAAAATACCCAGCCTTTATGCTAGCATTGCACATCAGAATAGACTTTGTTTGTTTCAGGAACAACTTTACAGACAAACAGATGGGATAGGCATGGGTACCTGCTTCACCCCCAGCTACTTATTAGTGTGGAGAGGGAAAGAGATCACAAGTCTTCTCCAAGCTCTCAGGAGAGTTTTTAAAACTCCTGTCAACTGTGAGCAGATTTACTGTTTGCTCCCCTTTGGCAGGAGATTTCAAAATGCTCTTGCCAGACAGAACACAACATGTTTCCCTGCTCGCAGTAGTGTGGGAAAGAAAACTACAGTGTCCCTGGGGTAGGCTAAAATGACACAGCCTGGGGATGGGGTCCCTGGGGCCATTAAAGGCTCAGGAAGAAGAGCTGTGCAACCCCGCTTCCCAGCCCTCGGCAATGGGGTCCCTGGTGTCTTTTTAAAGGCCTTGGATGGGTCCATGGAGCCCGTTTGCCTTACAAAATACATTGGACCCCAAAGGATGGGGTCTTGAGGGCAGAAATGGCTCAGGTAGGAGGGCCCAGTGCCACCCTCCCCTTAAGAAATAGATTGGGCACCAGAGGATGGGGTCCCTGGGGCCAAAGCCGGCTCAAGCAGGGAGGCCTTGTGCCCCAGTCTCCTTAAATATACCTGGCCCCAGGGAAGGGGTTCTCAGTGCCCTAAATGAGCTGGTTAGATGGACCTACTGAGGCCCCTTCACGATATATAGATTTTGTTTGTCTCAATCCATCAGGGCTCTAACAGGATTGCAGAAAAATGTGCAGATTTATTTTTATTCTATCCCAGGGTGGTCCCTCTTGGTCCACCATATGGGGCCTAGGGAGGCAGGGCCTCCGTACCTTTCACACTTATATTGCTACTTTTTTTAACGTTCACAGAGTGGACTAGGTCTCAGAGTCCTGTCATGGCTGCCAGCAAAATGTTTCTCATGTTGCTGGCAGCCAGTCAGAGTGCTTGCTACCATGTGACTCGCTCACTCCTGCAGGAGTCTGACTCCTTCGGGAGAAAAACGGCCCAAGTGAAAAAAGCTCCCTCTGCTAGTCTATTTTTAAATTTCTGCTCCTGAGAGACTCTTGTGGACACAACTGTCCAAATATATATTTATATTTAAAACTTAATTTCTCAAAAACTACTGAACAAATATACATCAAATCACAAAAAACACAATTTGCAAACCAACATCTAACTTCCTGCCAACTTTGTTGTAATTCCGTGAAGTAGTTTTTGTGGTAGTACTTTAAAGAATTATTAAAGAATTCTATTGAAAATGAAGAAGGGGTTGTGTTTTTAGAACCCCCCTTTTTTCTTGACCACCATGTGACAGATCACCCCAAAACTTTCCATACACACACTTTCCAAAGAAGAGTATGTTTTTGGAAGGTTTTGTTGAGATTCCTCAAACTGTGCCAAAGTTATTAGAAACATAATAAACACTTTTTCCATGGAAACACTGACCTAACTATAACTACCTATATACATTAGATATATACAGTAAATGTAGAATTTAATTCATATATATGAAATTATTTTCCATTGGTGTGTCTTATAGCTATGTCAATTTCTTTATGGAAGTTTGTTGCAGTCTCAGTGGTTGGCCACATGCAGTGCATGACTTACTCCAAGGCTGGGCTGTAGTCTTTGTCACTATTAGGGCTCAATAGAATTAGAAGAGTATTTTGTGCATTGCACTTGTCTTACATTTATGTGACTGCAGGATTTGTATATAGGGATGTGCGAAATGTAAATTGCTTTCAAATATCTACATGAAATGATGCAAAATTATATGTAATTATGCAAAATATAAATCTGTCAGTTAGCGCTATATTCTGTCATAACATGCCTTAATTGTTACGTGAAAATGCATTTTATGCTAGAAAAAGGTGCAAAATAACAAAAACGCAACAGTTCCTCGTTTTCTTTTGTTTCAGTGTATTTGCATTAAAATTTTACCATAAATGGTGGATTTGTGATAAGTGATTTTCATGCATGGCATATCATTGCGTGAAGTGTCGTAATCGTGTAGTTTGGGGAATTTCATGTGAGAAGCACAACAAAAAATTCCTGAGGTTCCTCAAATTATGCTGGCATAATATAAATTTCAACCACCCATAATTAGCATGTCCCTTTCCCTAATCCCCGTCTTATTTTTTTTTTACCCCACACATTTTTTTGTAATTATTCCCCATGTATCCACCATTCGTCTTTTGCCCTCTCTCATTTACTAATTCATCTCCTACTTACATGCATGGAGTTCTCTGTCACAGAGCTCACTTTACAGCAAATATATGCGAGGAAGAGGTGGAGATTTGGGCTATTGGTCTCCAAAATGCCTTTTTTGAATCGGGCGGCTGAATGGCAATGTAAATCCTAATTAATAAAGGACAAGAATATATTATATATCTGCTTCTCTTCCATCGCAAAATTAATGCATTTAAAACGTGCAAAAATACAAAAGTTCAAACTCATCATTTGGAATGATGATTTCCTGCATTGTAAAGTGCTCAAAATTCATTCAGCATATTTCAGGGCAATGACACTCAATCAGGCGGGAGCCAGAGTCCAACCCACAGCTGCTTTTTATGCAGTTGAGTCAAATCGCTATCAATGTAAAGCAGGTTCTCCTTTCATTAGTTTCTCATTGCAGATGCATAGGTTCTTCGGATGGCTGTCATTATAATTTAAAGTGCTACTTCTAGACATTTAGGCGCGTGTCTGGGAAGTGATTGATAGTTGTACCCTTGTGCCACCTTGGATATTTAATATAAAGTTTTGCAGTTTAGGTTCTCAGAAAGTGGCATCGAACGTTTTTCAAAATTGATCGTATTGTTATGGGAACGAATGTTATAAGTGTTTCAGTTAATAGTTGATCCAATATACCGAAGGATATGTTGCTTGGAAGAATTCACGGTTGTTCCAGAAATAATGTTTCAATTGCACTGTACTAGTTTATTTGAAGGCACTATGCATCTCTGATGCGATTCTCAAAGTTCCGCTATTCCAGCTCCGTGTACATCACTTTACTTAAAATTAAAAGGTACCTACATGATACTTCAGATCATGTTATTATTTGATATGATCTTTCTTCTTGTGCCACATACTTAGTTCATTTCCAAACCATTTTCAAATGTGCCGACTTGTTTTCGAACATCGCAATATTCTGAGCTGAGAAGAGGCCTGCTAGCAGCACAATTAAGTGATTAGCACTGAATGGAGGTGGATTTTTGTCAGCAGATTAATTTTGCCAATCAAAAGATACTTCACTTCCTCAGTCACCTGCAGAGGATAACACTTACTGCCCTCCAACTTAAGATCTACTGTAAGAGTTGTGTGGTAGGGGGCCAATGTGAAAGGTTTGGGTGCCTCTGAGGGTGGGGCTTCCCTGTCTCTCAGAGCTGCAGGGGCCAGCGTTATGCTCCTGCGTACAGTGGTGTAACAAGTGCAGTAGATGTGCTCATGCAAGCAAGGAACAGGGACACCTTCTCTGATATGGCAGTAAACTACAGCCATAACTAGTGAGCAGTGTGCCTCCTATAACCCTGTTCGTAAGAGGCACAGTACTACTGTACCTATTGCAGTATTGAAAGCTACACCCATTTCCACCAGTGGGTTCTCTGACCTCTCTTTCTCATCCTGGTTTTACATGATAAAATATGACAGAGCTCAGAAGATGGTACTTGGGGCCAGATGTAGGTAGCCCAATACCGGTCGGAAATGGCCGAAAATACCGATTTTCGGCCGTTTCTGACCAGTATTGGGCTATGGAGATGTAGGGGCTCAAAAAACATACAGATTTGGTAATTTTACCGAATCGGTAATTTTACCGAATCGGTAAAATTACAGAATCGGTAAATTTACCGATTCTGTAAATTTTGCCGATTCGGTAAATTTACCAATCGGTAAAATTACCTAGGGCCAGATGTAGGTAGACATTTACCGGTCGGTAACGGCCGAATTCGGCCGTTACCGACCGGTAAATGGAATTTGAGATGTAGGGGGCATATTTTAACAGAATCGGTAAATTTACCGATCGGTAAATTTACCGATTCTGTAAAATACCGAATCGGTATTTTTACCGATTCGGTAAATTTGATATGTAGGTGGGACTCTTCTGAGTCCCACAAGCCTTACCCAATCGGTATTTTACCATCAAATTCAATTTGATGGTAAAATACCGATTCCGGTGTGCATGCACATGTGTGTATGCACACCTGTGCCATATGACAGGCAGACCTGCCCTTAGGGCAGGTATGCCTGCCACATGGCACCCGAACCTGTTTTGGGGGTGCTAGAGGGTGTCAAGGTGACACCCCCTGCACCCTTGTGAAATTCGGTATTTACCGATTCGGTAAATACCAAATCGGTAATGCCCATTCATTCCTATGGGCTTCAAAGCCCATAGGAATGAATGGGCATTACCGGTCGGTATTTACCGAATCGGTAAATACCGACTTTTACAGATTCAGTAAATCCACATCTGGATTTACCTACATCTCCCTCCTTATATTTTACCGATTCATAAATACCGAATTGGTAAAATTCGGTATTTATGAGTCTGTAAAATATAGTTACCTACATCTGGCCCTTAATCTGTATTCTCAGATGTAGGTAACACTTTGAACAGTGCTTCAGGCCTTTCAGGATTCGGTATTTACCATGTAATACAATTGCATGGTAAATACCGAATCCCTGTGTACATGCACATCTGTGCATGTACACCTGTGCAATGTGGCACACAGACATGCCCTAAGGGCATGTCTGTGTGCCACATGGCGCACAAGCCCAATTACAGGGGTGCAACAGGGTGTCAAAGTGACACCCTGTCCCCCTTTGCAATTCGGTATTTTTACTGATTCGGTAAATACCGATTCGGTATTTGCTATTGAATCCTATGGGCTTCAAGGCACATAGGATTCAATAGCAAATACCGCGAATCTTACCGATTCGGTAAAAAATACCGAATTATTACCTACATCTGATTTACCGATTCATAAATAACGAATCAGTAAAATTCGGTATTTATGAATCGGTAAATGAGATTTACCTACATCTGGCCCTTGGTTGGTCCCATGGCAGTAAGAGCTGTGGCTACGAAAAAGGTGCTGTATTTATTTCATCCAATATATTCTGAGACTGCAGAGAATTTAATTTTTGAGGCGCGATATATAGCACTTATGATTCTTGTGCAAAAACGGGGCATAATATGCAGATTTGTGTTTTGCTGTAACAAAATCCTCATGTCTTTTTACCAGACGTTTGTAAAGTTCATCATGTTGTACCAGGGGCAAAGTGCTGGAAGTGCACAATCAGCATATCACAATGAATACAGTTGGTCGTAACCAGGGCCTGAATTGCTCGGGTGATATGCTCTTTATGTTTCATGCAACTGGAACCTGGACAAAAAGTAAAGCTTTGTTTGTGAAAACGTAAAGAATAGTTTTGTTTATTACGTCAGCACTTTTAAAGGCCCTTCTTTCATTTGAACACAATCTACGTGGCCGAAGCGTAGAAGAAATGGCTCGCTGTGTCTGTGGAGGGTGGTTTTGGATGAGTGTCTGCTCAATCTACAGTCACCACTTGTCTGCCCCCTTCTCTCATCTTCACGTTATTTTCATTGCTTGCTGGATTTGGGCAAGTTCAGGGATTTATTTTTTACTGGGGTCGGGGAGTCAATCTAAGAATACATAAGCCATTTTGCAGCACAATTAGAAAGAGAAAATATCGAAGAAGATAAAAAGATGTTTCTCCTCATTACGCCATCCTCGCGGAGCAATTTCACGCAATCCCAGGTTTACAAACCTTTGTAAATCTGGGACTGTATGAAATCTGTGGGTGGTTGCATGAGAATCCCCATGCTGCACCATTGGCACACCTTGTAGAATAAAATGTAACGCAATCCAGCACAAGGTGCTGCCTTGTGTCACATTGTTTTACGAAGCTACTCAAGGTGATGCAAATTGCCTCTTGCTTGGCTTTGTAAACATCTAGGGCCTTATTTATGAAGGCCTTGCGCTGCCGGTGCGTCACTTTTCCCCATTTTAAAAGTGGCTCACCGGCGCAACGCACCGGCGCAAGGCCTTCATAAATTAGGGCCCTAGCATTTTGCATCAAGAATGCACCACAATAGTGATGCAAGAAGCAGCGGATCCTCCATTATGGAGGAGTCACCCTCCGCTAGCCGATGTAAAACTAAATTAAATGATAATAAAACAGGTTTATTATAAAAAATAAAAATTTCACAGGACCGAGTCTTAGGGGTGGAGCCATCACAATGACAGGCATGGAGTAGGAATGGTGGGCACTGCTGAAAGTGCGCATGTCTTAGGACATCCTATTCGACATGTGCACTGAGATGTCTACAACCCGAGCTGCTTTGCCGGGTTGGAGATAGCGGGCACAGGTTCCCAGTCTCTCTGAGAGTGCATACCCAGCCCACTCAAGCCAATTGTGGCACTCCTCTCATGCTGCTAGCAGAATGAGAGCAGTGTCTGAATTGACCGTAGGGGAGTCTGGAAGCCTGTGCTGCAGTGGAGCTACAGAAACAGAAGAGCGGTGATGTGCTGGGTGATAGGTAAGTTCTTAATTTTTGTGTTATTACTGTTGTCCACCCTTCTCCCCGCCCAACCACTTTTCCCTGACACCAGCCACTGCTGGGTTCAACTGTGGCGTACAATTCCAGTAAATCCGGTCCTATGCTTTGTTTTCTTTGCAGTTAGAGCCAAAGCACATCATTAACAGTTTAACAACACAAACACTTGGTTTCTACATCTTATTTAGAGATGGGGGAAGCTTCAGATTATTGCATCCAGAGGTCAGGCTTGCTTCTTTAATGTTAATCTTTTACCTAATGGTATGTCTACCACAAGTCATAGCGAGGGTTGCCTCCACTCCTACATTTAGGCCATGGTGAATGTTACTACATATTTAGGACATTAAGAAATGTTCCTGCTGGGGACCCCATGCCTTGCATGAGAAGGGAAATCATTCAAAGATCTCAGTGTTAAGGAAGAAAACTTTCTTCATGTTGGGCCTTTTTTTTATTTTTTGTTTTCTTGACAAGAACAACCTCCCTATTTAGGAGCTTCATGTGGAAAAACAAACATATTGGCAAACAGGTTCAACATACCAGGGCCTGTTTACAAGAATGTCACGCAGCGCAGTCAATCACCATGATGTGCTGCACTGCATGACAGGGAAAGGACAGGAATGGGCCCTATTTAGAATTCTTTCCTATACTTCGACAGTTATGTGGTCAATCCTTTAGCACAGGCACTGTGCCATCTAAATGGAAGCAGACTGTCGTTACACCACTTTTGAAAAAACCCACCCTTGACCGTTGCTGCCATGAGAACTACCGGCCGATCTCCCTTCTACCCTATCCGATTAAGATCGTGGAACGCCTGGTCAGTAGGACCCTGTCCCTCTTCCTGGAGACAAATAACATACTGGAGGAGGAAAAGTTTGGTTTTAGACCGGGCCATGGGACGTAACTGGTGCTATGTAAAGCGCTCCGATACCTGATTCGGTTCGGGTCTAGTTTGCGCTATATAAAACTGTGCAAAAAAATGACATTCTGCTGTCAAGGCTGGAAACCTTTGGGGTAAAAAGGGTGGCGCTTAACTGGCTGCGATCCTATCTGTCTGACAGATGGCAGGCGGTGGCACTCCCTCCGTACCAATCTGAATTTGTCAAAGTCTTACATGGGGTTCCGCAGGGATCATCCATCAGTCCCATCTTGTTCAATGCTTATATGCAACCCCTGTTGGGAATTATCAAAGCTTATAACATCAGCGTGATTAATTGCGCCGACGACACACAGCTTTTGATATCCCTGGATGGCGCTCAGACGGACTCACTAGATAACTTCCACGCCTGTACGCATGAAATGGCAATATGGTTGAAGGGAAATTCGCTCCAGTTTAATAGTGGGACAACGGAGATCCTACAGTGCAAGGTGGAAGGATCACCCGAAGTCTGCCAGCAGACTTCTGGCCTCTAACATCAGATGGCTCACTGACACCAGTGAATACGGTCTGTAATCTGGGGGTCAGCTTCAATGGAAACTTAAATCTGGAGACCCACATTAACAAACTGGTGGGAAGTTGCTTTACTCTAACACGAGGTCTTCGGAAGCTGCTGCCTTTGCTACCTGTACAGGCAAGAATAACGGTAGTCAGGAGTATCATCCTTAGCCACCTGGACTACAGTAATGCCCTGCTACTGGAATCGCCGGGATATCTGATTGTCAGGTTGCAGAGTATCCAGGCAGCAGCAGCTAAGTTAGCACTCTCCCGAACTCATCGATCTTCAACAACACAAGCATTGGCAGATCTACACTGGCTGCCAGTACCTCAAAGGATCCTGTTCAAGTCCCTGTGCATTGTGTTCAGAGCACTGCATGGTCGGAGTCCAAAGCCACTCCAGGGCAAGTTTCAGTGGAATGAGCCCACTCGAACCCTTCGCTCCTCCTCCACCAACCTTGTCAGAATACCCAGGCTAAAGAAAGTGACCCAGGGCGAAAGAACTTTTAGCGTCGCAGCAGCTCGCCTTTGGAATAGTCTCCCTCTTGAAATCAGGAGAACACAAGGTCTGCTGCTGTTTCACAAGAAAATCAAGACCTGGCTCTTTCCTAGGGTATAATCCCCAGGGGCAACAGTAAGAGATCCTTGTTGATATGCCTTCTTCTTTGTTCTCAGAGCTGACTGTCTCTTCCAACTTATCTCTCAGCGCCAGGATGCCCATAGGGTTACAGTGCGCTCTACAAATGTCAAATAATATTTAAGGCTATATGGCACATTTCTGCCTTTTCCCCTGTCCTGGCACACTTTTGGCAGCCTAACACCAATTCAGGCACACTTGGGCCATGGTGGAAAGGTGCATGCATTGAATGGTGGATTGTTTTTGTGCAGGAAGGAAACAGAGAACATTTCAGTAAATAAATGGCACCTAAACAAAGGAAATCCAATAAACCGAACTGGAGTTATTCGTTTTCAGAGTTTTAATCGTAAAGAAGCACCGAAAGATCAAAGCGCACACCAAGGGTATCTAGTCGTGTAAGACCAGGACAAAGTCTAAAGTTAAAAGTAAGCTATATGAGGTGGAGAGGCCCCTGTCTTATTTATTTATTTATTTATTTATAAAGTCTTATATAGCGCGAACGTGACCCACGAGGGTATCAGAGCGCTTTACAATAGAAGAATAAGCCATGGAAAAGGTAGTCAATACAAACAACATGTCAAATTGTCATAGTAGAGTAATAGCATCTGCAGAACATATTACATTAGACATTGTGCTATCAGCCGCACAGATCTATATCCCACGAAAAACATTAATTAGCAAACAATTGTGGAGCAACAGGGGATGTGATCAAAGACATGCAGCCAGATACGTCCCATACTTGGATTTAGGACATTAGTTTGTTCATTAATAGACTTTTTACTTCCTTTTTGAATACAGTAAGGGATGTGATTCCACGCACTCTGGGTGGAAGAGAGTTCCAGATCTTTGGAGCAATCCCTGAAAAAGCTCTACAGCCTGTTCTCTTCTTGGCTTACCTTCAGATTTAGAAGAAATTTCGAAGCAAAGTTCCTGAGAAGGTAAATTTAGCAGTGCAAGGCATCCAGAAGAAGGGTTACGCTGCATGAAGTTGCAGTGAAGATTTCTATGCTTGACCCCTTTGTCTCTTTTTTAGAAGTTATAAGACTCCAGTTAGGCAAGGCTATGGGCTAATGGCTGACGAAGGCTCAAGAGGCCAAATGCCAGTGCTCATAGGTCCCGCTTAACAAGATTTCCAACTGCAGAGAAGAAGGTAGTAGGAGATATTGTGAAGTCAGGTCAACTGGCATTACACCTTGGGTGGATCAGTGAGCAGGTAGGTCCCTGTCTCCTGTCAGTTCTCAGGCCCCTTTTAGGTAACAAAATGTCTATGTCTAAAGCCTCGGCTTTAGCCCAACTTTCAAGGGTGCAAGGCAATTTGGTCTCCACTTGGGGGGGGGTTCAGGACTACTTCCAGGAAGAGGCCTAATGCAGGGTTCAAGGTCTCTGTAGCTCACACAGGAGGCCAGCCAACTAGCCTTTGGAGTCACTCTGCTAGTCCTGAGATCAAGCAAGAAGACCAGCCTCAAATAGCAGAGTGGTCCTCTGAGGGTACAGGGCAAGCCTCAACAGCAGGGCAGTGCTCTCGTACCAGCAGAGCAGTCCTCTAGGGTACATGGCAGATCTCAAGCAGCAGGGCATTGTTCTAGAGGTCCAAGGCAGTCCTTCTTGTGTCTTCCGCAGGACCAGGTGTGCAATGAATGTTGCTGTGAGGGTCTTGAATTTATATCTTGTGCCAGCTGTTGAAGTAAAGAACATGCCTGTGCAACTACTGCCCAAGCTCCAAGCAGTCATGGGCAGCCAGGGCCGGTAGTAGATGTAACTGCTGGGCAGTGAGGTGGGGAGGGGGAAGGGCAGGGTGGGGGGTAGTAATGTATGCATTACGGACTTTAACAGATAAGTAAACAGATAAATAAATAAAACTAATGTTGTTGCGCGCACTGCATCACATTTGGTGATGCAGTGCACACAACGAAATTCGTTTAATTTATTTATGTTTACTTACCTGTTAAAGTCCGTAATCCATACATTACTACCCCCCACCCTGCCCCTCCCCCTCCCCACGTCACCGCCCTGCAGTTACACCTACTACCGGCCGCGGCTGGTCATGGGTGACACAAGACTGGAGTCAGGTGAGGGAGAAAATGGCGGCCAGCGCTTAGCCGGTCGCGGAGACACCATCAGAGCGCTTAGGGATTTCTAGCAGAAACCATGGCAATGTGAGATAACTGAGTAGCGGATCCCTTGTCTTTTTTGTTTCCCATTTTTCTTCTGAGTTACCTACGTGGTTCGGGGGCCATATGGAATTGAGAGCACTGCGGGCTAAGCACAGGCAGAGCAGCCTGAGCGTAGCACTGCTCGGTGTCAGTGTGTTGGTGGAGATGGAGCGGCCGTGGGGTAGGGCAGCCCTGGAGCTCCATAGAGGGAGAGGTGTGGCAGCCAGAATCCCCTTACGGGAAAAAGGAGGTCACGGAGCCAGCCGGCTGAAAGGTCTGCCCAGGAAAAGCTGTGCACTGGGCGGGCGTTTGGAGCCGTGTGATCTCTATAAAGGGGAGTCGGGCGAAAACCGGACTCCTGGGCCTTTTCCTGGTAGGGCGAAGATGGCCTCCAGTCCCAGTTCCGCCGGGTCTAGCGGTAAGGTGCAATCCCCCTGCCCCCATCCGCGATATGCACTAAGAACACTGAAAAGAGGCAAAGGTGTAAAAGGAGGCAAGGGAGGGGAACGAAAGGCTGTAAAAAGTCCTGGGAGGGAAGGGGAAGTGGAGGGCAAAGAGGTGATAGCAAGCAAGACAAAGGAAAGAAAGCTTGCAGTTCAGAAGGATGCCCAGGGAATTAAGGTCACCCCCTCCCTTAAAACATATTTTAAGGTTGTTCCCCAAACTTTCTTCTTAGCAGAGAGCAGGATGGAGGGGGAAAGGGATAATAAAAGATAAGATCATACAGAGAGTGATATCCTCTGTTAAAACAATTGAGGTTATTGACTGGAGTGAAAATACCTCTCCTAATATGGATCAAATCTTGTCCGGGCATTCTGCTGAAGAAAGTATGAGTACCCCGGCAATCCAGGAACAGTTACAGTGGCATACAGCTTCAAACGGTCTCGGGGCAAGATTTGGTCACCTCAGTGGCCTCGGGGAGAGAGGATCTACTGCTGAGTAGTTTGTTAAAAGTCCTTACAGTTGAAATTCGGTCAAGATTTGAGACATCGGAAGGAAATCTGAGGGAAATTTGACATGCCTGCGATACCCTGTGGAGAATATGGATGATCTTAGTAGCAGAACAGTCCTACTGGAGGGGGAGGGGAAGGAGCTCAGGGAGAAAGTCAGTACGAACTCAGCTGAGAACACAAAGTTAAAATCTTCAGAGTCAGAGTATCTAGATAGAGTTGAAAGGTTGGAAAATGTCCAGAGGAGAAATAACATAAACATTTTGAAAGTCCCTGAAGGTAGGGAGGGGGAAGATATCAAAACCTTTGTAGTAAGCATGATAAAGAAAGAACTGCAACTAGAAGAATCTGAAGAGGAAATAAGTAAGGACATTCAGCATTTTGCGATGCAGGGCGCGCTACGAAATTCGTCTTATGGTTTTAATTGTTTACTTACCTGCAATCATCCAGATTCCGGTGTTTATCACCCCCCAGCCTGCCCCTTCCCCGCCCCGCCTGCCTGCACCACCGCGCAAATCCCTCCACGGGCCGCGGTTGGTATATAGTTGTAAGATCGCTGCAGGGCTTTCCCTTCTTCCCTATTCCTGGGTCGCGCTTGTAAGGCTTATTTGAGTTGCTGATACATTGATGGTCAAATCATCCCGATTTTTTATCTTTATTAGCTTTAGTCCTGATTTTTAGGCTATATGCAATACCGTTGGTCAAATTATGGAAGGCTATTAGAATTTTACATTGGCAGCTGTTCCATTATGTACATTTGATAAAATCTTCCATATTTCCTTTGGTTACCTTTTCCAACAAATTAGATTTATTTATACTAGCCCATTCTAAACTAATCTCATTGTTACCTTCTGCTTTAAGGTAGGTCGCTATCTGATCGCATATTTGGTCTTAATTTTGTAGACATGGAAAAGTGGTTGATGTTCAATAAAGAGGGTAGGTAATACCCTAAATGAGTGCAACACTGTATAACCATCTTTAGAAATCAAAATATAGTCAATAATTGAAGAATGCCCCCCCCTCCCCAATAAGTTGGTAGCACTGTTTTCCCTGGACCTATGTTCTGCACCATCAGTTCTAGGTCATACTTTTAAATTAGTTAATTAAACGATTCCCTTTATAGTTCATGCGTGAAGTGTGGTTGGCCATTTCCGTGTTCACCCAAATATCCACAAGCTTTTTCTACTGAGTTTTCACTTTCAGAAATGCTCAGATCCCCCACCTAGCTAATAATATAAGTGGCAGTAACACCTTACTCAAACACTTCTAATGCTTTCTGAAAAGAATGAACAACTGTACTTTTGGTAGAATCAAACCTATTATTATAATAATTGACTAATACAATACCCAGCTCATTGCAATATCAAAAGTGCAAAATTCGGAAATATGTGGAACTTATGAAGGACTTAATCAGCCTATATTGGCTTAGAGTGGAGATCAATACCACTGAACCTCCTTTTTGTCTTCTGCTAGGTGATGAATCAGCCGATGTAATAACAAAGGATTATCTGTCTCTATAGAATTGATCATTATACCATGACTCTTGTAAACAAATTGTATGTGAGGTTTTTAAAAAAGCAAGACATTCATTATTGTCTAACTTGTTTTTTACACCCGCAATATTCCATGACATAAAGGTAATGTTCTTGCTCTGCAACGCAGGATGCAAATTCTCAGACGCTATACATGGTGTTGCTTTATACGTGGGGATAGCATCAACTATAGCGTTTCCTGCTGGTGCAATTAATATATGTGTGTCAGTTGAAAAGTCAAGTTGTCATGTGGATCCTCACATCCACTAAGGGGGGCATCTATTTGAACATTCCCATTGGCTGTCTCTGACTTGACAATTCATGGCTGGTCTTGGGCAATTGGTTGCTTGTTCATCAGATCTCATACTAGGTTTGAAAAAGAAGCCCAAAGGTACAGCAGATGTTTCTTCCCCATTAGTTGTAAATCTACTTTGTTGTCTGTGATAAAGATCATTTAAAGGCATTTTAACCAATACAGTCTCCAATATCTTGTTTTAGGAGTATCTGACCCATGTCACTCGTCGAACCAGAATGATGTCTTGAGTTAGCATGTCTAGCGAGCATATTGCTTGTGACATCCAATGTGTTGCCTGTTGCGTATTTATACCCATGATTCCAGTGTACCAGTTTTTAATTTAGCCCATTGCATCTGGGGAAAATGTAAGGGTGCTTCAGTACAAACCACAAATTAACATTTTCATATTTCCATGATTCCCATAATTCCGCTGTTTAGCTCAATCAGTTGCTTGCCTCGCTTGGGGCGAACAGGTGGTGGTGGATAAAACCATCTTCCGTGGGTGGTTTTCATTAGTTTGTTGTAAACTCAGGGACCCCCTTACTTGTGCCAATTCCGATGTTGATAAAGAGCAAATAGTAACATGCCCATGTGCAGCATTAATTGATGGAGAGCAAACAGGTACACTATGTTTCCCCAGAAAATAATTGATTGATTGCTCAATTGCTGTATTTTATCTTCCTTGTTCCCATAAAAAAAGTTAGCTCAATGTTATACATTTTGTGGTGTAACCTTTTAAATAAGAGCTCTGAATTGTTTGTTATGAGGGGGATTCTTGGCATGATCTATATTGGTGTGTGTAGAACCATTATCATTTGGATTAGCTGTTTACTTCATGTTCAATTGAGCTTTTTTAATTGGCCTAGTTGGGGGTTCTTTTGTAAACTGCTTACCTGCTATATAGGGTACAATTGGTTTTTCAGACATTGATAACTGTGTTATAACCGGTGTGTTTAATGAGACAGACAGCATGGAAATAGTATTGGGTAAAGTGCTTGGTATTATTAAATTGTCCGTGGTTGGCAGTAGTGAACCCTGGGTCAAATTGCTGTGCTCCACAAAATTAACTTCAGCTGTAGCCTCTCGTAGCACACATTTTGTAACCAGAGAAAGGGCCGGACCCGGCCTCCAACAGTCATGAATGAGCTTCACCCGGGCGCACCCTGCGAAGCCGGGCTGAGCAGGTGCTAAGAAGCGTGATTAAGTGGGTGTGGCAAGCAGGCAGGCATGAGTCTGAGACTTGTGATCTCCTGTGGAAGTGTCACCCACAGCTTCCCCTATGCCCCTCTGTCAGCAAGGATGAGCAGGCGCTAAGTAGCTCGATCTAGTGTGCATGGCAAGCACAGGCAGTGAGTCTAGATCCCATGGTCCCCTGTGGGAGTGTCACCCGTGGCTTTCCGTGGCTTCCCCCATATCTTGCGGCAATATCAGTGGTGTTGCAGTCCCATTGTCAGCGGGGCTGAGCAGGCTCTAAGTAGTGCAATCCAGGGGGCATCGCAAGCAGGCAGGCAGTGAGTCTGGGACTTGTGATCCCCTGTGGCAGTGTCACCCACAGCTTCCCCCATGTCCTTTGGCAATATCAGTGGCATTGGAGCCCCCGTGTCAGAAAGGATGAGCAGGCACTAGGTAGTGCAATCCAGTGGGCATGGCAAGCACCGGCAGTGAGTCTAGGTCTCATGGTCCCCTGCGGCAGTGTCACCCATGGCTTCCCCCCACATCTTGCGGCAATGTCAGTGGTGCTGCAGCCCCCATGTCTGCAGGGCTGAGCAGGTGCTGAGAAGTGTGATTCCGTGGGCGTGGGAAGCAGGCAGGCAGGGAGTCCGGGACTCATGGTCTCCTGTGGTAGTGTGACCCACAGCTTCCCCCTCCACGTCTAGAGGCAATAGCAGTAGCACTGGATCCTGCTACCCATTGGACCAGTCCAGCCGGGACTGCCAGGTCCTCCCTGGACCAGAAAACTAGCAGACTTTGACTGGTTTGGGAGTATCACCCTTTATCAGCCAAGTTAACTTGAATCCAGTGGCATAGCAATCATGAGAACATGAGGTGTCAGGCATCAGTTTCCTCCCTGCCCTTGCCTCAGAGCACCTGGGGTTTCAATAGACTAGAGATAAACACTTTTTGAAAGTGCTCAGTCAGAAATGTTGTGTTGTAGAAGTGTGATAGGTGACAGCTCCTCCTCCTCATTAAATAAAGATGGGCCATCCAGCCAACACCTATCTTCCCTTTGTCTCACTGTCTAGAAGCAATACACAAAGACCAACTGCCAGTGACACCTAGTCATGTGTCCCAGGATCACGATGTAGGCACCAAATAGTTAGGGCAGGAAAATGCCAACTTTCTAAAAGTAGCATTTTTATAATTGTGATTGAAAATCTGACTTTACCATTAAAGAAGGCTTTTAATTGCAATTATTTTGACACCAAACCAACTTTTCCACCAGTTCCCAATTGATTCTCTTCCTCACCACCAAGCCAATAGCTGCCAGAATCAACTTTCACAGCAGGATGAGGGCTGTTTCTACCAGGCTGAAAGACAGTTGGCTCAAATTCAACTCAGATAAGACCAAAGTACCATCAGCCTGGGATGACTCTTACCACCAAAACACAGTATCCTCATTCTGCTTCCATGTGTCCCGCTCCTTCAAAAGACATTCAGATGGATCCCCACAGAATCCAAAAAGATGGTCACCCGCGCACTCATCACCAGCAGAGATGACTAGGGTAACACACGCTATGAAAGTGCCACACAAAAACAGCCCAGGAAACTACAGAACATCCAAAGCGCCGCAGCCAGACTGGTCCTCTACATCCCCTACCACAGCCACATCACACAACACCTCTAATACACTCCATTGGCTCCCAGTCAACAAGAGAATCACCTTCCAGCTCTTCACACATGCCTACAAAGCCCTCCACAATGCAAGACCAGCATATCTGAACCACCGCCTCTCATTACACGTACCCGCCAGACAACTCTGCTTGGACCAACTCACCCTGGCCTCCGTCTCTGGGATCCACAAGACCAGAACTGAAGAAAGATCCTTGTCTTACCTCGCTGCCAAAACCTGGAATACTCTTCACCTCCACCATAGGCAATTCTAGTTGTGGAAGAAACTCAAGAAGGACCTCAAGACCTGGCTCTTCAAATGAACCTCCACACCCAGTCGGATCATCATCCCCCTCCCTCAGCACCTTGGGACCCTCACGGGTGAGTAGCCATGCTAAACAAACCCCTGACTGATTGACTGATTGATTGATTGACAATTATCATTTTTACAGGCCCTGGGTAAAAACACTACAACCTTACAAGTGACTGACAGGTAAATTACTTGTGCCAGTTGCATATAAGCCAATAATTCTATCATGTTTTAAGTAGAGAACACAAGCACCTTAGCACTGGTTAGCAGTGGTACAGTATGCAGGGTCCTAAAGTCAGCAAACAGAAGTCAGCAAAACAGGAGGGTTGAAGGCAGAACGTTTCGGGATGACCCTGCCGAGAGGGCCAAGTCCAACACATTAGATTAGTCACCCCCTAAAGTGTGCTTTGTTATCACACATGGCTGGATGCTTGATAAAATAAAGTATTGAATTAAAATATAGCATATAAATATGGCATACTAAATATTGTAATAGTGTACCAAAAGCTGTGTTTAGTGCATAGGCAAAGCAACAAATTCAGGAACTGCCATGAATTGCATTACAATCTTTATTTCAGATCCCTGTGTGGGGGAAATGCTAGAAAAATAGTTTCAGAAATCTAATCTAATTGTGAAACTTGATTTTTGATGTATTTAGTGGAAAGATAAATTTAAGAAAATTTACTGTGTGATGCCTGATGAAAACCGTTTTAGAATCAGTTTGCCTATTAGGGGTGCAATACACTTTCCCGGAAGGCATTGGTGTTGTAAACAATTAGCCACTGAAAATGGATTGATCATTTGGAGGGGAATATGAAAAGATGTCTGATGCAAGGACAGCCGTTAGCGCTTCTTTTGAATTGGTGATAGCACATCGAGATGGTATGCACAGCCCACATTAATTTCCAAAGCTATCCTAAACTCTCTAACTCCAGTAGGATAAAACCCATTTTGGACTCTAACAAACATGCTGGAATTGACTCTAAATAGGCGTGTGGTTAGGGTCAGATGGAAAAAGGGGGTAAACATCTTAAATGTAGGTATTCTGTGAATTTTTCCAGTAGACCAAAGAGGAAGTGCAGAAAAGGAAGGGGGTGGATCTGCGAGAAAACAGGATTGGGTGAAGGGAATTATCCATACACTGGTTAGTGTACAAGATAAGTCTAGGACCTCACCATCACCCCTCAGAACACTTGCTAGTTTTAGAAGAAAACATCTTGAAGAACAAAATATTCTGCTGAAGGCTGGAGAAAAATGAACTCCAGCTGACTACTTTCGGGTGTACCTAGTATTAGCCCTAGCTGGAGAGAAACATGGTTTGTAGAATACTGCCCTGAGGACATGCTGGCTGCAGGGATGACTATGTGGACGTTTCCTAGCAATTGTATACAAGTGTGCCTTCACCAGAGAAGGTGTACTGTGGGCTGGCAAGAAAATCCGGTTTGTCCCACTCAGCTTTTTTTGCTGTGCTGACAACTGTTTGAGGTGGACCTTGCAGTAAAGTAGCTGCCCTTGTGGAGCCCTCCACAGCTACAGCATTGCCCCACTGGTGGTGATTGAGAACTAGAGAAATGACTTAATATAAAAAAGTAGAACATTTGACTGTAGCAAGGGGGAAAACTCAAAAGAAAGGAGATCTCAGCTTCTTCAAAATCGAGATTTGTGTCACACTGAGCTGTGGAGCCCAAAGCAACAGCTTCAGTGGGAAATTGATGACAATATATATGACTCTTTAGGGACACTTGCCGGCTTCAGCTTTCAATCTTGTACCACTGAAGGACTTTGCACTCCAAAAAGCGGAAAGAGTCAAAATGTAAAAACTTAGACAGGTGTGACCCCCTTGGCTTACTAAGATTCTGCTCCATCGCAATCAACCTATTTTCTTTGTCCCAGTCAAGCACAAATTGATACTTAAGTATGGCGCTTTACTCTTTAAAAACAATTTATGTCTTAAAACTTCAAAAATGTATATCTTCAAATTCCCTCATCCCATTTCAATTGTTTTGATATACTTTTCCTCATTACATTGTCCATTTTCTTCGAATTTGGTATAGATATTTCATTAGGCTGCTTACATCACTTTACAATTATTAGTACTGCTTAACTGAATACACATTTCTTTGGGGAACTGGTGGCTTCTTGTGCCATAAGTACCAGGGATTGATCAGATGCTCTGAGATCTGTTGTTATCCTATGCAGGTTGAGTTTAAGTCAACAGGGGTACCCTCCTCTGAAACAACCCAATTTGTTACAATATATGTTTTCATACTCATGAAATTATTAAAGGTTAACCATTATTATAAACTTTAAACATCAGTCATACATCATTGGTTGGATCAAATCATGTGACTGGCACAACAATGCCATTCATGTTTACAAAAAATCTTCTGCCTTAAGATTCTTTTTCCATATAAATATTGTGAGACAATTATTTGTCCGAAAAAAAGCCTCAGGAAAAAGTTTGCCAGGGGATTTGCACATGCTTGATCCATGGGCTAAGTCTCATCCTTCTGATGATATTTAATGCAATGTTGCTTTATAATTTTAACTTGTGTCTTGGAAACATTCTCTTAAGCCAAATTCTCCACAGTACAGATCACCTAAACCTATTGATGCCACTACAAAAGGTTTTGCTTGGTAGGCTATGAATCGCAACAGTAATGGGTAGACTGTGGGAACATTCTTTTTGCAGTCCAGGCAGGCTTAGCATCTGAGATACAATAAATAGAGCAAAGCTTTGGGTTCTGCTTCAAGAAAGTCTTTCCCAGTAAGCCACAGCACTAAGAACCGATATTTTCTGTTGCAGATTCTTTTATTTTGCTCTATATGATATTCCAGAAGGTCTAAGTAAAATAAAAATGGATTTTCCCCAAGTACATCATCAGCCAGTTCTAGTATTACATTTTGAAGTGCTATGTTGTTGGCTCCTTCTGGATCTTCTCTTCAACCTCTCTTCCAAGAATTTATTGGATATTGCAAAAACAAAAGCTGTAAATGGCGTCCTCTAAAACAAAAGTTATACTTAAATCTCAGTAAAAGATGAGATGGTCACAAAAACCTCTTCTGTCACTTTCAACTTGCCGCTCATTGCGTGGACTACTTGAGGAACAAAAACACAAGATATCTAGACACATTGGTGATTGCTAAGCTCCTCCAGTTTTTTCACAATATAGGTACAAACACTCAAAAATTGCACTCAAAAGGGGTGGGTTTGTAGGTAGGGTGCATCGCACCAGTCAAAATAACAGCAATCCCTAGAATTCTTCACCTTCTCACGACAATCCTATTCAAGGTTTTCCTTGAAATATTTACTAAAATACAGATGGGCGTAGAAGATTTTATATGGGCAAGCACCCAAGATTAGCCAAGATAAGAATATACAGACTCCCCAGGCAGAGAGGCCTAGGTTTCCCGACATCAGGAGGTATTATCAGGCAACCCATACACACTACATGACATATGGAAACTGTGCAGAGTTGGAGAATAATTGATACTTTTTTTAACGACACTGTCCCTGGAACTCATATATTATTGGCTCGCTTCTTAGAAAGCACATTGCTGTACTCTTCACTGGTCACAAAAAACATTTTGGCTCTTTTGGACGGGGTAGCTGTTCTGCAGGGACTAATAATGCTTCCCTACCACTTTATCTTGCTGCTTGATACTCCCCAATTCACACCCATGCAGGATCTTGCACCCTTGTAGACCTGGTCAGCAGTTGGTCTCTTCAATGACATTGTTATACAAGACTTTTACACTGAAAATAAGGTATTTGAGATTCCTGAAATGGAAAGGTATCATTGCTGGTGATAGAGCATGGATGTTACCCTTCATCTATCTTTATAAATTCACCCTGGGAGAAATGGTTTGTGACATTTATTTACAAGCATGACAATGTGTGTAAGATTACCACATTTAAGAAAACGCGCAAATGAAATTTAATTTAGGTACTGCATCATAAAAGCATGCAGAATGTTAGACGTCGGTTTGTGAGGACATTTAACTGCAAACAGAATAATGTGAACGTGAACAAATATTGATGTTTTCCCTCTACATAAATGAATGTAATAAACACACGATAACATACAAAACTCTATAAAAGAATAAAAATGTAATGTGTTAAGAAAATGGTCATTAACATTAGAATGTGTAATGTGAGCACTGATATTGATGAGAAAATAGATGCTATAATAATTTGCACTGTACAAAGGTTTTTTTTATTGTGCTTCGAAATCCTGAATGATGTATTAACTTAGAACGTGTAAATGAGACTTGCAAATTAATATGCAAAATCATAATGAAGTAATATTTTTTTTTAATAAGGGTACTTCTTACTTACATGATGTAGACGCAAATCATTTATTTGCCTAATTGATTAACACTTTGCATTGTATTCAATATTGTGAAATTCTTGTTTCAGCACAAATTCATCGTACAAAAGCTGTGTTTCATGAAGGGCTCAAAACCCTGATTTTCTTTCCTAGTATGAACTTACAAACTGAATAATCTGAAGTCTATGGGAACCTTTTGTAAAGTTTCTATTTGTGCTCTAACATTCATTGATTTCCTTTCACATTTGTAGCTTACTTGACTGGACTTGCCGACAAATCGTTACTTCCTAGAGCACATGCTTGGAAAAGAACTGACAAAGGATGAGAACATGAAGTCGCCTATTTTCTAAAAAGTCACATTGAATCACAGGACTAAAAGTACAGTGGTTTTAGGGAAAATACAAAGTAAGGGATTACTTAATTCTTCCGGATTTGTATACTCATACCTCCTAAATCATTTCATCCTACTGAAACTGACCAATGGGATGGAGTGGTCTGAACAAATTGGTGATGTCAAGGGATTTAAACCAAAATTCTATAGAGTATAATTGCTCAAAATACAGACAGAGGCCGGTCCTTTCTTGTACACCATTCCCAGCCATCTTGTGGTAAAAAAACTTATGATTTGGACATCCAGAAATAGTGCAAACTGTGATGAAATACTGTGTTTGCTGTAGGCTGGTATGCTTGGAATCTTTCCGTCTGGAAGGTTTCTGACAACAGCTGTGGCATTGACGCTGCAGTATGGACTGGGATCAGGCAATCCTGTCCATGAACTGGAACTGGTCATTTGGTGATTTACTGTACTTTCGTCCCTAGGGTTTTTATCAGAGATAATTACTTTCTATAGACTCACTTCTTTAGGATATCATCTCCCTCAGCTGAAGAAGATAACGCCTTTCTGATTGAATTTCACAGTTTGTTACTGCTTATTAAATCCTTTACATTTCTAAATTAGATTGATAAGTTAATCATTTTAAATTTGATAATGATATTTTTTGAGATAAATTACTCTGCAGATTTTTTTTCATATTTTGTTGTGGCCAATTTATCTGTTTCAAATTTTACTGACCTAATGGGTAGATTCAATATGAGAAATCAATCAGTAATGTATGAATGTTAACAATTATCTTATTCCAGGTCCTCATGTGATAATGGCTCATCCCCTAAGTATTCTAGTCACTTTCAAGACAGAACAGATTAGTGTGGTTGCTGAGGTTATTCGAAGATAGATACAAATTTGACCAATTAAAATAATTGATGAGGCCCAATATGTTTATGCTACAGCACATGCAGATTAGGGACTGGGTCATGAAATCTCAGATTAAACAAGCTACAAGCTATACACTAAGTTAATTCAAGAGATTCCTCCTGTAGGAAGATAATAACAAGACTCTGAGTTCCCAGATATTTATAATACTGACAGAAGGTGATCCCAATGAACTACCCTGAGCCAAAATGAATGAAAGAAGTAATTAGACTGTACGCACTCTGAAGAGGAGGGGTCCCAAATGCCCCACAAAACACAAAACACTACCGGGAAAAATGAGGAAGACAGTAATCAAGATAGCTAGCTACTGGTACCACACCATGAGTAGCCCCACCTGTGGGACAAAAAGTGACATGCATTTTGCTGGAGGGGTTGCAACGAGGATGTTTTCCAAATTCAGACGCCATTGACCTGTCCTAGAATGAAGCAATTGTGGGTGCAGATACTGGACATGAGAGACAGTATTTTCAAGATGAACACAATACAGGTTTCCGGTATATACCCTTTTATGGCTCCCAAAAAGGCACCCCTCCCCACTTTGCCCTCTAAGGGGCAAACAAATGTCTATTGCACTGCTCAGTGCCTAACAAGAAAACTTCAATGATGGGGCAAAGCCAATGTACCATTACTGTTGGCCTATCAATAGCCAGGGATGCCTACAGCTTTGAACCTTTGACTATATATCTCCTGGATTTATCTGAAGGTATCTTTGAGCCTTGAGAATTTGTACACAATGAATGAGTCAAATATTTAAAAAAACACACATGGGAGACATTGCGAGTCTCTTCAAGGATCGAATATCCTAGATTGTAATCTGACTACTTAATCAGTTGATTATGGAGTGCAGATTTGGGAGAGGCATTCAAGAGGACGGTAGCAGATATGGGGTGGCTTGCTCTGTTTGTTCTGGTCTGTGTTATTGTTATCTTTTACACCAGCCTTCTTGCAGGCATTGAAAGCTGGTATACAAGGAAAACCAATTAAAAGATTTAAAACATGAAACACAGGTAATGGTTGTAGGCACAAAAATATCTACATTGACCATTTAAGATAGAACTCCAAGCACTCCAAAATCAAGCCCGTATCACATGTAGAGTTCCAATGTCTTTTATTCAGACATTATTTTTCCTATTCTTGATTCAGTTCCTTGATACACGGTTCTTAATAAAGTAAAACAGCTTCATGCCACAACTTCATTCCTTCATGCCAACAAGTGTTTAGTCCGTTGCTATATGATAGGAATCCATCGGGGCTGAAACAGATGTGGCAATGGCGTTAGGAATGAGAGGAATCGGGATAGGCCCATTCACCCTCAAGGTGCCATGCAATTCAAAGAGAGTAGAGGTGCAAACATATGGAGTACTAGTCCACAGTGTGTAAGCAAACCAAATAATAATTAGAAAAGCTTCCATCAGAAGAAAAATTGATATATGGTGTAACTAAAATTCCAATTCATGTAGAAGCAAAAACATGTATCTATAAGTAACTAAAGAAAGGAACCCTATGCAATTGTGTTTTTCTTTTTTGGACAACTGAAGATCATACTGGTGTGTGCTCCACTTCCCCAGGTCGCCAATAGTATTGGAACATATCTACATTGACCAACTGATGTAGAAATTGTGACAAACCTACTGAAGCTGATCTACAGGTAGAGTCCCTCTATCATTACCTGGTGCAAAGGTTTCCCCTCATGGCTCAAGGGGTACACTGACGGACAAACACAGAAAAACACCCCAGAGTGCACTTGCTATAACCAGGTTCAGAAGGACATTTTAAGTAGTAGCTCAAGCCTCCAGAAGTGGCTTGAAAAATACCAGAATGAAATGCCCCAGACCCCAGATTGGAAGAGACTCTAAATCATGTTTATATTGTGGATTTTACCATGTTCAGCTTTTTGGTGTGCAGAGAACCACTAGAGATGATGAACTTGTCTTCAAGATGAGTCGCGGTGCTAGTTTTGATGGCTTTGCAAATGCTGCAGCTGGTTTTGAAGAAAGTGGCAGGCTGAGAAGGAGAGCCAGTAGATTTCCATTAGAACTCGATCCACTCGGGAGCATATATGGACCCCTACCTTCACCTCTTCTTTGACCTATGAAGTAAGGCTATCAGCACCAAACTCACCACCATCCTTAATGCTTCCATCACCATAGCCACCTTTTCCAATGTATGGAAACAAGCAGAAGTCATGCCTCTCCTCAAGAAACCCTCTGTGGACTTGATTGAACTGCTGAACTACCACCTCATCTTGCTGCTCCCTTTCCCCACCAAGGTCCTGGTGAAAGCCATCATCTGGCAACTCACAGAACACCTGGAGTGAAACAACCTGCTTGAGGCCTACCAATCTGGTATCTGTGCCAACCATAGCACTGAGACCACCCTGATTGCTGCCACTGATGACATCCACACCCTACTTGACAGGGGAAAATCAGTTGCCCTGATCCTCATCAACCTCTCCTCAGCATTCAACACAGTATTCCACCACACACTCACCAAGAGGCTGCACAAGATAGGGTTCCAAATAGATGAACTCAGATGGATCGCATCATTACTCATGGCACGTGCGCAGAGAATCTGCATACCTCCCTTCACCTCGGAACCCGAGAACACCATCTTCAGCAGCCCTCAACGATTATCTCTCAGTCCCACCCTTTTCAACATCTACATGTAACCTCTAGCCGACATCATCAGAACCCACGATCTCAACATCATATCCTACACCGATAATACCCTGCTCATCCTCTCGCTCTCAGCAGACCCCACAACCACGAAGACCAACCTCCACAACTGCATGAAGAATGTCGCCAACTGGATCAAGGCCAACTAACTGAAGCTCAACACTGACAAGGCCATTGTGCTGATCTGTGACAACAATGCCTCTGCCAGGAATTATAACTGCCGGCCCGCCAAACTTGAATCTACTCCCACACCAACAGACCACGCCCACAACCTCAGCATCATCCTGGACAGCAAACTCACCATGAAACGACAGATCAGTGCAGTTTCCTCTGCCTGCTTCGATGGTCTGTGCATGCTCCGAAGAATCTTCAAATGGCTCCCCATTTTTACCAAAACAACTGTCATGCAAGCCCTAAACACCAGCTGGCAGGACTATGCCAATGCAATGAATGCAGTAACCACCACTGAACTCATAACAATACTCCAGAGGATACAGAACTCAGCGGCCAGACTACTCCTCAACCAGCCCAAATGTACCCACATCAGGAACCTCCACTGGCTCCCCATCCAGAATAGATATCAATTCAAAATCTGAAATACACCTACAAATCCCTCTATGACATTGGACCAGCATACATGAACCACTGCCTGAACTTCAACAAACCATCCAGAGACTTCTGCTCCACCTCCCTTGCCCTTGCACAGACACCACGCATCTGCCGTAGCCTGAGCAAAGACCATTCCTTCTCCTAACTCACGAACAAGTCCTGGGATGGCCTTCCCCGCCATCTCCAAACATCACTCATGTTAGAGAACTTCAGGAAGAGCTTCAAGAACTGTCTTTTTGACTGAACCCAGCAACCTAGCACCTGGATACCCTCACGGGTGATTAACCGTGCTTTACAAATACTGAAAGGGTGATGTGATCATATTTCTTCAGGCTCTGGATGAAACGTACTGAAACATATAGGATTCCTTATGGAGTGCCAGTGTGGAGCCTGGGAGGCCAAGGAGTGCGACATTCCCACCATCCCGATGCAAGAATACAAGGATGTGAACAGCAATTTGGAAGTCACATTCTAGAAGAAACAGTTTAACTTTCTTTAAAAGAGACCGCTAGTGTGAGCCCATCAGTAATAACAACAGCTTGCACTGAAAGAGTGCATGAAAGTTTGACCAGACTAAGGCTATTGCTTACTATTTAGAGGGATTAAGGGGCAGATGTATCAAGCGTTTTTTTTGTCGCAAACGCCGTGAATCGCTAAATAGCAGCGTTTGCGACAAAAAAAACGGGATTTGCGATGTATGAAAAAAATAGCATCACAAAATTAAGGAATTGCAAAATTTGCGATTCCTTACTTTTGCGCTACCCTTTAAGGAATCGCAAAAAGTGATTCCATAAATGGTATGTAAGAAACAAGAAAGATTTGCGAATTCACACTAAGAAATCGCAAATTACCACCAACTTGTAGTTGGTGGTAATTTGCGAATTCTTTTACAAATGCACTTTTTGCAATTTGTAAAGGTGGCATGTGACGCTCATACATGCCCTTTTCAGGGGTGCAGCACACATGTCAATTTCAGGGGTGCAGCAGGGTGTCCTAAAGACACCCTTGCACCCTTGAAATTATTCTCAATTTGCGATTAGCAAATTGCGAATCGCAAATTGAGAATAATTTCCCATTCCTTCCTATGTGCCTCCTGGCCCATAGAAATGAATGGGAAATTATTCCTTAATTGCGATTAGCAATTTGCTAATCGCAATTAAGGAATTTTAAGAAATCGCTAAAAAATTGCGAATTTCTACATACATACCATTTTGCAATTCTCAAATAGCGATTACTTAAAAATCGCTATTGGAGAATCGCAAAAGGGTATCTTGATACATCTGGCCCCAAGTTATGGCCTATCTGGCCAATGAAGTGATATTTGGTGATATATTAGACACTAAAGGCATGATTTAGAGGTTGGTGGATGGAGTAAAAACCGTCAGGGTGGCATTCACCTCTCTGCCTTTACTCCGCCCGCCAGAGTCAGCATTCGCTTCGGGCTATTGGGTTCAGGGTTAAAAGTATAGGTTAAGTGTTTTAGCATTAGGGTAGGTTTTGGATTAAAGCTTAAGGGTAGATGTTTAAGTTATAGGGCATTGGGGTAAAACGTAGAGAATTGAGAGTATAGTGTTAATGTTTGAAGGTTTGACTAATAAGAATCAAGAATTTCTTACAGAATAAAGATTAAAGCTATAGGTTGATCCATAGGATTACAATTGTTTAGTGTTATAGTTGAAAATGTGTTTCATTTAAGGTGAGTTAGTGAGAGTTACAGTTGTTTTTAGCTCATCAGCATGCAAAAAAAACCAAACAGATGTTTTTCCCAGTAAAAATGAACCTAATTAATTCAATGGATCACACTTCAGTTTCAATGAAATTAGAATATTAAAATTGCACTGGTTTTATTTCTCAGTAACACATTCTAATTAACAAGGTACAAATCAATTAAAAAGATAGTTATACTTTCCTAATTAATGAGAAAGCCAAGAATCTACCAAGACTATCTGTTTTGTCACACTGGCTTACTGGTATATTCTGACCTGGAACTATATAAACTGCTCCCACAGTAAGAACTCAGGTCCCAAAACACTGTGAATAAATGGATTTAGTTGAATAAAAATGATCTAATTTACATGAAATTAGTATGATGATTGTAGAGCTGCATAGGATTGTAAATCATTTTGTAAAAGGACAAATTCAAATATACTTTAGAAGAATAAATCAAATGAATGTCCATAATGGAGTTTAAAAACAGCCCATTTTGTTAACAAAAAGTAGCTGCTACAGGTGGCAGTGAAAATTTGCAATGCCCATAAATGACATTAAAAGTATTCTTTCAAGATTGTATTTGCTCTACACATCTGTGAGTGAAGCTGCAGCAGACTTCTGGAACCCATTTTTTGGCATTAGCTAAGTCACCTATAACTAGTACCTTGAATCCTACAAGGTCCACTGCAAAATGTCCAAAAGAAAGGATCTCCTAATATGTAGAAGATTTCTGTTTCTTTGCAGTTAAAGAACACAGAACACTCCTTCTGCAGTGGTATAGGCATTGAGTTAAAATTTGAGTTGTTGGTCGAGGAGTGTAAGACCTGGCATCCTTGGCGCAGTTTCCCCCTAACTTTTTGCCTGAAGGCCTCCTGTTTGTGATGACTTCATTTTTGTTTTTCTTAGGACTCTTCACACTTTACTACTGCTAACTAGTGCTAAAGTGCATGTGCTTTTTCCCTAAAATATGGTAAAATTGGCTTATATCCAATTAGCATATTTAGTTTACTTATAAGTTCCTAGTAAAGCAGCACTCAATGTACCCAGAGCTGGTAAATTAAATGCTATTGGTGGGCCTTCAGCACTAATTGTGCCACCCGTTTAAGCAGCACTTTAAACCTGCAGCCATTGCAGAAACTGTGTGTGAAGTTTAAACTGCAATTTTGATCTGGCAGACTTTTTCCAGGCTCAAACCTTCCTTTTTAATACACATAAGTCATCCCTATTCATGGCAGGACCATGAACACAAACCAGCCCAGGCAATTCAGTTGGACTGGCCGGGGTGAATTGGAGGGGTGATAGCTTGAAGCGAAGCTGATGGATGCTAGGAGGGAAGTGTGATAGCATTAAGCACTGCTGTTGCTTTTGTTACAGGGGGCTGATATTTCAGAACTGCTGCAAAACTGGGCCCCACCCTTCCAGCCCACCAGTTAAACACCTGACGTCTGCTCTGGCCAGTCCCACCCTGCCCCTAGGGTAGGGGCTGGACAGCCCAGAGGGCAGAGTGCAATGTATTTAAAAGGTAGGGCATGCACTTTTAAGTTTTTCATGGTCTGGTAGTGAAAAACTCTAAAATTGTTTTTAACTACTGTAAAGCATATCTCCCATGTATGATACCTTGGACTTGCCTTATCAAATTCTCTAAGTATCATTTCAAAATGGAAAGAAATAACCCATTCATGTTTCGTGTCTCTGGAAACACTAGTTAAAATCCTAACTTACGGTGAAGTAGGATTTTAAATTGGAATTCTGAAAATGCCACTTTTAGAAAGTTGGCATTTTCTTGCCTCAGCCATTTGGTGCCTGCAGCCTGACTCTGGTCACATGACCGAGTGTAGCTGAAAGTTGGGCTTCATGTCCTCCTCCTAGACATCTACACACAAGGGGAGCTTAGGTGTGATTGGATGTCCCATCACTGGCAGGATGGGAGGGAGGAGCTGGGCACAACCCCACTTACGCTTGAATAGACTGTGTTGTGCCTCCACACAAAAGACTGCAAGTAGTCTAGAACCAGGGCAGGGGGGATAAGATGCCTGGGGACTTCAAAGGGAAACCTCTTGAAGCTTCTCCCCCACTTCAAAGGCACAGCTGGATATAAGTACTAGACATCAGACATCAACTCTTCAATAAACCTCCAGACCTGTGGACACTCTGCCAGGAAGACAGGAAGAAGGTCTGTTGTGCTGCTACAAGGAATTCCATTCTGCTAGACTGCTGATCCAAAAGAACTGCTGCCCTCCTGTGTGTGCTGTCCATCGGCCTGCAACTTAGTCTTGAAACCAGAACTCCAGGTTGATTCAAAGGACTAGTCAGCTTGTCTCATGATATAAGCCTTAGGGAATATATTAGGCTCCCCAGCCAGCTCATGGACCTAGCTGCAGCAAGTTCATGACCCCCAAGTAGCGCTTCTCAGGTTCTGGATCCTTGATAAGGCTCATAAGCTCTTTAATCAAGCGTATGTGCTCTTCGTGACCGCAAATGGGCCTGGGCATACCTGAATCACAGTGTTCACACTGACCTTTGGTAGGAGCCGCCGTCAGCCCATCTCTTCACAGAGAAAGCATCGTTTGTCAATAGAAGACCATTGGCAACACCTGGCCTACTCTTCGTACCACACCAACGACTGCCCACAATGCTCTCCTTGCTGCCTACAATTCTCTCTGACAGAAACAGGACTCTTGGCACAAACCTTGAGAAGGCTAGCGGGACTAACCTGGGACTGTTTTCGACTGTCTCGCCATTGCGGTTTGCCTGAACTTTTGACTTAGACCCAGTCCAGAGTGATAAGATATCAGCAGTTGCTGCTTTTTATTTTTAGGCACTATATTGTAGGTTATTCTTTTAAACGATACAGCTATTTTTCTACTGATTGGATGTCTGTTGTTTTGGTCTTGTTTTATTTATTAAATTAAGCTCTATTGTTCAAACCTGGTCTGGGATCTTTTTGTGTGTGGTTTTGTCACTGTTTTACTGTTTAAAGTGTTGCACAAATACTTTACACATTGCCTCTAATTTGAGCCTGGCTGCTCTGTGCCAGGCTACCAGTTATTGACACAGGTTAATGTGGGGTTTGCTTGTGCTTTACCCTGACTGGGATTATGGTTGCTGCTCGACCAGAGCTCACTCGCCAGTCAACCAATAACCCAATTTCTAACAAAGGCGTGAAACCCTACTCAAGCATTAGGTGCAATTTTTGTCAAGATGATCCACAAAACATCACTACAGTATTCTGTGCTTAGCCATTTGGTAGCTTGGCACAAATGCAGCCAGGCTTAACTCACAAGCAATGTGTAAAGCATTTATGCAGCACTTAAAAAGCGATATAGTGAAGACACAACACAAGAAAAATCCCACACTAATTTAGAATAATAGAGGAAAATGAAAACAAATATTTGTAAAAAAAATCCCATCTGTAGAACCGAAGAAATGCAACTTCAAAGATTTAGGGTAAGTATAGTGCCTTAAAGCACAAAGCTGGTTTTGCAAGACATGTGATAGCCACAATTACGGGCCGGCCATCATGGTGTGTGGACCGAATACAGTGACAGGATAGTCCTGCTGAAAAACGTACATTCTAAATTGCAGCTCGAAGGGTTCCATTCACAGTGGAGGAGGCCGCAAGAAGATTGGGAGAGCATCGCAGATGGTCGTCATTGTAGCGAGAAGAGCAACATGGGCATCACAGATGGTTTTTGCTGTAGTGCACAGATCCTGTCTGGCATTATGGAGGTCTGTTGCTTGCGATTCGCTTTGGCAATCACCACAGGCTGAAAATGCTGTAGCGCTAAGTGCAGATCTTTTGTTGCCAGTCATCATGGACAGTTGCTGTAGCATGAAGTGCCAGGTTCACCAGAGCTTCATATTGGCGGTTGGTAAAGGAGGCAAGATCTCAGCATCAACTAGCTTGTTCCCAGCTGTAAAGAGCCCAACTCTTCAGCATGTCTCCTTTTCTTTTAGAAGAGCTCAAGTGATGCCACACTAAGTATCCAGGGCATTAGGGATACCTTTTGTGGATCAGAAAGTCACTCCAGCCGAGGCTAGCAGGACTCAGGGAGATCCCGTTGAAGGTCCAGGTATGTCAATACAACAGGTCAGCTGGACAGTTGTAGAGAAGCCTCTGCCTCTTGGTGTGTCCTTATAGCTTTGAACAGGAAGTCAGTATTCTGACTCTTGGAGTCACTGCAGCCTGGTATGAAGGATGCTGGACCAGTTTTCCTTCTCAGACAACAAGACAGGACAAAAGCAGCAATAGTATACACAGGTCTTGAATGGTGGGTCGGAGGGTCCTCTTTTTATATCTGGTACCCACTTTGAAATGATGAATGCTTCTGGAGTTTCCCCACACGGAGGTGTCTGAAATTTACTTCCTCCCTGTCCTGGTCTAGATCTGCCTGGATGCACAATGTGAAGTTCTTTGTGTGTGAGCTGGGCCAGTGACTTTGAAGTGCAAGTGTGGTAGATGACAGCTGCCCCATCCTAACAGAGATAGTGCATCCTGCCGATCCCAGACCTTGCATTGTGATTCTCTCTAGGAGAAATACACAAAAGCCAACTACCAGCTACACCTAGGCATGTGACCCAGGAGTGGGCTCCAGGCACCAAATGGTTAGGACATGAAAATGCTAACTTTCTAAAATTTTCATTTTCAGAATTGCAACTTAAATCCAACGTTATCATTAAAGAGGATTTTAAATTACAATTCCTCAGACACAAAAAATTAAATACATTTCTGTCCCAAACAAAAGTTATCACTTAATAAATGTAATAAGGTAATCAAATAGGCTTCACAGTAGTGAAAAAGACATTGGGAGTTAATCACTACCAGGATATGTAAAACTAAAAAGTACATGTTCAACTTGCAAATTCAATACACTCAGCCCCATGGCTGTTAGGGCCTACCCTGGAGGTGAATTATATGTATTAGAAAGGGAGGTTTAGGCCTGGCAAAGGTTTAATTTGCTAGGTTGGAATGGCAATATTAAACTGCACACACATCCTGCAACGGCAGGCCTGAGACATTGTCATGTTTCTTTAGTTTAAAAAATGCAAATAAGTGGGTGGCATAATAAGTGCTTAGGCTCATTAGTAGTATTTCATGTACAATTCCTGGGAATATGTAGCACCACTTTAATAGAAACTTACAAGAAAATTAAATATGCCTATTGGGTGTAAGCCAATTTTACCCTGAATAAAGGAGAGAGCACAAGCATTCCCCTTCCGCATTACAATTTGACATGGAATTGCCAATATTTATGTGAATATTCCTCCTCCCGCAATTAAGAGTAATTTGGAGGAAAAATCCTAATGCAAGAGCACATTTAGCAAGCATGAGTGACTTCTGACGCTCAGTATTTGTGTTCTGGTGCATTCAGCGTTGATTCTTAGTGAAAAATGCATACTCACATTCATTTTGGATGCAAGGGTGCATTTTGTGCTACGAAAATAGCTTTAAATGTCGGTAGTAAGTTGCTGTATGATCCTACCCCAGGAGCACATTTAGCATGTGCAAGCGGCCACTCTTGCTTGCTATTCATGTTCTGTTGCATTTAACACTTATTTTTTCAAATACAAAATGAATCCTCCCGTGGGGCAATTTGGGGCTAAGAAATAGTGTTAAATGCAGATTTATTCTCCTTGTTTAATTCAAACAAAATCTGGCAGACTTTTTAGGTAATTCAATGTGATTAGGCTGCACTGAATTTGGAGACATACTGCAACACATAATAATTTAGTTACTTTTGGGGTTCACTCTGAAAAGGTTGTGGTTGGTGTCTGAGCGGGGGTTCTGCCCCCCCCCACTATATAACCCAATGTATTACAATAAGTATACAACCTCTTTCCTCTCGCATGATCAGAGCATCCCTCCTTATCAAAGTAGAGGATTCTGAGCACTAATGCCTGTGAATACGTCTGAATAATTTAGGAGAGACAATAGGCAGCAAAGTGATCCTGATGAGGATACGACTTTCGGGGCTTTTTTTTTAGCCTGCCCTTTTTTCTGCTTTTGGCGCAAAACTCAAAGCTTGAGTGGAACCTTAAAAGTGAGTATCTATCTTTGATGTGACCGCAAAAGCCTTGTCCGGCTAGAAGAGTTTGACTTCCATAAAAAAGACAAACTCCTTAGTTTTGACTGGGGATCGCATTAAGCATACATGAACCTTGCTTCATCCCTGTAAGCCACAGAGTACCCTGAAGCTCGAGTGAACTGCAATCAGGGTCATGTTGTGTTTTCTTGGTACTTTTTTTTAAAAAAAATCTTTGGAAATGTGTATGCCTAGTTCCCATAATCCGATTTTGACCATTGTTGTGTCATTTTGTTTTTTCACATTTTTCTTTTTACTAATACGACAAGTGTGCTTATTTTTCCTCGACTTTAATGTTGTTTTGGTTATGCTTGAAAACTTTGCACACATTTATTTGAGGAAGAGTCTTCTGCTTTGTGCCATAGCTACCATGGTTAAGACTAGAAGGCATATTATCAAGAACGGCGTTAAAATTATCGCCGGTTTAGTGGCAGAAATCTGCAGTTAAAGCGGCGATAATGGGCTTGATAATATGCCCTGGAGAATTCCAATAGAAGCCCATGTTCAAATCAGAACATGGACTTCTATTGGAACCCTGAAGGGCATATTATCAAGCCCATTATCGCCGCTTTATTGGCAGTTTTCTGCTGCTAAACTGGCGATAATTTTTAATGCCGTACTTGAAAATATGCCCCGTAGTTTTCTAATTCCTAGTGTGGACCTTGTAAATTCCTAGATCATCAATTTTGTGGGGCCACTCCCTCAAATTCATAATTCAGAATGTCAATGTAGTTTTTGTGTTAATCATATTCTAAGCTTTATTTTGTATTGTTGACTTTAGGTCAGTATTATTTAGGACAGGGCAATGCAGCAAAGATGGAAGCCAGATTTTCAGGCTGGACATCTTAACTATATATACAAAAAATTATTTTATGTAGATGTAAATACAAAAATGTATTTTATTCGGGTGTAATGAAAACCTGCATGAATCTGAACCTCACTGTTTGCTTAAGACTAAACAGAATTGTAGCTCAGCAACATGAGTAATTTGAACTTCCATAGGACTCAGTCTATAAGTCAAATTAAAGTGGTAATTCTTGGAAACTATTACCCCCAGGTCCCTTATGTCCTCGTCCCATTCATTAACTAATTGGAGATAACCATCTCCTGACAGAAAAAAGAGCAGAGGCATGCTGGGACGCTAGCACTGCCCCTCCCATCGGGAGTACATAAGCAGTACTTACCCAGCATCCCGTTTGTTCTTTTTTTTCTGTCCGTCGACAGAAGTTTGCTGTGGGTGCTGGTGCTGCTCCTGCTGGGCTTGAGTGGGTTCCCTTGCTTGGATCACCCTGTCCGGCTGCCTGGCTGTGCGGTCGGGATGTCTGCTGTCCTGCCTCCTGGCCTGCCGGGCTTGATAGGAGGCTGGTTTCTTCATGTCCCTGGCTTTGTGGCTGCGGGCTGGCCCTTTGCGGCTGGTGCTCCGGCCTCTGGGTCTCTTCCAGGTCAGGGGGCGCGTCTTCCTGGTTCCTGGATGCAGGGGAGATACGCTGTGTTTGCCTCTGGCTGCCTGCCCGGTCCTGGCGCGGTTCTTGTGGTGCGCCTTGGGCTAGTGGGGAGGGGGGACCTTGTTTGGGTCGCGGCCTCCTTCCCGCGTAGCGGTTTCTTTTTACCCTTCTTTGCTTTTTTGCATTGTGTGCTGCGGGTTGCCGTAGTTGGTGCTCGGGCTGGTATTAGTCCTCCTCTGCATTTTTTGGGAGATTCGGGGCTTGTCTTTCTGATCGCGAGTGCTGGGTTGGCGTGTTCGTTCTCTGTCTTTTTCAGGTTCCGTTCCTGCATTGCCTGGGGGCCCTCGGCTTCCTGGGATTCTGGGAGAGTCCCCCGTGTCTGTCTTGGAGTTTCTATCATTGTGTCCGCAGTTTCAGACATCCGTCAAGGCTCTGGGGTGTACAGTAGTGCTTTGGGACCGTTTCTCTGTGCCTGGTTCCTGGTGCTCTTCTGTCAGAATGCCTGTTGTGACTGTATCTATTTTTGGGGGCTTTCCTTCTTGTGTTTGCCACAATTCGCACCAATTTCTCCTGGGGATGCGGGGGTTTGCTGCTGGGGCCTCTTGCATACGTTGCTGCGCTCTGCCGCTGTGCTACGTCTCCGCTTATGTCCGCGCCTGCGTGTCCTGGTGCTGCCACACATGGCTCCCCACGCTGCTCCCGGGATTCCTTGCCCTGATCGTGGGTCTTGGGTTGGGTCTCGCTTCCTGTGTGTGCACGTCCTGTTGGCTCCTCTGGGGGGGCTTCCTGTGGGGGCTCCTCTCCTCCTCTCTGGTTGCCTGCTGCGGCCTTGGTGCTCTCCGTTCTGGTGCTCTGTGGGGCTATCTGCCCCCGCCCTCCGCCTTCGGAGCTTGGGTGTATGTCCCGGGGTCTGTGTGGGTGGACACACTTTCACTGCATTGTGTGTGGTGTACGTGTCCTTGCGTTTGGAGGGCTGTGGTTCCTCTGGGTGTTCCTGTCCGGGCTGCTTTCCTTCTCCTCCGGGCTGGCCTGCTGCGTCGCTCTCCCGGGGCTGCGGTGCGTTGGTGGCTGTGCCTGCTGCTGGGTCACTTGAGGGTGCCTGGTTCTGCTCTTGGCGTGCTTCGGGGCTCTCTTTTTCCTCGTTCCTCTGTCTTGTTGCTGGTTGTTGGTGGTGCTGTGTCAGGTGGCTTGCGTGGGGTTTTCCCGCCGCTGACTCTTCATCTTATCAGGCTCCTCTTCTCTGTGGGCCGGGGGCAGGGGGGTCTCCCGATTTGCTACTGCTGCTCGCCCCTGCTCCTTGCTTCGCGCGGCTGGCCTCTGGTTCGGGGTGCTGGCCTGTTTCCGGGTTCGGTGCTCTTTGGTCTACACTGTCCCTTGGTTGCCTTTGGCTTTGGCGCTGCCTTCCTTGACCTGGGATTGCGGGTTTTGGTTCCCTTCTGAGGTACCTCCTTTCTGAGCTCCTCTCCCTTGGTCTGAGTGGTCTGGTTGTTGGCGGTGCTGTGTCGGGTGGCTTGCGTGGGGTTTTCCCGCCACTGCCTCCTCCTCTTATCAGGCACCTCTTCTCTGTGGGCCGGGGGGAGGGGGTGGGGTCTCTCACTCTGCTGCTGCTGCTCGCCCCTGCTCCTTGCTTCGCGCGGCTGGCCTCTGGTTCGGGGTGCTGGCCTGTTTTCGGGTACGGTGCTTTGGTCTACACTGTCCCTTGGTTGCCTTTGGCGCTGCCTTCCTTGGCCTGGGATTGCGGGTTTTGGTTCCCTTCTGCGGTACCTCCTTTCTCCCTTGGTCTGAGTGGTGGGTGTTTCTGCCGCTGGGCTTCTCCCTTTGGTGCGCTACCTCCTGGTGGTGCCCCTGCTCCTGGCCGCTTGTACTCCTGTGTTTTCTTTCAGGTGCTGTTTTGGAGGGGGGATTCTCCTCTCCCTAGCGTCATTGGCTGCTTCTCTGTGTTGTTGGCCTTCGCTCTTTCCGTTTGGTGGCCTGTCTCAGTTTGGCGCGGGTTCCTGTCGCCTCTGTGGTGGCTGTTTCCCTTTTTTCCTGGCTCTGTCTGTGCTTGCTCCTGGGGTTCCCGGTGTTGTTGGGGTCTCACCTGCCTGCTTGCTTCCGCCTTGCCCTCTGCGGCTCTTGTGTCGGGATCACCTTTCACTTCATCGGCGGCGGTCTGTTGGGGTTGTGCTTCTGTTTCCCCTTCTTCAGGTTGCTCTGCGGCTCCCTGCCCCCGGCTGGTGTTGGGTCGGTGTTTCGGCTCCTTGGGGGGCTGCGTGGGGGTGGGTCCTGTTTGCACCCCTGGTTTCCTGTTTGCCTGCCGTGGGTTTTCCCTCTTTTCTTTCTGTCCCTCTGCATGCCTCCTTCTCGGGGTGTCGCAGGTGTGGGTGTCGTGGCCTCGCCTTGGTGGTGCAGCCTTCGCCCTTTTTTTCGGATGGCCTTGCCTCCGCTTCGGGCTGGGTGTGGGGCGCGGGGGCTCCTGGTTCCTGGCTTTGTTTCTCCTGTCCCTTGGGGGGGGCACCTGGTCCTAGTGCCTGCGCCTCAGTGGTTCATGCTGCCTTGGATGTGGATGTTCTGTTCTCCTTTGCTCCGGCCTAGGGCTTCCGGTGTTGTCCCGGGGCCTTCTTTGTGTTTGGTTGCTTCTGGGGTCTGGCTTTATTTTATTTTATTTATTTTTATCTAAAGAATTTTATATAGCGCTGGCTAGACCCGGAGGTATCAGAGTGCTTTCAAAAGAATCAACAATGAAACAGAAAAAGTTCAACAAATTACACAAAGAATCCCCCCCCAAAAAAATAGGCAATACAATTAGGAGAGTGGGGAAAGGAGAGAGTGAGGAAGTGGAGGTGAGAAAAGGAGGATAAGGGAAGAGACAGTACGGAGAGATGAAAAGAAGTCTGTCTACAGCCCAACATGGTAAGGTGAAGGCCAAGGAGGGAATCCATGGCCCATCGCACCTATAGCTAAACCACGTAGCTCTATCAGGCATCTGACAAAAAAGTTCAGTCTCAATACATTGAGAGAGGGGAGAGGGAGAGACATACAAAGGGGGGGGATGAGGGAGGAGACTGCAGGAGGGGCGAAAGGAAATTCAACAATGTGATTTAACAGTATACCAGAAAAAATCAACAATTACACCTTACAACGAACAGTCAGCAATACATTAGGAGAGGAGAGAAAGGAGAGAGAAGAGAAAAGAAGTGGGGGGTAGGTGAGGTGAGAAAGTGAGGGTAAGGGGAGAGACAACTGTAGAAACGAGAGGAAGTCTGTCTAAAGGCAGACTGGGTAGGTGACGACCAAGGAGGGAATCCACGGTCCATCTCCCCTATAGCTAAACCAGGTAGCTTCATCGGGCATCAGACAAAATAGTTCGGTTTCAAGTGTCAAGGGAAGAGGTTCACAGAAAAACAGGATGGGAGGGAGATACGGCAGAAAGACGAAGGAAAGTCTGTCCAAAGACCGACTGGGTAGGTGACGGATGGGGGAGAGTTCCATAACCAGTCTCCTCTATAGCTATCAGGTAGCTCCATCTGGCTTAGGCCAAATAGCCAGGTCTCAATAGGAAACATTAAGGAACAAGGATGGCAAAATAAATGGTGCATAGAGGGGAGGGGACAGGGAAGGTGAGAAAGGGAGGCTGGGGGAAGAAACAACAAGGAGAGACGAAGTGAAATCTGTCAAAAGGCCGATTGGGTAGGTGACGACCAAGGAGGGAGTCCACGGCCAATCTCCCCTATAACTAAACTAGGTAGCTTCATCGGGCATCAGACAGAATAGTTCAGTCTCAATACATTGAGAGAGGAGAGAAGTAGAGATAATAAATAGAGGGAGGAAGTGGGAAGAGACGATAGGAGAGATGAAAGGAAGTCTGGCTAAAGACCGACTGGGTAGGTGACGTCCAAGGAGGGAATCCCCGACCTGTCTCCCCTATAGCTAAACCACGTAGCTCCATCGGGCATCAGACAGAATAGTTAGCTCTCAAAAGACGTGGGTAATACACAGGTAAACAGGGTGGGGACTATGGCCAGGACAGGTAAGGGGAGAAATCAGTAGCCAGAGAGTGGAGAGGAGTAGAGTGGGGAGGGGTAGGGGGTAGGAACTCAGTAAGAGTTGCCTGGTTAGAAACAGTTACTGGAACATAGTGATGCATACACAAAGGAAAAACCGCAAATAGCAATGTTACAAAGGTACATGATATAAGACGAATGTGGCATGGGAGGATGGGGGGTGAGGTAAGGGATCAGAGGAAGGGCTAGAGACGAAGGGAAAAATGTCCAAGGTCCGGCTGGATAGGTGACGGCCGAGGGGGTGACCCAGAGTCGATTTCCTCTATAACTGTCTAGGCAGCTCCACCAGATATCGACCTTGTTGAACAGTCTCTTAGCACTTAGGAGTTCGTGTAAAATATTTAGTTTGAGGGAGAGGCTTAGGCTCACTTATTTCTTGCATTGTCTGCTGTGTGATTGGGTAGTGAGTTTGTTATTGGCAGTTCGCCGAGTGCACTTAGCTGATCCCCATATTCGGTTGTGCATTAACACTCTCCTAGTCGTCCACCAGTTTTTTCCCTGCCGGTGTGAAGTAGTTGATACCATGGTTACGGCTATTTTAGGTGGCATAGGTGAGATCACTGCCCACCGCCAGGGAGTCCAGTTCCGCTCAGGTCTCCAGGGGATCCCTCTCCATGTTATGGGGATCAGTTGCGCTTGAAGGGAGGTGACTGGTGAGTGTCTAGGTCTTTCTTGGCGCCTGAAATAGTGGGTCTTCTCAAGGAAGGGCTTAGTTGTAGTTCATGGTGGCCATGTTAGGTTGCTTCTGTTCTTCCTTGCTCCTGCCCTGGCTCTCCCTGTGCTTGCCTTTGGCTTGCTTTGGGTGTTTCCTGCCTGCCCCTCCGGGTGCTGCCTGTGTTCCTGCCTGGTTTGTTCCTGGTTAGGGCCTCCTGTGGGTGCCTGGTGCGGCTTCTCTGGCTGGGGTTGTTGGGCACCTGCTCTTCTTGTCCGTGACGCTTCCCTCCCCCCGGGTTGTCTTTCCGGTGGTGGTTCGCCTTTTGGGCCCTGGGGTTCGTGCCGCTGCTGTTTGGGCCTGGCTGTCTTTTGCTGCTGCCTGGTCCTTGGTGGGGCTTTTTTTTCCCTCTTCTGGTCTCCAGTTCTCCCGTTTGGTGGCCTGTGGCTGTGCTCCCATTCTGCGCTGGCTGGGTGTCTGCTGGGGCTTTCTGCTCCTGCATGTTGGTCTTCTTTTTGGGCTCTGTGTCCTTGCCTGGGCTCTCTTTTGTGTCCTGGCGGGGCGCTCTGCTGTTGTGGCCACTTCCTGGTGGGTCCTTTGGGCCGTTTTTTCCAGCCGGCGGTTCTCTGCCCGGTCTTCTTTGGCCGGGGTTGGGGTCTTTGTGGGGTCCTGTGGCTCCGGTGGTGTGCCGGCTTCCTGCTTGTTCTGGTTGTCCTCGGGCTGTGCCTCCTGGGCTTCCTGCCTGTTTTTGCCTGCTCTGTGGGGTGTTTTCAGGTGCGTTTCCTGGTTTTGGTGTCCTGGTTCGCTTCTGGCTCCCTTGCTTCTCCGAGCTTGGTTCCCGGTGTGAGTCTGTTTGGGTGCCCCCTTCCCCCCCTCTCTCTGGTTGGGGTGCGGTTCCGTGGTGCTCTTGCCTCGGTGGGGTCCTCCCTCCAGGCGGCGGATTGTCTAGGGTCTCCTGCTGCCTAGCCCTCTGCTTCTCTCCTTCCTCCGGCTTCCGCTTTGGCGGTTTTCTCTGTTTCGTTCCGGACTTCTGTGTGGTCCGGCGGTGGTGTGCTGGGGGTTCCCTGTTCCTCTCTGCCCTTTTGCTGTGGCCTGGGCGTTGCGTGGGCTCCTTCCGGGGTTTTTGTTGGGCCTGCGGGTCCTCCTGCGTGGTCCGGTTGCTTGGCTCTGGTCCTGGCTTCCTGGTTCCTTTGGCGTTTGATGCCCTGGTTTCTGCTGTTTTCTGGGCTCCTCTCCGGCTTTGCTGGTGTCGGGCCTTGTGGGCTTTTGGTCTGGGTGCTGTACTTCCTGGGGCTGCTTGTTTTTTGGCTGCTCCTGCCCATGCTGCTTGCTTGCCCTGGGTGTGGGGTGCCTGTGCGGTCCTCTTCCATGTTAACGCCTGTTTTTGTTTCTGCCCTCTGTGCCTGCTTTGGGGGCTGCTGGGTGTTCCCCGATTTCTCTGGCCTCTGGTCCTGCTTTGTTTCCCATCCTTTTGGGTTTGGGGGTTTTCTGTGGGCTGTGGCCGGTGGCTCTGTCCCCGCCCTTGTTGGGTTTGTTTGTTTTTCCGGTCTTGTTGGCCTCTCCTTTGTTGGTCGGCTTTTGGCTTCTGGGGGTGTCTCTGGCCTGTGGTCTTTGGGTTGGCCTTCTCTTCCCCTGCTGTTCTGGGTTCGGTGGTCTTCCTGGTTTGTTTGGTGGCCTCCTACCCTGTGGGGTTTTTGGCGTCCTGGGTTTTTGGGTGTTTTTCCCCTTCCCTGTCTTTCTGTTTGGTTGGGGTTTCGCTCCTGCTCGGTTCTTGCTCTGGTCTCTCTGGGGGCGCGTCATTCGGTTTGGTGGGGTGGGCCTGTTTCTGGCCTGTGCTTCCTCGTTCCTTTTTGGTCTGTGCCTTTGTGGCTGGCGTGTCCTGTGGGCCTTCCCATTGGTTCCTGGATGGGTGGCCTTGTCTGGTGGGTTGCCTGGCTGTGTCCTTTGGGTCTTGGTTCCGGTTGCCCTGTCTCTGGGTTTCTCTGGTTGGCGGCCTCCTTGTTGGGGGTCCAGGCCTTCTGTTTTTGGGTTGTCTCCGGTCCTTGTTTTGCTCCAGCTGTCCTGTTCTGGGTTGCGGGCCGGTTGTTTCCTGCGGTTCCCTTTTCCTCCTTCTCGGTGCTCCCTTGGGTGGCTGCTTTTGTTGTGGTTTCCTGGGTGTGCTTGTGGTGTCAGAAGGCCGGTTTTCTGCTTTGGTATTCTCCAATTAGTTAATGAATGGGACGAGGACATAAGGGACCGGGGGGGGGTAATGTTCAATTACTTATCAGTAATGTTCATTACCCCAGGTCCTGTTGTCCTCGTCCCATTCATGCGCCCCTCCCTCCTGGGCGGCCGGCCTTCCTGTCTGGGCTTGGTTGTACAGACGGGATGCTGGGTAAGTACTGCTTATGTACTCCCGGTGGGAGGGGTAGTGTTAGGGTCCCAGCATGCCTCTGCTCTGTCGGGAGATGGTTATCTCCAATTAGTTAACGAATGGGACGAGGACAACGGGACCTGGGGTAATGAAGATTACCGGTAAGTAATTGAACAATATGCACGCAGGATGATGAGGACCTGATGGAAACCAGATATTTTAGCGTTTATACACGTCAGTTGATGTAGCTACGCGCTTTATAAAGTTTATTATTATTATTACTATTATTTTTAGACTGCCATTGACTATGTAAGTTCAATTTACATAATGTATGGAAATATGTATTAGCAATATTCTGAAAATCGAGCATATATCTGTCCCCCCTGAACTACAATCGACACCCCTGTAATATTTCCCTTAGAAATACCACAAAAATAATACTGCCCAATTTTTGCTATAAGATGTTTTCTTTGTGACAATTAGCTCAACTATCTTACAACCACATGGTTACACTGGGGGCATTTGTAAAACTCATTCAATTGAATACAACTTTGAAATCAGGAATATAAACTGGATTGGCAAAAAAAGGAGCAGGACAGAGCAAACAAAGGATGTTTGTCTTATAATAACAATAACCATCTGAGGGAAACAAATTGTCTCTTTCAATCATTGGCAAAGAACTTCTCAGTGGTTTATTATCAGGTTTGAAAAATACTATTTTTTCTAAAGGTAAGATGCAAGACAGAAATAAACACAGAGAAAAGCATTCTTGCCCTTGGGGAATTAGTGTTGACAAGACAGGTCATCGGGAAATTCAGACTCACATAATGCATTGTGAAGTGGTTAAGCGTAGTCTTGGTTTGAACAAGAATAGAAAATATGTTTGTTTCAATCTAATAGAAATCCGATGAAATGTATATTCATGGCAGCCCAGTTATAAACTATGATACATGCCTGTGTCTAGTAATGAATACCTTTAGCTCATTTATTTAACTTCTATACAGTATTGGATTTAATGCCATTCAGCCGAAAAAGAATGTGTATGAAAATTAATCACAAGTCATTGACTTAAAATGTAGTCTGCCATTGTACAGCAAACATTTCTGAAATATCTAGTGCATTTAGCCCTATCCAAAGCACGTTCTAACAGTATCAGACCTTGGAAGCGTTCGATTGCCATTACATGTCATCAAGCATAGAACAGTTTTGTTTCTTGTCAAAGTGTGATGCGCATGTCTCGCACTTGTTCTGTGGATACGAAAGCAGTGCATTAAATAATGTTGTCATAGTCAATCATTGTAATCCTACAGGAAAGACGGCGGACGCATGGAATTCATGGGTAGGTCGACTTTTCATTTCACCACTTCACATACGGATTACCGGAGTCTAAAAAAACAGATATAAAAGTGGCATTTTTCAAAGCAAGGCAAATTTGACTTTAGCAGGATAGGAACACCACTTTTAAGCAGCATTACTGCTGCCCTATCGAAATCGCAACTCCACTGCCTCACTTAAAGCTGGAAAAACCGCTAACTACCAGTGGAGCCAAACGGTTGTTAGCCTCGCTGTTTACCTGGGTCATTAGCTTTTATGCATGTGGCGGTCTGTCCTATTTTGATTCGCACTTCCAAAGCTAATTTCCCTGCCCAGGTCTGACAGGCGAGGCATGGATAACCCAGGCATTGAAAACAAAGAATGGCTGCTATAATATGCAGATATAAAATTCCCTCTGCATTTGGACCATCGACATTTTTTTTTTAGAAATTCGAGTTTTCCCCTGAAGAAGAAAAATATAAAGCCAAAAAACAAAGCCTTGCTTGGCGTTCATCTTTGCCAAAGTTCATCCACTGCACTACAGGATGCATTTTTTTCAGAGATCGCTGCTGAACAAACCGGCATCTCTCAAAATTTGACGTAGACCTATACTGGGGGGCTGTGGAGAAGACCTCCACCGACCCAGTGAGCTAGCTGACCATTCACCAGATTCTATGGGGCATATTTACTAAAAAACTTCAGCGAGCGGTGCTATGCCAAATTTGGCACCAAAGCTCTCCGACATTTTTAAAATGCACGGATGCGCAGTATTCACAAGAATACAGCGCACCCCTGTGTTTACCCTAGTGCTGGCACAAGAAAGCTGCCTAGCACCAGTGTAAGCACCCTGCTGCCATGTTGCAAGGGTGCCTGAGCTGCAGGGGGATTGTTTATGTGCAAGAAGGGACAACTTCCTGTACATAAACAATCATTAAAAGTGTTTTGCTTTTTCCATGTGTGCTGCAGAATGTAGAACACATGGAAAGAGCAAAAAACTAGGAGAAATGAACAGTTTCTCCTCGTACAGCCATACAAAGACCAGGTATTTCCTGGCTCAAAGTTTTTGGCGCTGCCTCAGCCTTTAAATCTGAGGCAGCATCAAAAAGCAATGGGTGGTGTGGTGGATTGCCCACTGCAACAGAGGAATGTGGTGGAAAAGGGTATATATACAAGGTAGCGTTAAGCCATGTTAAGTGGCTTAGTGCCACCTGGTAAATATCTGAACTGACGCTAGGCCACCAGAGGATCAAAATAATTGACGTTCTGGTGGTGAAAGGGGCTTGTAAAAATGCCTCTAAGTGAGCCCATGTTTTTCAGTCACACAACATATGAGCAACATTGCCCCTTAATGAGAGTGTGTCAAGCAATTTTGCCACCAAATAGCTTGAACAAATGTGGCGCCAAGCTCATGCATGTGCAATCAACAAGACAAAAAGATGGGTGACTGTGTAGTGGCGAATGTGTCCTTAAACTTTTCTGAGAGTAGAGATCACATGCATAAGTTGCATTAGAAAGTACAGCAAATGAAATAATTAAAAACAACAATATAAAGCGATCAACTTCAGAACATGCATGCTCTCTAAAGAACTTTTTTTTTTTAGCAACAAAATATATCCAGGCATTAACAGAGTAGACAACTGGCAATAATAAATCACATCAAACACAAGTAAGAAGTACTAGTCCATAATCATGATATTTGTAAAAATTTAATGATACTTAAAAAATGATGAGCATATTCAAATACACATTCATAATGATAAAAGATACGCAAGATAATAATAAAAGAAGGATATCATATTCAATTATTGTATTCTATAAAAATTAGTGAGGAGACAGACAGACAGACATCAACCTTTCCAATCAGCTGGGGAAATTATCACAGCTTATTTCTCCTCACTAATTTTTATAGAATACAATAATTGAATATGATATCCTTCTTTTATTATTATCTTGCGTATCTTTTATCATTATGAATGTGTATTTGAATATGCTCATCATTTTTTAAGTATCATTAAATTTTTACAAATATCATGATTATGGACTAGTACTTCTTACTTGTGTTTGATGTGATTTATTATTGCCAGTTGTCTACTCTGTTAATGCCTGGATATATTTTGTTGCTAAAAATTGCTTTGCCCTGATCCAGGATTTTGATCTCATTCAGGGGGTCCTTGTTTTATGCCATGCTCTCTAAAGAACATCACAAAACAAATCTCAGGTACAGAATGAATCTATGGTTGAACAACAAATATAGCGCAAGAACCTTTTATGTACAAAGACACCATCCCATTATTTTGTATGAACATCAAACAGAACACTACGTACAACATCAAGTCTAGTTCCACCATCCATACCTTCATAAACTGAGAAAGAGTGCAAAATATCGCCACAAGACACCATGGGCCTTATTATAGAAAGTGCCCAGGGGCGCAACAGACATGTGCACCCTCTTAGGGCACCCCCAGGGCAGCACATTCAAGAGAAATACGGAGCAGCTGTTTATAATGTAGTAAGGCTCATAGGTCCATTGTCGACAATTGCTAAATTAGGATGAGCTTCGCTGCTATGAACCTGCTTTTGCGCACAACACTGCAAGTATCTATTTCGCAAAACACTTATTTGTGCCCCTTTTTAGGTCTTGCATAAGCAGCGCATGCGCTGCCTCTACAAGACATCAAATAATCTGAATGTGTTGGCTAGCGTCCGGTAGTTTCTCTTGCTGCTTGCCATTTGTTGAATGTTGGCACAGCTCCTGTTAGCTGGCTTTTTCTGGCTGTTGATGTCAAACTGACTTCCGTGTAGTCCAGAAGCAGGTGCCACTGACTACAGTTTTCGTTCGCCAGATCACACTTCTTTTTTGCCGCGCATCTCTGACTGACATAATCAGAGCAACGGCGCATGTGCAAGACTGATACAGGAGCCAGTGTGCCCGAGGGACGGGCAGCGCATGCTGCCTATTTTATTTATCATCCCACAATACGATTTGATTGTGTATCCTACATTTCTTTACTTTACAATGTCAGTTTTCCAGCTTTGTTCATTTCCCCCACTCGGAGACACTCTCTTAGCCACGTCTCTCTAACCTCGCACTTTTATATTTTCTGCTGACTTTCGAGCAGCTGGTGTACAGCAAAGCAAGGCGCCAGGCATTCTTTACAGTGCCTTGTTTTTGTCCCTTTGTTGCTGTGCTTATGGGAGGGGAGGAGTGGAGGTGGGCTCTGAGCTACCCCGCCCTTCAGCTGCACCCACGCTTGAGGTGCTGCCGCCTGCATCCGCTCTGCCAGCAAGTTCATGCAACCCTTTCACTGCATTATGCCCTCAGTTAAACTCAGCAAAGGGATTACCTCTGACTAAACCTATATTACTTTATCACAGAAATGTATCATAAACATTATAGAGGAGGATGCTCTAAGGAGAACGAAAGCTTGTAATTTCTTCAAAACATTATTTTATTATTTTTCTTTTCCATTTTTTGTTTTTCAATTTGACTGTTTATACATAAATATAAATTAAATTTGTGACACGAAAAAAGTCTTAAATAACAAACTATCTGAACGAGTTATACATTTCATAAAGTGCAATTGAAGCAAAGTACCCCTAACAATTCATCTTATCCTATTATCATTCACTCTATCATGCATACTTCTACATACACTGCCATTCTTAAAAGACAATTATAAACATGATAACAAAACCTGACATAGAACTAACACAAAATGTACTGGATAGACCTCTATAGGTGTAGAGGAGAGAGGTCCTAGTGCTTGGTCATTTTCCGATCTATACATTATCAAAATTATGATACATGTCCAAGTCTTTGATGTGTACGGCCCACGTACGTTTCGGTGACAGTTGATAATTAAATCACCTTCATCAGGGCCAGATCATAAAGAGAACAGTTAGGACAAAACATAAGTACATCAAGTAAAACGGGGGGTTCTTCAATTTCTGAAAAATAAGAAGAAGCATTTATAAAAACTTGTATCATTGCTTATTATAATCAAAGAGTGTTACAGGGCAACTTTATAGTAGTGCATCCTTCTATCAAGATCATCTAGCTAGATCAATCTATGTATCTTGTAGGGTTATTATTGCATGCTATGGTGTGAGATCTCATTTAAGACAGGTTCTGCAAAGTAGGAAATGGCAGAGAGGAAAAACTCCAAGAGTTAAACATAAGGGACACCCAGTGTGAACTAATTGAAGTTAGGCTCAGTATGTGTGCTAAATAGGAAATTTAGTGAAGTTATTCACCAGAAAGAAGTTTTAGATAGAAGCAGATAGTTGTAATCGCTGCTTAGGGCATGCAAGCATTATAGCGCATGAATAGGGTATTACCTATTTATATTAGCGGCAAAAGTCCGTGGTCTTCTGTTTAGTGGACTTATCAGTGTATACCATATATTACATGTGCGTTTGCATCTGAAAATATTATCAGCGTTATTAGATATCTCTTTTAAATTTAGCAGAAAGATAAACTTACAGTCAAAATTCCCGGGGGATTACCTGGTAAGTGGTGTCATATGATTTTATCTTAAATGCCAGGAATTAACGGTGAGCCAAGTCGTGCGCAGATTTTGTAACAAGGTATTTTTCAGTGGAAAGTTCTTCAGCTGTTTCTGCATGAAAGGTTTATGATAACCAGTATTAGAGGCCTCATCTATGCATGTAGGTGATCATTCTAAATAGATGTATGATGGTTTCTATATTTACCTGGTCGTAGTTGTAATCCTGTTAAGGGTAGCAGGTTTAGGACGTATTGCCAGTCCCAGTTTGGGAGACCAGTTGAAAACAATGTGTCATCTTATCATCTGGAAAGTATAAAAGAGTCACTAAGTTATCTATTCTTCATTAAAAATGTGATTGCAATGATATTGTATGAGTTCTAGCTGTACGCTGACGGCACCCTTATTTAATATGTTATAGTGACTGGAATGGATCATTATGGCTTGCTGTTGTTTTAAGCTGTTGCTACTGGTTGAAGATGTACCCTACGTGTATGCGATGTTAGTGCAGTGTGTTGATACTGCTGATCCTATTGATAGGAACACCGAGTATCTAAAATCACTGAAATGAGGTTTACAAAGTATAATAATGTGTCAACTGGACACCGCTGAGAAACAATATTGCTGTGCGGCGTGTCTAATCCTTTACGTTCGTGCAGATATGAGCGAGTGGTGAGATTCCTCAGCTCACAGCCGGTAATGGTTGTGACTAGCAGCGGAGAAACATTCATTAGTTGCGCGTATGAATGTTTTGTTAGGTCGAGAAAACCTATTGAGGAAGATTTGTCTAGTTTCTGATATTTACGCAGTCATCATGATTGTAGTTAAACTGGCAAAATTACTGTGGTTAAGCCGTGTTTCGGAGTTTATAAAACACGCGTTGTACATCGCTGGCGACCTAGATCTGGTGACAGCGCTGTGCTCTGAGATATCTTCTTACCGTTTTGTTCAGGGTGGATTCCGCTACTTGGGGTTCCTTGGTGTGGGCGCCGTTTGCAGAGATGCTGACGTGAAGGCTCCGATTTATGTTAGAATTTTCCCGCGATATTCGTGCTGATGGAAGTCAGCTGAAGCTAGTTGATTCTGACTTCTAGGTCAGAGAGAGAGGTAGGACTGCTGTTGTGCCGAGGCGCAGGAGAGATAGTTGTAGGACTATTAGGGGTCATGTTCCTATCACCGTAACGATTTTTGTAGTGAGGAAAAAAACACTGTTAGATCAGTGGGTTTCTTTATTGGAATTTTATTGCAGGGACTTAATTACTTAGTTGGATGGGATGTCTAGCATTTTTGCTTGGTAAAGGGTCAGAATTGTTTGGCAAAATTGCCCAACGTCGGAAAATATGCAATATAGGTAAAGAACATTTAATTGTGTATATAATTCAGTTGATGTTCTTTTGGTGAGGTTTAAAGTTGATCACAAGATTATAACCTGAGTGTGCAGAGAAATCATATTGTCACTATCCATGATATCTCTTCGTTATGGAAGTGCCGTACAGAGTCCAAGTGGTAAATCCAATAGGTTTCACGTTGTTTCCTGATGTTGGTTGTCTCTTTGCCTGGACTGGCATGGATACTTTCCAAAATCTGCCATCGCATATCTTTTTCAGTATGGCCATACTGTAAGAAATGTGGTACCATAGGGGCATTTGTTTTTCCTGTTCTCACCGCCGATTTGAGTTCTGAGAATCTCGTCCGAAATTCTCTCAATGTTTCTCCTATGTAGCCAATGTTACAAGGGCACATGATCAGGTAGATTATATTGGACGTCTTGCAATCGGTCATTTCTTTCAGTTTTCCTGATTTCTGTCCATATGTCCATGTATCTCCTGGAATTATTTGATCACAAGCATGGCAGTTGCCACACTTGTGATTTCCTTTCGGGAGTGGTTTCCCATCAATGGTGAGCTGTCGCATTGGGTCTTTATTTTTCCACCTGCTATGGACCAATTTATCTTTCAGGTTTTGGTTGCGTCTGAAAGCTAGTATTGGTCTGCTTAGTTCCCCTCCTTGTTCATTAATGTTTAGGATTTTCCAGTTCTTATTTATCACTTTTCTGATCTTGTTGTTCAGAGTTGAGTGATTTAGGATACACACTAGTTTCTGGTCCGTAGATTTTTCTGTGGGGTGGAGTAGGGCATCTCTGTTGTAGTATTTTGCCCTCTTCATGGAGTTACGAACCAGTCTTTTGGGGTACCCTCGTAGTAATAGGCGCTCTGTTAGATTACTGGCATGTGTCATAATATCCTTCATGTTGTTACAGTTCCTTTTCATTCTTAGGAACTCCCCAAAGGTGATGGAGTCTTTTTGACAAGCTGGGTGAAAGCTTCCATGTTCAAGGATAGTGTTTTTGGCCGTAGGTTTTCTATATAGGTTGACGGTGAGTTCTCCCTCAGTGTGTTGTATCCAAATATCTAGGAACGCTACCTTGTCAGGTGAGAAGTTGCATGTAAACTTGAGATTTTTAGCGGCCAAGTTTAGCCATTCGATGAATTCTTTCAGCATGTCTTCTGATCCTGTCCAGATGAAAAAGACATCATCTATAAATCTGTGCCATCTTGTTATATTTTCGAAGAAAGGGGCAAGTTCATTAAAGATGTTCTTTAGTTCAAATTCTCCCATATAGATGTTTCTGAAGCTGGGGGCACAAGATGCCCCCATGCTTACTCCTTTCATCTGATGGTATAGATCTTCTTTGAATTCAAAGTAGTTGTTATGGAGAACTATTCTTAAGCATTCCAGTATGAACATATCAGACCTTTGTCCCGGTGTCCTCGCCAGGAGCGCTGCCACCGACTCCATGGCTTGGTCCTGGGGTATGTTTGTATACAGTGATTCAATGTCACACGTGACAAGTAACTGTGTGACATTGTTGAAAGGTGTATGCTCTAAGACACCAATCATGCCCTCAGTTAAAACTGGGATACATTCATTACAGGTATTACTTTTGTAGCGGTAGATTACCACAAGCTAAGTCCTAAAAACATGTCATACCCATGGAAGGCATCAGCGATGAAAACAAAGCACCCAAGCAGCAAAATGTAACAAAATGTAGTAAAATGTTTAAGGAGCATTTTGTGAAGTAAACGTGTCAGGTAAATGGAAAAAATGAACAACGTCCATACATAATAACCAGAGAGTACACGCATCTCCATGGTGGTGGCAGTAAACAGAAGTACTGCGGATCTATTGGAGACAAAGCAGTTTTCTAATAGCAGTGGAAAGGCGCTGTGCGTGCGCGCGACCTTGGATACTTTGAAAAAAACATGTTTATGTGTATGACAATTTTAGTATTCATAACATCCGATCGACTTAAGTAATGATTTAAATCACAACACCTTGTTTTTAATTTAGAAACTAATACCAAAGGTTGGCAGTTTCTAAGCACTGTAAGTAGCATTGGCACAAAGATTACAGTCAGTTCTCATGTACTACTAGGTAGGCAGCACCCGGCATCACAAAGGAAAGAGAATCAGAATCCCTCTATCTAATGTACAGAACAGTGGTGTTTTTTTCCAAAAGTTATTGTAAGATGTTCCATACAGCATCTCTGGAGGAGACGGCTCCGAAAGGGGATGTGTTTCCAACATGTGAGAAAGTGTATTTCATTTGGTAACGGATGCTACACTGTGGCTGTGGCATTCTTTTCCTCACAAAAAGAGCGTTGGTTATTGTATGCAAAGCTCGTACCCACACATCAATGTGCCTCAAAGTGCACCTGGGATTCAAACTGTTAAATACGACTTCATGAGGAATCACTTTTTTTCACTGTGTCAGTTAAAGCTCATGGCTGCATACGTCCTCTAGAGACCACCAGTGAAAAACGCCCCTCAGAAAGCATAGTATGTTAACCACCACCACATATGGGGCAATTGTGTTATTGTCCGCAATGTAATGCAGCATGCTAAAGCAACTATCCAGGTTTAAACTGGGACACATCAAACCTCTCAGCTGCTGTGAGCAGTAACAGTTGTGTCTCTTTAGACTAAAGCTGCGAATGATAAATGGTCATTTCTGAGAATTCCAGGTGGGACTCTTTTTTTCACAACTGCATTTAAACTTTGTGACAGCCTTGTCGACCAACCGCAGTAGAATCCAGTCTTTGTTTCAGAGTGCCAAAACAGGAATATAATCTGCACTGAAAGATATGGAGCTCGATTCACAACGTTATTTGAGTGCGTACTGTTAAATGCCATGTAAAACACACTAACTGTATGAAAGTAGATTATTATTTGGGGAGGGCTGTCACCTACCTCAAGTAATACTAAACTAACCCGTCAAGATAAACTTCAAAAGTCACTAGATTAACTTGATTCCTACCTCCTGGTAGCAGTGACACAGAGCAGAAAGACTTCATTTAGGGCAATGTGTAAAGTAATTTATGCAGTGCAAAAACAGGAATAAAGTCAAAACCCCTAACAATAAAACCTCCAAACCAAATTAGAATACTAGAGTACATTGTATTAACAAACATTACACAAAAATGGTAAAACTTGACTTGAACAACAAGCATTTGCAATGCAATAGGTCTTGCATTTACGCAGGTTTAAGCTATTGACATTGTTCTTGACAATGCCATTTATTTATGTTTTGGTCTTTAAAACATAAATAAAAAGCATTGTTGTTTACAATGCCAATAGCTCAAAGTCGCGTAAATGCGAGACCTATAGCATTGCCAATGCTTGTTACACATGAGAACTGTCTGCTTTGCAGGTTCTTTGCTGTGCTCTGAGGTTTATGCCCCTTGTTATTCTGTTCTGATCTGTCCCTCGCACCTAGACATAACAGGCTACACAGAGCTCCACCTCTGGAAATCGTGTACTTTAATATTGCAACGACAAGCTGTTTTTGCATACCGGTTGAGGCACCTTTCCAGGGATAAGACCCGTGTTTGTCCTGTGATGTGAACATTGCATCTAGGCCTTGAGGTAAGGGGGTCTGCATACAAAGCCCAGGGGTCTCCTGTTTTATGATAAACTATATTTTGTCACTGGGAGGGTGGTTAGGTTGTTTCGTCCTTTTCCATTGTTTTCTATAACATGACATCCCCGTTTGTGTTCTATGGAATTGTAGCAATGCTGGTAGTATTGTGTTTATGCATTCTGCTGCTAGTATTGGCTTATGTACTGCATCATAGAGCGCGTTAGTTGAAATAAACATTTTAAACTATACTACGTCTCTGATCACTCGCATTGTGGACAAGTATGAGTGGCTAAGTGAAAGAGTGTCTGGCTCCCACGATTCCCAAGATAGAGTGCGTGTTCTGGGTTGTCTATTCATTGGTAGCTTCGGTGAAGACAGAGAACGAATGAGACACTATAGCCAGTCGGTAAGGGATTTTGGGTACGGATGTGGTGTAGTGTTTTATATAGGAACCTGAATCGATATTCCTATTTTATGCCCTTGTCCGGTTATAATCAATAATGTCCATACAACGGCATAATAATCATATCCATAATTCAGTTGTAGCACATGCTGTCACATTAAGCAAGGCTACTTCTCCGGCCCCCTAGTAAGCACACCGAGTTCTCTAAACAAAACCAAGCATCCAGCAACCTGGGAAATCCCCCTTGCTTTTGTTTTGATTTCATCCTAGAACTTCTGTAAAGCACTGTAAGAACGGCCAGTTCTTAGTGACATCTTTATTGACGTCTTATGTCCAACCTTACGTCAAATCCAGGCACCTTTCAGGTATAAATATACCAGCGTTGCCTTAAGCAAACACACAGTGGTGATTCTGGAGCAGAGCAGCTATCTACTTGCCCGAGAGCCCAGCTGATGCGAGAGCCCATGGACGCTGCCCCTCCTCTTTGACGCACTGAGAGAGACGCTGTCTTTTCTCCTGCCGAGAAATCCAGCTCCGGTGTTTCCAGATACCTTCGCGGGTTACTGAGATATCGAGTCCTGAGAAAGAGATACAAGACCTCCTGCTTTCTATTACCGAGGTACGGAACTGACTAAACCCTTACAGAGAATTCTTGAGTCAGATTCTTGGCAAAACAAACTTAACTTAAACTGCTACTTACTTACTCCTTCCCACGTATTAGGCTTAGGTCAGGTACACCGAGGTAGGCGTATTTAGAAGCACCAGTTGAGTACGATTAGTCAATGTATATATGTATGTATATATTTTATCTATTTTAAAGTATCATATGGCTAAGAAACCATATCAATACTTTTACAGTATTATTTTATAATCCTCCTTTTACTGTACGCACTTTACTTTACCATGAGTATTACAATCGTGGCAATACATTTCTCTTGTATGAGGAAGAAGCCTGCTCAATAAATAACAACTTTTATTGAAAACGCCCGTCTCTCTTTTCTCTGCATTCTGGTGAAACTAAGTACGCACATTTGACTGAGTAAAATAGCTGTCTATTGTTTTCACACGACTCTAGAGATACACTCTTATTCAGGGAGAGCAAAGTTGTCATGTTGTATGGTTGTCAGAAGCTAATCCCTTCTTGTCTATCCAGGGAGGGTAAACTCCTCCTCGTTTATTCAAGAAAGTTTTTAGTGACCTCTGAGCTAGCTGGCAAACCTTAAGTCTAATATAGTCAGTAGAGACCTAGATAACCTCAGTCCTACGTCTACACTGCTGAATATATTATTCCAATGCGCAGAGCCTATTGGGAATATAGGAACTACACTACATGGCGCCCAACGTTTGGTAAGGTGATAAATCTAACGCAAGACGTTAGAGTAACTCAGTCGTGCTTTTTCACACAGACCCTTTTTCCCGTAAATACTCCAAAAGACGTCTGGAGTGGGTAAAAGGTTAAAATCCGCCGGAACTTAGTAGGAAGAGATTTCTATGTATAGTTTTTGGTTTAGTCAACGTTGAAGGATACAGTGTTCCAAAAATATTGTGCACCTAATCTTTGTTTCCTTGAAAGTTGATCTGCAACAAAAACTTTTCTGTTAAGTAAAAATGACAGAAAGTGAAGACGAAAGGGAGACAGCTAGAATGGCAGCTCAACTCCTAGAGGATGACACAAGTCTCCTACAGAATGACCCGAATGCAATACTCATTCCGGTCAACATAAGAAAAACTATAACTCTTAAACTTATAGAAAATGGACTAACATCGAGAGGTGGTACAGTCATATTCGTAATTGAGGAACATGAATATCGGCAGACAGAGGTATTCTATTCATGGATAAACTTTCCAGCAGCAAACGCTGTAACAAAAGAATTCCACTATTACAAAATAGAGGAACCTCGGGATGAATACACTCCTTTCGAGGAAGTGGAAATCCCATTAAAATACCAAGAGCACCTGCTCTGGTTTAAAGGCGCCCTAAAACATAATGATCACATCACCAGGCTCGGTCCACTAGGTAGACCAGGAGCAACGTGGCTGGTTCTAGCCAGCTACACACCACATCCCGACATTGAAAAAATGTCAAGTGAAGAACTCTTAGTTAAAATAAAAGAATTAACAAAGGCATATAGAGAGTTGGTTCAATTGGCAACGGACGATATAACATTCCGCCAGAAATTGAAAGAGACAGATATAACAGAACAACCTTTTGAACTTGCCAGAATCATAGAAAAATCCTATGAAGAACTAGGAAGAGATAGTTTGGGTGGGAAACCAGTAAAACCCCAACTAACTGAAAATCCTGAAAAAATATTCATTAAAAATAATCTAAACACTCCAAAAAAGAGCTGGGATGGAAATAAACAATCCACTCCCAAAGAAAAAAGATTCTAGTCCAGAGGAAGGTCTCCTCGGCGGAGAGAAAGATCTTCGGACCAAGGACACAAGTCTCCCCAGAGGGAGCCCTCTGAGAAAAGATACAACCTTAGAAATAGGGATAATCTAAAGAAACCTGATAGATATCAAGATATTGATACACGTCCCTCTCGATCTTTTCAGACTTCCTCGCAGAAATCGGAAAGAAGAGGACGGTCAGAACAAAGGGAAGAGCACGTCAAGTCCAAAGACAAAGAACCTGCTCATCAAAGTAAAAAATTACAATTTCCAAGAAAGAAGGTAGCCAGTATTAAAATAGTTAAAAATGCCGAGGATACTGAGGACATAGCTGAAAAACAGAGAGTGGGCCCAGACAGTGCTAGACAGCGCAGCAGAAGTTACCATAGCTCGCAAGATCCTGATGAATCATCTGGAGACAGTGGACACGAATGAATACATTCAAGTGGAAACTGCAGACAGCAGAGTTAGCAAACATCATAAAATATACGAGATAACATTACGTATAGAGGGAGATAAGACTAGAAAAGTAAGGGGTCTATTTTAGGATAACCTTTCCAAAGGCTATGACATCCTTTTAGCTGAAAAGGACTGGCCACCAGAGTTTGTCAGGGAGTGCCCTCGTGGCGAAGAAATGATTATGCCTGCCTTCTCAAATCACATTCCAATTCACAAAAAATATACACTTGCAAGAAAGTGGGCAGTAGCCCAAGCTCCTGCATTATATAAAAATCATGTAGGATGGGATGAGGACTCTCCTCCTCACAAAATCCAATTAAAATGTCAACCAACTGCACAAAGGCAGTACCCAATTAAGCAAGAAGCTAAAAAACAGGTCAGGGAGATCTTAGATCAACTTGAATACTAGGGGGTGATTGAAACATGCACCTCACAAATGAACAATCCTTTGTTTCCTGTCTCCAAGCCAGACGATTCATATCGTCTAGTTTTGGACTACAGACACCTTAACTCATGTTGCAAGACATTTGCAGTACAAAACTCACACAGTGCAGCACTAATGAATAACATCGTACGCAAAAAATACAAAACAACATTAGACATCTCTAATGGATTCTTTTGTCAAAACATTACACCTGAAAGCAGGTATTTGACCGCTTTCTCAATAATGGGCCCGCAGAAAAATTTCTGTCGACTCCTACAGGGGTTCAAGAATAGCCCAGGATTATTCTCAGCAAGAGTAACAGTTACTACAAATGTATGATGATGAGGCATTATCTTATGTCGATGATATCTATCTGACAGATGATGACTTGGATACTCATTTGAAAAGAGTGAACACCATAATACTTGGGTTCGCAGCAGAAGGTTTCAAATTCAACTTTAAAAAGTCACGAATTGCCCATCTGACTGTCCTGTTTTTAGGATATGAATTATCAAGTAAAGGCAAAAGCCTAGCAGACAATTTCTTAGAGAAGTGTGCTGTACTCCAAGCACCAAAAACGCTGAGGAACTTACAATCAATTCTAGGTTTCCTGAATTTCGGAAGAACATACATTCTAAATTATGCAGAGAGGGTTAAACCTCTCTATGAATTAATAAAACCTGATTTTAAACCAATCAATTGGATTCAAAAACACACATAAATTTTGAGATCATTGCAAACAGACATGTTAGCAAAAACAAAATTGAAAACTAGCGATAACACACGCAACCTTGTAATCTGAGTCATCCCAGGAAGATGCGGATTCACGTACCTGACCTCTAATGAGGGAGAAAAGGTACCAATAGCATACAAATCACACTTGTACACACAAGCTGAAAAAACATTCAGTATTACAGAAAACTTTGTAAATGCGGTTCAAACAGCTGTAGCAAAAAAAGAGCCCAAGCCGAAGGCAAAAGGATAACTGTTTCTACAGCAGAATCAGCCTTTGAGTCATTAACAAGCCCACGCAACTTAACTACCGTGGCATTAGATCCAAAATGGATCGAATGGGAAAATTCTCTTGCTACAGAAAAAGTGAAATACTATTTTGACCCGGAAATAAAAAAATTAAAATATCTAACGTATGAAAGAGAATATCCTCTGCCAATCGAAATTCTGCCCATACAACTTTACGCCTGTGTAATATACACAGATGGATATGCACAACCCTCAGTTTGGGGAAAACAAGCTTATAACGCTACGTGCGAGGTTGTCAAATGCCGGTGACGCGGAGGTAAATTGAGACCACTGGTAACAATGTCACAATCTGTAAAAGACAATTCAGGTCAACAAACTGAATTAATAGCTTTAAAAATGGCGCTCGACATTGCCGATCACGAATTCCCGACACTAATAGTGTGCGATTCGCATTCCTGCGTCAAATCATACAATAATGACTTGCAGAAATGGGTTCAAAACGGTTACAAAGATGACACAGGTGCCACAATCAAGCAAAAATCGCTTTGGGAACAAGTAGTTCTTTTGAAGAAAGAACTACAAAAGACTCACGTGATCCATACACAGAGTCATCAGCGTGATGGCGTTCACGCTGCAGGGAATTCATTGGCTGAGACAGCCACAGCGGAAGCAACTAATCCGGCTTCCGTAGCCACAAAAAAGCGTTCAGAAAAATACATAGACGGGGAAACCATGCTGGCGGTAAGAATGTCTTCAAAAGGCGACTGTGCAGCATTACCCGTGAACTATCCCCTCAATTATACATACATAATCGATGCAAACTCCGTTCCTTTTGCTCGAATCCCTGGAGTGGGGGATAGAGTAATTCCAAACACGAACAGGAGAATCTTCTTAATACAAGAAGCACATATGAGTTTAGGTCTAAGACATCAGATGATCAAGGAATCTCTGACAGAATTACAATCAGAATACTGGTGGCCCGGAATGCATAATCAGAAATTTGCGAAAAATTGTGAAAACTGCAACAGAGATCGCAGTGGCGAACCAAGCCTCCAGCAACCTGGGAAATCCCCCTTGCTTTTGTTTTGATTTCGTCCTAGAACTCCTGTAAAGCACTGTAAGAACGGCCAGTTCTTAGTGACATCTTTATTGACGTCTTATGTCCAACCTTACGTCAAACCCAGGCACCTTTCAGGTATAAATATACCAGCGTTGCCTTAAGCAAACACACGGTGGTGATTCTGGAGCAGAGCAGCTATCTACTTGCCCGAGAGCCCAGCTGATGCGAGACCCCACGGACGCTGCCCCTCCTCTTTGACGCACTGAGAGAGACGCTGTCTTTTCTCCTGCCGAGAAATCCAGCTCCGGTGTTTCCAGATACCTTCGCGGGTTACTGGGATATCGAGTCCTGAGAAAGAGATACAAGACCTCCTGCTTTCTACTACCCAGGTACGGAACTGACTAAACCCTTACAGAGAATTCTTGAGTCAGATTCTTGGCAAAACAAACTTAACTTAAACTGCTACTTACTTACTCCTTCCCACGTATTAGGCTTAGGTCAGGTACACCGGGGTAGGCGTATTTAGAAGCACCAGTTGAGTACGATTAGCCAATGTATATATGTATGTATATATTTTATCTATTTTAAAGTATCATATGGTTAAGAAACCATATCAATGCTTTTACAGTATTATTTTATAAACCTCCTTTTACTGTACGCACTTTACTTTACCATGATTATTACAATCGTGGCAATTCATTTCTCTTGTATGAGGAAGAAGACTGCTCAATAAATAACAACTTTTATTGAAAACGCCCGTCACTCTTTTCTCTGCATTCTGGTGAAACTAAGTACGCACATTTGACTGAGTGAAATAGCTGTCTATTGTTTTCACACGACTCTAGAGATACACTCTTATTCAGGGAGAGCAAAGTTGTCATGTTGTATGGTTGTCAGAAGCTAATCCCTTCTTGTCTATCCAGGGAGGTTAAACTCCTCCTCGTTTATTCAGGCAAGTTTCTAGTGACCTCTGAGCTAGCTGGCAAACCTTAAGTCTAATATAGTCAGTAGAGACCTAGATAACCTCAGTCCTACGTCTACACTGCTGAATATATTATTCCAATGCACAGAGCCTATTGGGAATATAGGAACTACACTACAGTGGTAGGTTGGTACAACACCTGTTCACTGAGGTCCTGTTTTCCTTTGCATACTCCTGTGTATGTGCAGAATCCCCCCAACATGGCACCACCAAAGTGGTCTGGTTCTTATCTGCAAGACGCTTGAGTAGTGCTTGTGCTTGTCCACGATACCCTCACTTCCGCCTCCGGAGACGGCTGTAATGGGAAAACCTCCTGTATTGATGTTTTTATAGCTTCTTTCTAGCTTGAAGTTGAGTACAAAAGGTACAAAAGGTAACTCTCTCTTGATAGCCCTTGCTGTGCTGCCTGTTAAGCTGTACATCCTACTTTTGTGATGGGGCATGAGATTGCCGCACACAGTCGTGCCCCACTCAGGGACTACTTCTGGAACATTGGGGTCCCTGATACAGGGGTCGATCTAATTTTTGTAGTTGAAATGGATCCTAAGTATCCGTCCGAAAGTCTTTTATTCTTGGGTCACCTTTCCGGCAGTTGAAGCGGATGGTAATCTGTTTCATGAATATGCAGCCACTGCTATTCTGGTCATGTATCGTCCATATCAGACCCTAGAAGTTCCACTATCGGCTTGGCAACACCCAATTTGGTTTAATGGCCCCCTTCTTCACTCATATTCACCTGCCTATTTAGGTCCTTTATCAATTGAAGGAGCCTCATGGCCGGTGTTAGCTGGGTATGCACCGTACCCGCATGGGTTAACACCAATAATTTCGATGAGTTGGGTGTGTTGCACACTTCCTTAATTCGTGTTCATAAAGCTGTTATGCAGATCGTGTCCCGTGCTTTTCAGGCAGCTCTGCCAGGAGTTGTCGTGCACCCTGCAGGGACTGGTGGTGTGACTATCAGTCCTGTTATGGTTAATTAGGTAGTGGGAAAGCGTCAGACAAATAAGGATGAACTACCTTATCGGCTTGCCGAAAAATTTGGACAGCTTGAAGCTGTATTTCCTAATACCTCTCCTGTAAAGAAATACCAACTTTTAACTATTAGTTTGCCTCAAGATTTGCTTCTTGAGTTAGCTCATTGTAACACCTGGGGAAAGATGTTTGCAGCTGTATACTCGAAGTGTTTCGGCACACCTTCTATGACTGTCCTCCCCTCTGTGATAAAGCGTGTTCAGGATGAAAAATCTTCAGTCTTTGCTGGGAATTTTAAATTTTGAACGTTCTTATATTCCTGAATATGCCCAGCGTATCAAGCCACTTTATGCCTTGATACAACCTACTTTTTCCAAAGCCAGGTTACTGTAACATTCTGCTATATTACTTTCTTTGCAATCTGATTTGCTTGAATCTAAATACTTCTTAATGAAGGCTAACCACACTAACCTGGTGATACGAATCGTACCAGGCACAGTGGGTTTCACTAACTTAACATTTAATGAAGAAGACACAGTGCCAATCGCATACAAATCATATGTGTACACTTCGGCTGAAATTAGGTTTTCAACTGTTGAGAAAGTTTTGACAGCTGTCCAAATGGCGGTTCTGCAGCAATGCGCCCTGGCCCAGGGGAAAAGCATTTTGGTGGTAACACCTTACCCTGCCTTAGAGGCGGTAACGAAGGCAAGTGTGCCAAACTCAAAAGCTTTGCACCCCCGTTGGATACAATGGGCTACTTCTTTGACGTCCCCGGATGTCACTTTTATCTTTGACACTTCTCTTCAGACACAGGAATTCTTGCAGTTTGAACATGTTCATCCTCCTCCTTTGTCTTTACTTCCTTTGAAAGACTATGCGAGTATTATTTACACCGATGGTTCAACTCAACCGGCCATGGTTTCTAAACATGCTTACTCAGCAGAGTGTGCTATTGTTGCAGGTACAATAGTGAATGGAGAATTCAAATCTTCTATAGTGTACTGCACAATTGGCCGAGCTGTGTGCCTTAGCTCTTGCTCGCGAGTTTGCTGATCCAAAAGTTTTGACTCTTATTGTCAGCGATTCTTATTACTGTGTTCAGTCTTTCAATGACAACTTATTCTTCTGGTCTCAAAATGATTATCAAGATTCTAAAGGCAGCACAATTAAGCATAAAAATCTTTGGGCTCAAGAGGCAGATTTTAAACATTTGCCACTCCCTAGACCTAGGCTGTAAATTCCGCTACGCTTGCGGAATTTGGTTAATTTTGCGTTCCGCTGAGAACTTTGCGGAATTTTTGGCTTGTTCGCGCTTTCAAATTGCAAGTTATTTCTCCCCGAGCACGCAAACAGCATTCGTGAACAGGAAAAAAGCCTCGCAAACGGGTGGAACAAGCAATTCTGCGTGTTCGCAGAACTTTTGCATGCTTGCAGTGCTTTTTTACCGTTTTGCTTAGCCTTGCGTAGCGCGACTACAAAAATTCCGCCCACCCCTATACATGTTATACATACTCTTGGCCATCAGCGTGTCGGGGAACAAGCTGTCGGGAATAGTTTGGCTGATGAAGCAACCAAATCTGCACTAGCCGAGTTTTCTGTAGCAGCCGTTACTAGATCCATGATGAATATTGATAATGACATTTTGGCAGCAATAGCTGCAACACAGGAGGGCCTTAATTACCCCCAGGGTTTCCCTTAGAAATATTCTTATCAGTTAACTCCCGAAAAAGTTCCTTTTGCTAGAATACCAGATGATGGACATTGGCAGATTCCCTACGTGGACCGCAGACACACTTTGAGCAAAACCGCACACAAAGACATGTCTCCGGCACATGGTGGAGTGTGTACTACTGCTTTCTTGTGACATTTGTCATCAGATTAGGCCTCCTGTGGTAATACGTCCTCCACAAAGACCGCTTAGCATTGCTAATCGGCCTTTTGCTTGTGTGTACCTTGATCACTGCCGTCCTTTCTCTTCAGATACTGCATATAAATATACGTTAGTTGCAGTGGATTCGTGCATCAGATTTCTTTGGGTGTGGCCAGAACGCAGTGCTTACGCTCAAACTGTCATCAGGGATTTGTGTGTCTTTGTAGGGATTTTTGCCTATGGCACCTTTCATCCTGACCAAGGTCCAGCTTTCACCTCTGAGGCGTACAAGGATGCTATGCAGTCCTTGGGGGTGCCGGTGCAATTTTTGTCTCCATATAGGCCTGAGGGCAACTCAATTGTGGAGCGAATGAACCGTGACTTAAAGCAATCCTTGACAACTAGCGTCTTAGGTACTGGCAGTAACTGTTTAGCCCATTTGTATGGCATCCAACGTGCACTCAATAATCTCCCTAGAAGACCTCTGGGTGAGCTGACCCCATACAAAATGCTCTTTGGCATTAAAATGTTTGTGCCAGACTGTTCCCATGAGGCACAGTGTCAGACTGATTTGCATATGGCCATGTCTGAACTGGGGTGGCAGAGTGGGCTAAAGAACGGTGATGGATTAAACCCAGATCTGTTGACTGGGTGTGAGTGTTTGATTGGTTCAGATGCTCCGTCTATCACCACCCCCTTTTGTACCGCTTTGTTTGCCATAAGTTGGCAGGGTATGCTCAGACGTGAGTCCCTTGCTCACTTTGCCACTGGATTCAGGCAAGCGGGGCTGAAGACGGCTGTAATGCCAGAAACCGGTCCTCGGTAGTTTGTTTTCGGTCCACGGAAGGCATGGCTTGGCAGTTCGGGCTGGACTGTTCCCATGAGGCACAGGGTCAGACTGATTTGCATATGGCCATGTCTGAACTGGAGTGGCAGAGTGGGCTAAAGAACGGTGATGGATTCAACCCAGATCTGTTGACTGGGTGTGTGTGTTTGATTGGTTCAGAAGCTCCGTCTATCACCACCCCCTTTTGTACCGCTTTATTCGCCATAAGTTGGCAGGGTATGCTCAGACGTGAGTTCCTTGCTCACTTTGCCACTGGATTCAAGCAAGCCGGTCTGAAGACGGCTGTAATGCCAAAAACCGGTCCTCGGTAGCTTGTTTTCGGTCCAGGGAAGGCATGGCTTGGCAGTTCGGGCTGGACTGTTCCCATGAGGCACAAGGTCAGACTGATTTGCATATGGCCATGGCTGAACTGGGGTGGCAGAGTGGGCTAAAGAACGGTGATGGATTCAACCCAGATCTGTTGACTGGGTGAGATTGTTTGATTGGGTCAGATGCTCCGTCAATCACCACCCCCTTTTGTACCGCTTTGTTCACCATAAGTTGGCAGGGTATGCCCAGACGTGAGTCCCTTGCTCACTTTGCCACTAGATTCAAGCAAGCCGGTCTGAAGACGGCTGTAATGCCAGAAACCGGTCCTCGGTAGCTTGTTTACGCTCCAGGGAACGCATGGATTGGCAGTTCTGTCTGGACTGTTCCCATGAGGCACAGGGTCAGACTGATTTGAGTATAGCCATGTCTGAACTGGGTGGCAGAGTGGGCTTAAGAACGGTGATGGATTAAACCCAGATCTGTTGACTGGGTGTGAGTGTTTGATTGGTTCAGATGCTCCGTCTATCACCACCCCCTTTTGTACCGCTTTGTTTGCCATAAGTTGGCAGGGTATGCTCATACGTGAGTCCCTTGCTCACTTTGCCACTGGATTCAAACAAGCCGGCCTGAAGACGGCTGTAATGCCAGAAACAGGTCCTCGGTAGCTTGTTTTCGGTCCACGGAAGGCATGGCTTGGCAGTTCGGGCTGGACTGTTCCCATGAGGCACAGGGTCAAACTGATTTGCATATGGCCATGTCTGAAAAAGGGTGGCAGAGTGGGCTAAAGAACGGTGATGGATTCAACCCAGATCTGTTGACTGGGTGTGTGTGTTTGATTGGTTCAGATGCTCCGTCTATCACCACCCCCTTTTGTACTGCTTTATTCGCCATAAGTTGGCAGGGTATGCTCAGACGTGAGTTTCTTGCTCACTTTGCCACTGGATTCAAGCAAGCCGGGCTGAAGACGGCTGTAATGCCAGAAACCGGTCCTCAGTAGCTTGTTTCCGGTCCAGGGAAGGCATGGCTTGGCAGTTCCGGGTGGACTGTTCCCATGAGGCACAGGGTCAGACTGATTTGCATATGGCCATGTCTGAACTGGGGTGGCAGAGTGGGCTAGAGACCGGTGATGGATTAAACCCAGATCTGTTGACTGGGTGAGATTGTTTGATTGGTTCAGATGCTCCGTCTATCACCACCCCCTTTTGTACCGCTTTGTTCGCCATAAGTTGGCAGGGTACGCTCAGAGGTGAGTCACTTGCTCACTTTGCCACTGGTTTCAAGCAAGCCAGTCTGAAGACGGCTGTAATGCCAGAAACCGGTCCTCGGTAGCTTGTTTCCGGTCCAGGGAAGGGATGGATTGGCAGTTCTGTCTGGACTGTTCCCATGAGGCACAGGGTCAGACTGATTTGCATATAGCCATGTCTGAACTGGGTGGCAGAGTGGGCTTAAGAACGGTGATGGATTAAACCCAGATCTGTTGACTGGGTGTGAGTGTTTGATTGGTTCAGATGCTCCGTCTATCACCATCCCCTTTTGTACCCCTTTGTTCGCCATAAGTTGGCAGGGTATGCTCAGACGTGAGTCCCTTGCTCACTTTGCCACTGGATTCAAGCAAGCCGGGCTGAAGACGGCTGTAATGCCAGAAACCGGTCCTTGGTAGCTTGTTTCCGGTCCAGGGAAGGCATGGCTTGGCAGTTCGGGCTGGACTGTTCCCATGATGCACAGGGTCAGACTGATTTGCAAGTGGCCATGTCTGAACTGGGGTGGAAGAGTGGGCTAAAGAACGGTGATGGATTAAACCCAGATCTGTTGACTGGGTGTGAGTGTTTGATTGGTTCAGATGCTCCGCCTATCACCACCCCCTTTTGTACCGCTTTGTTCGCCATAAGTTGGCAGGGTATGCTCAGACGTGAGTCCCTTGCTCACTTTGCCACTGGATTCAAGCAAGCCGGGCTGAATACGGCTGTAATGCCAGAAACCGGTCCTCGGTAGCTTGTTTCCGGTCCAGGGAAGGCATGGCTTGGCAGTTCGGGCTGGACTGTTCCCATGAGGCACAGGGTCAGACTGATTTGCATATGGCCATTACTGAACTGGGGTGGCAGAGTGGGCTAAAGAACGGTGATGGATTAAACCCAGATCTGTTGACTGGGTGTGAGTGTTTGATTGGTTCAGATGCTCCGTCTATCACCACCCCCTTTTTTACCGCTTTGTTTGCCATAAGTTGGCAGGGTATGCTCAGACATGAGTCCCTTGCTCACTTTGCCACTGGATTAAAGCAAGCCGGGCTGAAGACAGCTGTAATGCCAGAAACCGGTCCTCGGTAGCTTGTTTCCGGTCCAGGGAAGGCATGGCTTGGCAGTTCGGGCTGGACTGTTCCCATGAGGCACAAGGTCTGACTGATTTGCATATGGCCATGTCTGAACTGGGGTGGCAGAGAGGGCTAAAGAACGGTAATGGATTAAGCACAGATCTGTTGACTGGGTGTGAGTGTTTGATTGGTTCAGATGCTCCGTCTATCACCACCCCCTTTTGTACCGCTTTGTTTGCCATAAGTTGGCAGGGTATGCTCAGACGTGAGTCCCTTGCTCACTTTGCCACTGGATTCAAGCAAGCCGGGCTGAAGACGGCTGTAATGCCAGAAACCGGTCCTCGGTAGCTTGTTTCCGGTCCAGGGAAGGCATGGCTTGGCAGTTCGGGCTGGACTGTTCCCATGAGGCACAGGGTCAGACTGATTTGCATATGGCCATGTCTGAACTGGGGTGGCAGAGTGGGCTAAAGAACGGTGATGGATTAAACCCAGATCTGTTGACTGGGTGTGAGAGTTTGATTGGTTCAGATGCTCCGTCTATCACCACCCCCTTTTGTACCGCCTTGATGGTCTAGACATTGCAGCGGCTGCCGCAACCTTTGACGTAGAATCTACAAGAGACACATGCCAGCCTTGCTACTGAACATGTGTCTTCAGCAACGGACGTAGCGCTACAGAATCCAGTGGTCAGCTGGCATCCAAAAGTTGGAGATCTGGTCCGAAAAAAGGTGGAGAACAAAAAAAAATGTGGTTCCTCTTATCGTGCACTGGTTCCTGAAGGGTACTCGAACAGTGACAACAGATACATCTCAGTGGACAATGTCAAGTTAAAACATATGGTCGATTCTGAATAGTGTCACAACTGCTATTTCCTGTCTCACAATTTCAAGAACTCAAGAAACTATAACATCTTCTAATTTGCCAAATGACACTGTCACCGAGATGATCACTGATATTGAGCCTCCTACCGTCCCTTCTGTGCCAAAAGATACAACAGATGCTAATACACATTTCCCACAACTGGCTCTGTGCATGATATGCCGGATACTCCTTTGCACCGTGGCAGATTTTCATTTGACGCCTCCTCCACATCATCAGGTGACCAGACAAAATTGTCCATTTTTTTATCTTGGTTTAAAAACACGTATTTGGTTCCTCCATGACCATACATTTGGTTGACTCAATTTTTGATTTTGATTTTTATGTCCCTTGGGGTTTCAACCGTATTTTTCTTCCACCCATCAATGGTCACTACTTGCCTGAACGTTTTGCTGCAAACTTTGTCGATGGAATTCTGGCCCCACATCCATCTTCACACATCATTAACGGTGACCAGACTCTTGTTAACATTTCAGCATTCCCTGTTTTGGATGGTATAGTTTGGGATAAAGTGGGTTTCCAAATTCACTGTCGTATGGAGCTGATTAACGTACAGTACATCTTTAGAGTCTCTATGGGTGATGTAATTACACAAGACATTTGTTCAGATGATTGTAATGTGCATGTGATTCAAACTTTGTTTTCAGATTTAAAATATTATGCTGCTTTTAATGCTGAAGACTTGTGTATGAATTCTGCTAATTATGCTGACCTCTTCTGTTAGCAACATTATGGGCATCACTTCATACACAAGACTAGTACATTACATACTGTCATAAATGCCACTCAGTGGGAGCATTGCCCTACACCAGTAAAGGGCAGCTCGAAAACATTAAAGAGAAAATGTACCTATTTTACAGAATTAAACCCATTCAATCCTGAATCTTCCTATTTCAAAATGAATAGCCTCTGTCTTCTCAGAAAAGCATGTTGACACATAGTAAATTAATATATTGTTCTTCCGTTCGCCATAATCTGGCCATAAAAGGTTATGAACATTTGAAGGAAACCATTGATCTAAAATCAATTTGGGGTTCTAAAGACTGGCAGGTGTGAGGATCCGAGGCCTTACATCATGCTTGCCTCATCTCCACTCAAATGCTATTTTTGAATAATACTATTTACCAACCTACATGCTTTGATTTGGCGACTACTAAACAAATGAACGCCCCAGCCATTCAGACTTTTGCTGAATATAATAATTGGCGCTCACTCACAAATTATACCATTGAAGATTTACAGAGTTTATTGAAAAATTATTCATTTAATGCTTCTGCAAATGATCCCCAGGGTTGGTTAATCTGGCCTAATAATGCGAATGCCTGCCAACTCCGTTTTCTTAACTCTAGTTTAGGTTATAAACAGGATAGGCCAGACCCTGGATTTTCTGATTCACATGCTGTCACAACCTACTCTGTTGGTAAACTGTATCAACAATGGTTTCAGCACTAAACACTGTTGTCTGTTAAGCAACATTTATCCTTGTTGTCCAATAATATTAATTTGGCCAACTTTGTCTTAGGACCAAGAGCTCCTAGAACAAAGAGATGGATATATGCTGCTTAAAATGAAATTTGGAAACTATCACAAATAGAAGCAGCATCAGGTTTACGTGAAATAGACCAGGCAAACTTGGAAAAAGTTTTAGCTGTTGTCGACAACAGCATGAATACACTGTCTTCCCGCATTTATATAATAGATAATATTGTTTCCTCTGTAATTGACATTGTGCAAGAAGATGTTTCTCTGTCATATCATGGCCAAAATCAATTACGTTCAGTAATGCAATTTGCATGGGCTTTGCAAACATTGAAAATGGGAAAAGTACCATGGGAATTTTTAAACGCTACCGCTTTATTTTCCCCGTTTACTTTGATTGACAAACAGCAATTTACGTCCATGAAAGATGCAACTTATACTCTTTTGCACATTGAAAAAATCGACCCTTTACCAATTTCTGTAGCGGAATCAGATTCTGCGGTTTGGTTAATCCATGGGGTTATAAATTTACCAGGTATAACTGTTTCAATTTACATCCTGTAGGAAACATTACCCTGTGGGCATTTTTTAATCTCTTGGAGGTGCGTTTTTACATGAACTATGGTTTCTGCCTTTCACTTATCGATGTTACCTAACCGGGGAGGAATGTGATTCCACTGTCGGACACTCCTTGGTATGTAAAAACATTCAGTTGCATGGAGCCAGTAACCTTACAGCTCCGAATCATGCGTGTGTTTTAAAAGGTAAACAATCTCAAGCAATATTTCCCACGTTCACATCTTATTTTAAATAACCAAAAATGCTGTGGCTTGCAGGCTGGCATTCCTTACATTGTAACGGTTTCCCAAAGCGTAATTTGTTGCAATAATGTGCATTTCCCACCCCCGCATGGGCCGCTGGATAGTCCAGTGTGGCCTGCAATTCCAACTTTGAAGGCAGATTTCTACAGGCTGAGCAGATTAAATGCGTTTTTAATGCAACAAGAAGTTGCATTGACTTCCACCTGTGAAACCTTTACTCACGCTCTAGGTGGCTAGTGTGGCGTCTGAGATTCAAACGCTTTTAAACACAAACCTCCCACACCATTTTCGGGAGTTGATTCATCGGATTTTTTTACGCATATCTTACACGAGGCCTGGCTCAGTTTTTTAAACATGTGTGTTTTGGCCTTGTTACTTCATTTCAGACTATATTTGGTGTGATACCTTCATTCATTCATTCTATCTTTTCCGGCATCTTTGGCGGTTTACTGTTACTATTGGCATTGGCAGCGGGTGTCCTGCTTCTGTTGTGCCTGCTACCCAATGGCTGCTCCTCTTGTGGTACTTCGCATGCCAGGCCGGCTACAACTGCTTCATGACCTGATGCACGAATGCTTCGGTACACTGCCTCTTGCGACACCCAGAGTGTCTTATGGATTATCGTTTCGTTTTGCTTTCTTTACTTGCGTGCAACCTGTCTTTTCGTGCCTCTGCTGTGACTTTACGTGGGCATTGGAGTTATGTCTCACCAACACCTCATGTCCAGTTCTGGATTTTGACCGGCTAATGGTCCCCTTAGTTGTTCATGAGCAGGAATGTAAAGGGATTGGCTTGATGGCTCATGCGGCTGCACTTGGCATTTTGGCACAATGGGATATCTGTGAGGCTTCACATAATCTCCTACTACAGAGCTACATTGAATATCACGCAAGTTATCCATCAATGTTAATGGAGGCACCCGACTATGAAGAACATTCTTGTCCCTTCAACTTACTAAATTGGATGGCATCTCACTTTTACACCGACCAAAATGATGTCCTTCTGAAGGGTTTAAATTCTTTTGCACTAACACCTTGATGGATTAATCAGGTTCATTTTGCCAGTAGAGATCAGCTGGGTTTCCGGGTACCTTGCTTTCAACAATCTTTTTACTATCACTTCCTCTTCTCTTACTTGTCTTTTGACTCCCTCCAGGACTTGTTTTTTTTTGCACAAACTTTCGTTTTTGCTTTTTAAAATTTTATGGATATGCCGAATGATATCTACTCAGACTTTTTGTACTTTGAGTTCTTGTATGATCTACATATGATGGCCATATTAGGGGGAGGGTGTAGTAAGGCTTATAGTTCCATTGTTGACAATTGCTAAATTAGCATGACCTTCGCTGCCATGACCCTGCTTTTGCACACAACACTGCAGGCATATATTTCGCAACACATATTTGTGCCCCTTTTTACACATGAGAACTGTCTGCTTTACAGGTTCTTTGCTGTGCTCTGAAGTTTAGTCTTCACACAATGTTCAAGGTTAAACAACAATGCCCCTTGTTATTCTGTTATCATCTGTCCCTCGCACAGGCTACACACCGCTGCACTTTTGGAAATCGTGTACTTTAATATTGCAACAACAAGCTGTTTTTGCACACAAGGAGAGACACCTTTCCAGAGAGAAGACCCGTGTTTGTCCTGCAATGTGAACATTGCATCTAGGGCTTGAGGTATGGGGGGTCTGCTGACAAATCCGGGAGGTCTTCTGTTTTATAAGAAACTATATCTTGTCACGGGGAGGGTGGTTAGGTCGTTTCGTTTTTTTCCATTGTCTTCTATAACATGAGATCCCCGTTTGTATTTTAGGTAATTGTAACAATGCTGACAATATTGTGTTTATGCATTCTGCTGCTAGTATTGGCTTTTGTACTACACCATAGAGTGTGTTAGTTGAAATAAACATTTTAAACTATACTGCCTGAATACTCACTTTGTGGACAAGATAGAGTGCATGTTCTAGGTTGTCTAATCATTGGTAACTTTGCTGTAGAAGGAGAACGAATGAGACACGATAACTAGTCGGAAAGGGATTTTGGGTATGGATGTGGTAGGTTGGTACACCACCTATTCACTGAGGTCCTGTTTTCCTGTGCATAGTTCGGGTCTCTGCAGAATCCCTGCAACAATAAGCTGCTTTAGGTTTCTCTGTGCAGGCTGCAACCCGCCTGCACATTAAAGAGGGATTTGAGATCCCTGTGCAGGCGGGTGAAGTGAATGAATGCACCTGCTTGCAATGGGATGTCTGGGGGGTCCAAAGTGCTGCCATCAGGGAGAGTACTCATCTTTTAGGTGGCACACTTTCAGTGTGCCTCCCGACTGCTTTGTCGCTTTTGTGCCATAGACTTATTGAAATAATCAATCTACCCATGCAGGCATGAACAGAGTAAGTAGATCCTGGCATCTTAACGCCCTTCCAAATAAACAGCCACTGAAAGGAAGTAAAGGTGGACTCCAACAAACCATTGCAACTTTCTTAATGCTCTAACATAGTGTAACATACCTATGTCAGGAGGCAAATAACACAAACAAAATACACCACTGCATACACTAGAAGCTGCATGCATTAACGTAGTGGTAAGTGATCATTTCTACAGCACCTGCATGTCCCAAGCAGTGATGTACTTTGTTGAATCCATAGTATAAAATAAAAGCACAAAACAAGTCAATATCAACATATAGAATCATATTGATGCTATCATGCTAGAACGCCTGTGAAACAGTCACATCAATTCCCATATTAATGTACCGACTGCGGTGAGAAATTGGATTGTTTATTGTGGGTGGGGGGGTGGTGTAACCTTACTTGTGAAACATCCAGGGCCTCATTTATGAGAAATGACGCATCGCTGCGTGAAAGCAGCGATGCGTCACTTCTTAATGCGCCCTCCTTGCGACATACCTGATGCGTCATATTTAATGTATGACGCATCATGTCGCAAGGAGTTACAGATACGTCAGTATTTCTGACGTATCTGTAAGCGCAAAAGTGACTGGAGTGTGTCACAAAAGTGACGCAACTCCAGCAATGCGTCCTTTCACATGGGGAAAGCCCCATGTGAAAGGGCTTGCGTCAGTCTTAGGCCTGCTGTGAGGTAGGCGCAAGATTTTGACGCAACAGCGTCCTAAAAGTGATGCAGTGAAATCTCATAGATTTCACTGCGTCACTATTACGAGGCTTTTTGCGGAGGAACGCCCCCTCTGCATACATTATACCTGACGCAGGTATAATGTAGCGCAGGGGTTTACAAAGTGACGCATCTGCTTAGATAGTGCGCAACAGGAGGCATGTTTTACGCCACCGATGCGTCACAAAAAGTGACGCATCAGAAGCGCAAAACTGACGCAAGGCCTCATAAATGAGGCCCCCACAATCCTTGTCAGGGTGAACCATTAAAAGTAGCTAAATTTACAACACTCTAGTAGCTTGGCACAAAAGTAGTTAGGCTTAACTTAAAGACAATGTGTAAAGTAGTATGTAGCACACAAACATTAATAAAGGGAAAACAAAAGTACATTTTTATAAATTATCTGACACCAAAATGACAAAGATTCTATAAGTCAACTGGAGATATGCAATTATAAAGATTTTAGGTAAATATAGCTCCTAAAATCACAAAGCACCACTTGCTTTGTCATGCTGGACCAGGAGAATGTAGTTGAGCTTATATAGCGCACAGCTACCCGCAGTGGGTTTCCCGGCGCTTGCTTAGGGAACCCTTCCTGGTATTCCCCTGTGAGATAGCAGGGTATCCACAAGGTGAAAGTCAGGCATCCCGCCGCGAGGGGCTGTTGTGGAGATTAAGCAAGCTATTGCCCAGAGTCACAGAGTGTGAACCCGTGAGTCGAGGAGGCACCGGGGCGAGAATTATCGAGTCCGTCACAAGTTGAGGCCGACCACGATGGAGCACGGGCTGGATACAGAGACAAGGTTAGTCTGGCAGACACATTAGTTTCTTAAAGTCTGTTGCAAAGAGTCCAGTTCATGGTGGAGGAGGCCACACGGACCAGAGTGCCATGGATGATCATCACTGTAGGGCAAGGAGCAGGCTGGGCCTCATGGATGGTCATCGCTGTAGCTCAAAGATTTTTGTCTGTGTCAAAGATATTTGCTGCTGGAGCTTCGCATTGGTGATCACAGTGGGATGCTGTCGCTGTAGTGAAAAGTGCAGATCTCTCCTTGCTGGTCACAACTGGTGGTCACTGTAGCATGAAGAGTCAGGTTCACTGGAAGTTTGTGCTGGTGGTCAGCATGGGCTGCAAAATCTTGGCACAAGGGGCCCGTTTGTTGTCACAAATAAACCAAAACTTCAGAAGAAGCTCAATTGAAGTCAGACAACTGCCAATGACCTGGGGAAGTGGATATTGGAGGTCTGGGACTTGGTTCAACAGATCCAGTTGCAGGTCCAGGAAGGGCCAGTGCTGCGGGTCAGTTGTGCAATTGCAGAGAGGCGTCATAAGCTTGTTGTGTACCTGTAGATCAGAACAACGGACCCTTGGTGTCACTCACCCTAAAATGAAGTTTGCAGGTTCAGGCATCCTTCTCAGCAATCAGGGCAGTCCTGAAGCAGCAGGGCAGTAGGGTTTCATTCTTCTGTGGTATCCATAGGTCCAGAAGTGTAATGAAGTGTAGGTCTGAGTGTCCCATTTTTATACCTGGTGACCACTTTGAAGTGGGAGACGCTTTTGAGTTTTACAGAGGTGTCTGAAATTTCCTGCATCCCTGCCCTGGTCCCAGTCTGTCCGAGGATACAATAGGCTAGTGTAAAGTTCTTTGTGGGTGTGCTGGGCTAGTGCCTTTAAGGCGTAAGTGTGGTAGATGACAGTTCCCCCCCCATCAAGGCACGATGGCCCAACCTGCTAAAAAGTAGAACCTCTATTGTGATGCTGTCTGGGTGGAATACAGATAGGCCATGTGCCCCTAGGCTTTTGACCCAGGAACAGTCTTCAGGCACCAAATGGTTAGCAAGGAAAATGCCAATCTTCTAAACCTTACATTAAAGAGGATTTTAAATTACAATTCTTTAGACACCAAACATGATTTTCTTACCTTATCCAAGGATGTAGTCTCATGGCTAGAGCTGTCGACCTCGAAGCTGGGAACAGGGTTCAAGTCTTGGCAATGACACTTAGCATCCTGTGATTCTGGGCAAATCACTTAATCTCCCCTTGCCTACCAAAAAGAAAAAGAATGTGTAGTAATGTAACAAAACTGGTGCTCATGTAAAGCGCTCTGATACCTGATGCCTCGGGTATCGTTTGCGAGTAATAAAAACTCAAAAAAAATCAAAAGTTATCACTTACTAAATGTAATAATGGAACCCAAGGTTATCCTATGGGGGAGGTGAGCATTGCCATAGAAAAACAAGTTTGAGTTTTCACTACCAGGACATGTAAAACTTAAAGTACAGATCCAAGTTTTTTAAAAACAATGCACCCTGATCTGTTTAGTGCCTACCGTAGGAATGATTTATATGTACTAAAAAAGAAGCAATAGGCCTGATATTTGGCAGGTCAAAAAAGCAGTTAAAAAACTGCAGATGCAGGCTGCAGTGGCAGACCTGAGACAGTTAAAAAGAGCAACTTAAGTGGATGGTACAATGAGTGCTACTCTATTAAAGACTTACAAATACATTAAATGTGCCTATTGGGTGTAAGCCAATTTTACTATGTTTAAAGGAGAGAGCATAAGCACTTTATCACTGGTTAGCAGTGGTAAAGTGTACAGAGTCCTAAAACCCAACAAAAAAAGGGTTCAGAAAACGGAAGGATTGAAGGCAAAAGGTTTGGGGATGACCCTACCGAGAGGGCCAAGACCAACAAGTGCCATATCCAAGAAATTCTAACAGCCTTATGAATGCAAATACAGTTCACCTGCTGCATGTACTTTTTCAATTCACGACAGCATAAACTGCCCATGTGTCATCTGAAAAGCCAATAGTGATCCTTTGACCTCTTTAGTTCAAGGTCGATAAAACCGAGCCGTGAGTGTTCTCCTTCCTTATTCCTTATGAGTGCTCGTGTGCTCCTTTCTATGGGTGCTCACAGGAAACTAGAGAGATATGCTGGTCAGTTAAGCACAGTGTGTGTCCGTGTTGAATCTCTGTGCCCCACATGCTGCCATATACAGTTCTACAGACGCAGAAACCTTAGCATTAGTATTAACATTAGTATTCTTGTTATTATGTTACAACAACAACAACAACAGCAGCTAAAACAACAACAAGAACAATAGCAATGATAATAATAACAACTGTTTATAAAGCGACTCACACCGCACATGAGGTAAAAGCCACAGGTTGTTTTTCAGTAGCACTACTCCTATTCGAAAATATTTCTTCCTTGGGTAAGAGTGACTTATTTTAGTAAGTTCAGGAGTAAGTGATGAGTAACTCACTACTGTCACCCTTTCTTACGGAGAAATATTTGTAAATTGGGTACTGTTTTTATTCTGCAACTACATTACCGTCACCTGCCACTTCCCTTACACTATCTCATTCTTTCTGTGTTATGATTTCTTTGGTTTCCTAATAGCTTTTATTCTGCCTCTGCTTGATGCCCTGTTCAAAATATATATCGACTTACTGCAGTGCGTGACATGGAGATTGTGAATGAGAAGTAGTGGGTGTTTACAGCAGTGTGTGGGATCAGTGTGCAAGGCGAGCAGCTTTCGGTACTTGCTGGCATGAATCACCAATTCGCAATGGCCTTTTATGTGGCACAAAGAGGCATTTATTGGAGGCTCGAATGGACAGCATCTACAATCACTCCAGAGAGACATATCATGTGGATTCTCGCATTGTGCCAACTCGCCACTCTTAATAGGAGATCGGAGAGCATCGCTTTGGGCAGCGAGGGGGCAGGTTGGCACAGAGAGCACTGAGGCTGGCCAGGAAGTTATTTTTCAATGTGGAAGGAAGACGGTTTATTCAGAGGGTGCTAGGGTATGTCAGGATAGTATGCTCAATAACGATATATGTCGATTGGCAGAAGGTCAGGTATTTTTTTTTTTTTATTTGAAATTGGACACAGATGATCAAATAAGAGAGGGTGGTCGAGGAGGTTGGCAGGAGGCCAGTCATTTATTTTAAATTTGTGGGAGGGCATATCTCGATGGCAGGAGGCCAGAAATTGATGTTACAATATGGGGGTAGATGGAAGCAATATATGAGGGGTGGGTAGTGGCAGGAGACCTGATTTTTCTTCAATGTTTTTTCAATTGTGTTTTCAATTTTAATGGGCAGGCCAATATATATATATATCTATTACCTACTGGCGGTCGCCAGTAGGTATATATAGTTAGGATTTTTTCCCTATGGGATTTTTGAAAATTCTATGTCTAATAACTTTGGCGTTTGTGGACGGAATTGGCTGAAATTTTCTGGAAAATGGAACATTTTGTTTCTGAGCAGCCCCTGAAAATTTGGGGGGGGGGTTCGTCCAGGGGGGGCCGAGAAAAAAGGGGGGGTCCCAAAACGTGTTTTTAACATTGAGTTTTCCATAGGGCGGTTGGCCTCACTTTGAGCCCGAACGGCTGAATGGATTTGCACGAAACTTGGCAAAATTGTAGGGACTGGTAGCCCGATGTGCCTTTTCTATGTCTCAATATATGTGCTCCAGTGGATTTTGAGAAATTAACGTTTAAAAAAAGATATATATCTGTAAGCGCGCTCCGGGCAGCGCTCCGGTCCGCGGACCTTAAGCGTACCGGAACTTCGCGTAGCTAAGCTGATTGGCTCTCCGGTGTCTGTCAACATTCTAAACAGTCCGGAGCGGCCGCCATCTTGTCTCTCGGTAGGATTGAGAGACAAGAGGAGGCCAAAACAAAAGCGAAAATGACCATAAGGGGGCATACTAGATCCTCCCTGACCCCCTAGGTTTAATGTGGAGGTTTTAAAAGGGCCCCGCGGGGCAAAAAAAACAAAAAAATATTTTTTGTTTTTTTTGCGTGGGGAGCGCCCGGTCCGCGAACCGGGAAGCGTTCTGGGCAGCGTACTGCAATGAAAAATGAATGATAGACTTTTCAAATGCTGTATGTTAATTGATTGTTGTTTTTGTTGATTATTTTTTATTTTCTTTATTTTTTAAGCATTTTTTTTAATGTGATTGTGTTTCATAATTTATTAAACTTTCTAACATTTCATTGTCAGAAATTTCATAATTATCATGGAATATACATTGTAGTCTCTGAGGGTGTAAAATGTCCTCATTTGCAAGGAGGTTATCTACTGCTTGTACACATTGCAGTAGTTCATTGTCCCAAGTTTCATCGAAAAATTCAATGTCAATTTGATCAATTGTATCAATCAATTCTTGGCTGCTCTCTTGCAGGTCCATTTCAAAAGAAACTTGGTTTTCGCCTTCCATTTTGCCTGAAATTTGGATTAAAAAAATATATATTAGTAGAGATAGGGCAATGTTGGGAATAATTTTAGATAGGCATTTTTTATCAGTGAATTTATCTTTGGGCAGTGTATAGTATCAGAGTGGAAGTAGGAATATAAAAAAGTGTATGTGATTTAACGTAAGTAAATTCATAATTATACAAGAGAAGCCTAACTCCATCCATAACTATAACAGAGAAGTCTCTCTAAATCTATAACTACTACAGAGGGATAGTATATATCTATCAGAAAAAGTTTACCATATTAACTTATAGTGCACAATATACTTCAGTTTTAAAAATAAAAACTTACCTTTAGAAAGAAGTTGAAGGAATTAGTGAAAATACTATTGAAATGTACAGCAAGAAGTAGTAGTCAAAATGGCTGTGTTTTCTTCTCTTCCTTTATATATATTCAGGTATATAACCAATGAAATGTCAGGTAAAAAAAATAGAAAATGAAAGTAACATTTTCATTGGTTGTCAATTCCAACACTTCAGATGTGTTTTGTGAAGTAATTTACCTCAGGGTATTTAGAGAGGTCTACAGGCTAAATGGCTAAATGGAATTCCAATCAAATTTGTGAAAATGGTAGGGATTGGTATGTAGTATGAGCTAGTCTATATTTGGTGAAATTGTCTCCAGTGGCTTTTCTGTGAACTACTTTCCCACCTTTTTTGATGGTGCGCTTCCCAGGGAGCGACCCGGTACGCGAACCGTTGAGCGCCCCGGTTCGCGAACCTTAAGCGTTCCGGGAGTCCACCATTTTGTGTTTCGGTCGAATTAAGATACAAGATGGAGGGCAAATAATGTTCAGAATGGGTAGAAGGGGGCACGGTAGAGTTATCTTGACCCCCTAGGTTTTCTGAGGGTGGCTGAGGAGGCTTATATGTGCGAAAAAAAAACATTTTTAAAAAAAAATTCGCGAGGTTAGCTCCCGGTTCGCGTACCGGGTAGCGCCCCAGGGAGCGTACTTTGTTGGAAATTAGTGAAAAATGTTAGAGTAAAATAATAATTGTGAGTGATCAGATGTAGGGTAGCTCTGAGAAGAGCTTTTGGGTTTATGGTACATTTAGGTACTTATAAGTAGGTACCAATGCACATTCTTAAATTCAGAGTGAAAACTCTGTTGCCCTCATCTGAGAAGTGAACTCCATCTCCTCTGTAGATATCTTGCATGTAGTAACGCAAGTTATTGTTGTACAGGGAGCCCATTCCATGGTCTCTCATGTAAGCTGAAACAGATTTGTTTACATGCTTCCTCGACTTCTCAATTTGTGGACAAAATTGGTTTGACCACCTCCATTTCTGTCTTTGGCATATATTTGAATATACCAAGGCAGTCTGAGGAAAAAGTGCCATTAATTGCTCAAAGGTGTCCTTTAAAAGCATTTCCAGACCTACACCAGTCAAAGTGCCCAAGTCATTACCTCCACAGTGCACAATTAACAGGTCAGGTTTGGGCAAATGCATAAAGGTTTTCACCAATGGTATCAATTGGTGACATTTTAATCCTCTGTGGCCAAACCACTTAATTTCCACATCTTGTAAATTGAGGTTAGGTAATTTCCTGTTTTCAACGTACCTTTGAGCCCAGTGAATATAACTATGTCCAACAATCCAGACAGAAAACATGGTGAGAGAAGGTTCTCCTGCAGTCAGATGAAGTGTGGCAATGAAATGGCAGTTGAAAAAATGAGAGTTTAAAATGAAAAAAACTGTGGAGTTTCTGTGTTCATGAAGCAGTAACAGTGATTGGTGGATTTTGATTGCTGAAAACAGAAAGTTAGGGTGCACGGATGTGTTCTTTGAAAGATGTATTTTGAATGGTCAATAAAAAATCATTAAATGAAAGAATGCACTGGATATGCAGGTGCACTGAGAGTTCAGAGTTCAATTGCAACAAAGTTGTGTGAACTTGCAAACACCAGAAGTCTTCCAAGAGGTGGTTGCCATGCAGAAAAGACAGAAAGGGCAGAGGGGGGAAGGGTTTTCATTTGAAAAAAAGTGAGGGAAGAGTTTTGATTGGGTGACATGAGAAATATGTGTGAAGAATTACAGCATTTCTGTGCTTTTGATAGCTGCAGACTCTGGAGTGCATACCTTTTGCTCTGCTGAAGACAAATTGGTGTGTTTCTGAGACTGTTTTCAAACTCAAAGTATTTGCTAAGGTGAGAAAATATTTCTTTAATTTAGATAGAGAATAGTGTGCTTTAAGGAGAAAATTATGAATTATGTGGCGCAAATTGCTTGTAAATATGCTCCCACCTGTGCATGGAAAATTTAGATTTTGAATGTTTGTGTTACATAGCCATGTTAAAAGTGACCCAACCATGCAGGAAAGGCAATCAAAAAACGCTTGTATGTGTCTTAAGGACATTTTAAGTAATTTTCCCATGTGCAGTGTTTTGAAATTATGATTTGAAAATCGTTTTTGAGGTAAAGGAATTGTTTTTAAATTTATGACAAGGACATAATGGTGTATGCTTCTTTATAAGGCAATTGACTGTCCCTGATGTTATTTTTCCCATTTTAATGTAAGACTTTTCTCTGTGGCGCAAATTGCTTGTAAATATGCTCCCACCTGTGCATGGTAAATTTAGATTTTAAATGTTTGTGTTACATAGCCATGTTAAAAGTGACCCAACCATGCTGGAAAGGCAATCAAAAAACGCTTTCATGTGTCTTAAGGACATTTTAAGTCATTTTCCCATGTGCAGTGTTTTGAAATTATGATTTGAAAATCGTTTTTGGGGAAAAGGAATTGTTTTTAAATTTATGACAAGGACATAATGGTGTATGCTTCTTTATAAGGCAATTGACTGTCCCTGATGTTATTTTTCCCATTTTAGTGTAAGACCTTTGTCTGTGGCGCAAATTGCTTGTAAATATGCTCCCACCTGTGCATGGCAAATTTAGATTTTGAATGTTTGTGTTACATAGCCATGTTAAAAGTGATACAAACATGCTGCAAAGGCAATCAAAAAACGCTTTTATGTGTCTTAAGGACATTTTAAGTAATTTTCCCATGTGCAGTGTTTTGAAATTATGATTTGAAAATCGTTTTTGAGGTAAAGGAATGTTGTTAAAATTTATGTGCGCCATATGCCCCCAAATTTCTTTTTCAGGGGTGCAGCAGGGTGTTATTGAGACACCCCTGCAGCTTTGGAAAAATTCCTAATTTGCGATGAGCAAATTGCTAATCGCAAATTAAACCTTCATTCCTATGAGCCTCCTAGCCCATGGAAATGAATGGGTAACTTACAATTAGCAATTTGCTCATCGCAAATTTGGAATGGTAAAGAATCGCTATTTATTCCTTAAAATTCGCTATTTTGGAAATGCAAAATAGTGATATGATACATATGGCGGTTGATGTCTAAGAAGATAAGAAGCTTAGGGATACATTTATGATGACTGGCGCAATGAAGTTGACATCACTTACTTCATTGGTAGAGCTTTACATGTATTATGTCCTCTGTATTCTTCATCAAGCGTAACTTTAATCTGCAATCCTGAGTAGGCCTCACCTTAAACAAACCTCTGGATAGGCCACATCTTATTGTCATCCTGAATTAATCATTTAAAATGCAAGGGGACAGATTTATGATAGGTGTATGCCTCTTTTGCGCCACTTAGAAAACACTGTCCATGGGGAAATGACTTAAAATGTCCTTAAGACACATGAATGTGTTTTTTTAAAACGTTTGCAATTTTTTTGGGTCACTTTTAACATGGTTATGTGACTCAAACAGTCAAAATCTAAATTCGCCATGCTCAGGTGGGAGCATATTTACAAGGAATGTGCTCCATGGGGAAAGGTCTTATAATGTAATATGGGAAAAATGACATCAGAGACACTGAAATGCCTTATAGAGAAGCATACACCATTATGTCCTTGTCATAAATTTGCAAACCATTACTTTTCCCCAAAAACGATTTTCAAATCATAATTTCAAAACACTGCACATATGGAAATGACTTAAAATGTCCTTAATTCAAAATTTGCTATTCCTTATTTTGCGATTGCACTGAAGGATTTGCAAATTTTACGATTCCTTAAATGCAATGTATCAAATAAAAAATATGTAAAAAATGATATTAAGGATTTGGAAACTACCACCAACTTCTAGTTTGTGGTAATTTGCGAATTCTTTTCAAAAAGCATTTTTTTCTAAAAAACAAAAGGTCCCATATGACGCCCATACATGTCCTTAGGGCATGTATGTGTGCCATATGCCCCCAAATTTCTTTTTCAGGGGTGCAGCAGGGTGTTCTTGAGATACCCCTGAACGCTTGAAAAAATTCCTATTTTGTGATGAGCTAATTGCTAATCGCAAATTGCAACCTTCATTCCTATGAGCCTCCTAGCCCATGGAAATGAATGGGTAATTTGCAATTAGCAATTTGCTCATTGCAAATTAGGAATGGTAAAGAATTGCTATTTATTCCTTAAAATTTGCTATTTAGGAAATGCAAAATAGTTTGATGGTACATATGGTGGTTCATCTGTAATAAGATAAGAAGCTTAGGGATACATTTATGATGGCTGGCGCAATAAAGTGGACATTACTTACTTCATTGGTAGGCCTTTACATGTATTATCTCCTCTGTATTCTTCATCAAGCGTAACTTTAATCTGCAATCCTGAGTAGGCCTCAACTTAAACAAACCTTTGGATAGGCCACACCTTATTGTCATCCTGGATTAATCATTTAAAATGCTAGGGACAGATTTATGATAGGTGTATGCCTCTTTTCTGCCACTGTGCGTCACTTTTATGATGCAGCGGCGGTGGAAAAGATTTGCTATGAGGCGACAACATTACAAATTGATGCATTTAGGCAGATATGTCATGGTGTAAAAAAAACGTACCACATGAAACCGATGCAGCAGTGATGCAAAAGATGCACCATGTCGCAAGACAGGCCTCACTTGGGGCCATATGTATCAAGCTAATTAGCATTCGCAAAGATCAAAATTCTACGAATTTCGGCCTTTGCGAATGTTAATTAGACAAATGGTATGTATCAAACAAGTTTGATGCAAAATAAGGAGTAGCAAAATTTGCTATTCCTTATTTTGCAATTGCACTGAAGGATTTGCACATTTTTTTGAGACTACTTAAATGCAATGTATCAAACAAAAAATATGTAAAAAATGACATTAAGGATTTGTAAACTATTGTGGTAAATTGGTGGTAATTTGTGAATTCTTTTCAAAAAGCTTTTTTTTAAAAAAACAAAAGGTCACATATGACGCCAACACATGCCCTTAGGGCATGTATGTGTGCCATATGCCCCCAAATTTCTTTTTCAGGGGTGCAGCAGGGTGTTCTTGAGACACCCCTGCACCCTTGGAAAAATTCCTAATTTGTGATGAGCAAATTGCTAATCGCAAATTAAACCTTCATTCCTATGAGCCTCCTAGCCCATGGAAATGAATGGGTAACTTGCAATTAGCAATTTGCTCATCGCAAATTAGGAATGGTAAAGAATCGCTATTTATTCCTTAAAATTCGCTATTTAGGAAATGCAAAATATTTTGATGATACATATGGCAGTTCATCTCTAACAAGATAAGAAGCTTAGGGATAGATTTATGATGACTGGCGCATCACCAGGGATGTGCCAGTCATCCTGCGCCGCTGTTCCGCCACCCATGGTGTGCTGCATTTACAATGCGGCGCAGCATGGGGCAAAAACGGCACAGATGCGTGACGCATCTGTGCCGTTAAGGTGGCGCATTGCTGGAGTTGTATCGCAAGTGCGATGCAGCTCCAGCAACGCTCAAGGGTGCACCATCTCCACAATGTTGCGTCAAGACCTATGCCTGCTTAAAGCAGGCGCAGGGTTTTGACGCAGGTTTCTCCTATCTGATTGTAAATGCGGCACACCATGGGTGGCAGAGCAGTGGTGCACGTTAACTGGTGCATGCCTGGGGATGTGCCATTTAACATAAATCTGCCCCTTTACATTTAAGTATGTGCAGGGGACACCGAGTCGGTGAGGCTTATCCAAGGTTAAGAAGAGATAAGTCCTGTTCAGTGAAAAATTAGACATAGGCTTCACCTGCTCAGCATCGCTGGACATGGCTAAATAATAGCTGCAAAATTTTACTCTTGTTAAACAATTTTACTATTATAATCTCTGAGATTTGTCTCTTACTCTGCAACATCTCATTGTTGTTATCTTTCTTTAAAGATAAAGACAACCTCAACATGAGCGACAATCTGCAATCAGTTGATTTTGACCTCATCATTGAACTTGTAATTGAAACATCAGTGGATGTTGATCCCTTGGATGATTTAAATCCTGAGGATGAAGAAGAGCGTGATGAGGATGCAGATTTGTCGGAATTATATGAAATAGGATGGGAAGCTGACCTGCTTGAGCCTATGGAAATATAAACATTTATTTTTAAAATTTATAATTAATAAAAAGTAAAAAGGTATACCGTTTAATTTAAAAATAAAGACACCTTCAAAAGCAGGTTATGTGTAGTGTCTTCAATAAAATATTAAAATATGCTCATAAAATTAGATCAGATTCACATATAAAATAGCATAGGTAACATAAATATAAATGTCATTTCTTTTCTGGTATTTCTGTATTGTAAATTTGCAAGGACTAAAAAATCTTCTATTTAAAATGTCAAGTAGTGTGTTAAGTTTTTGATCACTGTTATTGTTTTACTGTTTGGTAATAATGGTTAATAACATTTTTTATTATATTTTACCACAGATTCAACTGCAGATCATTTCAAGATTTCACCATGCCTACAATAGAAAGACAGAGAAAGGCTGCAAAACGTCAAAGACAGCAGGTGAAAAAAAATAAGCAGCAGTCCTCTAACAAAAAGATTTGTCAAGTCACGAAGAAAGCACCGGGTAAGAGCACAAAACAATTCATAAGAAATATGTGTAGTAAAAAAAATATTACTACAGAAAATGTTTCAGTCCATAAAACGAGAAGGAAATCAAATGGAAAGGAAAGGCCAATGAAAAATGTTACTGCTAGAGCAAGAGATAACTCTGTGCATGATAGTAGAAGGAAACAACAGTTTAGGGAGATTCGTAAACGAATGTTCCGCAACAGGATAATTGGCAATTTGTTAAAAAATATTAAGAAACGTCAACAGAAACTGGTTTTTTATAAGAGAAAAAAAAAAGTTGAGAAAGTTATTGATCAGGCATTTGAAATTAAACGTAAGTTATTTATTTTGATAATCAATAGAATTAGGAAGCTAAACAAGGCAATTTATGATTTCAAAAGAAATAGTAGATGGAAGAGAATAGTTAATCGTAGTAATTTTTGTGAAGTTTTTTCTGGAGAATGGATGCATAGTTCAAGCTGTGAGGCATTTTTTAATGAGGAGAGTTATTTCCAGGATAATGATTTGGTGCATGCAGTTGACACCAGTGGTCGTGCTTATGAAGTGAAAGATGGTTGTCCAGTTGAAAAAGAAAAACTTGTGACAACAGAGGCAGAAGAGGTGTTAGGTAATGAGGTTTTAGGAAGACGTGCTAAGGGTCCTGTGTACACCTGGAAGTGTAGTAGTATTTGCAGTGTGCGACAGGATTCCATCAATTTGCTTTGTGATTTTGTACGGTCATTTAATAAGAAAAGTTTGAAGCAGAAAATAAGGTTGTTGCAAGAATTAGATCCTTGCAGAGTGAGAGAAGTGACAGGTTTGCATGGTCATTCACTGGCTTGTCTTTCCAGGAGAGTATGCCAGAGTGTTTTTCATCATTTCAGGATGCTAGCAGTGCATCATAATAAAGTGAGGAAATTAGTTAGAATGTTGTATTATGCTAAGAGTCCAGCAATTATGCTTAAAAAATTATGCGCTGCTCTTTTGCATGGTTCTGAAATAGATGTGAAGAATATATGTGAAGAAATTGAGTTTTGTTACTTTGGAAGTAAAGAGGAGAATGTTGAAATTGAGCAAGAAGAAGAGGGTCATGTGGAAGATAGTGTACAGGTTTCCAGTACAGATAATTTCCAGAGGGAAATTGCGACGTTTGAGGTGAAATCAAGTGAGAGGCCTAATTTCACTTGTGTGTGTTGTCGACGCACTTATTATAAGAATCAGACTAAGTTAGTGGATTTATATGCAAAAAGTGAAAGGGAAAATAATAGTGAATGGAAGGATTTTGCAACATACTTGATGGTAGAAAATTGTTTTGATTTGGGATTGGATCAACGTGTGTGTACTTATTGTTGTTGCAAATTAAATCAAAACCAGATGCCTGCTAGAGCAGTTCATAATAATCTGAAATTGGTTGAGATTCCTTCTGAATTGAAGGATTTAAATACTTATGAATCTATTTTGATTCAAAGTATCCATCCCTTTCAGGCTATTGTAAGAATGGAGCCAAAGACAGGGAAATTGCCTCCATCAGATTTACAGAGAGGATTAAAGGGAAGAGTTGTTTATTTGCCTCTAGATTTGAAGAAAAACATTAACACAATTGGAGTAGAAAAAGTGGAAGAGGAACCTCTGGTTATCTTAGTTAATGGGGTTCCGACAAAGAATAAGAAAATATGGCAAGATTTAGTAGATGTTAGGAAAGTTAAAAAGGCAACATTGTATTTGAAAAAAAATAATAAATACTATAAGAATGTATATGTTGCAGAAGAGGAAGTAAGTGAGGAAGAGGATAGCGATTTGTGTGCTGGTCAAATTGAGAAAGTAGAACCCTCTACTAGTGAAGAAATATATGAACATTATAGTGTTCATCCTTTGCATTCCAAGGAAGTCATGGGGAATGCTATTGAGTTGTTTCAAATGAAACAAGCCAAAGGGAGTCCCATTAGTGTTTGGGAGGAAAGTTTGGAAGCTCGGTGTTTCCCACAGCTTTTTCCAACAGGTCAGGGAGGAAGATATGATGAGCGACCTCATCAAATTCCTGCTTCTGAATACCGGACTTTGCGATTGTATGCAGGAGATGCTAGGTTTCGACAATGCATTCCTTATTTGTTTCATCTCCTGTTTGAAAGCGATCTGTCTGGACTGTCATATGCAGTGAACCACATCTTGAAAAGTGGTATACACATGCAAAACATCTCGGCAAGTGACTTTATGGATAAAGTCAATGTCCAAGACAGTATATATATATATATATATATATATATATATATATATATATATATATATATATATATATATATATATATTACCTACTGGCGGTCGCCAGTAGGTATATATAGTTAGGATTTTTTTCCTATGGGATTTTTGAAAATTCTATGTCAAATAACTTTGGCGTTTGTGGACGGAATTGGCTGAAATTTTCAGGAAAATGGCACATTTTGTTTCTGAGCAGCCCCTGAAAATTGGGGGGGGGTTCGTCCAGGGGGGGTCGAGAAAAAAGGGGGGTCCCAAAACGTGTTTTTAACATTGAGTTTTCCATAGGGCGGTTGGCCTCACTTTTAGCCCGAACGGCTGAATGGATTTGCACGAAACTTGGCAAAATTGTAGGGACTGGTAGCCCGATGTGCCTTTTGTAGGTCTCAATATATGTGCTACAGTGGATTTTGAGAAATTAACGTTTAAAAAAAGATATATATCTGTAACAGCGGACCGGGCAGCGCTCCAGTACGCGTACTTTTCGCGCAACGGAGCTTTGTGAAGCGAAGCTGATTGGTTCTCCGGCGTCTGTAAACATTCCAAACAGTCCGTAGCGGCCGCCATCTTGTCTCTCGGTAGGATCGAGAGACAAGAGGAGGCCAAAGCGAAGGGGCAAATGACCATAAGGGGGCATAGTAGATCCTCGCTGACCCCCTAGGTTTGATGTGGAGGTTTTAAAAGGGCCCCGCGGGGCAAAAAAAAAAAAATTATAATAATCGAACGGCTGAATGGATTTGCACGAAACTTGGTAAAATATTAGGGACTGGTAGCCCGATGTGCCTTTGCTAGGTCTCAATATATGTGCTCCAGTGGATTTTGAGAAATTAACGTTCAAAAAAAGATATATATCTGTAACAGCGCTCCGCTTCGCGTAACGGAGGTTTGCGAAGCTGATTGGTCATTCTGTCACTGGGCTATAGTTGGGCTACATCTGGCTGATATTTGGGCTACATTTGTTTTTTTTGTCTCTGGCGGCCATCTTTGGGCTACATTGGGCTACATTGGGCTTCATTGGGTTTCATTGGGCTACATTGGGCTACATTTGGGCTCCAACATATATATAGGCCAATGTAGCCCAATATATATTTTTCAAAGTTAATTTTCGTAAAAACCACTGGAGCATATATCTTGAGACATAGCAAAGGCACATCGGGCTACCAGTCTCTACAATTTTGCCAAGTTTCGTGGAAATCCATTCAGCCGTTCGAGCTAAAAGTGAGTGCAACCGCCCTATGGAAATGAAGGAAATGAATGGGTAATTTGTAATTAGCAAATAGCTCATCGCAAACTAGGAATGGTAAAGAATCGCTATTTATTCCTTAAAGTTCGCTATTTAGGAAATGCAAAAAACTTTGATGATACATATGGCGGTTCATCTCTAACAAGATAAGAAGCATAGGGATAGATTTATGATGACTGGCGCATCACCAGGGATGTGTTAGTCATTCTGTGCCGCTGTTCCGTCACCTATGGTGTGCTGCATTTACAATGCGGCGCATCATGGGGCAAAAACAGCACAGATGCGTGATGTATCTGTGCCGTAAAGGTGGCGCATTGCTGGAGTTGTATCGCAAGTGTGATGAAGCTCCAGCAAGGGTCGGGGGTGCCCCTGTTGCAGGGTTTCTGTTCTCACACAGAACTGTGGACAGAGGATTGGAACCTCGGCGAATTAGGGTGCCCCAAAACTCACCTTAGTAATCAAAAACCCCTTAGCAAGCTAGGTACAGTGTCACATTGGATATAACAAACTCTCAATGTTTAGACAATCCAGAATATGAACTTATAGTACCTCAGGATACGAGGAACTCATGAACAGTCGGTCGTTATATATTTCTTAGAAACCAGAACATGGAGTTAAGAAGAACACATGTGTATTTGAAATGTTTATTTACTAATGCCGTCTTCTCAGGCGTAGTATCTTAGATAATACAAGTACACATATTATCAGTAGCAAAATTACCAGCATAGTTACTAGTACATAAAAAGCGAATGGTGACAGTATGTTAACATGCTGTAAATGAATAAGAGTTAGCAACACTTATAAGCAGCCACGGGCCGTGGAGGGAGTTACGGTGGGGCAGGGAGGCGGGGAGGGGGAGGGGCAGGGTGGAGAGGGCTCCACCCTGCCCCTCCCCCTCCCCGCCTCCCTGCCCCACCGTAACTCCCTCCACGGCCCGCGGCTGCTTATATCTCACCCTCCCTAATACACATATTATATTATTTGCTAAGAAGGTCTGTTTGTGTTGGTTTAGGGCGTGCCCATACTTTAGTGTCTTAGATTTGAAGGAATCACATCAGCATACACCAGCTCTCTCTTCATGTGAACCGCATCAACTGTTGTGTATGTGTGTTCGGCAAAGCAATATAAAACCCGCCTCATGCCCAGAATTGGCAGAAGCTGCACTTATGTTATGAGTATGAAGTCGTGGAGATCAGACCTCATAACAATTCTGTATCGTGTTGTTCTTGAAACTTCAGCACTCGCTGTACAGATATAGTTTAACAAGCAAAGCAGATAGTAGAGCAATAACATATTATTCTCATGTAAACCACGATGAACTACTAGGTTGAAAGCTAAAGCAACAACTAAGTGTCGTGTGCAGAAGTTGTAAAAAAGGAAAAATGGCGTTTAAACCGGTAATGAGCCCATGCTAACTTAACACGGTGTAAAGATATCCAGGACCTAGATGACACCTCCCCATGATCCGGAAACGAACTGAATAAGATAATAGAAGTGCCATCTCATGAGAGCAGATTGCAACTTTATATGTGGACGGTCCGCAAGGTAAAACATAAAAAACTAGGAAAATTTAATGCTAAAGAAAAATAAAACAGCCAAGTACTTTATCGAGTCTTAAGCCAATAGGCAAGCTAAATAATAAAAACTTGACAAATAAGTCAATGAATTGTCAATGAAATGCTAGTACTCAGCATATCAAACATGAAAAAGGTCTATGACATAACTGTGTATGCAAAATAAGCTGCAACAGCCTCCAATAGGAAGTCACCGTCTTCATCCGAAAAGAGTTCAGCCATCCAATTTAAAAGCGGAAAAGAACATACGTGCTCTCCCAGCACCGGATCCTCTATCACCATCAGAGGACAGCTCGGTGGGTTTTCAAGAAAGCTCTGTTCCAAGAAAGACTGTGTTGCCGGACAGTAAATTCCAGGGACCAATTAGTCCATGCATCAATGCCACAGCCATAATCCTTTCGCCAGGACAAACCAACTCGTGAGTAATGATAGGAGTCATCAGCTGATTAAAGTCGACGTCAGGAGAAACCGGTCCGCAGAGACACAAATCAATGGCCCAATCGAAATCACAGGTCAGGCAGTGAAATACAGGCTGGACACAGGTGAAGTAGGAGAATCGAAAAGATAATCCATATGCCGTGCTTAATATCGCCAACGGCATTGTGCCATAATATTCTAGCATGCGATTGCGGAACAGTGTCAGCAGCTGCAGGGCGGGAGCTTGCACAGGAGGGACATCCATATTTAAAAATGTAAAAAAGCACAAGAGCGTCCGCTGGTAATGCAAGTAAAAATGGGAATCCACGAAGCACAGTGGAAAAAATAGAATGAAAGAAAGCAGGGATGACTCCAAAGATTTTCTCAAATGAAGTCACGAGACCACTGGTAACAACTTTAAAAAAGTGCGCCAGGGCCTTTGTGGAGGACGCGTTAAAGATAGTCCGAACCATCTTGCTGAAATGGAAAGGCGAATCAGTATTGAAAAGGGTCTGCACCTCTGTACGGGTGTTCGCTATGTGAAGCACGAAAGTTTCACGGGCCGAACTCAAGGCCACCTCTCTCTGAGACAAAAGAGCTCTTATTCTTGCCATGCCGTTGAAATCTGCTCCCAAGGTTGGTATTTGTGGCCAGATTGAAAACTCCCTATGTTCATGTGTGGGAGGAAATAGAACATTTCTGCAGCAAATAACCCGTTCACTTACTGTTACGATAAAAGGAATACTTTTAATTAACCCAGAACAATCTTCATTATTGAGCATCAAATAACTACCATTTTCCAACAACTTGAACGTGGGGATGATAGCAGGAACTGGCGTGCCTTGCAACAAGCAAGCCATATTTGGTCGGTGTTTGTTGCATGAACCGTGTAACTGTATGTGCCTACACATTAGTGAATGATCTGGCGTCTCAGTGCATTCCTCTCCATTCAGATAAACTTCTTGATCATCTTTGAAACATCTGTATGTGTATGGAAGCGACCAGACCTCATGAAGAAAAGCACTACCTAAAGGTTCATAACGACCTATTGGTATATATTTCATACAATTTGAAAAGTTATATAAAGCAAAAGGCAGCGTTATTAAACCGTGGATAAGGCACGTTGCCAAAAAACCCGCAATCCTCTGCTGATGATGTCACTGAGCATGTCATGAATGATGTAATATGTGACATCATCAGCAGTGGATTACGGGTAATAGTATCTCTAGTTTACTCCCCTATAGCTGTCTTTCTTTTAACATAAGTGTCTGTTTCCTTCCCTTATACTTACTGTTCTTTTTTTTAAAAAAAATTTTTGGTTCACTTCCGGTTCGCGTACCGGCGAGCGAACTGGGAAGCGAACTACGAGAAATAGAGGTTGGCACAGTTCCAAATATTGTACCAATTTTTTAATAACGGGGAGGTAGTTCTGAAAAGAACTTTTTTTTTATTGTTTTTGTTGTTTTATATTTTTTTTATTATTTTTCTGAACATTTTTTTACTTTTTTTGAATTTTTCTGAACAGTTTTATATTTTTTGGGGTTTTTCTTGGAGGGGGCAATGAAAACGATTCATTGTAAAGGGCTCAACAGGAGCAACAAAACAAAAAAAAAGTATTTATTATTTGGGGCGTTTCGTACAAACTTGCATATGATAGTCAATAGCTCTGTTGATCATAGTGATGCTTCTTTCTCCGTAGCAAATGAATCCACTGCAATATACGCAGACTTGTTTTACTTCATGAAATCTCGTTTGTATATTTGGCACCATCTCCCTGCCCTCTGGTCCCGTTACTTCCGGTACAACAGATCTTCTGGCCATAATAGGGAGATTATCTAGGTCGTTACGAAACTGTGCAGCACTGTAGTTGTTAGGATGCCACCTAGTCATATGGCGATGCATTGTGTAGTTTCCGAAACTGTATTTTTTGTCGGTCCCTCTGGACAGTCTATCTTGACATATAAGGCAAGTTACGTATCTTGCATTTACTTTTTTCTGACCTTTGGGAATTTTAAAAAATTGCCAAATGAAGTTTTCTTTCCGGTGAGACGTCCTGGGCTCCTCAGGCAAAAAGTGCCTCTCTTCGTGCTCGTCGTCCTGTTCCTCTTCTTCCTCTTCTTGCTGAATTATAACTTGAGCAGGTGGTCCACTCTTCCTTGGATGTGGTGGAGGTGGTGGGGAAGCACCAGCTGAAGCTACTAAAGAAGCCATTGCTCACTGGTAACAAAGGGTCTTTCTCTCACAATGATGAAAGTCAGAGTGAGGAAAGAAGGAGGGATTTTCATCATTTGGGAAAAACAATAGTTCTCAACCAATGAAAAGTGTTCATTTTAGATTATATGACCTAGTCTTACATCATTAGGAAACCAAAAGTGAAATGAACCAATGAAAAGTGTTATTACCAAGTCACATGACCTGCTGTGTTTACGTTAAGCGCTTTGCAGGGCCTCCCGGTTTGCTTCCAGAAACCTGTGCTTTGCGACTCGGTAAGCGTACCAGTTCGCTAACGTAGCACGTCATATGACGTATCACGCGACAACGCGAAACGTCATGCGGACGGGAGGCGTCACGATGTTGTTTTCTAACGCGGCAGTTGCGGTAAAGAAACGTTTACCGGCTCGCGGTCTATTTCACGGCATCAAGGTCAGCTAACGGGAAGCTTCCCGATTCGCGAAGCGGGAACGAAGAAAAAAAAATATTTAAAAAAAAAATTATTAATAAACATATAAAATATATTTTGGGATTTAAAGAAGAATACATTTTACAGCTACAGATATTAGCTGTTAAAAAAACCAATGAAATTCACTGAAAAAACCATAGGGTATAACCATATATAGTTAGGAATTAGCATTTACAAAACCTTGAAAATTCACTGAAAAAACCATAGGTTATAGACCATATATAGTTAGGAATTAGCCTTTAGACAACCTTATTTTACTCACACAAAACCATTGAAATTCCATATATAGTTAGTTGCACTAACTATATATCGCGCACCCGCAATCCACTGCTGATGATGTCACATATTACATCATTCATGACATGGTCAGTGACATCACTGATGACATCACTGATGACATCTCAAATGACATCACTGATGACATCACTGATGACATCTCAAATGACATCACTGATGACATCATGACACACCAATACCAGTTACTACATACGCACTCACTGATTCCTACGTCTACACACACATTCACTCATTCACCCATACAATCACTCATACATACAGTCACTCATTATTACAACACTATCATATGCACTCATACACCTATGCAGACAGTCACACACTGCCACTCATCCATGGAGTTACTCACACACCAAGTCAGTCCTGTAAAGAATCAATCACACTTCCATTTCTTCATCTATACAGTTAAACACAGAACACCATACTTCAGTGACATCACTGATGACATCACTAATGACATCTGAAATGACATCACTGATGACATCTCAAATGACATCACTGATGACATCATGACACACCAATACCAGTTACTACATACGCACTCACTGATTCTTACGTCTACACACACATTCACTCATTCACCCATACAATTACTCATACATACAGTCAGTTATTATTAGAACACTATCATATGCACTCATACACCTAGTCAGTCCTGTGAAGAATCAATCACACTTCGATTTCCTCATCTATAGTTAAACACAGAACACCATACTTACTCTCTTATACAATCACTGATACAAGTACACATTGATATGCACAGCGTCACACACCTCCCAGCCAGCCACACACACACTCAGTCTTCCATCCATCCAGTCATTCTTCAATATGTAAAACGTATTTAAACTTTACAAAAACACACAGACACTAGATGATGTCATCAGTGATGTCATCAGTGATGTCACTGACCATGTCATGAATGATGTAATATGTGACATCATCAGCAGTGGATTGCGGGTGCGCGATATATAGTTAGTGCAACTAACTATATATGGAATTTCAATGGTTTTGTGTGAGTAAAATAAGGTTGTCTAAATGCTAATTCCTAACTATATATGGTCTATAACCTATGGTTTTTTCAGGGAATATATATATATATATATAGATATATATATATATATATATATATATATATCTATATATATATATATATAGATATATAGATATATATATATATATATACACATACGTATATATATATATAGATATGTATATATATATATATATATATATATATATATATATATATATATATATATATATGTATGTATGTATGTATGTATGTATGTATGTATGTATATATATATATATTCACTGAAAAAACCATAGGTTATAGACCATATATAGTTAGGAATTAGCATTTAAAAAACCTTATTTTACTCACACAAAACCATTGAAATTCCATATATAGTTAGTTGCACTAACTATATATCGCGCACCCGCAATCCACTGCTGATCATGTCACATATTACATCATTCATGACATGGTCAGTGACATCACTGATGACATCACTGATGACATCTCAAATGACATCACTGATGACATCACTGATGACAACATCCAGTGACTGTATGTTTCTGTAAAGTTAAAATATGTCTTACATATTGAAGAATGAGTGGATGTATAAGTGTCTGGATGAAGGATTTAGTAGGTGCGTGACTGACTGTATGAGTGAGTGATTAAATGTGTCTCACTGAATGCATGGGTTAGTGACTAAACTGTCTTAATTTGTGCATCATTATGTCTGTTGTGATGTAAACTGCTGCATGTGTTGATCATTAGCTATACGAGAGGCTATATGTGTTATTAATTGGTTGCCCAAGTATTTCTATGGGAGATTGAGTTTGTGTGGGGGTGGCTGGAAGGTGTGTGACTCTGTGCATAGATGTGTGAGCAGTTTATTCACTAGGTGTATGAGTTCAAGAGTGCATGTGGAAACAGCTACATGGGCAGTTGACTGTGTGCATGAGTGTATTGATGAGTGAATGGATATCTCAATGCTACATGTCATAGTAAGTACATATGTAAAACACAGTACATGTGAGAGTTGGCATATATAAATAACTGTGCATGAGAGCCACTGAATGAGTGAGTGGTTGTATCGATCATTGTGAACTTGTATCAGGGATTGTATAAGAGAGTAAATATGTGTTAGTATATGTTTCAATAAGTAAGGTGTGTTTAACTGTATAGTTGAAGAAATGGAGGTGAGATTGTTTCTTTGCATGACTGACTGGGTGTGTGAGTAACTCCATGGATGAGTGGCAGTGTGTGAGTGTCTGTATACACTGAGTGTATCTAAGGTTATATTAGAGTCTGAAGAGGTTTATCGTATTAGCACAAGAATGATGTCAAATGAGATGTCATCAGTGATGTCATCAGTGATGTCATTTGAGATGTCATCAGTGATGTCATCAGTGATGTCACTGACCATGTCATGAATGATGTAATATGTGACATGATCAGCAGTGGATTGCGGGTGCGCGATATATAGTTAGTGCAACTAACTATATATGGAATTTCAATGGTTTTGTGTGAGTAAAATAAGGTTTTTTAAATGCTAATTCCTAACTATATATGGTCTATAACCTATGGTTTTTTCAGTGAATTTCAATGATTTTTTAATAGCAAATATCATAAGCTGTCGAATGTCAAGTACGTGGTAAGTAAAAACATTTTCGTGTTTATGCACACTGATCTGCTTTGAATGCTGCCCCCCACCCCTCATTTCTATTAGGAGTACTCTCTCTTTGCAGATAGTGAAGGGTAGTTAACGCAGGCCTTTGCCCCCGTTGTAATCCGTCGTGCCTGCTTCTCTCTCCATTTGATTGATTGTTCTCTTTGGTTCATTCTCTATTTACAAACAAGCACAGAGTCGCAATACTCTGTTTAGTCTTTGCAGATAGCGAAAAATCGTGTAAAAAAACAAAAGGAATCGAGCAAAATCAGTAGGCCACTAATGGGATCTCTTTTTGACCTCCCTAAAATAGAAACATTAGGAACAACCTGTTGATAATACCAATGTGTATGTACATAAGCGGCGTTCATTTGTGTTCACAGTACCCCTTCTTGATTGTTTGAATCGAGCATTGAATTGTTCGAAGTTGGTTCTCTTAAGAATCTTCTCTGCCTGCAAACGAGGAAGAATAGGAATATTCTCTCTCCCTTTGCAGATAGTGAAGGGTAGGTAACGCAAACCTTTAACACGTCGTGCCTATTTCGTTCCTCATTGATTGATTGTTTCCCCAAACATTGACTGTTTGGGAATTGGTTCTTTTTGGAGGTATTCCCTGTTTGCAAATATACGTAGGAAAATCTTTGCAAATAGTGAAAGGGTACGTAATGCGGACCTTTCTCCCCCGTTGTAATCTGTCATGCCTATCTACTCCCCACTGGTTGATGCACCTGTTTCACCCGGACCATTTACTAGAGATACGTCATCTGGCCCGACCAGAGAGCACCCCTAGTGAAAAGGACATATGCAATAATAACGAAGTGATCACTGTATCCTGTTAACAGAAACTTTAGCATGAAACAACCTGGAAAGAAAAGAATAGGAAAACGAAAATCAGTAGGCCACTGATGAACATGAACTTTTATTAAACAACGAACAAAGAAACGATAACATAACGTAATGATAAAACCTATTAATGTCCTAGAAACAAGAAAACGTTAGAAATATGCCAGTGGTGAGAGACCAGAAAAACAGTAAGAGAAACCAAATCACCCCTCGCTGTCCCACCGCCTGCCACGCCAAAAAAATCGATAGACTAGGGGAAAATGCAAGTCAGTAGAACATCCGCCCCCACTCTGGAAACTTCCAAGGTGGGGCAGGGTTGCGGCTACGCCCAGCCGGGAGCAGCCCATATAAGGCGGGTCCTGCTGCCACGCCTCGGCCAGGAGATCCTAACGTAGGGTGTAGCCGGAGGAGAGGCCGAGGCCAGCGGGACCCGGCCAGGGGATTGCCTTTACAACGCTGAAGAGTTGCAGGGGGGGGAATGTCTCCTCGACCCTCCCCTCTCTCTCCCAGTCCGGCCGCGGTGGCCCTTGAGAGTTTCAGGTAGTCCCGCCACATGCTCTTCCGGTCCGGCCACCAACGGTCGGGGGCCGAGGCCGACGGGATCCGGCTGCAGCCGATAAACCAAGGAACCCGTTCATGGGGCCAGAGCCAGGGGCGTCCGGCCGACATCCACCGGAAGCCCGGCCCGAAGACGGACGGGACACTTCTTCTTTCTTGAATAATGGCTGCGACAACACTGGGGGGGGATGTCTTGCACATGCCTCCGACCCCCCCCCCTCGTCCTCATCGCCTGGTCCGGCCATAACAAATCTCAAGCGAGACGCCGTGGGGTGCACTGGGAGGGAGAGACGATGCGAACAGGCCTCTCCCGCCTCCCCAGTGGAGGCTTCCCACCTGCACCCTCAGCGCTCCAAGCGCCCGGAAAAGGGTTCTTCCACTGTGGCGATGCTGCAACGTCTCGCCCGGCAGGGTGGAGCCCGTCCGCTCATTTTACCCCGCGATCGCCAGTAGCTACCGAACTCTCAAAATGGCGGTCGACCTGGCAAGAGCGGGCCCAGCATAAAGAAATGGCCCGGTCACTGGTTGACTCCACCACCGTAGTCCTCCACGACCTTGAAGATTCTAGAGGAGCCGCGGGAGTCTCCGACCCCCGCAGACACCCCCGATGGGGAATGACTGCCATGATCGCCCGTGGAGTGACGAAACTGTATCCGCGGGACGTCGGCGCTCCCATGCTGGCGCCAGCCTCACTTTGAATTACTAGAATCCTGCAGACCTCAGTTCCGGTGAAAGCACAGTGTGACCCGGTAGGAAAAATTGTTGCACCCCCTCCCCTTTTTGACTGATAGTTCAAACCACCGATCCTTTCCTTTGCCCTTTTAACGGAACTTTGGACTGCCTCCCCCTCTTTTACATTTTCTAGAGAAAACAAAACATTAACCACTACATTAGCATAGCAGTTGACACCAGAACTGTTTTCAAATTGAAAACCAACAACATCTTCAACAGAATCCTTTTTGTTTCTGCTGTGACCCTGCTACAGCACAGGCATTGTCCCCAGCAGTAATTCTGCAATGCCGGTAAGAATAGCTGTGGTGCCTACTGGACTCACTCACCCCCGCGGCGCCCCGCGCCGTTATTTGCTGGGCGGCAACTTACTAGACATCACTTTCGTGCCATCTAGATTTCAGCGCGTTCTGCTGCCTTGGAACTATTCGCACAACAGACTGCTACTGACGACCCACCCCCAGGCAACATCTTCTGAATTTTCATAATTTGAAAGAACTAGTAACATGTCCTCATCAGGAATTCAAAAGAAATTGCCACGGTCTCTTCGTTGTTTAAATGTTTTTACTGTTTTTGTTTTGTTGTATATATTTATATGTTATTAAAGTTTTATATTCCTACTACTTTGTTGGAGTGCTATATATTTTTAATGTGACACATAATTGTAAAAACTTTGATGTACAAAGAGTCATTCCTGGAATCTTCCGCTTCAGGCTCGGTCCCCTCCCCAATCACAATACAGGATGGTTTTCAGATAGTAGGAACACGTGTGGTGTGACGGATCTCATCGGGTGTGGGCCTTGATCTACTATAACTCCTTTGAAGAGGGGTGATTCTTTACAGCTGGAGCCATAAACTACATCTGCAGGGCTAGCTGATAGCCTGGACAATCGGACACAGAGGAAGAGGAGTGTCAGAGGGTGCGGTAGTGAATAGGGCGAAAGGGAGGTGTCGGGCGGGCACAGAGTGTGATTCTCAGGGAAGAGCAGCGCAGATGGGGGGCGGTTTATTGCCCATGCATAAGACAGAGAGCGGGGGTGACCAGTGCCTGGGGAAGATGCTTGTGAGGGTGGGGAGCCATGCTACGAATCGACAGCGTGCAGAGAGTGGGTCTGGTCAAGGCATCTAAAATGGCTGCCGTGCACGACAAAAGTGTGGCATTTCAAAAAAGGCAAGATGGCGCAAACAATGTTTTTCAACACTTCCTCATTTCCTTCGAATCGAACGTTAACAGACGTTGGTGCATATTACCAAAGTTAAGCGATATTTATCGCTAACGATGCTTACCAACGAATTTTTTACCGCTAAGCATCGTCAGAAATTATCGAAGATAAACCTTGCTATTATCAAGGTTTATCGCAAATGCGATAAAAAACGGCCGCAATGCATGAATATCGCTAAAAAGTCCGCGATATTCATGCATTACCGAGCTAATGCTCTTAGCCATGTTATCCACCTCCCATTGGATAACATGGCTAAGAACTGCTCAGGGCAGGTGTTACTTTTTGGAGATATTCGCGCTTAGCGCGAATATCTCCAAAAGTTGGTAATAGGAGATAGATATCTTGCATGTTGTAATGCAAATTATTGTGGTATATGGAACTCATACCATAATCTCTCAGGAAAGCAGAAACTGATCCTTTTGGGACCGCCTGAAAAGGCCTAGGGGGTGAGGGGTACTCTACTTTGCCCCCTTTTCACGTTCCGAACTATTTTATTTTACTCTCTTCTGTAATTACACAAAATAGCAGCGATAAGATGCATCGGAGACACACAGTGAGAGAAAGGAGGCCGGAGATGAAGAAGAGATGTCAAATACACATTGGAGATAATATAGTGGCAGAAGGGAAGTAAATATGAGTAAACTTACCATGTAACATAAAAATGTTGCACTCTATACTATAAGTCTCATTTTATACTACAATCACTTCGCTACAACCTCATAAATTAAAAATAAAAATGAATAATGTCTCAAACAATTTTTGATTTCTAAATATAAATTTATTCTTCAGAATTTTCTAAATTTGAAAGAACTAGTAACATGTCCTCATCAGCAATTTCCTCATGAAAAGTCTGCAATGATGATTCTTGTAACTCTATGGTCTCCAAACATTCGATAAATTCGCCATCAACAGATTGATCAAAAAAATCATTCAAGTCATCTCCTCCTTGTGACAATATTTCATTATTGGTGCTGTCAATTTCAATCAATGTAGTGGAATCATTCAAGTCATCTCCTTGTGACAATATTTCATTATTGGTGCTGTCAATTTCAATCAATGTAGTGGAATCATTCAAGTCATCTCCTCGTGACAATATTTCATTATTGGTGCTCTCAATTTCAATCAATGTAGTGGAATCATTCAAGTCATCTCCTTGTGACAATATTTCATTATTGGTGCTGTCAATTTCAATAAATCTAATGAAATCATACACGTCATCTCCTCCTTGTGACAATATTTCATTATTGGTGCTCTCAATTTCAATCAATGTAGTGGACAATTCAAAAGAAATTGCCACGGTCTCTTCATTGTGAGCCATTTTATTTTGAAATTGCTTGCTGTAAATTGCAGAAAAAAATAATCACTTTCATTTATCGTTTTTAGTAATACATAATATAAAACTAACTTTATCAAGTATTTAGTATAACAGAAGGACTGCAAATAAATAACAGAAAACCTTTTTCAAATTATCTTCAAGTGTACAACATAGTTCCCCTTACAAATTAACAACTCACCTTTTTAAAAGTAGGAGAAGTGTTAGTACTGTGTAAATCAAACACCAGAAATTCACCACCAAAAATTCCTCACAAATGTACCTCAGACAGTAGTATCACAAAATGGCTGTGGTTTCCTCTCATTTGACATATATACATAACCAATTAACTTTCATCACACACAAATACAAAACCAAAGTAACATTTTAATTGGTTCTAAATTTCAACACTTTCAAATGTGTTTTCCCCATGCAATTTTCCATAGGACATTTACATACGTCTACAGCCTGAATGGCTGAACGGAATTACACCAAACTTGGCAAAATGGTACATCAAACCTAAGAGGTCAGGAAGGATCTACTATGCCCCCTTATGGTCATTTGCCCCTTCGCTTTGGCCTCCTCTTGTCTCTCGATCCTACAAAGAGACAAGATGGCGGCCGCTACGGACTGTTTGGAATGTTGACAGACGCCGGAGAACCAATCAGCTTCGCAAAGCTCCGTAACGCGAAAAGTACGCGAAGCGGAGCGCTGTTACAGATATATATCTTTTTTTGAACGTTAATTTCTCAAAATCCACTGGAGCACATATATTGAGACCTAGCAAAGGCACATCGGGCTACCAGTCCCTAATATTTTGCCAAGTTTCGTGCAAATCCATTCAGCCGTTCGAATATTGACATTTAGATACGTCTACAGCCTGAATGGCTGAACGGAATTACACCAAACCTGGCAAAATGGTACATCAAACCTAAGAGGTCAGGGAGGATCTACTATGCCCCCTTATGGTCATTTGCCCCTTCGCTTTCGCCTCCTCTTGTCTCTCGATCCTACCGAGAGACAAGATGGCGGCCGCTACGGACTGTTTGGAATGTTGACAGACGCCGGAGAACCAATCAGCTTCGCTTCACAAAGCTCCGTTGCGCGAAAAGTACGCGAACTGGAGCGCTGCCCGGTCCGCTGTTACAGATATATATCTTTTTTTAAACGTTAATTTCTCAAAATCCACTGGAGCACATATATTGAGACCTACAAAAGGCACATCGGGCTACCAGTCCCTACAATTTTGCCAAGTTTCGTGCAAATCCATTCAGCCGTTCGGGCTAAAAGTGAGGCCAACCGCCCTATGGAAAACTCAATGTTAAAAACACGTTTTGGGACCACCCTTTTTTCTCGACCCCCCCTGGACGAACCCCCCCCCCCAATTTTCAGGGGCTGCTCAGAAACAAAATGTGCCATTTTCCTGAAACTTTCAGCCAATTCCGTCCACAAACGCCAAAGTTATTAGACATAGAATTTTCAAAAATCCCATAGAGAAAAAATCCTAACTATATATACCTACTGGCGACCGCCAGTAGGTAATATATATATCTATATATATTTATATATATATATATATATATATATATAGATATATATATATAGATATATATAGATATAGATATATATATAGATATAGATATATATATACATATATATCCATTATAGGATTATCCTTCATTTTCAGAAATAACCATCCGGCAATCCAGGGTAAATTTTGACACTCGGTCTGATTTATTCACAACAAAGTTTAAACATCTACACATTTCAGCAGACTCATGCTGCCTTATTCACGATGTCTGAGCGCCAATTTTTTCTCAATAAAATACACAACCAATAGTGAATAACACTGACAAAGGACACAACACAATGCAAAAAGAGCTCTACCTCTTGCAATCTGGCGGCCATATTTTAACATGTTCATTCTTTGCCAGAGAGCGTATTTTCTCAATACTTCCATTTACTTATTTTGAAAACCTCACTTCTAGGTTTCAATCAAAGTGACAATGCATATTTTTTTTAAACCAAAGGTAATTCATAAATGTTGATTACATATATTTTGCGGGTGTGTTAATTCCCTCGCTTTTTCTATTGCACAACATTTGTGAAATAAAACACATTTTAATTTTAATCAGCGCATGTCAGATATCTAAGGTGCAAGTGCAAAAAATATTAGAAGTCTGACTTCAACAAACTATTATGGCAAGTGCCTTCTTATATTGGGTGCAAATTTTGGCCAGTTAAAGTGCAAGTGCATATGTGCAAATAACGCAACTTTTTACTTTCAAGTCAAACCATTGATTTCTGGACTCTAAATTGTTTCACTTTAAAGAGCAATTGCATAATGAATATAACATATCATGGCCTATAAAAAACAGGAAAGTGGGCCATTTCTTATATTCATTAAAAAGTAAGCACTCGAGAACGAGGAGAAATTTTAAATAATAAAACAGAAATTTTGGTAATATTCTCAGTGATTAATATCATCACACAGCCTTAAGATTTAAAGTGCTAGTGCTTATGTAAACCAGAAAAATTCTTCCATGTAAGCCTTTTTATCTCCTCATTATATACATCCTTCAACACAGTACAATGGTTATTCAAAAGTGCAAATGCATAGCAGCCAAAAGAAAAAAGTTAATTTAACCCAAACAGCAAAGTAGAGCAATTCATAATGTTGTATATGCCTCATTAGATATTCACTACAGTTTAAAAATCAAAGACAGGCAAGTATATAAATCCTCATCCATGTTTAACCCGTGTGGTTCCGTGCAGTTAAACTCCAGGATAAAATATGTTTCTAATTTCCTGAGTTCCTTTTCCCTGTCCCCCCCTCTCCTTTTTCTCGGGACTTCAACTATACATGTGTACTGAAGGCTCACAGGGTTACTTTGGTGATGGGTTTCAAAATGTACATTCTGTCTTGATTTACAATCGTTCATCTGTGCTGAGGGACTCGTTTATATACAGGTAAGTTTGTACTTCCTATATACATTTAGGACAGGAGCATTGTAACAAGTAAACACCGAATCTGGATCTACAAGTCAGAAAACTTCTAATAGTAATGGTTTTATTAAAAAATGTTCTAAAATCAGTGTGATTCATGCCATGCTGGCACGCTTTGCATTTTGAACACTTTTTAAAACCTGATTTCTGATGTACCCATGTGGGGGCACCTCACTTGCTTTCTTGAAATTCACTCTTGACGATCAAATCCTTCAGAGACTTTGATCTCTTATATGTAATGTCAGGATTTCTTTTGATCTTAGAGCCCAACACCGGATCGTTTCTTATCAAATGCCAGTGTTGGTTCAGATAGACCTGATTTCCTTGTGTTTCCCATTAAATGTTGTTACGAATCTAGAGTTGCCTTGATTCCTCAATTCCTCTCTCTGTTGTTGCCGTTGTTTAGTTCTAGATTGCTCAAACAGTATTTTGTGTCTCTCTAGAGTCCTCGCCTTGGATGATGCACCTTTTAAAATTTCAGAAGAATATCCCCTTTGGTTGAATCTCTGTGTCATTTCCTGCTCTATTTTATTGTACTCCTCCTGGTTGCCACATGCTCTCCTTGCTCTATAGTTCTTCCCAAAGGGGATACTTCTGATTAATGTGGCAGGATGAGCACTTTCCCCATGGAGAATTGAGTTCCCAGCAGTAGCTTTGCGGAATACAATTGTTTCCAGTTTCCCTCCTACAGGTTTAACCCGGATGTCCAGAAAATCTATAGTGGTCCTACTATTATGCCCAACAAATTCTAGATTTAGCAAATTCTGGTTAAGGACCTTGATGAACATTCGATGTCTGTCTCCCTGCCCTGCCACAGCACGAAGACATCATCAATAAATTGGACCCATAGCAACACATGTTCAGACCATTGTTCCAGGGGACTGCCACCGTGCACCTGTTCCTCCCACCAAGATGTAAATTCACATAACTGGGGGCAAAACAGGTGCCCATCGCAGTCCCCTGTTCCTGTAAATAAAGATCATCACCAAAGAGAAAAATATTCTTCGTTAGGCACCATTCTATTAGTTCTAAAATCATTTTATTGTGATTCCTATATACATTTTAGGACAGGAGCATTGAAACAAGTAAACAACAAATCTGGATCTACAAGTCAGAAAACCTCTAATAGCAATGGTTTTATTAAAAAATGTTCTAAAATCAGTGCGATTCATGCCATGCTGGCACGCTTAGGCACCATTCCATTAGTTCTAAAATCATTTTATTGTGATTCAGAAATCGTACTGGTTTCCTGTTCAAGAAATATTCAGTCGCTCTAAGACCATCTGCATGTCTTATGCTTGTGTAAAGAGTTGATATGTCAAGTATTAGCAATAACATGGTTTCTTCATTCCATCAGATATCAAAAATATATTTCAAAAAGTCAGTGGAGTCCTTGATATATGAGGATAGTGATCTCACAATTGGGTTCAGAAAATAATCGATGTATCTTAATGCATTTTCAAACAGACTACCACAAGATGAAATAATCGGTCTCCCTGGTGGACTAGTGAGACTCTTGTGCACTTTTGGGAGCATGTAGAATACTGGAATTGCTGGTTTCTCCCTTTTGATAAACTTGAACTCATCCCAGCTCAATAAACCTTCCTCTTTCCAGACATCCAACCTTGTAAAGAATTGTTCCTTAACTTCATCACACTCCTTTAGGCTGATCCGGCTGTAACAATTATGCTTGTTCAATTGGCTGAGGGCTTCCTTCTTATATAGCTCCCTGCCCCACAGCACGACATTCCCCCCTTGTCTGAGGGTTTGATCAGCACTCCATCTTCTTCTTGTAGTCTTTTGACTGTTTTATGGAAAAGTGCTTTTCTCAGATACATTCTCTTTTTATTCTGAATCACCACAAAATATAACTGTTTTAGATCCTTTGTTACATTTTCCCCTAAGATATCCAAATTGTCCCTCACTGTTTGGGGCAAGAATCTAGATATTGGTCTAATTGGGGTTTGATCACCCCTCTCCATTCCAGTGGCTGTAGGCACTTGTTCCTCACTTCCAAGTTGACTATTGTCATTTAACAATGAAATCATATCCCTTAAGGCATGTGCATCATTAACATTCAAGAAAGCTTGGTCAGTTAGGGGTTCTGGAGTTTGTTCCTGCAATGGACGATTAATGCCATGTTGTTTTTTGTGCATTTTGGACAACTTGAGCTTGCGGATGAAGCGGTATAAGTCCATCCTGCTATTTGGATAATTATATTCATTATCATCATAGGACGACACTCCTAATTTTAATGCCGACTCTTCATCCTCTGTTAATTTCACAGCACTCAAGTTAATAATCGTTGTATTGTCCATTATTTCTTGGTTTGCTTTTCTGTGTTGAAGCGCAGTGATCTTTTTGTTTGCCAACCTTGTGCTCCTCCTGTATCCCTCACCTCCTCTTCTTTGCTTCCTCTTCCTTCACCTCTTCCCCACCCACGTCCTCTTCCCATGCGATGGTCGGTTTGTTGCTCCAGTACCATAAAACGGAATTCCTCAGACACAGCCAATCTTACATCCCTGGTTCCTCTGTTGCCTTGCTCTTTCAATTCTCAATTATTGTTCAGAACCAGTATCTGAGCTGGCTTTACTTTGTGAGACAACTTGTTGGTCCAGCTGGCCACTGTGAATTTCCTGCCGCCTTTCCAGGTCAAATATATATATATATATGTATATATATATATATATATATATATATCGTAGCTGCTCTGCGACTCAGTATCTGCCGAGAGCAGGACAGGTGATTGGGGCGGTATACAACGTAACAATACAGCTGGCTGAAATGTGAATAATGGGGATGTTATTTACTTCAGGTTTTAAGTGACATCATAGAAAAGCCAACCTCGCTCTTATTACCTGCTTGATATGCCTTAGAAACCGAGGTGAAAAACATCCCGGTTATTCAGATTTCTCTATCTATAATTCAATGTATTGTTTTCATGTATGTAATTAAAGACAGGTCTCCCTAAGCACAATGCCAAAAACTCTAACTTTAAGGGACGCAGGTCAACCAAGTAGGTTAGGGTCTTTACATTACAAAAAAGATTGCCTGGAAATTGAAAATTAAATATTCTCACTTTTATTGAATGATTTTTCCAGTATCTCCCATATGAGATAATTATTCTCATTTAGAGAAGTTAACCTGGTGCTCCATGTGGATGACACACAACTTATCTTGTCACTGGAAGGGAATTAATCAATAACACTCGACATCTTACAAGAGTGCATGCAAAAAACTGCAGGATGGCTTAAAGATAAGTTTAACGGTGACAAAACAGAGATCCTCTGCTGTATGGCAAAGAAAGTTCCTCTTTCTCTCACGACTAATTTCTGGCCTATCTGCACAGATAAGCTACTCATACCCACAGACAGTGCGCAATCTGGGGGTAGTTTTTGACAAGAAACTGAGTCTAGACATCCAGGTGAATAAAACTGCTGCGACTTGCTTTTCCCTTATCAGAGCACAACGAAAAATATTTCCAATGCTACCTGTCTCAGACAGAGCACTAGTAGTAAGAAGTGTCATCCTGAGTCGATTGGATTATTGTAATGCTCTGCTATTGGGTGCTCCAAATTTCATGATTAAGAGACTCCAGAGAGTTAAGACAATAGCCACAAAACTAGCATTAAAGAGACTACGCAGATCATTGGCTTCCACGTCTTTAAGGGAGCTTCATTTGCTTCCGCTGATGCAGAGAATACAGTTTGAATCGCTCTGCATTTTGTTTAAGGCACTGAATGGTCATGGGCCCATACCGCTGCAAAACAAATTCAAATAGTATGTCCCAAACATAAGCCTTCGTTCGTCATCAGCCAACCTGGTAAGCAGGCCCAGGTTTAGAACAGCACGATTTGGAGGAAGAACTTTTAGTATTGAAGCAGCACAACTCTGGAATGAGCTCCTGTCTACTCTAAGACAGACAGAAGATCCATTACAGTTAAGAAAGAGGCTTAAAACATGGCTCTTTCCAAAGGAGCTATTCAGGTCACCTGATAACACCCAGCAATTGACATCTATATAGCAATATGTGTTAATAGCAGTACGTATGTAATACAGCGCCAGGATACCCATGGGGTGATAGTGTGCTTTATAAATAGCTGTAACATAACATAACATAACAGAAATATATGATCCTTGCCCTTACTATAGTGGTCGTACAACAAAAATAATGAGGGGCTTATTTGTGAGAGCCCTACGTCACGTTTGCATCATGTAAAGTGGTATATGCATGACGCAGAGCTCTCATAAAGATTTAAAAAGGCATGCAAAGCCAGCCTACATGGCTTTGAGTGGCCTCATAATTCATGAGTAAGGTGACACGGCGCAAATTGCTGAGTCCCCTTACTCTGCGCCCCATTAGGCATTGCAGTGCGTTTTCCCACAAAACACCCATGGAACTTGACGCTGCTTCAGATTTACAAAAACATATAAATTGTGCCAAATCCATACGCCTCCCAAGGTGAGGCGTAACAAGTGTAAATAACTTCCTGTCTCCTCGTTTTAGGAGGCATCATTTAATTTCTGCTTATTTATTTTCCTCTTCCCATGTCTGCTGCATTCTGCAGCATACATTGGAGGAAAACACATCTTACGATTCTTTTTATGCAGGACTGTGCCCCTTCCTGCAAAAAAACAATCATGTCAACAATAGAGGCACCCTTGCACCATAGTGCAATGGTGTCTACGTTGGACCTAGGCTGTTAAAATGATTTCCCCTCCCCTGTTAAGTTTAACAAGGGATTACATGACAAAATCTGAGGTTGTTAAAAAGAGGAGGGTGCAATAATAACTTCACAATTTGGAATTTGTGCCTCTGCACAAACTCGTATTTGTACGAGTATCAGAATTTAATCCCATTCATAATCTGTGCCTTAGAGATATGTGTTCATTTGAAAAGTGTGGTTCTTTGTGTTTCTAATGTTGATCTGCCATCTCTAACTAAAGTGTCTCAAATATCATAACACAATTTACATCCTTCATAGCAAAGAAAAATGTCTCTCTTTTGCCTAATCATATCTGAACAATTTTAAATGCTCCAAGCGCTCACTACCAGGTATTCTGAGGAATAAGCGTCTGTCCCTAGAAAAAAAACCTTAAATAATCAGAGGAAATTGTAAGTACATCTGCAGTTTATTCTTTTGTAAATATGATTCTTTAGGGCATGCTGATGTTTAGGATATTATCATAAATGTTACTACATCTAAATATCAACTCAAAATAGCATCTGACCATAATATTGTGGTCAAACTATTGTGACTACAAAAATATTGTGAAAAAATATTTTCAAAGTATTTATAATTGTTTTCTTTTATATTATAGTTTACGATATTGGGTCTGATTTAGATATCTGTCACAATGGTGATGGATATCCCATCCGCTGAAATATTAATCCAATTATATCCCATGGAATTTATATTTCGGTGGATGGGACATCCGTCACCATTGTGATGGAGTAACCCATCCACCAAGATCTAAATCAGGCCCATTATCTCTTTCATTATCTTTTTCTTATGCAATTTGATTGTACTGAGTTATATTTCAATGACATATATACATATATATGTATTACTGATTATCTAAAGAAATAATAAGGTCTAATTTTTGGGGTTTGTCAGATTTGTGAGGGATTGCATAGGTACTGGTTATTAAGCTAAATAAGTATGGATTTTATGGTATTAATGTGATAATTTGTTATGTCAAATGCTATTCATTTGTTTGTATGTTTCATAGCCAGCTAATTATGTGATATATTTATTTAGCAAATGTTGGGTTTATTGGGGTCTTGGGTTTAGTGGGGTGTTTGTTTATTGTAGTTTGGGTGGTTGGTGTTATCTTTAATGTGCATATTAAGTATAGTTTCATGCCTGTTTTTTTTAACAGTAGGACTTTTCACATGTCTTTTTTGCTGGGTAGGGTTTTTTTTGATTGGGAGTGCAGTTTTTAAATATAAAGTATATACTAATTTACATTTATTGATTTAACTCTACTTATGTTTAAATTTAAGAGAAAATACTTTCTTGAGCTCTTTCAAGTTTTTGATCATATGATTATTCATAAAAAGTTGTATTAATTTGTTTATATTATGATTACTCTTAAATTTAATGATCTCACATTTTGAAACTTGAAAAGAAATATTTTGAAAATATTTATTTATAATCATAGCATTTATTTGTTTTTTGTTATGTTATAATATTATCCATTTAAAACACTTTTACTTTACATGTTGATCAGTTTAAATATGCTCAGTTATATTTGGATATTTCTAATCTTTACTATTAAGTTTTAAATATTTTTGAGATTACTATTTGAATTATAATTTGGTTTCTGGATACGCGCTAAATCAAGGGAAGACACAAATCGTTCTAAATCAAAAAATTGTGATGGATGATCCTAGGGTGGTGAAGGGAGCGTCATACTTGGGTGTCACAATTTCCTCAAAGCTGGAGGAAATTGTGGACATAAATGTTAAGCCAATGCTGAACACAATACAAAAGGATCTACGACGGTTAGACAATCTCCACCTGTCCATTATCGGGAGAGCAAATGCAATTAAAATGGTGTATTTTCCCAAAATACTATACTTATTCAGGGCAGTTTGCCTAGAATTTTCTAATCAGTGGTTTACGGTAATGGAACGCACCTTCTCTAGATTTATATGGTCATATGCACAACCCCGTCGGGCATATAAATATCTTACCCTTCCTAAGGATAGAGGCGGGCTAGCTCTTCCCAACTTAAGGAGATACTACTGGTCATGTGTATTACTCTATAGTAAGGAATTATTGCAAGGGGGGAAAAACACAGAGGAACATACCGCGTCAATCTTTCAGCTACTGGTGGGGAATTCCTGCTATGGCTATTCATGGAGGCACATACACGACAGCTACCATAAAAAGGTCAAATTTAAGACTCTGTATAGCTGTTTTAAGGTATGGAAGGTCGTAAAGAAAATATTAGGAATAGGACAAATCTCACATTATACACCGGTATTGAACAATCCAATTCTTCCACCAATAATCTTTAAGGATAACTGTGTAAACAAATGGTATAATTTAGTAATAACACAATTAGGGGATTTTTATACTACTCAGGGGATTAAATCTTTTGATGCTCTGAAGGAAGAATTTGGCTTAGATTGGCGGGATTTTTTTAAATATCTCCAAATTAGGGATTTCTTAACTCACAAACCTGGGGCAAGGACACTCGGGGAAGAATCTACTGTAGTAGAGACAATTATACACTCTAAGAAACATTCAATAGGCGGGGTTTATGTGTCATTGGTGGACATGTTCCCGGATGATTTAGATAAAACGGCAATGAAGTGGCTAAGTAAACTTGAGATCTCAAAGGAAGGATTTTTATATTCCTATCAGCTAGCCCAAACTATTCTTATTTCTACCAAACTCTAGGCACAATTTTACAAAACCTGTTTTTTTCTCTACTATACACCCGATAAGATCGCAAAATGGGGAACCGGTAAGGGGACTTGCTGCCCGAGATGCAACCTATTCAAAGCAGATTCCATTCATATCTTTGCCTCTTGTCCGGTGTTAATACCTCTGATACAAGATATAGAGAGGTTTTTAACTTCTGTTCTTCACAGAGAGGTTGCTTTGTCACCTGAGGCAATGGTACATGGGGCGGAAGATCCAGATAACCTTGAGAGTGGCCATGATTTTATTTTTGTCGCTATGGCCGTTTTGCGGCTATGCCTAGCCTCGGCTTGGCTTGACCCGCTACCACCCTCTTTCCAACAGTGGCTAGCCAGGCTTTTAGCAGTGCATAATATCGAGATAGCTATATATAAGCAGAAAGGCAGACGGCGACGCAAAAGGGGTATGAAAATCTGGACTCCTCTCACACACTGGTGAGATTTACAAAACTAATTTATTATTAATGCTGTAATGTATTTATGTTATTGTTTTAGTTTGTTTTCTGTGAAGCCTTGAATATATTCTGTACATTTTCTATAATGAATATGTACGTATGACCAACATAATGTAAAGCTCATGATGTTAATGTGCAGAATGTTTACCTGTCCAGGGGTGGAGGGGGGGAATATATATGTTAAAAATATTAAAAACATTAAAAAAAAAAAAGAATTATAATTTTGTTACGTTTCTAATTATATTTTGTTTTATATTTAGAATGTGTAATTATATTCTGTAGGTCATTGAATCTGACCCTCCAATTTATGCTTTTTACAGAAACTTTTTTGACTGGATTTAGTTTAACAATCCTCCTTCCATGTGTGCGCATTAAACAGTGTTTGTGAAAGTGGAGTTACAATAGTAAATGTAGGTTTGAAATTTCATCAATGATGTCATCAATTATGTCGTTTAAGATGTCCCGACTTACATAATATGTGGGATCATAAGCAGTGTGTGGTGTGAGTTTATAGTTAGCTCACTGTACTATAACTAGTGAATTTCAGTGTCTTTTGTTTTTTTGTACTCATTTTAGAACCTAACTATGACATTACTTTAACCTTTGTGTTTTTTTCAGTGAATTTCTAGTTTTTTTTAAAGATATTCAGTCAACACCTTCACTGTGCACATGCTTCACCCTTCACAGCAGTGGTTTGCCACAGGCCCAGCCCATACTGGTGACCAATCCATTACAGCCTGCGCTCCATGGCCAGCTTGCTGCTCCAGAACCTGCTCTCCTCTTTCTCATCCTCTGTTCTCCATCTGCTTGCCCCTGCCCCCACCTGCTGCACACTGTGGTCAGCTTCCTGCTCCTACCTCCTTCCTGTCTGCCCCCTGTTCTCCATCTGTGTGTCCCTGGCCCATCCCATGTGCTCTCCGTGGTTAGCTTGATGCCCCTACCCCCTCTACCTGCTCTATTTTCTCTATGACATGCCCTTGACTATCCCTGCCCCTCCGTGTTGCCCTACAAGGTCCATTATACTGACCATGCGTATGCCTGCCTGATCGCATGGTCAGATTTCTGTCCCTGGCCTTTATCTGCCTGTATCTATTCACCATCTTAGAGTCCCTGTCCTGTCTGGCTAGCCCTTTGTGGACAGCGTACTGCCCCTGCCAGCCTACCCTACATTGTCAGTAGCTGCTCTGCCAGCCTCCTTTCCCTTCTTTCTCTGTGTGTATGGCCCTCTGATAGCTCCCTCTCTTCCACCATGGTCCTTTGTGCTGCTCTGCCCAATCAGGCCTTGCCTCTGAGGTCAGTTTGATCCTCCCTGTCCACTTCCTCCATGCCTTCACTTGTCCAAGTCCATGCCCCTGCCCTATCACTCCAGTCCTGTGTGGCTGTTGTGCTGCTACTATCCTTCACACATGATCTGTACGGTCAGCTTGCTCTGCCCTGCCCATCTCCACATTGCCCTCTGTAGTCCTAGTTCATGCCCCTGCCCCCTCACTCCTGTTATGCATGGTCTGATGTACTGCCACTGCCCTGCCCACTTACTCTCTGAGGTTAGTTTGTTGTCCTGGTCACATCTCCCTGCCCTACATTGTCTGTGCATCCATGTTTAGCTTGCTGAACCTATTTTGCTTCCCCCGGCCTCCAATGTCCATGTGTGTGCTCCTATCTCTACTCTCTTGCCCCCCATTTTTCATGGATCTGCCACTGGACCTCCTGCCTGCCCTGTGCGGCCTGTTGTGCTGCCACGTACCCTCCTGCATGCCTAGTATGGTCCGCTTGCTGCCACTGTCACTTCCCCTTCGATTGTGCATTCCACAGTCTAAGTCCATGCCACTATAAACCCCTTCCTGCCCTCCATGGTCTGTTGTGCTGCCAATTTCCCCTTCTCTCTGCCCTCTGAGCCCAGCCTCTACTCCCTCCATTCTGCCCACGATGGTCATTGTGCATCTCTCTGCCCTATCCCTATTGACCACTAGGGTCCCTTTTGCTGCCAGTAATCCTTGTGCCTGCCATGCATGGTCTGTTGTACTGTCACTGACCTCCCACCTACCCTGCATGATCAGCTTGCTGCCCCTGACCTTACCTCTGTTGTCCTTGTGATTACTTATTCCCTCACTGCTGCCGTCCATGGTGCATTGTGCCTCCACTGTCCATCCTGCCTGCCCTGCATGGTCAGTTTGTTGCTCCTGTCCTGCTCACCTCTCACTGCCTTCTGTTGTCCATGTTTGGGCTCCTGCACCCTCCCTACTGCCCCCGTGGTCTGTTGTGATGACAGAGCCCCTCCACCTGCCTTGTTTGTTGAGCTTGATGTCTCTGTCCCCTCTCCCTGCCCTCTGTTATCTGACTCAAGGCCGTACCTCTCCCACCTGCCCTCCATAGCCCATTGTGTTGACACTCCCCTCCCTACAGCCCACCATGGTCCGCTGCACTGATACTTCCCCTCCTGCCTGCAGATTGAGTGGAGGGAGCTAAGCCTTCTGCGTTCCTCCCTTCGGTGGCTGCCATATTGGTTGGCGGCAGTCTAGTTGTTTAGAGGATCCCCTATTATAATCCGACCATGGCACCAGACTGAAGAAGGCAAGCCAGCGGCAATTCTGTCTGTGCTGGTCCATGCCCGACCATCACTTGGTGCCAAGAACTCTGCATCGCTACCTCCAGAGCCTAACCCTCCTTTCCCGATAAAATATGATAGCCATGAACTTAACTCTCTGCCTCTTAAATATGATGACCTCATCTCCTCTGGTACACAATCTTCTATTTCCAACACGTTATCCTCCCATACCAGGGATACATTCAAGAGTAACCAGCCTCATCCTTCTTAGACATTAAAGAGTCTCTATTTTAATGTAAGATCCATTCCTAAACATATTATTGGAATTTGAAACCTGATAACACATCAATCACTAGACTTATGTTTTATCACAGAAACCTGGCTGAAACCTCAAACTCTTCCTTGCATTCCTGTAGTGTTCCTGGAAGACTATACAATAGTCAAACTGGGCAGAGAACGAAGACCAGGTGGGGGAGTAGCCATTGTCTTCCAAGACTTACTCAAAGTATCATTACTCACCGACTGGGCTGAAATTGCGATATTTAAAATCGATCTTCCCCAAGGAGTTATATGGAAAGGAGCTCTTGTAAATCGAACCCCCAAGCTCTAAGAAAGAATTCAGTTTCAAATTAGTGGATCTAATCGCCCCATATGCTGTATCTACACAGAATGTCTTCCTCACTGGAGACTTTAATTATCATGCGGAAATAACATCGGATTCTGAAGTATGTTAGATCTCCATCTCACAGAAGCAGGTCTCAACCAGGTCTCACCCATGTAGTGGGCCACACTCTAGACCTCCTATTTACCAACTCTCTGTCCATGCAATTGGATGTACCTGAACCTTTAACAAGGACAGACAATTTTCTATTGAAATTAAAAATTCCTGTTAACTCCATCCCTACCAAAGTCACCTTGGGGAGATATGGAAGTGCAAGGCATTGGAAGCAGGTGACTACAGGTAGTTTCCAGTCTGCCTTATTGGCTCCTGAAATAGAGAACATTACAGACATCAATTCCTCCTGGACCGCGTTCTCAATAACCCTCACAGATGCACTTGATATAGTGGCTTCTTATCGTCGGTACACTAGTACACCTACACAACTTAACACCCACTGGTATACGGCCGACCTGAGTACCTCCAAAACTTACTACAAGAGATTGGAACGTAAATGGAGACACACCAAAGATGCTCTTGACAAACACTACAAAGGAATGCTAGGAACATACTATACCATGATCAAAAATACACGTAGAGCATACACCATCAACAGAATTGCAGAAGTAGATAATTCAGCCAAAGAAATATTTAAGGTTGTAAAAGAGCATACCAACCATCATGCATGTACTGTAACTACAGTGGCCACCCAGACACTCTGTGATACCCTAGCCTACCACTTCGTGAATAACAATGATAACATCTACCTCAACTTTCAGAACAACATGTCAACTTCATCCTCCACTTGCCCAGCTAACTTTGACTAAAATAAAACTCAGGCTTCATTGGAGATATTTGAATTCATCGCACATACCCAATCCTCAGATTTTATAGCCAGAATAAAATCTGGCTTTGAGTCTGATTTATGTCACCCTCACATTTTAACAATGCTAGCTTCCTCATTGGTTCCATCAGCTGAATCTTTAAGTAACCTATTGTTATCCTCAGCAACCGTCCCTCGGGAATAAAAAGCTACTTATGTTACACCTACTGTAAAAAAATGCACCTTGATCCCACTGACCCCGTGAATTGACGTCCCACATCTCTTCACCCAATAATTGGCAAAAATGCTGGAGTCTTACATAAATAAACAGCTTTCATCTTATCTCGAGACTCACTCCTTGTTGGATACCTCTTAATCAGGCTTCCACACTCAACACAGCACAGAGACCACCCCTGTGGCAGTGACAGACTCTCTCAGTCTTACTTTGGACGCCGGCAAGCCAGCTGTGGTGGTTCTACTCAACCTGTCGGTTGCACTTGACACCATCTCACACCCTATTTTAATTCAACACTTTCAGGAGAATGGCATACACGGCAGTGCCTTACACTGGCTTACCGACTTTCTGAAAGATAGAATTCAAACCATTACTCTAGGTCCTTTCCAGTCCAAGATTGTGTTCTTGAACAAGGGAGTACCTCACGGCTATGCCTTAAGCCTGACTTTTTTCCATATGTATGTCTCCCCCCTTGCTTAGTTAGTTCAATCCTATGTCTTTGAGATACTTTCCTTTCTGATGATAGTCAGCTGGTCATCTCTCTCAAGCAGGATAGTAAGTATGTTAAACTGTGATTCATCTCTTGTTTGAGAGACCTTGCCACCTGGATGTCATCAAATTGTTTACAACTGAATGGGGGCAAGACTGAGATACTACTCCTTGGAAAAATTCATCTCTATTGTGCTAAGGATTGGTGGCAGATGGAGCTTGGCCCTGCCGCCGCTCCTAAAAGCACGGTGAGGAACTTGGGCTTCCTCTTTGGCAACAAGCTTTGGATGAAGGACCATGTGACTTCCAAATGTGGTATGTGTTTTAGGTCAATGCCTCTGGACTGTCTCAAGACTCTCATACAGGCCTCAATTATAATCCACCTTGACTATGTAAATGCACTCGTAGTTTCATCAAACGCATCGATCCCAGCCAAATTGCAGGTGGTTCAAAATACCACCGCCCCACTGGTTAATAATCAGCTCCCTTTGCTTAGAGCCTTGCATTGTCTCCCTACAAAAAAGAAAGCAATTTCCAAACTTCTCTGCTTAACACGCAAAGCTGTGGTAGGTGAGGGGCTCAAATATTTACAGTATAAAGTGATACCTTACTGCCCTGATAGGAACCTTAGATCTAAAAATCAGCTCCTTCTCTTCCCCCGGTGCATCCACACATCTAAATACGGTGGACGCGCCTTTTCTCACCTGGCTAACACCACTGGAACAAACAGTCCTTGCCATTTAGCCCTGTACTGATTTTGCTGGCTTCAAGAAACAGCTTAAAACCTGGCTGTTTTAATTTACATCTCCTGACTCTGCCATCTCAGCACCAAGATGCCACTTCAGGGACGATATGTGCGCTATAACAAATTCCTACTAACATAACAAGGTCCATTTTGCTGCCACTGCCCATAATAAATACTTTGTGGAGTTAGCTTGTTGCCCCAACCTTTGCTGCTCCTGCCCTCCGTTGTCTGAGTCTGTACCCCATATCTCCTCCCTACTATTGTCAGTTAGTGTGCCCTTGCCCACCATAGTCCATTGTGCTGCCACTGTCCCTCTTGCCTGCCATGCTTTGTCATCTTGCTGCCATTGCCTAATGACCCCCCTGCCTTCTGTTACCCATGTACATGCCCCTGTCCCCTCCCTATTGCTCTCCAATAGCTAGTGTGCTGCTACTGCCCCCTCTCCTGAGCTGTTTGGCCATCTGGTTACCCCTGCTTCTTTTTTTTTTTTTTTTGGTAGAGTTTTATATAGCGTGAACTAGACCCGAATCGAATCAGGTATCAGAGCGCTTTACATAGTACAAGTTATGTTTTACATGAGAACACAGACTTTCATTTTTTATTTTTTATTTTTTATTTAGGCATTTATCTTCTAGTCCTCTGTTGTCCATGTTCATGGTTCCACCCCATCCCTCTTGCTCTCCATGGTCTGTGGTGATGCTATAGGTTCCCACCTGTCCTGTGTGTTCTACTGTGCTTCCACTAACCCTGCAGCCTGCTATGCATGGTCAGCTTGCTGCCTCTGTCACTTCTCTTATGATCTACATTGTCCAAGTCAAAATCCCTACCCCATTCCTTCTGCCCTCCATGATCCATTGTGCCCCCATTGATCCTCCCTCCTGCCCTCCATGGCCACTGTACTGCCACATCCTGTTTTGATTTTACTGCAGGCTGGCTTACTGGCCCTGCTCCCATCTCCCCTTCCACCTATGGTCTGTTCTGCCACAGCCCCTTCACTCCGCTCAACTGTCTGATTCCATGCTCTTCCCTATTCCTTCTCTAAAGTGTTCTAATGAAAAACTAGAACACTAGCATTCTATATTTGTTGACCTTTTTGTTATCAAGCTCCCTCAATTTATCATTTACTGCTGTATCCTCTGTAGGGAATGCTTTTAGTTTTACAACTTTGATTTCAGCAAGATGGCATTCGGGTGTGCCACACTCATAAATTCAGAATGTTATTATCTAGTTGCTCATCAGAACACTGTAGCATAACTGCAGTTGATCACCAGGGAATTAACTAGCAGGCTGCTGTTGAAAATACATGTTTCAGTCTGCATGTCAGAATGTTTGACTGAGATGGAAGATATTTGATAAATCATAGAAAATGTGTCCTAATTTCTATTTCTACCGCACTACCCACAATTTCTATGTCAAAGTAAACCCCCTCATTGTGCTCATTTTTAAAGGAAATATGTTAATCTTTACAGCTGTGATTCAATCATGATGGCTTCAGCTCTGACACACATTTGTCGTAACATGTTAGCACTCTTGTTGTTTATCTGAACACTCTGGGAGGCCGCAGTAGAACACAGAAATCAGCTAACAGGCTCCTGCTTCCATTGCAAGTACATGTTTTACTCAGTATGTTAGTGTTTATTCTCACATGGCTGAGGAAGATAGTATGAATTTATAGAACATGCAATCTCATTTTAGCTTCTGAAGCACCATCCAAAACCTCATGAGAGAAAACTATTTTCCATGGTTCATCATTCCCAGCAGAGGGTCAGCATTTTATACAGAGTACAATTACCTTAGAACACACAACAATTCCTAAAATGCGTATGGTACCACCAATACATGATTTATAATGTTAATAAAATCTATTATCACACTTTATATGTGCTCTTTTTTGAGACACTCAAAACTTTCTATTCACTATAATTAGGGCTCCCTGATTTCCATTTTTACTGATTTGTACAGATAAATACAGACAGAAAACACTGTCTCACCTGATTGTATTTATTTTTAAAATCGGAAAAATACAGATAACTTAGCTTCTTTTGAGTGATTACCCATGCTGCGATGAATGACTTTCAGGCCAGTAGCTGTACATAATGACAACATGGGTAGCTACAAAGCTCAATGAGATGTACGTAAATTATTGCATATCTCAACATCTATATGTGTTATTACACTATCTTTTTAATGTGAGTTTATTATTTTATTATTTTTGGCTGAGTAATGTGCTAAAACCTGACAGCCATCAAAGTATGAGTCCATGTTTACCCAATAAATAAATGCAGAAATATACAAGTTATCCCCTCATATGTTTACAAAAGACAAAATAAATATGGATAAAAACCAATAGGATGGCCAATAAATAAATTTAGATAAATACCAATGGAAATGTTCCCAAAATAAATACCATAAAATCGGGTGTCCTAACTATAATGCATTTCAACAGGGACCATGTCCCAGAGCCCTGTAATGACTGTCATAACACATTCTTCATGTTGTGGCCAGCTAACAAAGGAAAAGTCCCTTTGGGACTCTTCATGCACTTTGGGATACATGGTATACTCACCTTTCTGCCTTACATATTGTTTACTAATTAATTGTCATCTACATGCATACATTCATTGATATTACACAGTGTTGTCCACAACTGTATAGTTAGAGTTAGGACCACTGTGAGGAATTGTGGAAATCCAACATGGCCGACATCCTTGACCAAGCCCTGACAATGGAGAGTGCTCCAACTTTCCCTGAACAAGGAGTGGAAGGATGGCCATTCCCCCGGGAAGGTCATGACGAGAAGCTCAAAGAGGAGAACTCTGAAAGAGAGGAACGGCAAGAAAGAGGCTCTAAAAGAGACAAGCAGGAGAACAAAGATGCAAGAGGCTGAAGACCAGAGGTGGAGACCGCAATCCCCGTAGATTAACTTCGGGAAGGAGTACTCCGTTGAGTCAGAGACCAAGCTGCAGGACTGTCCGAGTGCCCCAGAGGAGCCGGAGTGGAGGATATTGAAGAGATGTGACGGCTGTGCCCACTATGGTCCCAGGGTTCCAAGAGACAAGACGATCACCTCAGCTTGCAATACCAAGGCCAAGGAGATGGGTCGTGGTCGGAGGCAAGTACCAAAAAACACACGTGCTTTGGTGGGGCTATGGGGCGCCATGAAATAGCAGGCCCTTGCGTAGGGGGAGGTGCATGTGGGCATGAGACTGACCCATCATCAAAATAAAGACTCCAACCACACCCTCCTATTACACTTAAACACCCCTCCCTGTTGAAGGTGGCACTTTTGGTGAGAGTCCCAGGAAGAAGTGACCTTTTTTCTAATCCCTTGTTTTCGATTTGTCTTTTGTTTTTTTGGTGACCTGAGAGACGTGACGCTTCCTGAAGAAAAAGAGCACCATCAACTGAAGCCCGCAGAGACTCATCTGAATACTCCTGTCCTTATTCTTTTTGTTGGTTTTTATTATGGGTGCAATAAAGAAATACCCACCACTCAACTAAAACAAAGTGTATGGTGACTCCTTACACTACTGCAACCACGTTGCAATAGGAATTGGATTTACTGTTTTTCTAATAACTTTGGCGACTTTTGGTGAATCTCCAAGAAAATATTTTTTAAAATGTTCATCCACCTTTGCTGCTTCTTGGAAAATGTCAGGGTGTTCCATCAAGCAGGGGCTGAGAAATGCGTGGCATCCCAAATCGACCTTGGCAGAGCTCACAAAGTTCAGCTACGCAGAAGTCCATGGAGTGGCCAAAAAACTCCATGAGATTCAGCAGAATTGTGGGGATGGATGGAGCTGCTTGACACACCCATTTGCGTAATGTTTCCAATGTTTTATAGCGTCACCTGCATTCTCGAGCTGGAAACTGCAGGCAAATAGCATTATGCGGTAGGCATGGGTGCTGCCATTTTGGTTTCTGTTCTGTTCATGGTCTTGTTTAATCCTCCCTTAATCTTTTGAATATTCCACCTATTCGAATAATTCCCTCCACATTTTCTTTTATTGTATCAGTGTGTGTTTTTGTTTTTGTGCATTTTACGCATTTTTGTGCGTTTTCCATGATGTTTTGTACTGTTTTGTTTTTCTTTAAGTCTTTAGTATTTTTCTTTCTTCCTACTCCTGTTTCTTCTCTTTTTTTTGACCACCCACCACCATTGCAGAGCAGGATGAGAGTGGGAGCACAAGTGCTCTCATTGGTGCCGCCAAGGGGTGCAGTCACACACCATTTTTTTGGAGGTGGCTGCACTTGTATTTTACGTGTAGCACTACCTCCCCTCCATGCTGGCAGCAGGCAGCAGACCTGGCAGCGGGTATGGCCTGCATGAGTGTCAGCTACTGGGATAGAGGATGCACCAGTGTGTGCACCAGAGCTCTGGGGTCCAACGCACCCAACAGCAGTTGACACACTGCTGGTCTCATACTGTGGACATGCTGCTCTTGCTGGGCATCGAGGTTGTGGGTCTTAGTGAGTAAATATTTATTTGTCGTGTTCTTTCTATGCTATTTTTTTCTCTAAATAGCATGCTGCTACCACTTGGAAGTAAGTTAATTTAATGTTCCAAACAATATGTCATCCAGCCAGGTGCTCAGCGCTTCCTAATCATATTTGTTGACATTCATTTAGGCTGATTATTTAAGAAATTGTGCAGACTCCTCTGTCCTGTCCATCACTAAGATAGTGGTATTAGTAGTAATATCAGTGAGTTACGTTCTCTGTGCCTTTCTTTATGTAGCCAATACAGTTCCAAGCAATCTCCCATTGGTGAGTAGTATGCACTTAGGGCCCGATGTAGGTGGCAAATACCGGTCGGAAACGGCCGAATTCGGACGTTTCCGACCGTATTTGGCATCTTGAGATGTAGGGGGCCATTTTTACAGATTCTGTAAATTTACCGAGTCTGTAAATTTACCGAATCTGTAAAATACCGAATCGGTATTTTTACCGATTCGGTAACGGCCAGATGTAGGTGGGACTCTTCAGAGTCCCTATGGCTTTACAGAATCGGTATTTTACCACCTAATCCAATTGGGTGGTAAAATACCGATTCCAGGTGTGCATGCACATGTGTGCATGCACACCTAGCCATGTGACAGACAGACATGCCCTTAGGGCATGTCTGTGTGCCACATGGCAAACATGCCCGTCTTTGGGGTGCTAGAGGGTGTCAAAGTGACACCCCCTGCACCCTTGCTAAAATCGGTATTTACCGAATCTGTAATTACAGATTCGGTATTGCCCATTGATTCCTATGGGCTTCAGGGCCTATAGGATTCAATGGGCAATACCGAATCGGTATTTACAGAATCGGTAAATACCGAATCTTAACGATTCGGAATTTACCGAATCTGAAATACCTACATCTCCCCCCCTCTAATTTACCACTTCTAAAATACCGATTCGGTATGATTCGGAATTTTAGAAGTGGTAAATTAGATTTACCTACATCGGGCCCTAAGTCTTGAAAAAAAGGGAGAGTGAGTGGGCCTGTCAAAGGGATTGAGAATGAGAGGAGAATCAAAGATCATTTGTTGCAATGCATTAGTAATTCCAAAATGTAGTTTTGAAAATTGAAATAGGGCTTAGGTTTAGGAAATTAGGACTAAGTAAACTCAATACTAGTAGTATAGGTGATCTGATTTAGTAAAGTACAATGTTTCCGCGTTATCTTTTAAAATACTTTTGTGGAGATTATTAACTGTAGCACTAATGCTTTTTTATGTTATCTCCTTTATTTCTTACAATTAGCATTCAGGGGCAAAAAGAGCACTGAGGTGGGTCAGGAAGCCAGGGTTGCCACCACCAGCGCCGTGACGGGTGGAAGTTTCACCACTGCCACTGCCCCCATGACACGATTGACAATTCTGGTGGCCCCAGTAAGTCCTCATGTTAATATTATTATTTCCCAGACTTTTACCACTCCACATTTTTTATAACTGTTCCTTTTTTTTTAAACTGTGCCTGTCTTCTAATGTTTCCAATTTCTCTTCATTCTAGCTAATGTTTGTTAAATTCTTGTTATCCCTGCATTATTGTAGTTATTATCTATATTTCCCATTTCTGTAGTTAACTTCTTGTCTACTAGTCTGTCTGTAGCTTCATTTCTTCTGCATTAACAGTAAGCATTCTCTCTCCCATTATATAGCTTTTGAACTAGTATTGTGGGACCAAGGGAATTGGTTTTAGGACAGGTACTCTACTGTGAAGATGACATGCTATTCTATGCCTGTTTATTGAGAAGTCTTTCTTTCTTTTGCTCAAACACTAAAGCTAGAGAGTGGCCATGGTCACGAGTGGACCCCTCCCCCCTATATTGTGTATGTATTATCATTCATTTATACAGTAGTATTACACCAGCAGTTTCGATGACAGTGCAGCAGGATTGAAAACCAGTATGAGGATGGTCCCATTGCATTTGCCAAACAAGACCAGTTCAGCATGTGAAAACTAGTATGAGGATGGCCCCATTGCATTTGCCTACCAATACCATGTCCTTCATTGACCAATTATTCCTTCCCTTCATTGTGCTTCAAGGATTCAGAGTCATCATAGCTCTGCCCCTCCATTATGAAAGGTTTTTGGTTGGCTTGACTACCTGGCTTGTCACACATTGGCAACCAACAAAATGCCCAACGTGAAATTTTTGGTAGAAGACACTGCAAGTACACTGTACTGATGTATTGTCGTTGTATTTTGTTAAAACAAATAAGGATAGGCATATCTGGTACCTAAAATGGGTAATGTTTTTTCTTGCCGCACAGACTACCAGTGTCGGCGGCAGCACCAGTGGTGCAGACACGGCAGTGGTGAAACCGGGAGTCCTAGCGGCTGTAGGTACAGTTGGTGGTAAGTCACATCGGACTGACAACTACTACTATACTCACTGAAAGGGCGTTATGACTTGACTTGTGCGCCCCATGCTTTAGCTGCTACAGTTGGGGTTGAGTTTTTACAGCCTTTTCTTTCTGCTAATCAGCAGACAAAAGCTTGCAATAAAAGATATAAAGGATGGGTTGATGGTAAAGGGGAAAAAGGATTGAAGGATAAAAGATGGGTAAAATGTTATCTGAGTGAAAGGATGCATAGGTGGGTGATAGGACCCATGGGTTGGTGGAGGATGGATGAAAGGGTATCTGGGTGAAAGAATGCCTGCACGGGTTGGTGAAAGGATTGATGGGTGAAAGGAATGTTCAGTGGGTTAAAGCAGAATAGGTGAAAGGGTAAATGGGTGAAAAGATGCGTGGGTGGGTAAATGGTTGGATTGGTGAAAGGATGGTTGAGAGCCATGAATAGGTGAATGACTGGATGGATGGATATATATGGATGGGTGGTTTTCAATTGTGAAAACCTGGAAGAGAGAATTTAAAGCTTAAATAGTGGGTATCAAAGGGTGAAGAATACTAGAATAATGAAATAATGAATGAATGATAGCTTAAATGAAAAAATAAGGCAGCTGTTCTAGAGAGGAGCATGCTCACCTACTTTGCTTACTTGGAATGATTTTATCAAAGCCTTGGTTCAAAGCGGAGGGACTATTTATACTTGACGCGCTGTATTTGTTAAGCGAGGCAGATAGATATCCCAGCCATCATTACTCATCACCTCCCTGCCCAGAGCATTTCACCAGTGCCACCAATAACATAACTGTTGCATTGTTCAATTCGGCAGAGCAGTTTTGGCTGTGCAATCTTCATCTGCTTCAGGCAATGTGGCATTTTCAAAGTTTTCAATGCATGGTAAAGCAAAACCAAGGAGGTTTATCTTCCCTCCCAGTGCCCACTCAGTCAACTCCTAGCACTTCACTCGTTTATTTTTTCTTACATTCTGTCCCATACCAAAAAAATTAAAAAATCCATTCTTGGCATGTGCCACATTTTTCTGGCCAAGCGATTTATATATGTTATGGCTTCCATAACGTACTTATGCCTTTTCAAATGTTTCAATTTCAACATTCGTCAACTACTGTGACTGACTAAGCCAAAGCTTAACCACATGATGATGATCAGTGACACTCCACTATTCTGTAGTAACATTTCTACTTACCTGGCCTTAACCAGCAGTAGAGTAAGTTAAGTTTCCTTTCCCTATTGCCAACCAAGTGTATTTGTTGGAAATAATTATAAGTAGTGGTGGAGTGTGAGGTCAGGGAGTACAGTGGGACTAAGGGCCTTGAGTTTTGCATATGGGATAGTGTGTGACAAACGTGCCAAATATGATCTATATATCCTGTACCTTAATCTTTTCCCTGCCCTGAAGTGCATCGTTTTCCCCACTATTTACTTACGGGAGACAGGTGATCCGCATTCTATATGTGACGTGTGTGACCTTGTATCATTATTATTCATCTGCCTGTTTGGAGTCAGGGTAAAATTGAAAGGTATTTTGGAGAAAAGCAGGGCCATTGGAGTTAAAGTAAGATATTTATATATTACAGCTGCCCCAGCTGGAGACCGCAGAGAGTAGCAAATAACCGACAACCAACTAACTAGCTAGGATGCCTCCATTAAGTTAGCAGAACAAGAATACTTGTACTCCATAGTGCATAATGCCTTACTCATTTATTTTTATTTTTCCAAACAAAGTGTCGGTTTACTCTTTTACTAGGAAATACTTTAAAAGAAAAAATGAATAACAGTTTCTTTTAAACGGGTGTGCTTTTTATTCTGCCTTTATTACTTTCAGCCAATTAGTGTATTCGCCTTTTAAGTGAGGCATGTGTGGGTACAAAATGGCTGTGACTCTAATTACATCAAATTGAAATGGCTCTAGGGGACCAGCAAGGTACTCCTACTGTGCCAGGAGAAGAAGGAGGAGGCAGCTGCCACTGCCTAGGGCCCCAGCCAGCCACCAGTGCCTGCAGCCTCCTAGCAGGAACAATTCCAGCTGTCAGCCACCGTTACACCACTCCTTCTACCGCCTCGTGCTCAGACTGCCTTTTCCAGCGCCACACCCTGCAAAGGCTGACATGTCTAGAAAGTAAAATGACACGCATTGAGGGCACTTCATTTAAGCTACTGACTTGCATCTAGTGCCCTCTTCATTAGCCTCTTTTTAAATAGTTGTCTTTATTAGAGGTACTCGTGGGTGGACAGGGTGGGAAATTGGATGGGACTGTTTCTTTGAATATTTAGTTGGACAGTTGGACATTGGCTGGGGCGGAGAGGTCTTTTCTGGGAGAGGGCTTGGCCTTTTGTGGGTGGAAGGAGTTTGTTTAATTGTTTAAAAAATCTAGACTGTAATGCATAATCATGTTACTTTATTTATGCCTCAAATATTTCTTTGGGTCTCTTTCTTTGCACCGCTGCCTTTTAGCACAGTCTGTTTTTTAATCTACTTACAAAAGTGTATACCATTTAGTTATATGGTACCTACTACCCTATGTAACTATGTTGACCTCTAGAGGGGATTGCCATTGCCTACAGCAATGCTCCATAGTGCTCTTACCTAAATAAATTATGTGAGGGCTTCTACCTTTCTTAGTCTTCTTACTACGGGGTTTTCCCTAGTTGCCATCTTATGGTGATGGTAGTAGTAGCAGGCTAGGGATCACAAGTGAGGTTCCATTCCCACCGAGGTGAACTGCAACTGTAGGATTCATCAACGTATTACCCATTACAGGCAACTAAATTGAAAGAAAACACAGAGTTATTGAGTTATATTATGTATATAATACCTTTAGAAAGACTGAGACCAGACTGCCACCATGACACAACAAAGAAGACCTGATATGATAACATAAATTAGCAATTTTCACTGAGCATTGGGGAGCTGGTATTTAATTAAAACTACACTTATGAAATCCTCAAGTCAGGAGGAGCGGATTCTGAGCCAGGATTGGACAAGGCTAAGCATTTATACAACACAACACAAGGCTTGAATGATGATGTTGACGAATTATGTACCTCTATATCTAACATATGTATCACATTTATGTGTGGGTGGGTAAATGGGGCCATGTGAGCTACTGCTCAGGTAATAGCCGATCCCACATAGAGTTAGTGTCGCAATCACCACACCATCCCATCAAGCCCATGATCCTTTTATGGTGTAAATGAAGTCACACCTTAATAAATCACACAGCCCAATGGAAGAGGGTAGGGGTTTGATGAATAGATGAGAAAGGTTATTTGGGGAAAGGTGTGGCAAAGACAAACATTAGACAACAACAATATTTATCTGGGAGATGAGCAGCACACTATCATCAATCTGGTGTGGAAGAAAATGAAAAAATGAGTATGACACAGTTCATTTAAATGAAGTGCAAACAGTCTTTTAACTCCAGAGTCTCAAGTTAATATTATGTATCTAAATGTTGTGTCATCTAGGTTTGAAAAATACAAATTATGGAGGAGTGAGTCTGACCCACACAGTTCTAAAAAAATATTCTTAAAAGAAAAATTATACTGTATTGCCAAATTTGGTGGTGCATCTGCATTCTTCTCAGATTGTCAGTCAATATTGTGTGCCTAGTTGAAGTGGTACAGTAAGGTAAGCAAAGTGTTATGGAGCTTTTGCCTTTTGTGCTGGAGAAGGGAAGGCCAGAGATTATAAAACAGAAACAATATTTTTGAGTAAAGGAGAACAACAGAAGGTAAGCTATCTGAGGAGTGTATCTAAAAGACTCAGCTGCAGAGCAAGATCATAGTCTGCTGCAGTCATTCATTTTATGACTCATGTGTGATACATTTACTGAAAATTGGGAAACAATGACATCCAATCACAGCCAATGCAATCACAATCAAGCTTACAAATTATAGTTGAACACCCTCTCTCAAGTCCGCCACCACATGAATTATTACCCACAATCACTCTATAATATATGACTCAGTGATGCAATATATTTATCTTTTCCAATTCAAGCATGGTGGTCCACAATTGTTGATCCTCTATGATGCATTCAATAAACATTGGGCATACTTTTAAATCAAATGTTCTGGGGAACTCCTACTAGAGGATAAAAAAAGGATAAGTATGTGATGGAGGCAGGCATTGTCTCTCCAATGTCCTTGAAGAGAATGGGGGGAAGGCTGATTCACTGCAGGCTGGTCTAACTCTAACTATGTCATGCATGTGCCTAAAAAGTTGGGGACTGCATAAGTCAATCAGACACAAATAAACAAAATATATAATATTCCCTTAGTTATATCCAAAGCAGTTTGGCGGCAAAGTTCTATGATGGTCTACTCAGCCAGAAAAGTGAAATTTATCCTCAAACTCAGGTGGTTCACCCAGAAGTTGGTCAGCTAACACACTAATGTTGATGTTGATTGCAAGTGCTAGCGTGAGAGGAGTAAGTGTCCTGAGGCGGAAAGCCGGGACGATATTACTTTAAAAAAAAAAAACTTTGCGATTGCTGCGTTGTTTTTATCCTGTAAATAACACTTTTTAAACCACACCTGTGTTTGCGTGTGACTTATTTCACTATAACTGCCACTGTGGTGCTCTGGACTCGAACCCATCATAGGAGGCTATTTGCTCCCGTGGGTTCCGCCATTTTGGGTCGGGAGCCGGCCGAGCAGTGCAGTGCTCCGCCCCTCCCGCCCTTTCCTCTTTAAAACCCAGTCTCTCCACGCCTCATACTGATTGCAAGTGCTAGCGTGAGAGGAGTAAGTGTCCTGAGGCGGAAAGCCGGGACGATATTACTTTAAAAAAAAAAAAAAAAACTTTCCGACTGCTGCGTTGTTTTTATCCTGTAAATAACACTTTTTAAACCAGACCTGTGTTTGCGTGTGACTTATTTCACTATAACTGCCACTGTGGTGCTCTGGACTCGAACCCATCATTGGAGGCTATTTGCTACCGTGGGTTCCGCCATTTTGGGTCGGGAGCCGGCCGAGCAGTGCAGTGCTCCGCCCTTCCCGCCCTTTCCTCTTTAAATGGCTCCCCTCACTAGGAGGCGCAGCGGACGGGTGCAGCGGGCGCGCCGGCGGCGCGCCGAAGGCTCGCCAAAGGCGAGCCCGTCTGCGCCCGTCCGCGCCGGTCCCGCGCCCAGGGCCATACCCCCTGCATCTCCCAATCCAAATCCTACACCCAAACAGGCTTAAAACAGAGCTCTGGGCCTTAAACAATAAGTCCTTCAGCAAGGGATGTAAAATATGGGAACCTGGGATGAAATCCCCATTTACATCTTCCCATTGCGCCAACTGCTCTCAACGGTTGCCTAATCTCCTCTGGCTACCTATAGCACCCCAAGGAAACCAAAACACCTGTTCTAGAACAAAAGACTCTCTGGTGAATTGCCTCCTTCTCAACACGAGGTCGCTAGTTAAACATAGCTCGGAAATAGCTGAGATAATCCAGGATGAAGATATAAAAATAGCATTCATTACTGAATCATGGACTGATGCTGCATCAGGCCCTGATATAGTTAAAGCAACTCCCCAGGATTTTGTTTGCCACACCCAAAACAGGGACAAGAGGAGAGAGGGTGGCTTAGCCATCATCCACCATAAAAACATTAGAGGCTCCTTTCAACCCGGTCCCGTTGGCCTTGACGAATCTCTGCTTTTTAACTTCACTCTCTCAAACCACCTGTCCTTTACAGGCTGCCTTGTATACAGGCCCCCAGGTGAGAAAACCAGATTTCTAGCAGCATTGAGTAAACTACTAGAAGCGGCAGCATGTACCCAAAGGTTTACTCTACTGGGTGACTTTAATTATCATCTGGAATGCAAGGCAGACACAGACACCAGAGAACTAATTGAACTACTGCTGGGGATTGACATGACGCAACTGGTATCTGATCCCACACATAGAGCAGGACACACCCTAGACGGGATTTTCTCTAACCAGCCCAATCTGAAAGTCACCTCGGTTTTACCAGTCTATTGGTCAGATCACTCAGCAATTCACTTTGCCATTCCCCTTACCACCCCGGAAAAACCACCTAGCACTAGAAACGTCCCGAGACAAGTTAGAAAATGGAAGAACATTAAAGGGGACACTCTGGACAACATATTAAAATTCTCCCTGACCCCTCTCCCTAACAACGTGGAGGAAGCAGCTAGGACCTATACAGCTTGGTTGGACCAGGCTTGCTTACTCTTGGCTCCCCCTAAAACCACCCACTCCACCCGGGCCAATCCCGCTGCTCCATGGTTTACAGAACAAATCAGGGAACATAAAACACGATGCAAAAAGCTCGAAAAGATCTGGCGAATGAACTATAGCGAATCGGATAAACAAACTTTCAACTCTGAGCAAAGACGTTATAAAGAAAGAATCCTACAAGCAAAAAAAGCCTTTCTCACTAAACAGAAAGAAGATGCCAGTAATACCCCCAAAGAACTATTCCAAATGGTATCTTCCCTAGCAAACCCAAAGACCACAGAAATTCCCGCGAGTCTTTCACTCTGTGATAGTTTGGCCACCTTCTTTCGTGAAAAAGTTGAGAACATCTTTTTCTCCCTAGATAGTCAAGTGAAGACTTCCTCCCCGAGCGAGGACTCGGATCTCCTCAGACCTGTGGTAACGCTTCAACACTTCCAGCCCATCACGGAAAAGGAAGTGATGAGACGCATATTAAAAATTAAATCAGGCTCCCCGCACGATCCCTGTCCCACTGCAGTAGCCAAACTAGCCCCAGAGGCCATTGCTAGGGGACTCACCCCCCTTTTCAATCAGATGCTGGAGAAAGGGGAATATCCCTCTAGATGGAAGCGTGCCTCCATTCTACCCCTGCTAAAAAAAACTAACTTAGACACCACTGAGATGAACAATTATCGCCCGATCGCCCGACTCCCCCTCCCAGCCAAAATAATAGAAGGTAGCCTGAATGCACAACTAACCGCCTTTCTAAAAACAGGGGATCATCTTGACTCTTCCCAACACGGTTTTCGTGCGGAACATAGCACGGAATCCGCCCTGATTAAATCAATGGAAGACATTAGGCAGGTGATGGATGCAGGAGGCAGAGCGGCCCTGATTCTGTTTGATCTTTCCGCGGCCTTCAATACGGTCCACCACAACTTGTTGGTGGACCGGTTGAGGGCCTGTGGAATTCAGGGAAATGCATTAAAAATCCTACAGGCTTTCCTGTCTGATAGAACCCAGACAGTGGCGCTAGGAAGTCATGAATCGCATTCATTTGTACTACCTTGCGGAGTCCCCCAGGGATCTTCGCTTAGTCCCACCCTTTTTAATGTTTATGTGTCGACCCTCGCCCCGGTGATCCGATCGTTCGGCTTTCAACTCATGGCTTATGCCGACGACACACAGATCGTGGTCTCCCTCCTACCCGGCAACACTGATAATACAGCAGATAGATTCAAAAATTGCATGCACGAAGTAGGGTGCTGGATGGCACAAAGCTGCCTTAAATGGAACTCCTCGAAGACAGAGGTCTTGCTCTTTGGAGCTAGGGAGAACTTCTGGTCCCCGAGATGGTGGCCAGACGAAATGGGACCACTCCCCGTGCCGGTTGACAAAGTCAAAAACCTGGGCAGACTGGTGGACAGCGCCCTATCCTTCAAACCCCAGATGAACGCACTCTCTTCCTCTCTCAATTACACCCTCAAAACCATCAGAAAAATCCTTCCGTATCTGGAGAAGAAATACAGGAAAACGATTGTTACAGGTCTAGTGCTCTCACTCCTAGACTACTGTAACAGCCTGATGTTAAACGCCCAGCAGAGCGTACTCAATAAACTTCAACTACTGCAAAATGCAGCCGCCCGCCTGATCACCGATACCCCCAAATTTGCTTCGGTAACTCAAGATCTGGTGGCACTACACTGGTTGCCAATTCGCAAGAGAATCACATTTAAGGCACTATGCATGGTCTTCAAAGCCCTTCATGATATGGGCCCTAGACACATGAAATTGCTTTTTCGCTGGCATAAACCAGCACGAACCCTGAGGTCAGGAGAATTGGCTCTGGTTACGGTCCCCAGAATCAAAAGAGCTCGCTGGGGAGGTAGGAGCTTCTCCCTTAGGGCGGCAGAGGCCTGGAACAAACTCCCACTTGTGCTCAGACAAACTCAGGGTCTGATGGCCTTTAGAAGAGGACTCAAGACTTGGCTCTTCACTCAGTAAGCCTGCTCACTCACGTTAGCCCTCTCATACCAGCGCCAGGACACCTCCGGGTATCAGAGCGCTCTACAAATGTGCCAAATAAATAAATAAATAAATAAAATAAACTAATGCCTGAGTCTGACCAATCACCTTCTTCCTGTGGTATTCAGGTACTGTGTAATTTTGTGGTAAAGTGTTGGTTCATTTTGATCATGGTCAATCTCTCCATGTTTTGAGGCAAGAAACTGGCCATTCTCACTGTGATAAATGCACCAGCTACAGACACTGGCAACCCGGTAGGCCATATACTTTATTGCTAGCCTGCTGAGCTGTAGTCATTGGTGCATCTTTGCAAACCAATACAGCAATGGGTTTTGATCCACATAGACCTGCCTTGGGTCATCCAGATACTTATGGAATTTCCTCTTAATCGTCAGTGGTGCTGGCACTTGCTCGGCCTCTTTTGCGATCCCCTCTGCACTGGACTTAAGCCCTGCCCTTTGATACCAAGTCAATGTAGAGGTTTTGGACGATTCTTGTGTTCCTGTTGTTGTTGCTGCCAGTATTCTTGTTGCTGGCGTTGGCTGCAGTGAGACAACAGAACTGGCCTCTCTGGAAGTTGAAGATGGCACTCCAGAACTTTTTTCTGTAAGTTGGACTCTATGTTCCAGTTGTTCTTCTTCCAGGACTCGGGGTCACTCAACAGTCTTGTATTCTGAAACATCCACTTCTAAAAAAGGAATTAAAGTGGCCACTATTGTTTTGTAATGTGGATCCAGTATTGTGGCACAAATGTACTCCTTAGATGACATGATGCAGCTTTGCAGCTTTGAATTCTCAGTCAAGGGAAGGATTAAGCTCTGAACCATGATATATGCATCTTTGTTTTCATCGATCATGTCTGCGAACTTGCCAGACAGTCTTTTTAACTGGTCTTTTAGCAGATACAACAACAGGATAGCCTGGTCCACTGTAGGTCCAGCACAAACACTTTAGCCATTTTCCCAATGCATAAATGTGCCATTTTTTGGTTACGTTTGTAGGGCCCATCATGCCCATAATAGTAGTAGTAAACCCACAGAGAGCTCCAAAAGAGTTGGATACCACAGTTGAGTCGGCCAATGGGGGTATGAGGGTAATCAGAATTGGGGATGATTGTTGCCTGAGAACCTGAGCCAGGACGCAGGAAATAAAGAGGAAGGGGTGGAGTCATCGAGAAGGCGAGACCAGGTCCATGACTGGAGGAACACATCTGTAACAAGAGCTAAAGGATCTGCCTCCAACTGAAAAAAGAAGGGAGTTGGGAGTTTGTACAGGAGGTGAAGATCAAAGATAGATGATTGAATACTTAAGGATGAAGTTACCAGTCTCTTGAGTTATGAAAACGTCTGTGAAAACCAGTTTGCCACCACATTCTGTTTGCCTGAAAGATACTCTGCTTTGACAGAAATGCTCCTCTGGAGACAAAATTCTCCAGACTCCTGGCCAGAAGTGCCAAAGGTGGCCCACCTTGCACCTTCATGACAGTTTATATATCTGACAGCCAATAGGTTCTCAATTCTTAAGAAAATAATGCACGTTTTCATGTTCTTTACAAAGGACTGGATAACAAAGGAACCAGCCAGCATTTCCAAACAGTTGATGTGTTAGGAGGACTCATGGAGAGGTCATGTACCTCCAGTCGAGATTTGACCATACCTTGCGCCCCATCCTGTCTATCTTGCATCTGAAACCAAGACCAGGCTTGAGATAGGGGAGAAAATCGTTCTCCTGTTCCATGTGTCTAAATACAATAGCCACCAGAAGAGTTATTCTATGGACTCCAAATCCATGTTTACCTGATCTGAGTAGGCTAGAGCTTTGAATAACCTTTAGTCTCTGTAAAGCCCAATAATGAAGAAGACTAGGAAAGATGAGCAGGCCAGAATACCCACCTGGTGAGCTAGAGTTCTGAGAGAACAAAAGGTTAGAGATAGACATGAAATATCTGCTTTTTGATTAAAACCACCTACTGAAGCTGCAGTTAAAGAACTGAACCAGAGGCGTCTATCATTAAGCCTAGGAACTCCAGACATTTCGTGGAAATTAGGGAAGATTTTTGGAAATTGAAGTGGAAACCTAACCTCAGCAGGAAGTCTTGACAGAGATGCAAATGAGAAAGGAGACATATATGATCTTGGGGCATGATCAAGAAGTCATTGAGATAGATGATGAGTCTTACCCACTGAAACCTGAGGAATCATACCACAGACTTGAGAACCTTGGTAAAACAGGAATGGCCAGATGAGAGGCCAAAGGGAAGCATCTTGAAATGGTAAAAGCTTTGGCCTTACTGAAACTGAAGGCATCCCCTGTATGATGGATGAACCAGATCTGCCAAGTAGATGTCCTTAAGATCTAGATGCACCAACCAATCGTCCTGAAGTAGTAAGTCTCTGAGATGAAGAATAGTCTCCATCTTGAAATGGTGGTAAACAACAAAGTTATTGAAGAACTTTAGATTGATGACTGGACAATATTTATTATTCTTTTGAGGACCAAGAATATGGTGCTGAGGAAACCTGGGAGATCGAACATAGTTCGCTCGACAGTTTGCTTTGAAAGAAGCAATTGCACTTCCTCATGAACCAGGAGCAACTGCTCCTGGGGCAGAAAATGCTGTACAGGGGTTTGATAGCTCTATGCAATAACCCTGAATTATCTGAATAACCTAAGAATCTGAATTGAGAGACAATCAAGCATTTAGACAAAGAGCCAATCTGCCTCCTACAGGAGAGTCCAAAATTGAAAATACTTACCTGTGAACTGATCTCCTTTGGCTCCGCCCCCCCTGTTCTCAGGATCCCTTGTGAATGGCGGGGTAGAAATTAGGTGTGTAGTGTGAAGCGGACGTGCTAGAGGCTTTTAACGAAGTACAACGAAGGCGGTTAATACTGCGAACCTCGGAAGCGCCTGGTAAACGGCCCCCGAGTTGGTCTAAATGTTCTGCTATTGCGTGTAAAAAGGAAAAGCACTAATTTTATTTTTAAAATCACTCCTCCTGTATTTTTGGACGTTTGTCCTTTTAAACCCACTGCTTTTTAACTTTGCACAAACTCACCTGTGACTTGCATGCGTGTTCCCCGGTCCACCACAGTGGTTACCGTTTGCGTGGAGGGAACGTTATGCACACAGGAAGTACTAGTGGGTAACTTCCTGCAGGGACACACTTGAAGTCAGCGCTCTAGCGTTCAAGCGGGACGCCTCTCATATAAAGTGATGATGCCTGCCTTAACGCACAGCGGACGCGCTAGAGGCTTTTAACGGAAAACAACGAAGGCGGTTAGTACTGCGAACCTCGGATGAGCCTGGGAAAGGGCTCCCGAGTTGGCCTAAATGTTCTGCTGTTGTGTGTAAAAAGGAAAAGCACTAATTTCATTTCTAAATCACTCCTCCTGTATTTTTGGACGGTTGTCCTTTTAAACCCACTGCTTTTTAACTTTGCACAAACTCACCTGGGACTTCCATGCGTGTTCCCCGGTCCACCTCAGTTATTACCGGGTGCGTGGAGGGAACGCTGCGCACACAGGAAGTACCAGTGGGTAACTTCTGCAGGGACACACTTGAGGTCAGCGCTCTAGCATTCGAGCGGGACGCCTGCCTTAATGCGCAGCACCAAAGGCGCGCCAAAGGCAAGCCCGTCTGTGCCCGTCCGCAGCCGTCCGGGTCCGGGGGCCAGACCCCCTGGTCAATTTCTGACATTTTCCAAAGCAGAGCTGTTTGCTCTTACATACGGCAGTCAAACCCTCAATGAAAGAGTGACAGAAAACCTATGTGCAGAAAATCTGCTGAGTGTCACCCATACTAAAACTCCAGACCCACCCTCTGATGTTAACCCCACGCCCAATAACCAGCCTGGCCTAAAAGTAGCAGTTTTAAACACTCGATCCCTACAGAAACACCACCTTGAAAAATGCTCACTCCTCCAGGATGATGAGGTAGACATCCTAGCCCTTATTGAAACCTGGCTCGAGGACTCTTCAGTCCCAGATGTTATCGCCTCAGAGAACTATGATGTCCTTTGGCATAATAGACAAGGAACTACCCAGGGAGGGGGAGTAGCCATCTTCTTTAACAAACGGCTACAGGTTACCAAAAAAGAGGCAGAAAGTATTGACCAAGCAGACATCCTAGGGGTCAAAGTCTCACTTAAATCTGCCTGCTTCTTAATGGTAGTGGTCTACCTCCCCTCAAGGTCAACCCCCAGCTTTAACGAACTATTCCTGGAAATTGTCACTGATCTATGCTCTTGCTACAAATGGCTCCTTATCACAGGGGACTTCAACTATCACTGGGATGCTGTCCCGAAGGAATCCTACGCTAGACAATTTGAAATAGGAATGGACGCAATGGGGCTGCATCAAATTGTAGATGCTCCCGCTCACCAGAAAGGGCATACCCTTGACCTCATCTGGACTTCACAACCCCGAGCCAGTCTAACAGAGGTTAGTCCCTGTGCCTGGTCGGACCACGCGCTCCTAAGGTGCTGGGCCCCTATGGACTGAGTCATATCACAACCACCCCCAGATTGGATCAGGGTGCGCAACTGGAAGAAAACTGATGCCGCCAACCTGGTAGAAGCTCTACTCAGCTCCCCCCAGGCACCCGCGCCAAAATCAGAAGAATTAGATCTAGAGAGCGAAACCCCGACAAACACCTTGCGCCAAGCAATAGATAAGGTAGCTCTAGAGAAGACAATTAGAGCTAGAAACAAAGGGAAGGGAGCACCTTGGTTTAACAAATCTCTAAGAGCTCAAAAACAAAGCCTCCGCCAGGCCGAGCGGCAATGGCGGAAAGCCTGTGAACCAGAACAGCTGGCACTTTTTAAAATCCTAATCCCCCTTTATCAAAAATCTATCACTGACAGGAAGGCTGAATATCATGAGGCAAGGATTACCGCCGCCTCTAACAAACAGAAAGAGACTTTTAAAATATTGAGAGAACTTAGCCAAAGAGCCGAGGTGAAAACTACCGACGTCTCTTTAGATTGTAATTCCTTCCATTCCTTCTTCCTGCAAAAAGTCAAGGACATCATCACCGAGATTGACAACATCCCAATCAACCAAAATGAGCCAGTCCACTTTCAGGCAGATCACCCAACTGGCCATCAACTTAAGGCTTTCCCTCCACTGGAACACACCTCACTAACTCAATTAATGAACTGCACTAAATCAGGTTCCCCCGCCTACCCCTGCCCCCAAGGATCTTCCGGATGGCTGCGCCGGGCTTGGAACACCAGATTCTGGCACTACTAAACTACTCACTGGAGACCGGTTACCTGCTTTCCAAATTAAAGGAAGCAAGAGTAACTCCCCTCCTAAAAAAAACAGGAGTCGACGCTGTCAGGCTCAAGCAATATAGACCGATTTCCCAAATTCCTTCCTGGCTAAAGTGATAGAACAACATGTTCTAAAAACACTCTCACCTTTCCTGGAGGAACATCAACTTTTGAAAATGCAACAAGCGGGTTTAGGAGCACACCACAGTACTGAACTTGTTATGCTCTCGGTCCTTGACGACCTAAGAACTATGGCTGATAAAAAACAACTGAGCGCCCTGATTTTATTAGATCTGTCAGTGGCGTTCGATACGGTCAATCACATCCGACTCGTGGACCCTTTAACAGCCTTAGATATTCAAGGATCGGCCCATCGGTGGCTGAAATCCTTACTCACAGGGTGATCCCAGAAGATTCAGCTGGGGGAACAGGTATCGAACAGGGGCGTCTTCACCTGTGGTGTCCCACAGGGCTCTGCCCTATCTCCACTCCTTTTTAACATCTAACTACAACCCCTGGTAACAGCCCTGGCCCACATGGACTGCCGTGTCTTTAACTATGCAGATGACACCCAGCTCATCTTTTGAATTGACAACAAAGACCACGCCCAGGAAACGGCACGAAACATTCTCAGATTCACCATAAACTGGATGACGAAAAATTCTCTGAAAATTAACCCTGAGAAAAGTGAAGTTCTTGTGATCCCCACAAAAAGCAATCCGTGGAATGATTGTTTCTGGCCCCAGGAGTTGGGTTCTACCCCCACTCCCGCCGCCGCCGCAAAAAGCTGAGGCATTAAGCTGGACCTAGAGCTCTCCATGACCAACCAAATCACCACAGTGGTAGGCACCTGTGCAGGGATCCCAAGACAACTACGGAAACTTGCCCCCCTGCTCTCCACTACCTCCCTACAAATGATTGTCCAAGCCACAATTATCCATAGACTGGACTATGGAAATGTGCTATATCTTGGCCTTCCTCAAAAACTCATATAAAAACTCCAAGTATTGTTTAATGATGCAGCCAGGCTGATCGTTCGGCTGCCCAAATGAGCCCATGCCTCCCCTCTGCTCCACAAACTTCACTGTTTCCTATCAGGCAAAGAGTGAAGTTTAAAGGCCTTTGCATTGCCCATAAAGCGATTTATGGCAAAGCCCCTGGCTACATAAAGGAACGCTTGAAGATCTACGTACCAGGGCGCACACTTCGGTCAGCGGAGGCCTGCAACCTGGCCACCCCTAGATGCCCCCTGGCATCGAAAGGGGGGAGAACCTTCTCTGTTGTACTCCCACAACTCTGGAATCAGTTGCCCGACCATGTACGCAAAGAACCAGTGCTCCTCTCATTCAGGAAACAACTTGAAACACTTCTGTTTAGGGAAGCACTAATCACCGTCTAAACTGCCCCATCACTGTAGCACTTCTTGATCTGTCAACGACTCCTGACCTCGCCTCCAAAAGCACTTAGAGACCTGTAGGTGATTAGCACTATACAAATACAAAATTTATGCTGTGAGCCTTGATTGTAGGAGCCTCTTTGGTATTGACCTCTGGAGTGTTAACAGCTGGATAAGTGACTCCTTTCTGTGCCGGTCTGTGAAAAACCCAGGAAGAAAATATCTGCTCCAGAGAAAATTAGCCTTGTCTATAGTAGCGAATATTGGGACATTTTTGCCCATTTCCTTTATGAAGGAATCGCTGAACAGAAGGCAGTTGGCCTGAGGACCTTCCTCCTAAGTCTCAAGACTGCTCAATTTAGAGGCATATTCTCAAGGAACTATCGCCGAGTCATCAGCACTTTATCGCAGCCAAAGTTGCGATAAATTTATCTCCCCATTCAAAAGCTGGTTCTAACAGCTCATATCATCAGTTCACCCGTGATAGCAGCCGCAAAAAACATCGCCACAGATGACCCCGGCAACTATCACTAATGAGATGCAGAGTCGGCGTTCCCATGCCAAAAGCCACAACAACACCACTCCGCAACATTCTCAACAACCAGCCAGATCGCCGATAAGAGCACAAATAATGCGATAAGGAGTATTAGCAGCAGGAAAGTAACACCTGCTCTGACCTGGTGTGAAGTCGGACGACAGCCTGCACCACAAAAGTGAGCCCAGCCCAGAGTCACACCTGAAGGGAAACAGATGCCATGGAGCCACTGATCATGCAGGCCGGACACCCAAGAGGGCCACCACACCCACCGCCACCCCAGGACCACCCCCCACCCGCCCTGGGCACCGCCCACCTCCCTCGGACCAAGATACTCCACATCAACAGCCTGAAATCATGAACAAAAGCACCAGCCTGATGTCGCACAATTACAACAATCAACATACATGTGAGTACAGAAAACCTTATTCATTCATGCCAAAGCCCAAACAAAATGTCACATTCAAATCTGTCTCCAAACAACTATTTTGAAGAGTCATGGCAGGGCATGCCTGGACAATCTGTGAGTCACAGCCTGCAAGCCAATATCCAAGATAAGAAGGTGTGTCAGGCACTCATCAAAGGTCAGAGAGAGAGAGAGAGAAAGAGAGAGAGAGAGAGAGAGAGAGAAAGAAAGAAAGAAAGAAAGAAAGAAAGAAAGAAAGAAAGAAAGAAAGAAAGAAAGAGAGAGAAAGAGAGAGAAAGAGAGAGACTGAACAAGGAGCTCAAGGCCAATTGGGTCCTTGGCTCATTCAAACATGCCAACTGCTACATGTGTATCGTAATTGGTGCACCCCAAATCACAGGCCTGGCATCAAAGTCAGCTCGAAGGCCACATCACATTTAAGAAATGCAAGCAGTAGTCAGACTAAAATTAGGTATGAAAGTTCCTTTGTCTCAATACACAAGGCGGAATGACAACCGAACCCCTGACCTTGGTCCTGAATGCGGCTGGCACACCCTATGTGAGATACCATACCAGCCCCCGACGACTTCCACACCACGGACTGCGCTAATTAAAGACCAACATGTCGACACCACACACACACTTGTCTCTGCACAAGCTAGACCTGCAAGGGATCCCCTGTGTGGAAGGCACTGGGGTGTCTAAAATTGCTTGAATGTGATCTGGTGTTAGTGCACGGCCCTCCCTAGACAGAAGGTGACCTAAGTAGGTTACCTTCGGTCTACAGTATTGCAATTTCTTTCGTGATACTTTATGATGGTGTGTAGCAAGAAAAGAAAGCAAAGACAAAGTACATTTTTCACACTGCTCAGGCGTATCGGCTGCCAACAAGATGTCATCGACATATTGTATGAGAGCCACTCCTTTAGGTAAAGTAAAGGAATCAATGCTTGACTGTAAATACTAGGACTCTCAGTATAGCCTTGAGGAACTCTACAAAATCTATACAATCGATTATTCGAAGTGAACCCGAACAAATATTGGCTATCAGGATAAATAGGGATCAAAAAGAAAGCGTTCTTCAAGTCTATAACAGAGAATGTAGTTGCTGTCGGAGGAACCGAAGTAAGTAGTGTCGTTATGTCAGAAACCACACGGTACTGCGGTACTACAATCTTGTTTACTTCTCTCACGTCAATGATAAATCTATAAATCTTAGTGTCAGTATCTTTTTTCAAAATGGGAAGAATCGAACTATTGCAAACATTGTAAGGAACTTCTTCCACAACCCCCACTTTAATCAAATCATGAACAATGCGTGTAAGTGCTTCTTCTCCTTCTTTAGAAATTTTATACTGAGGCAGTCTTGGCAAAGAAGCACCCTCCTTGACACTAATATGCACTGGCGGAATAACCATTTGCCCTACATCGGTGTCTGAAGTAGCCCACAAAGTACTAGGGCGTGAGGCTAGTGCAATGTCCTCTTTAACAATACAATATCTCTCAATCACAGGGTAGTTGTCATTCAAAATAACCCGTACTCCTTCCGGAGAGCATCGTATCGTAGCCCTGAAATATTTAAGCATATCAAGACCCGCAATATTGTCTGGTGTGTTTGGATAAAGCAAAAACGGACATGGAGCAGTAAACTTATCAACATGAAATGCAAGTGGTTGTGAAATTGGGCTAAGGGAAGGTGTTCCATCGAAACCTATTGATGTAATGGTTAAGCCAGACAGGGGAGCCCTTGAACCAATTGTTTAGACAAGGCGCTACGAGTAGCTCCTGTATCAACCAGAAACTGATCAGTAGAACCCAAAAAATGTGCTGTAACATAGGGACCCCTACGATCTACTGGAACTTCAACTGATTCCTTACCCCATCCTAGGCAAACCTATGCATAAGCAGAATGTTGAAAATCAGACGGCACATAGTCGGACATTTGATATTGGTTCCTTCTGTCAAAAGTATTAGACCCCTCCTATCCACGTGTATTAGCATCAAACCTAGCACGATCATTTGTGCTTCCTCTAGGCCCTGAATATCCTGAACGATTTCTCATTTGTCCCCGACCCCGTGAACGCTGCTGATCAAGCAGTACGGGACAGTCAGAAAGCCAATGTCCAAATGTCTTGCACTATGCACACTGATCAACAGGTAAATTCGAACGAGTATACGAAGGAAAAGACGAACCATAAGGTCCACGTCCAACTCTATCATTACCTCTAGAAGGTGGGCCATAAGCTTGAGTTAGAAAAAATAAGAGGAGATGCCTGGTTCACAGGACTGTGTGTGTAACGTGTCAGAACTGGAACCGTGAGTCCATCAGGTCACTGCTGGAGTAACACTGGGCTGAAAAAAAAAATTCCCATCAGCCCACCCTTATGATGGAATATCGTCATGTGGGATACATATCATAAATCCAGATCTCACCCAACGCACCTGGTGATGATGCGGAGATGGATTTTGAAAGTATTCTTCTAGACAACAGTGTTCTTCAGATAGTGCTAATGGAGTGCAGTGCCAGTGAAAAATAAAGTGAAGATGAAGTGAAGATAAAATTGGCTCTCGGGACAAAAATTAAGTTTAATGGGTATTGTCCTAAGGTCAAAAATTAAAACATCGCCTGATAGTTTGAAATAATAACTATCTGATGGCGCAGTGCAGTGAGGTCAACATGTTTCAGCTCAAATGGACAGAGTGTCCAAGCTTTCTTCAGGACCGGATGGTAATAGCGACTGCATTAGTGGAAATTTTGCTGATAATTATGCACAGATATAATGGATTGTTCCTACCAGATACTTTGAGCCCAAATGTATTCTGGCCGATATCCAATCATTCATTCTCTCCTAAAAGAAAAAAAGTGCACAACAGCAAGCAGTGAAATAGTGCATGATGGTATCTCGGTAAAAAGAACACAACACAACAACACAAACAGGGCGAAAGAGAAAGTCTCTACGCCACTCAGAAGACAGAGAGTTCTCCTGGTATTACCAATACACATTTAAGGGTAGAAACGTTAGTTGTAAAGTATAACTTACCCAGCATTCTGTGGGAAGTTACCTCACCTCACCCGGCACCCGCTCGGGGAGAAGGACGCCCCGCTCTGTTAGAGTGGAAATGTAGAAGAGAACCTCAGAGACTTTTCAGAGGTACATCGATACATTAATCAGTCATTCCCAATGATTTACTAACAAAAACCAGTTATCCTAAAAGAGACTCAAACCCAAGTAAACAATTGGCTGTGACTAAGCATAGAGGGCCAGTGGTTAAAACATGAACCTGATAAGCTCTCATCTACCAGTCAAAAAAAGAGAGAGTGTAAGCTATCTTATAGAGCAGATCAATTAATGTTAATGAAGGCTCTGTTAAGAAATAGCAAACTAGTAAAAAGGGCTTATATGTAAAGGAAGCGAGAAAGAAGAGAAGGATCCCTTTAGACAGAAAGAAAACGAGAGCTTCGTCATATCTGCATCCCACAGTATAAGATCTTACGCAGTCATGAAGGGCCCTACCTGTCCGTCGGTGCCTCTGGGCCAGCGTCCGAGAGGGAGTGGAGGTGACTACTCGCTGCTCGCGCGTCTCTTTTTATACTTGGTTAATTGTTTAATAGGGTGCACCTGGCTGAGTCCGAGTCTAACTGGTGCACCAAACGGCGCTGAATCGGAGTTAGAACACCTTTTTCTGTTATGCGCATGCGCTGGTAGTGTGCATGACAGCGCATGCGCCTCCCGATAATACTGCTTTGACCGCGCATGCGCGTCAAAACAGAATCACGGCGAGCGCCTGCGGCAGAGTGAAACCCGGAGCAAATGCAATAGACAGACCCTCGCGGTTATATTAGCGAGGCTGACTCTAGTATTAAACATTTGCCGTTTTGCCCTAAGCCTGAGTATTGTATGATTTATGTCAATAATCAAATGATTGAATAAAACATTACAAATAACATTAAAAATAACAATAGCAAAAGGCGACCAACACACGCATGTCAGGATGGAGTAGTAAAATTAATGAAATCACAAAGATGTACATTCTTGGTATATTTTGGAGCAGGCTGCAATACCCTACGTTGGAAATAGCTCTATATATCATATAGCTATAGGGTGTAGCATGGATGTTTTCAGCTATTCAGTTAGGGCCATGATATACATGACATAATATCAATGTATAAGACTGATTTTCAATCATTTATAGTGATGTCCACGGTATATCATCATTAAGACCCTTGGTATCACTTTTAAGATGGAAAATCCATTTCTGTTCTTTAATGAATAGGAATCTTGACACATCACTTATGTGGGGGGGGATGTACGGATGTTCTAAAACCACCCACTTCATGTCATCCGCTGTATGTTTGAAGGTTAGAAAATGATTGGTGAGTCTCGTGGATTGTTTGTGGCACCTAATAGTACTTTTATGTTCCCCAATTCTCAGTTTGATTTTACGGGTGGTGTATCCGATATATCTGAGGGAACAAGGACAGGTGATCATGTAAATTACTTTATCAGTATTACAGTTAGTGTGTTTTTTGAGGAGCCACGTCCTCCCTGTTCCAAGGTCAACTGTATTTGTTTTAGTCGTCTGTGGGCAAACACTACATGACCCGCACGGGTGATGGCCCGAAACTGGAGGGAGATCCCACAAGGTCATGGATCTCTCAGTGTTCTGTGTCCTAGGTCTCGTGTGGACCAGGGTGTCACGCAGGCTAGGTGCTCTCTTGAACGAGAACAAGGGTAAGGGAATGTTGGCCTCAGTGATGTTTAAAATCCCCCAATGTTTGCGTACAGACTTCTGGATTCTGTTGGACAATGTATTAAATGTACTGACAAATGTTAGTGTTAGTGGTGGTTTTGGTGGGCGTCTATCCACCAGTGCCTCGCGATTGTTATTTGATGCACGCTTCCAAGCCTTTTTAACAAGGTGTTTGCGATATTGGCGTTCCTACAATTGGGTGGAAAGGATGGTAGCATGTTTATTAAACAATTCCTTAGATGAACGATTCCTCCTGAGTCGGAGGAATTGACCAACAGGAAGGATTTCCATCAGGGAGCGAGGATGATGGCTATTAAATAGCAAAAGAGAATTCCTTGCCATTGGTTTGGTGAAAAGCTTGCTTTGTAGACCTCCAGCTTCTGGAAAAATTGACAGATCTAAAAAGGAAAGTCTCTCATGACTGTACTCGACTGTAAAGTTGAGATATTGATTTCGTTCATTCAGCCATTGATGGAAAGACTGTATCTCTAATTGGGAGCCTCGCCACACCACCAGGACATCATCTATATATCTCTTCCATAGCACCACTTGATGGAGAAATGGGTTGCTACGGTTGAGAATGTGATCCTGTTCAAATTGATGTACATAGAGGTTGGCGAGGCTCGGGGCAAAAACACTCCCCATAGATGTCCCGGAGATCTGGAGGAAAAACTGATCTTCAAATTTGAAGAAGTTTTTCTTCATGGCTATTTCGGCACAAGCTAGAATGAAGTTTACAGGGGTGATGCTGTCAAGATCCTCTAGCGACAAAAGATGTCTTATAGTATCAAGGGTGTCTTGTTGAGGTATACAGGTGTAGAGAGACTCAACGTCAAAGCTGACTAGTAGGTCAGTCTCTACATTAAACTCTACACTAGGTAACATTCTAAGGACATCAGCTGTGTCCTCTAAGTAAGTCGGCAGTTTTTTTGACGAGGGGTCTTAGAAAAAAATCTACAAAAGTAGATAGTGGTTCGAGGAGGGAACCAATCCCTGAGATGATTGGACGTCCTGGTGGTGGTCTAGTGGCTTTATGGATCTTAGGTAAGCAGTAGAACCCCGGAGTAACAGGGTTCTCTGTCACCAAAAACCTTGCCTCCTGCGGTGTGATCCACCCTTCAGTATTTCCCTCGTCTACCAGAGTTTTAATCTCAACGAGTAGTCGCAGAGTGGGATCTTCAGATAGGCGTCGATAAAATTGGTGGTTGTCCAGTTGTCTTAGGCATTCTTGTCGATATTGGACCGTGTCCAAGACTACCGTTGCTCCCCCTTTGTCCGCTGGTTTTATTATTATAGACGGATCTTTTGTTAGGCCAGTCAGAGCATTCCTTTCTAATTTGGAAAAGTTTTGGAATTTCTGAATATCAGCATCCTGTAATTCTGAAATATCATGTCTGACTGCCTGTTCAAAGTTAGTCACCTGTGATGGAACCTGGTGACTCAAGGGGGTAAAAGTGGACTTGGGACGCAACCCTGTGTTGGAGAGTTGGACTTCCCTATCTCCAGCAGAATCCATTTTGTCCTTGAAAAAGAAGTGTAGGCGCACCTTGCGAAAGAATTTTTCGAGTTCAGTTCTGATCTGAAATGGGTCTCCTCTGCTAGTAGGTACAAAGCCTAAACCTTTTTCCAAGACTGTCTGTTCGATTGGTGTCAAGGTGCGGGAGCTCAAGTTGACTGTTAGGTACCGGTCGCCTCTGTACTGTTGCTCTGTTGCGCCGCTCTCCTGCTCCGTGTGTTGGGGAACGATGGATCTGTGTCCCATTGGACAGTCTGTTGCCCTCTTCTTCTTCCCCGATTTTGTCCCCGACCACGTCCTAAAAAAGACTGGTCTGGAAAGAACTGAGTATGTTGTATATATGGGTTAATTTGTTGCGCAAACGGCGGTGGTGGTTGAAAACCCCACGGGCCTGGAGGCCACCAGGGTCCAGGGTTCTGGTAATTGCCTGGGTAACCATTGTACATGCCTCCTTTTTGTCGGCCACCTCTTTTGAACGGTCGCGGTTGTTGACCACCTCCCCGGGAGTATGCTCCAGCAGGGTTGGATGTATCTGAGTCACTGAAGTTGGAATCAGAGCCTGAGGTTGAGTAATTAGACCCATAGCGTCTCCCTTTGCTATTGAAACTAGGGGCTTCATAGCTATCGCTGGTGTGAGGATAGATTTTTACCAAAGAAAAGCGCGCAAGATCCTTTTTAAATTTGTCAATCTTACTTGCTAGTATGTTGTCTTTGTAGTCCTTATTAGTCTTGTTAGTCTCCTCCAAGTGTTTTTTAAACAAAGTGCTGCAGGTTGCCTTGATCTGGCCTTCTAGAACCTGGATCTCTATAAGGATAGCATCCGCTATCCTTTTCGCTGAACTGATGATAAGTATCAGCCAGTCTCGCGTGCAGCGCCACGCTATCAAAGACCAGTCACGCATGAAATCTTTGTCGGTCAGAAAAAGCCTAGGCGCATTGGTGACAATTAGGCCTGTTGAGGCACATTTACCCCTAAGATATTGTGCCATGATAGCTCCATGAGCTGAAGTACGTGTGTGTGATTTCTTCAAATTATGCAAAGTAAGCCAATCATCCTTAGCTGTGTTGGTAGTCTCAGGCAATGAGTCCAAGATACATGGATTCTCATCTAAAATTGAATTGAGTATTTCGTCATCAAAATCCAAACCTGCAAAGTCAGCCATAGTTCGCCAAGGGAGTCTCAATAAAAATCAACTGGGTGAGCAATAGGCAGGGATGTAACCCTGCGAAAAAATTATATTAGGGAAGGAAGACCCGCAACAAAAGTTGCACTAAATACTGGAGAAATAAAGTAAGGAGGGTCTAAGGGGGTTATTTAATGACCAAAACAACTCAAGCCCCTACAAATACTAGAAAAAACAAGAGGAGATGCCTGGTCCACAGGACTGTGTGTGTGTCGTGTCAGAACTGGAACCGTGAGTCCATCAGGTCACTGCTGGAGTAACACTGGGCTGAAAAAAAAAATTCCCATCAGCCCACCCTTATGATGGAATATCGTCATGTGGGATACATATCATAAATCCAGATCTCACCCAACGCACCTGGTGATGATGCGGAGATGGATTTTGAAAGTATTCTTCTAGACCACAGTGTTCTTCAGATAGTGCTAATGGAGTGCAGTGCCAGTGAAAAATAAAGTGAAGATGAAGTGAAGATAAAATTGGCTCTCGGGACAAAAATTAAGTTTAATGGGTATTGTCCTAAGGTCAAAAATTAAAACAACGCCTGATAGTTTGAAATAATAACTATCTGATGGCGCAGTGCAGTGAGGTCAACATGTTTCAGGTCAAATGGACAGTGTCCAAGCTTTCTTCAGGACCGGATGGTTATAGCGACTGCATTGGTGGAAATTTTGCTGATAAATATGCACAGATATAATGGATTGTTCCTACCAGATACTTTGAGCCCAAATGTATTCTGGCCGATATCCAATCATTCTTTCTCTCCTAAAAGAAAAAAAGTGCACAACAGCAAGCAGTGAAATAGTGCATGATGGTATCTCGGTAAAAAGAACACAACACAACAACACAAACAGGGCGAAAGAGAAAGTCTCTATGCCACTCAGAAGACAGAGAGTTCTCCTGGTATTACCAATACACATTTAAGGGTAGAAACGTTAGTTGTAAAGTATAACTTACCCAGCATTCTGTGGGAAGTTACCTCACCTCACCCGGCACCCGCTCGGGGAGAAGGAGGCCCCGCTCTGTTAGAGTGGAAATGTAAAAGAGAACCTCAGAGACTTTTCAGAGGTACATCGATACATTAATCAGTCATTCCCAATGATTTACTAACAAAAACCAGTTATCCTAAAAGAGACTCAAACCCAAGTAAACAATTGGCTGTGACTAAGCATAGAGGGCCAGTGTTTAAAACATGAACCTGATAAGCTCTCATCTACCAGTCAAAAAAAGAGAGAGTGTAAGCTATCTTATAGAGCAGGTCAATTAATGTTAATGAAGGCTCTGTTAAGAAATAGCAAACTAGTAAAAAGGGCTTATATGTAAAGGAAGCGAGAAAGAAGAGAAGGATCCCTTTAGACAGAAAGAAAACGAGAGCTTCGTCATATCTGCATCCCACAGCATAAGATCTTACGCAGTCATGAAGGGCCCTACCTGTCCGTCGGTGCCTCTGGGCCAGCGTCCGAGAGGGAGTGGAGGTGACTACTCGCTGCTCGCGCGTCTCTTTTTATACTTGGTTAATTGTTTAATAGGGTGCACCTGGCTGAGTCCGAGTCTAACTGGTGCACCAAATGGCGCCGAATCGGAGTTAGAACACCTTTTTCTGTTATGCGCATGCGCTGGTAGTGTGCATGACAGCGCATGCGCATCCCGATAATACTGCTTTGACCGCGCATGCGCGTCAAAACAGAATCACGGTGAGCGCCTGCGGCAGAGTGAAACCCGGAGCAAATGCAATAGACAGACCCTCGCGGTTATATTAGCGAGGCTGACTCTAGTATTAAACATTTGCAGTTTTGCCCTAAGCCTGAGTATTGTATGATTTATGTCAATAATCAAATGATTGAATACAACATTACAAATAACATTAAAAATAACAATAGCAAAAGGCGACCAACACAAGCATGTCAGGATGGAGTAGTAAAATAAATGAAATCACAAAGATGTACATTCTTGATATATTTTGGAGCAGGCTGCAAAACCCTACGTTGGAAATAGCTCTATATATCATATAGCTATAGGGTATAGCATGGATGTTTTCAGCTATTCAGTTAGGGCCATGATATACATGACATAATATCAATGTATAAGACTGATTTTCAATCATTTATAGTGATGTCCACGGTATATTGAGGGTCTTAATGATGATATACCGTGGACATCACTATAAATGATTGAAAATCAGTCTTATACATTGATATTATGTCATGTATATTATGGCCCTAACTGAATAGCTGAAAACATCCATGCTACACCCTATAGCTATATGATATATAGGGCTATTTCCAACGTAGGGTATTGCAGCCTGCTCCAAAATATACCAAGAATGTACATCTTTGTGATTTCATTTATTTTACTACTCCATCCTGACATGCTTGTGTTGGTCGCCTTTTGCTATTGTTATTTTTAATGTTATTTGTAATGTTGTATTCAATCATTTGATTATTGACATAAATCATACAATACTCAGGCTTAGGGCAAAACGGCAAATGTTTAATACTAGAGTCAGCCTCGCTAATATAACCGCGAGGGTCTGTCTATTGCATTTGCTCCGGGTTTCACTCTGCCGCAAGCGCTCGCCGTGATTCTCAAAAAAACACAATGTGAACAATCCAAACAGGACCCACTGCACACTTCTAATGAAAGTTAGAGCAAATCGGATGTCACATTGGACATTAAAGTTCGTTTTTATCAGAGGACATAAAAGTTCGTATTCAGCATTCAAAAAAAGGGACACCAATGTTCCGGCTCCTCTTTTATTCTTCAATAAGTGCCAGCCGACACGTGTTTCGTCGCCGGGAAACACCTTTTCCCGCGACTCATCAGGGCTGGGGAGGATACAAAATTACAGGATGGAGTACATGATGTTCAGAAGACAGCAATGATGCGTACTCATTTAATCATCCATGCGGTCGTGCCGTGTGGGTGAGAGATTATGGTCATGCAAATGGCAAGAGTGGCGGTTGCATGTTACACCCACCTACAAATCATTGTAAACGGATCCGAAAACTCGTGTATATGGAAGGTAGACGGACTGTGAATTTATAAGTGTTGAGTGAAAAACCAAAAGGTGGCTAATAGTGCATTCGCCAATGGACATGTGAAAACGGTGAGTGCAAGGTGCAGTGCACAAGCAAAATTTTATGGGATCAGTGCAATCTAAATAGAACACACCGACCGGGGGTCAAGGACCCATCTAAAATTTCAAAGGGTAGATGGTACGCATCCTACCTGTAGATGGTCTGTGTAGGACCAAAGGTCTGTAATGTCACAAAATGAAAGGAGACAGAGAACCATAAGATTGTATACGTGTGTACTGTGACTTATTAAATAATAAATGCACACTCAGTAGTAATTCAGGTTATGTACAAAACTCACCGCAGTGCCGGTGATAATTCCGTCCCGGCCCTGCTCGAGACCGGGTTCCTTTCAATAAAAAATGGATTCTTGGAGTGAGAAGTCAGATTTCCCAATGAGTAATAAAGTAGCTAGAATAAATGAAATGCAACCGTTTAGGGTTGGCAGAAAGTAGGTAATGGGTACAAAAACCAACAAAATCTCTGCGAAAGGATTTCACCAATAATACATTATTTGAAGTTCCATAAGGCTCACCTTTGTTTCGTGGTGACACTTGTTAAAGTGGGGATCCAGTCGTTGATTCCGTCTAGACTACTAGTCCACATGTGTTGGATGCACACACTAGTGGTATCCTTATGCGTAACACCCTAAAGGACGAAGAAAAAGTCCACGTGACGAAACGGAAGTGGACAGATAAAAGATAAGGGCGGGGGAGAGGGGGAGAAAGGAAATAATTGGTAATTAAACCTTTGCCCAGTAATTATACAAAATTAAAGATCTAAATGCCGATTCAAGCACATGGGCTGAAAGTTAGATCAACTTTTAGGAAGGTCGATTAAGGGAGACTATATTAAGACAGAACGACAAAACGCGATCCCCCAATGTAATCGATCCTATGCAGGACTGTGGATCCTAGACGGGTCTACCCGTCTCGCTGGGGGATCTCGAATACATGGTGACCGGGGAGTAACCTGTTGTGTGTAACACGGTTAACTTCTCCATTCCCGCCCTAGTGGAAGAACGGTAAATACAGAATTCTTACCCGAAGTGCGGGATGCGGCGCCGGCAGAGTTAGTATGCTCAATGGCAGTTCCGGGTCCAGTCACGTGATCTGACGACCCGGAAGCGTATTAAGTACTAAGGCGTGGAGCCACCCGGATATGAGTGACTAGAGCGTCAACTTGTCCTCGGTAAATCGAAGTTGGATGCAAAAAAGCGAACAGGTTTAAAATGGCTAGTATGTCCACTCGTAATGTGGATTATACTATCAAGTGGTTGTGACATCCTGCGCTAAATAGCCACCAGTAGAAAGGAGAAGCATGCAATAAGTAAAATAATAGAAAATTGAATATATAAAGCGCAGTGAATGTGCAAAACCCGGTGTTGCATACACTAATGTGGAGTGTCTGTCATGCAACATAACACAAAGGCTTGTTAACAATTTCATTAGATCACGTTTTGGTATACATAAACGGTAGACGTGCAAACTTATTTTTCTTTCTCAAGCAGTTTGACAAAATTAATGGAGCCATAAGAAGAAGATTCTGTCAGCGTTCGCAGTTGAGTAAAATCCTAAACTATGTACAATCATATATCTGGTTATAGTTTGACAGTAATTCATCAGTGGACAGATCCAAAATCCCATAAGGCAATTAAAAATCATATACAGCTGATAGTGACCGAGCCTCGGATAGCCTCTATTGCGGAGGAGTCCGAAACTCAGTGACCTCACGTACATTATATTGAGAGTTCATAAATTGCGTTGTGTGGGATCAAATCAGAATCACAGAACCTGTAAATAAGATGAAAGAACACAAGTTCATGTAGCAATGACAATACAAAGGACATTATATATAATAATTGCTGTTTGTCTTAGTTAATGGGATTAATCACCAAGGAAATATTGCATCTCTTGGTCGAAATTTAATCCCTGATCAACCGATCGAAGACGAAGAATCCAAGTGGCCTCCTGTCGTCTAAGTTTGAGTTCTCTGTTGCCCCCTCTAACCCCTGAAGGGACAGTGTCAATTCCAAAGAAGGACACTTGTTTGTCGACACTCTGGTCACAGCATGCGGCCGCATGCAAAGCCACTGGGTATCTGGGGTCCTGTTTGTGGATAGCCCTAATGTGTTCCGCTATCCTCTCTTTCAGTGGGCGGATGGTGCTGCCTACATACATCTTCTTGCAGACACACTCAATAATGTAGACTACAAAACGTGTAGTGCAATTAATGTTGTCTTTGATGGTGTATCTATTACCTCTCGTGTCATAGAATTCTTTCGTTTTGTGCTTAGCCCAACGGCACATGGAGCAAAAGCCACATTTGAAAAAACCTGAATTCCTGGTTGTGAGCCAGTTAGATGTGGTTGGCCTGGGAGTAGTAGGACTAAGTCTGGTTCTCAGAGTCCTCCCTCTTCTGTATGTAATTTGTGGATTCTCTCCTATGTACTCTTGGATACTCTTGTCGCCTCTTAGAATTTTCCAATGTTTGGTGAAGCTCTTGCGCAGCAGTCTGTTATGGCTATTAAATTCAGTAATTAATCGAATTCTATTAGGGCTCGTTTCAGTGACTATATGCTTCTTCTTGAGTGTCTCTGCTCTGGTGATTTTCTTAACACGGGTGGTGGCCCTGTCAATGAGTTCATCAGAATAACCTCTTTTTCTGAAACGTGTTTGCATTTCTCTCAAATTCTGTTCAAATTCTATATCATTGCTACAATTCCTTCGTGCTCTCAAAAATTCCCCATATGGGATGGTACTAATTTGGTGAGGAGGATGGGCACTCTGTGCATGTAAGATCGCGTTACAGGCAGTGCTTTTTCTGTACAGTCTGCTGTTAATCATGTTATCGGCAATATAAATTTCTAGGTCAAGGAATTCAACTTTTGACGTACTGGAACTAATGGTGAAACTCATATCCCAAGTGTTATTGTTCAAATGTTTGTGGAAATCCATTAGAAGCTGTTGTGAGCCAGACCAGATTAAGAAACAATCGTCTATGTACCTCCCCCAGAAAACTATGGAATCAACAAAAGTCGCACCCTTGATGCCCCAGATGAGGTCTTTCTCGAGGGCGCCCATGAATAGATTCGCAAAGGAGGGCGAGAATTTAGAGCCCATGGCTACGCCTTTAATCTGTTTGTACCATGAATTGTTAAACATAAATACATTGTTTTTCAGGATGAGTTCCATCATAGTTGCCAGCATATTGGTATGCTGCCACATAGTGGCAGGTCTGTTGTGCAGTGCCTTAGTAACTGTTTCTAAACCAAGTTCTGGTTGGATGCTGGTGTAAAGTGCCACCACATCCAATGTTGCAAGAATGTTGCCTGGTTGCCACTGTAGATCGGAGAGTAGGCTTAGAATATGTTTGGTGTCTTGAATATAAGACGGAAGGTTGCGTACAAGGGGTCCCAAAAATAGATCAACATACTCTGCTAGTTTCTCAGTAGGTCCCCCTATACCAGATACGATGGGCCTCCCAGGAGGGAAAGGCAGATCTTTGTGTATTTTCGGTAAAGTGTATAAATAGGGGAAAGTAGGTTTAAAGACTTTTAGATAAAGAAATTCGTCTTCATTAAGTAGCCCCTCCTCTTTCCATTGGAGAAGGTGTCTATTAATTACCGTTGTGAGGGAAGCCATAGGGTTATGATCAAGTAGTTCATAGCATGTGTTGTCATTAAGTTGCCCAAGTATCTCATCTTGATAATCTTTATTGTCCATTACCACAATGTTCCCCCCTTTGTCCGCCTCTCTGATGACGATGTCGCCGTGATTCTGTTTTGACGCGCATGCGCGGTCAAAGCAGTATTATCGGGATGCGCATGCGCTGTCATGCACACTACCAGCGCATACGCATAACAGAAAAAGTTGTTCTAACTCCGATTCGGCGCCGTTTGGTGCACCAGTTAGACTCGGACTCAGCCAGGTGCACCCTATTAAACAATTAACCAAGTATAAAAAGAGACGCGCGAGCAGCGAGTAGTCACCTCCACTCCCTCTCGGACGCTGGCCCAGTGGCACCGACGGACAGGTAGGGCCCTTCATGACTGCGTAAGATCTTATGCTGTGGGATGCAGATATGACGAAGCTCTCGTTTTCTTTCTGTCTAAAGGGATCCTTCTCTTCTTTCTCGCTTCCTTTACATATAAGCCCTTTTTACTAGTTTGCTATTTCTTAACAGAGCCTTCATTAACATTAATTGACCTGCTCTATAAGATAGCTTACACTCTCTCTTTTTTTGACTGGTAGATGAGAGCTTATCAGGTTCATGTTTTAACCACTGGCCCTCTATGCTTAGTCACAGCCAATTGTTTACTTGGGTTTGAGTCTCTTTTAGGATAACTGGTTTTTGTTAGTAAATCATTGGGAATGACTGATTAATGTATCGATGTACCTCTGAAAAGTCTCTGAGGTTCTCTTTTACATTTCCACTCTAACAGAGCGGGGCCTCCTTCTCCCCGAGCGGGTGCCGGGTGAGGTAACTTCCCACAGAATGCTGGGTAAGTTATACTTTACAACTAACGTTTCTACCCTTAAATGTGTATTGGTAATACCAGGAGAACTCTCTGTCTTCTGAGTGGCATAGAGACTTTCTCTTTCGCCCTGTTTGTGTTGTTGTGTTGTGTTCTTTTTACCGAGATACCATCATGCACTATTTCACTGCTTGCTGTTGTGCACTTTTTTTCTTTTAGCAGAGAATGAATGATTGGATATCGGCCAGAATACATTTGGGCTCAAAGTATCTGGTAGGAACAATCCATTATATCTGTGCATAATTATCAGCAAAATTTCCACTAATGCAGTCGCTATTACCATCAGGTCCTAAAGAAAGCTTGGACACTCTGTCCATTTGAGCTGAAACATGTTGACCTCACTGCACTGCGCCATCAGATAGTTATTATTTCAAACTATCAGGCGTTGTTTTAATTTTTGACCTTAGGACAATACCCATTAAACTTAATTTTTGTCCCGAGAGCCAATTTTATCTTCACTTCATCTTCACTTTATTTTTCACTGGCACTGCACTCCATTAGCACTATCTGAAGAACACTGTGGTCTAGAAGAATACTTTCAAAATCCATCTCCGCATCATCACCAGGTGCGTTGGGTGAGATCTGGATTCATGATATGTATCCCCCATGACGATATTCCATCATAAGGGTGGGCTGATGGGAATTTTTTTTTTCAGCCCAGTGTTACTCCAGCAGTGACCTGATGGACTCACGGTTCCAGTTCTGACACGACACACACACAGTCCTGTGGACCAGGCATCTCCTCTTGTTTTTTCTAGTATTTGTAGGGGCTTGAGTTGTTTTGGTCGTTAAATAACCCCCTTAGACCCTCCTTACTTTATTTCTCCATAAGCTTGAGTTAACATAACCTTTGTTTTAACTCTGTAGACTGTTTATCCTCATTACTTTTAGCTTCTAATTCTTGTCGCTCATAATACTGAGCTATGGTTAAGAGAAACCGGAGAAGAGGTAATCCATGAACTCTCACTGGCCTTTAGGCGACTAGCTATTCCTGGCAAAAGGTTTGCGACATATTTATCGACAAACAGATGCCTACCCGTGTCATCTGTTAATGACTGGCCACTAAAATCGTGGAATGCCTCTTCAAAGCGTGTAAAGAAATCTGAAACCGATTCATCTGCCTTTTGCTTACACGACGCTTATACAGTCCAATCTATCTTTTTAGGGGGAATAATCGTCTTTAACTTAACTAATATAGCTTTCGGAAGGTCTCAAATTAACTGACACGGTTTCTGTGCAGGTCCTCTATCTTCATCTAACTGCTCTAAATCTTTCCATAATGTTCCAAATGTCGCACGGTCATCTACTTTACGCACAGTTCTACACATATCAGGTGGTAATATTAATCCAAAAAACAAATCAATATCAAGCAAAGTCCATGTTCGGCGCTTGTAGCGCGGTCCTGTGCGCTTTTATTTGCGTATTTTTAAAGGGTAAGCTTTGGAATGTGCTTATGATTAGCGGGGCTTGTTAGGACACACTCGCATTTAATTTTTGGAAGTTGCACCGCTGTTTGGCGGCTCGTTAGTTGGGGGTTAGGCGCCATCTTGGGAGGGGAAGTGCCGGAAAGGGACGCCATCTTTGTTGGCGGTATAGCTCTTGCTCTTGCAAAGCCATAGCACGATTGGGTGCTACTTAAACGTTCCCCGATGTCGCGCAGCGGTAACGCGCAGCGGGCGTGCCATAGGCACGCCGGAGGCTCGCCAGAGGCGAGCCCATCTTTGCCCATCAGTGACCATCCGGGGCTCGGGGCCAGAACCCCTGGTCCAATCTTGTCTTACTCCAGAGGTGAGCTAATGGAGCTTAATTGTGGTAAATCTCAACCTGATCAGGGCTGTATGCATGTGATGGTTCGGGAGGGCTTGTTGAGTTCTCCTAGGAGTACCACAGCGCGGTTGCGCCACGCCAATGCTCATGTTTTAAAGTTCGGTCTTCTGAACACGCGTTCTCTGCAGGGACATAAGCTGGAGGTCTTCTCATTATTGGAAGACGGGGAGCTGGATGCCCTTGCACTTACGGAAACGTGGTTGGAGGATTGTTCAGTGCCGGATTTAGTGGCGGCCCTACCAGACAATTTTTTGGCACTCTACTTTAATAGGGAGGGAGCCAAAAAAGGAGGGGGAGTAGCTCTTCTCTATCAAGCACGTCTCCGCGCTGAAAGATTCTTATCAGAAACCTTGGGGGGCGCAGAGATCCTAGGAGTCAAACTCAGACAGGGGGCGGCGTGTGTGGTGTTCTTGGTGGTATACCGCCCGCCTGGGGCTTTGCCGGACTTCCCTGTGCTGTTTACTAGACTGCTTCAGGATTTGCGGTCGAGATACGATAAAATGATTGTCGTCGGAGACTTTGATTACCATTGGGAGAAATCCCCTAAAGAAGGTCAAGCACTACTAATTGAGGAGGCAATTTCCTCCCTGGACTTTACTCAGCAGGTGAATGGACCGACTCATGAGAAGGGACATATGCTTGACCTAATCTGGACTACTATGCCAGTCCAGGATGTTACAGAGATCTTGCCATGCGTTTGGTCTGATCATTCCTTAATAAGATGTAAAATCCTTCTGAACGGCCACTCGCCCAAGTTGGGGGAAGGTTGGAAAATGGCCCGGAAATGGAGAAATCTTGATGGAGAGAGAATGAGGTCTTTCTTACAACAGTCTCCGCCGATAAAGGAGCGGGACGCCAACGTCGATGCCCTTTGCGGACATCTCCACCACAAATTGGGGAGAGCCATTGAGTTGGTGGCACCCCTTCGTAGGGTGAAGAAGGTGGATAGGGGAGCTGGGGCCCCTTGGTATAACAACTCCCTACGTGACATGAAACGTGGGGTGAGGAGGAAAGAACGTGCATGGCGGAAGGAGTATGACGCCACTGCCAAGAAAGACTATATGTCTTCCCTGGCGACTTACAAATCAGCCATCCAAACCAGAAAGGCGGTTTTTTTCGAGGAGAGAATAGTTGCAGCTAGGAATCCACAGAAGGAAATCTTTCGGGTTTTGTCAGAACTCAGGACAAACAAAGAGCAAAGCACTGAGTTCACCCAGCAGGATTGTCAGAGGTTCCAGGACTTCTTTGTGAGCAAGATCTCCGACATTCTGGGAGAAATCGCGGCAACTATACCCCTCGATTGTCCTAGCCCACCTGACTACACTGTTCCGCCGGTTCTCACTCCGTTAGCCGAGTTCCCTTCAATTGTAAAGCAGGAACTGATCAAGATTACGGACCGAGTAAAATCCGGTTCATTGGTGGATCCATGCCCGTCTGAAGTATTCAAGCTAGCACTACCGGGCATCGAGGAAGAAGTCTTGCACTTACTGAATACCTCTCTTTACACAGGACAGGTACCTCTAGCATTTAAAGAGGCTCGACTGATCCCTTTATTAAAAAAACCTGGTTCGGACACAAAGTGTCTAAAGAACTTTCGCCCCATCTCCCAGTTGCCTTTTCTGGCTAAGGTAATTGAGCAGCATGTGTTGGTATCGCTCTCAAAACATCTGGAGAGTAACAACCTGCTGGAGGCCAATCAGGCAGGGTTCCGTGCTAACCATAGCACGGAACTTGTCATGATATCAATTCTGGATGAATTGAGGAGCCGGGCAGATACAAAAACACCTAGCGCCCTGGTACTATTAGATCTCTCCGCGGCCTTTGACACCGTGTGTCATGAACAACTTTTGTCGCGGTTGAGGTCTCTTGGTATCAGGGGTACAGCTCTGGCATGGCTTGCATCATTTCTGCAGGGTAGGACACAAAGAGTACAACTGGGGGACCTGCTTTCCACCTCTGCGCCTATTACTTGCGGGGTCCCACAGGGCTCTGCTTTGTCACCCCTACTCTTCAACATCTATTTGCAGCCATTGATTGCACTCCTGAACAGGATGGACTGCCTAGTATATAACTACGCTGATGACACCCAGATTATCATCCGGCTGGAGGAAGGTCCAGGAGCGTCTACCAGGCTACAGGACATACTTAAAGCCACGGTTAATTGGATGTCAAAAAACTCCCTAAAAATTAACCCGGACAAGACGGAAGTGTTGCCCATTTCCATCACGGGCAACCCCTGGAACGAGAAATTCTGGCCTGTAGAGCTGGGTGTACCACCGAAACCAGCGGTTGCAGTTAAAAGTCTGGGTCTGTACATGGATGGAAAACTTTCCATGGAAAAACAGGTCACGACTGTAGTAGGTACCTGCATTGGCTTAATGCGGCAATTGAGAAAAATATCGGCACTGCTATCGTTTTCCACCCTGAAACATGTGGTTTCAGCTATAATCTTGGCTAGGCTGGATTATGGAAACTCTCTGTACATAGGGCTACCACAGCGGCTGCTGGATAAGCTACAGGGGGTCATGAACGACGCAGCCAGGCTGATTTACAAGAAACCCAGGATGACCCACTCGTCCCCTCTGATGCAGGAGCTTCATTGGCTCCCAATTCGGCAGAGAGTAGCATTCAAAGGACTGTGTATAGTGCATAAGGCGCTGTACGGGAATGCACCAAAATACTTGAAGTCCCGAATATCCCTCTATACGCCGAGTAGGACTTTACGTTCATCAGATGCTACTCTCCTATCCCAACCCCGGTTTAAATTGGCTACGGTGGGGGGACGTGCTTTTTCTAAAACACTCCCAGCTCTGTGGAACAAACTGCCCCCTGATCTAAGGAAGGAACGCAATTTGTTAACCTTCAGAAAAAAGCTAAAAACTGTTTTGTTTAAACAAGCATGGGGCAGCCACTAGGTGCACTGCCAAGATCAAGTAATATGCTGAGCCCCACTAGGTAACTTGGACAATCAGCGCTTAGAGACCCCGGTGGTTATAACGCGCTATACAAATTAAATAAATAAATAAATAAAATAAGTCATAGTACAAGAACTAATTGCACCCTCAACTTCCTCATAAAAGGCTGCTGGATTCTTTCGCGGATCAGGCAATGGATTTTTCAGGGCCATAACATCTGCTCTATTCAAAGGAGTGTAAACCCAATTTTATATAAAATAACCTTTTGCATCTACAGAAGTCTCATCATCCTTTGTACCCGCTCCTTTCGAAGGAACATATAAAGGCGCGGCTTCCCGCATGGGTTTCACATAAATTACAACATTCATATCTGTTTCAGGAGTAGAAGTTCATGCCATGCTGATCTGAGATGTTGGTGCAACTGCGTCTCCTGCCTTTTTCTCCTCTCGCAAATGGGCTGCTTCAACACGCAGTTTAACCAAGCGTCTGATCGTGTCAGCCACCTGGGAGAAGACAAAAAGACCGTCACGTAATTGTTTACAATCACCTGCTACATCATTAGGCTCTATTTCTACCAAATGTTTCCTAAATCGTTCAATAACCTCTGCGGCAAATGTATCGGTAAAATATATTTGGTCCCTTTTCTGCCAACCTTTTATACTATCTAAAAGTTCAGAAGCAGTGGCAGTACTACGAACAGATTTACACGCAGCAGATCTAATGTCAGATGCACGCCCAGCAGATAACATTGAACGAGTTTCTCGAGCTTTGTCCTGGTCTGTAAGAGAGTCCTCATCTGACTCATAAGGAGCAGTAGGAAGAGTATATGGAGGTGGACAACGATCTAATAAGAGAGAATCATCTTGGGGTTTATTAAGAATAGGATAAAGAGGTCTACGAACAGCGTATTGGCCATTTACCTGTAAATGACGCTTCCTATCTTCCCTCTCTTTAATTTCTTTCATTTCCCTATTTTTCATTTTCAATGCTTTCACATGGATGTTCTTTCGCTGTTCTTTTTCAATCAAGGGTTGCTCACGCTTCAGTTGTTCACGCACTTCTTTCTCCCACATTCAAACACAGTCAAACATATCTTGCCTAGCCTTTCGCTTAAACATCCATTGCTTCACCTACTGAATGTTTCGTAAATCAAATGACCCATGCATAGGCCAACGCAACTCAGGATCTTTACGAGTGTATTTGTTCCATACTGTGCTGTACATTATGGAAGAAATACCATACTTAACATACATGTCCCTATTAGGCGTCCCCTCCGGGGGGGCTGGTTGTGCTTCGTCGAGTCTCAAATTGGTACCACTACAAAAGCAACACATCCTACGAAGTGTGCTGGAAACAGGCATGCCAAAAATAGTGCAAAATATGCAGGATTATAATCAAAAGTAGCGCTTACGGTATTCTTTGTACGTTGCGCTGTTCAAACAAATAAAAATAGAGAAAAATCTCCTCATTACCTGCCTATATGTATTGCAACACATATAAATATTTATCAAACGAGATTTAATATTGGCCAATCTTTCAAACAAAGCCGCAGTAAGTGTTACTAAACTACCTTACCAATCAAAGGCATCAAAACCAACAGCAAGTGCTGCAGAACGGCTCTTACCAATCAAATGGTGTCCAGGTTCCAACTGCCAAGTTCTCAAATCGACCAAATGGTCACTGCACGGCGAATCAACAGAAGAAATCTCAGTCAAGGATCGGCGCCACCTGGATGGTCAGATCAGAATGAAAGGAAAACGCAGTGGGTGCCAAGACTCGGGTCTCCTCAGGCAGCGATCGCGTCCAAAGTGCGATTCCAATCCTTCGTCGCGACCAGTCCTTCGGGCATCCGAGTCGCTGATGAGCCCTGCGTTGGAAGCGCCAATTTGTAGTAGTGAGCCTCAGCAAGGCCTACCAGTGCTAGGGGTTCTCCCTTCTCTGCACAGAGTCCTCAGACCAATAGAAAGAAGTTGGCACAGAAACTGGAATAGAAAAGATAAAGTTTATCAAACCTCATGAGGTGGAACTACATTCACACAACACTAGGGTGACCAGAATTTTAAAGCCAAAAACCGGGACATTTCACAAAAATAGAAGAAGGACTACCATTATACTTCAAGCGATGAGAGTGCGCCTCAGCAGAGAATATCAGAACAGGCAGTAAGAACATACATAAAATGCAATTTTTAAGCCCAGTAGTTTGCCTGTTAATTAAATTGCTTTCTTGAAACGACTGCTAACTACCCCTGCATTGTAAAACATACAAAACACCTCCCACGGTTTTCTGTCGACCTTCTCCAAAAACGGGGACATGAGCTAAATATCTTGACATTTGTTTGGACAGCTGGTTAAAAACAGGGACCGTCCTGGCAAAACGGGGACGCTTGGTCACCCTACACAACACCCTTTGGCAATGTATGAAGTAGCACACTGATTGGAAGGAGCTTGGTCCTTTTATACCCACACAGCGGCTTAAATGAAGGCGGTACAAAGTACAGAATGCTGGTTTCAAATACATATAAGGTCATACAGAGAGTGTGCTAGCAACAAGTGGGAGAGGCTGACAGCTAATTCTGGTGGATACATCCTGACAGTTACAAGTTGGGGACAGCTGTAAGCTCAACTGAGCATGTGCGAAGCAAAAGAGGCTAAATATATCTCGTCTCTAGGCAGATTTCAAGAGCAGTTGACAGGAAGGTAGGACAGAGCACATGGCGAGCACATGGCAAACAAAATGGCTGACAGAAATACAAAATGGATTCCGAAAAATGGACAAGATAGTCTCTGCTAATGCTTAACTTAATCTCTGCTAAATTACAACAACGTCATGAGCAGTGCATTGTGGGGGCGCGAGTTATAGTTAGCTGAACTAACTATAACGGTGGAATTTTTATGGTTTTGTAAGAGTGAAATGTCCAGCTAACTATAACGTACCTGAAACCTAAGGTTTTTTCGGTGAATTTCAAAGGTTTTATAAATGCTAATTTCTAACTATAATGACCCTGTGCCTACTTTTTGTAGTGTTATAAGTTATAATTTAAGAATGTTTAAAACTCAATTAGCCGAAATTAAAATATAAGTGTGGAAAAAGTGTGACGCAGCAGCTATGATACCGGACTTCGAACAACAGCGTTTACAGTTGGATTCCCGGCTCCAGCGGCACGTTAGCCCACTACTATGTCACTTTTGGCAACACCTTGATTAATCTTCCCGATGCCCCTGAGCGCCGGCACACCTTTCCGGGGGTAGATGTATGCTTTACAAATGCTGGCTTTTTTTAAATTTAAAACCATAGTGATGGGAAATATTGGCACGTATCTTTTTTTCTTCTATTCTGAATGATTTTTTGTGTATGTCTTATATTTAGAATTACGGCAATTAATAGATGTTTTTAGTCATGAGAATGGAAATGACACGGTTTGCCGGGTAACAGGTTTTTTAAGATCTCCAACGTATGTACATATTAAGGACCTTTTACGTGTTAGGATCAAAATTATACATTTTGTAACTTTTCCCAACATGTGCACAAGTTAAACAGTTAAAACGTGAGCACATGTGAACTTTAAAACTTGACATCTAAATGGGCGGAAACGCATCTTCCTTCCATAGACTACTCAATAACCAAAAAGTATATAAACCACACCTGTTGTTTGATTAGTTTCGTTTTTGCGAGTTATTTACGTGTGTCCATTCTGTGATGCAGGTTCCCTTTTCGAGTGTCAGATTCTTGTTTTGCAGCAACAAAACATATTCCAGAGTTATAAGTTGTTTGATGATGGCATAATAGATATTTATAATACTTAGCTATTTGTCAATATTTAAGCATTTGTATTTAGAAAAAAGAGTTATTGGTTGTTTTTATTTATTTTATTTATTTTATTTTATTTTATTTTGATAGTTTTATATAGCGCGAACAAGATCTTTGCAGATATCAGAGCGCTTTACATGCATGGAATACCAACAAGAGAGTAAATAACATGTCATTGGGTATATCGAAATTATAGGTAGTAAGTGATATGGGTAGGTACGTGAGGTAGCATAATAATATCATAGCACAAGTAAATCAGTACTGCAAGTAGAAAGTCAGGTATGTGAATCAATAATACAGGTAAAACAGAAAGTCGTAGGGATCGAGCAATAAAATACAGTAAAAACAAATAGTCGTAGGAATTGAGCAGAATAATACAGATCGGTGCAGTGACTTTACAGATCCCCGTTAATAGGTCAAGTGTATTTGGCCATGAGAATAGCTTTTACTTCTTTCTTAAAAAGTGTGACGGAGGAGATGAGCCTGGTTTCAGGCGGGAGTGAGTTCCAGATCCTGGGTGCCATGCCTGAGAAAGAGCGTTTATAAGTTTTTTCCTTCCGGAATCTTCGAGGTTTTAGCAGAAGATTGTTTGTGCCTCTAGTGTATCTAGATCCGCCAGAAATTGACAGCTTCTGCGTGAGGTATCCGGGAGAGCTCAGGTGTACAGCCTTGTGTGTCATGCAGGCGATTTTCAGATGCATTCTGGCTTCAAAAGGCAGCCAGTTCAAGGATTTCAGGTCAGGGGAGATATGCGAGTGTTTTTTTGACCCAGTGATGAGTCTCGCTGCAGCATTTAGAGAGGCTCTTAGGGGTGCAGTAGTGGTTAGCGGGAGGCCACAGGGGGCGATGCTGCCGTATTCAATTTGCGGGATTACTAGTGCTTGTACTGCAGTTTGGAAGTCTTTGGCTGGTAGGAAGGGTTTAAGTTTCCTCAGGGTATTGATTTGGAAGTTCGCTCCCTTAGTAGCCTTGCTGATATGATGCTGCATGTTGAGATTGGAATCGAGAGTTATGCCTAGGGATTTTGCTGAGTCCACGATGGTGGGTAGGACATTGAGTGCAGTTAGCTGTTTAAGCCATGTTTGTGTGGAAGAGATCTTCGCGGGAGGTGAGATCAGAAGGGAATCTGTTTTCAGAGCATTGAGTTTGAGATGATTATTGGCCAGCCAGGATTGGGTGCTTCTGATCGTTGAGTTCAGGAGTAAAATGTCATTGGGGGATTGTAGTTTGAGATATAATTGGGTGTCATCTGCGTACATGTGAAAAAGTACATTGGATGCTTGAAGCAGGGTGGTGAGAGGTTCCATAACTAGGTTGAACAACGTTGGTGATAGGGAGGATCCTTGGGGGACACCTAACGAAACAGGTATTGGCGAGGACATCAGGTTGTTACTCTTGAATTTCTGCGACCTGTTGTGTAAGAAGGAAGTGAACCACTTGAGAACCTTCCCAGATAGACCCATTCTTGTGTTCAAAAGTTCAAGTAAATTCTCATGTTTAACAGTGTCGAATGCTGAGGAGAGATCAAGAAGGATGAGGAGGCAGGTTTCATTTTGATCTAGCATTTGTAGGGCGTCGTCAATTATGTGAGTCATAGCAGTTTCAGTACTGTGTCCTGCTCGGAAGCCTGATTGATGAGCGTTGAGGAGATCAAAGTGATCAATGTGTTTAGTCAGCTGTAGTTGTGCGCATTTTTCCAATAGTTTGGCGAGAGTGGGAATATTGGTAATGGGACGGTAGTTGTTTAGGTCGGATGGGTCGGCAGTAGGTTTCTTTAGTAAAGGTGTGACTTGTCCAACTTTGAGGGAGTCAGGGATGGATCCTTGTTGGAGCGAGCTGTTGATAATTTTAGTCCACAGTGAAAGGAGTCATGGGGTGAAATCCTTGACAGCGTTGGCAGGGAGGGGATCCGTGAGGTGATTGGAGGGTTTCAAGGTGCTGAGCAGTTTGCCTATTTCTTCTTCTGAGTAGGTGTCGAAGGATGACCATGTAGCATTGTTTTTTAGTTCGGTGGGTGTTATGTAGTTGGGCGTGGTGTAGCGGCTTGCTTCAAAGCGGAGATCACTCTTTATGTTGTCAGTTTTTTGGGTAAAGAAAGCGGCGAAGTCTTCACAGGAGGGTGCTTTGCCCAAAGTACTGAGAGGTTGGGGTTGTTCCTTGGCTTGTGTTCTGATTAGCTCAAACAGTCTTCTTGGACGGTTTTTTGCGTGGTCGAGCTGGAGGCTGAAGAAGTTTGCTTTTGAGCGCTTTATTTTCCTGAAGTAGGCGTTTCTCTTTTTCTTCAGGGTTTTCAGGTGCAGTGCAGAGGGAGCTGTTCTCCAGGTGCGCTCTGCCATTCGCATGGCTCGTCTATCTTCATTGAGACTCCCATCGTACCATTGATTGGAGATTTTAGCGGAGACTCTTTTTAGCTGCATGGGAGCAGCCTCATTAATTATCGAAGTCATGGCATCGAGATAGTGGTCAGTCAAAGATTGGACATCTGTGGCGCCCGTAGGAGGGAGCAGGAGGTTGCGGCTGTTCGGGGGAAGGGAGTGTGGGTTGAGTTTTTTCAGGTCTCTTTTCCATATTTTGGGTCTGGAGGGTTGAGTCGAGTTGAGTTTGACTTTTTCATTGATGAAGAATGTGACGATATGATGGTCTGACCAGTCACAAGGTTGGATAGACTCAAGCTGAATAGCGTCCTCTTTGGCGATGATAAGGTCGAGGATAGAACCTTTCTCATGGGTCGGGCTGTTGCAAAATTGTGTGAGGTCCAGAGCGTTGAGGAAATTTTTAAGACTATTTACCACCGCATCATTGTGATCATTCCAGTAGAGGTTGAAGTCACCAAGGTATATTTGGGTGAGCTGTCGTCCGGCATTAGTTGAAATCAAGTCCATGATTTGTTGGGCGAAGGTGAGGTTGTCTCTGGGTGGGTGGTAAATGCCGTGAAGAGAGCATATCGGTTTGCCCTCGCTGATAATATCGAGGCAGATGTATTTGCAGGAAGTTGAGGAGGGTAGGGAAGGTGCAGAGACTTTCAGAACAGAAAGGTTGTTCCTGTATATGCATGCAATTCCACCACCTATCTTGCCAGACCTGTCAAGCCTAATGATGTGGTAGTTGGGGGGAACCAGAATGTCCATTATGGGTGTAGAAGATTCGGTTAGCCAGGTTTCAGTCAAGATGATTAGGTCAAGGTCCAATGATAGGATGAGATCGGCAATGGCGGAGGAGTGTCTAGAGGCCGATCTGCAGTTGAGGAGAGCGCATTTGAGACGGGGTGTGTCAGGTGAGGGAGAGGGTACTAGCGAGAGGGGGACCTTTCTAAGGTTATTCGGGACGGACATTCTGTTGTTTAGTGTGGAGGGTCTACGGGGATTTGCGTGTATCGTGGGAATGGGGAGGTGCGTGTCGGTTGTGTGGTTTAGGGGAGCTGGGTCGTAGGTGCGGAGAAGGGTGAGAGTGTCGAGCTCCGAAAGAGGGTTGCATGTGCGACGGGGCGGTTGTTGCGATTGTGGGCAGGGATCGCGGTCAAATGTGGGCGGCGGGTGCGGTTGTTGCAATTGTGGGCATGGATCACGGTCTTGTGTGAGGGGTGTGGCTTTGGAGCGTCATCAGGACGGGTGCGGAGCCAGTTTAGAGGGGGAGTGGTGGTGAGTGCTGTGTGTCTGGGGGGTGTGTTGAGTACCTCTTTGATGGTGTGAATGTCTTTTTTGATGGTGTGAATGTCTTCTTTCAACTGGAGGAGGTAGGACATAATCTTGTCCAGCGTGGGATGGGTGTTAGTGCTAGGGGAGGAAGTCATGGGTGAGTGGCTGACCTGGGGATTAGCGTGCCGGTGAGGGGGTGGGTTGGTGCTCATGCATGGCTCCGTGGTGCCGGCGTATGAGATAGTGTTAGGGAGGAGAGAGGGTATGGGGGCGATGGGGGTGGATGAAGTACGGAGGAGGTTGGTGTCGTAGAGGAGGGCATTGGTGGCAGGCAGAGAGAACAGGGTGGAGGTGGTGTGTATGTTGGTGGTGATGGGGGAGCCTGAGGGGTAGTGAGGGCTGAGAGTGGGAGGGGAAATGGTGTTGGAGATGGTCCTGTCGCGGGGAGGGGGAGTTACAATAATAGATGTGGTGTGTTCTGTGTCGTTAATTAGCGGGTGGTAGTGGGGGCTGTGAGTGGGGGGAGCGGGATTGTGGGTGCGTGCTGTGGTGTCAGGGGAGAGATGAGTGGGAGTGGTATGTGTGGGGGTCCAAGTGTTGGTGTTAGGGGGGCGGCTAGTGTGTGAGGGGGAGAGATTTGTGACTGTGATTGAGGATTGTGGGGTGGTAACAGCAGGTGGGTGATTGGATAGGGTGCTGGGGGTAGAGGTGAGGTGCGTGTCGTTCTGATGCTACGCTAGGTTAGACGGGTTGTGGGTGGGGGCTGTGATGTCAGGTGTGATAGTGCTGGATGAGATATGGGTGGAGGTCCGGGGATTGGAAAGGTGTTCTTTGAACTTGGGGAACAGGTTGTCTAGTAGTTCCAAGTTCTTGTCTGTGGATTGAATTAGGACAATCCCGTTATTGTAAATAGTAATGGTGGTTCTGCCAGGGAAGAGTTGGGATGGTGTGATGGAGAGAGTTAGGCCATGAGCCGTTTTCCTGGTGGTGGAGACGGTGAGAAGGGTGAGGAACGCTTTTCTCCATTGAGCTCTACGTGAGGTGTGGAAGATGATATCAATGTTCAGGGATCCATTGACCGGTGAGAAGTAGGTGTCGGCAAAAGGTGTTTCAGGGTGGGACCTCAGGAGGTTGTGTTTAAAGCGTTTAGCGGCTTTTTTGGTGAGTGTGGATGGGTAATTTATTCTATATGTGTGCTTGCCGATGAGATCCATGTTGGGGTGGCTGTAGCGGTGGGTATGGGAGGGGGAACGATAATGCTACACATGTGCAAAATGAGCAAAAGACAACTGACAACCGTAGGTTACTTAGCACAAAAGTGACACTAGTGAATGGCCAAAAGAAACCATAATATAGGAGGTAGCAATCGTTGCAGTCCAGAAGTAACGGTGAATGGATGCAGCTTACAAAAATGTACAAGGTATATGAGGTAGCATCCAGTTAACTGGGGCCAAAGTGATATTAGTGAGTAGCCAAAAATAACCAGAATGTAGGAAGTAGCATCGGTGTACTCCAATAATAAAAGTGGGTGTGTGCAGATTACAAGAGTGCGCAATATATATGAGGTAATAATCAGTGCATAATAGGTATAATAGGTAAGCAAAATATATGAGGTAGTAATCAGTGCATAATAGGGATAACAGTGGAATGGGTGTAGCTTACAAATTAGACAATATACAAATAGGAATAAAATACTAAAGATATACTAGAGCCAATATAGGTGCAGACAGAAGGCTACAATAGACAGGTATGACACTAATGAGAATTTCCAGAATGTAGGAGGTAGCATCGGTGTCATCCAGTAATAAAAGTGGGTGTGTGCAGCTTACAAGAATGAGCAACATATATGAGGTAGTAATCAGTGCATAACAGGGATAACAGTGGAATGGGTGTAGCTTACAAATTAAACAGTATACAGATAGGAATAAAATACTAAAGATATACTGGAACCAATATAGGTGCAGACAGAAGGCTACAATAGACAAGTATGACACCAATGCGCAACCGTTACCATATGAGGTAGCGATCGGTGCAATACCGATGTGGAAAAAGTGAGATGGGTGCAGGTTACAAAGAGTGTATAAAAAACAAGTAGAGGTATAATACTGCAATAAAATGCTCAGGTGAAGAGCAGGTGAAGAACACATTACAGGTGGAGAAAAATGACATAGGTGCAGGGTACAAAAACTGTACAAAAAACAGGTAGGAATAGAATACTGCAATAAGGGGCAGACTCTTAATCACACATATATGAGGTAGCCATTACAGGTGAAGAAAAAGTGACATGGGTGCAAGGTACAAAAAATGCACAGAATACAAGTGGAAGTACAACAAATGTGTAAAATACAAGTAGAAATACAATACTGCAATAAAAGGCAGACACCCAATCACAGTGTTTAGATACAGAGCTATGTGGGTGTGTGGTAGTTAAGATTAGTCTAAAAAGGCCAGTTCTTAGGGTCTGGGCAGGCAGTGAGAATGACTAGTCCGAGATGGCCGCCGAAGACAGAAAGAGACCAGTCTAAGATGGCCGCCGAATAGAGGAGATATAAACTATAGTCCTCTGTTAGTTGTTGTTGCTTTAAGATCAGGGAAGGGCTGTTTCAGCTTCTATTTGAGCAGGCTCAGTTCTTAGCTTGCTGGGAGGGAGTCTTATCTCTATTTTAGTGGTCTTGTGTGGGGGAGTTAAGCTGAGGAGCCTCGTGGGTATCGGAGGTATCGGAGGGGATTTATTGCTACAGTTTTATGGCCCCCGCCATTTTCTACAATGGAGGCTTTTCTAAGAAGTGTGAACAATCGAGTGGGGTAAATAAATACCTTTTTGAAGAATCTGTTAAACAAGCAAGTTGATGTTGCCAGCAAAGTGATGAGTTTGTCAAAGTTTTAGCCAAAAAGCTCACAGTTGCAGTGTGCAATGATTACTGGCAGTTTGATGTGCGTTCGTGGCCAGGATGAAGTACTGTTGCAAAGTCTTTGTGTCTTTATGAGGTTTCTGCTCAGTAGTTATACTGATGTTAACAGCAGCGTTTTGCAGGCATCAGGGGTCTGGCCGAAATGTGCCCCGCCGCGGTGTCCATCCATTTCGTGCAACCTTTGCCGGTCTGCTCCCAGGGTATCAGTAGCTGCAGGGGGTCCGCAGGTTTGCGTCGTCAGGGTCAGAGGCTTCTCCCTGTTTTTGCCTTTTTTCTGAAACGTCAGCAGCTTGTTTTCAGAAACAGACAGAATACAGCAAACATTGCTCCTTTTCTGGCTCCTTTGAGCTCATATACTGTGACTTTGTATATTACAATATTGACACTGTACTTGACCTCAGAAGTGTTGATGACCCGTCGGCACGGAGACTAAAGATTTATACGTAACGTCACCAGCTTCAAGTTGTTACTCTGTTTCCCCCTTGGGGTCATATACTGTGAATATGTATATTATAATATTACCAGTCATTGTGATCTCAGAGGAGTTCATGACCCGTCTGCGCGAAGACTAAAGATTTATATGTAACGTCAGCAGCTTCTGGTATCAAACTCTGTTTCCCCCTTGGGATTATATAGTGTGAATATGTATATTATAATATTCACAGTCATGATCTCAGAGGAGTTTATGACCCATTACCGCAAAGATGTAAGATTTCGAAGTCCCGGAGAAAAGAAGCTCTGAACATATTCAGCGCTGGAAAGTATTTCGTTATTGATCTTGTTTTGTATTCATAACTTTATTTTCCTTTTCCTTTTCGTGTGGCATCAGTGACACTCTCTATATTGTAATTGAGTGTCATATTGTCACAGAACAGGAATTGGAGATTTGTCGGTGCCAGGAGTAAACCATCTGAAACATAGCTTACTGACCTTTATAACTTACTTGATCATGTACTTTTACAGTAAGAATATTTTTCGAAATTGCAGTCTATAAAAAGATAGTTTGCATAGATACTTTCTTAGTGAATACCTTTGATAAACTCTACATTTCTGAATGATATTTTGTAATATCTATTTTTCTCAGTTGTGGTTCTTATTTACCTTCTCCCAATAGAATATAGGACCAGTAGTGTATATTATTATACTATTATCCTACATATCCTTAAATGAGTATGTGATTTGTTAGCGGAGCAGTGAGCGACCTTTAAGCACTACTACAGAACATTCCCGAATTCTACAGAATAGAAATTGTAAAAAATTATAAAGCGTACATTTCTATGTAAAATAAAGTCATTTGTGTTTAGCTGTATTTTACTTGTTATTGTTCTAGTGTCCTAAGATGATGAAGTGCAGGAGTGTTTCTTGTAGCACTTCTTTTCTACTTTATCTAAAAGTAACTCATGTCCTTTTATATTTTCAAGAATATGTGGCAAAACGCTACAAACTATAGCAGGAAAAAAAGGGAGGGTGTGGCCACACTTAAGGGATATTTTATGAATTGCATTTTTATTTGTTACCCCTATGTTATATACAGTGTCATTTTGCGAACAAAGTTTATTTGTAATTGCTTAATAAAAACTGTTTCAAACCTAAACAGAAATTTTTGCTGCTCTACCACACCTCCCCATCAGAAAAGTAAACATCACATTATAAGTAAATAGTGCTCCTGGGAAGTATCCCACCCGCAAACTTAATAAAAAGAAGACCCCAACACACTCTGATATTTTTCCGCCGTGATTTTTACACCCCACGCCAATTATCTAAATGGCCCTTAAAACATTTAAAAAACAATTTTCACCTTCACAATCCCTGGCCAATCAGATGACCTTGCTACTCCATGCAGGGGAAGGGAATGGCTGGCAACACTTCTACTTTTAATTGTTCACAGCCAATGAACATTAAGCTTGGGAAGGTCCTGCTTGGAACACGTTAGATATCCCTGATGCTCCACAGAGGGGGAGTGAATGGCTGGCAACTTTTCTACTTTCATTGGTATACTGCCAATGAGCATTAAGCTTGGGAAGGTCCTGCTTGGAACACCTTAGCAAATCATATGTCCTTGCTACTCCGCACAGGGGGAGGGAATGGCTGGCAACACTTCTACTTTTAATTGTTCGCAGCCAATGAACATTGAGCTTGTTGGTGGAACACCTCAGCCAATTAAACGTTAATTTTGTTCTGCGCACAGGAACAGAACATGCCCTCCCAAATAATATTAAGTTTTGTCTAACAAAGTGACACTGTCCGTGATAAAAGTAAACACAGCATTATAAGTAAACATTACTGCTCATTGTCACGATCTTGCTTATTTAAGACCACAGTGTTCCTACTATACCCGCTTATACACTTATCCTCTTTTTTCCCCCTACAAACAGGGACAAGGTCTCCAACAACCTCTCAGCAATCCTGCCATGTAGGACATACTGGAGGTAATAGGAGGGGCTGTTGGCCCCCAAGGACCCTTAGCAGTCAAGGGGACTTCATCCCCCAACTAGGTGTGTACCATGAGACCCCTTTGCAGAGAAAGGGAGCGGTTCCTACAGCAGCTCTCAAAGGGCGCGCATTTTTTTTTTTATTATTTTTTTTTATTATGAGAGCGGGCTGCAAGGCACCCCTCCCCAAGTCCATTTCAGCCCTAGGGACCCCATGCCCCGGGGAAAGGTTTTTTTGGAAAGATGGCTACGCGGCCACCCTCCCTGAGCCATTTTTTATTCTATTGAGGAGGGGGCCTTGTGGTCCCCTACCCTCAGCCTATTTTGGCCTGGGGACCCCATCCCCTGGGGCCAGACCTATTCTTGTTTAAACATTTATTAAAGAGGAGGGGGTCCCCCTTCTGGAGCCAATGTTGGAGACTATGGCCTGCCACAGGGAAGTGGTGGTCCCAGGGGCCGAAGAACGGCCACACAGCTCTTTCCTATTTACAAAAAATAGATTTTTGCCCCACGGAGGTGGTGGCCCCCCGGGTCCCACGGGGTCTGTGAGGCCCCTATTACAAAAGTAAACAACCCTAAGGAAGTGGTGGTCCCCAAACCATAGGGGGCTGCGAGCCCCCCTGATTTCTTCTTCATTAGCCCCGGGGAGGTGGTTGTTCCAGGGGCTGCAGGAGAGGATGTACATGCCTCCCCCGCATTATATTGATAAATAGCCCCGGGAAGGTGGTGGTCCCTGGGACTGTGGTGGAGGCTGTATGGGCCTCCCCGCATTATATTGATAAATAGCCTTGGGGAGGTGGAAGTCTGTAGGGCACGGGGGTCCGACACACCCCCTCCATTCCTTATAAATAATCCACGGAGAGGTGGCGATCCCTGGGTCAGCCACAGGGGGGTGCAGCAAGACCCCCCATTATATTGCAATATTAATGCCTACATGTCCCCAGGACCAGGCCCACCCAGGGGTTACACAATAGAGAAGCACGGGAACCAGTGCTTTTCTTTTTTTTTTTTTTTCAGCAAGAGCCACGGCTCCAGTGCAATTCCTGGCAATTTTAATAATAAATATGGGTTCATACCCTGCCCTCTTCTCTTTGTTTGTATTTTTATTTTTGGCTCAAGCTGAGTCTCAAGATGGCTGCCAACACTTCCTGGCATCCCTCTAAGTACAAATTGGGATTTTCATTAATATTTCCAAAACTTCTGTATGTATTTATGTCAATTTACTAAAAGGGGGCTTTCTGGACCAACAGTTACATTTCTTCCAAATTATGGGTAATTCCGGTCAGCAGTTTGGGCTGTAGCCATGTCTAAAGTTCCTATGGGAATTAACATGGGGAACTTATGTTTTTAGACTCCCACCCACCCTTTTTCTTGGCTTCTGTTTGGTGGATCACCCCGAAACGTTTCATGGGCAACAAGAATCACTGGCACACTTTTTTTTTTTTTAAATGCTATGAAGATTCAGCATATGGCGCCAAAGGTATAAGCAAGTAAAAAAAATGTTTCCCATAGAAACTAGGTCCTAAATATAACTACCTACTGGCGACTGCCAATAGGTAATATATACAAATATACACACACACTCTCACACACACACACACACATACACACCCAGTCCTTCTCTTGTTAATGGAAAAGAAACGTGCACTCCAAAGTGTCTGGGGTAACAATTTTATTCCATTTTCATGTGCAGCAGCGACATATGTTTGTATCTACACTATTCTATGGCTGATATGCCATAGATTCCCCTATTGGGAGCCTTTTTAGTTATCTTTGCAGTAGTGCGTTCTCTTGTCCTCATACCAAACTTCAGGAGCACAGCAAGACAATTATCTACTACCATAACAGCACATTTGGGCCTCATTGATTCTTGTACATATAGGGCCCAATGTGTGTTTGCCTAGGCCTAGATAGTTAATCTACAGCACCTCAACACCTTGCAATTATTCAGTAAATTGTGATATATATTTGAAACTGACTGATTACATTTTTCCGAGAAAATGTTTACTTAAAGCCTGAGTAGTGATATAAAATACTGTTCGAAGTTGCCGCAATGTTTAAATGAACACGGGAGACGCACTGTCACGCACCTTATCCACAGTACTGTGAAGTTACACATTTGTTTTGTGTCAGGCATAGCAATTTTAGTCATTTGCGGCCAAAGAAATTCAATTTGAAATGTGCCTCGTCCAATTTCGGGTTTTTAGATTCTGCAGTAAAATACATCGATTTTGAGTTATTGAGATTTTTACTCACTTAGCTTTGCTCAATTGTACTGATCCCAAACGTGACCTTTCATAATTGAATTCCTTTATTAAATTAGCATGTAAAAAAGTGGGTCTGCACTCACTAGAAGTACACATCTCTTAGCATTTCTTTAATTAATTCTCTATCACCCAAGGCAATACATCTTTTCACTGGTAAAACACACCAGGCCACCGCTTCTGGCTGATATTACCAATTATTGTCCATAAGCAGTCAAGTCAGTCAGTCAGTCAGTCAAATCATACTTTATTCCATTAACTAAAATCATAAAAGCAATTACATTACATTTTTCAAGTGTTAAAAACAATTCCAATAAAATCAAATTAAAAAAGCAGATTAAACCAATTCATCATCATGAGTGTGTGTTAAAAATTAGGTAAAAAATAGCACCACATACAAAGAGATAAAAATATACACTAAAATATAATCACCCCTCTGAGATTTGCGCCGTCCAGCTTTTAGCCTTAATACGCATAGCAGCAACAAGAAAGCTAGCAACCCCAAAGATTACCCGGGTGCTCCCCAACAGTTGTAAATACATAAGGGCAGGCCGCACTTGTGTAAAGGCTGCCTCTCTCAGTAATGGCACCAAAAACTGTTTTCTAATGGAGGCAAAGTGGTCACAAAACATGATAAAGTGCATTAAAGATTGGTCGGAGAAATTATCACAACTGCAGGGAGTGGATAAGTCTGATTTTCTCCAAACAGGATAATCACCAAGGGAAAACTGAATAATATTAAATATGAATCTAACAAGGAGGTGCCGGTGGAATGGGATGGTAACGATCTTTAAATAGGGTTCAATTAGAGGTGTGGTCAGAAGCAAGTAGTTTGCTCGAACGCCTGGTTTTAACACCTCTACGGCCTCCCGTTCTTGCACAGCTAATCACAGAAAACTGGCCTTGATCCAGTTTACGTCAGCCTTCTGCAGTAAATTAGGAGATGCATATAAATCCGTCCGGCCCAGTTTACAGAGAGTATTTTTAATATATGCTAACCAGGGGATTTTGTTTGCTCTTTCCAGTGCCAAACAGTCTTTAAGGATAATATGATTCAGTGTGATTTCGGTGTTAAGCCACGTTTTGGCCCAGCAGATCAGTGGGGCCAAGTGTAACTGGTCGGTGATGTAGCCGAGACCTAGCTCAGAGTGCACCGAAAATACTGGGGTAGATTGAGGGACCGCTAATAGGGATCTGAGGAATTCATTCTCTATAATCAGTAGTTTGCCTTGAGGTAAGAAGCCCCATAGTGATGCGCCATACAGAGCTATTGCTAGGCATTTAGACTTGTACACTGTTAGCAGAGCCTCAGTGGGACGTGACCCTAAACGTTTTGCAAAGCCCAATAGGGCTGAGGTTGATCTGGTAACAGCTATGCCTTTAGCTTTGAGTTAGGGCCCCCAGGTGCCCTTTCCATCAAATATGACGCCCAGGTATGTGAATACCGGAACCCTGGATACCTCCTCCCCGTTACGTTTTATTTTAACGGCCTTTGGTCGTTTACCCGCGACCATAACATGAGATTTCTTGTTGTTTATCTGGCGGTCTAGCGATTGCATAAATTCCCCGAAAGCGTCCAGGATTCTCTGCAGCCCTAGCCCTGTGCGGGCCAGTAACACTGCGTCATCCGCGTAGAGAAGTACAGGTACCACCAAGTCCCCTACTCGCGGTATGTCTATGGTGGCCCCCTCCAAGGATTTTTCCAGTGAATTTATGTATAGGGTGAACAGGAGGGGCGCCAAAATACAGCCCTGACTGACACCTCGTTTAGAACTGAAAAAACTAGTACATCGCCCCTCCTTGTTGACTGATGGAAGCTAGAAGACCTTGATGGAGTACAGCTAGGAAGTTTACCATTGGCGGGTCTATCCCTATATTGAGTAGACTGGACCAGAACTTTGCACGGTTGACCAGGTTGAAGGCCGATGAGAGGTCCATAAAGGCCATATATAGCAGCCCCTCCTTGGCCTGGGTGTATTTACCAATTAGCATGTGGAGATTTAGACACTGGTCAAGGGTGCCTCTTTTAGATCTAAACCCGTATTGAAGTTCAGAGAGGACCCCCATCTCCTTCAGGCAGTCTCCAAGTCTATGTAGAATGACTCTGCCCAAGATTTTGACGGCAGAGTCAATCAACGAGATCGGCCTGTTGCAGGCGGGGTCACTCCTCAGGCCTTTTTTGAATAGAGGTATTATAGTGGAGGTGGCCCATGACAAGGGGAACCCTGCTGTAGTTGTGGAGTTAAAGACATTAGTTAATGTCTTAACCCAAAATGTAAGTGGGGTCCTATATAGGTCTGTGGGGACACCATCTGGACCAGGCGCATTGTTTTTCGACATTTCCTCTATGACCCTTTCAACCTCTGCCTCGTTAAACCATAAGGGGGGTACGGGAATGTGCAAACAAAACCCAACCCTTCTGAGTTGCCCTCCTCAATGTCATATCTCTTACTAAAATGGCCAACCCATTTCTCATCTGGAATCACACAGTCCATGACCGGATTATCTGCATCTGAGAAATAAGGGTGATTAATGGATGCCCAGAATTTACTGCTGTTTTTAAGGACATCGTCAACATAAGGTTGTCCCAGGCCTCCCTTTTAATGATGTTTCTGCGGTTGGCCATGGCCAGTTTGTACTTTTTCCTAAGCCCAGCTACTAGCACACGATTTCTAGGTGTTTGTTTTAGTGCTTGCAGTAGTGTTTTATGGGCTTTTGAGCAGTTTTCGTCAAACCACCTTGGATGGTTCGATGCTTACCACTTCTTATTGGACTTTAGGTCCTGTCTAATTTGTGAGCAAATGGCAACATAAGCACTGATAATATCTTTACCATCTGCTGAACTATCTATACAAACTGCCATATCCGCATGTACCTTGGTCCCAAGATCTTACATAAAGGTGTCTGGGACCACCTTGGCCCAGTTTAGCCTCCTGCCCTTGTCCTTGGGAACTAGATTGTTAGTGCCTACCAGTCCCTCCTCCCGTCTAGCTTTAACATCACAGAGGGTTAATGACAGTACCAGGGGGTTATGGTCACTGAAGACTGAGGCTACAACTTCATAAGAAGAAGCCACGTTAACTATTCCTGCTGAGACAAAGATGAAATCAATCACTGTGTCGGCATCTCTGCCTATAAAAGTCGGGACCATATCCTCACCCCTGGCCCCGTCTATCTCAAACAAATTCAAGTTGGAAAGTAATTCATCCAAGGCTTTCCCTTGTGGTGTATGTTCAAAGTGGGTGGTAATAGATCCATGGGGGCCCAGTTGTTGATCTACCAGACAATCCCATCCACAGGGGTGAATATTAAAATTGCCTAATAATATAACTTCGAATAAAGCATTATGTGTTGACTTTTATTCCTCTAAAAAACCTGCCAGAGAGCATAGGTGGGAGTTCCGTGAGTCCTTCTCAGGGGCATTATAAAAGTTTATCAGCAAAGTGGTTGAATGATTGGGACTAGCCCACTCTAGGGACAAGATTTTATCTGAGGCTGTCTCCAGCTTTCTAAAGGTGCCGGCCAGTTCAAGTGATGTAAGCGTGTACAACCCTCCATTTGGTCTCCCGCCAAGCCCAGAGATTGCCTTCACAGAGTAACTACAATACCCAACCAGACAGTAAGTGTCTCTAGTATCCCAGGTCTCCTGTAGGGCAATGATATCGTGATGTTTCACAAAATGTAGCCACCTCTCATCAGCAGCCTTATTTCTTAGCCCCGCCACATTCCAGCTGAGTAAATTATTAGTGGAACTGCGATCATTCTGCCTATTCTGTTCTATATCTCCTGACTGTGTGTGTGATAGTCAGTCATTCGTTTTCAAACTGGAGAGGGGAGAGAACCTATTTGACGTAATTAGTTCAGGGTAACTTCCTGTGCTAAGAAGGCCTGGTGGGCCTAGGGGGGTTATAGCCTGACCCTCATCCCTCAGTAGGGACTGCCGTGTTTGATAGGAGTTACTCTTCCACACAGGAGCTCTGGGATGGAAACGTGGTAACAGTGGTTCCTTTGGTGTATAGGATGTACTCTGAGAATGAGGGGAAGAGGGATAGAAATATCCCAAAGGGAGCGGCCTAATGCCGAGACCATCAATCTCCAAGCCATCCCAAAACAAACTATCAGCAACATTTGGCCTCTTGAAGTTAACCACCACACAGTCACCTGATATACATTTGACTCTCTTCCCTACCCACCCAACCCTTCTGGCCATAATAATATTTGCGGCAACATCAACACTCCCACTACTAAACGGAGAACACCACCTTTTTGTCCTGCGCAGGAGATCAGCCTCAGATCCACAGTGCCATTTGTTAGTCATGGTACCCCAGTTAAGATTCCCACTAAGGGTGCAGCATCAGGGGGAAGGTTTAGTGTACATGACTTTGTGATGCCAGCCCCATTAACAGGGCAGTCTTGACCAGTGGGCAATACTGTCCTACTCTCCAAGGGTCTAGACTGTCGCCCCCCAGGATTTGAAACACCCCTGGTTCCCTTGAGTTTCGTGAGTCGTAGGCTGGGTCTCAGAAGGTTCATGGGGAAGTGGATCTGTCGCTGCCCGCTGTTTGCCTGTCCTCATTGGGCTCTCATGTTCCACCCTTCTGTGCTTAGAGTCAATGCGTTGTACCCTAGGTTCCCTAAGGAATTCATCAGTACGCTCACATTTCTTTAAAATGTTAGCCATGCAAGAGTTCAGGGTGTCCACTATGTCCTTAGCAATGCTTACAAGTACCGGCTAAAGGCGAGATTCAAACAGGCCTTCCACCATATCGGCCAGGTGAGCAGGGAGACCAAGGATAGGTATTGTGTCAGGTCTTGGTTTGGGCTGTTTACGCGGACTTTTTCCATAGTGACATTTTCCTTTCATAATGACAGGATCATGGCCCTCGCTCTGCTCCCCACTGTCCCTCTCTGGGATTTCCAATTGGCCCGGATTAACTGGGTATACCTGTGGGGGTTCACTAATACAATATCGGGTTCTAGTGGGAGAGAAGGAGCAGAGTCCAGTACTAGTGAAAGTTCCGAGGCAACTTGTGTGGTAGGAGGCATGTTTAAACGCAATTCCCTTTCAGCACTATCAATTTGTTCATTTAGAGCTCCCACTGCAGATGTTAAATAACATATTATTGTCTCCGATTTTCTGGGTACGTTGGCCTTCTTACCGTCACCCTCCTTGGAGTTCAATTTGCGCTTCCCCATCGTCTGGGCCAAGGGGGGTGTCCCGACCCGACCTCAGCTGGCCCCTGATGGCCACAGATGGCCCGCCCTCTGCCCGGGCTCAGCCAGGCGCCACCCACGCGCGTCCCGCGACACGGAGGAAGTGCTGCAGGTTAAGCCCCTCCTGGCGGAAGTGTCAGCTCTCACACGGCGTCCCCGTCAGGCAGGGGACGCCGGGAAGTGTAGTTCGCCTCAGCCCCTCTCGGCAGCCGCGGATGTGCTGCGGCGGCAGGGGTGAGCGACGCTGGACGTGGGCCTCCTCCTGAGGCGGTGAACTGCACGAGTATGGCCCCAGAGCAGGTATGTTCTCCCCCCTATGCAGTCAAAGAAGGCCACAGTGTCAAGCTTGTTTTGTGAGGCCTACGTTCAGAACCGCATGTCATTATTCATGTTGAACTGACAATGAAGCTGGCAGTAGGGTGGTGCAGCTAAACAATGTTGAAAGTATAAACACTGGGAAAATATGTGCTTTGCACATGGGAAATTGCTACTAAAGATTTTCTGCCTAGGTCTACTCCTCTTTTGCCCCACTGCAATGTTGACACTTGGAGGAACGCCGCTCTGGGAGCTGGTGCAGAGTGTGAGGAATCCTGCATCTACAGGGAAATGTGCCAGAATCTCTGCAGTCCCTGAACCCCTATCTACTTGAGAGACTTAACCTAGAGCATGACTCCAAACGACAAGCCAAAATGTAGAGAGGTGGAAATGCCTGACCAGGTGCACAATGGCCAGGGTGTGCTTGACTGCTATGTACAAAGAGATGAGCTCACTTGACCATGTGTTAGGAGGACTGAGAGCCGACGGACAAGAGGAGACCTCTGTTTCTTCCAGCACAAGAAATATATGCGTCAATGGGTATTAAAGCAATAACCAACTTACCCATTGCTATGGTGTACTTTGAGAACCCAGGGTCGGACTGACCTGTAGGGCAATTAGGCGGTGCTCAACGGGTTAGTCTGACAGGTCAGTATTTGGACCGGTTTTTTGTCTGTTTCCTGAACCTGGTTTATGGTCTGATGGACCGATTTTTACTGCTGTTTTCCTCAATTTTGAAACAAACGCTGCTTGCAACAAGCCTAAATCCGTGCAGCATTCCATACAGCATTACAGCTTGTCTTCACAAGGTCAAAACTGTCCCAACTTTCAAACATGAGCCACTTGTTTACGCATCTAATTGACTGATGAGGCCACAGTTATGTTGCTGCCGGGATTATTTTCTGTCCCAGTCCGACCCTGTGAGAATGGGACTGAGTGGGGGTCTGCAGTAGCAAACTGCTACCCTAGCCATATTCTTTAGGGCAGGCCATGTTGTCTAATGCATACCAGAAAAGTGTTCGTCTTCCCTTCGCCATACCACTCCATCATCATTTGATGCTGATTTCACCCTGGGGTGTACCGGTTCTCACTTCCAAAAACCTGGCACCCCAAAACCAGTAAACCTGAAGGACTTCTCCCAGGACAGGGATCTAAGAGAAATAACGGATTATAATGACCAGCTTCACATTCCCCCTAGGAACAGGAATAAGTTAACACATGCCCTGCCCTTGGCGGGTTCTCTGGACACGTGTATCCATGGAGACAGAGAATAACTCGGACTGAATTATTTCTCACATGTGCTACTCCACCGGGGGGCGCTGCCTGGCTGCATATAACATTGGAGCAGCCCCCAGCCACAATTGGATATATTTACCTGGTGAAGTGCGAGGAGGAGATAAGCCAGTGAAGATGAAGACGATTGGAACATGAAATGGGCACAGGGCGAGGACAATGTCAATATGCATTAGCACAAGAAAAGCACTTTCAAAATCCTTGCAGGTCGGTACTTAAAGCTTGCCAGACATAAAGTCATGTTTGGCAGTCCAGGCTTGAGCTGGAGACAGTGTCAAATGCCGTGTGCTATGAGCCATCTAGGCCTGACCTGAACAAAGATTAGAATATGTTGGTCCAGGGGGGGCGTGGCTTGGCGCCCAGCGGTAATGGCTGCGTCTGAGTGAAGCTCTGACGAAGCTTCGGGAGACGAACCGCTTATACCTTGCCTTTTCCTGCTCGGAGGTTATGTCTGGCCTCTGGACCGTCGCGGGACATTTCTGAGCCACTTTCTGCTACCTGCCGTGTCCTACAGCCGGAGATTTATACAGGACGTCGGAAGCTCCGTTGCCTCAGATGACGTGGCCGCCATTCTGACACGAGGCCGTCACCGGAATCCCCTGTCAGCGCACGGAGCTTCCTTGATGAAGGGTGCCCTCTCTTCCCGGGGCACTGCCTCCTTCAACAACCCTGCCTCGAGACTCTCTTTTGGGATTTACGGTATGTGCCCTTTTGCTCCGCTTGGATACTGCGTGTGGCATCCCTTATACTCCCTGGCTGCTCCTCACAAGTTTGTGACGCCTGACTAATGAGGCGTTATTCTACTGGATGTGGGGCTGTTGAATTCTATGAGCTCCATGTTTACTCTTCTTACAGCTCATGCAGGCCAACGTTAAATGCACTTCTTTGCATCTTCAACATAAATGAATGCTAGGTATTCCAGCACATTGATAATTGGCACTAATATTTAGCTCTTTCTTCATGCTTTCACAAGGCAGTGGCAGCATATAATTGACTGTACTTTTTGCCTCTCTCTGGATGTCACTAGGCTGTTATATCTTCAGTGCCTTGAATTGTCGCCTGGTTCTTTTTCAATTATTTATACTGCACGCCTAGCACTACATGAGACTCTACTGCTGACGTGATGAGCGCAATTTAGTCATTTGCCGGGGTATTACGCACTTCTCTTGTGTATTCCTAATGGTTGTGACTCTCTATGTTCCAATAGCCTGGTGCACAGCATCAACCTTGGTTTCGGGGCAGTGTGCTTTCTGCAGCTTTTCAAGTGCGTCTAAGGCTACTGACTCAGCTTTCATCCTGCTCGTTACCACTCTACACCATATGTTTGGATCTTTTCATAAGTGACTGGCAATAGAGGCATCTCTTCTATTTCAAGAACCTCCTTGCAATTCATATGCATCTATATGGGGAGGCTCAAGTCTGTGTCGCACCTACCTTCCTCTGCGACTAAGGTGGCCTTTGTGAAAAATTCCAAAGTGTTCTCTGCCTTCTCTAAATTGGAGGGTCCTCTCTCGTCTTCTGGCTCGGACACAACCATGGAATCCTCTCAGCCTCCTTCGGGGAAAACTACTATCAAACGATTGAAGAAGGACCCCCCTTCACCACTCAAACAGTCTCCGCCTGTTTCAATGGAACTTTTGTTGGAGGAGATACGATCTTTCCGCCACTTTCTGGAGGAAATCAGCTCCTTGCGTCCTTTTATGGAGGAAACCAATGCCAAGCTCCAAGCCCTCACTGATAACTGGTCGCAACTTGAAACACAAGTCTCCTCAGTTGAACACTCTGTTGCTTCATTTCAGGAAACTGGCTCCAAGGTGTCTCATCTCAATTCACAGGTGTGTACGCTCCAAAAGCAGGTGGAGGAGTTGGAAAATAGGAACAGGCGCAACAACCTCCGCATTTATGGTTTGGCGGAGGGCCTTGAGGGGTCAGACCCGCTTGCTTTCTTCAGGTCCTTTCTTCCCAAACTGCTTCGCCTGCCAGATGATACGATTCTTAACATTCACCGCGCTCATCGCCTAGGTCGTCCACCTGCTTCTGCCTCCTCTTCACAACGTCCAAGGGGTGTCATTCTCTATTTCTTGGAGTACACTGATCTTCTAAAGGTCTTGTTAGCTGCCAAAGCTTCTCCAAAGCTAACCTGGTCTGGCTCCTCCTTGTTCTTTGCCCAGGATTATGCATAAGCGACTGCCAATCGCCGAAAAGCCTTTCTAGACATGAGAGAGGATCTTTGCTCCATGGGTGCTCGATATGGCCTCTATCACCCATGTTTCTTCAAAGTCACATACAACAACAAGACAACCACGTATGAGGACCCAGTTCGATTGCAGAGCTTCATCAACGCGCATAAGACTGCAGCTATGGACTTATCTGTACCTTCCTCCTCCTGCCCTGGATGATCAGTAGTTTGTGTTTTATGCGTGCATTTCTCTTGCTCTTTAGCTATGTTTTTCCTAGTTCCGATGTTGTAACTTTTTCAATATTTACTTCTCTGTAGTTCTATTGTATTGCTGTTGTTTGTTGCTTCTGTTCTTTTCATCTTGCGTCTATATTCTAATCCCGTGTCTTCCTTCCCGCCTCCACAGGAACACTACCTCGTCTGACGATGTCTCCCTGGCTTCTGCTCAGTTGACCTTGGATGTGTTGCCTTACCTGTGTGGCTCCATCCCCCCTCCACACCTTCTCGTTTGTTCCTTGTCTAGGTATGTTCCCCTTATGTTTCTCACTTTTGATCCTCTTTTTGTTCCTCTTTTCATGCTTCCCTTTTGTAGGTACGTTTTTCCTTTGTCTTTCCCTTATTTTCTTCTTTTTGTTCAGTCTTCTCTCCTTTATGTTTCTTCTCCTTTTCTTCTCTATGGTTGAAATCTTTAACATCTCACTTGTTCGCTTGCTACCTCTCCTACGTTGCATTGTTGTTGTCTACTTCATGGTCTTTTTTCTTCTCCATCTGACTGCTTTACAACTTTGTTCATTTTCTACTTTCTTCTCTCTATTTGCATATTTTCCTATTCTTGTTGCTCTCTTCTTTCTTTTTCTCTCCTCAATCTCCATTATGCATCTACCTTCTCTTTTATTTCCATTTTCTTTTTGTCCATCCTTATTCATGGGTCTTTATTCTAATTATATTTATGAAGTATTATCTGGTTTTCTATTTAAATTATGTCATTGAACATTGTATCGTGGAATGTTAAGGGTATTAACTCTCCGATTAAGCGTCAACGTATTCTGTCACATCTCGCCAAATTGAATGTTGATGTTGCGTTCCTCCAGGAAACCCACCTGTCTGATACAGAATCTGCTAAGCTTAAACGAGGTTGGGTAGGTGAGGTTTTTTATTCACAAGGAGATGGTAAACGTAATGGTGTTGCAATTTTGTGTCGTAGATCTCTCCCCCTCACGATTATTTCCCAAGAATCAGATACTCATGGCAGATGGACACACGTCAGACTGTCGCTTAGAGGTGTTCCAATTTCCCTCCTTAATGTTTATGCTCCCACTAATGGTGAACCTCTTTTTTGGGCTGAGTTCTCTCAACGGATCACCCAATTTATGGAAGACCACTTTATCCTAGCTGGGGACTGCAACCATCCCCTAGATCCTTTCATTGATAGGAACTCCGACGCCACTTATGTTCCCATTAAACCCCACAAGCTTTTCTCCCAAGCCATTTCCCAACATAAGCTCGTCGATTCCTGGCGGCTCTGCAATCCGACCTTAAGGGAGTTTACTTTTTACTCTCCATCTCATCGCTCCCAGGCGCGGATTGATTATATTTTTGTATCTCACACTCTCGCTCAAACACTCACCGCTGCTGAAATTGGTCCGATTCTCCTCTCAGATCATACCCCTGTTGTAATCAGCGTTGATGTGCTTCCTAAGATTGATCGGCCCAAGAGATGGCGCTTCAATAACGCTCTTCTCCTGGATCCTAAATTTACTGCCTCATTCACTACCTTTTTTGATTAATATTTCTTATTTAATGATACCCCCTCCCTCCCGAAACACACCATTTGGGATGATTTCAAGGCTGCCGCACGCGACTTTATCATTGGCTATGTTGCAAAGAAGCGTAGGACTGCTCGCCTGTACACTAAAAATCTCCTCTGTGACATTAAGAGATTGGAGCATGTCTACTTTACTTCACACTCAAATGATAGTCTGACTGCCCTTGTCGCTGCCAAGATGAAATTTAAAGAAAAATCCATGGACGAGGTCTCCTTATACTTGCTAAAGTCTAGTGCTAAGTTTTACGGTGGGAGAAATAAAGCTGGGAAAATTCTTGCTAATTATTTGAAGGTCAAGCATAACAGAATGAATATTGAATCCATTTACGACATCAACTCTAACTTACAACATAAAGATGCTGACATTCTCCCAGAATTTTCCCGTTTTTACAAAACCCTATACACCTCTGAAACCCAACCCTCTACCCAATCTCTCACACATTTCTTTTCTAATATCCAAAAACCTGTAAACTTTCCTATTGATCTTTCCTCCATGAAGAATGACATCTCGCAGAAGGAATTGACTACTGCACTCCAACGTCTTAAGCTTAATAAAGCCCCTGGACCAGATGGCTTTACCGTTGAGTTCTACCTCCACTTTTCCAACGTATTAATCCCGAAGCTACATTCTCTCCTCACCACTTTTGTTGATCTAGGTACCTCTTCAGGCACCTTCTCTGACGCACATATCTGTTTAATACCCAAAGAGGGAAAGGATGCACAACATTGCAAAAATTACAGACCCATTTCCCTCGTTAATATTGATTACAAGCTCTTCGCCAAGGCGTTGGCGATAAGATTGGATAATTTACTTCCTGATCTCTTAGGCGAAGAGCAGTCTGGTTTTGTTAAGGGTCGATATATTACTGACAATACCAGACTTTTATTCAATATATTGTCAAAATCGTCACACCTTCAGAGTTCCCTGGCAGCGATCGCCCTAGATGCCGAGAAGGCATTTGATAGGGTCGAGTGGCCATATCTTTTCCACACTCTTGGATGGTTTGGCTTTGGCCCTAAATTCACTTCCCTAGTCTCCCTATTGTACTCTCGACCACGGGCTGCGGTCTATGCGAATGGTCAGATCTCCTCCTACTTTGATCTTGGTAGAGGCTTCCGCCAGGGCTGCCCCCTTTCACCTTTCCTCTTCAACCTTGCTTTAGAACCCTTTTTGTCCAAGCTTTGCCAGAATCCCAACATACATGGTTTTCAAACTGCGGACTCCCCCATCAAACTTGCTGCCTATGCAGATGATATTTTACTCTTCATCTCTAATCCCACAGAATCCATTCCCGCTTTCCTAGAAGAAGTGTGGAATTACTCTTCAATTTCTGGCTACAAACTCAATAGTGACAAGTGTGAGATTTTGCCTTTGACGAAGTTCACCTTTAAACCTGACTTCAGTGCCTCCAATTTCACCCGGAGTCCTTCTCACATTAAATATTTAGGCTTGCATATCACTCCTTCCATCCCAGACACCATCTCCCTCTGTTTGACCAAGTGCTCTCAGAAAATATCCGACCTTACAGCTAGATGGCATCCCCTATATTTGTCTTGGTGGGGTCGCCCTGACACCATCAAGATGATGTTATCTCCTATAATTCTTTACACAATTTCCAATATCCCTGTTTCTATCCCAGCCAAATTCTTTAAAAAGATTAATTCGATCCTTTCCTCTTTCTTATGGCATAATAAGAAACCAAGAATGTCCCTTATCAGACTAATACGCCCCGCTCTTGAAGGTGGAGTCAATTTTCCAGACTCTTTAGCGTATCAAAAAGCCTTTTTGCTACGTCAAGCTTCCTTCTGGCTCCAAGATCCCGCCTTACCCTGCCCTTTGTGGATTAAACTTGAACGTCTTCTCCTTTCCCCATTCTCCTTTGCTGAATATATTTCCTTCTCACGTAAGCCCTCCTTGATTCCTACTCCTATTCATAAGTTCACTGTCAAGCTCCTTTTATCCTCCGACCCTCCTTCCCCTATGACTGTAGCTGAATTCCTCTCATCCACTATTTGGCATAACAAATATCTTTTAATCCATGACAAACCCTTTTACTGGAAATCCTGGAGGGCCAGAGGACTGCTCTGGATTTCGCAGTTGTTCTCACATTCTACCTTTCTACCTTTCCACACTCTTTGTTCCTCCTTTGATTTGCCCTCCTCCTTTGCCCCCAAATACCTTCTACTTAAAACAGATGTAATGGAGGTCTACACACGGCTCATACAAGCATTGCCTTCCTCCACTTCCCCTGACCATGCCCTCCGACTTCATTCTCTCTTGCATACCACTCCTAAAGCTTCCATCATTTACAAGCATCTTCATGCTCACACATCTGCTAAACTTAAGTCTAAAGTTGAGGAGCAGTGGGAATAGGACCTTGCTGAATCTTGGCCAATATCCTTGTGGGACAAGATATGGACAAAGGTTCGTAAAACGTCTAGAGCAGCGTCCTTGACGCAATCCTTATTTTTCATCTACAACAGGTTGCTCCATACGCCTTTCACCCTTAACAAAAGGTTCTCCACTGTCTCTGACGTTTGCTGGTCCTGCTCCTCAACTCACGCTACTCTGTTTCATATGCTCTTTCTTTGTAAACATATGCATTATTTTTGGTTGCAGGTTTGGGCCCAAATTAACGTGATTTTCCATACGTGTATTCCCTTTTCTCACACACATATCTTTCTAGGGAGCATCTCTCCCTGTTGGGAGAAGACTGAATTACGTGTTCGTATTGTTGATTTGCTCCTGGCTGTTGCATTCCAACAGATTACTATCAATTGGAAGAACTCCTCTGCCATTTCTTTTAAAGCATGGTGGTATAATGTTTGCCATAACCATAGACTTGATACTGCTTTTGTTTTTCCTGCCCAATTGGCAACTAAGCGTGCAGACCTATGGCTCCCTGTTACAATGTATTTGGATAATTGTGTAACCCGTTCTTTTTGTCAGCGGCCTGCTTAGCAGGAGGTTCCTAAACCCCCCTGATACCCTTTTCATTTCCTGTATTTTTCTGCATTATTATCTACTTTGTCCTTATTTGCTCCTGTTTTTGATGCATAATTATTGTACTTTTTATTCTTATTGCCCATGATACACTTTCTTTCTTTGCTCCCCATCCCCCCCTTCTCCCCTTCATTTCTCTTGCTTTATTATGTACTGTTACCTTATTTCATGAATAATAACATTTTCTTGAACTGAAAAGAATATGTTGGTCCACATCTACCACTCTCATGAATGATCTCACAGGAGTGATCCCCAAGAACTCTGAGGTGATCCTTTTGGCCCGACTTGGAGGAAAGAATGTATGCCCACAGCACAGCCCATTGAAAAAATGATCCTCGTATCTCCTACTGGCAGGCCGATTAACCCTAGCCCAGCACTGGAAGCACGAGTTACCTCTCAATTTCAGCCTGTTGGGCCAAAATATGACACATCTACGCAATGAAGACATTATCAACCATCCTAACGGACACAGAATTCCACATTCAAAAGATTTGGAAAACATTCAAAACATTCATACATGGTCAATTGTGCAGAAGGAAGAAGTCCTGGCAAGTCCAAGACCTCCTTTGCTGAGTGGAAATTCGAAGGATGTCAGGCTTCTTGGCAGAAGAGGAGGAAGAGTGATGTGGAGTTTCAGGCTTCTCAGTTAAGAGAAGTATTGTCCGTCTGTAGTACGGTGCCCTTATTGGGCTGCATTGTGATTTATGTTCACATTGTATGCTTGGTAAGATTCAACGAATACAACTTTAAAACGAAGCAGGTCCTTTCTATGAACTGGGAGCTGCATGCAAGTAGAGCATGCACACACAGTTTACATGCACAAAATTACCATTGCAAATGTGCCAGCCACATTTGGAGATTTAGACTACTTTACATATGGATAGCTCTGACATTTTCCAAACTATTATTTTAACATATAACATGAAAAATTATCTGAAAATTATAATATTGTACCTTTGAGATTAAAATCATCAAAAAGGCATTGACCCACTTGCATCCAGTGAGTGGTGAGTAAAGTGTACGGTTTTGTATCTATCAATTCATGTCAACCTCCCATGGTGATTTTTTGAAACCTGACCCCAGAATTTGTAGAAGATCCCGTGGAAGAATGGACATATGGTCTAATCCGTTATTTTCAAATCTTACACATTAAACCATAAACCTCCAACTTGAAAACTAGACTCACCAGCGGGATTTTACGGCAGGGGGAAAGATCAATGAGGAGGCAAGGATTATAGTACGATAAACACTGCTCCTCAACTGCTCTCAACCTGAAAAGAGATACCCATGCACCAGAGTCTTCTAAGCTGTTTTATTTCTGATAACACTGTGGGAACAATAATGATGAGAGGAACACAGGAGAGTGCTTACTTCCCAATAACTTTCTTCCTCAAATCACAAACAGAACAATAGAAGAAGATTGCTGATACTGGAAGCACACCGGTATATACGGAGATCGAGAATTTGACCATAGGGCTAAGTAGGCAAAACTCTTAGAGGAGGTAATTAATGTGACCTTTTTGCAAAAACAGTAAATGGCGTATAGCAACAGAGTTTTACCCACAACGCTACCTGTGCCAGGTATTGAGTTATACAGGTCTTGGTTACAATGTTGTCGTACCTTAATAAGACTGCTTGTTCTAAAAAAAATGTAAAAACCTGAGAGAACCCCTTATGGGCCTAGATTACGTCCGACTATTCCAATTAGTTAAGGAAATTACATTTCGCTAGTGAGGTCTAAAATAAAAATACGTATGCCTTAGGTCAGATTTCTTGGTTCTATTTCCTATGTGACCTTTGATTTGTGGAATTCCTTAGGAACAGAACCCTGCCCTCAAACCTTAGAAATAGAGTTCCCCCGTGCCCCCTAATTGGAACCGGGCTTTTGAAACATAGCGATTGTGGTCAACATTAGGGACATCAAGGCAAGGCGTATATTTAGCACCTCCTGTCCTCTGTCAGGATAGCATATAATTCGAAACCCTAGAAGATTCACCTCACCATATCTCCTGGGATCATTAGTATTTCCAGGAGGTTACTCAGAAAACTCTGAGTGAAAAACTGAAAACACATCTGTTTGGTAATGTGAATCAAGTAACACTAGGTCAAGAAAGCACTGATATCTACAAATAACCTTCTCATCAATATTCATTGGATTTCATAATGGATTGCAATCATTCAAATCTCTATGTACAGGTGGGGACTAATCCTTTCACAGTCAGGGAGAAAGAATTTTGACAAAAATGTTTAGAGCTTTTTGTAAACTAAAGAGAAGGACCTGAAGATTCAAGTATTGGTTCTAAATTGCAAACAATAGGAACTTCTGATGATCCCTGAGGAAACAGATTTGGAGAAAACCATATTCCATCATTACGGATGGTGGATAAATTCCACTGAATGATGATATCCTTTTTATCATAATTGGTTTGATCATCCAGAATCTAGGAACATTTGTGTATACCCCACTGCACTGTTTCTTCTCTTAAGAAGGTATGGCTTTCTTGACTGGCTAGCCATGAATCTCTTTTGTTTGGACCAGGCTCTATTCTTGATTTACCGACCAAAGAATCTCTAGGATATCTGAACAGGGTCTGAACTTCAAGTTCTTGTGTCCTCAGCCTTCTTATAACCCATGTCAAATGTGTAAAGAACTAAGCAGTCAATGATGGAACTGTCAGGGAATGTGTAAAAAAGAATATTTGTCGACGGGAAGGATCGAGAGACTTACGTGACGCAGTAGTGAGGAAGACCCAAAAAGGAAAACAAAAACCATAAACATAGAAGAGGGATAGGAAGGAAAGACGATAGAAATGGAAAGATGCACTACGCGTAGATCAGGGACAAGGAAGAAAGACAGTTGAAAGAGAAGACAGGCAGGAGGATAGAAAAAAGGAAAGTAAAGGAGGACTTTGGTCAGCAAAGGAAGATGGAATTCCTGCCGACTCCAGCAGGAGGGCATCATTATGCCAAGGAGGAGACAACGAGCAATGAAAACTAGTGGAAAAGAGCAAAAGCATGAAGGACCTTGAAAGCGACACCAGGAAGCTTGACAAGCCCCTAAAGAGAACTGAAGATGGTGAAACTGCAGAAAAAGTAAAGACAACGGGAGGGAGAGGCCAAGGAGGAGCAGAGTCTAAGGAGAAGAAGGACTAGTGGCATCCATACCTCTATCAGGAGCAGCTTCCTGGCCAATGGTGATCCAGAAAAATGTTCTAGGAGAAAACAAGGGTGAAGGGGGGCTTCAGGAATCTATCTGGCTATAGTGGAAAGCCAGATATATTTGTACCTTAAGAAGAAGGCAATCAGAAAGAGAAAATTGTTCTAATCATATATTTTTCCTAAGTGTGCCTTATGAATGTTATAGCTAGGGGAAGAGGTCAAGGTAATGATGAAGACTAAGGTTTTTGGAGAGGAGTTGCCATTACTGGATACATTTACTACTAAACAGGAGAAAGAAGTAGTGCCATTGGTTCCTTCTAGAAATGTTAAAATCAACTCTACATGGCTCAGGCAGTCCCACTGGAGATTTGCATTATCATTCAGATTTCAGCATGGGGACTGTTGTATCCTCGGAGGATCCGCGTCCCTATGTATACAAATGTGTTTGTTTTTTGAATATCTCAAAAGACTAACAATCGGATTTACACGAAATACAACAAAAGGGTCCTTTCTGGGCCAAGAGATTCCTTGGTGCCGAATTATTATTCAGGTTTTAGCAGTGTGTGTGTTAGGCGCACCAGTAGGAGCAGGGAGAGATCTGGTTGAAGCGCAGAGGTGACCAGTCTAGGTGCTGATGCAGCCTGCGCTCCTGGAGCTTCCTGCTCGTTGCTATTTTGGGGAGAGTAGAGCAGCATACTACAGGGACTTTGGGGGTTACGGGACAGCTTACATTGTGCCCTGAGTTCGAGCTCCATAGCACTGGCCCAGTGATTTTCATGCTCACTGCAAACATTGGCCTTGGGAGTCTATCAAAAGGACAGTAAAAGACTACCGAGCACACCCCTGGATTACATTGAACTCTCAGAATCTGCCCAATGGCGCAAAACATAAATGCTTGTTAAGTACTGTCACATGTGAAGCACTGGGATGAATTAAGGGACTACCATAAACAGACTGCCAATGTACTGTGGGTTCTCGTTGGAAAAATAGAAGGGGAACAGAGGGTGCAAGAAGAGTATGAGGAGGTATGGGTGTGCGGGCAGCCCTATTGGAGATTTACATTATCATGTAGGTTATAGTAGGGTGGGAAATAGCACAGGTCTTTGTTAGGTGCACGAATAAATGCAGGTAGCTGTGTGGTTGAACTGTGGAGGTTGTCACCATACACTCAGGGGCTGTGTGGGGAGTCCCAAGGCCTGCCTGGCCCGAGCCAACTCCATGCGTGCAGTGGGAGCTAGCATTGCTCTCTCCAAGAGGGAGAAGCTACTAAGGCTGCTCCTTCCATGCAGGAACACAATTTTGATCTGTTTCCCTGCACACATCAGTGCTGGGCTCCCAGAGACTCTGATGGCTCAGGGAGGGGGGGGCGCTTGTCCCCGCCCCCAAATACAATGTTTCCAGCTCCGGGATTAGGCTCTCCAGGCCCTCAAGGTGGGGAGCTGTGCTGCTTTGCTCCCCATATATATATATTAATGTCGACCTAAGTGTCGGCTCCCCCGGGCTTGTACAAGCTAGGGGCAGGAGGCTGTGTGCCCCTCCCATTAAACAAACAAAGCGTCCCTAGCAGCTATTTTGTTTTTTGTTTTCTTTAGGATCCAGCGGGAGTTCTGCTGGAAGGTGGCAATTTTTGCGGACTTTTTATTTGTATTAGCCCCAAAAGGGGTACCTCTGAGTCCCGGACATGAGGCCTAGGGGGGCTAGGTATTCGTACCCACCCCCTTATTTTTTTTATAAATATGTTCAAGACAGGGGACATAGGATCAGATGTACAACCATTTTTAGAGGTCACAATTCGGAAATCAGCCTGTTAGTGACCACTAAAAAGGGTTGTAGCATGTGCCAAACCTATTTTTTGAGTCAGTAACCTGTTACCTACTCACAAAATATTTTTTGCGAGTCGCTATTAGGAATGGGCTTGCCAAGGGCATTTTTTCCTAATAGCAAGTCGCAGTGGAATGTATGATTGTTTGGGACTCCAAATGCATTCGCAAACCAATCGCTTTTACCACCAATTTCAAATTGATGGTAAGCCAGTCGCAAATGGGAAAGGGTGCCCAGGGGACCACTTCCCCATTGTGATTTGTGGAACATTTTTATTTTAGAGCAGGCAGTGGTCCCATGGACCACTGCCTGCTCTTACAAAATTAAACTGAAACGTTTCATTGTTATTTTAGAACGCATCCTGTTTTCCTTTAAGGAAAACATGCTTCATTTTATTTTTTTAAAAGTAGCTTTATTTAACAACAAAACAGTGACATGGGGGTCTTCTGTCCACAGCAGGCCACCAACACTGTGTTATTGCCCATTCCCAATGGGTCGCAAATTGTGACCTACCCCATGATTATTGATGGGGCAGGTAATTTGTGACCCCTTTGGGAATTCTAAAATGTGTCTGAGACACAATAGTACATTTTCTTCTTTGACTACTTGCAAATGGTGAGTTGCTAAAATTCACAAATTGCATGTGGCAAAAGAAAATGGTCTTACATCTGACCTTAAGGGCCAAATGTATGACCGATTTGCGATTCGCAAATCAATCGCAATCCAATTTGCGAATGCAAAATATGCTTTCCTCGATGTACGACAGGCATTCGCAAATCTGAAACAGTGATTGTGACCGATTACTGAGTCGCAAAAAATTGTGAGCGTATAAGGCTACTCGCAGATAGCAATACCCTTTTGTGAGATGTAAATTAAGCATGTGTGAATGAATCACAAATTGCGATCTGTCGCAAAATGGCCCATTTGCACATGCAATTTGCCACAAATCTAAAACAATTGGTAATATGTCCCAACCTATAAAAAAAAGTCCATAATGCATCAGAGACCTTCAAACAATTGCTGCCATGTATGTGCTAGCAAGGAGGAGGTGAATGTTGGCTGCTCAGCAGAGGAGGAGAGGATCTTCAGAGTAAGGCTGACCATGTTTGAAAAGACGGAGGAAAATATATATGAGCAATACAGACTGACTAGCAATCCTATCCTGGAGCCAATAGCCACCTTAAAGCTACGCCTTGAGAGAAGTACGCTGCGCAGCAATGCTATCCCCACCCATGTCCCAGTGTTGTGCTCCCTCCACCTATTGGCCAGTGGTAGCTACCAAAATGCCATTGCAGTGGCTCAAAGGATTTCTCAGAGTGCAGTATTGCGATTCTTTTGCAAGTTCCTTGACACAATGATCCACCACATACACCAACACATCTACCTTCCCAAGGATAATGTAGAAATACAAAATGCAATAAACCAGATTTCCACAGTTAATTGGCTGCATAGATGGGACCCATGAGCTCATATGTCCGATTCCCACCTGGAATACATATTCCGAACCGCAAAAACACACATTCACTAAACATTCAAGTTGTCTGCAGTGCACAACATATCATTATGGACAACACATCATCACGGTCATTGTAGCAAAATTTCCAGGGAGCACCCATGACTCCTACATCTTTCACGACAGCGGCATTCATATGCGACTAGATATGGGGGACCTTTAATGAAGGATACCTACTAGTTAATGCAATATGAAGTACAAAGTGAAATGTATCAGTGCAGACATGACTCTCTGTGTGTTGTCTCACCCTCATATGTGTCTCACAAGGTGACTGTGTATGCCCAGTGGCCTTGGATCCCACATGAGAGACAGTGCAACTCTGCCCATAAAGGCACTAGAAGTGTGATAGAAAGCACCTTTGACATCCTGAAATCGTGGTTCCGGTGCATTCAGAAAAGCGGAGGGGCATTGCAGTATGAGCCTGTAATGGTGTGTAAACTTGTGGGGACATGTACAATACTACCAACATTGCTTGCAGGAGTGCCTACCTGTGGAGGTGTCTGATTCAGACTCGGACAACGATGACCCATCCCCACCTGCCCGACACCCACCCAAGTAAAGTAGAGCAGCAGAGAAAACGCAGGGACCACATAGACAGGCAATTGTTTTCATGGTTTGATGCATCCATTTACATAACACCCTCCACAAATGACAAGACTAGTAATAGATTTCACAAACTGGGAAACCCTTTAATATCAGGATATATAGAAAATAACTGCAGGACAACATGTGCTTCAACATAACCAAAATGTGTGTGACAAACGGCGGTAAATCCACCGCCAAGAATGGTACCATGGGGGCAATTGCAACTTGCAGTAACTTCCTGCCTCTTCCGGTTGCTTGAGGGGTTTTACCCTGTGGGGATATGGTCTGCCTACTGCTGCTTCTATGCTGCAAGAATGTCTACAGTGAAGACACTGCTGCAGCTGGACACTTTGATATCAGGAGCATCTCTCATTGCCCCAGTGACAAGACTGGAGGTCTGTATAGACTGAACAGCAACTGTGAAATGCTGCAGGCCTCTGTCCACATTTCCACTATAGTGGCCCATTTCCACCTGCAGGGCAAGTGTTCACCCTGAGTAGAGGGTGGATGCCTGGGCAAGGCTGCCAATCGCCCTGGTCAATGCCCCCATCCTGCTTGCCCTGCTCCTTTCGTTGCTCCACTGCTTGCTTCCACCAGCTCAGTGCAGAGTTGCCCAATCACCCCAGTGAGTGCATCAAATTTGGCATCCAGCAGAGCCCTTTTTGGCTGCCATTTGGAGGGATATGTTTGTGAATCCCTGGGCCAGCTTAGTGTTAATCACTCTCAACTGTCTCTGTTGCAGACATTCAATTTGCAGCATTGCCTGTTCAATGCTTCTGGCCTCTGCCTGGTGGCCCGTGCCTTCCTGGAAGTGAGTGTAAGGCCTTGCCCATTGTTACCTACATGAGCACTGCATTGGATGCAGCTATCAGACCCCGGTGACAGCAGTTGTCTATGCGGCTGCCTGATGGATGTGTTAGCCTGGATGTCTGATGAAACTGGCTATGACTCTGTCTGATATGCACCTGTTTGGCCATCAGGTCAAGGTCCTGCTCTTCCCCTGATTCCTCTTGTGTGTCCTGTCATCCCACAGGAGTAACTATGTGGTACATGAAAAAACAAAATAAATGCATGTCTGAGGCACTATCTCAGTGGTCGAACCATGTTATTCAGCTCATGTCAGAACGTTACTCCACTGTTTGCATACCTGACTACATATCCCATAATGAAACAGCTGTGACATTTGGTGCATGAAATGGAGCATCTAGGAGTATCTGTGTTGCATGCCTGTGTACTGCAGGGTTCTGGCAGGTATATTGCAATAGTTGGTATCCTGCATTAACCAGAGGTGGATGCAGAAGTGTGGATGATCCATGAAGTGCACTCAGCCTCTGTATCCTGTCCAGGATCCACAGATGAGGATGGGCGAGCATCAGATGGTCCAGCTCCTGACCCATGGGACTCTCCCAGTCGTTGCATAATCCTTTCCTTGACACAAGTGTGCAGCTCGAAGCATCTTTTTTTTAGCTCCTGCTTGGACCTATCTGCAACTCCTAGGGAATTTATCTGTTGCTGCATTTCCCTCCACCATCAGTGAGAACTTCCAATTCTCTTTTGGAAATGTAATCTTCCGCCTGTGCTTCCTTGCCCCTTTCTCGCTCTGCTTGCTGGCAATTGCAGGGCTTGCTTGGTGCCTGGATGCAGTCTTGGAGTGTGTTACTGCCTTCACAGTGTGCTCCTACTGCTAAACAGGAATCACAATGGACACCACTTCCTGGTTTGGGGTCCTTCTGCTGTGTCAGGAAGTGATTGGGCATTTTTAAAGCCATGGTCGCTAATTGAGACTACCATCATGATTTGCGCCTGCTCTCGCATTTTTTGACCACGTACCGATTAACAAAATATAAGTTTGGTAATTGTGGTGCGACTTGATTGCGAGTCACAAATTGAGGGCCAGATTTGTGCGTACGTCGCTATTTCTCATGGTCTTACATTTGGCCATAATTCCTTGAGTCCTGTAATGGGAGTCATAAACATTTTTTCATGTTGCTGGCAGCTAATCATAGCATTTGATCCCATGAGAGGCTGATTCCTGCAGGAGTGAGATGGTCCAAAGGAAATAAAGCTTCCAGGACCAATTAAAATGCACTATTCTTAAATTGGTGCTCCTTGCAGACCAAACCGTCCAGATATACAATTACTTTTTAACCTTAACTTCTCAAAAATGACTTGACAGAATTACATCAAATCATAAAAAGCACACTCTGCAGACCAAAATCCAGCTTCCTGCTGACTTTGGTGCAATTCCTTTCTGCAGTTTTTGCTGTCACCCATCTTAAAGAAGTCTGTGGAAAATGCATTAGGGATTTAGCATTTTGGGACCCTCCTTTTTTCTCGGCCCCCACTTCACAGATGACCCCAAAACTTCCCACAGAAAAAAACAAAGGTTACAGACACATTATAGTTAGGCTCAGGTTTCACTCATACAAAACCAGAGAAATTCTGCAGTTATAGTAAGCTGAGCTATCTGTAAGTCACACCCCCGCAATGCATTGCTTATTACCTGACATATTACATCACTCAAGACATTGTCAGGGACATTCCTGATGACATCACTGAATATATATATATATATTTTCACTCAAAAAACTATAAGTTTTAGTGGTGTTATAGTTAGCTGGACATTTTACTCACACAAAACCAATGAAATTGCTCCTATATAGTTAGTTGTACTAACTATATTTCGCGCACCCGCAATCCACTGCTGATGATGTCACATATTAGATCATTCATGACATGGTCAGTGACATCACTGATGACATCTCAAATGACATCACTGATGATATCACTGATGACATCATCCAGTGAATGTGGTTTGCTTCGTTATTTAAATATGCATTATATATATAGCAATTTACATTGAAGAATGAGTGGATATATATAAATAAATATTTGGATGGAGGATTTAGTAGCAGTGTAATTGACTGTTTACTTGACCAATTTATAATGTCTCACTAAATATAGTGGATAGTGACTAAACTGTGTGAATATCTGTATCACTTTGTCAGTTGTTGTGTAAACTGATTCTACAGTTGGTTACTAGCTATGTGAAAGTCTATATTAGTTATTGATTAGTTAACTGAGTATTTGTATGGGAGTGTGAAAGTGTGTGTGGTTCGGTGGGGGTGTGTGTGACTGTCCAAAGATGTGTGAATAGTTGATTCAGTAGATATATGAAGTTAAAACTACATGTTCTAGCAGTTTGGGTGAGGGAATCTCTTTATGGGTGTGGTGATGAGCAAATATATTTCTCAAAGGTACAGGTCCAACAAACTAGAAAAATAAAAGGCAGTGTATGTGTCAGTTGTTGTATATAAATAAGTATACATAAGACACAATGATTGTGTGAGTGACTGTATGGATAACTGTATACTTGTAATAATGATTTTATAATTCACTAAGTATGATTTACTATCTAAATGAATAGAAGAAGTGGTGTTTGTATAAGTGTTTTGCTAAGTAAATATGTAAGTATGATCCATTGTTTGCATAAGTGAGTAGGATGACTTCATATGTGAATAGGATGCGTGCTGTTGTTTAATGTCGATATAGATGTAGAAGTATTTTTGATAGTCACGAGTGATGTCACTGACCATGTCATGAGTGATGTAATATGTGACGTCATCAGCAGTGCATGGCACGCGCAAGTTATAGTGAGTCCAACTAACTATAACGTGGGAATTTCAATGGTTTTATGCGAGTAAAACTTCCAGGTAACTATAACTGGTGTAAAACCTATGGTTTTTTCAGAGAATTTAATAGGTTTTTTAAATGCTAATTCCTAACTATAACTGGTGTGAAACCTATGGTTTTTTCAGTGAATTTCAATGTTTTTTTAATAGCAAATCTTTATAGGTATAAAAAAGAATACATTTTAAAACTTATTTTATATTGTATAATTATGTCAAATTTTTCTTATAATTTTTTTTAATTTTTCACGTGGGGCGCGCCCTGGGGCGCGTACCGGGGAGCGTCCCGTTAGCGCAATTCTTGCGAACGAAAACAACATTGTAACATTTCGCGGAGACGCGTGATGCGTCATATGACGCACAGTGCAAGCGCACCCGGAAGCACGCGTGCACATACGATCGCGGCGCGCCCTGGGGCGCGTACCGGGGAGCGTCCCATTAGCGCTATTCTCGCGAATGAAAACAACATCGTGACGTATCGCGTAGATGCGTGATGCGTCATATTACGCTCAGCGTAAGTGCACCCGGAAGCACGCGTGCGCATACGATCGCGCAACGTCTCGACGCGCTTACGCCACGCGCCCCGGGGCGCGCCCTGGAGCGCGACTACAGGCGCGCCCCGGGGCACGTAGCGTAAGCGCGTCGGGTCATGTGACCTGAAAATAACACTTTCTATTGGTGCAGAACAGTTTTGGTTTCCAAATGAGTAAAGCCCGGGTCATATGACCTGAAAATAACACTTCTCATTGGTTCAGGACACTTTGTTTTTCCAAATGATGAAAGACCCCACCTTCTTTCCTTATTCTGACTTTGTCCTTTGACTGAGGAAGACCTGTTTGGATATCATTGTCTTATATTTTGTACTCTGAAATGGCTACTGTAGCTGCAACAGCTGGAGCATCTGCACCACCACCACCACCACCACCAAGAGGACCACCGCAACAGTACATTGGTGGTCAAGAAGAGGAGGAGGAGGAAGAGGAAGAGGAGGAGGGCAGAAGATGGCTGCCTGAACAAAATACCCCATACAAGCCCAAGTCACACATTGTATGGGAGTTTTTTTTCAATCCCAGAGGGCAAGAAAAAAGTGAATGCGGCCAAGGTAACTTGCTTAATCTGTGGTGAAGAACTCTCAAGGGGCAACCCACACAAAACATATTCATTTGGTAATAATACCATGATTCGTCATATGATCCGGAAGCATCCAAACAACTACTCTCATGCAGAGCTCAGGGAACTGGCCAGTAACCTCCCCAAGTCTTCAAGGACCACCTCCAAAAGAACACAACCCACTCCATCGGGACCAGAAACAACAGAGATGATGCCTTGTATTCAGCCACGATTTTCTGATTTTAGAATCACATGTATACAATGTGGCAAGCTCATCGCCTATGGTGAAAAGAGCATGAAGCTCGTCGTCCTTGCTGGTGACAATCACAAATGCCCCAAAAAACAGTAATTTTTCCCTTTTTTGTTTTTTGCTCCAGTTGAGCCATTTTTAATTCCCTTTTTTTGTTTCTCCCCATAAAAAATACAAAAAAAATATAAAACTGTTTTGAAAAGCCAAAAAAAGTACAAAATGTTCAAAAAAACATTAAAAAAAATATAAAACAACAAAAAGAAGAAAAAAACAGTTCTTTTTAGAACTACCTTTCATTTATAAAAATAAACCTATATTTTTAATAAATCTCTGTCAAATTTTTTTTCTTAGGGTACGCGTACCGGGGCGCGCTCCCCAAAAAATAGAAGAAAAAAAATTAATGAAGGAGTAAGCATGAGTGAAGAACACAAACAGAGTAATGTTAAGAGAAAGAGAGCTACAGGATGAACACAGAGGAATTGTTTATTACATAGTAAAAAACAGAGAAGGTGTAATAGGGTGAAAGTGAGAAAAGTAAAATGACTAAAGGAGCGAAAGAAGGGAAGAGAGAGGAAGAAGACTAAGGTAGAGATAGTGGGAGAATGTGAGTGGGTGTTGAAAGAAAAAGAAAGGACAGTAAAAAATTGAGAATGAAGGCTAGTGGCGTAACCGGGATAAATGAAGAACGGTGAATGAGGGTAAGAAAAGACCAGTTAGTGTAAGTAAAGAGGGGTGAAAGAGGGTGACAAATTGAATTGGGATAAGACATGGGGAGTGACAAAGAGAAAGGACAAAGAGAGTAAAGGAAACAGTACCTGAATGGGTTTGAGTGAAACAGCAAAGAAAGATAAGTAATGCAGTGTGTGTGACTTATAGGGAGTCAGTGGGTGTAGGTCGGGGTGTGGGTGTGTAAGGTGTGTCTGTGGGTGTGGCTGTGTGGGGTGTTTTGGTGTGGGTGGAGGTGAGGGTGTGTGAAGTATGTGTGAGGAGTGTATGGGTGTGGGGTGTATATGTGTGCGATGTATGTGTGCACACCGCTAAGTGCTCCCAGAAAATGTTAAAAGTTAATTTATATAAAAACCACTGGAGACACTTTAACCAAATATAGAATAGGCCATACTACATACCAGTCCCTACCATTTTCCCAATTTTGGTGGAATTCCATTGAGCCATTTCGCCTGTAGCCCTCTCTAAATATCCTGAGGTGAATTACTTGACAAAAACACATCTGAAGTGTTAGAATTTACAACCAATTAAAATGTTACTTTCTTTTTCTACTTTATTTCATGACATTGGTTATGTACATGAATATATATAAAGAAAGAGAGGGAAACACAGCCAGAACTTAAACTTCTTTTTCAAAGGTAAGATGTTATTTTGAAAACTGAAGTATGTTGTGGACTTTAAGTTAATTTGGAAAACATTTTCTGATAGTTATATACTATCCCTCTGTAATAGTTATAGATTGAGATAGGCTTCTCTGTTATAGATATGGATGGAGTTAGGCTTGTCTTGTATAATTATCAATTTACTTAGTCTTTATGATATACACTTTTTTATATTTCTACTTCCAGCCTGATACCATACACTGCCCAAAGATAACTTCACTGTTAAAAAATCAAAACTACCTGTCTGAACTTAAACCCAACAGTGCCCTATCTCTACTGATATATTTATTTTTTATGCAATTTACAGCAACATAATGGAAGGAGATCAAAATTAATGTAATATTTCATTCAAACTTGATCTTCAGGACAACCCAGAGGAAGAGAATAGCGATTCAGATTTTTTGGATCAGTCTCTTGATGAAGAGTTTCTGAAATATGTGGAAGAAATGGAATCATGTAATCCAAATGAGGACATTCCCGACGACATAATGTTGGAAGTCTTATTAAATTTTATAAAATCAGAGCAATAAATGTATATTTAATAATTAAAAACTGTTCCAGACATTATTCTTTTTTATATGTAATCAATGAAATAGTACCAAAATAAATATAATATAATGTGAGACTTATAGTATACTGTGCAATTTTTTTTGTGATACATAGTAATTTTGCTCATAGTTACTTCCTTTCTCCCACTTTATTATCTACAATGTGTATTTGACATCTCTTTTTCATCTCCTGCCTCCATGTTGTTTCTGCTTTCCTGACAGACTATAGTATAGATTCCATATACCACAATAACTTCTGTAACAACATGCAAATTATCTACAGATGAGACAGTCTACATTGAATTTAAGACTCTGCATTGGTACCTACATGTTGGTACTTAAATCACCCACACAACACAACAACTCTATTCAGAGCTACCCTACCTCTAAGCACTTTCAATTATCATTTTACTGTGTCACTGAGTTTTCCCCATGTGTGGGGGGGGAGGTGTGTGTGGGGGATGTATGGGGTGTGTCTGTGAGGTGTGTATGTGTGTGTGTGTGTGTCTGGGGGAGGATTAGGTGTATAGGTGTGTGTAGGTGTGTGGGGTATAGGTGGGGATGTGGGTGTGTAAGGTGTGTGTGTGGGTGTGGGTGTGTGGAGTGTTTGGGTGTAGGTGGGGGTGTGGGTGTGTGAGGTGTGTGTGGGGTGTGTGTGGGTGTGGGGGGTATGTGTGTAGGATGTGTGTGTATGTGTGGGATGTGTGGATGTGTCTGTGAGGTGTGTGTGTGTGTGGGGGGGGGAGAGGTGTGTGTGTGGGATGTGTGGGGTGTGTCTGTGAGGTATCTGTGTGTGCGTGTGTGTGTGTGTGTGTGTGTGTGTGTGTGTTGGGGGGTGAGGTGTGTGTGTGAGTGTGGGTGTGTGGGATGTGGGTGTGGGTGTGGATGTGTAAGGTGTCGGTGTGGGGGTGTGGGGTGTTTGGGTGTGGGTGGAGGTGTGACTGTGTGAGGTGTGTGTGGGGAGTGTGTGGCTGTGGGGGTGTGGGGTTGTGTGTGTGTGAGTGTGTGTGGGATGTATTTGTAGGTACCTAAAACAGCCACAGAACCCAAAAGCTCTTTTCAGAGCTACCCTACCTGTAATCACTCAAAATGATTATTTTACACTATTATTTTCACTATTTTTCTCCAAATTACGCTCCCCGGTGCGCGTACCGGGCGCTCCCCCCGTGAAAACCGACATTTTTTTTTTTTTTTTTTACCCGAGGGACCCTTTTATGGCCCCCACATCAAACCTAGGGCGTCAGGGGGGGTCTACCCTGCCCCTTTTTGGTTATTTCCCCCTTTGTTTTTACCACCTCTTGTTGCTCTATCCTACCGAGACACAAGATGGCAGCCGCTCCGGACTGTTTCGAATGTTTACAGACACCCGAGAGCAAATCAGCTTTCCGTGCGCAAGTCGCGTGGCGCGCCCGGAGCGCTCCCCGGTGCGCGTACCGGGGCGCGGCTATAGATATATACATTTTTTTGAACCTAAATTACTCAAAATCCTCTGGAGCACATATCTTGAGACATAGCAAAGGCACATCGGGCTACCAGTCCCTACAATTTTGCCAAGTTTGGTAAAAATCCATTCAGCCGTTCGAGCTAAAAGTGCGACCGACCGCCCTATGGAAATTAACATGGGGAAAACACGTTTTGGGACCCCCCTTTTATCTCGGCCCCTGCTTGACAAATCCCCCCCCCAAACGTTCAGGGAAGGACCGGAGCGCCGCGAGGCAAAGTTGAGGAAAATTTCAGGCAGATTCCTCAACCGGCGCCAAAGTTATTCCCAATAGAATGTTGCGATTTCCCTATGGAAATCAATCCTAACTATAACTACCTATTGGCGACCGCCAGTAGGTAATATATATATATGTATATCCAACAACGTTAGTTCCAAAGAAAAAATGAAATGAGCCGCAACTCTCAGCCACTGTTCTTTTCAAAACAAATATGTTTTATTTTCTTGTTTTAGCACAGATTCCAACCAACGCGTTTCGGTAGTTCCATCTACCTTGCTCACGGTTGATTTCACCTGAAGTTTCCACATTATTTAAAACACACCCAGATTACCCAACAAGCATGTGATTTCCAAACTTCCTGTTTGTTCTGAAGCTCGGAATTCTGGACCATGTAGTTTTCATTGTCAATGATAAATCATTCCCATCATGATTACCAATCAGTATTTCTAGACATTCTGTCTATTTAATCATACCATTTGCGCTGTGCAAACAATTAATACACTGTGAAGTATGGCCCTCTAGTCGGCTTTTTCCGCACAGCTTATAATTCATGGTCTGCGATGCCCTCCAGTGGGCTTAAAGAAAGGGGAAAGGGAGTAGGATATGGGTGTGAAGGAAACAGTTGGATTAGAGAAGTTGGAATAAATTCCAGTTTACAAATGGATATACAGTTCCTCCGACTGGTTTCAGCCTAAGGGTGTCATGGTTCGAAAATTAAGAATGTGCTGTGACTCTTTTTGCCTCAAAAGTTTCTCTCAGGGGCCACCTCGGTCGGATAGGGACATTGTTTCTATTCCCCAAAACTTTAAGAGTTTCCAATTTCCATCGTGATGGCTCTCCATGTGCTTGGCTACCGCGTTATTTCTGTCCTTGTTGACTGTATCACGGACATGTTGTAGGATACGTATTTTCAGTTCTTATATGGTGCTCCGTATGTACTTTAACTTACAAGGGCACTCTATCATGTAAATTGTGTACTGACTTTTACATGTTATTAGTTCTTTTATTTTCCAAATGTTATTGTTGGCCATAACTAGTTCTTTTGTGGGCTTTGCAATCTCACACACCTTGCAGTTATAGCATTTGAAGAATCCCTTCGTTTTTTGCCATATGTTCTTTGACCTCTTACTTTGGAAATGGCTATGGACCAACTGGTCTTTTAAATTTGTTGCTCTTCTGTAAGTTATAGTTGGGTGAGCCCCCATCATCTGTCCCACAGTGGGATCTAGTTGCAAAATCTTCCAATTCCTTTTTAAAATCTGAAAGATTTTTCTCGATTCTTGGCTGTAATCCAAAATGAGTCTTGTTGGTTCTTCTTCCGGTTTCTTTTCATTGTCTTTTGGTTTGAGGCATTCCCATCTCGGTTTTACATTCGCTTTTTCCCAACATTTATTGATTAGGTGTTTTCCATATTTTCTGTTTTGAAAACGTTTAATGGTGCCTGCACTGTGTTTTTCCACTCTGATTCTTTACTACAAATCCTTCTAAGGCGGAGAAATTCCCCGTAGCGAATACTGGAGATCAATGAAGGTTGATGGAAGCTTGTTGCTTCTAGGGTTGCATTAGTTGCTGTGTTTTTTCGGTGTAAAGTTGTTTCCATCCGATTATCTTTCACGTACACCTCCGTGTCCAGAAATACCACTTTGGTTTTACTTAGTTCGTAGGTGAATTTTAGACACGGTGTGCTTGTGTTTAGGATGTCAAAATACTGCCGGAACTCAGCTTCACTCCCACTCCAAATGATGAATAAATCATCAATGAACCTTTTCCAGGTCACAACAAGCTTCCATCAACCTTCATTGATCTCCAGATAATTATGGTCTTTGTTATTGATGGCACGTAAGTGTTGCAAAATCCTAACCTTGAGTGGATGCTTTGTGCTGCCCACGTACTTGAGGCCACAAGGGCACTCAAGCACGTAGACAACGAAGTCAGTATTGCAGTTTATTTGGTGTTTGATTATTCTCCAAATGGACTGAACTATGGAGAAGAATTATCATCCCACAAAGACCATAATTATCCGATGGCTCGCCACTATGAAGAAAGTCACAAAAGCAACAATGGGAGCCTAAAGTTTTATGGCATAGATAAGATACCCAAGAACATCAGGGGTGGAGATCGTGAGGCACAACTTAGGGTCAGAGAATCCAAAAACATCATTGACATGGAAAGTAAGACCCCAAATGGACTGAACTATGGAGAAGAATTATCATCCCATATAGGCTTCTAACATTATGATGGTACAGGGCAGAGGTTAACCCGCAGTATGATGAGTATTATGTGTAAATGGTAATCACTAGCACAATTTTATTAGTGTGACTCCCTGTTAATGTGCTATCGTTAAGGGAATAGAATGGGCGGCACAACCACAATGGTGGAGCATCGGACTGATGCTAAGCAGCCCCACAACCCAGATGGTCACAAAAGAGAGCCCCACAATATTCACTGAGGAGAAAAGTATGTTGGTTACTGATCATGTTGATCAATAATTTGTTATATTGTATTTTGGTTTATAATTTTCACAAAACTCACTATTTAATATCTCACTTCTTACTCATCCATAATTGATAGCACTCGAACATTAGACCTGCCACCGTTTCAGTATTATTCCAGCTTAACAAAGGGGCAACTCCATTGACAGATTGTCCTAATTTGGGGGAACTTAGGATAAAAAAGGGAGCTCCCTTGTCACTCAGTAACTTTGAGTTTCTGACCAGAGGTGAAAGATGGCACATGCCGAATGTGTGAGGGGACATATCTAATTGATAGGAGTTTCTAACCCCGCTCCCGATATGGCAATTGAACTGGGCTTTGCGACTTCATAGTCGAAGCCGCGACCCATCCAAGCTAACATAGAATAACAAAGGGAGCTCCCTGGTAGTATATCACGAATTACTTCTGAATTGAAGCGAATGGGAAAGATATAAGGGGAGATTTTCAGTTTGACAATAGTCCCGAACCCCGTTCTCAACATATGAGTAAAAAACTTCACCTCCCGACAGGCAATTTCATTTTGTAGTCCGGAATCACGGAAGGTTAGAGAGAACCATGTGACACCCATCACACTCAGTTTCCCGACATTCACAGCGATCGGGTAGTTCACGATCGCGAAGCTGGAGATACTGTCAGTTTACAACTCCCTTTTGTCCCACCCTAAAATCAGATACCAATGTTTAAATTTGCACAAATACAAATGCAATTATATTGTTGATATATGGGTACATATATAGACTGATTTTGTAACTATGTGTGTTGACTTTGAATTGAAGTATTTTCTTTGTGTTTATGAATTGGGAAATGAAAGATGGACTTATATATGTGTAAACTTCAAAATGGTGGCTACTTGAAAAAGGCTAACGCCGAAACGCGCCGTCCTTGTTCTACGAGTGCACAATAAAGGGTTTGTGCAAAGATCTCCTGGTGTGTCATCTCTGTGTCCTTCTAATCAGCGGGATTCGGAAGTTGTTGATATATATATATATATATATATTAAATCGTAAGGTTCAGCAAACGCCGAACGGCGCCATGACTCCTCCACTGGACGACAGCGGTTCGTGCTGGATGGCGAATCCTTAAATCAAACTCGAATCCACACTCCAATCCCTTGTGTCACAAGGCAGGTATGAAAAGCACGAACACCAGATTGCATCAAAATGAGTTTATTCGGCAAACTTCATCGGCAACAAAGCGATAACTCAACGCGTTTCGGGAGAAACTGCCTTGGTCACGAGTCAAGATGTGTGCAATTCAATTGGTTTAAATAAACAGACATGTGATCAAAACAAAATAACCATAAACAAAAACAAAAAGACTAACGTTAGCGCTTGCATTGTGCTAATTAGTCGGAATGTGTATATACATTTCTTTATTCTATTAAATTGTATAACCAAGAATACTTCGGTCAGGAGATAAAATGCGAAGTCATTGAATTACTGACTGCTCTCCTATCGAGATTTGAACTTAAACACCCTGTGTTTGCGGTGGTGATGTTAATAAAGTTATTTGACATTCTCCTTTTCATATAGTAGGCTTAAGCCCGAGTGGGCAAAAAAAAAACGCTTATTCATTATGTAATTCAATACTCGTTAGTTACATGTACCGCCCCAGTGGGCTAAAGCGCTTAAAAATTCAATTTGGCTGTTTCAAAGGAAAAAACCCCTATTACAAAACTTTATGTAACAGGTGGAAATTAACATCAAAAACTTTATGGACAGTGAGCAGCACCTAATTATGCCCTTGTGGGCATAGCTTCCCAATGTTATTTTCAGTCTCCAGATATTCAATGTTGGCAATACTGCAGTATTGTGTCAACAACACATTCCCTGAAATAAAATCAAAATAATACTTTAAATCACAAGAATTACAAATAAAATCACATTAAAACACACAAACATGAAATTTATAAAGAGTTTAAAAAGACTACATATGGGCACATATGTGTTAGCAAAAAATTGGATTCTCTATCTGGGAATAGTTGTGGGGTTCCAACCCCACAACTATTCCTAGCGATGTATATATATATATATACATATATATATATATATATGTGAAAATAACAGACCCCTCCGTGAAGAAAGCCAGAGGGCACAACAGGGAGCTTTCGGGAACGCTTTAATGACAGCTTTTGATTGGCATGATGCATTTCGACGTTTTGCCTTCTTCGGATGCCGCAAGCTTTGACCGGGAACACTCCTCCTCACACCCTTAATATTCTCAGGTCCTCCCAATTAGCGGAGGTCAGCTGGTTCCACCTGCTGAACAGTTTCAGCTGCAGTTCAAAGTTATTGGACTGCAGTTCCCATCATGCAGTAGACTGGTAAGTACCGTGTGTGGAGCCATAAAGTTCGATCTTGTGATCAAGGCTGTAAATCCTAGCACGGAGTGGGAGTGTTGTAAACATGAAGAACTCCCGTAAATGAAAGTCCAAGTGGTTCCTCGGTTCCCCGACGTTCCAGCCCCATCTCCAAAGTCTGACCGGGCCATGATGCTAGGATGCCGTGATCCTGCTTCCCTCGTGAAGTCACGGGCTGTATCCGACAGTGGCCACTTGCCTGATCTGACTCTGAGGCGGTCCTGCAAAATCCGATTCCTCGGGTAATTCACAACAAGTCACCATCATTCGCAGGACACTTAGTGGAACGGGTCCTCTTCACGTGCTGCTGGCGGGCACGTCAACTATGAAAAAAACAGACCCCTCCGTGAAGAAAGCCAGAGGACACAACAGGGAGCTTTCGGGAACGCTTTAATGACAGCTTTTGTATGGCATGATGCATTTCGGCGTTTTGCCTTCTTCGGATGCCGCAAGCTTTGACCGGGAACACTCCTCCTCACACCCTTAATATTCTCAGGTCCTCCCAATTAGCGGAGGTCAGCTGGCTCCACCTGCTGAACAGTTTCAGCTGCAGTTCAAAGTTGTTGGACTGCAGTTCCCATCATGCAGTAGACTGGTAAGTACCGTGTGTGGAGCCATAAAGTTCGATCTTGTGATCAAGGCTGTAAATCCTAGCAAGGAGTGGGAGTGTTGTAAACATGAAGAACTCCCGTAAATGAAAGTCCAAGCGTTTCCTCGGGTCCCCGACGTTCCAGCCCCATATATATATATACATCGCCAGTCTTTCTCGTCCGTTAGATCCAAAAAGAAGGCAGACCCAAAGATAGTGCAAAGTCGGGTTTATTCAGAAAACGCCCGCACCACCGCCATTACGCGTGTATACATATATATATCCCCAAAGTGATCCTTGTGTTTCGAAAGTGCTCACCCACGGGTGCTCAGCACAGGGGCCGGATCCTGGCCCTGATTCGTTTTTTTAACAAAAGATGCAGCACTCTTGAGCAGGATTTGCTTAATTTATATCCATATTACACTCCACCAACGCATTTCAGCCTGACTCTGCTTTTCTCACGGTTAGTGAGGCGTTCCTCACTTGCCCTTATATACTACCCATCTCTGCCTTAAAATGACATTATGGGAGTTGTAGTGTATTTTCAACATAATCAAAAAACTTTATACATATGTACACGAATGACATTGCGCATCATGTCAGAAATGTACAATTATTATTTGTAATGACTTGATTTCACTTGTTCTTGGTTTCTCAAACTGCAAACATGTTTAAGCCTGTTCCTGCTGATCACATTAGCCTAGTGCGTTTCAACTGCCCTTCCTTTGTGGACACATCATCACTAGGTATAGTACCTGAATCATTATTACAGTTGCATTTTAACTTTTATACGTTCTAACCTTCATGACATGGCATTATCATAGCATCGGTGCTTTACATTACTCCAAGCAACATAGCTATTAGCATATCTTTATCTAGTATACCAGGTATAGTACCTCATTTTTACAAAATGCATCTAAAATTATTCAGTCCATTTTGGAAGACAGTTGGCGAGTACAAAAAGTTCTTCGTCATTATTGATGCCTCTAGGGCAGTTGGTCCTGAGTCTTATAATAGCGGAATTCCATTTGGCGTTACATTTTGACTCTGTCTCCACCACATTCTCCTTGGGATATCATTTTGATTCCATAATAGGCCATTGCTCTCCACTCACCTTTTTTGGCATTTACTCATTTGCTTAGCTGTTGCACATGCCATGTCACCATTTTTCACTGCACGTATGTGCTCTAGGATATGTTTCTTGAGCATACATGTTGTACTTCCGATGTATTACATCCCGCATTTGCATTCTATAATGTAGATTACAAACTTCGAAGTGCAGTAATTTTTTGATCGATGGTGATTGTTTTGCCATTGGGTTCCAAAATAGTAGTCATATTTTTTACTAATTTCCAGCCTTTACATGAGTTACATTTTCTGAAACCTTTATGTTGATCAGTTAGTCAGTTAGTTTGCTCCTTAAGCTGGAAATGGCTTTTCACAAGAATGTCCTTTAGAGATGTAGTTTTTCAATAGGTTACCACTGGCTCCGCGCCAAGCAATTTTCCGATATCTGGATCTTCCGAAATTAGATGCCAGTATTTTCTCATTTTGTTCACAATTCTACCACTCTCTTTACCAAATGTGGTCAAAAAACGTGGAGCTCCATTTTCTTTGTTTTCAGTAGCTTTTGTTTTTTTATCAAAGTTTCTTCTCTTGTTTTGTTTTCAATTTGTTTCTAGCATTTTCTTAGGGTCCTTTCATTGTATCCCCTCATTTTGAGTCTATTATTCGTCTCCAGAATCTTTTGTTCTGCATCTTAATCTTTTGAGCAATTTCCCTTCATACGCATAAATTCCCCATAGGGGATGCTGTTTTGATAATGGTCTGGGGTGGAAGCTTGTCCCGTGCAGGATGCTATTAGTTGCAGTCTTTTTCCTAAAAAGTGTTGAATGTATTTGTCCATTTTCTTTATAGATCTTGGTGTCTAGAAACTAAATTTCTCTTTTGTTTGTAGTGCATGTGAATGATAAACCATTTTGATTTATGCTGAGGTTTGAATAGTACTTTTGGAAATCTTGTCCTGTTCCTTTCCAAATCAGGAATAGATCTTCTATTTAGTGGAACAAAAGGGGGTGGTGATGGACGGAGCATCTGAACCAATTGAACACTCACACCCAGTCAAAAGATCTGGGTTTGATCCATCACCGTTCTTTAGCCCACTCTGCCACCCCAGGTCAGACATGGCTATATGCAAATCAGTCTGACCCTGTGCCTCATGGGAACAGTCCATCCCGAACTGCCATGCCTTCCCTGGACCAGAAACAATTCATATAGTGGACCCATAAGATGATCAGCTCAAGATCAACCTGATTGTCTGCGCTCCATGCTATTGTCCTTTCCCCCACCCCATGGTGATCTTCATGTGATTTGGGGAAAATGAAATGCCCATAGCTGTTCCACACTCTTGTTTGAAGAGATCTTTGTTGAAAAGAAAGATATTATTTTTAAGACAGATTTCTATCATTTTGAGGGGCATTTCTGCGTGACCAAGTTCTGAAATGTTTCACTGTTTGAGAAAGTACTTACAATCTGTTAATCCAATATCATGCCTGATTGACGTGTATAAAGAGACAACGTCTATTGAGACCAAAAGGTATTCTTGGCTCCAAGTCATTCGAGTTAGAATTCTGAGGAAATCTCCAGTGTCTTTCAAATATTAATTCATACTCTGTGCGATTGGGGAGCTGCAAGAGGAGACTATAGGTCTCCCGTGTGGATTAACAAGAGTCTTATGAATTTTAGGCAAAAAATATATACATGGTATCACTGGAAAATCCTTAGTTAAAAATGTCCTTTCTTCACCACAGATGAGATTTTTTTCATACCACTGCTGTAAGGTTTGATTCAACTCGATCGTCATTTCATTTATTGGGTTGTTTTTTAATCAACAGTAATTACAAACATCATTTAATTGCCTTAGTGCTTCTTGAATGTAGTCTCTTATGTCCATTATCACAATTTTTCCCCCTTTATCCGTGGGTTTTATTGTGATTTCTTTATTTTCCACCAATTTGTCAGTTGCTTTTCTCTCTGTAGTTGTTAGATTTTCTCTTTGCTTTAGGTTTCGTATTTGGGGCATTCTTTCCAATTCTTCAATTATTGCGTCTGAGAAAAAAATCAATTTTATTTCCTTGGGATAATGCGGGCAATATCTTGATTTTTTTCTTTAATCCACTTTCTGGTCTTTTATTTGTTTCTATATCCAGATGTTTGAGTATTTCCTCCTCAGTCATTGCTCCATCTTCCAGGTCATACAAGATATCAAACATGTTTTTAAGGTCTGACATTTGATCTATCTTGATCGCAGGATCTTCAATAATTTCTGGAGGCTTATCTTCACTTTGTACGTTTCCTCCTTTATTGGCATGAACGTTAGCTAGTTTCTGCTTGCAAATATATTTATTCAAATCTATTTGCACTTGTGTGTAATTAAAATATGATTCCGGACAGTAAGACAATTCTTTATTTATTATTGATATTTCATCCTGTGATGGTTGACATTGAGAAATATTCACAATCAAGTGGACCCTCTCTATTTTCGGCTACGCAGTGGATACTGTTTTCTTTCACTTGGCCCTTCTTGTTTTCTTGTGCTTGCGAGGTTTTTTTTTTTTACCTCTTCCTCGGCCTCGGTTTGCGGCTCTTCCTTGACCTCCCCCCTTTGTTAGGGTCTTGTCCAGGTTTATGAGCTGCATCTCCTCTAAAAAAAAGTCACATTCGGTGTTCCACTTGCGTCTCTTGATGGTTCTCCTTCACCTGCGTCCAATTCACTTGTGCTTACTGCTATTAGCTTTGCATACTACATCGGGTAGTTCTTTTTCAGGGTGTCAAAACGTCTTGCAAATGTTAAAATTCGGCCCTGTAAATAGTCTTGCTCATCACGTTTACATTTTTGTGCCTTTCGCTTTAGTATTTCAGTTTCATCTTTTTCAAGCCTGGTGTCCATTTCCTTTCTTAGCTTTGAAACCTCATCTTGATTTGCCTCATTCTTTGAGATTTCCTCCATTTCTTCTAGTTTTTTGGTTATTTTGTTTTATCAATCCGGGCATGCTTGATAAGTATTCACATCATATTAAGAGAGCGTTGCAAATTGTTCTCAACCCATTCCTCCAGAAGTTCTACTTTGGTGTCTGGGTGCGTAGGCATAGTGAAGAATCTTTGCCCTCTTGGGACACGCTTCACTTCAATATAGTTTTCCAATGCTATTATTTCCCAACTGTTCTTTACCTCCTTTTTGTACAGTCTTTCCATTTGATTCACTTGCTGCTTCAGGGACATGCTATTTATGTTCTGTGCACTTTCCATAATAGTCCCTGCATTATCAATTGGGTCTCCTGGTTTAAACATTGAGGCAGCTTTGGATGCTCGTATATATATATATGTACTACCGGTTGGTGGTCGCCAGTAGGTAGTTATAATGAAATCCAAATTTGTATCTAAAGGGATGCCAAGGATCTGCGACCCCTTCCGATCTCATGCTGAGATCTTATTGGCTGCCAACACATTCAACCATGAAATCTTGGCAGCCACCTTGTAAATCGGCTTGAACCGAGTCACAGAAAAAACATAAAAGAAAAAGAAAACGGGGCAGCGTAGAAAACACCCTGACCCCCTAAGCCTGTTGGAGGGTCCCACAGAAACAATTTAAAACATTTTGCAGGAGTCACTCCGGAACCGCGGCTCCCACTGAAAATGTTTACAAAAATGAAGCACAGACTCCTGTGCTTTGTTACTAATCAGCCTCAGGTGGGCCAGGTCTTGGTGGCGTTTTAATAATAGAGGGGGGTGCATGGGCTTTTTGATACCCCGGGGTACACCAACTCCCCGGAGCTTGTTTAAGAAAAATTTGGGTGGCCTGTATGTCCTCCCCCACTGCCCTAGGAATCACCACCTCCCTGTGGCTATTTTATTTATAAATGGGGGGTCTTTTGGATCCCCCCAGCCCCTGGAACCACCATTTCCTCAGGGCTATTTGTTTAAGCAATGGAGGGGCTGTGTGGACTGCCACCTACCCAGGGCGTTAATTGTAACTAATGCGTGGGCAACATGGAACCCCCGCAGCCAAGGGGAGCCACCACCCCCTGGGGCTTTTGTAAAATGGAATGTGGGGGAACCACGTGCCCCCCCCTCGTCTGGTACAATAGATGGTCCTGGGGACCACCAGCCACCAGGGCCAACTCCTGCTTTGTCCTGGGGGCACCCACCCCTGGGACACAGCTGTTTGCCATGGCTTGGTGGGAGCTTTACTGCTCCTGCCAAACCATAGTAAACTGTGCTCCACTTGTAGCAAGCATGGAAAAATGCTCTTGCTTGCGAGTAGCAGAGCAAAATTCCTTTTACATAGAGAAGGCTGCATGTTTAGCAGCTCCCTATGTGAAAAAGCAATGCTGTCTCTCCCAGGAGGCAGGGGGCCAGCAAGGACGACGGGGGCCTTGAGGCTCCCCTGCGGTCCCCATCAATGGGTGGGCCCAGGGCACCCACATTAGATGTAGGGCCTTGGGGGATGTGGTCCCGCAGCCACAATTGGCTCAGAAGGGGAGCAGTGCAGACCCCTCCCCTGATTCTTTTGCCCTATGCTATGCGGCCCCCAACCATTTAAAAAAGGCCTGACCTCGGAGATGGGGTCCCCAGGGCCCAAAATGGCTAAAGGAATGGGGCCACACAGCCCCCTCACCAAATAAAGAAAAAAAACATTCGGCAAGTTGTCAGAGGCCCCACCCCTTTCAACGCCACTCTGCAAACGCACCTCCTGGCACACAACTGGTTTAGGGATGAAGTCCCCTTGGCTTCAGAGGGTCCCTGAGGGCCCATAAAACATCCTGTTTCATCCAGTATGTCCCAACCAGTGGGATTGCTGAGAGGGCCTTTGAGGCCACGCCTGCTTTTCCCTGCAAACGAGCCTCCTGGTGCACTGCTGGTTGGAGAATGCAGTACCCTTGGGTCCAGGTGGTCCTTGGGGGCCAACAAGCTCTCCTGTTACGTCCGGTAAGTTCCACAGAGCGCAATTGTTGTGAGGACTTTGGAGGTCACGCCCCCTTTCTCCACTACTCTGAAAACATGCCTCCTGGCACAATGCTCGTTGGTGGATGTAGTCCCCTTGGCTATAGGGTGTTTTTAGAGGCCAAGAAGCCCTCCTGTTACCTACAGTAAGTTTCATATAGTGGGGTTCCTGAGAGCTGGTCAGAGGCCCCACTCCCTTTCTCCACCAATCTGCAAATGCAACTATTAGTTAAATAAACATTGAAATTCACTGAAAAACAAACCAAAGGTTACAGTGATGTTATAGTTAGGAAATCGATTTTGAAAAGCCTTAGAAATTCACTTACAAAACCAAAGGTCACAGGGGTGATATAGTTAGAAAATACATTTTAAAAAACCTTTGAAATTCAGTGAAAAAGATAAATTTTACAGGGACATTATACTTAGGCTCATATTTCACTCACATGAAACCAGTGATATTCCGCATTTATAGGTACCTTAGCTAACTATGACTTATAACCCACCAATGCACTGCTTATGAACTCATACAATACATCACTCATGACATGGTCAGTGATATCACTGATGATATCTAAAATGACACCACTGATGACATCATCCACAAAACAACTCACACCCACTCACACCTCATACACCCTCTCGTACACCCACTCCCACACAACCATTACATACCCATTCACAGACTCATACCAGTACTCACACACTGACTCAGTGTGCACTCACATACTCATTCACTCACCCATACAGCCACTCATACAACCCGTCACTCACCCGTACAGCCATTCACACAGCTACACATTCACCCACACAGCTACTCATACACAACTTATTTACCAACACAGTCACTCACACACCCACTCACTCAGCCATACAGTTTCTCAAACAGCCACTCTCACCCATATAAGCCCTCTCATTCACAGATTTATACAAACACTCACACTTCCACTCACTTTCCAATAAAGCCACTCAAACACCAACTCAATTAACTAAACACCCGCTCAACCGGCTACTCACTCACCCATACAACCACTTATACACTGAGCCAATCACTCATTCAGCCATTTAGACACTTGATTATCAGCATTTACCTCTATTTCCTGAAGTTCCTCAAGTGTCAAGCGACTATTGCCACATGCTCCTTGTTCTATCCTCTAATTAGTATGAACATAGTGAATGAGCAACTCCATATTTCACCTACCAGATAATAGGTGCTCACTCACTACGTCCTGATGATGATCTCAATTCCATAGCGATCGAAAGCCCTTTGGCTACAGATCAACTTGACTCCTACTTTATTATATAAAAAATGCTAAAAGGAGTCTAGTCTCATGTTGTTTTGGCTTGATACATGTTTTTTGCGATTTCACTTGTCACTGCATGTTTCTTTCTCTTATCTGTGCACACTAGATCATGATATACATAAAAGGTCTCAATAATATGCAATGAATACATTCATTGTATCACAATTCTATGTAATGGATTAGTTTTATACTTGCCTTTGGTGTACGATGTGAAGTTTGGTCTTCAAATTTGCTTAAGACAATAGCTGTCTTTAACACTTCCGAGACTATTTGACATAAGTAAACCACTTTTTATCGCAATATGGACTCTGAGGAATGTATGACGGTACAACACATACATTTACAATGCATGCCATTACAACACAGTTTTTACAGCGTAGCATCCCTTACAACGCATACATTTACAGCGCATGCCATTACAACACATTTTTTAAAACTACATTTACAATGAATTCCATTACATTGCATTATACCTTTACAATGCATACCATTACAACTTATACCATTACATTGCATTTAAGGTAAGTGTTGGATAGTGTAGGGGTAAAAATTACTATTCTAACTCCAGGGGGTGCAACAGTAGCGTAAGTGTTGGATAGTGTAGGGGTAAAAATTACTATTCTAACTCCAGGGGGTGCAACAGTAGGGTAAGTGTTGGATAGTGTGAGGGTAAAAATTCCTATTCTAACTCCAGGGAGTGCAATGGTAGGGTAAATGTTGGATAGTGTAGAGGTACTATGCGTTGTAATGGTATGCGTTGTGATGACATGCGATATAATGTCTGCATTGTAGTGACATGCGTTTTAGTGTCATGCGCTCTAGTGACATGCAATGTAATGGCTGTGTTGTTGTAACATGCATTGGAAAGGATGTTGCAGTGTAATGACTGCATTGTAAATGTAGTGCGAAATTATCACTGCATTGTAAAGGTTGTTTCCCACTCAGAGGCAGTCCCTCTGAGGACTACTACTGCACCCACAGTGGCAAAAGCCCTAACGGGGATTTTCACACAAATGGGTTTCCCCAAAGAAGTTGTGTCTGACATTTGCACCAAATTCAGGTCTGCTTATATGCAGTCAATGGATCACTGAAAGAATATCGACTACCACAATATCGAGTACCCAAAATATCGAGGTGAAAATATCTACTACAAAAATATCGAGTTTGTATGTACAAACAGGTAAGTACAAAAATATCGACTACAAAATATCGTTTACAAAAATATCGTTGTAAAAAATATCGACTTTACTAAAAACAATGTTTAATTACATTAATATAAAAAATTAATTACTAAAATATAATTAACAATACTTAAAATAACTTTTAATAATTAAATATTTAATGAAAGTAAAAAAAAATATATATTTTTCATCATATTTCTTAAAACATATATATATAGTAACAACATTTAATTAAATAATAGGCAATATTGTTTATGTACCCCAAAAACCCAAAACTGACCCTGAACCCTAAAAATACCCCTTTACCCAAAAACTAAAAACTGACCCTGAACCCTAAAAATAACCCTTTACCCAAAAACTGAAAACTGACCCTGAACCCTAAAAATACCCCTTTACCCAAAAACTGAACACTGACCCTGAACCCTAAAAATACCCCTTTACCCAAAAACTGAAAACTGACCCTGAACCCTAAAAATACCCCTTGACCCAAAAACTGAAAACTGACCCTGAACCCTAAAAATACCCCTTTACCCAAAAACTGAAAACTGACCCTGAACCCTAAAAATACCCCTTTACCCAAAAACTAAAAACTGACCCTGAACCCAAAAAATACCCCTTTACCCAAAAACTGAAAACTGACCCTGAACCCTAAAAATACCCCTTTACCCAAAAACTGAAAACTGACCCTGAACCCTAAAAATACCCCTTTACCCAAAAACTAAAAACTGACCCTGAACCCTAAAAATACCCCTTTACCCAAAAACTGAAAACTGACCCTGAACCCTAAAAATACCCCTTTACCCAAAAACTGAAAACTGACCCTGAACCCTAAAAATACCCCTTTACCCAAAAACTAAAAACTGACCCTGAACCCTAAAAATACCCCTTTCATTTAACATAATTAGCAATTAATCAATTAAATAAAATTAATTACCAATTACATTTTAATTAATTAACAAACATTTTTTAATTAACAATTAATTAAATATTACTACCAATTATTAAATTAACATATTTAATTAATTATAATTAAATTACTTCCCACCCTATTCCCCTATAAACCCACAACCCGCTAGAGAAAATACATTATTTTAATTGACATAATTAGCAATTAATCAATTAAATAAAATTAATTACCAATTAAATTTTAAATAATTAACATATATTATTTAATTACCAATTAATTAATTATTACTACCAATTAATAAATTTACATATTTAATTAATTATAATTAAATTACTTCCCACCCTATTCCCCTATAAACCCACAACCCGCTAGAGAAAATAAATTATTTTAATTGACATAATTAGCAATTAATCAATTAAATAAAATTAATTACCAATTAAATTTTAAATAATTAACATATATTATTTAATTACCAATTAATTAATTATTACTACCAATTAATAAATTTACATATTTAATTAATTATAATTAAATTACTTCCCACCCTATTCCCCTATAAACCCACAACCCGCTACAGAATTAAATTACACAATAATTAAAAAAATAATTAATTAAAAAAAATAATAAAATAAATTGACACTTTTCACACATATTATAACATAAACACACTATAAATAATTAAATATTATTTAAAAAACTATATTTTTTACTATCTAGATTATATACTTGGATATTTTCACTGTCTATATTATTTACAGTCGATATTACTTCACTTACCTTAAAAACGATATTTTGGCTGTCGATATTCTGTCTAGTCGATATTTTCTCCAAACGATATTTAAAACTCGATATTCTGTCCAGACGATATTTTGGAGTCGATATTATGTCTGTGCACCGCAGTCAATGTGGAAGGAGTGTGGGGATAACAAACACGTTCTCCACTCTTTACCATCCACAAGCCAATGAGTTTGTTGAGAGTTTCAACAGGACCCTGAAAGGCATGATCAGAGGCCTGCCTGAGGCTCTGAGGAGAAAGTGGAATATTCTCTTACCATGCCTGTTGTTTGCATATAGAGAGGTGCAACAGAAAGAACGCGGTTTCTTTCCCTTTGAACTGTTATATGAGCACCCCACCAGAGGACCTCTAAGTCTGGTGAGAGAAGAGTGGGAACAGGATCCCAGGACGGTACGTCAGGATGTGGTGAGCTACATGCTGGCCTTCAGAAGCCAGATGGCTAAGTTATGGAAGCAAGCTACCAGTACCCTTGATGACAGCCAGTAAGTCATGAAGGAGTGGTATGACAACCATTCTACTTCTGTGAAATTTCAACTTGGTTAGAAAGTGTGAGAGATGGAGCCAGTAGAACACAGGGCCCTCCAGGACCACGGTAATGGGCCATATGATTCTGCTGACGGAGAGCTGAACTTTTAATTCCCTCCAAGTGATCTCCAAGGGTTTTCTGGCTTGCCCCCTGTTTTCTGAAGTCTCACGGTTACAAAAGACTTTTTGCAGTTCCGCTGGTGGTCCTGGACTATGCCCTATGTGAGTTGTACACTTACCTGGGGTGCCCTTTCCATGTTCTAGGCATGAGAAATGGGTTATGCAGCTGTTTTGCTACAAAACCAATGCATTGTCACCACTGCGCTGGCTGGAACCGATGGATCGCCCTTCGAAGCAGAGGCTGTTCAATGACAGCGGTTCCACAGCCTGCGCAGACCGATGATGGCGCGTTGCCTTCACCTTAGTGAAACTCGAGGACAGCACAGTGACCTGACTGCGAGGGAAATATCAACGCATCTGGCCCTCAGTGCCAACGCTTTGCTCCATCCAAGGCACTTTTTTCAGTGGGTCCTGCATGTGTCCTGTAGTCATCCTGCTATTCATCGTGGTCATCCTGAAGTTTGCAATTGGACCAGTCCCTCATGACCTTAAGTAACCTTTTGACTGCTAGCGACTTCTAACCACTGTTTTTGCATTTACTCTCTAAAAATGTATATCTCGACTTCTACTGATGTAATATTTTGGTTGTTTTGTTCTTATTTTACATAGAAAAATATTCTCTATTTTTCTAAACCAGTGTGAAGTCTTTTTGTAGTATATTCTTTGTGTTACTATGTATGTGTGAGTTGCACAATAACTGTACACATTGCCTCTTTAGAAAAGCCTGACTTCTCAGTGCAAGCTACAAGATGGGGAGCACAGGTTATATTTTAATGTGTATCTAGCGCACCCTCATTATAGTGGTGGTTCCTGGCTGGCCGGGGTGCATACCTCAGTCAAACAGGAATCCCATTGTTAACACTTTTGAACTCACAATTTTTTTTCTTGTGGGCCAGTATATAGGTTTATAGTTATAGTGATGATGTAGCATAAAACCCTCTCAGAGTGACTTACTGTTCCAGTTTTCAAAATATTGGCATTGTCAGATAGTTTTCCCTTAGCATCTCTACAATGCAGCAAATAATAGTATTAAAACAATCCAAACAATTCTCAGACAAAAACAGTGCATCAGATTAATTTGTTGCATTGTTCAAAAATTATAGGTTTGGGTACTCAGACTTTGTCTTCACTTCAAATAAATCCTTTCTTTTTAAATATAAATCACAGTGATTTTTTTCATTTCCCAAACTTGAAAAGTATGTTAATTTCAATAATAACACTTTCCACTTTGGAGCAGGACACACATGTAGGAACCAGCAATTCACAATTTAAGAAAAATTAAGAATACTGCATCAGTTCCAAACTTTTACTTATCATGATTAGCATCATGATTTCATACGCACATTAATATAAATGTATATGTGAACACTTTGTAAGAATGTTTAGAAATTATAATATATGTTTACATAGCGCTTCTAACCACTGCTTTGCTTGTGCAGTACAACAATTAGTGAATTAAAGTTTTGCAGCAGACATCTGCTGCAGTAATCTGCTTTTTACAATTTCTACTCAGCTCAAACTTCCATCTGCTCGAATCAACTCAAAAATGTCGTCTTCCAATAATATTGTGTTCACAAACATATTGTGGACCAAAATATTGAATGTAAGTATGATTTTTTTTAACTCCTTTAATATTAAATCAAAATTGAAGATATTGTTTACTTTAATAATTGTTTTAATAGTATTTTATTGTTTTTTTTTTCAAATTGTATTACTCAGTATTGTAAAATTAAATATTTGTTTAAACTGTATTGTTATTTATTTTTTAGATCAATGTGTGTCAAGATTTTAAATATTTTTTATATTTTTTTATTATTAAATAAATATTTAAAGAACTCCTTAAGCAGTATTCCTGATGGCATCAGGTGAACCAGAAATGCAGTCTGTATCATTATGAATTGAGTATTTGAGTCATGTTGACAGTAAAAAGTGTGAGAAGGTGCTGAACCTGGCCCTTTTTGCAGCATTCTCCCCAAACCTTTTGCTGCTTTCTTTTTCGTCCTCTTTTTTTTCTGACCTGTCTTTGTAGGCTCTAGAACTCTTGGAACTTTACCACTTCAAATCAGTGCTCAAGTGCATATGCTCTTTGGTGCAAATGGAAATTGTGATTGGGTATACATGATTGGCATTTTGATTTACTTTTTTTTTTTTTTTATATTTTAAGTTTTTTATTTTTCTTCACCATAACAAAGTATTATGAGCTTTACATGCATCACATTTTATCCATTACAGTACATTATACATTATATTGCTTAACCTCCATCCTTAAGCATTACCCTGCCAAAAAATGCATTCAGCTAAGAAGGATAAATAATAAAACAAACAATACCCGTGGAAACATCATCTTCCCAACCCCACTCCTAATTGCCCCTTCTTTGCACCTCCTTCCATTTGCATAATGGCTCCCAAATTCTTCTCCCCCGTCGTCTTCCACTCCTCCCCTTTCGTGAATAAATTTTTTCCTCTATATTATATGCATACAGAGTATTTGCCAGCCAGGATTGCATTTTTGGGGGATTCTTGTCTAGCCAAGCTCTAGCAATTGTTAGTCTATAAACAGCCATTATTACAAACAGAAACTCAGCATATTGATCCGGCTCCCCCTCAGACACCCCTAACATAATACAGGCTGGTGTAAGAGATACCACAATGCCCAGTGATCTTGCCAAAAACCCCTCGATCTCCTTAATCAATGTTAGCAATTGGGGACATGTTGCAAAGATATGCACACTGTCTGCTTCCTGCTCATTGCATCTAGGACAGTTAATTCCTGTAACCCCCCCCCATTTTGCGATCATTGCAGGCGTAAAGTACAGAAAGTACAATGTCTTATAGTGCTGAGACTGCAGAGGGGCCGCACATAATATCGTACATCCCAAATTCAGGGAATCATAGAACAAATTACTTTCCACCCCTAGTTTGTCCACCCATTTCTTACTGAATTTCTCTAAATCATCTTGCTTTGCTTCTGCCAGTACTGCGTAGAAGGACTTGATCGAGCGGTCCCCCATCAGCCTTATTTTCTCCATTATTTCTATTTTATTGAACCCTGCTGGACCTCCAACTTTGTTTTTCAAGAAGCTTCTGACCTGTAGATATTTAAAAAATCCCCTGTTATGTATGCCATATGCATCTCTTAACTCTGAAAATTGCTTGAAGCCATCCTGTGAATATAGATCTCCTATTTGCGTAATCCCCCTTGAAGCCCACTCTGCCATTGTATGATCTGCAAAAATGTCCTCAGGTAGTGACCTATTGTTAATTAATGAGACATACCTATTGTACCTCCCCACCTTAACTTTCTTTAAGAATGCATTCCACACTATAACTGCCGCCTTAACAGTTTTAAACTTAGTTCTCTTAAAGTAACTGTAATCTATACATTTTAAGAAACAGTTATGAGCATTTACCCCCAGTGCGACTGCATAAATCGCTGTCGACATCTCATGCATTCTTACATCATCAATATTGCCTCCAATAAGACCTTGAATATATTGCAGAACAGTAGCCATATAATATAAGCGAAAATCTGGTGCCCCCCATCCCCCTTTTTCTCTGGGGAGTGTCATGTACCTGTAGGCCCTCCGGGTCTTGCCGTGTGCCCATATAAACCTGTTGCATATAGCCTCCATACCATTAAACCAGCTGGCTTCAAACAACAAGGGTACCGCCCTGAACACATATAAAAATTTAGGTAAAATCATCATTTTAATGATGTTCGTACAGCCAACTAGTGTTAAATGCAGATTGTTCATTTTTTCCAGATCTTTTTTCATTTGTGCTATCAGGGGATCCATATTCTTTTCCACAATCTTATCTATTTCTGCTGTTATTTGCACCCCCAGATAAGTTGCCATATCCGTCACTCTAGCATCATTACAGATTACCCATTGATTTTTAACAATCTGGGTCTTAGTGATATTCAGACTGTATCCTGAGAACTGACCAAACCTCTCAGCTTCAACTTCAATTGCCCTAATGGCGACTGTAGGCTCTGCGGTCAGTATGGCGACGTCATCCGCATAAGCTAATGATTTAAGTCTACAACCATTAAGGACTAGCGGTGGTATCTGCTGGTTACTCTCCAACTTTCGTATATAGGGGTCGAGATATAGAGCAAAAAGCAGGGGAGAGGAGGGACAACCCTGCCTTGTGCCTCTCTGAATATCAACTGCTGTCGAGTAACCTCTATTTACTCTTATCCTGGCCGTCGGGTTGACATACAGAGTCTGCAGAGCCCTTATAAATCCAGGTCCTATCCCGTGCCACCTCAAAGCATCCCATAAAAATCTCCATGAGACCCTATCGAATGCTTTTTCGGCGTCGAGAAACACCGCCGCCATTGGGTCTTCCAGTATGCTTGCTACATCAAATGCCGTGATTACTTGCCTAGTGTGTTGGGTTGTTCCCTTACCTGGGATAAAACCATGTTGGGAGGAAATAACCAAGGGTTCAATTATCCTAGACAGCCTTTTGGCCAAAATCTTGGAGAACACCTTAACATCAGCGTTCATTAGGGTAATGGGGCGATAGGAGCCCGGAACGTCTACGGATTTGCCCTTTTTTGGGATAACAATAATATCTGCGCCCCCCCAGGATTGTGGAACAGACTCACCCACTTGTGCTAACAACATCACATTAAACATTTCTACTAATAAGGAGGATTGGAAAACTTTATAAAATTCAATTGGAATCTGGTCCGGACCAGCAGCCTTCCCGGACGGCAACTCTCTCAAAGCCTCAGCCAATTCCTCCACCTTAAATTTCTCTTCCAGCTCCTTTCTGTCTGCCTCTGCCAGTCCTGAGGGCTCTATCTCCCTCAAATATGCCCCTATGTCCTCCTCTCCTTCATACCCATCTGCTAGATAGAGCTCCGAGTAGAACTGTCTGAACACCTCTCTAATCTGATCAGCATCCTTAACCTTGACTCCCTGACTATTTTTGATCTCTTTTATATCAGCCATCCCATCTCTTTGCCTTGCTCGTACTGCCAATATGTGCCCAACTCTTTCGCTGAGTTCATACGCCCTTTCTTTATTAGCTACATACTTCTCAACGGTCTTTTTTGCCATCCCATCCATAACTTCTGTTCTGAGGGCAAGTATCTTCAACAATATCTGCTCAATTGGAGAATGTGTGTGTATAGCCCTCATAAGTTCTTCTTCTGCATCTCTGATTAGTTTGTTATCACTCTCCGCTTTCTCCTTCTCCCTTCTTTGAGCACTGATAACATAACTCAAGGTTTCCCCTCTTATTCCGGCCTTAAAAGCATCCCACACATTCCCTGATGTAGAAGTACCCCTGTTAATCTCCCAAAATACCTTAATCCATTCACTCATTCTCTCCCTATAGATTTGATCCTGGAGGAGTGTTCTGTCAAAAGTCCATTGCCTCAGTTCTTTAATTCTCCTTTGCCCAAATACTACCGTTAATACTAACGGGCTGTGGTCTGATATAATCCTTGGTTCTCTTACTATCCTTGCACCATCTATCAAACATCTCGTGATTAAAAAGTAATCCAGCCTGACCAGTGTTTGATGGGGATACGAGAAGAAAGTACTCCCGTCCAGATTTGGATGGCAATTTACCCATGGATCATCTAACGAGTTGTTCCTTGCCAGATCTGCTAAAGCTCTGTAAGTTCTTCTTTTCCTCCCCTTGTATTTCCTATCAGGCTCTAGAAAACTGCTATCCGCATCATGAATATTCAGATCCCCACATAAGATTATGGGCTCTGGCCATTGCGCGAGTTCCGTGTCTAGAAATTGAAAAATGTCTGGATCATCTCCAGTAGAACCATAGACCGAAACCAGCGTGAAAATTTCTCCCCTAAACACTAATTCCGCCACCACCCATCTGCCCCATTGATCCTCCAATTTCCTCTTAACCAGTGTATCCTGACTCTTACCCAAAATCACCACCCCTCTCGTTTTGGTATTCTGGTTGGTTTTAGCTAAGACTTTAAAGCCCAGTTGATCCATTAAATGAGCCTTGGTACCCTCAATGTGTGTTTCCTGAAGGCACACTAGGTCAGGTTTTAGCGATTTTAACAGAGCCGCAGTTTTTAACCTCTTGTTCAGTTCATTTAGCCCACAAACGTTTACTGAAACTAATCTACATGTCATTATAGTTCATAGTTTTCCCTACTTCATGTATATACCTATACCAGGAGCATTTAGCGATTTTCTTTATTCCCTTGTTTCCTTCCCTATATTTCTTTCCTTGTCTTCCATTCCATGCCTTCCTCCAAGCAACTTTTTTAACTCTTCTACCTTCACCATGTTTGTGCCCAAGACCAATATGTTTGTCTCCCCCCCACTACCCCCCCCTCGCCCCCCTTTGCCCCCCTCCCTTCCAGAACCCCCCCCCCTTACTACAGGCAAATAGGCCAATCCTGGCCTATGTGTAGCCCCTGTAGTCTGCAGAATCGCACCTCTCTCCTATCCTGTCGTGTTCTCAACCTAGTCCAACAATGCTAAGTACGTTCACTTAGTACATTCACTTAAAATTTCCACCTTACGGGGTCTTTGGTGAGGAACTTACAGGGGACCTCGGTGGAGTTCTGGTTCTAGTTCTACTCTCCTTTCCTTTCTCAGATTCCTTGATTTCTGCTAGGTACTCTGCTGCTTTTACCTCAGACGTGAACGTCATCAGTGATGTCATGAGTGATGTCATTTGAGATGTCATCAGTGATGTCATCAGTGATGTCACTGACCATGTCATGAATGATGTAATATGTGACATGATCAGCAGTGGATTGCGGGTGCGCGATATATAGTTAGTACAACTAACTATATATGGAATTTCAATGGTTTTGTATGAGTAAAATAAGGTTTTTTAAATGCTAATTCCTAACTATATATTGTCTATAACCTATGGTTTTTTCAGTGAATTTTCAAGGTTTTGTAAATGCTAATTCCTAACTATATATGGTCTATAACCTATGGTTTTTTCAGTGAATTTCATTGGTTTTTTAAAAGCTAATATCTGTAGCTGTAAAATGTATTCTTCTTTAAATCCAAAAATATATTTTATATGTTTATTAATAAAAAAAAAATTTATATTTTTTTTTCTTCGCTCCCGGTTTGCGAACCGGGAAGCTTCCCGTTAGCTCAATTTGATGCCACGACCCGGTCCGCGAACCGGTAAACGTTCCGTTTGCGCAACTGCCGCGTTAGAAATCAACATCGTGACGCGTCGCGGAAGCGCGACGTATCACGTTGTCGCGTAATGCGTCTTATGACGCGCCGCGTTAGCGCACCCGGAAGTGCACCGGTACGCGAACTGAGACGCGAAGTGCAGCTCCCCGGAAGCGATCCGGGGCGCGTCGCGAAAGCGCGACGTATCGCGTTGCCGCGTAATGCGTCTTATGACGCGCCGCGTTAGCGCACCCGGAAGTGCTCCGGAGCGCGAACCGAGGCGCGAAGCGCAGCGACCTGGAAGCGATCCGGGGCGCGTTCTGCAGCGCGTAACATAAGCGTAACAGGTCATGTGACTTGTTAATAAAACTTTTCATTGGTTCATTTCACTTTTGCTTTCATAATGATGTAAGGCTAGGTCAGGTGACCTAAAAATAACACTTTTCATTGGTTTAGAACTATTGTTTTTCCCAAATGATGAAAACCCCTCCTTCTTTCCTCACTCTGACTTTCATCTTTGTGAGAGGAAGACCTTTTTTGATTTTTGAGCAATGGCTTCATTGGTAGCTTCAGCTGGTGGACCCCCACCACCACCACCACCTCCTCATGGGAAGAGAGGACCACCTCCCCAGTTCATCAGCAACACAGAGGAGGAAGAGGATGAACAAGAGGAAGAGGAGACAGAAGGACCACAGTTTTTACAAGAGCAGCCCCGGGTTTCTCATCGTAAAACCAGTTTTATTTGGCAGTTTTTTTCAATCCCTGAAGGGCAGAAGAAAGTTAATGCTAGATATGTCACCTGCCTCATATGTAAAGAGAAGTTATCTAGAGGCACCTTAAAAAAGTATAGCTTCGGTAACTACACCATGCATCGTCACATGAGCAGGTGGCATCCATTAGCCGGGCAGAGATGCGTGACCTGCAGGACAACTCACCAACTCCTGTGGCCAGGTCTTCATCACAGATATCTTTGACAGCAGCAGAGGCACGGGAAACCGTGCCAAACATTCAGGACAACTTTGTCCATATGAAGTTTACCTGTTTGTATTGCGGTGCATTACTGTCATGTGGCAATATGAGCATTACCTTAATCAACCGAGCTTATGAAAATCACAATTGCCCTAAACGCCCCAGACAGTAATTTTTTTTTTTGCTCCTGTTGAGCCCTTTCCAATGCCTGTTTTTTGTTGTTTCCCCTCCATCAAAAACAAAAAAAACATAAAACTGTTCAAAAAATACAAAAAAAACTAAAAATGTTCAGAAAAAAAATATATATATATAAAACAACAAAAACATTAAAAAAAAGTTCTTTTCAGAACTACCTCCCCTTTCAAAAAAAATTGCTAGAATGTTTAGCACTCTGGCAAGCTCTATTTCTTTTGGTTCGCTTCCCCGTTCGCTTCCCGGTTCGCGAACCGGGAGCGAACCAAAAAAAATAAAAAAATAAAAAAGAAGAGTAAGTATAAGGGAAGTAAACAGAGAGTAATGTTAAAAGAAAGACAGCTATAGGGAGTAAACCAGAGATACTGTTTAATAGATCTATTTACCGAAGAAAAGATGGAAGAGGGTATAATTGTGAAAACCAAAATAGATAAGGAAGTGAAAGAAAAAAAAGAGAGTAGAACAATAACAAAGAAGAGTTTCTTGGAGAATGTGAGTGAATGTTCAAAATAAGATTAAAACATGTGGAATAACAGAGAGAAAAAACAGAAAACAGAAAAGAAAAAATAACAGAAAAAGATTAATTGAAACAGCAAAGAAATGTAAATAACATAGAGCCATATCATCAACATAGCCAATAAAAGTTTTGCAGCTTTCATCGGCAGAAATGTGTCGCTAAAGCCTCTTTTGCGGCAGAAAACTGCCGCTAAAACCACTTTTGCAGCAGTTTTCTGCCAATAAAAACAGCAATAATTTTATTGGCTGTGTTCATAATATGCCCCTTAGTGTGATTCAACTACACAGAGAAAGCATTATGAACAAGTAGTGAAAGAGTGATCAGTCAAAGACACTAAGAGTAATAGAGACGGAGTGAGTGAACAAGAGTGAGGAACTATGAGAAGAGAGGGACTGAGAAAAAGAGTGGAAGGAGTTGAGTAAGTAGGTAATAGAGAAAGGAATGAGGAAAGTAGCAAAGGCAGGAAACTGAGGGTTAAAGAAATGAAGCTGTGGAACTAATAGTAGGTGAATGTGATAGAAATGTAACGAAAAGAGTACAAAACATTTACCTTATAATTGTCGTTAACTTACTCACTTTTTATTTTTATACTTTCAATCTGTGAAAGAGAGAACAAACATTTGAAAAATATTAAAACATGTATTTAAAAATTAGAAAAGACAAGGGAAAAGATTGAAGGACAAACAGTTTTTCAACAACTTTGACACTTACAGAAGCTTCTGCTTCTCCAGGCCCCCTACACAGTCCTAAAGATATACATTTTAAACTAACAGTATCTTGATGCAGATGAAGTGAGGCCTATCTTAAAACATGGTGCTTCTTTTGCACTGCTGTTGTCTCACAAAAGTGTCGCAAGACACTAACATTTTAAATGATTGTTTCAGGATGCCAATAAGATGTGTCCTATCCAGAGGTTTGTTTGAGGTGAGGCCTACTCAGGGTTCCAAATGAAATTTCGAGTTGTTGAAGAGAACAGAGGACATAATACATGTGAAGGCCTACCAATGAAGTAAGTCATGTCCACTTCACTCTTGAACAAAGGCCAGACCTCTTCTGTGTCCGTGGACAGACCTAAACTTCATCTGCACAATGTCATTCATAAACTTAGGAAACACAGGTGATGTAATTGAAAAATGTGGAGTTTCTTTTCCTCATTTCACAATCACATCACCTGTGTTGCCTTTGGTTAGGTATCTCATAGTGCAGATGGAGTCTAGCATATCAAAGAGTACATAGAAGTTGAACAGTATATACAACAATTTTGACATTTACAGAAGACTTAGCTTCTTATCTTGTTGGAGATTAAGTCAGGCCTGTCTTGCAACATGGTGCATCTTTTGCATCACTGCTGCATCGGTTTCATGTGGCACGGGTTTTTTACAGCATGACACATCTGCCTAGATGCATCAATTTGTAATTTTGTCGCCTCATAGCAAATCTTTTGCACCACAGCTGCATCACAAAAGTGACGCACAGTGGCGCAAAAGAGGCATACACCTATCATAAATCTGTCCATAACATTTGAAATGATTGATTCAGGATGACGATAAGGTGTGGCCTCTCCAGAGGTTTGTTTAAGGTGAGGCCTACTCAGGATTGCATATCAAATTTATGCTTGTTGAAGAATACAGAGGAGATAATACATGTGAAGGCCTACCAATGAAGTAAGTCATGTCCACTTCACTCTTGAACAAAGGCCAGACCTCTTCTGTGTCCGTGGACAGACCTAAACTTCATCTGCACAATGTCATTCGTAAACTTAGGAAACACAGGTGATGTAATTGAAAAATGTGGAGTTTCTTTTCCTCATTTCACAATCACATCACCTGTGTTGCCTTTGCTTAGGTATCTCATAGTGCAGATGTAGTCCAGCATATGAAACAGTACCCAGAAGTGCAGCACTGCATGCAACAACTTTGACACTTACAAAAGCTTCAGCTTCTGCATGCCCCCTACACAGTGCTAATTATATACATTTTAAACTGATGGTATCTTGCTGGAGATGAACTGAAACCTATCTTGCAACATGGTGCATCTTTTACACAAAAGTGACCCACAGCGGAGCAAAAGAGGCGCACGGCCATCATAAATCTGACCCTAACATTTTAAATGATTGTTTCAAGATGCCGATAAGGTGTAACCTATCCACAGATTTGTTTCAGGTAAGTCCTACTCAGAGTTGCAGATGAAATTTAGGTTTGTTGAAGAATACAGAGGAGATAATACATGTGCAGGCCTACCAACGAAGTGAGTCATGTCCACTGCACTCTTGAACAAATGTCAGACCTCCTCTGTCTCCAGGAACAGGCCTAAACCTCATCTACACAATGTGATGTGTAATGTTAGGAAACACAGGTAATATAATTGAAAAACTTGCAATTTTTTTGGCTCATTCCACAATCATATCACCTGTGTTTCCTTTGCTTAGGTATCTCATTGTGGAAATGTAGTCTATTATATGAAAGACTACGTAGAATATGAGCACTGTATGCAACAACTTTGACACTTACAGAAGCCTCACCTTCTCCATGCCTCCTACACAGTTCTACATGTACATCATAAATGCAAACAGTACAGAATTAATTATACATGTTAAATGGTTTATTTTTGCTGTTCTCAGAATGTATCAAATTTCACTAAAAACAGTGACTTGAAGGTATTCATCATATAACAGCGGGGAAAAAAAAACACAATCAAAATGATTGTGATTAAAAAACCCATACAACATAACAAATCAGAATTCAGAACTCCTTAAAGTTAACTTACTTTCCATGACGTCAAAGGATGTCCTATGAACAGCTTACACTCTGTTGTGCTGTTATTACTTTCAGCCCACCACTTTCTGAAAGAAAACCTCCATCGTTTTGAAAAATATGTTACATACAATAAATGACTTCTCGCTCTCTACCACACGTTTCCACAAGGCCAAATCATGTCAGAGCCATTTATAACTCTTGGAATTCTTGTAAGCCAATCCCGTCATGGTGTATTTCCGCAACTTTCAGAATTAAAATGTTGAAGATCATTTTCATAATCCTGGACTACTAATATCTTACCCTTCTTGCTCACTCATGTTCTACATTTCCTATGACACTGATACTGCTTACTATGAAGCAGACTTACACTACCTCTATGACTACTACAATTATTTAATTCTCTACATCACTTTTAATCACAAAGCAATATAAAACAGTAGACAGCATTGCAGACTTACATTCCCTCTACTCCATGTTTTGATTGGCTGCTTGAATTAGCTTATAAAAAGAAATAGTTTTTCTGAACTCATTCAAAGTGCAGTTATTTTTCCATGACGTCCAGTGTTATGGTAAGAAGTTATGTCTCTGTACTACACTTATCCTCAAGGCCAAATCGTGTAGGAGCCATTAGAACTTCTTGAAATTCCTCAGAGCACATCCCGAGATTCTTTCCCTAAAATTTTGGTTTTAAAAACACCAGGTAAGAATTTTTAAGGTCATACGGCAATTTTTTTTTGAAAATTAAAACAGAATCGTTGCAGAATGACCAGCCATTTCTAGACTTTAAATAAGCTGTGTAATGTCCTGATGTTATTGAAGGACCGTCATGATATATAATTGCTACAGTTACAAAAGTCCTTCCTGATATTGACAACTGTGAAGCCACAACATTTTTAATTAAAGTTGTCAATTTTGTTCCATCAGGCCTACATCGTTGGAACATTAAAATGACATACTGGCCATATGTTCGTATAAATAATGTTGACATCATTTCAGATTTACATTGGCTACATTCCATGTTGTGATCAGCTGCTTTTACTAGCTTATTAAAAGAGACTGATTTACTGTCTGGCAAAGTTAAATATATAAATCTTTCTGAGTCTACACTAGTAGTACTTGATACCCTACAGTTCTCGCAGTCATGCTGCCATTGATAAGAAAGCCCAAACAGGTGATCTACATCTACACCTTCAGCATGCAATACATCAAGCATATACATTAAAAACTCCTGACAATCTTGCTGAATATTTTGAGAGAATTGTGTTTGACCTGAACATCTGTCTAACAGATGTCGAATTTCAGACACACTTTCTATTTTTGTTCTATCAGTGCTACATTTCTCTAACACAGAATTTAACAAACTGCAAAATCTTTGATCAGAATTGACCACAATCTCTTCTTTTACATTTTCTAGAGAAAACAAAACATTAACCACTACATTAGCATAGCAGTTGACACCAGAACTGTTTTCAAATTGAAAACCAACAACATATTCAACAGAATCCTTTTTGTTTCTGCTTATAATTTCAGGTTCATCGACTTTTCGTCTTTTTGCTACAACCTCCCTAGTATTGGTCACATTTGTTCGTTTCCGGCCTACCACACGTTTCTCAAACAAAGGATATTGAGGCAAATGTGGCGCATACTCTCTTCTTAACCTATTGTATTCCTTAACACAATCTAGATCCGCACAAATGTTTGTGACATCACACTCAATCAAGTACAATCCTGATAAAGTTCTAACTCGTGACAATGCCACATATGCCATACCCTCCTTGAACACAGAACTGCCAATATTCACCAATGCACTGTCTACACTTAAACCTTGCGATTTATGGATTGTCACCGCATATGCCAAGCAAACAGGAAACTGCTTACGGCGAACATATAAGTCTTTTACAAGCAAAAATCTAGCAGATCAAAGACCAATTAGCTGTACTTCCTCAATGCCATCAAATTTAATTTTTAAAAATTCAATTCCATCTCTATTTCTGTATTTCACAAAATCAACAAAATTACCCATTGATCCATTTACCAGACCTCTTTCAACATGTAAATTCCTTCTTAAAATTATACGGCAGTTTAAGCACATATTCAGAGTCTTTTCAAAACCTGCAGTTTTAGATATAGTCTTCTCTAATGAATCCAATTTGGATTTCAAATTCTCAGACAAAATAATTGTTGATCCCATATGCTCTACTCTGTCAATAGCTTCCAGTTTCACAATCTCTTGCTTTTCTAAATGCAACATTTTGTTGTTGAAGATGGCACATTCTGCAAGAGTTGGCATCAAACATATTCCAGATTTCTTCTCAGTAATTTTCTGAAAAATATTCTCAGGCACAACATCTTGTTCTGGATATAAATTTGACAGTAATCGTGCATGTAAAGCTTCTTTCCCATGCTCGGTCACTTTTCCAATTCTAACATCTTGTAGAATATTCTTGTAAACTTCATCCTTCGCCTGATGCATATTTTCATGCAGTTCAGCATAATTGAAGTTTAACCATATATTGACGTTGCCAATGCTCCCTAGGCACTTCCTGGTATCTTCATGCATGAGAATTTTGAACATAGGTTGCCCTTTCACTGGTGTCAGCTGCAGAAGATCTCCGAAAACAATGATGTGTTTGCCACCAAATAACACATCATACTCTGTTTTGAGAACTTCTTGCATTCTCAAATGCACAAAGGCAAGCATGACATTGGAAACCATGCTTACTTCGTCAATGATAAGAAGTTTCATTTTCCTCAAGATTCTTGAAACTTCACAACAAGCATCTCCAGATAGCTTGTGATATTGTAATTTGTTGTCATGCTCCACTGGCAGCATCAGTAAACGATGTAAAGTAATCCCTTTAATGTTATGTGCTGCCAGTCCAGTTGGAGCGGTGACAACACAAGACAGCGATGACTCAGTCCTTTCCTGCAAATAACATGAAATTGCTTTAATGAGGAAACTTTTTCCAGTTCCCGCTTCTCCACTCACGTACAGTTGGACAGGTTTCAACGACGTACATGAGCACTCTTTCTTCTCATGACTTAATCCATGATCAAATTGCATGGTAACTTCGTCATATATTTTCCTCTGCTCAACGTTGAGTTGTCTTTCCAAGTCTTCTAAGTTAACCGCATCCTCCTGAGCATGTGCCATGGCTCTTTCCACTTCATTCATGGCAGTGGCAGCTTCATTTTCGATAACAGGTCCTCCTAGTGGATCCTGACTCAATGAAGCAGAACTCTGACTGTCCTGAGAACTGTCTCTGGCAATCTCGGCTTCAATCGTTGCTTCCTGCTCGATTTCCGCATTCAACATTTCTACATATTTGGGAAAAGCAGGACATTCTATGGTCTGCTTGGCGGCAGTGAAAGAGTCTTCGTAACAGAGGAAATCTCCAAGCAGTTCCTCTTCTGCACGCCAAGGCTTGAAAAGTTGCAAAAGTGCTAAATAGAAAAACTCCTTTTTTTCAGGAGATTCGCCACTCAATTTTCGATGGTTTACCAAGTGGCATTTTCTTTGCTTGACCAGACATCCCTCACTTCCAATTACAGCATACACTCCTTTCTCAGTATCTTCTTTGATGTTCCTCTTGAATATGTAATTTTGAAGAACCTCATACAGACAAACATTCTCGAGGTGACTACTTCGATTTGGATAATATGTATCCAACATGTTGGTCTTCAAAATGTCGGTACTGTTTGGCTCCTTTTCCGCCAAATACTCAATTTCCCGCACAGGTTTCAGAACTCGATTACGCGTTGCAGCAATACCAAGACTCGCCCAAACGATACTCCTAGATTTGGCATAGAGACTTGCTGAAGACAACCGGTCAGAACATTCGTAAGCTCCGATTTCTCGATGCGACAACATCTTCAGACTGAAACTGTACAACTTCTTAATGAGGCTCTTTTCATGGGAAATGTCCTCCCACATATCCTTCAATTCTGTCTTCTCTTTTTTGGTGATGTAAGATGTCACATACCGAGCCACAGCCATACAGTTATCAGCCACAAACTGTATATCCATGTTAGCATTCCACATGGACAAAATCACTGGGTTGTAGTCGTTGATGTACTTGGACTCTTCGTTCCTCTTCAAGTTGTATGTGTTTTTCGGTGATTTCTTCATCACATTATGTCGCAGCGAAGACATCAAACTGTTTACTCTTCCTTTAGAAATCACCGGTCGTGGAAACCCGAAACGACATTTGGTGTAGAACTTGTCCTTGTTTCGGAATTTACAACGACAGTACTTTCCACAACGATGGCTTTGGAAACGTAGAACTTTTTCTCTTAGGCTTTTCTTCTCCTTTGCGTTTGGAACAGCACACGTAGAATACTGTTGTATGAAACTCATCACTGAGTCTTCTGGATCCGTTCCAAATTTAGGTGCATCCTTGATCCACAACAGCATAAGTATGTGAGGAGCACCTCTTGCTTGGTACTCCTTTCTCCAGAAGAAATCCAACACCTCTCCAAGAGGTGGATTCTTCTTATTCATGATGAAAGACATCATAGCTTCAAATCTATGATTGAAGTACCGGCATACATTGACTGGATCCAAAGAACACAGTTCTCCGGGTGTCTTGAATTCGATGTTTTTGATGTTTCCATTTGCCTCTCATAGAAATTCAAGTAAGTCTTCCCAGCCATACTCGGCACAGCTCAGAGTGAGGAACCATGTGGGAGTTCCTAAGTTCCTCAGCATACATTTTAAATCACCATGACGACGGTACCAGTACTCATTAGTACCACGCTGACACGCCATGAGATTAATCAGGTGAGAATCCAAAATACTGTCTTGGACATTGACTTTATCCATAAAGTCACTTGCCGAGATGTTTTGCATGTGTATACCACTTTTCAAGATGTGGTTCACTGCATATGACAGTCCAGGCAGATCGCTTTCAAACAGGAGATGAAATAAATAGGGAATACATTGTCGAAACCTAGCATCTCCTGCATACAATCGCAAAGTCCGGTATTCAGAAGCAGGAATTTGATGAGGTCGCTCATCATATCTTCCTCCCTGACCTGTTGGAAAAAGCTGTGGGAAACACCGAGCTTCCAAACTTTCCTCCCAAACACTAATGGGACTCCCTTTGGCTTGTTTCATTTGAAACAACTCAATAGCATTCCCCATGACTTCCTTGGAATGCAAAGGATGAACACTATAATGTTCATATATTTCTTCACTAGTAGAGGGTTCTAATTTCTCAATTTGACCAGCACACAAATCGCTATCCTCTTCCTCACTTACTTCCTCTTCTGCAACATATATATTCTTATAGTACTTATTATTTTTTTTCAAATACAATGTTGCCTTTTTGACTTTCCTAACATCCACTAAATCTTGCCATATTTTCTTATTCTTTGTCGGAACCCCATTAACTAAGATAACCAGAGGGTCCTCTTCCACTTTTTCTACTCCAATTGTGTTAATGTTTTTCTTCAAATCTAGAGGCAAATAAACAACTCTTCCCTTTAATCCTCTCTGTAAATCTGATGGAGGCAATTTCCCTGTCTTTGGCTCCATTCTTACAATAGCCTGAAAGGGATGGATACTTTGAATCAAAATAGATTCATAAGTATTTAAATCCTTCAATTCAGAAGGAATCTCAACCAATTCCAGATTATTATGAACTGCTCTAGCAGGCATCTGGTTTTGATTTAATTTGTTATAACAATAAGTACACACACGTTGATCCGATCCCAAATCAAAACAATTTTCTACCATCAAGTATGTTGTGAAATCATTCCATTCACTATTATTTTCCCTTTCACTTTTTGCATATAAATCCACTAACTTAGTCTGATTCTTATAATAAGTGCGTCGACAACACACACAAGTGAAATTAGGCCTCTCACTTGATTTCACCTGAAACGTCGCAATTTCCCTCTGAAAACTATCTGTACTGGAAACCTGTACACTATCTTCCACAATACCTTCTTCTTCTTGGTCAATTTCAACATTCTCCTCTTTACTTCCAAAGTAACAAAACTCAATTTCTTCACAAATATTCTTCACATCTATTTCAGAACCATGCAAAAGAGCAGCGCATAATTGTTTAAGCATAATTGCTGGACTCTTAGCATAATACAACATTCTAACTAATTTCCTCACTTTATTATGATGCACTGCTAGCATCCTGAAATGATGAAAAACACTCTGGCATACTCTCCTGGAAAGACAAGCCAGTGAATGACCATGCAAACCTGTCACTTCTCTCACTCTGCAAGGATCTAATTCTTGCAACAACTTCATTTTCTGCTTCAAACTTTTCTTATTAAATGTCCGTACAAAATCACAAAGCAAATTGATGGAATCCTGTCGCACACTGCAAATACTACTACACTTCCAGGTGTACACAGGACCCTTAGGACGTCTTCCTAAAACCTCATTACCTAACACCTCTTCTGTCTCTGTTGTCACAAGTTTTTCTTTTTCAACTGGACAACCATCTTTCACTTCATAAGCTCGACCACTGGTGTCAACTGCATGCACCAAATCATTATCCTGGAAATAACTCTCCTCATTAAAAAATGCCTCACAACTTGAACTATGCATCCATTCTCCGGAAAAAACTTCACAAAAATTACTACGATTAACTATTCTCTTCCATCTACTATTTCTTTTGAAATCATAAATTGCCTTGTTTAGCTTCCTAATTCTATTGATTATCAAAATAAATAACTTACGTTTAATTTCAAATGCCTGATCAATAACTTTCTCAACTTTTTTTTTTCTCTTATAAAAAACCACTTTCTGTTGACCTTTCTTAATATTTTTTAACAAATTGCCAATTATCCTGTTGCGGAACATTCGTTTACGAATGTCCCTAAACTGTTGTTTCCTTCTACTATCATGCACAGAGTTATCTCTTGCTCTAGCAGTAACATTTTTGATTGGCCTTTCCTTTCCGTTTAAAATGCTTCTCTTTTTCTGGACTGAAACATTTTCTGTAGTAATATTTTTTTTACTACAAATATTTCTTATGAATGTTTTTGTGCTCTTACCCGGTGCTTTCTTGGTCACTTGACAAGTTTTTTTGGTAGAGGACTGCTGCATTATTTCATGTACCTGCTGTCTTTGACGTTTTGCAGCCTTTTTAAGTCTATCCTTGGTTGACATGCTGAAATCTTGAAATGATATGCAGTTGAATCTGTGGTAAAATATAATAAAAAATGTTATTAACCACTATTACCAAACAGTAAATCAATAACAGTCATCAAAAACTTAACACACTACTTGACATTTTTACATAGAACATTTTTTAGTGCTTTGGCAAATATATAATACACAAATAGCAGAAAAGAAATAGAATTCTTCTTCATTTTACCTCTACTATTTTATATGTGATTCTGATCTAATTTATGAGCATATTTTAATATTTTATTGAAGACACTAGACATAACCTGTTTTTAAAGGTGTTTTTTCAATTATAAATCAAACGGTTTACATTTTTACTTTTCATTTATTATAATTTTTAAAAATAAATGTTTATAGTTCCATAGGCTCAAGCACGTCAGCTTCCCAACCTATGTCATACAATTCTGACAAATCGGCATCCTCATCATGTTCTTTATCATCCTGAGAATTTAAATCATCCAATGGATCTACTTCCACTGACGTTTCAATTACAAGTTCAATGATAATGTCATAATCAACTGATTGCTGATTGTCACTCATGGTTGATGTTGTCGTTATCTTTAAAGAAAGAGAACAACAATGAGATGTTGCAGAGTAAGAGACAAATCTCAGAGATTATAATAGTAAAATTGTTTAACAAGAGTAACATTTTGCAGCTATTATTTAGCCATGACCAGCGATGCTGAGGAGGTAAGGCCTATGTCCAAGTTTTCAGTGAACAGGACTCATCTCTTCTTAACCTTGGATAAGCCTCACCAACTCTGTGTCCCCTGCTCATACTTAAATGTAAAGGGGCAGATTTATGTTAACTGACGCATTCCCAGGGATGCACCAGTTAATGTGCACTGCTGCTCTGCCACCCATGGTGTGCCGCATTTACAATGTGGAGCACCATTGAGTGAAAACAGCACAGATGCGTCGCGCATCTGTGCCGCAAAAGCAGCACATTGCAGGAATCACGTCGTAAGTGCAACATGTCTACTGCAATGCACAGGAGCAAGCCACACATTGCATGGTGCATCACTCCTTATGCCTGTTTCAAACAGGCATAATGATTTGAATCAGCAATGCTATAAAATTGAGTCAGTGAAATCTTCTAAATTTCACTGTGTTAGTTTTACAGGGCTTTCTTGCAAATTAATGCATACCTTGCAACAAAACACCTATATGAAAACTGACGCAGGTTTCATGTGGCACAGGACTTTACAGCATGACACATCTGCCTAGATGCATCAATTTTTAAATATGTCGCCACATAGCCAATCTTTTGCACCGCCGCTGCGTCACAAAAGTGACGCACAGCGGCACAAAAGAGGCACACGGCTATCATAAATCTGTCCCTAACATGTTAAATGATTGATTCAGGATGACGATAAGGTGTGGCCTATCCAGAGGTTTGTTTAAGGTGAGGCCTACCTACATTCATGGGGAAATGACTTAAAATGTCCTTAAGACACATGAAAGCGTTTTTTTAAAGCCTTTGCAGCATTTTTGGGTCACTTTTAACATGGCTATGTAACTCAAACAATCAAAATTTAAATTTGCCAAGCACAGGTGGGAGCATATTTACAAGGAATTTGCACCACGGGGAAAGGTCTTTTAATTTATAATGGGAAAAATAATATCAGAGACACTCAAATGCCTTATAAAGAAGCAGACACCATTATGTCCTTGTCATAAATTTTAAAAGCATTCCTTTACCTCAAAAACGATTTTCAAGTCATAATTTGAAAACACTGCACATGGGGAAATGACTGAAAATGTCCTTAAGACACATGAAAGCGTTTTTTGATTGCCTTTGCAGCATTTTTGGGTCACTTTTAACATGGCTATGTAACTCAAACAATCAAAATCTAAATTTTCCAAGCACAGGTGCGAGCATATTTACAAGGAATTTGCACCACGGGGAAAGGTCTTACATTAAAATGGGAAAAATAACATCAGAGACACTCAAATGCCTTATAAAGAAGCATACACCATTATTTTCTTGTCATAAATTTTAAAAGCATTCCTTTTCCTCAAAAACGATTTTCAAGTCATAATTTGAAAACACTGCACATGGGGAAATGACTGAAAATGTCCTTAAGACACATGAAAGCGTTTTTTGATTGCCTTTGCAGCATTTTTGGGTCACTTTTAACATGGCTATGTAACTCAAACAATCAAAATCTAAATTTTCCAAGCACAGGTGCGAGCATATTTACAAGGAATTTGCCCCACAGGGAAAGGTCTTTTAATTTAAAATGGGAAAAATAACATCAGAGACACTCAAATGCCTTATAAAGAAGCAGACACCATTATGTCCTTGTCATAAATTTAAAATGCATTCCTTTTCCTCAAAAACGATTTTCAAGTCATAATTTCAAAACACTGCACATGGGGAAATGACTTAAAATGTCCTTAAGACACATGGGAGTGTTTTTTGATTGCCTTTGCAGCATTTTTGGGTCACTTTTAACATGGCTATGTAACTCAAACAATCAAAATCTAAATTTGCCAAGCACAGGTGGGAGCATATTTACAAGGAATTTGCACCACGGGGAAAGGTCTTACATTAAAATGGGAAAAATAACATCAGAGACACTCAAATGCCTTATAAAGAAGCAGACACCATTATGTCCTTGTCATAAATTTTAAAAGCATTCCTTTTCCTCAAAAACGATTTTCAAGTCATAATTTGAAAACACTGCACAGCTCCTATGCACAAAAACACCCTGTCAGTACTAATACTTCACATTTTCTCCAATTACAATTTCTCAAAGAAACATAATCTATTTGTAAAACACTTGAGACAAAGCAACATTTTAAAAACACAACTTTCTTCATAATTTTCTCCTTAAAGCACACTATTCTCTATCTAAATTAAATAAATCTTTTCTCACCTTAGCAAATATTTTATGAGTTTCAAAACAGTCTCAGAAATACACCAATTTGTCTTCAGCAGAACAAAGGGTATGCACTCCAGAGGCTGCAGCTATAGAAAGCACAGAAATGCTGTGATTCTTCACACATATCTCTCATGTCACCCAATCAAAACTCTTCCCTCACTTTTTTCAAATCAAAACCCTTCCCCCCTCTGCCCTCTCTGCTTTTTTTGCATAGCAACCACCTCCTGGAAGACCTCTGGTGTTTGCAAGTTCACACAACAATGTTTCAATTGAACTCTGAACTCTCAGTGCACCTGCATATCCAGTGCAATCTTTCATTTAATGATTTTTTATTGACCATTCAAAATACATCTTTCAAAGAACTCATCCATGCACCCTAACTTTCTGTTTTCAGCAATCAAAATCCACCAATCACTGTTACTGCTTCCTTAACACAGAAACTCCACAGTTTTTTTCATGTTAAACTCTTTTTTTTTCAACTGCCATTTCATTGCCACACTTCATCTGACTGCAGCAGAACCTTCTCTCACCATGTTTTCTGTCTGGATTGTTGGACATAGTTACATCTATTGGGCTCAGAGGTATGCTGAGAACAGAAATTTACCTAACCTCAATTTACAAGATGTGGAAATTAAGTGGTTTGGCCACAGAGGATTAAAATGTCACCAATTGATATCATTGGTGAAAACCTTTATGCATTTGCCAAAACCTGACCTGTTAATTGTGCACTGTGGAGGTAATGATTTGGGCACTATGACTGGGGTAGGTCTGGAAATGCTTTTAAAGGACACCTTTGAGCAATTAATAGCACTTTTTCCTCAAACTGCCTTGGTATATTCAAATATATGCCAAAGACAGAAATGGAGGTGGTCGAACCAATTTTGTCCACAAATTGAGAAATCGAGGAAGCATGTAAACAAATCTGTTTCAGCTTACATGAGAGACCATGGAATGGGCTCCGTGTACAACAATAACTTGCGTTACTACATGCAAGATATCTACAGAGGAGATGGAGTTCACTTCTCAGATGAGGGCAACATAATTTTCATTCTGAATTTAAGACTGTGCATTGGTACCTACTTATAAGTACCTAAATGTACCATAAACCCAAAAGCTCTTCTCAGAGCTACCCTACATCTGATCACTCACAATTATTATTTTACTCTAACTTTTTTCACTAATTTTCAACAAAGTACGCTCCCCGGGGCGCTACCCGGTACGCGAACCGGAAGCTAACCTCGCGAAATTTTTAAAAAAAATGTTTTTTTTTTCGCACATATGGGCCTCCTCAGCCACCCTCAGAAAAACTAGGGGGTCAAGATAAGTCTACCGTGCCCCCTTCTACCCATTCTGAACATTATTTGCCCTCCATCTTGTATCTCAATTCGACCGAAACACAAAATGGTGGACTCCCGTAACGCTTCAGGTTCGCGTACCGGGGCGCTCGCCAGTTCGCGTACGGGGCGCTCCCCGGGAAGCGCTCCATCAAAAAAGGTGGGAAAGTAATTTACAGAAAAACGAATGGAGACACTTTCACCAAATATAGATTAGCTCATACTACATACCAATCCCTACCATTTTCACAAATTTGATTGAAATTCCATTTAGCCATTTAGCCTGTAGACCTTTCTAAATACCGTGAGGTAAATTACTTCACAGAACACATCTGAAGTGTTGGAATTGACAACCAATGAAAATGTTATTTTCATTTTCTACTTTTTTTACCTGACATTTGATTCGTTATATACCTGAATATATTTAAAGGAAGAGAAGGGAACACAGCCATTTTGACTACTACTTCCTGGTGTACATTTCAATTGGATTTTCACTAATCACTTCAACTTCTTTGTATTTTAAAAACTGAAGTATATTGTGCACTATCAGTTAATATGGTAAACTTTTTCTGATAGTTATATACTATCCCTCTGTAGTAGTTATAGATTTAGATAGACTTCTCTGTTATAGTTATGGATGGAGTTAGGTTTCTCTTGTATAATTATGAATTTACTTACGTTAAATCACATACACTTTTTTATATTCCTACTTCCACTCTGATACTATACACTGCCCAAAGATAAATTCACTGATAAAAACTGCCTATCTAAAATTAATCCCAACAGTGCCCTATCTCTACTAATATATATTTTTTTTATCCAAATTTCAGGCAACATGGAAGGCGAACAGAAAGTTTCATTTCAAATTGTCCTGCAAGAGAGCAGCCAAGAATTAATTGATCCAAATTATATAGAATTTATGGATGAAACTTGGGACCAAGAACTACTGCAATGTGTGCAAGCAGTAGATGACCTCCTTCAAAATGAGGACATTTTACACACTCAGAGATTACAAGCTATGTTCAATGAAAATAACGACATTTCAGACAGTGAAATGTTAGAAATGTTATTAAATTTTGAAACACAATCACAATAATAAATAATTGCTAAAAAAATAAAGAAATTAAAAAATAATCAACAAAACCAACAATCAATTAACATACAGTATTTGAAAAGTCTATCATTCTTTTTTCCTTATAGTACGCTCCCCAGAACGCTTCCCGGTTCGCGGACCGGGCGCTCCCCACGCAAAAAAACAAAAAAATTGTTTATTTTTTTTTGCCCTGCGGGGCCCTTTTAAAGCCTCCACATCAAACCTAGGGGGTCAGGGAGGATCTACTATGCCCCCTTAGGGTCATTTCCCCCTTTGTTTTGGCCTCCTCTTGTCTCTCGATCCTACCGAGAAAACAAAAACGCAGGTTTCTTTCCATGTACAAGTTGTAAAGCCTGCAGAAGCAGTTCCAAGATGAAAGAATACACAGTTCCTGGAAAAAAGGCCAAGCGTTGTGTCAACAAGCTGTTGAATTGTAAGCTTTGAGGTATATTGTTTGGTTTGCCCGTGTGGTCTCCAATATATTGGCAGTACCATCCATCCAGCCAAAGAACGACTATTGGAGCACACACTGGCAATTACCAATAGAGACACCTCCTACCCCGGAGCGAGGCACTTCTCTGAGTTGCACAACTCAAGAAGTGACAAACTACGATACTTCTGTCTAGACCAGATAGGCACAGAAAGAGGAGGAGACAAAGTAAAACTCCTAAGACAACAAGAGGCAAGATACATAGTAGAATTAAGAACACATACACCTTGGGGCCTCAACAGTGAGGGAAAATTATGGTCTTTCATAGGGTAATAACCTTTCAGTAAAAATCTCTTATTAAATGTCCATATTGATGTATGTGTGTGGCTAATAACCAAAGATTGACCAACAAGGATGACATAGCCCATTATGGGCATGATTGATACAGAGACGGCAAACAACAGTGGCCAAATTGTTGGAATGTAACATGGTTGATTCAGGGATGCAACACTATTTTTATAAAATAGCCCATTGAGGGCATGATTGATATCAATATATGATTGGTAAAGAAGTGATATTAATAGGGTACCGAAGTTTGTAATGGGAAGCCTAATGGGGCATGATTATGAGGTAATCGGTTAAGGTATTATACTAGATGACTCTAACATGAATTAACACTTTCTTTTCCCTTTTTCCATATGGACACATCGATAAATTGTAAATTGTAGTATTCACAATAATATTTACTAATTCTCTTCCATCAACATGAAAGTTTTTTTAATTCTATTTTTCTGGAAATATCTGTTTATAATTACTGATCTCTGTAGAAATGAGAATGAATTACATCAAGTAACAATATATATCAGATTCGTTTTTGTCATTCTAAGATGGCCGCCATGTACATAACACACGCACAAATTATATTTGGTCGTTTTACAGTTTTCATTAATGAGTGCGAACCAATGTATGCAATTTTTGGTAAAAAGCCCGGAGTTGCGGGCAGTCACTGACACAGACAAAGGCCAGGTGGATGAAACGCTTTTGTCAGTGCTTCTTTACTTCGAGTGGCATGGAAAAATACATTTTTGAAAAATCATCAAGCCTGAGTGCGCAGCGTTGTTTTTGGACTGCTGGTATATATATATATATATATATATATATATATATATATATATATATATATATATATATATATATATATATATATATATATATATATATATATATATATATATATCTATATATATATATATATATATATATATATATGTATCTATAAGGTTATATATATATGTGTGTGTGTGTGTGTACCAATAACATTAAATCAAACATAAAAAAAATTCTATAATAAATTAAAACATTAAACTATTTAAAAATCTTCAAACTTACATTACCAACTCCAGTGAGTGCAACAGTAGGGAAAGGGTTGGATAGCTGAGGGCTGAAAATTACTATTCCCACTCCTGTGAGTGCAACAGTAGGGAAAGTGTTGGATAGCGGAGATGTAAAAATGACTATCCCCACTCCAGTACGTGCAACAGTACGGAAAGTGTTGGATAGTGGAGGGGTAAAAATTACTATTCCCACTCCAGTGAGTGCAACAATAGGGAAAGTGTTGACTAGTTGCAGGATAAAATCTACTATTCCCACTCAAATATTTGTAAAAGTAGGGAAAGTGTTGGATAGCGGAGAGGTAAAATTTACTATTCCCACTCCAGTGAGTGCAACAGTAGGGAAAGTGTTGGATAGCGGAGGGGCAAAAATTACTATTCCCACTCCAGTGAGTGCAACAGTAGGGAAAGTTTGGGATAGCGGAGGGGTAAAAATTACTATTTGCACTCCTGTGAGTGCAACAGTAGGGAAAGTGTTGGATAGTCGTGGGATAAAATGTACTATTCCCACTCCAATAATTGTAAAAGTAGGGAATTTGTTGGATAGCAGAGGGATAAAAATTACTATTCCCACTCCAGTGAGTGCAACAGTGGAGAAAGTGTTCGATTTCAGAGGAGTAACAATTAATATTCTGACTCCAGTCAGCTCAAAATTAAAAACAAACTAAATTTTAAAAACAATAATAATATATGAAAAACAAAACATAGAAAAAAATATATAAAATATGTTAAAAATCGAAATACAAATATATTTAATATTTAGAAAATTATATTCCTAAATACAAATAAGAAAAACCTACTAATATTATAGTAAATAAAATAAAAAAACGAATTCCAAACAAATACATATTTAACATAAAAAATTTATTTTGAAGCAAAAACATTAATTATTACATAAATTAACTCTTGTATTTCCTACCCTATAACACCACACAATTCACAACACACATCAAAATAAAAAAAATACTGCCTCAACTAACATAATTAATTACCAATTAAATAAATATTAGTTATTAAAAAACAACTCATAAAAATTATTTACCTTCCCACACTTTTCCCCTATAATCCCCACAACTCACTGTTAAAATTAAACTATAAAAGATTAATTACACAATCAAAACTTATTTTCAATTAAAAAACTAATAGTATTTAACAACTAATTATAAAGTAAGCAAAATTAATTTACTCCCCACACTGTACCCCTATAACAATAAAGCCCACTCACGAAAATATATAAACAAATACCCTAATGAAAAAAATAATGTAATTAATTAATATTAATGATGAGCTACTTTGTATTATTTAAAAAATAATTAATTCCCATGCCTTACCCCTCTAAACCCCACAACCCACACCTAAAATTAATTACACAAATGCCATATTTAATTTTCAATTAAATAATCAATATTATTTAAAAACTAATTATTAATTAATGAAACATAAATTACTTCCCACCCTTTACCCCATTAGCCCCACAACCCACACCTAACAAATCACACAATTACCATAATTAATTATCAATAATTAGTTAATATAAATTAGCAACTAAATATTAATTAATTAAACATACATTAATTCTCACCCTTTACCCATATAGTATAAACTCCACAACCCGAACCTAAAATAATAAAACATTTTCTATAATTATTTTTCTATCAATTATGTAATATTAATTAAGAATAAATTCTTAATTCATTAAAAATAAATTACTTCCCACCCTTTACCCATAAACCCCACAACACACGCCTAATCAAAATTACAGAATTACCATAATTAATGATTAATTAATTAATTAATAGTATTTAAAAACAAATTAATAATTAATTAGAAATAAATTTCTTCCCACAATTAACGCAATAAAATCTCAATTAAATAAATAAAAAATGATCATTAATTTATTAAAATTAAATTACTTCCCACCATATTCCCCTATAAACCCACAACCCGCAACGGAACTAAAAAAATGCAAAATGTTATTAAAATAAAATTCATAACTACTAAAAATTTAACACATATATAAAAAAACATAAACGATACTTATACAAAAAAACATACATCACATACATTTAAAATATAAACTCAAATATATAACACTAATTAAAAAATCGATATTTTAAACATTTATATTTTTGCAAACAATATTCAGGATTTCAATATTTAAAAAAAAATAGTTCTTACCTTAAATTCGATATTCTTGACCATGATATTCTTGCTGTCAATATTTGTGAATCGCAATATTTCAAACTCGATATTTGTGTACGCTGACATTTCCACTTCAATATTCTGTCTCAGCACCATTGCCTGCTTCAATGCTACACTAGTTCCAACTACAATCTCTTGATGCAGTTATCTAGTCATCAAGACATGAAGGGGCCCATTAGGATGGCGGGCACACCCTAGCGGTGTTGGGACCGGCCGCCAGACATTCGGTGGTCCCGCACCACTGATTATGTTATGTTATGTTATCTTTATTTGTTATGCGCACAACTGCTCCAGCTAAGGAGCGTCCTGGCGCAGTGACAAGGTAGGACAATAACACAACAAGAACAAAAAAGGCGTATGGAGTAACTGGGTTTAAAACAGAAAGGTTTTGATTGCTCTCCTAAAAAGCAAAAGGTCCTCCATCTGGCGAATATCAGACGGCAGAGAGTTCCAGATGGAAGCCGCTTTAACGCGGAAGGAGCGCCCTCCCGAGCGGCTAAGCCTGAATCTAGGGACCACGGTGAGGGCCTGACCTTGAGAACGAAGGGCACGCGTGGGTACGTAAAAGGTCACAAGGCTGGACAAAATTTGGGGGCCAATACCTTTCAAAATTTTAAAGGTTAAACAAAGAACCTTAAAATGAATTCGCTTCCTCACTGAAAGCCAGTGAAGGGAGCGGAGAACATTGGATACCGAGCAAAATTTGGGCAAGCCAACGATTGCTCTGGCCGCCGCATTTTGTACCCGTTGTAGACGGGTAATTTCCGCCTCATTGGCTCCAACTAGGAGAGAGCTGGCGTAATCCAGGCGCGAGATGACAGAGGCCTGGATCACCAGCTGCCTGGTATGAGCATCAAAGTATTTGAGGACAGGTCGTAATCCTCGCAGCAAGCCGAAACAGCAGGTGGCTGTTTTTTTGGTGTGGCCAACAAAGGTGAGGCCGGCATCCAGCCAGACTCCCAGGTTTTTCAGCTCAGAGACCGGGGTCGGAGTTGGTCCCAGTTCCGGCGGCCACCATTGGTCCCCCCAAAAGTCCACTCTCTTCCCGACGACCATAACCTCTGTTTTGGTGGCATTGAGCTGGAGACAGTTAGCTGTCAACTAGCTGGCCACCGCCTTCAGTCCGTTCTGAAACCTGGGGGCATCTTGCTCCGCCTCCCCGCTGAGAGTGACCGCTAGCTGAGTATCGTCGGTGTAGGAGACCAAAGTCAGACCCCACTGCCTAGCAACCTCAGCCAGCGGTCTCACGTATAGATTGAATAACGTGGGACTCAGCGAGGACCCCTGCGGAACCCCCATGGCCAGTGGCTGGAAATTGTACTTAAAAGGAGGGATGGCCACACAGAAGGAACGGTCGTCAAGAAAAGACCAGAACCACTGCAAAGCCCGGCCGCCAACGCCACTGTCCTCGAGCCGGTGCAAAAGGATGGTGTGGGAAACCGTGTCGAAGGCGGCGCTGAGATCTAATAGTATCAGCGCCGCCGTCTGACCAGCATCCAGCACCGCTCGGAGATGTTCAACCATCACAAGAAGGGCAGTTTCCGTGCTGTGACCAGCACGGAAGCCATGTTGTGTGGGATCAAGGACATTGGTCCGGGCGAGATGTTCCGACAAGGCGATGTTAACATGGGCCTCCGTTATCTTTGCCGGCCAGGGTAGCAGTGAGATGGGGCGATAGCTTTCCGGTTTTGAAGGGTCCAGGGTAGGTTTCTTAATGATTGGGGACACCACCGCCTGCTTCCACTTAGTTGGAACCACACCTGACTCCAGCGAGAGGTTGACTAGGGAACGCACAACAGTACGTCCCATAAAAGCCTGATCTCTGAACAAGGCAGGTTTTACTGGGTCCAAAGGAGATCCAGACTTAACTCGCAGGGCAAGTTTGTCAAACCCCTCCGGAAGGAGTGGAGGAAATGAAAGCAGGGGAGGATGGACTAGGGCCCCATTCTGAGTTTCCAGGTCATTCCCTATACTGACGAAGGCCCGATAGATGTCCTGGACCTTTCCCAGAAAGTAGGTGGCAAGGGATTCACAATGAGCGGTGGATCCCACAACCGCAGAGGGAGGCCGTTTCGCCTGCACCTGCACCTGCACCTTGGCCGTCGCACTTCGCAATCTTGACATTGTAGCTGGGTGCTGCTGTTAGCAGCATCCGCCGCAGTGCCAAAACGGCATGTTGTGCATTGCCATGCACAACGTGGCAGGCACCACACGGTGTCGGCCACCTTGTGCATGGCAATGTAGGGGGATACCATAGGTACCCCACAAGTGCAGCCCCCCACCACCCTGGGGGCCCGCAACTAGCCCCCAAAGCAATTCCCCACCAGCCATTCCATGGCGTTATCGCCGTCATGGAAAGGCCTTTGAAAACACCCATCCTAATGTGGATGGCGGTGCCTGGTAGGCACCGCCAACATATTAGTGCCCAAGTCCACCCGGCCCAACAATCGTAACGATTGCTGATCGGCGGAAAAACTGTGCGACGCACTTTGCGTCTGCTGCAATACTCCCCGCCATAATAATACGGCGCGGGTAAATCAGGTTGTGATGGCGGGCGGATCGCCCCTGCTGGCCGGGCGGTGGTGAGCCGCCCCCATCATAATCACCCCCTTAGTGTCCTTTATAATTTAACTAAATGTAGTTATATATACATCAATTAAACACAATGCTGACCTATTTTTTGTTTGAATGTATATGTCCCAACCTCTGTTGGTTAATTGGTTAAATCTTTTTTCTGAGGTGAAGTATACTACAAAAAAGAATTTTTTTTCTTCGTTGAAATTACTGCCGAAGACATCAGATAACCATAATGTGAAGGTACGCTGTTGGAGTAAAGTCTGTTTTTGTAAACGCTTTTCCTTTATGTCATTGCCTTTTGCTGACTCGCCTTTGATGTATGCATTCAGAGAAGTACTTTCATCCACATTTAGAAACACTGTGCGAGTCAGAACTCCCACTTGTCAATAATACCAATGCAACTCATTATATGGCCACTCATAATAGTTCCACATTCTAATGATCAGAATGTCAGTTAGGACAGTGGCACTCATCACGGTCACTGTGCTATTCAATACAAATCATAGTGTCGCTTATCTTAGAGGCTCTCAATAGTCATCACACTAGTGGCAGTGGTAACTCATCATGGTATTGCTCATCTCAGTGCCACTTGACTTCGACATTTTACTTATCTTGGCAGCACTACTTAGTCCATTCATAGAACTACTCGTCAGTGCCTTTCAGTAAATTCACAATATCACACACAATGTTATGGGCAACTCACACGTGGTGCAGATTAAACTCACTCTCAATTGGGTGATTTAAACAGTGGGATGTTGGCTGATGGGTTTCAACGTTACACAACTGTATGAAAGCACTGTTACTTAGCCACTGTCTTGGCCACACCCACTAACAATGTATTTCTTAGAAAAGATACAAATGGAGTAAAGATGAGTATTTCCTTTCTCCACATTTGCTGCTAAGGGTTGTCATTTTAAAGTACTCTCCCCTATTTTCAATTATAAATCAAATGACAGAATAGTATCAATATCAACGACTTAATTTAAGAAATACCTTAACAATATTTTACAGTAATAATATTTTACATTGTATCAAAAAACTTTTCAGAACCAGAGGCCAGTGTTGCTGAACACCATCTTCACACATGTTTGGTATGAGTTAGGTAGGAAATGTGGCCGGGTTGTGAGGTAGAAACAGTGCCAGGATTTCACTCTCTTTTATAATGAAATATTGGTATTTGTATCTGAGTTTTTGTTCACAAAGCATTTGCCTCAACAGGGACTGAAATTAAAAAATCAATGCTGTAAAAGTGACATGCCTCGGCATGTGTGCCTGCAAGCAACGCATACCTCACTTTAACTTCATGGCAACAAGTCTCTGAAAACAGGGTTACGAAGTGGCAATTGAAAAAGAATGCCTTTGCTTATAATGAACTACTTTACTGGATGCAGTTGCCTCTGGGTATGTAAGCCTTACAAAAGGCGTGTTTGCTGCGCTCTTCGGGCTTTTATTTCTGCGAAACCCAGGACAATAACTTTAAAAAGACATTTAAATTAGACACTATAATTCAACCTCCTTTCTACACGAGTTTCATTAAACAAAATTAGAGGATGTGTTCATAATTGAATGCGTTTCTCGTAAATCAGCATAACTTTGTTATTAGTTGTCACAGTCACATAATACATTTACAAATGGCTTAACAATTTCAATGATTAAGGCGCAGTGGCTGCCGAGTTTTATGTGTCCAATGTATAAAGATTGGCTGTTGGATCTGTGATATTCAATAGTTCCATAAGTGTGCTTGATAGCCTTTGCACTAGCAGAACGGTATTACATAATTTCACAAAGAGTGCAGGTATAATAACTATAACGCTACATACATTAAAGGTTAGCACTGCAGAACAACATTATTAAGGTATGGATTACAACTCTCAAACAAGCATATTTTGATTGCCATTACTCTTCAATATAGAAAATTGTAATGTGAATATAGGCAATACCACATTATCTACGGTATAATACCAGGCCATGTACTGTCTTTCTGGAACCAGGTTAATGCAGTGAATTTTCATAGTGAGTTTTGAAAATTTCCTATGAAAATACCCGCCAAGAATGACCTATATTTGTAAGCCCCTATCGCCACAGGAACATCACTTTTTCCTGCATTTCTGTGATGATAGGGGTTTTGCCTTATTCACAAGGCACTTACCATGGCTTAACGCCGACTTGTGAATAAGGCCCCCTTTCATGCTACACATAGCGTCAAAGGGGTGGGCAATGGGTGGTGCGTTCTGATGCAAAGCCCATTGAATTTGACGCTGCCCCATATTTACAAGGGTGGCGTAAATATGGGGCAGCACCAAAATTAACACCAGGAAAAACCTAGCCTTAACATGGTGAAACGAGGAGAAATGCTATATTTCTCCTCGTTTTGCTGTTTCTACATGTGCTGCATTCTGCAGCAGACGTAGAAAGAGCAAACGTCCCTTCCTGCTTATACACAATCAAAAAAAATGAAGAGTTGCAACTTCTATGTGTGCTGCACTGAGCAGCACACATTGAATTTACAAAACACCATTACTGATTGCTTATTGTGGAGGAAGGCATACCTTCCTGAACATAAACAATCTTTCCCTGCAACTCAGGCCCCCTTGTGCTATGGTGTACGAGTGCCTGCATTAGCGCTAGGCAGCTACATTTAGAGCCAGCGCTAAGGGAAAGGCAGGGGTGCACCATTTCCTTGTGAATACGGAGCATCCCTATGTTTGGAAAATGTTGAAGCGCAGCGTTAGCCTTCTTGGTTTAACGCCGTGCTCCGACAGTGTCTTAGTAAATATGCCCCCTAGTCTGAGTCACATTCTTACTTAAATACTGATTGCAAACACACTGACAAAGCAAATCATTGCATAGACTTATAATTCTGGCACTCATTTTACCCAATGAGGAGTATGGGAGAGTATACCAAACTCATTACTTTACTGTTTCACAAAGCCCCTGTGGAAAAATCTCTTGCTCCATTAGTATCTATCTGTTGCGCTTCTGTATATCCTTATCCATAGAAAGCCTACTTTACATTGGGGTAAGTGCTTTTCTTTATTGCCCGATCACCTTGGCAGGACAGGACTCTGCTTATGAACTACCAAGAAAAGCTCACTCTCTGCCCCAGTCAGTTTTAGTTAGTATGTAGTCTGTATATCTCTTGCTGTGTGATATTACATCTCCCACTTTCCTTCAGAAATGAGAAGTTCATATTTGTTCAATGAGGCACAAGGCTCATCTGACGGCTCTCAACCATCTGTGACATCCCACGTGTTCAGTCAGCAGTGCAAACATCTACAGTTACCAATGGTCATCATCTTTCACTGTTGTGGGTGGAGGTCCCTGTTCACCTGTGAAATGTTTGGGTACTTGGCCTAGGAGAAATCTTCATTCTTGTGACCTTTGCCACTTGCAGGAAAGTTACATTCTTATTATAGCAGGACGTTCTCTCTGCTTATTGGCATTTGAGGACCCAATCACTGATGGAGATTTCAGGCTTGCTGCCCTCTGTTGCTCTCTATATTTCTTCATCAAACACTTCTCTCAGAAGTCGATGTCCTTAATAATCTCATACTCTGTCAGTTTCCCAGATGTTATGGGTGGAAGACATTTACTCAGTGAGACAATCCCTGTTGATTTTTGAGGAGTGCTCCTTTAGTCCCTTCAAATCTCTCTCAATGCTTGTAGACAAATGCTGCTGAAATTCGCTCTTTGCATCATCCTGTTTGAAATGAATCATTCTATCATTTTATTAGTCTGAGGTGAAAGTGGCCTTCCCTTCCAGCGTGTCATCTTTAGGTATCCGAGGAACATGACACACTTACAGCCATTGAAAGCGGGGCAACTAGGGGCTCCCCTGGCATATAGTAGACCTGAGGGATCTCCTTTGCTGTGCTGGGAACATCTTGTGCAGTTCAGGTAGATGTTGCAGTGGATGCTACTAGTGTCACTTACGGCAGTCATCACTAAGAATTTGCTCACAGAAAGAGTATGGTGCCCATCATTGAAATGCCATAGTGTAGAATACCAGGAAGGCATGTCTAGTGCTAGAGCATAGTAATCCAAAGAGGCAAAAGAAGATAACTTCAGAACTATACACTGAGTTGTCAACCTCCAAGGCAGCAGACTTCCATAAACCACTGTACTCTGGGCACTACTTACTACTACCGGTTGTGATGGACATAAAAACAGACAGCCATGCTTGTTCCATATTCAGCAACCTCCTGGTGGCAAACAACTCTACCTCAATGACTTCAGGATCAAAGTCAACTTTGTCATCAACTGAACAAAAGCTATCTTAGATCTCTATAGTACTGTGTCCCAGGAAGCCATTCAAGGAAATGCGCTACTTTGTTTGGGTGTAGCTACTTACAGCTTTAGTTGTCCGAAAAATTCTGTACTCCAAAAAGAATTCTTTTTAAAAGCAATACAGAGAGAAACTGTGGTTAAAGTTAGCCCATTTTCAATCATTGCCATTAATGTGTTTTTTGCTATTTCCTTTTGCTAAGATGGATGGCCCAAAAAGGCTGAGGCAATTATTGGATGATGATTTGTCTCATTTGAGTTTCCATGTGAATTTAGTGATGGGGCATTAAGACCTTTTTCGGTTACAAATGGTGTTGCTTGTAATTGAGTGCCAAGGTATGTCCTTGGATGTATTTACTTTGTTGCAAAAAAATAACATTTTAAATCCAAATGTATAGTTGTTTTATTGGCATAGTGGGTGCTTTTTTATTGTATTAGACTTTCATATTGACACAGGAGTTCAGTTAGAGTTTGGCCAGGCAAAAACCCCACTGTATATCGTGGGGGGCTCCTCCCTCGTCAAACTCTCAGTTTGCCTGCCTCATTTAGAGGTGGGCAAAGGGCATGGCCCCAGGCCATAGTGACAGTCACCCGATATTTAGAGCAAATTGATATAATTTCCCTACGAGGGACCTCCAGGAAAATATTCAAATTGCCGCACACTCAGGCTGAAAAATCTATGTGCAACAGGACCATTGAGCAACATTCTGCTTTGCTAGTTTGTTTATTTGTTTGTATAAAGCAAACAAAAATGCTGTTCCATAAATACAAACTCGCTATGCCAATTTGTTCAAATAAATCAAGCAGAAATTTTGAGCAGAGCGAAAACAATATTGTACCCACTCAGCATTTCACTGAGCCTGCAGAGGAGCTGCCAGAGTTGCAACACCACTGTATGCATGGAGATAGGCAGGCAGGGATATCTACATTTGGTGGGCAACCCTTCTCCTGTGGTGTGAATGCCACAGCCTTCACACACCTGGCAGGCGTGCTGCTAGGGTGTCAATTGGCTACATAGCCTTATTCACTAATTGCTCTCTTTTTTTGTTGGAATTGTTTATTAGATTTTGCAGATGAAAACACAAATACAAATTCAATAGTAAATCAGAATGATATAAGGATAAATGGAAGAAAATACAAGTGAGAAGAAAACTCATTTAGGGTATAACAATATGATGAAACAAGAATAACATATATTCCATAATCCTGTATGTGGTAATAATATGAAGAATAGTAGGTACATCATACTATAGAAGGAAAAAGTAAAGAAAGAAGAAAGGAAGAAGAAAAATAAAAGAGAAAGGAAAAGATTACCAGAATAACAAGAACAGATAAGAGGAGAATTGGTACAAAGGAAGGGGAAAATGGAGCAATAGTAAAGTAACAGGAAAGGGACCATGGAATGAATAAAGTTAAGCAGAAACAGTATGTGTGGAAGAAATAGGAGTAGAAGCAGAATCATCATCCACAGTGGTTTCCAGGAAAGGGGACCAAATTTGGAGAAAAACGGAAGCCTGATCTTGAAGATTATAAATTGTGCGTTCATGTAAAGCTGTTTGCATCATCGCCACCAACCACTCTTCTTGAGAAGGAGTCAAGGGGGATTTCCAGTGACGCAGTATACAAATTTTGGCCGTAGCCAAAGCAGTATGAAGAAGACGAATTTGCGGTTTGGAAAGTTTCGGAAGACCTCGAAAATCGTGTAAAATAATGTTGGCAGGTGTGAAAGGCAAAGGTAATGACATTGTAGAAGCCAGTGTTTTCCTAACAAAAAGCCAAAAGGATCTAGTACGAGGACATTCGCAAATGATATATGCAATATCACATCCGGAAGCAGAACATCTCCAACATGAGGTATGTGATAACAACTTAGCTTGGTGTAATTTAACAGGAGACCAATGCCATTCATGAATGATTTTGAAAATACAGAATTTGAGACGAGCTTCTCGAACCCCCTTATGTAGTCCTTCTAAAATATGATCCCATTGAGTATTGAAATATACAACTGATAAACGGGATTGCCATTTCAACTGAAGGGTGTGAGACAGAGGCTGTGAAAATAGAGGGTGCAGAAATGTCTTATAAAGACCAGAGGTCACACCTTTAAAATGTCCCCATAACTGTAAATAAGACAAAATAGGAGACACTGAGAGGAAGTCTGGTGGAGAGCCTAAGTGCTTTGTGAGAGATTGTTGAAGTTGGATATATTTATAAGATTGTGTAGATGGCAAATAGAATTCTTCGCTAAGTTGGGAAAGGGGTTTAAAAGTTCCATCATGAAAAGGTTGATCTATAGAATTGATGCCGGCTTCTTGCCATAAAGGCCAGGACAAAGTGCGACCACCAAGACGAATAGCTGAATTGAGCCATAAAGGAGCTTGAACGTGAACTCGCGAATTAGATTTAAGTATACGATGACCTCTCTGCCAAGATTTATGCATTGCAGATAAGATAGGGTTTTTTAGGATCGGAAGAACTGGTCCCCTTGCCATAAAGAAGGGACAAACCTAAACCAGGAGCCAAAAGGTGACGTTCAAGTGGAACCCATTGAGGTATATCTTTAGATTTGGGCAGAAAAAAAGTGAGTTGTGAGATATGAAGGGCAAGTGAATAATGCTCAATGGAGGGAAGACCTAAACCCCCATGTAGTTGATGAGCCTTTAATCTGGCCATAGCAAGACGTGGTTTAACCGCACCCCAAATAAAGAGTTTTATTTTGTAATCAATGGATCGAAGAGTAGTTAGGGGAACGTGAAGAGGGAGCATACCTAAAACATAAAGAAAGCGTGGCAGAGTCACCATCTTAACCGCCTGAACCCGCCCCCAAAGAGATAATCCCAGAATTTTCCATTTATCAAAGTCTTTTTGCATTTGCGTGATTAAAGGAGTTAAATTATCCGTGACCATATTATCCAAACCTCTATTAATCAATATTCCTAAGTACTTAAGTCGGGATGATTGCAAATGAAAAGGAAAGCCAGAGATTGCCGATTTTGTAGTGCCAATGGACATGGGTAATGCTTCACTTTTATCCCAGTTTATCTTGTAACCTGAGAAAGCAGAGAAATCGTTGATAATTTGGAGGAGAGTGGGAAGAGAACGAGGAAGATCAGTAAGGGTAAGAAGAATATCATCTGCATACAAATAAATTTTAGAATGGCCAATTGGAAGAGGGACTCCTACTACAGATTGTCGTATTGCGGCAGCCAGAGGTTCCATTGCTAGGAAGTCAAAGTCAAAACCACTTTATTCGATTTAGTTAAAAATCATAAAAGCATGCTACAATCAAAAGGGCATTTCAATTTCATAAAAATTCATACAGTAAAATATCATGATTTATACAAAGATTTAAAAATATATATATATATATATATATAAATAATCACAAAAGAAAATTGTCATCTCTAAAAAGCAGTTGTCGCCCATCACAGACCCCAATGCTACGTTTTCATTCTACTCCTCCTGATCCTGACAGCTGCAACAAGGTAATTAGCCACACTAAACATAACCAAGGGTGATTCCAGCATTTGAAGATACAAAAGAGCAGGTTTTGCCTGTAAAAAAGCTTTACCTTTAAGCAAAGGGACCAAATACTTCGTTCTTGGGGCATTATAGAAAGGACAAAACAACATGAGATGCATGTTATCTTGTAATGAAAAATAGTCACATTTGCACACAGGTGCATCCTCAGGCTTATACCAGCCATAACTATCCCAGAGGACCGTATAGATTTGGTTAAATCGAAATTTAACCAAAAGCCACCTGTGAAAAGGGATGTTTACTACAGCAAGGTACGGTTGAATAGCTAAGCAGGTAATCGTCATGTAATGGGCTCTGACCGAGGGCTTGGTTAGTTGGTTTGCCTCCCGATCCAAACCCTTCAATTTAGGGAAGTTGTGCTTTACCCATTCTAGGTCTGCTTTTTTTAGTCCCAAAGGACAGGAAAATATCTCAGGGCGCCCAAGTTCTATTGAACACTTGTAAATATATGACAGCCAATCAATATCTTTAAATTTATCAAGTTTTAAACAATCCATCAATATTTTGTGGTTCAGGCTTAGGTTATTATTAATCCAGACCCTAATCCACAAAAGAATAGGTGCCATGGACAGGATATCAGTAATGTACCCCAGTCCAGGCTCCTGATGGACTGAAAAAGTGGCTGTCGACTGAGGGAGCCCTAGCATAGACCGGAAGAACTTATTTTCCTCCCTTTGGATAGTATCACTTTTAGCATAACCCCACAGGCCTGCTCCATACCTCGCTATTGCAAGAGTTTTTGCCTTGTACAAAGCTATTAATGCACCCCTCGGTTTCCCTCCAAGTCTCCTTGCAAAACTTAAAATTGCATTAGCCGAGCTCTTCACCGCTTTAGTTTTGGCTATTATTTGTGGAGTCCAGCTCCCCTTGTTATCAAAAATTACTCCAAGGTATGTAAAAACTTTGACGCTAGTGATTGCTTCACCGTTACAGAAAAAGGGTTTAGTATTATTTTTAACAGCCCCAATTGCCATAACATGTGATTTTGAGTTATTTACCACTAGGTCAAGTGAGGACATGAATTCGCTAAATGTATTTAATAATCTTTGAAGACCTAAATGTGTCTGGGCTATTAATGCAGCGTCGTCCGCATACAGGAGAACAGGAATAGGAGTATCTCCTGCACGCGGGATGTCCAAGGATGCAGTTAAAAGTTTTTTCTCCAGGGAATTTATATATAGAGTGAACAGCATGGGGGCAAGAATGCAGCCTTGGCGCACACCCCTGCCAGATTTAAACCATGTTGTTCGATTACCTTCTTGATTCATTCTAATAGATGCCTTTAGATCTTTATGAAGTTCAGCTAGAAAATGGACAAGAGGTGGGTCAAGGCCCCATTTTAACAACATGGACCATAGCCGAGCCCTGTTAACCAGGTCAAACGCTGTAGACAGGTCCATGAAGGCCACAAAAATTGACCCCTTTGCGGCCCTTGTATATTTTGAAATTATCAAGTGTAAATTTAAACATTGGTCCTCTGTGCCTCTTCCTGATCGAAACCCATAATGGGCATTGGACAAGATATCATTGTCCAGCGTCCACTTATTAATTCTAGCAAGCAGTACTTTACCCAGGACCTTCATAGAAGAATCCAACAAAGATATTGGACGGTAACATTTGGGGTCACATCTTTGCCCTTTTTTAAAGATAGGCACAATGATTGAGCATAGCCAAGTTTTAGGGAAACCCCATACAAGTACACAGTTAAAAACATTCGCGAGTATTATTGCCCACATCTTTGAATTTGATTTATAGAGGTCCAATGGCACCCCATCCGGTCCCGGGGCTTTATTCCCAGCAGAACCTTTTATCGCTACCTCAACTTCAGATACACTAAAATCTAGTTTGGGTAGCATATCGGAGGGGCAAGGCATATGAAATATCTCAAAAACCTCATTACTCCCATAAATTGCAGAAAAATGTTTAAGCCAGTCTGCTTCAGGGATATTTACTTCAAGATCTGTATTTCGTGATTGGGCAAATAAACGGTTATTTATTATTGACCAGAATTTAGAACTTTGTTTGAGAGTGGTAGATTCCATTAATGAGTCCCAGGCTTCTTCTTTTATTACTTTTTTCCGTATCTTCACCACCTCAGCGTAGTTCTTCCTAAGTTGGGCTACCAATGGCTTGTCTCTAGGAGTGTGTTTAAGTGCTCTCAACAATACAGAATGAGCTTTAGAGCATGCATGATCAAACCAACGATGGGCTAGGGCCGGTCCCCTCCTTGGGCTAACTGTGAGCTCATCATTTACTCTAGAGCAAATAGCCTCAAAGGCGGCAATTACCCCCCCCCCCCCTCATGTCTGGATCCCTGCATGTATCAAATTCAACTGCCAGTTCTTGTTCGATCAAACCTAGAAAGTCCTCAGGACATACTCTACACCATTGTAGTCGCCTCCCTTGGTCTTTGCTCCTGACATCCTTCACAGAAGTGCCCAAAGAGGCACTTTTGAGGAGACAAAGAGACCCATCCATAACAAGCGACACCGGGTTATGATCGCTAAACCCACTTAATATGGCATTATAGAAAATTACATAGTGAAGAAGACCTGGGGACATAAATATATAATCAATAATGGACTCACTTCCCCTTGCATTGTATGTGACCACACGATCACTTAAATCAGAAAACCCTGGTTCGTATAAATCATTGGAAGATAACAAATCTTCCATAGCTGAGCCCTTTATACTGTGCTCAAAATGTGGCAAAGTCGTGTAATCAGGGCAATCAACATCCTCAATCTGGCAATTTAACCCACACAAGTGAACATTAAAATCTCCCATTAAAATGAGTTGTACAAAAGTGGTTTGCTTTGACACATAATCAGTTAAAAAAGAAGATAACCCTTCTAAAACAAAATTTGGGGCACCCCCCTGCATTGAATTATAGCAGTTTATAATGACCATCTTATTTTTATCTGGTAAGAGGATTTCCAACAATTGAAAATAGTGTGAGGAGCTGGGGATTTCCTTAATACTACCAGCTACATTGACGGACACTAGGAGCATCAAACCCCCTTTATCCCTTCCCACAAGGGAACTCTGGGCTTTAACAAAGAATGATATGTAGCCATCCAGCCAAAAAGCATTGTCCCTGGACCAAGTTTCTTGTAAGGCCACTATATCATACTCTTTAAGCATTTTTAACCAAATAGGGTCTTCCTGCTTTGAACGTAATCCCTCAATATTCCAGGACAACAACCTAACGTTTTCCCGGCCAAGATCTTTTGGGCCATCACAAACTATAGTTGATATGTTTGAGGGTGACATAGTAATAGCATTATCATGGCCATAAACTTTTTTTCTCAATTTAGCATGCACTAGTCAATCAGTGTCTGCTTGGTTAGCAAGTGCCGCAAATCTATTAGACAAGATTAAATCGTTTTTGGGCATGAAACTTAAAGTATTAATTGTACCGCCTCCACCCCTAGATTGCTGGGTAACCCATTGATTAGCTTGTAGAGGGGAATTTGCCCTGTCTTCTTCCCATGGGTTTTTGTTATGAAACGACCTAGTTTTCTCGCCACCAGATAACATGTGTACAGGCGGATAGAAAAAACCCAGGGGCATGGCCCGAACACCCTTACCTACTGGGTCCAGGGGGGAAGCATCCCATAAGAGGCGGCTAGTTATGTTACGTGATTTAAAATTGACTATTACACAGTCACCTATCACACATTTCTTTGTATGACCCACCCAATTGACCCTTCTGCCTGTCAGTATATTATCTGCAATGTTGCTTTCGCCCGAACAATTTGCATTACGCCAGTTTTTTATGTTACTAAGCAAGGTTTGGTGTGATTCTACCTCCCCATCAGCTAACTTAGGCACATTTACCAGTATTGCTACAAAAGGTGTTGCATCTGGTGGTAAATTAACTGGGGGTACCGTACCCGACCGCCCCCCCTGTAAGCCTCGAGACCTTTCCGATGGTGTGGAACTGGGCATAGTTTCCAAAGTAGGTGTGGGAATACCCTTATCAGCTTTTACTTTATTGGGCGCAGGGTTACCAATGACCATGTTTGCCAAGGGACCGCCAGCCTTGGGTGCAGGTACCTGTAAAGCTGGTGTACACAACACAGTTTGTATGGGGGGTGTAGGGACCTGAGTGTTTAAAAAATCATTTACACGGTCACATTTCACCATAAGGCCCTTAACACAGTCCTTCAAAGTCTCAGTTATATCGTTGGCAATCTGAATTAGAGCGGATTCCAGTCTATCGGAAAAGAGTTTTTCTAATAATGACGAAATACCCTCCTCTGTGATGTATATGGCAGGTTGACCCCCAGTCTGACCACTTAATATACTCTCCTTCACACCAGAGACAACAGGTGTGGGAGGTATCACCGTTTCTGGCAGTTCCGGGATAGGAAGTACAGTGGGGGTCTGCGGCATAATTGGTCTACATGTCTCAATAATGACCCTCGGTTCCAACGGTATACAGTTGATGGAAGAAGGAATAGTTGGAATAGTTGTACCTGATCCCTCTTGAGTACTTTCAAGGCCCAGCTCCCGCTCTGTGACCGCAATCTGAGTAGAGAGTTCGTCCACTTTCGTGGTTAGATATGATATAATACTAGTAGTATATTTTGGAACTTTAGCTTTCACTTCCCCCACCGCCCCCACCGCAGACGTGGGTAACTTTCGCTTACCCATGATGAAAAGGACGTGGTCCGTCCCGTCCCTGGTCGTCCTTGGACGGCCTTAGACGGCCCGCCCTCTGCCCGGGCTCCGCCCGCGCGCGTCCCGCGACACGGTGAGGTTCCGTGACGATTTTACTCGTGTTTGTAACCTTGTCGTAAATACATAATTTTAGTATCAGTGAACCGCAAATGATCCATTTAGTATATCCTGGTGTTTTCGCTATGCTACGAGCAAGAGCACTCCAGTTACAAACACATTTCTGTTCTTCCCGTGGCATCCATCTTAGAACACGGAAGCCATTTTGTATTCCTTGCCCTCACATAGTCAATGGACACGCAATGACTTCTTTTTATTTAAGGACACGTAGGCTTTAACCGGCGATTCACCTTGCTAGTGACACGTGCACCTTAGGCCAGCAACGCTGTAGCAGCATGACTCGGCAAGAACTGCCTCCCCAGCCTGAGGCCAGTCCTGCTATACTGGTTCTTGTGTTCGTTGGCCTGATCATGATTAGGCGGCCGAAGCTGGTAACCGTGCCCATTTACGACCCACAAACATTTCTTATCCTGTCTTTCTATCTTCTACACCTGGCTCTGCTCCTTTCCTTCTGGGCCTTTATTAGGGGGAGGTAACGAAATTTACGATGAGGCGGTCCGGGTCTTGAATGAAGAATTGACATGGGATTATGATGGACTAGTGGGAACCCCTCATTTGTAATGTTTTGACATCAGATACTGTCGACGATCCCTGTGCAACGCCAAATATTTATTGTTTAAGAGACGAATGTTTAGAACTGTGGTAACATGTAAAGAATTTGCCTGAAGCCCAATATCTAGTATATAAGGAGCAACCCTCTTTGTACAAATTGAACAGGCTCCTAGATACTGCCCATGTGTAGTTTCTGTGACTTCTGTGTCCCTGCAGTAATAAACCTTTGGTCTTTGACGCCACCATCGAGAAGCCCGTGTTTCTGTTTGTTTGTGCACCAAGACAGGTGGAACTCCGGGGTCTTCGGGTGTTATCCCTGACACCTCTGGACGGAACCAAAAAGTCCAGAACTCCAATTGGCGCCCAACGTGGGGCGACGTCATTCGGTACCGGTCCAAAAGCCTGAAGAGTTCGAGGAGCTTCGTGTGAAGATTTCAGAGGGAGGCGCCCCACTTCATCGATCCCGGCATATCGCAAAAGTGGCCCCGACGTTCTCTTCCACGAGGGTTCCCGTTCAGACGGCTGCAGTGGTCCGTTGCCTTGACCGTCGCCCTGTCTTGGACCCGAGGTGCAGTCCTCAGTACGGCGAAACGTGACGGGTTTCTCCTTGGTGACGTCTTCAGTGCCTCAGTTAAGTGTTCAGTGGTTGCTAGTTGGTTATTTGTAAGGGTTGCTCCTATTTGGATAATCCTTTTAGTTCTCAGTTCAGTTCAGTTCTGTAAGGTTATCACTGGTTATTCTGGTTACGATAATCATTCTGTTCAGTTCAGGTATCGATACATTTGTCAGTTCTGGTAGGCCTAAGTTCTTGGTTCGAGTGCGCATCTTTTCTGTTTGTGTCCTGTTTGTTTTGTGTTCCGGATTATAAAATGGTAAGTCGGAAAAATTGTATGTTGTCTTGTTTTAGTTGCAACAGTGATTCCCGGTTGGAGGACTCGTGTTTGGTTCCTCCGATTGGAACTCCCCTTTATGATCTATATTGCAAATTTGGTGTGGGCCCTATCTCTTATAACGAGATATGGATCCGCTACACAGAGAAAGATGGTGTCCTTAGTTGGCCACTACATGGTAGTTTTGAACCTGAAGTTCTCGATAATCTAGAAAGAAGGTTGTTTAAGAAGAAAGCCCGGCCGGCAATGTTTGATTCTTTCCGTTATTGGCGAAAAGAATCTAAACAGAGGGAAATTAAAAAGTTGAAGAAAGAACAGAAAGAGCAAGAGTTGACTTTAGAACAGTCTGCTAGGCAGCTGCGACTCAACGAGTCTGAGAAAACGATGGAGGTGGCCGATAGAGAGCGTAATTTAGCGATAGACAAGTGCTATCCTGCTTTACCATCGAGTACGGCTAAGATAGTAGAGGACCCTGAAAAGGATCCCCTGTTGTCTTACTTGTTACGATCACCCCCACCGTATGCACAGGGTGCTACGGCTCCACCTATACCGAATGTTCAATTACCGGTTGCTGGACAACCTGGTGTCCCTGTTCCCGCTCCCCTGAATCAAGTTCCTGTACCTCCTGTGGTCAATATTAATGTTCCTTCGACAACCCCTCTTCTAGGGTTGCCGGTTTCTTTACCTATGCCTGTGTCGCTCACACCTGCTACTTCACGAGCTATTTTGCCTGCTACTCTTACTGTTCCTGATCTATCTGTTCCAACTGCTACTCTATTCACTGCTTCTGCTAATATTATGACTCCGCTTTCTGTTCGTCGAAGAATCACTGATTCTGTCTCCAATATTCTATCTCCCTTCTATAAAACTCTGATTAAGACTCCTACCTCTGACTCTGTGCAGAGACGTAGTCAGATTCCCAGTACTGAAGAAAAAGGAATATTAGATTCCACTGCTCTTAGATGGGTTTCGAAAGTTGGAAGATATAATGTACAAAATGTATTAGATACATTTATGCAATGGAACGAACCGACACAACGATATGTGTTCGATGAAATGTGTTCCCTTCTACGAGAGGAATTGGAAGAGGATGACCCTGAATCAAATCTAGGAGAATTAATTAATGTTCAGAAAGAGTTTGCTGCAGGTATGATAGTTGGCCAGAATATAAAAGAAGCGATGGAACTGATTTTAAGTTATAGGAATGACCCATCCCTTCGTTCACCAAGAGAATTAGAGAAACGTAGTACAAAACGAAATCGTCAATATCCAATGAGAGAGGTTCCACCAATTTGGCGTGAAGCTGTGCAAGCTAATGCAAACCTTGGTATTGCAGCCGCTCCGGCCCAATTCCAGAGAGTATGGATACATATTCCATGGAAGCGAGCTGAAGTATTAGCAGTGAAACAGGCTTTGCCAGATCCGCGTAAAAATCCTGCAGGGTACTACAAAGAGTTGGCTCAAACAGTTGACGCTTGTGTATTGAATCTTGCTGACATAGATCTGCTATTTGGTAATGTAGTACCGCAACCCATTTGGGCTAAAATTCGTAAAGAGAATCATCCAGTTGCCCTAGGTGGTGACTGGGCAGCTATAATTGCAGCGGATGGTCAACAAATAGGTGGTTCCAAACCTGAACCTTTAATTGCTAATTTGCCTGGTAGAATAATCGATTTAATGAAAACCTTGATGCCAGCATTACGCGTTAACTGGGACAAATTGTCCGCGTGCAAACAAAAGAAAGACGAAAGCGTCTCCGACTTTTTCACAAGATTCGAAGAGACTTTCGTGGATCATAGTGGTCAGGATATGAGCACAGAAGGAGGCCAGAGATTATTTGTTGATAAATTTGTGCACAATCTGTTGCCAGAACTTAGTGGTAAATTAAAGAATTCTGAAAGTGCGTGGGCTGTCTCTACGACTGCGCAAATACTTGCGACTGCTCAGTACTATGAAAATAGAGATAAAGAAGAGAAGGAAAAATCAGATAAAAAGACGAAAGATTTAAAAACTAAAGTACTTTTACAGCAAGCTTATCCGCCTCGCATGAATCAAACTAATATGCAGCAAGGGTCATATCAAAGAACGGATTATAATTTTCAAAGGCCACAATACCAATGGAATCAATGTGCTTATTGCAAAAAGGAAGGTCATTACAAAAGTGAATGTCCAGTTCGAACGCAAAATAATGCTGCGGCAGCTCAGAGAGGTCGTGGTAGTTCTATGCAAAACTCTAGAGGTCGAGGACGAGGTGCTATGCCTCCGCAGACGAGTGATCGCCCCTCTAATTATTTCGACCAGCGAAATGGACAATCTGCCCAACAGAATAGGTCTCCACAGTATCATGTCGAAGACTATTATGAAACTAGTGAGGAAATTCAGCAAAGTGAGTACTAGGACAGCCATGGACAAAGAGAGGGAGTAGTATCAGTTCCAGTAGATCAGAGTGGGCCTTATGTCGCAGTAGCAACATCAGGTATAGTCGAACCGTTTCTGTTGGATACTGGTGCAGCAAAAAGTTCTATCATACATGCGAAACTCCCTGGCGCACCTTTGTCTGGCTCAACAAACGTTTCAGTAGGTTTTTCGGGCGCCCCTGTTCACAACCCTGTTTCTGGTCCTTTGTCTATTTCAGTTGGACCCCGTCAATTGAAAGCACCTCTGATTTTGACGACAGGTTGTAACGAAAATCTGCTTGGTTTAGACTTGTTAAAACGCCTGTACGCGACATTGTACTGTTCTCCAGCAGGAGTACAGCTTACGTTGGGTAAAAGAATAATATCCCCGATGTACTTGTCGATGGATGCGCTCCCACCAGAGCTGCGTTCACTCCCTGATACTCTTTGGGCGACTGGTCCTAATGATGTAGGTCTATTGGAAATTCCACCCTATGTAGTAACTTTGAAAGTAAATGTTAAGCTTCCACGAATTCCACAATACAGAATCTCTAATGAAGGCGAGCGTGCGCTCCTACTGATAGTACAAGACCTGATCAAGAAAGATGTTATAGAAGAAACTAGAGGTAATGTCTGTAATAGTCCTGTACTGCCTATTTTGAAACGAACTGACCCTACAAAGCCTCCAGTATATAGGTTCGTAATTGATCTCAGAGAGGTTAATAAAATTGTGATCCCACAGTTTCCTGTGGTACCAGACATTACTGCATTGTTAACGTTGATTCCTGCTACAGCAGCATGGTTTTCGGTTGTCGACTTGAAAAATGCCTTTTTCAGCATTCCGATAGCCGAGGAAAGCAGAGATATCTTCGGTTTCTCTCTAGGAGGACGAAGTTTTAGATTTAAACGCGCTCCACAAGGTTATTGTGAAAGCCCATCCATTTACAGTCAAGCGTTGAAAAGCCAGTTAGATTCCTTCGTACTTCCTCGTGGTTCTGTTTTAGTACAGTATGTCGATGATCTTCTAGTGGCTGCTGATGACAAGGAAACTTGCAAAACAGCTACGATTTCTTTATTGCATCACTTGTCAGATCTGAATCACAAGGTGTCACCTTCAAAAATGCAATACTGCTGCCAAGAAGTGACCTACCTAGGTCATCTCTTGTCAAAGGAGGGAAGGAAGTTGACCCCAGAGAGAATAAAAGCAATTACACAGATGAATGTTCCTAGCACGCAGAGAGAAGTACGTGCCTTTTTGGGTATTACCTCATATTGTAGGCAATGGATCCCAAATTTTTCTCTTCTAGCAAAACCATTGGTAGTCTTGACTGGGAAAGGTGTTCCGAGTCCGGTACCATGGTCTGCTGAATGTCAGCAGAGTTTTTCTGAGTTACGAAATGCACTGTGTTCAGCACCTGTATTGGGTACACCCGACTACAGTAAGCCATTCACGCTCTATGTCCACGAGAGAGAAGGTTGTGCATTGAGTGTTTTGACGCAGAAATTTGGTGATAAACAACGCCCTTGTGCGTATTTTTCATCAACATTAGATCCAGTAGCTAGAGCATTGCCTAGTTGCTTGAGAGCTACAGCCGCAGCTGCAGCTTCCATTCGACAATCTGCTGGTTTAGTAATGAACAACATGCTAGTAGTTATGGTTCCTCATGCTGTGGATACACTCATGAACCGAACCAAGACGCAACACCTTACCAGTGCTAGATTATCAGGTTATGAACTGACACTGTTAGCTAGTCATATTCAGATCAAAAGATGCAATGTATTGAATCCAGCAACATTATTGCCGACTAGCGAAGAGTCGAGTCATTCCGAACCACACGACTGTTGTTTCAGAACTGAGGAAGAAACAAAAGGACGAATCGATCTAAAAGACACTCCGTTGTCAGATCCAGATGGCACGTTGTACGTTGACGGGTCTTGCTTCAAATTGGAGAATGGTGATGTGACTGCTGCTTATGCAGTAACAACTTTGAGTACGATTGTGGAGACTGCAAGAGTGAGTCAGAATTCTGCCCAGGCTGCAGAATTGATCGCGCTAACAAGAGCGTGCGTTTTAGCTAAGGGAAAGAGAGTGAATGTGTTCACAGATAGTCAGTACGCGTTCGGCGTGGCTCATAGTTTCGGCCGTTTGTGGAAAGAAAGAGGTTTCATTACGTCCCATGGGACTAAGATTCAACATGGTCAGCTAGTTAATGACTTGTTGGAATCTCTAACCTTGCCGACTGAAGTTGCGATTGTGAAATGCAGTGCTCATAAAACAATCACGGATGATGTTGGTCGTGGGAATGCTTTTGCTGATGAGATCGCAAAACAGACAGCTAGAAATATGATGAGTAGAATGTATGTTGCAACGTCTGCCAGATGGATTTCTGAGTCTGGAATGTGTGAGAACACAGTGGAAAGCGTGAAGGAAATTCAGAAAGAGGCGACTGAGGAGGAAAAACTTGCATGGAGAGAGAGCACGGGTAAATTGGACTCGAGTGGGTGTTGGATTGACTTGTCGGAGCAACAGCGTTGGATGTTGCCTGATGCGTATGTGCTTGCAGTAGTAACGATGGCACATGGAACAGCGCACATCAGTTCGAAAGGGATTTGTAAGATGTTGACTCCGGTCTGGAAGAATGACGGGATTAGTAAGTGTGCAGAGAGAGTGGTGAGAAATTGTATGGTATGCTTGATGCATAATCCTGGCAAGGGAATCCCCACACCTGCAGGTCACTTCGCTCCTCCTTCCTGCCCCTTTGAGGTGATCCAGCTAGACTTCATTCACATGGATCGTTGCAATAATCTGAAATACGTCCTAGTGGTAGTTTGTGCTTTCTCCAGATGGATCGAAGCATACCCACTGAAGGACAATACTGCCTTATCCACTGCCAAAATTCTTCTTAAAGAATACTTCCCCAGATACGGAATGCCACGGATTGTATGGTCAGACAACGGAAGTGAGTTCGTAGGGAAAGTTATGCAGAGTGTGTGTGCCGGCCTAGGGATTAGACAGAAATTTCATAGTGCGAATCATCCCCAGTCCGCGGGTTTAGTCGAGGGTTACAATGGCACCCTTAAACTGAAACTCGCTAAGATACAAGCATCCACGGGTTTGTCCTGGCCAGACGCATTGCCTTTGGCTTTGCTATCAACAAGAGCAACTGTACATTCTAGAGTAGGGCTTAGTCCTTACGAAATAGTTTTTGGCCGTCCTGCAAATGTTTGGGGGGTACCTAGACCGAAAGAATTTAAGCAGCTGGAATACCCAATGTTAATTGATTACCTTTTCGACCTGACTGCTAAATTGAGTCTTATTCACCAACAGGTTTTCGATGCATTGCCAAAGCCACCGGAGAGTCCAGGCCATCAGCTGAAACCGGGTGATCAGGTGGTCATCAGAAATTTTGCAAGAACAAAAAATCTTCAGCCCAGATTCATTGGCCCTTTCCAAGTCCTGCTAGCAACGAGAACTGCTATTCGTGTGGCCGGAAGAAAAAATTGGATCCATACGACACATGCTAAACGTGTGCCTCTGCCACTTCCTTACGACAACTGGGTAAAGAAAGGAATCGGTGCCTCTGAAACGGAACAAGTCCCCAGGTTCATACCTTTCAGCGATGCAGAACTAATCACGGATTCACCAAATTCTGACTCTCCTCCTGAAACTGCTCTTTTGAACCCTGAACATTTGTCATCTGCACCAAAAGAACATTTGCCATCTGAAAACGTGAACATTGCAACGTCAGCTGAAAATACATTGTTTCCAGATCAGACAGCTCCTGCAAAACTGAGATACAACTTACGTTCTCGCAATATGGACAAATAAAGCAGGAAACTGCCTATTTTCAGATTTGAATTTGCTATACATTGCCTCCAGCCAGGAAGTTTGCTAATACTTTGTATTGTTTCTTTTTGTTTTAAAATTGCCTTGCCGTCTGGGTAGCCGTAGGGTCGTGGCTGTGTGCCTAGTTGAATCTGCGGGGGTCAGACACAAGGTCGATCTTTCTGTTAGTTCTGGGAACTCCCAGGGCTGATAGAGGCATTTTCATCTACGTACACATCATCAGTGGTCGCGAACGGTCGTAGAAGATGGAGCTTCCTGAGCTACAACGAGAAAATGTAATTTATGTTCGCAGAAATAGACTGTACAGAATACTTCACAGCAAATGCTTTCTAATGCAATGTGCAGTTACATTTTTAATTGTTTTGATAACGTTGGTGGGTGGAATCATCTTTGGTGTACATTTGATTTTTATGCCAGTAACTACAGTACCTCCCCTTGATCCTACTACTTCAACTGTTTCTTCTATGCATTCTTTTCACTCATTTCCTGAACACGAACAAGCTCGACGCTCAGAATTTATTAACAATACATTTGTACAGCTCTTGCATCAACACCAACTGATAGTTAATACTACAAACTGCTGGGTGTGTGGCTTGATACCTCACACTATGGATAAAGGCATTCCCTATCTAGTCTTGCCTTTCAGCTATAATGGATCATTTCAGGCCTTTCAGACCATTTTTTCATATGCCCTTGAGACCTATCCTCCGCGTCCACCACGGTCCACTAAATACAACTCAGCCAACAAAGCTTTAGTCCAGGGAATTATTGATATGATTAGAGACGTCAATAATACTCCGTCTTATCCTAGAGATGAATTACTGGTGTATTTGAGTTGGAACTCTACAGAGTATCGCCTTAGTTTGGGAGAAAGCAAGCGTAAAAGCTCCACTTCAGTTTGGGTCGTGCCTCACCGAGGTCAGGTCTGTTTGCAAGGAAATGGGAGAAATCCGAGAGCTCAGCTAGGGAGGAGTGAGTGCGTTGAGACTTACGTATTTCCGTCTAACTCCTCCCCTGCCTTTCTGACTGCTAGGGGTACCTACTTCATTTGTCAGGACAGAGCATATACATGGCTGCCTGCTGACTTTTCAGGTTCATGTTATATTGCTCGATTGTTACCCCCGACATACACTGCTTCTTCAGATTATCACAAAACCAGAGTAGCAAGAGGTGTCTTCAGCAAGGAAGATACCGCTGGTCAAGAAGCTGGAGACTTTTTCAAAGGTTTCCTTCCGTTTTGGGGGCCTATGGCCAATAGTAGAAATCTTCGTCAACTAACACGGGTAGTTGAATCTACTATTACAGAAACTGCTGGTGCCCTTAGTAACTTGACAGCTGAGCTTCAGGCGGATCGTCTCATGACGTTGCAGAACCGTATGGTTCTAGACGTAATACTTGCAGATCGAGGTGGGGTATGCAGAATGATCCAATCAAGCTGCTGTGTTTTTATTCCAAATAATGCTCCAACAGTCTATGAAGCAATCTCTAAGCTACATAAGATTTCCGACTCTATACACGTAGATAAGGGAAACTGGTCCTTCATGGAGTGGTTTTGGACTCTGGTATCAGCGTGGGGATGGAAGGTTCTGATGGTCATTGGTGTCATCCTAGTATTTCTGTTCTCGTGCTGTCTTATTATCCAATGTGGTCCCGCTCTGTGTAGCCTCTTTGCTGCAACCTGTTTCAGAAAACCACCTGCATTAAGAGAAAAGGCACGAGACAGGATGATGATACAACAGCATGTCACTAACCTAATGAGCATAGAATTAGACTCTGACTCTGATATAGACTGAGTAATTGCCTATGTAAGGGCAAAAGGAGGGTCTGAGGTTCCGTGACGATTTTACTCGTGTTTGTAACCTTGTCGTAAATACATAATTTTAGTATCAGTGAACCGCAAATGATCCATTTAGTATATCCTGGTGTTTTCGCTATGCTACGAGCAAGAGCACTCCAGTTACAAACACATTTCTGTTCTTCCCGTGGCATCCATCTTAGAACACGGAAGCCATTTTGTATTCCTTGCCCTCACATAGTCAATGGACACGCAATGACTTCTTTTTATTTAAGGACACGTAGGCTTTAACCGGCGATTCACCTTGCTAGTGACACGTGCACCTTAGGCCAGCAACGCTGTAGCAGCATGACTCGGCAAGAACTGCCTCCCCAGCCTGAGGCCAGTCCTGCTATACTGGTTCTTGTGTTCGTTGGCCTAATCATGATTAGGCGGCCGAAGCTGGTAACCGTGCCCATTTACGACCCACAAACATTTCTTATCCTGTCTTTCTATCTTCTACACCTGGCTCTGCTCCTTTCCTTCTGGGCCTTTATTAGGGGGAGGTAACGAAATTTACGATGAGGCGGTCCGGGTCTTGAATGAAGAATTGACATGGGATTATGATGGACTAGTGGGAACCCCTCATTTGTAATGTTTTGACATCAGATACTGTCGACGATCCCTGTGCAACGCCAAATATTTATTGTTTAAGAGACGAATGTTTAGAACTGTGGTAACATGTAAAGAATTTGCCTGAAGCCCAATATCTAGTATATAAGGAGCAACCCTCTTTGTACAAATTGAACAGGCTCCTAGATACTGCCCATGTGTAGTTTCTGTGACTTCTGTGTCCCTGCAGTAATAAACCTTTGGTCTTTGACGCCACCATCGAGAAGCCCGTGTTTCTGTTTGTTTGTGCACCAAGACAGGTGGAACTCCGGGGTCTTCGGGTGTTATCCCTGACACCTCTGGACGGAACCAAAAAGTCCAGAACTCCAATGGGAGGAGCCGCTGTTACTTATGCGCCTCCGGGCGCTGAGGGCTGGCGCTGCTGACACTGGACCCGGCGTCCCCGGGAAAAGAGCAGGGGGCGCTGGGTAATGTAGTCACTCCGAGGGAGAGAGGGAGAGCGCTACTGTAGAACCGATGTCGGTTTGCGGGTCCCGTGCCTCTGGACCTCTGCAAACGAATCCCCCTCAGATGAGTGCCCCGCTCCTCTGCAGGAGCCGCTGTTACTTATGCGCCTCCGGGCGCTGAGGGCTGGCGCTGCTGACGCTGGACCCGGCGTCCCCGGGAAAAGAGCAGGGGGCGCTGGGTAATGTAGTCACTCCGAGGGAGAGAGGGAGAGCGCTACTGTAGAACCGATGTCGGTTTGCGGGTCCGGTGCCTCTGGACCTCCGCAAACGAATCCCCCTCAGATGAGTGCCTCCATTGCTAGGAGAAAAAGGAGAGGGGAAAGTGGACAGCCTTGACGAGTACCTCGTCGAATTGGAAATGGGGTAGACAGAAAACCACCGCAGTTAACTTGAGCTAAAGGACTATCATAGAGAAGACGTACTTTACCTATAAATTGATCGCTTAAACCAAACCGTTGCATAACTGTAAAAAGGTAGTCCCATTCAATGCGATCAAATGCTTTTTCAGCATCAAGGGAAAGAAGCAATGAATCATCTGCAAGATGTTTAGCTGACCATAAAGCATGAGATAAAGTACGGAGATGGTTTCGAGATGAACGACCTGGAACAAACCCTACTTGTGAATTATGAATTAAAGAAGGTAAGACTTTACGGAGACGCAATGCCAGAATGCTAGCTAGTATTTTAATATCAGAATTCAAGAGAGATATAGGTCGATAACTGCCACATAACAAGGGATCTTTACCAGGTTTAGGTAAAACAGCTATAATTGCTTTGTTAGAAAGAGAGCCGAAAGAGGATTCTTCAACGGCTTCTTTGAGCGTAGCATGTAAGGTATCAATCATGCTCTGGCCAGTCCATTTATAAAATTCTGGAGGAAAACCATCGTCTCCTGGAGCTTTATGATATGGTAAGGCAGTTATAGCTGAAGAAATCTCATCTTTTGTAATGATACCATCAAGTAAGGCTCTACCTTCATCCGAAAGTCGTGGAAGATGTATTGCATCTAAAAATTTGGACATTTTGTGTGTGTCAATATGAGTGCTTGGAGAATAAAGAGATCTATAAAAGGAAGCAAATTCTTCAACAATTTCTTGTGGTCTAGTAAGTACGTCGCCACAACTGGATTTAATAGCTGGAATCGCCATAGCGGCCTCCCTCTGTCTCAGCTGCGCAGCCAGTAAGCGACCAGCTTTTTCCCCCTGCTCATAGTGTCGCCCTTTCATTTTTTGCAGAGCGTATTCAGCCTTAGAAGTAAAAAGACTATTAAGAGACATTCGTGCCTGTTCCAACAACTTACGATTCTGGAGAGTAGGTTTTGAGACATATGAGCGAGAAAGCCGTTGAATGTCATGCTCGAGATCTACTTGTTTGGCAGCGTTGTTCTTGTTAAGAATAGCAGCATCACGCATTAGTTGACCTCTAATAGTCGCCTTAGCAGCTGCCCAGACCGTTCTCTTAGAAGAAATGGAATCCTCATTAATAACAAGATAATCCTGGAGGTGTGATTGTAAAAGAAGTTTACCTGCTGGTGATTTATATTTGTTTATGTTCAATCTCCATGGTTTGCGTCTTGGGCTAGAGAGACCTAAAGCAAGACACAAAAGAACAGAAGAGTGATCGGATATGGCTGCTTCCAAAATCCTCGATTCAGTAACCAACTGAACTGCCTTGTACGAAAGAAGGAAATAGTCGAGACGGGAAAATGTGCCATGGGTAGAGGAAAAGAACGTATATTCTTTATCCTGTGGATGACTAAGCCTCCAATGGTCAACGAGACCATTGTCGGCGAGAATATCACGCAAGATGGCTCTATCTGAAGCATTAACAGTATCGAGGCAGCCTGTTTTGTCAAGGGCAGGATCTGGAGCCAAATTCCAATCCCCTCCAATAAGAAATTGAGAGGCATTTATTTCTGTGAGAAGGCGATTCATTCTAAGGAAAAATTGTTTTTTGGTACCGAGTGGGGCATATATAGAACCGAGACATATAAAAGAGTTCCCAACTTTCAGTTTAGCAAAAACATAACGATCCTCCGGATCAGACCATTTCTTGGAAATTGTGAAGGGAAGTGACTTCCGGAAAAGAATGGCTACACCGCATTTACGAACAGGATGAGGATTGGTGGGATCAGGTTTAGAAATACTACTATGAATAACTTTCCCGACCCAATCTCTGCTCAGTTTGCCGGATTCAACATCATCCAAATGTGTTTCCTGCAGTAAAGCTATGTCCACATGTTTAGAGTGCAAATATGACAGAACTTTCTTCCATTTTATATAATGGGTAAGGCCATGAACATTCCAGGAAATCACTGATAATGGATGAGTAGAGGACATAATAGAAGAATGTGAGAAAAAGATAAAGAAGAAGAAAAGAAATAAGTATACGGAGAGAAAGAAAGAAAAATGTTACTCTGGAGAACAAAAGACAAAGTGTATAAAAGTCAGTGAAACTAATAAAAGGGAATGCGAAGAAGTTCAGACCAGCAAAATAGAGATAATAAGAAAAAAAAAGTAAGGTAGAAGAAGTGGAGAAGGAATAAAATAGGAAACAGAATAAATAGGATAAAGAAGATAAAAGAAGTGGAGAAAAATAAGAGAGGAAAATAAAGAAGGGACCGAGACTGTTAACCGCGGGTCTGGGCGCACTAAAGCCACGCCTTGGGACGGGACCCCATTCGAGGAGAGAGGTAAAGCAAATTAAGAAAGGATAGTATGGAATATATGGAAAATGTCAAAAATGTAAAGTATAGAGTGTAACAGTATCACAGCCACAATAAACCCTAACATACTACTGTGAATATAAGGCCATGAAATAAGAATATTGACAACTACAATATGATATAACTATAAGAAGAGATTAAGATAGGAGTGCAATAAATGAAGATAGAAAATGTTGAGAAGGAAGAGAGACATAATATATAACATAAGGAATGTAAAAAAGAAAAAAGAGAATACAAGAAGAGAGAATACATTGTAGAATATAGTATATAAAGCAAGAGGAAGGAGGAAAATGAGAAAGAAAGGAAAACATGGAGAGAACAGTTTTGCACATAGAGATGGAGATAACATGTACCTACAAATACATAGAACAATTAAATAGCAATATAAACTACACCCTGTAAACATCTAAGTATAGTAAATATGCATTGTTAAATTGAATAATGCAAGCATCCCCAAATGGAGGAGAGCAACCAAGCAGAAAGGAAATGTAATATGTGAATTGCTATGGCCCAACAATATTAGAGTAGATACAGCAATATCAAATATGAAGTAAAAGTAATTATAGTGTAGAATACAACAAATCAGCATAATAAACAAATGAGTAGTCAACATAGGAGTGAAGAGAGAAGAAAATTCAAAAGTAAACAATTGAACAATAAAGAAAAATTCAATCGGCAACGGAAGGAGTAAGCAATAAAAAGTGTCGAGTGATTTAAGGAGAAAGATAGAGGTATTCAATGAACGAAAGCTACTGACAAGAAAGAAACATATTCATTGTGGAAGTAGAGAAAGTGAAGAGAAGTGAAGAAAACGCAGAGGACAAGTATGAAGACAGAAAAAGCAGTGCAGAATATAGAGCTGACTATAAATCACTTAATAATAGTAAAGTAAACACCAAGAAATAAGAAAGATATCGTAGACGAATACGAGATATAATCAAAGAAACAATAGAGCATATGGGAAACTTCTTAAACAATACAGAATTATTCAGTCAGCATCTGAAGGTGTTTTAAGAGGCGATCTGGATTTGTCTCGCGTAGGGTCTTTAGTGAGAGCAGAGATGGAGTGTTGTACTGAGTCCCTATTATCCTGTGAACGATTGAGACGGTTGGCTTCCCTACCACGTTGTCTAGAATTGTTTATGTTACGTGGGTGGTGCAGTGACATACTGGAGGAGGTAGCAGAAGGTGGTGTAGATTGATCACAATGGGAAGATTGCATTTCAATATCGTGGGATTTAATGTCATCCAAGAATTGTTGCAGAAGTGCAGGATCATAAAAATCTTTGGATTCTCCATTCCAGGTGATGCGAAAGCGTGCGGGCTCAAATAAACCATATTTAATGTCCAGCTGACGCAGTTGGGGTCTCATGGAAAGGAATGCCTTTCTTCTTTCATTTGTCTCTTTGGAGAAGTCTGCAGATATATGAATAGTGTGACCTTGGAAAAGGAAGGAGCCTCGTGAGCGAGCCGCAGATATGATTTGTCGAGTTTGTTCATGTCGGAGAAAACAGGCGATAACTGGCCTTGGACGTCCAGAGTGATCTAAACGTGGGGGGCCAATTCTGTGAGCGCGTTGAATTTCAAGAGGAGGAACAAAGGAGATATCGGTCATAAGTGGGAGAGTATTACAGAGGAATAATTTCATATCTTGTTTTTCAATGTTCTCCGGAAATCCAAAGAAACGAACATTGTCTCTTCGGCTGCGGTCTTCCAAATCGATGATTTTACTGTGTAGAAAAAGAACATCCTGGTCCGATGGTTGAACTGAATCCAGACGGGTTTCAATAGCAAGAATTTTAGAATCAAGAGTGTCAATTCTTGTATGAAAAGTTGTGAGATCTGCTCTGATCGATTTAGTTTCTCCAGCCAAGGACGCGATTGTAAGGTCAAGTCCCTCCAAACGTCGATTGACCCCAGAAAGCTCTTGCAATATTCTTTGCATCTTGTCGGATAATGACTGATCGCTGGTAGATGGTGAAGTTTGAGGTGGATTGGACGATGGAGACAAGTTCCCCTTATGCGATAGGCTAGCAGGTTGTTTCACAACTTCAGTAAAGAGTGGCTGCTTAGGCGGTTTACCGCCGTTCCTGTTATTAGACATTATCGCTTTCCTTTTTACAGACGTTCTACAGTAGCGAACTAATGTGGTAGCTTTGTTTGAAGCAATGATGAATAAATGACAGGTTGTAAATAGGATAATCTAATACAAAGTGTTATAGTACAAACAGAGCCGGGCGCCTGTAAAAAATATAATTCTCTTACAAATACCATATATCAACAGGCCTGATATGAATGTAAATGGTTGATGCACAGTTTAAATAAAATTATTGTACACTGAAAATCAATACGTTAGGTCACTGCAATATATGAAAGAAATAACAGTCAGAAGCAGGTCATAATCCTATAAAAATCAGAATGGAAAAAACAGGTATGAATGCACTCAAAGATAGAGGAGACGCCCTGTAGGAATAAAGTAAATACCTGACGTAATTCCCTCACAGGGTCCCAAAGAAAAACAGCAAACTTAAATGAGGTGAGGCAATATATACAGCATATAGTTACATTCCTGGAGGAACTGGCCCTTAAAGAGACACAGGCATACTTCCAGAACATAGTTATTTGATCTAGGTATATAATATGAGAAAGGTATCATTGACATATATGTGAGAGAGAAATTGCATATACATTAGGCTGACCCCTCATTTCAATAAAAAGACAGGCAAATTGAGTAATAGGAGAAGCACTATGTTGTAAGATTTCTTCATAACCAAGTGCTTTTTGTGAGAAAGTATATAATATGCACATTTGCTGCTGTCTTGTATGTTGAGTGTACTAGTCTGGTGTTACAAAGTAGTGCTTCTTGATCTCATCCCATAATAGCATGAAAAAGCGCTATAATGCAGAACACAAGGAAACTCCAAGATTGTATGGTAATATAGACGTGAAGAAAGTTATATAGTCAATCCTGACAAAAGGAATGTTGTCCCCCTCGTAATTAATCACCCTGCTTCAACTGTCTGTTAATAAAAGCGCTACAGAGACAGGGCTGCGCATCAGGTAAAGATGTGTCTCCGTGTTGTGAGGAGGCGCGGTTATACACCACAAGGAGGCGCGGCCTTGCACAGTAGAGAGGCGCGGCCCTGTGGTAAAAGAAGCCTCGGCACGTCTCTGAGGCAGAAAAAGGCGCGGCTTCGTGAAATGCGGAGGCGCGGCCCTGGGCTAGACGAAGAAGCAGCCTTGCAAGGGAAGGAGGCACGGCCCTGATGCGTAGAGAGGAGCGGCCTTGTAGAGGAGGCGGCGCGGGCTCGTGGTAGGAGAGCGCGCGGCTCCACAGCGTGAGGAAGCACGGTGAACTGGCGAGCAGGGCTCGGAGTCCAGCAGAGACAAAGGAGCGCCTATCTCACCGGACTATGATGACGGGAACCAGCACCGCTTCGGGAGAGAAAACAACATCAAGCCCTTCCGCATGGTTTCCGATGACAGCAGAGCCCATTGAAGCATGTCCAGCGATGCAGGTAAGTGGGAATATGTCCTCCGGGGTCCGTCCCACAACGGAGCTCTTCAGTCAGGCGGCCATCTTCCTGCGTGGCCAAACCACGCCCCCCACTAATTGCTCTTTCACCTTCATTTAAGTCTGCTATTATGATAACATATTGTCGGAGTCACCTTTTTTGTTCAAAAAAGAGACACACATATTGGCTTTTCTATAGAGTGCAACAAAATATTAGCATTTTGCAATAAGTTCGGCTGATTTTAAAATTTGACAAATTAAGTATATGCACACACATAGACTGTCTTAAAAATGCAACTTAATGCTTGACTTTTGTCCCTGTTCCATTCCTACTGTCAGATTGTTATTGAAATCCTGCCACAATGCATACCTTTCCACTTCTACTTCATAGATGTTAAATATACCCACTTTTGAATTATAAAAAATCCTCTTTTAATATGTATATATGCACACATATCTGCCTTTTTTGTATAGTACTACTATAGCTAACCAACCTTTCTTTCATGCCAGTTTTACATTATTTTACCTTTGTTTTTTAAATGTGCCTTCTACACATGAAGCAATACACACACATATGCATGAATCAAATTTAGTAGGAATATCGAAATAAAAATATATAAACAAAGTGTTTCCTTTACAACAACTTTGTTAGACCTGTCAGCCTTGGGGTGGTCTTCCCCCAACGATTTGCCTTCCTCCTCCACTTTTTCTGACTTTGTTTTTGCTGGCCTTAGGGCTCTTTGCACTTTACCACTGTTAATCAGTGCTAAAATGCTTATGCTCTCTCCTCTAAACATTGTAATATTGGCTTATCCCCATTGGCATATTTGATTGATTCCCTAGTCCCTAGTAAATTAAAGTGCACTACCTGCGCTCTGGGACTATCAATTAAATGCTACTAGTGGGCCTGCAGCACAAATTGTGCACCATTTAAGTAGCCCTTTAAACATGTCTCCAGGCCTGCCATTGCAGAGCCTGTGTGAGCAGGCTTTTAACCAATTGGCATATTTGATTTACTTATAAGTCCCTAGTAAAGTGGCACAACATATCCCAAGGGTCTGTAAATTAAATGCTACTAGTGGGCCTGCAGCACTGATTGTGCCACTCACTTAAGTAGCCCTTTAAACATGTTTCAGACCTGCCATTGCAGAGCATCTCTGCAGTTTAAACTGCCATTTCAACCTGGCAAAATGCCAGGCCCAAGCGTTCCTTTTCTAATACATATATGTCAACCCTCTGGTAGGTCCTGGACAGCCCAGAGGGCAGGGTGCAATGTATTTAAAAAGTAGGACGTATACTTTTAAGTTTTCCATGTCATGCTAGTGAAAAAATCTTAAAATCATTTTTCCCTACTGCAAGGCCTATCTCTCATTGGAGGTACCTTATTATACATTTTATAAGTGTAATTTCCAAATGGGAAGAGATAAGCCCCTCAAGTCTGGTGTCTCTGTTCTGTGTCACAATTTAAAATCATAACTTATGGTGACATCAAATTTTAGTTTGCATTTCTGAAAATGCCACTTTTAGAAAGTTAAAAAATAAACTGACGCCAATGCTGGAGAGGATGTAGCCTTATGGCTAGATCGGTCGACCTTGAAGCTGGGGAACCGGGTTTGAGTCTCGACAATGATGCTCAACAGCCAGTGATTCTGGGCAAATGGCTTCATCTCCCTGTGCCTAACAAAAATTAATGTGTCCTTCTGTAACGAAACTGGTGATGATGTAAAGCGCTCTGATACCTGATTTCTCTGGTCTAGTTCACGCTATGTAAAACTCTTAAAATAAAAAAAAATGCTGACTCTATTTACCCAGCACAAAGATTTCATTTTGTGATCACACAACTTAATTTCTGTGGTCACCCTTTAATTTCAACTCTGTTTATAAAAACGTATCCGTTTTGCATACAATTGACAGAGGAACAACATCTTCATGAAACAAATACAATTTGCATACATTATGTGCCCCACATCAAATAAACATCAACAAATAATCAAAACAGTGAATTAATATACACAACATGAAAACACACATTAAAAACATATAGCATTGAGGGGCAGATTATGGTATGGCTCGTAAACGCTCCAACCAGCGGTCAGCCCTAAGGGCTGCATCATAATTGGCCACTCGGTTTCCTTTCAGACTGCCTCATTATGATGAAGGCAGTCGGAAAGGAACCCAGCCAGTCATTCTAGCTGGCTTTCGATCGGCTTGGAGAGCCTGTGTGCCAGGTGAAAGCTGGCTAGGAATCTCAAGGGCAGGCCTATCCACCCTTGAGATTACGATGCACGTTTCCAACATGGTTTCCAAGCCAGTCTGTCCGACATGGAAACCATTTCAGAAAGCAAGCTTCAGGACCCATCGGCCTCTGATTGGAGGCCGAAGGAACACCTATGGTGCCCCTTTTTTTATCCCTGCGCCTTGTGGCAGGCCCCTTGAGGTGCTTGCCACGTGATGCAGGGATGAACCGCACTTCCCATTTCACTCTGGGAGCATGCATTACATCACGGTTACACCAGTAAGGCATGCATCCAAAGTGAAATATAGGAATGCGACCAAACAGTGTTTGGTTGCATCCTAACTCATTAGGAGTATTGGTCGGTCCCAGGATCGAGTCGGTGTCGTCCAGAAGTAATTTCGCCCAACATCATAATGAACCCCTGGATGTCCTTGTTGTGAACTTTAAAGCAACCAAAGGGGCACTAGGTGGAATGCCTTACTAAGACCCTGCTTAAGTGGCTTATAACTTAGGAGTTTCAGCTTCACCTTTTATTTAGTTTAAGGCCTAACACAGGGATCTAACATTACATTTATTGCCACCAACAATTCCCTGTAAGCCTATATTTCTCTTTAACATAGACACACTTCCTAGTTATCAAATTGCGGATGCGTTTCACACCCAGCAGTTGCTTTAGGGTTCTCTTCAGGACCCAGAACAGTAAAAAGCTGAAAAATTTAAAGAATACATTGGACCAATTAGTAAACGATCTGGTTAATTCTGAATGTGGGCTCTTAAATTGCACGTCACTGTTGACTTACATAAGTTTTACTAGTGTTCAGTGACAGAATTCTTCTTGCCGTACTTTTCTTGTGAAAATGTTTGTAGATTGTGTGGCCCCTTGTTCTCTCTTTTCTACAAAAAACTGTGCAATTCTAGAACCACAGAAATTAGAGAGGAGAAACGAACGATCAATACTGTATTGGTGTTCAGTGAAACCACAATACTCTGTGCCCTCACCTGAAACTATAAGAGCAAGTGAGTCATACAATGTGTTTGCTCACCATAAATAATTGGTTTGCATTTACCCTTCAATTAAAATGAGTCTTTTCATTTAACTTACATCCAGTTTCAAAAGAAAAATACCGGCAAGAAGAATTCCATAGGATGTCTGGTTCTATAATAGCATGTGAGGATGTTGTTCTCTTGTGCTCCAAGTAAGTCACTTTTATTCATTCTTGTATGGTCTGAGATTGTAGCTGGCAGTTTCTGCTTTCACACACGTTTTCTATAACTCCACATGGTTGTGCTCTAGCAACACTTGGAAATAAAGTTAAGACGCCTCCATTAGTGATAGTATCAGATGAAAAGAGACAGTGGGAACCCAGTCTTAATCCAGTTTCCAGCATCCTGCTCAGAACATTTAATTAGCAAAACATTCCATCCACTGTTTTTTGTTTGCTAAATTTCATCAGGCAGTGTTTCATCAATGTTGAAATATTACTTCCATTGATGGTGCACATTCTCTCAGCTGGTAATTGCTTTGGGAGGCAGTTTAAACAAAAGTATTTAGAACACAATTTTTCGTGATTCCTGCTGTTGGAAAAAATATTGCTTTTTTATTGAATTTTCTTTCTAGGACAGCTAGAAATGTTGTACAAACACACACACCGTTGGTAAGCTCACCTGCACCCCGACACACTGTTGGTCAGCTCAAGCCCTCAAAAAGCCAAACCCATTAGCTTTAGCAATTCATTTTTAAGCTCCCTCAGGGGTGCAATTGTGGGTCTAAAGTGTTTAATGTGGGAGTACACAATTGCACACAGCCAATAAATAAGTTAAAATGCTCACATTCACAGTTAAAGACATTTAGTAACATTACCCTTCACTGGGTTCACTTGCTTCTGGTGATACCTCTTGTAAAGTGCAAGACAATGTATTTACCATTTAAACACCTCATCGTGTTTTTTAGGTTGGGGTCTGGATGTCATGCTCTTTCAGTGGCTGTCTTGGGTACTTACATGTCCACAGAGATTAAAACATTGTTGGTGATATACTCAATAACATACATCAGTCTCTCTTTGCGTACTCACTCATAAAGGTATATGCGTTGTAAATACATGCGTGGTAATGGTACTTCGCTGTAATGGATCCTGCGTTGTAAAAATTGCGTGGTAATGGTAGGCGTGGTAAAAGTATGCGTTGTAACGTCATACATCCCTTGTGTCCAACATTCCCCCTTTCCTCTCTATGGGGACAAAGGCAGGCATGCCAAACTGTGGTCTGCATATGTCAGTAGCAGGCCAGGCAGCACTTAGAAGTTTGGAAGAGAGTGGACACATCCATCAGGCTACCCTTTGAAGCTCAGAAAGGGTTGAGTACAAACCCCTCACAACATCCTGCTTCAGAAAGGAACACCCTCCCCACATGTAAGGCCCTTTTTTCTCCTGCCTGGAAGGAATACACATTACAAAATAATGGGATAACCCAATAATTGTCAGCAGACCTAGGTACAATGCGGGAATGGGTTATCGAGAATGTCCGAAGGAACCCAAGAGTTGGTAATTTTCTCACATACCCTTAATTACCGGGAATGTAAATGGATCCATACATTTGACACAGTACACAGGGGACTGAACGAATATGAGGAGATAGCTTGACACTTAAACGTAAATTCCTCCATTTACGGCTGGGCATTCTGCCCACAAAACTAGATCAACCTAAATGGCGACCGCAAGAAACATCGGAATGCGATCTTTGTGGTGCAGATAAACAAGACATTATACACATTGTTTGCATCTGTCCTGCCATGAATCAAGGTCGGCGGCACTGGCTTAAAGACAAATTTAACGAGCAAGGAGTCCGCACCTGTCGATCCGCGATAGTTCAGATTCTATGTTCAGCGTACCCTCAACTGATCTGTCGATCAGTAAAATTTCTGGACAGTTTTGTGAAAAAACGAGGCCCACAGCCATAGGCCGGATCCTCGTCGAGACCTAAGAACACCAACTGAAAGACAAATTTGTGCCCCAGCAAAGTTCATTGAAACCAGAGACAGCCTGTTTGTAACTTAGTTTTCATATTCGTCTTTTAAATTCTCTCCCCTTTTCCTATTTATAATTCCTTCCTCATTTCCTAATTAGTTGTTTTAAATGCCGCAGAATGTTACACATTGTAATGGTTTTAATTAACCGAGCAATAAAGAATTTACTTACTGCTAGACAGGCATCCATTCTTCAAATTGGTTAAATCATCATGACCTTTGCTGTGTGTATTCTTCTAGCATGGGGTTGACATCTAGCATGTAAATAGGTAGGGTGTATCCCTATTGCCCAGAAAGTAAATAGACAGGATTGTCTGTACTACTACCGGTACTGTCATTTAACCTCTTTGGGATCCCCAGTATGGGGTTGATATCTAGCATGTAAATAGGTAGGGTGTATCCTTATTGTCCAGAATGTAAATAGGCAGGTTTGTCTGTACTACTGCCACTACTGTCATTTAGCCTCTTTGGGCTCCCCTGTGAGCTTTAGAGTAATACACACTCACGATGTATATGCTTACTGTAACAGGAGCAATTAAGATTCCCTGTATATTTCACTGTACATATTAACACCATAGAGTGTTCTTAACTTTATAACTATTATGTATTTTTTAGATGTTTGATACACTGTACGTCACTGCACCACCTGTTCCCCTGCCACTCGGGGATCCATTGGTCCTGTGTCAGACGCCCAACGACGCGCACAGTACGTGCATGTTTCAGAAGCCGGGTCCGGCTCAGTTGGTTAAAAAAACGGCTTTCCGCAGCCACTTCTCTCTTGCTCTGAAACCGGCAGGACCAGAAGCGGGAGGCTTGTCACGCCCGTGACTCACTTTCAAGTACTTCCAGCTCCTAATCTTCCCCACTCAAGCATGTTTTGTCCACAGATGGGAGGATTAATTAATTTATTCCTCATGCTTTGGTTTTTTAACAGATTTTCCTGATTCATTCGAAACTTGTACATTATGGAGATTCATCATTGAGGTCTTCATAAGGGAATTCAGCTATAACCAGGGGGTGAGTGCCTTACTAACCGCCCACCTACTTTATAAATTGATTAATGTTTAAATATTTACCCATGGAACGGTTCTTCACAGAATCGACCGACCTGCTGGGATCCCCACAAATTCTTGACACACCTGTGATGCCTGTCAGACATCAGGATTAGGTCAGTACCACAACTACGCCTATCTCCTACACCCATTCTTGATTCCCTCAGTGCCCTGGTAACACTGCATTCTCTATCTCTAGGTTCCCCTCTATCTGTCCTGAGGAAGACTCACAGCAGAGGTCTGAAGTCACCCTCTTCGCAACAGTCGAGTCGAAACGTTACCGCTGTCCACACACACGGGACCTGTACCTTTCTTCCCCCCCTCATTGCTTGATATTACATTAATGCTTTAATGTTTAATTTTGATCAAAAATTGGCAAGGACAAGTCCTGTATACTGGTCTTCTTTACCAGTCTGTTTTCGCAATCATTTAAATAATGTGTATTCCTTAACCACTGACTTTTTCCCACGCCCCTCTCCACCACGAGAACAACCATCGCAAAATTCCCTTCTCCCCCTTCCTTGCAACCTTGCTACTCCATATGTATAAAGCTTTATCAATCTTGAGTATATGAAATAAATACACTGCACATTGAATCCTTTTGGCGCTCTTCACCTTTTTTGACATTGAACTGTATGCATTATATTGTTTTTTGTTATGTAGTTGTCTTTCTAAACAAGGTGCTTTTTACATTAACTGTATGCCTTGGTAAACAAGAATTTCGTTATATGATATTAATAATTAGTGTTGATTACCTTATCAACAAGCCTAAGAAAGAATGTGATTCATTTCTCCTTTAAAAAGCTGTCACAGACCAATGTTTTCTTTCCTGGAAGGAATACACAACACATCAGAGGAGAGCCATTCACAGTCATGTGGCAAAAAGGCACGTCTGGTTTAGGCAGAAAATGTTTCAGAATTGTAACTTACAATGCAACTTTACCATTAAAGACGATTTAAAATTACAATTCAAATGAGTGGAAGAAGTATTTTCCTAGCTGCCCCCCAAACTGAAATATAACCTATTAAGTGTAATAAGGTAACCCAGTGTTAGTCTATGGGAGAGCTAACATTTCTACTGTGAAAAATTCCTTTGGGAGTTTTTCACTGCCAGCACATGTAAAACTGAAGTACACATGTCTTACTTTTTGAATACCATTCACCGTGCCCTATGAGCCTTTAGGAGGCTACCCGAGGGGTGACTTATAAGTATTAAAAATGAAACTGCACTGCAGGCTGCAGTGGCAGGCCTGAGACATGTTTCGCAGTACTACTTTAATGAGTGGCACAAAGAGCCCACAGCCCACTTGCAGCATTTAATTTACATACCTAGGTACATGTTGTACCATATACTATGGACTTATAAGGAAATTAAATTTGCCAATCATGGGTAGGCTATTTTTACCATGTTTAAGGGTGAGATACAAGCCCTCTACTACTGGTTAGGAGGGCAAAGGAACACAGACTCCTAATGCCAACACAAATAGAATTCAGAAAAACAAGATTGATGGAGGCAAAATGTTTGTGGTGACCCTGCAGAGAGGGCCACGTCCAATGTGATCCCTCTCCAGCCAAAAGACAGGGTATACTAATCAATATCTTGATGCACTCCCCTCTTCAGTCAATAGAACATGCACAATTGCCCTTTACTGCAGAGGCATTTGTCAGTTCTATGAGTGTGTGGTGCCAACACTCAATTTGACCGACTGTATGTTATAGCTAAGTCCCACAATTTTTAGGCTTTCAACAGTGCTCTATGGAGTCAGGCACGTTTAAGAGATGTGTCAAAAAGCAATTCGAGATGTGCTAAATATAAATTTAGATTACTTGCCAAAGCTGCAAAAATCGATTCAAGTATTTCTACAGAAAGGTCTTTTTATAAATGAAGTTTCAAATCTGAGCAATACAATTATTTAAAAAATCATCCTTTAAATGGGTGCTTCTGTGGTGTGTCTTACTATCATCAACACAAATTGTGCTAATCCGTTCAAAGTCGGAAATAAACAGGTAAGTTATCAAAAGCACATTTCAAAATAAAGTTCACCTTTCGCGTGAGTAACGTTTGATGAATATCTTATTTAACTATGGAACTTATTTTATGCTATGCTCATGTTTTTTTCTGCACTACCCAAGGTAGCTGAAGCAAAACAGCATGTTGGTGGAAGTAGGCAGCATTGGATGGTTAGTTACAGGCTTGCTAGAAGAAATATGCTCATAAGTTGCCTCTGAGGAGCTTTCAACATTCCATGGGTGGTATATCATATGGGCATTTGCAAACCTGAGACAATAACACTAAGCAGAGATCCTTGCAGTAAAGCATTAGTCAACGTAGCCACCAGAGCTGCCTAAGGATCTAACCTTGGTTGGCAGAGGGGCCCTTTCTTTCTCATGGCACATTACAAGAGTGTGGCTCCCTGCTCTTTAAACTGGCAGAAAATCAGCTGGTAGATGTAAATCCTTACACTCAATCAAGTGAATAATACGTCGTCTAGCATCAGGATTATCCAAGACCCTTACAGGTGTACTTTGTGAATCAAGTACAGGCATTTCCATTGACATTGGATATGTATATAATCATCATAATTGCAGTTCCTTCACGGCTGGCCTTTATTGAAAGACTGGACGCTTCAATTATGCAATCCTTGTCTTGCTTTAACTCACCAGTAGCCAACAATATATAAAACAAGTATTTGCAATGCAATAGGTCTCGGACTTCAGAAACTTTGACCTATTGGTATTTTAAATGACAATGCCTTTTATTATTACAGGTTTTTAAAGCACATGATTTACAATGCCAATAGCTCAAAATCTTGCAATTGTGAGACCGATTGCATTGCAAATGCTTGTCTTATTTCGAAGTCGCGCAGTAGTAGTCTTGACCCAGAAACGTTGCTCATGGTAGAAAAATTTGATGATATACTTTTTACAGGACCATGTCTAATTTTTTTGTAGGAACTATTGTAGCCAAAGCAAAAGGTGCTTAAGGAGAAGGGTCTCTTCTGCATAGTCTGTGGCAGATTACAAGGAATTTACTGCTCATACAGGAAGTGTCGAGAGCATCACTTCCAGGGCAACAATTTTTAATTTGTTTAGCTGGATGACACACCCCAGTAGTGGGCTTGGGTCCTTCAGTAGGAGGGCCCAAGCTCTACTACTGTACAAAAAAAGTAGGGCAAACTTGATTGCTTTACTCACTCATCTAGTTTTTTTGACAATATAACCCTGAAAGCATTTTCTTTGGAAGCAGATGCAGGTCAATATGATCAGATATGAAAGGTCTGACATTCTAGCTGAAGAAAAGTGATACACGTTTGAGAGTTTCTACTTTCTTAAGCAGGAGTCACACTTTTTAAAGAATGTTGGTGTGTTTGTTAATCCATTTCATTCCAAAAATGACCATTTCGAAAACCCAGCTCTCTACCTATTTATTGTCTTGAAAGCCTTTGATAACTAGAAATCGTTGAGTGGAGTCTTCCAGTTACGGCCCACCTACAAGCAATGAAACTCCTGTTTAGATGGTAAATGGGTCATGATTGAGTCATGATTAGGGTGCAATTGGATCTTCACACCTCTGACCTCATGTGCCACCGTACCTGCTGCACCAGTTCTAGCTCTGCTCCTGGTCACAGCGGGTTCCGCGTTCCGAACAGTGCAGGTTACATGGTGAGGTGGCAATCTGCATTACCACTCACCTAATCAAAGTACTTCAACGCTTTTAGTAATGTGTGCAACTGAGCAAATGGTCCAGCATGGACAAAAAGTTCAAGTCCACTTAATAATACCTCTTGAAGCATGTCAAAAGACGTGGTGTCTATTATGAAATTCTTTGGCAGGGACATCCCTGCAGAGTATTGTTCTTTCTGCAATAGAGACAGACACATTTCCAGAATTTGCGTCAAATTTCTCGCCAGGAAAGCAGATCCTGCTACAGAGGAAACAGGGGGTTCCCATCATGTGCCATGTTTAGCTTTGTTTCATGCTTTCTGGTGGATGCAGAAGGAAGTGTTTTGTGGCCGAATGAATGTCGTTGTTCGTCTCCACACACATTCACAACATGTGTTGTTTGGACAAATGAATGGCCCTGTGCTGTTTATTTTTGCGCTGTGGTAAAAATAGATGGGTTCTTCAAAGAAATCTTTTTTTCCTTTCAGATGCGACACTGAGTATGACGAGCGAGAGCCTATGTCAAGTGTGCAATGGAAAGGTTTCCATGAAGGGGGATGTCTGTGGAGATGGTGGATGTACTCACAAAAATAACATGTTGGAGGCTCACAGCTAGGTGAAATCACAAGTCCAGAAAAGTTACTGCAGAACAGGTGCCCGCATCATGCATCAAATGCCGATGCCCGTATGGCCCCATGGACAGCAGTCCCCAGGGCCCGGATCCTGATCTGAGAAGGACCTCGGTGACTGGCTCTGTTGCAGTAAATGCATCCATCTCCCCTCCAACACATGCATTAAATCAAGTGTCTGCGTGGTCCTGTCACAGCGCTGGCACATGTTAATGTCCAATAATTTCAGGTCCATTTTTTCACGTGAAACAGCAAGTTAATTTTGATTTTCTTTCCAAAACTGTAGCTTCAAGTGATTTTATGGCTAGTATTCAAATGGATAAATTATTCTGGTTTGAGCATTTTAATGTCTTCGCTTGATGACTTTACAACACTCCTCATCTTTCCACAGACCCTATGAGGAGTGTCATTATTTTTTAGAACATTGAAACACGTTTATTCAGTTATCAGACTAGCAAGCAGTCTCCTCCATAATGAAGGCAATAACAAAAAATACTGAGTACTCATCAATACTATTCATAGATAAAAAGTCTGCTTTGGCCCACTCTGTTGGGGAAAATAGAACACAAAAATCAGTCATCGCTGCACAACTGGCTAAGGTACTTTATCCATGGTTATGTGGTCGATACCTTTTAGAACCTCCAAGTCATGAAGTGAACGTTCACCCTCAGAACCTCCATTCCCTAATTTTGATTGATCAGTCAAATGTCACAGATGACAATTACTGTGGCATGGATGAGATGATAATAGTGATAGTAATAGGTTATTCACGGATGACTATGATTAGTTTGATTTTCAGGAAAGAAAAGGAAACTCTCAGCCTCAAGATGATTGTGATAAAGATTGTCAAAACTCTGACTTTGGACATGTGATGTGATCTAGCTCTATCCTTCATCCAAATTCTGCAAATGGTCTCTACAAACCATGTGTGGCAGTATATATCTAATAGACTTAGACTCCTTTTGCATAAACTAACTCAGTACACATTGAAGCTAGAGATTCCGTTGCCTCCTCATACCATCATAGCTACTCTTGTAGTTGATCCTATTATGTTGTTTTTTTCCTCCCAATTTTCTCTAAAGACCCTAAGTAGGAGTAGACAAGGCCTGGTCAAATTGACAGGGTAAACTGTTAGATAGAAAGAATTGTAGACATCATTGACGAGGCATGGTCATAAGGTACTATGATTGATCACAATAAATTGACTAATGTGGCTCAGAGAGCAATGCGTCTTTTAGGCAATGCCAATTTCAGAATATTAACTGAGCATTGAAAAGGTTTCCTTTTAAACATCAAATCAAAATTAAAGACTATTGCTCTGAAACTGGTCCCCAAGCAAACAACATATTATTTGAAGACTCTTTCATAAAGGTGCTAAGTAAATACGTGATGACTTTTGCATCATTAGATAACACAGTTTCATCTGAGCAAAGTCTTTGGCCATCAAATTATTGGGAGGCCTGGCATATAGGGACACACTTTGACAACAATTACAACCCAAATGCCTTCTCCAGAGATTTTCCCCCTCGAACCACGAATTCAGACCCCAGTTCTACCCAGAAAGACGAACAGAGGTTTCAGACACAAAGGTTCAACAGCACAAAGAGGAAATATCACTACTTGTATATTTTCCTTAATTTATAATAGGGAGAGATTAGCAACTTATCTTTCAGTCTGGCAACAAATAGCCTCAGATTCATGTGAGTAAAGCACAATTCAAAATTATTTTACAGCGTTTTATTCAAAAGCTTTTTCAAAATTTCCTTCCACAGTTTCTCCAATTTTCAAAAAACATCAGAAGTCTAGTCACTTAAGAGTTAGATCTACTGATCCAAAAAGGTGTGATTACATTGTCTATTCCAGAGCACACAGGTTTCCTCAACAACATCTTTGTAGTTAAAAAAAAGAATTAAAAAAATAGAGCTGCTAGTAAACCTGAAACTAATCAATCGTTTTTTATTGTCTCACCATTTGAAAATGGAAACAAATCTACATTTCAGGTATTCCGTGTTAGGGGGAGATTGGATGGTTTGTTTAGATTTCCAAAATGCTTATCTGTCAGTCTTATTCACATGGACTCCAGGAAATATCTACAACTTTTGTGAAACAATCAAATCTATTAAACCATTTAACTCAAAAAAGATATGACTGATATTTAACTACACAAAATCCCGTTCATTCATAAAATCAGATTTCTATACAACGGTATCTTTTGGTTTTCATTCATTTATTGCAAAATCTGGGTTTTGTCATCCACTGGGAAAAGACTAGTGTGAAGCCCTCAAAATAGACAAAGTGGTTGCATTTTCTAATAGGCTCAGAAAAGTCCATTCTTTATTCTCCTTTCAAAATTAAATAAGGATGCTAAGACACAAAACCAGGATTTCTCACAGTTCATTTGTCAGAATAGTAGTTGTGTTGGCCTCGTCAATTAAAGCAGTTTTTCCAGCCCAGCTCCATCACTGAGAATTGCCATGGTTAAAGATTTAACATCCATTATGTGGCATAACTTATAAAGGCCCGTATTCCCATAGTACAGAAATCCCTTTAACAACTGCTGTGGGAGTTACAGATTTGGAACAGCAGAGTTAGGTTTGGCTCAGCCTCAGATTTAGTATTAGAATCATATGCTAGCCTAACAGGCTGGGGTGCAAGATGTGGCTATTTCTTGACTGGCGGTAAATGGTTCAGCCATGACTCATCTCTATGTATAAATTGTTAAGAGATGCTTGATGGTTCATTTGCCATCCAGAGTTTCACAAATAACAAAGTGAACAGTGTAGGGTTACTAAGGATGGACAATCAAAAGGCAGTCAGAATTGTAATGATTTGGACAGAACAAAATACAAGCCTATAGCAGAGTTGACATAAGGTTTTTCAACGTTTTGCCTCCAAAGAAACATGTCAGTTCATGCTGAGTATCTTATATTGTAGTGGGTTGGCACTCAATGTACTTCATCATTTCTGCAACTGAAATGTGCACCCTTCAGGAGTGCTAATGTTTTTAAGCAGTGGCGTCCCTTTCCAGTAGATATTACTGCCTCTCTTCTGAAAACTCAGTTTCCTTCATTTTATAGTTAGAGAACGGATCCCATAGTATCTGTGAGACATGTTTTGTACAGGGCTGGTCTCTGAATATAAATTATGCCTTTCTGCCCTTCACAATATTATCCAAAATTATAACTCAAAATTCAGTGGCAGAAAGCCAATTCTGGTGATACTGCTTTAGGGGTCCCAGTTTTGGTTTCCAACCTTGTTAGAGCTGGCCTCTGACTCTCCAGATGTCATCCCTTCTTTTCCTAGTCTTCTTCAGAATCCTCAAGATATCTAACTCAACCTTGTCCTGAATTGTAATCTAATTCTACCAGCTTTGGGAATTCATGAGCAGCTGGAGTGCCACATGCCTAACATAAGAGGCTGTGCATGCTATTTGAAACTCCTTCGCCCGAAGAACTTCAAAAGCCTACCAATCTGGAAGGTCGGTCTGCACTAGGTGATATGTGGGAAAAAAAACTGATCCTTTGTAGTACATGTAACTTTCATCATTAACGTTCTCGTTTTTTTTAGCTGGCCAGATGAAATTATAAAGAACAGTTAATAGTTAATGTTCTGCAGATTGAGCAGAGCGATTACAGAAGACAGAAATTCTGTTGGTGAACATCCCTTAGTTTGTCTACTTTAGAAGGGAATGTATTTTTAAAATCCTTCTTTTCCTAAATACAATTCCTTGTGGAATGTTAATGAAGCTTTTAATTTGTTCCTTTCTTGGCCTAGTAATTCGCTGTTTTTATTTCAATGTTATGATAAAAATTGACTCTGTTGTTATACCTGCTGCTCCATGGCCTCATTCTGCTGAAGGAGAGCTGGACTCTGCCTTCCCTCCAAGGGATCCCCAAGGGCTTGCTGGCTTGCCTCCTGTTTTCTGAAATCTCAGGGACACAAAGACTTCCTGCAATTCTGCTGGTGCTGCTGGACTCTGCCATCTGTGAGTCCTAGCCTTGTCTGAGGTGCCCTGTCCAGTTCTGCGCCTCAGAAGTGGGTTCTGAAGCTATTTTGGTATAAAACCAACAAATCGTTACCACTGCACCTGTTAAAATCTATGCATCTCTCTTTGACGCATAGGCTGTTGGACGACAGTGGTTCCACAGCGTGGGTGGTGCGGCAATGATGCTGGGCGCAGCTCAATGACAACGCATTGCCTTCATCTCAGTGAAGCTCAACGACGCCGTGCCCCGAGTACGTGGACAAGATCGACACCTCAAACCCTCAGCGTCGATGCTTTGCTCCATCCATGGTACTTTCTCACCGGACCTGCGACTGTGTGGGTCCTGTAGCTGGCCTGCGCTTAATCGTGGTCGGTCTGAACTTTGGATTTGCACCAGTCCCTTGCGACCTCAAGTAAACTTTTGACCGCTATTGACTTCTAACACTGTTCGTGCAATAAATATTTAAAAATTCATAGCAACGACTACTGATTAGAGTTTTGTTATTTTGGTCTTGTTTTACTCAGATAAATGTTCTCTATTTTTCTAAACCTGTATGGAGGCTTTTTGTGGTGTATTTATTGTGTTACTGTGTGTGTTGCACAAATACTTTACACAATGCCTCTTTAGATAAGCCTGGCTGCTCTGTGCTAACTAACCAGAGGGTGAGCAGAGGTTATCTTTTAGTTTGAACTCAGCTTACCCTAGCTGTAGTGGTGGTTCCTGCCTGGCCAGGTTACATACTTCAACCAACCACAAATCCAGTTTTAAGAAGTGCCCAGAATCCTGAAGCCAGCAAAAATTCAGTTAGAAAAACAGGAGGTCAGAAGGCAAAAAGTCAGGGGAAACCACACTAAGGAATTTTTGCAGCAGTTCTCAAGTTGAACACCGCAGGTACTGTCGTTTTTAAACTAAAGAAGTGCAGGTACTCAGTACCAGACACTACCTGTCCATTTAAAGCATTAAGAACCAGGCTGTGTTGGTATTCTTGGCAATGAGATCTTTGATTGAGAGGTTCAGGTAAATGGTGAATGTAAGGTATTTGGACTGCTTTGTCAACTAGGGTGTAAAGCAGTAGCAGCTCCTGGAGGGAGTGGTGAGGCGGGGGAGGAGCAGGCATAGGGCCGAACGGAGGTAAGTAAGTACATAAATAAAACAAATTACATTGCGTGAGCTGCATCGCCATTTGACATTGCAGCAGGCGCAATGTAATTTGTTTTATTTATTTATTTGTTTATGTACTTACCTCCGTTCGGCATACGCCGGAGTTTACTCCCCCCACCCTGCCCCTACCCCTTCCCCGCCCCACCGCCCCCAGCACTCCCTCCAGGAGCCACTACTGGGTAAAGTCCTTTAGGTTTAAATTTGTGTGTGCATATACGGCAGCATCCTTTACATTGGGAAACAGGCGTCATGGGATTTATGTTTTATGTTGGATAAAAAGTCTATGCAAGCAAAGAGGGGAGGTGATCTTCTGGTTACCTCATATTCTATGAAGCTTGCCCAACCCTATGTCGCCTGGAATTTACCCCATGGCATTCGGAGATTCTGGTTCCTGTTAAGGCAGGACCTGTTACCCTTGAATAATCTTTTAGCAAAATGGTATGGATCCTCCTCTAGATGTAATTTTTGTAATGTATCTGTTCAGGATCGTTCTCATATATTGTTTATTTGACATGTATTGCGTCCACTTCGTTTGAAATGGATAAAACCAATATGTCTGCAATTGGGTATCCTCAATATGAATTCTTTTTTACAGGCATTATACTCGCCTCCAAATGAAATGTTTCGCTTCAATATTTTTTACTTTTTTAAATGTTTTTTAGCTATTTATTGATGAAATATGGAGGTTTGTGTCATTGTTTTTCTTGTTATTGGAAAATGTTGTAGTTGTTATTTCATTTAAGAAAAATGTGTGTTTGTATTTGTTGTACTTCGTCTTATGTGGCCCTCTTTTGAGAGCCAAAACATAATAAAATAAATTGAATTGAATTGAATTGAATTACATTGGGGCAGCAGGTGCAGTGGCACCAGGACCTGAAAGCGTGATGGGCCCACTGAATCCTGATACTATTTGTAGTTCACAGTGCAAACAGTTGCCAGGGAAATATTTTCCTGCCTTATACTCGGACCCACTTACAAGCTGGCCACGCGACTGTGCATTTATTCTTTCTCTCTCTCTCTTCCATAGCTCACGACCTTAAAACTCGCTCTCCAGCGTGTAACTGTCGTTAGCATCACGCGTCCCATCACACTGATAGCTCCGAAGAAGGTACAGTAAGTGGATTAGAAGACAAACTCGCTCCACAGCGAACCTCAGCCGGCCCGATGTCTGTAGTAATTGTGACCTTCCCGTCCCCTGCGGCTCCCTTTTCCTTCGCTGCCTGATCTGGGGAGGCAGCTCGCCGAGGCAGAAGTCCGTCTCCAGCAGCCCCGGGGCACGCACGGCTCAGCGCGGGCACCCGGCGGCACGCCGAGGACCCTGCCTGGCACACGAGGGACGCAGCCAGGCGCGCTGCGGACAAGTCTGCCCGAGGCCACAAGGGGATCCCGCCTCCTCGCGAGAGAGTCTTAGCCTCCGAGTGGCGGCAGAGAGGGAGGGGGAGGCAGAGAGCGAGAGGAAGAGGTTGGCTCTGCCTTCACAGCCGCACTCCTCGCAGGCAGCGCCCCCTCCAATGGCAGCGCCGTGCGCAGGGCTCGCTCTGTCTCCACAGCCGACCCTGCTCCTTCCCGTAAACGCAGTTGCGGGGAAATTCGTCGAAGGCATCCCGGACTCCGCAGCTTCCCTGCTGACCGGACTACTTCAGCAGGCACCGCAGAGAACTTCCAGAAGCGCGTGAGTGGGCAGGCAGGGGTGTGTGCCTGGGTTTGAGAAGGAGTGGTGCGTGAGCTGTGCACCCACCTGTGCTCCGCGCTGAGGAGCATCATTGCCAACCACTAGATGCGGCGAGGCTACAGATAATCGTCCGGAATCATCAGGGGGATGCCGCTTTTCTGGTCTAAAGTTGCATTGCTTTAAGGGAATTATAAAGAGGGGATTGGGTGCAATTCCGAGGATGCAAACTGACGTGCAAGTGGAAGGCAACAGTTCCCATGAAGACAGTGCCACGGCAACGAGAGGCGGGCTTGGATGTCAGACTGCTGCTGGGCTCGTAACACTCAGTAAGTAGCACACACAGACGGCTACTTACTTGAACTTGTTGATTAAGAGGACACTGGCTTGTGAGAGGAGACAAAGACGTCCGTGGCTTGTTTTATGGAGTCTTTTATGCTGCAAGCTGTGGAATAAGCTGGTTTGGACTTGAAGAAATGGTGAAGCCCGCGGCTAATTAATAATCCATCACCTCGGTGCTGGGCTGCTTCCGAGGTCGGGATCCGGTGACATGCCTGGGAGTCTCGCCTGGCTGGGCGGCTGGTGAGCGGAGCCGGCGCCTCCAGCGATGCGGGGTCCGGGGCTCTTTGCGTTGTGCGTCTTTACTGTCTCGGTGTCCACTGTCCCGGCCCTGGCGACCGCGAGCGGCACCCCTGGGAAGTGGGAGCAGGGCAGGCTGCACCAAAACAAGAAGCCACTCGGCCTGTCCGAGGAGCATGGAGCATTGGAGCCGGTGCACCCCGAGGGTACAGAGGAGAGTGCTGGAAGGAGCATTCAAGGAAGGCCAGGACAGCTCGAGACAAGGCTGTCTGTCAGTGCTGAGTCAAAGTTTCACTCTGGGAGTCATGCTTCCTTGGCAACGGGGGGCACTTTTGTCAGCCTCCCGAGGTGGTCCATACAGCCTGCAGGAGCTGCTGAGGGTCTTCGGTCTAGGAGCAAGAGGGCATCCGGGGACCCCCAAGGGAGGAAAAGTAGAGGGAGAAACAAGAACCCCAGGGATGGGAGTTACCTTAAAGGGCACCTGAACGAGTCTTATCAGTCCCCCACAGGACCAGCAGAACCCCAGTACCTGGCTCTCAATGACTCTTTCATCTTAGTGCCGGATGACCTGGAAATAAACCACGGGCTGTTCCCCAGAAACAGCAGCAACAAGAGGCCCCACCTGAAGAACCCCTTCTACCCACTGACCGAGGAGTCCTACGGGGCCTACGGCATCATGTGCCTGGCGGTCATCATCTTTGTCATCGGGATCATGGGCAACATGGCGATCATGTGCATCGTCTGCCACAACTACTACATGCGGAGCATCTCCAACTCGCTGCTAGCCAACCTGGCCTTTTGGGATTTCCTGATCATCTTCTTCTGCCTGCCCCTGGTCATATTCCACGAGCTCGCCAAGAAGTGGCTCCTCGAAGACTTCTCTTGCAAAATTGTGCCGTACATTGAGGTAAGTGTAATGTTGGGGGCCCTGGGCCCTCATTGCTAAGAATGACTGACACGGACACAGTCAGGTACTTGGTACAACTGGCCTCGAGCACGTGCGCTCGGCCCCTTTTATTAGAGCTGTGTCACCTGACCAGTGACATCAGTGGTGGGTGGGTGTCTAGTGTAGGGCATACAAGAAACACTAGACTGCTGGCTGTAACTCTGGATCAGTACATCCCTCCCAAACTTCGGGAAAAATGAAAACAAATGAAAGTCCAACCTGTGGAAGAAAAATGCAGTTTGCAAACCACACGATAAAGTTCAACCTGTGGGAATGAAAAATGTACGTGCAATATAACACTGGACTCTGTAAATTGAAATGAGTCTCTTTGGTGGATTGCAGATCGCAGATGGTGTAGTTACTGCATTCAGGACTCATGAGTCATTGTGGCATGGTTTGCCGTTCTTCAGCGGGTCCTACCTTCTATCTGCGCCGCTTGGACATTGTTCTCGATCTTGCCTTTGCTTGGCACCACTGGTGACAGTTGGTAGTTTAGATAGAAGGGTGACGTGATCCGAGTATGGGTTGTCTTCTCGGTTCTCCTCTTCAGTCCTGGTCCTTGGTGATGTCTCTGGGCAGGCTTCAAAGTATTTCTGGGCAGATGAAAGGAGTAGGTGCATACATCCCTCTCACTAGGATGCCCCTCTTCGCCGGTATTCCTCTCTCACAAGATGTCCGGGAGGACCTCTTTGCCAGGCTTCCACTGGACTGGTGTTGTCGGTCATGTTGCTCCACCATAGCCTTCGGGCCGTGAGCGGGGCGCTCCACGATCTTCACCGTTGTGTCCGAGTTCCACCTGAAGGTTACGCTGTCGACTCTTTTCTTGCACGCAAAGCTTTCCTCTCCGTGGGTCTTGCAGACGCACCGTCATGGATCCGTCTCTCTTGCGGGACTTGCTGCCACCAGAGTCCCTTGAGGCCTTTGCTTATTGGGCTGCCACGGGTTGATGTGGAGTGGTCAGTTCCTCAGCCGGATGTGTGAGCACTCTCGCCATTCAATCTTCCGCTCAACCCCAAAGGTAGAATGTCGTCAACAGTCCAAACTTGCTCTCTTCTACGATCGCCACATGGATGGATGGCTTGTAGATGGATATCTTTGACTTGTGCCGCCGGTGTTCATGCCAGGCCTTGTTCTCCGCTGCACTCCGGTGTTCCGGTGCATGTCACCATCTTCGTATGATGGGTGTGTGAGTTGACTGGTCACACCTCTTCACTTCTTGTGGTCTTCGAGTGGCACTCACTACCCTTCTTCTCCTCCATTCCTTTCACGACGTGGTCGGTCCCTTTTCTTCTCTTCAACCACCCAGGCCATCTCCGTGTGGCGTGCACTCCACACGAATCTCCCTGGTTGCGTCCTACCCTTAGGACACACCTTCTCTTTTTCCGATGACCAAAACCAGGCATCGCACCTTTCTTCCTGTCGCTCCTTCTTTACTTCGGGTCGGTGTCATCAGACCTCTTCTGGGTCCCGTCCATGGACCTCTTCTTGATCTATTCAGTTGCTATGCCTTCGATCTTCTGGCATGTCTTTGCAGTCGTGATCTTCTGACTGTCCGCTTCTCCTTTCTTTTCCTTCCGGGTGACCAACGGCCTGGTCATCTTCTCCTTTCCTTTCCGGGTGACCAACAGCCTGGTCATCTTCTCCTTTTCTTTCCGGGTGACCAACGGCCTGGTCATCTTCTCCTTTTCTTTCTGGGTGACCAACAGCCTGGTCATCTTCTCCTTTTCTTTCCGGGTGACCAACGGCCTTGGTCATCTTCTCCTTTTCTTCCCGGGTGACCAACGGCCTGGTCATCTTCTCCTTTTCTTTTCCGGGCGACCACTTGACTGGTCCGCATCTGGCGGTGACTTTTTGGCAAGTCATCTTCGCTGTGACCTACTGACAGGTCTCCGAGGACGCGATCCCTGCGTTACTCGGTCGTGGTGGCGTGGAGTTCCTTCACTCCTTGCGCGGTCCTGCGCAATGCTGCTTGGTTCTGAGGTGTGGAGTTCCTTCACTCCTTGCGCGGTCTCGCACAGTGCTGGTCTGTGGCGTTGGTGTGTCGCTGTGCAGCGTCACTGGGCGCTCCTGACTTCTGGCACTTCCGGCGCAGTGCTGCGCTGTCCTGGCGTGTTTGCACACACTGCCTTGAACTCTGTACAGTTCTTTGTCCTTCAGTCTTGCGCATTCCTGCGTCATTTCTTGAAGTGTTCCTGGAGTGTTGGCGCGTTCCTGCGCTATCTCCTGGTGCGGTCCTGAACGTTCTGGCACTTCCTGGGGAGTACCTGTGAAATGTCTTTCTTTGCAGCTGACAGTTTCTGTCGAGTGTCCTCTGCGGGGAGTCAGCTGTCTTCTGGCGCACTTAGGCTGTGCTGCAGGGTTGCAGTGGTCCTGTGCTTCTGGCGCGTTCCTGTGCCTCTTGGCGTGTTCCTGCGGTTCTGGCGCGTTCCTGCAGTTCTTTGTGGTGTGTGTCAGTGCAATAGTGGTGGATGGCCACTAGATGGCATTGTATTGTCCTTCTGAAACAGCTTCCTTCCCTTGGTGACTCTCTTCCCTGTTGTTTCTCATTTGTCTAAGCTTGGAGTCCCAGGCCTGCAGGGCCTGTTGTTGCTATGGAGTGTGCAGGGGAGGAGGGGGCTGAAGTCTCTGCTGACCAGGTAAGTCCCATCTCTTTTCATTTGCACTTGGGGCAGTCGGGCATCACAGTGTTTTCGGTGCAGGCATTATTTTTGTCCCTTTTGTCTTACTCCGTGCAGATTGCACTTTCTTTTGGAGGGAGGGGGCAGGCTCTATTGTAAATTAGCTGACCAGGACGGCCGCTGGTCGTCACACGCTTGTCTTGCCCCTCTGTCCCCGTCCGCAGCAGCCTTTCCCGTGAGTGTTGCTTTGATGACCCTCCCCGCCGCGGGCATTGTCTTACTTGGGCGGCGCACGGGGTGGGGAGAGCACGGATGGAGTCCGCTCTTGCCGGACGCTGACTCTGCGTTCCTCCTCTCCCCGCCGCCTTTCCATCACACGCAGCGCGGGGAGAAGTTGAAGCTTTGCGGGTGGCTCCGTTTTCAGTGTCTTGGCGCCCAGCAGCTCCCCTTCACGCTGCGGGCGCTTTCCAGCATTTTAGTCACCCTGCCGCCGCTCTTCATACAAGCGGCGGGGGACGCTGGAAGCAGGCCGCGGGTGAGCTCCGCTGGCTTCGCTTTATTACCGGGCAAACAGCTAGCGCGGCACACTTTGCTTGGGGCACTTACTGGCGGCCGCTGCAGCCTCCGTTCCTGTCACAGCAGGTGGCTCCGCTTCATTTGTTCGGCGCCTGGCAGCTCCTCACACGCTGCGGGCGCTCCTCTTTCATGTTCATTCCCCCTGCGCCGTACTTCACCCACGCAGCGGGGCCACTGCCGGCAGGCCGCGGGTGGGCTCCGCTGGCGCTGCTTTACCGGAAATTCAATGAGGCTGCACTTACGCCCGGCAAGGCGCGCTGGTCATGCGGGTGGGCACCGCTTCACTTTTCGGCGCCCCGCAGCTTCCCTCACGCTGCGGGCGCTCTCTGGTGCCAGTTCATTCACCCTCGCGGCGGGGGGACAGGAGGCACCACAGGCAGGCCGCGGGTGGGCTCCGCGAGCCTTGCTTTATTTGACGGGGCAATAGCGGCCGATGCCGCGTCACTGCAGGCGGGCCGCGGGTGGGCTCCGCTGGCCTCGCTGTACTGTGGGCACAGTTCATTTATAGCGGGTAGGCTCCGCTTTGCGTTTTTCGGCGGCGACCGCCATTATGGCGTTTTGACTGTTGCGGGTGGGCTCCGCTTTCGGTGCTTGGGCTCACCTTCGGCCGACGGGCCTTTTCTCCTCCACGCGGGTGGGCTCCGCGGAGGTTACCATGCGGTGGCGGCAGACGCAGGTGGGCTCTGCACGGCTCTCTTCCTTCACCCCAGGCAGGGGCGCATTCGCGGCCGACGCGGGTGGGCTCCGGTCGGTCCACTCTTCATCAACCCACGCAGGGGGCCTTGCAGGCTGGGCTCACAGGTGTGGGGTAGGCTCCCAGTCACCTTCGTGTCTGCAGGCAGGCCCAGGGCTCGGCTTACGCCCTGCAGGCCTCTCGGCGGCCGGCGCCGCTTCCCCAGGGGAATGCCCTGCACATGGGCACTTCCCTTCTTCTTTCCCGGGGATCTTCAGCTGCGGCACGCGTGGCTAGCGTCCGCCTCGTCGCCAATGTAATGTTGGGGGCCCTGGGCCCTCATTGCTAAGAATGACTGACACGGACACAGTCAGGTACTTGGTACAACTGGCCTCGAGCACGTGCGCTCGGCCCCTTTTATTAGAGCTGTGTCACCTGACCAGTGACATCAGTGGTGGGTGGGTGTCTAGTGTAGGGCATACAAGAAACACTAGACTGCTGGCTGTAACTCTGGATCAGTACAGTAAGTATGGAAGGCCTACAGACGCCGCTGTCAATAAGTGCAGTGACAGCTTTTTGAAGTATTTTTTACCGAATAGTATTATACACTTAGGCCGCTGATTTACACTTCTTCTTGCATGCACAAGCCTGACACATGCCTGGAAAGTTGGTAGCTTATGTGCACCTATTGTGGGTCAGGCCAGGAAGCAGAGCGTCTGTAAATGTATGTGATAGACGTGTACGCACGCGGTGCAGACAGTTTTGTGCTTAGCTTTAGAGAAGCGTGTGTTCTCAGGTGAGTATCAGGGAAGTGGCGTGGAAAATAAAATGCAAATTAAATGAACTTCCACACTGTCATACCAAAGCTTAAAATTGCAAACATTTTGCAACGTGTTCGGACACTTATCTTACTCAGTACCCTACTCCTCATAAATCTTGCATGAATGCTGCAGAAATGTCTCAAATTGTGCCAAATAATTTAGCAACAACTTATTTTTATGTAGTGCTTTCAACTACGATTTTATTTGTCGCACTACACCTAACAGGTGTTGTTTTTGCCCACTGTCGACCTCAGGATGAGTTAGCTTTACAGGGTCTTGAACTTGTGATCTGCAGATTGCAACAGATGCCAGTAGAGATTCAATAACGTACTGATCCTTCTTGCCAGAGCATGTGTGAGTGCTAAAAATCGAACATTGTAATGAAAAATGCAAAATTCCACACATTTTCCATTTCTTGTTCTACTTTCAGTAGTCGTGACATACAGTATGCACATGTAAGGTTAGGAAAAGAGTGTTAAATCAGCTTAAACTCTGCATATATAATCTTGAAATATCTGTGAAGCAGCAAAACATTAACTTAATACGTTCAGATCTGCAAATAAAACCGCACATTTAATTCACGAAGGGGAATTGCGGGCTTCAAGGCAAACAGGTGCACGCTGACAACAACCTCTTTCTTTGAATACATTATTGCATGTGTCTGTCGTTATATGCTTGTCCTCTAACAACCCCATACTCTACTCCGGTGTAATCCCCTTCCTTTCTGTTTTTAGACATAAATAGAGCTTTCTTGGGCAGTTAATCTGTTAATTGCCTGCTGGTTCGAGCATGACTAAAGTACCAATCTCCGCACCTTAAATCAGTGCAGCTGTTCATTAGTCTTTAAAAATAAAAAGGCCCTGGTTGGCTGCCAGGCTGGAGCGCACATCCGGGGACTCTGCCAAACAATGCAGAAGCAAGCCGGCACAAAGCGAGTCACGAGCCTGGATGCCGACTTTGTGTAGGCAGTGGCATTGAAATAACACACTGACTGCAGCCCCTGCTGCCAGTCAGCGGGAGGGGTGCAGCCCAGGACATGATGCCTGCTAACATCTAGTGATGCTGAGGTAGGAGGTGGCTCGTGATGCAACCACACCTACTTTCTTCAGCAATGCAACGCTTGCAAAGAAGGAACAGAATCACAATGCTCGAGTTTATGGGGTCATTTCTGATGGGCCCCTGTAAACAAGAATAACAAAGAGGCCGACGTGTAACACAAGAGAAAATTTACAGTTTGTAAATCTATACCAATGACTTACAAAGATAATGCTTTTGTGGTTCCCAAAACTGCACACAAAGTCAACAAAAATCAAACTTCCACGCTTGCACCTATTCCCCTTGCCGTCAGCGTGGGCGAGCATCTAAACCCTATAATGCACTCGTTTATGGTAGTCCGCTTCTTGTTTTATTACAGATTTCCCTTGGCCTACATTCTCTATACGAAATGTTTATTTTTGGCAGTACTGCATCTCAACTGAATACTATTGTGCGGTTTAAGTTTACGTGCACTTGAAAAGTGGGAAATCCCATTGGGGTGATTATAAATAACTGCATGGTTTCAGGCGCTCCCTTTCACTATCCGACTGCCAGGTTTGCTGCAGTTGTCTATCACATCTGTGCCCGTGTTGGGCGCTGCAATGAGGCCACTTTGAGCAGCTGCTTTACACCTCCACCATAAAAGACCACAGGATGGCGCAACAGTGCAAAACATGGCCCCAAATGTCGTTTTTGCTAAGGGAAGGAAGACTAAAATGATAAAATATTTTTTTTTCTTGCAGTTCTGGTATTCTGTGCAAAGCCCTGTCTGTGTTTGCTATTACTAGCAGATCCTATGCTGCACACCTTACCTGAGTACACGAGCACACAGTCCCTGAAATATGTATTTTGCACCGTTGATCTGGTATCAACATGTCACATGTGCATATGTTTACAGATGAACATACAGTGGATCAGTGACAGAATGCATCATTGTTGCCTCCCCGCCCCCGTTGCTAAAAACCCAGATAGAAATGACTGTCAGCCAGTTGCAAATGATTGTGATTGATCCAGTGGTGGAATAGAGGATTTTGGAAGCCCACTGCAATGACATTGGAAACATTCACATTAATTCCAGGTTGATCTATACACGGAGTGTTTGGTGCCTCGTGGTTGCTATTGGTTTGAGTTAGCACTTTTATCTGATGAGTAGAATTTGTATGCCTTTTTTTCAGTGAGATATATGATGGTTATCAGGTCTTTAAGTGGGATGTAAAAACGGGAGGGGGGTCTCTCAAAGGGGCGCGGCCGATGCAATTAAGGGCGTGGCTTAGAAGCACTTGGGCTAAAAATCTGTGTTTAGCATAGTGGGCCGCTCGACTGGAATTTTGCTGCTTCTGTCATTGCATCCAGATATATAAAACAACAAGTAATTATACACTTACAATAAGCCAGGACTATTGCCTTTGTCAATGGTTGTTAGTTGCATATGTTAAATAAGTAACAACTACGGCTTCGTTTTTTATAACTTTGAATATGCTTCAGTTCTGACATGATGAGACTATGAAACAAATATAACGAGTCTCTTTGAAGTCACCTCAAATGCGTGATGGGTTACACTGCTGCAGAGTTAAGATTTTTCAGCCTGAGGGTGAGGGCAAAAATGGAGAGCCCGATAGAGCCCGTCGCAGCACCTGTTTTTTAGAACTGCCGGCGCTGAGCACCGGTAGGACCCGGCCCACTTAAACCCCTTATCGTTGTCCAAAAGCCATGGGCCGCAGCTCAATCGAGTACCTCAATTGGGAAGTAAACATTTGAAATTGGTTAACTTGAATTCCTACCAGGTGCTGATGTGTGCCGAAAATTATGATTCGAGTATTGCAAGTCCAAAGTCAGTGTGCAGAACAATTGGAGTAACGCATATTTCCCTACACATCTGTTCGCATACGTAGGATATGATAAATAAAATTCAGGTTTAGCTCCGACGGTATAGACGGCATGCAATCCATTTGTTTGCACCTGCCTCATAGAATAACCTTCCTATAAAACAGTGGCTAAATATGTTGTACTCTAATGATTCATAACACTTCAACATTTGTGCCATTAATACCGCACCAGGAACAGCAAATAAAAGCACAGTAGAAATGAGATAGTATTTTATTCGCCGTAAAAGGTGTGTCACTCATGATGAGCTCTAAATCTATTCTACTCGAGTGTTCATTCAGCCTGCTCGTTTCCTCACTATCGTCAGAGTTCCTTGGTTTTATTATTTAGCAGCAAGGCTTCCCTTTAGGCAAAAGAGAGCAGACAGCATTGTTTTTTCCTATGTGTATTATTAATTTAAAAACAGATTTTTTGCCATTTTAGCTGCACACATTGTTCTCGCGTATCACGTGATTGTAGGAGTCACAGATCACGTGATTGTAGGAGTAACGCCAGAACTTCAGAAAAGCCTACCTTTAGCCGGTATTCCTCCCCCTTTCTCACTCAGCCTTCTCCTTCCATCTTCAGCGCCTTGACGCCTTCGGGCAAAGTTGCGCTATATAAGGCTCTAATCATTCATTCATTCAACTCACGGCCACAGGTACCTAGGGAGACGTGTACATGTTGGGTTGAGTTGTATATAATATATGTAAATGCAGGTGATGGAATGTTCTGTAGTTAGCCTTGAGGGGAACTGGAGCGTGAGGACAACAGAGGTTCCAGGACGGCAGTTGGTGCCTGGAGCCTGGTGTCGTTGTTCGCATTAAACACCTGTGCACTTACCTTGGTGTATGCACATCTTTTCAGTACTGTCTTCTATTTCCTCCTCTTTCTCACTGTATGTGAGATGAGGCTCCTGTTATAATTACTGTTCGCCAACAGCTGGGTAAGTGTTAACTGATCAGAACTTTTAACGCAGTGAGCCTTGTAGTAAATGGGAATTCAAATATGATTTCACGGAGGGAATGGAACCTGGATTTTTCTAATTTACTCCTATTTGAGGGAAACAATGTTAATTAAAATGCCCAAAAGCATGATGTCACTGCCACGGACTCTAGTGCACAGAGGCCTTCGAATTTAGAACGCTACAGAAACGTCATCATGACGACTAAGGTGCCGCTACCAGGGCATATGAGGTAAAACTGTGTCCTATTCTGTTCTGGGATTAGAATAAAGAGGATGTAAGTGTGCCACACTTTCACATTTTGCTAATGAAAAGGATGTTTAGAAGTTAAGGGAATGTCCTTTGTGCTTTCACATTGTGGTTAGTGACCTCCCACTATATAGAAGCTTTGGGGGTGAAGGAACGTCCCCACGCCCTCGACTTTGGTGTATATTTCAATGGAAACAGCAACTATGTTTTCTAAAATGGCAGAACCTATTTAGTATATGTAATTGTCAGACTATGTATAGAATTGGCCACATTTTGAGGTGGAAAACTCAGGAAAAAAAATAAACGTACAAAGAGGGGTGACCTTTTTTAGTGACCAAATGGTAAAATCTGGTAAAGTTTTCAAGATATTCATTGTATTGTATTGTAAGGGGAGCTTATAAAGCGCACTGACACCGTGGGTTTCCTGACGCTGGTTGAATGCTAAAGGACCAGAGGGATTTAGCCAGATTGAGGGAAGAGCCATGTTGTTAGGGATTTACGGAAAAGAGTGAGAGAATTAGAGGTTTTGAGAGAGAGGGGAAAGGAGTTCCAGAGTTTAGGGGCCAGGAATGCGAATCTCCGTCCTCCAGATCTGCAGAGTTTGATGGGGGGATGAGTAGGAAGTGAAGGTGGGAAGATCTCAGGTTCCGTGAAGGACAATAGGGCCTGATAAGGGATTTCAGAAAGACGGGACAGGAGCCAGATAAAGATTTGAAAGTGAGGCAGCCGATCTTAAAGGCTGCCCTCGAGATGACAGGGAGCCAGTGCAGTTTAGAGAGAAGGGGTTTGGCGGATTGCCATTTCGGAATCCCAAGGGCCAGTCTCGCCGCTTGATTTTGAACAGATTGTAGTCTGGAGAGAGATGTTTTAGGCAGACCGTGGTAAATAGAGTTCGAAAAATCTAAGCGGGAGAGGACAAGGGCCATAATTACTTGCAGAAGAGCTTCAGGAGTGAGGAGATAGGCCACCTTCCTGATCCTGCGCAGCTGGAACATACAGGAGGAGACAACCGTCCCCACTTGGGGCCCGAGGGAGAGGCCGGAGTCAATAGTGACCCCGAGACTTTTTACCGAGGCCACAGGGGTGGGGGGGGGCCGAGTTCTGCCGGCCAAAAGTGCGGACCCCAGTGGGTAGAGCTCCTGCCAGGAAGAAGAAGCTCCGTCTTTCCGGGATTCAATTTGAGCTGGTTTTGACACATCCACTGTAGGATGTGGGACATGGCTGCCTGGAAGTTAGGAATAGCAGAGGGGGAATCGAGAGGAAAGATGAGTTGTAGGTCGTCCGCGTAGTTAAAAACGGTGACGTCCCACTGCCTCAGAGAAAAAAGGAGGGGTCGAAGATAGAGGTTGAAGAGAAGGGGGGATAAAGAGGAGCCCTGGGGGACCCCGCAGGGCAAGTGTTCCCTAGGAGCTCTAAGAGTGCCCAGGCTGAGGGTCTGAAACCTCCCGGTCAGGAAGGATTTGACCCATGCCAGCGCCAGGCCCTGGATGCCAGCCTGCTCGACACGGTGGAGGAGGATGTTGTGGTCCACCGTGTCGAAAGCGGCTGACAGATCTAATAAAACCAGGGCCTGGGGGGTACCCTTGTCAGCGCCGTCTCTCAAGGCATCCAGCACGGCCAAGATCACAGTCGGCCTCGAGAAAGTTGGAGCTCTCGATGAACTGTGAGAGACAGGCGGTGGCGTGGGCTTCCAGGATTTTAGAGAAGAAAGGCAAGAGAGAGATGGGGCGGTAGTTCGCCGGAACGGCGGGATCAGCCCCAGGCTTCTTCAGTAGAGGCACCAGAACGGCCTCCTTGAAGGAGCAGGGTACCGTACCGGACGAGAGAGAGGAATTCAGCAGGGGAAGGATGCAGTCGGGTAGAGAATGGCAGATGTCTCGTAGTATGGTGGGGGGACAACAGTCGTCTGGAGATCCAGACTTGATACGGGTAGCCAATGTGGCCAAGGAAGTGGGGTCTAAGGGAGAAAACTGAGTGAAAGAGAGGGCATTGTGGGGGGGAGAGACGGAGCCCGCGCCAGGGGGGGTAGCCGGGATGGTGTCTTTAATCAAAGCAATTTTCTGAATAAAGAAAGTACTTAGCGCGTTACAAGATTCCTGTGTGGGGGCCTGAGTCGGAAGTGTCCTGGGGTCGGAAGTGAATTCGTTAAGGACTTTAAAGATCTCTTTGGACTTGCAAGGGGCGGATAAGATTTTTTCTGAGGCGTAAGCTTTTTTGGCTGCGGAGATGGCTGTTTTGTACTTATTGCGCGCGGCCACATATACGCCTCTACTAGACGAGCAGTAGTCTCTCCTCCACCTGCGCTCAGATCGGCGGAGTTCCAATTGCAGGGTCTTGAGGTGGGGGGTGAACCATTTGTGGGAGTGGCAATGTCGGGATCGGGGGAACTTAGTTAGAGGGGCAAAAATATCGCTGGCTGTCGTGAGCCAGCCAGAAATATGCCCCTGAAGCTCGTTGGTGCTTAAATCGTTGTGAAGATGCATGGAGAGCGTTCACTTAGAATGTATTTCAGTGGTGATTGTTAGTGTATTTGTTGTTTATTCAGAATATCCCTCCAAAACTTTACTTTATGATGGGTCAACGAGTTTGTTTGACCTGTGTCCACTTCATCCTATTGCAGTTTGTGGATCAGTCTTTCTTCCTAATCTCTTTGACGTTCAGACGACAAAGTCAAAAGTCTAAGTGCATGCAAAATTCCATATTGCTTTGCGATAAACAATGGTTTGCACATTCACCTACATGTTTGCTCATACACCTACCTAGTAATTGGTGGTCCCACATCCAGAGGCTCCATCTAATTCTTTGCCTACACTTGCTAATCCGTAGGAACATAAAGCCACCGCTCCTGATGCAATGGGCTTACGGTTCTTGAATGAGTCAGTATCACACAGTGAGTGAATCAGTTATTGTGGATGCTTTTATAGACAGTGCTTAACTCATAGAAAACTAAGTACAGGCCCCGAAAACCTTTTATAGAAGTCCACTACTGCTGAACTCTAGGGTTGCCAAAGACCATCTGTGCCCAGTCCTGACCCAACCTAATGCCCCATTGTTACACCACCCTACACTTCCTGTCTGTTTATTAAACTCTTCCAGGGTCCTTTTTCATTCCTGCTTTCTCCCTTTGTCTGTTTTTCCATCTATCTAAGTTTTCTGTCATTTTTCCACCTTTCTCTCTCTTGCTCCGGGTCAAAGTTTATGAAAAATAATTATCGGTTCAAAAAAGGAGTGCAAGAGTCCACCATCTACAACACTTATGCATGTGAAGTACTGTTTACAGACCACTCAATGGTAGGAGCACTCTAGCCACACGCACCCAGTGGACACCTCTTCACAGAAGCCAGTGCTACTGCCGGCTGAGTGGAAAGCAGAACATTTGAGGGAAGTGAACATTCTAGGAGGAGAGCTGCAAAAAAAGGACTGCCTGAAGGGCAGATATGTAGTCTTGTTCTTCTCTTTTCACAGTTCAACGTGAGTAGAGGTATGTAAAGCATCACACTTAGCGGCTCATTACGTACCGCCCAACACCGCCTTGGGATCGGGACCGGCCGACTTCCTGTCGGCGATTCCAACCGCTGGATTCCGATGCAACCGAACACTGTTCAGTCGGAGTCCTGTTGTTCCCTATGCGAGCTCATGTTCCGCTAGACACCCGGCCATAACACCCTCTCCTATAAGGAAATGAGCTGTATGCGGAATACCCTGCACCCTGTCGCAGGCACCCGATGGTGCCTGCCACAGAGTGCACGGTTTTACAGTGGGGTACCTCGGCCATCTACCGTAGGCCGCTGGGCCTAGGGGCTCTATGCCAGGGGCCCCCAAAGTCATTTTCCAACAGCCTTTTAGTGCCAGACAGGCGAACGCAGAAAGGCTGATGGAAATCGACATCGTAATCATGAGAGCGGAAACGCTCTCTATTGCTGTGTATGATACGTTTCTGACCGACATAAATACTCCGCGAGTCGCTTGGAACCAATTTGGAATGACCGCACGGTTTATTTTTCCAACCATGAACATCATATTCGGGTGGTTGGAATGTAAACCAATCGAGTCGGTCGGAAGGGCTGGCTCTGACGCAGTTGTGGAGATTCCGACTGTCGGGTAGAGGCTTTCCTCCTGACATCGTAATAAGCCTCTTAATGTGCAGAAAGAACACCCTGGCATTTATCTGCTTATCATTTGCATTGCACCATTATGTGGTGTGTGATGGCCAATGACGAAGTATAGTTTATACATCCTTTTCACTTCCAAAATCAAACTGTTTACAGTGTAAATCTCTCATTTGCATGGCCATTAAAAGTCTCCTCTGCTGATTCATCATCTGGGTTGTAATCTTGGGCTAGTCGTAGTATATGTAACTCACAGCTAAATTATACATTATGCACCTCAACAGTGTAACTTTACATCTGCTTTCTGTTATGTTTATATGAGTGGTAGTGTTGAATGTGTGCAAACTAGGCCTGGGCGGTGAACTCTCCTCGGTTTGCGTAGTTTGCATAGTTTTCTGCACTCCGTGCTCTACAGAGCATGCAGAATTCTGCAAAAATCCAATGCTAGACCACCTCCCAGCAAGATTTCTTAACGCGGGTGGTCGCGGATGGTCGCGACTGCTCGCGTTGAGAAACCATCAATTCACGTTGAGGAAGCTGCCACTTGAGTAGAAAATCAACTCGAGTGGCAGAAAGAAGCAGCACCCTCTTGGACTGTGTATGGTGCTGTTTGCGCTGATTTTCCAGCTCGGGACAAACAACAGGTGCTAAAAATCAGCATGAACAGCACAAACTAACGAACTTTTTCCCTTGCGGAAGTCCGTGTAGTGCGGTGGAGTTTTTTGGTCTCTTTATGGAGTTTCGCAAAGTGGAACTACACCCAGGCCTAATACAAACATCTAAACCTACACTCCCTCAGTCAAAATGCTTACTTGCTGTTCTTTTCCTTTAAAATGCGACCCTTTGTGCTAATGCTTTCCTGGTCTCTTTTGATTCTGATTTGGAGTCACCCAGGGTTTTCTTCAGAATGTTATCAATAACCTATTGTCAGTGGGATAATGCAAAAAAGTTTTAATGAGAGGTTATCATGTCTGTATTGGGATAGTAAGATGTTGCTACTTGGGGATTGAGTAGCTGTTTAACTAGCAGGCATGCTAATAGTTGTTGATACTTCCTAATGGTGGTCCATGTGTTTCAGCCTATTGGAGCATGGATCTATGCCCCGAAAAGAGCGCATGTAGCAGTACTTTTCATGGTACACCTGTCAGAATCAGCCTTCTACTGCCCACTGATGCTGTTTAGCAAGCTCCTGTCATGGGGAGTGGAGATGTGTGCTCTTCACTTTGGTCGCTTAGGTTGGGCAAGTGTGGTCAGTGGTTCCTGTGACACTGGGAACCCTGAGATGCTGCGGACAACTGTTTGAATGTGACAATATGTGCTAAGCAGATATCGAATGGCATCTTGGCACATAGACCTCTGAACATGGAGCAACATCATCTTGCAATGAGTCTCTGCAACCAAACCCTGTAATAGAAAATAGTGCAGGACATTGCCCTTTACCCATGCCCTGATATGGTTCCTAAACTTATGGTTTGTGCCCCAGAGGATTCCTCGCATTGTTTCTGGGTCGAACCTAGTCATGTGTGTGATTTACTCAGGTGTCTTAGTAATTATCAGAAAGTAAATAGATAGAACCTTGCCCTGCTTCCCTTGATGTGCCATTTGTTGTGATGTTGCGATTGCCATGCCTAACAAATTGGGAATTCCATTATGCAGTGAAGTGTGTAATACTTCTGCGGAAATGGTGCTGCCCTTTCAGGCTGAAATTATTTGTTTAATTATTCCGTATATGCGACCATGTGTAGCAGTGCACATCAGTCATGTTATTTACATAATTGAAATGGCATAGTGTGGTCGCCTGTTATGTCCCATATGTGCAAAGCATTGGCTGAGTTTTCCAGCCTTTGCTCGTTTGTGAAAGCGCAGTGACTGCTGACACAAGTGTCTGTTTCTGCTTAAGTTGTTTTGTGTAGCGCGCACTGCAGACTCAGTTGCCTGTAGGCGCAGCTGTAGTCCAGATGGAGCTTGGGTCATGCTGTAACATGTGAAGAGGCAGGTGGAGCTGCTGACTCAGCAGCCCGGGGTGCAGGAGGAGGAGCAGGGTAGAGCTCGTGCTGTCATGGAAGGACGAGAAGCGTCAAGTGGAGGCACGTGCGCGGTTAGGCGGAGCGTGTTTAACTCGTCACCAGAGGGCTGTAGTGAGAAAGGACTGGGTGCGGTGGTTGTATGGAGACACGAGAGGGCGGGAAATGTGCTAACAGCAGAAGAGACGAGAAGATAGAAAGCCACTTTAGTTGGTTGTTGCTAATAACACCTTAAGTTGGCACCATTTCACTTTTAAATTCTTCGAATTTTGTCAATTTTCACACTAACTCTGGGATTCTCAATACTCAATAGGTACAGAGTACACTTTAGCTTATATGTTTATGGCAGAGTTTTGATCTAGAACAGATATTGCACCAATCTTTTAAAGACCAAAATGTTTATTGAAGGAGCAGAATAGCCAACACGAGGGCCCAGATCGTGTAAAATGTAATTGTGCCGCACGGGTTTCACCGGTACGAGACAATTTCGCTCCATTACATACACTCGTGAGCAGTGCCTAATTACCTAACTCAGTGACTAACGATTGCAAACACAACTTTCTGTGAAAGGTGTTTTGTGCTGAAGTAGGCTCAAGACTAGAGGATAATGTGAATGCACCAATCAGGGCTTTAAGTGGGATGAAAAAACTGGGGGGGGGGTATCTCAAAGGGGCGTGGTCAATTGTATTGCAGTTGTGGCTTAAAACACATAAACTAAAAACCTGTGCTCAGCATAGTATGCCACTTGACTTGTATTTTGCTGTTTCTGTCATTGCATCCAGATATATGATACAACAAGTTACATCATACCTACATCAAGTCAGGACTTTTGGCTTTGTCAATGGTTGTTAGTTGCACAAGATAAATAGGCAGCAACTATGGCTTGGATAGAATATTGAAAAAGCTTCCACTTAAGTCCTTGGTGACCCCACAACAATGTTGCTGCTCCTGAGTTTCAAAAAGAGAATGGAAATCCAGAGAAAAAATGACTTATTCAAAGGATTTCCCTTCCCCTACAAGGCTCACCAGGCATGATGTCATGCCGTAACTTCTCCTCTACTGCAAAGTGAGCAGTGTGAACACGCTTGTGTGCCTGCTGTCACTGCAGTCTGGACCGCCTGTGCCAGGGCACAAAACAGAGCCCGATAGAGACCTGTTTTGAGGTCTCCTCTAAAAAGACTGCTGGTGCTCAGCACCGGTGAGACCCGGCCCACTTAAAGCCCTGGCACTTGCTGGTAGTGTTGCAATTTTGTGATCTTCCCTCAAATGTTATATTTATATGTCAGTGTGCGGCCATTTGAGACCAGATTGCAGAAACCAGCATGTGACGGGGAGCCTAAATCTCACTACACAGTGGTGCTGGAACAGTTTCCAGCTTGGGAGTGGTGCCGCCAGTGTTGTATCACTGAACTCATTGGGATTGTGAAAAACGTAACACAAAGACCAAGTGTTGCAAATGAGATGCCCATTCAACAAGAGTGTGGTAAGGTTATGGCATGTAGACAGTGTTGCATTTTGAAGCACACTGTCATTACTAACGCATGGCGTGCACACTGTAATTTACAGACAACATATATTACAATTGAAAGAACCTCTAAATTTGCACAGACGTGTAGTTTTCATGATGAAACTTTTCAGGGCACAAATAATAATGTGAAAATCAGGTTTGAGTGAATATTTACCATTTGTACATCGCCAAATGTGTGGATTTGTTTCGATCAATTTCAAATATTTGTTTCTATCACACAGGAATTAGAAAAAAAGTGCTTCATTTGTGCTTTCCTAACTGCTGATATAGTTTGAAATACAGTTCATGTTTTGTTGTGTGCTAGAAATAATAGAATCATAAAGCCTTTCCTTTCACACTCAGCAAGATTCTCACATAGTTGAATTTACAAAATTCTTTCACTTTGTAGACAGAAAAAAGAAGAGAGAAAAGTAAATACACCATCTTAAAAGACTAAGCAGCAGTTTACCAGAAGACACATTGACATTTGACCTTTGTGACAAGATACAACAAAATTGAAAGGCATCTTTATTACTTTGACCTCTTAACTTCAGGATGGTAATTTTGGGGGTGCTGCAGCACACACTGTACTCCTACTTCAAGTGCCTATGATACTATATATTTATCCTATATATATTTTTATTATGTACAGTGAGGCATCATACACAGAGATATCAAATGACTTGGCATGAATCATAAAATGTATTTGCTCAAGTTCCAAATTCTGAGATTACAATACTGCTCTCCACTCCCAAGTAAACAGTTTAGCAAAGTGTCCAGATCTGCAACTCATTCATGGCTTGCAGTGAATCCTATGCTACATAGCAGAAACATATTTTACTTTATGCTACATTCAGAAAAGTCAATATTTGGTATTGTCAGGCACCTTTCCCAGGTTTCTCTTTCCCCTCTCACTTTATTGAAGATTGGACAACTCTCATTGTCTCAATATTGAGAGCCCTGATTGACGCATCCTTCCAGGTTCTTGGATGGGGCCATCCCATGTAGATAAAAATATTTGTCCTTACCCGATTCTGCCTCTCTAACAATCTCAACAGTAGGTATTACAGAATGTTCCTTTATTCATTGGCATCTGATTAGGTTTCAGACCTATTGTGGCAGCTTTCACTCTATTACCCTTTTAAGGGAAACCTTTAGCACCATTTTATGCAAAGAACATTAAACCTAATATTTATAGGTAACCACAGGCACTTCTCTAGCATTGGTCTCGCGTCAAAGGTGTTGTAAATACAGCCAGCGCTCAACAGAACCTGTCTCTACATGCATCTTGAGTCAATCAGGTTACTCAGCGAGTCTCAGGATGTATTCCTTCTGGACAAGAGTTCAGAAGCTGCATTCTTAAGGCTTAAATTCTCTCACTTGCTTTTTAGTTCCATTTTCTTCATTGGGGTCTGCAGATTTTTTTTTTCAGAGGCGTGTAGTAGTTGATTGCATTAAGGAAGTAGACAAACGAAAGTATTCACAAGCACTAGGTTTGCTGGGAAGAATGCATTGATGCAAGCGCGGAAGCAGCATTTTACAGGTTGGAGACTTGCTAATAGTTGCTAATCTTGTGTGGTGTGCCCAAACTTGAGTTCCATGCTCACTGTGCCACAGGAGCCAAGCTGTACCTGACTGAAGAGTATTGTTTAGGCCACAACTAGACTTCGGTTGCTTGTGTCCCGGTTCAGAGAGGACCTGGCTTGGCATTTCGGGGTGAACTGTTACTATGTGCATATGGTTGGTTCTAGTCTGAGGTGGAACGGTAGGCCAAATACCAATCAGCTGGGATGTGGTCAGCGTAATTTACAGTGGCTGAAAGTAATTCAAGAATTCATTCCATCATCTTGTTGGTTTTGCATCAATGACATCTGAATGTATATGCGCTAAATGCCAGGAAAGCGTTTTGTAGCAACCACATTGTAATGTATGGAACCTATGAAGATGGCTCTTAGGTTTTTAGCTGGTTTTTGCTATTTTTGTCAAGAAGAAAGACAGTAGGTCTATGCAGTGCTGTATTGTAAAATTGATGTGTTTTACTATCTTGTTCAATGGGAAGGAAGTGATGTATAAATGTATTTGCCTTGAGAACTCTTGGTGGCTGTGGTGTAGTGGCATCTAAAAGGGTAAAAAGCTTTCACACTTTTGAACATTTTGTAAAGGACCTTTCTGTTGCTGAAAACAGAAGAGAGATCTTTCTAAAAAAACAGTTCTTCATTTTGAGTGGCAATGCTCATGCAGTGAAAATGTACAGGAAGGAGCAATGGCACACCTGTCGCTCAATTTTTCTCCAGTTTAGGGGAGAGAATCCTTTTATGCGTGCAGACTGGTTACATGCCTCGCCTCAGTGCATGTTAATGAAATGAAATCGATGCCTTGCAGCAGAACTCTGGTGCAAAACCAATCGCACAGCTTCTACAGAGCACGTCACAACCTTGTTTTGATTAAAGTTTGTTTTTATTCAGTCGTTTTTTTCCCCCATGTAATCACACTTGTCTTACTTATACACGATGAAACAGTCCAAATATCCTTTAGCTTCACATAAAATAGTGGCCTGCTTTTTGTATATTGATACTGGAATTAAATCTCTAGATAAAGTTCTGTAAGTGGCGTTTGCGTTATATTTTTGATCAAAGGGATTATTTAAGTCTAGTGGCGTGTACTGCATAAAAAGAATGACGATGTCACACTGACTTATTAATGTGAAGTTGTTTTCTATAATTATAAAAAGTAATTTCAAAAAACTTAAGGCCTGATTTAGACCTTGACAGGACTACCGCCATCCCGCCATGGAGGCGGTCCCAAGTACTCCATCAAGCTGACGGTGGTCTTCTCAATGTATTCAGATGTTGTGGCAATAGACAGGAGGTGGCCGTGGCAGCAGGCTTCTCTGCTGGCTAACAGTATTCTATAATCGCCATGGGGGTGGGATTGCGCCAAGCTGATTTAGATGTCTCCATTGTGTTGGTGGTGTCCTGGTGGTGGAGTCCTTACAGAGTGAGTCCATAGTGGTGTGGAGACAGGTAAGTACTACTTTTTTTCTTCTCAATATTCATATATGTTGTGAATATTTTCAATATGTATATGTAGGTAACGTGTACTGCCCATTTGTGTTACATCTAGCATTGCACACCACCAACATACACACACTGTTGAATGTACACCCACACCCAACACAAAAGCCTACTTTAGATTCTGGCAACAACAGGATGGCTGAGCTTAGTGGTCAAGTAGCAGCAGGTACAGCATGGACCAGGGCAATGCCGTTCAAGACTGATTCAGTGATGGGACCCTAAAAAAGATGAGTTTTCATCTCTTTTTCAGCGCTTCAACCAACTCGCACTTGGAGGTTTCGCCACCAAAGTTTCCTCAATGGAAAGGCACATTGTAATCTGAATGCAGGGAATCTTGGCAGGACTCCCTCCAACAGCAGCTTCTGCCTTTGACCCAATCAATGCGAGAGAAAGATTCTGGTGTAGGCAGCGGGTCTTCCCTCCAGTGGTCAGCCAACAAGTAAATTGAGCGGTCAGACCGCAACGTGGCGGGCGAGAAGTCCATCGGAAAAGCAACGGTGGGACCAGTCCCATCAAGATCTAAATCATGCCCTTAATCTTAGACTGCATTAATTCTAATCGCTTGGTCGGCATTGCTATAGATTTTAAGAATGCGAATGGCAAAGTCTTCAGTGCTCCATGCTGTGCACACTGGTTTCTTACATTTTGCAGTAAATACAGGTGGCAACCCAAACCAAGCTGAACCAAAGGTCAACATGTTTGGACTTTGGTTGCAATGGGATTTTATTAGTGATGAGTACAGAGTGAGAGAATTCAGATTAAACTGGCATGATGTGAAGACATATTATTTATGTAATTTGTTGAACAGATTTATATAGCATTTCTGCAATCTTAACAACAGTATTGCGCTTTACACAGAACAAATTGAACTTTATAAATGAATTGTGAGGAAAAGGGCGATATACATACATTTCATACTAACTGTGGGGTACATCTTGAAGGACGGGACATAAGTAAGGCAATTATGAGCTCATGAAATAGTTCAAGTGGAAATGGAAGAGATGTATTTTCAACTATTTCCTGAATGCTAGGTGACTTTTTTGGGTGCTTAGTGGAGGTAGGGGAAAATTCCAGAGAGTAGTTGCAGAATCAGTGAAGTCATTAGGTTGATAAAGACAAGGCAGTATTATAACTTAGATCATTTTATCATCCAAACAGCTGCAAATCATACTCTTATGATTTAAGAACCTTTAGATACACGTGTCAAAAAAACAGCAATCCACACGATGTACCTGGGCACTGCTACCATCATGAGAAGTCATATTGGTCATGCCTCAGTAATAGGCATGTCCTTAAATTCTCTCCCTTGCTTTTGTATGCATACAATAAGAATAAATAACCTGATAGCTAATATCAGAACCTCACAACAAATTGGTTGAAGTGAATAGGCAAGTGTTTCCTGTAGGACCTCTATCACACCATTGCTCCTTGTGTTAGGCTTGTGGGAACAAAACATGCATAGCTTGGCTTCCTCTTTTTGTGTAGATTCCTCACTCTTAGCTTGTTCATTTCAGAGAATTACTAATAAGGTAGCAGCAATCCTTGTAATCTCCATAGTTTAATGGCCCTCAATGTTTAGATTGGAGCTAAAGACATTGCCGGAGGTTTGGGCTGAAAAATATACACTCAGCAGTTCTAAATACTTAGTAGGCCACACTATCAGTTTTATTTTTAAGCATCTAAATGTAACCATAATCTGGAAGCTATATAAATATTTGTGGTACAAGAAGAAAAACATGTGATCCTTGCTTGGTTTGGTTTGTGTGATCAATTACTATTGTTTAGGGGCCTCTGAATGTGGAAGTGTGGAGTGTCAGTCCAGTGCTTTGAGATGTTAGGTGTCCAGAGGTCGGTTCACCACGCTGGAGATTAGTTCAGTGATTTGGCTGTGCCTTGAATTACAGAGATTGGCATATGACCATTCTATTGGAGGTTTTAGTAATTGCTCTATTGACTCTTCAGTGTCTTTCTCTGGAAGTTGTTGGAGCTGATATGCTGTAGTTGTTGGTGACCCCAGAATGCCTTTAACTAATATCTGTCTTTTCTGTCTAAGAGTTTCCTGAGAAGCAGAAGACTTGGCTATGTTGTCCCTATTTGATGATGTGATAGCTAATCCTTGATGTGTATGTTGCTCCAGTGTAGTCACAAGCTCTTTAGGTGCGATGTAGCTTCCAACTTGTCAAGTACATCAAAAGGGAGTTTGCACATCGAAGTGCCATCTATCAAGAAATGTCCTGCAACAACCACTTGTAGGATAATTGGTGTAATGGAATTTCTCAAGGGTTGGATAATAAACCCAGGCCAGCAGATAAAGAGAAGTGTCTGGCACTGAGGTTTTGGAAAGTTTTACCTTTTTCAGGGATATCTTGGAGTCAAGAGAGAAGCAAACATATAACTTCACATCTCTGATCATCCCCGCAAAAAAAAATTCAAATTCTAGATCCACCTCTAAAGGATGTGTAAATTCCTTTCAGTATGGTGAACGTTCAACTGTCCAACATTTAAGTAAGCTGAATTTGTATAGAATACAAACCCTCTAGGAATCTGAAGCTAGTCCACATCATGTTTTACCTATAGCACGCTGTGAGAATCTACATATATATGACTGTGGCCCCTTATGAGTTCTACAAGATTATGTGACAGCATTACTTTCAGAAGATGTGTGCATTGCATGGCAGCCAGTATTTCCAGCCAGATGAGAATACATAAATTAGCATTGTCATTGATATTTTTTTTCAACTACCAGGGTTGTCCAAGCACGTTATATTGGATTTTATCTTTTTCTTTTAGACATGATTTCCCTACAGTCTGATCCCCATTTGAAATCCACAACACATTAGGTTGACTTCTTATTCTGCTACAACAGTTATGAATCTCCAACAATGCCTGTCCATTATATGCCACAGTGTGCTCTAGGGATGACAATAGTTCTTTCTTGGCACTAATGCTGTGTGACATGGTATACTCTGTAGGTAAAAGTCGATTGGTCACCGAAGGGTCCTTTAGGTAATTGGTACAGTAAAACTGGTTGGATTGAAACTGAAAACATTATGTTATTCCCACTTCATGAGGAGCTGATATATATGTGAATCTTTTTAAAATCAACATTCACAGAAATATGGAATGCTGTTGTATAACAATTATTAGAACATATAAAGAAACATCTTTCATCTTTGTTTTGGTCATCAAACCCTTGACGATCAGAGCGATACTGAGAGATAAAAATCTCCCACCTTGAATTTTCTGTGTTTCAGTATGAGAATCGGATTAATTACATGACAAATGCCTTGTTCCTTTTCTGCAAAGAAAATGAGGCCTGATAAATCATGTTACCTAAGATTATTTATGATAAATGATTTCCTGAAAATCCTCTGTGCCTGTTAAATCTCAAAAAAGAAACATGGATTTCCAGGGCTTAATCGCCTGAATGGGAGAATGATAAACTGTTTTTTAGAAGCTCTGTACCACCTATTAAAGCCACTTATCTGTAGATTTGTGTAACATATTGGGGAAAACAACTCATCTGCTGAGCTTCGAATAGGAGAACTCTAGAGAGGAAAGTTACAGCATTTATAAAACGAGCTAGCTGTAGTAATGGATCTGGAATTTTAGTGGTTCTCTAAATCTTGACCAGTTGCCTTCAGTCCAAGATGGCTTAAGTTGAGACTTATGAATTGATTAACTGAGTGATACTTGCATCCTTTCAAGTCTTCATGAGGACCCTAATGCGAATACAGAATCCGTATGATTGTAAATACTTTTTAGAAAAGTGCTTAATACTACAAACCTACCAATATATATAATAAAACAGTTATGAAAATGAATGATAGATTCAAGACACCAACGTACTTTAGACCCTCCATCAAGTCTTGCAATACATTTACAAACATATGGCTATCTGTCTTTCAGAGGAAACTCTAGCATTAGTGTTCCTGAAGTCTAAGTAGCAGGTTGAGCCTACCCATTCAATATCTGTGACTGAATCTCAAAGTAAGCTATCACATGATTTGAGGAAGAGTTCCTGTCCCCTGAGCGGGGCTATAGGGTGCCGTAGGAGTATTATGTTGACTTCTCGTAGTCAGCTGTTTTCCCTCCCCTTAATACATGGTTGTAAAGAGGTTTCACTGAGGAACTACTACTTGCCCCTATCTCTTTGGCTAGTCACCTTTCCTTTGAGGTGTATATTTGTGGGGTGGTATTATGAGAGTGCAGGTCTTCCTTAAGGCTAGACTGACTTTCAGGCATTTCATTCTAAATAAACAATGCACAATATTTTTTTATTTTTTTATTTATTTATTTATTTAAAGAGTTTTATATAGCGCTGGCTAGAGGGTATCAGAGCGCTTTACATGAGAATCAACAATGAAACATAAAAAGTTCAACAATTACACATTAAATCCCCAAAAATAGGCAATACAATTAAGAGAGGAGAGAAAGGAGAGAGAAAAGTAGTGGAGGGGGCAGGGGAAGTGAGAAAGGGAGGAAAAGGGAAGAGACAATACAGAGAGACGGATAGAAGTCTGTCTAAAGACCGACTAGGTAGGTGAAGACCAAGGAGGGAATCCACGGCCCATCTCACCTATAAATTAACCAGGTAGCTCCATCTGGCATCAGACAAAAAAGTTCAGTCTTAGTACATTGAGAGAGGGGAGAAGGATAGACATAAATAGAGGGAGGATGTGGGAGGAGACAACAGGAGGGACGAAAGGAAGTGAAACAATGTGGTTTAACAGTATAACAGATGGTTTTAAAGTACGGTTTAAGCATGATGTAAAACTATTTGTTTTTGCATTGCTTTCTTAGAAGTGCTGCAAGTGGGAACGTGACTGGCAGGTCTCCAAGAAACAAAACTGTCCTCCATGGCAGTGGAGCCAGCCCCACCTGGCCAGCCCACCGAACGCCCAGTAGTCAGTCTAGTCCTGTCTACCATGGAAGTTTCTCACTTCGTAGGACAATGACATGAGAGAGTATATGACCACAGGCGTAACAAACTTTAGGGGGGCCCCTTGCAAGGTACTCTCCGGACTCAGTTGGAAGCTCGCTGGCCAGAATACTGTGCTGAGGGGACCCCCTGGAGCTTGGGGGCCCCCAGCACCACGGGGGCTGCAGAGGCCTGTGTTACGCCACTGAGTATGACCCCTGCTAAGGAATTAGGGAATCGTGACACACATATTGTTGTCAGCTGTTGATAGGATAAAAGAGAACAATGCATGGATAACATGGAGACCCTTAGTTCTTAGTCCATGCAGTATCATACAAACAGAACTAATTAAACCAACATAGGAGATTGCGTTATCCAGGGTCAAGGTGGGTTTGGTTGATTGGAAGGCCTTTTGCAATATCCATCAGAAAAAGAATTCTCAAATGGAGAGAGGACTGATGAACCTATAGCTGAGTTCTGTTCTGTCTTTAATGTCAGCTTATATGGTTGATCATTATTTACTTTAGGATAGTCATACAGTAGAAGCAACATAACTTGACAGGGAGCTCTGACATCCAGGGCCACGATTGCTCTGTCCTAAGTAGAAATCAGACTTAACCACTTCATCAGAATGCAGTGCCTTTCTGGTCGGTCTGCTGCCGGATTATAGTTTTCTTGTTTTACCATCATGTGTGCCTCTGCCTGTTGTGTGATAGGGGCTGGGGATGTGCATTACTGTAGACAGCCTCTGTCTTGTAGAGTTGTGCCTGGCTGTTTCTGAATGACTCAGAGCTGGGCTGAATAGATCCTGACTGAATTTAGAGTTGTGGGAGGAGATTTCTTTGCACATGAATAGGGCCTGTCTCCCTTGCACAATGCTGTCTCTACCCCCTGCGGTCATGCTGCACCAGTAAAGACAGAACTGGCTTGGACTGGGCTCAGAGACCCTTGCACAAAGATAACAAAGACATTTTGGGGTATAAGTATTAGGCCTAAAACCCCAGAACTTTAGACTACCTCTGGAATCAAGAGGAATTTTGCCAAGGAGAAGAGCTGGAGAAAGTGGAGGAGGAGTACTGCCCCTTTGCTGTGTGCTGTCTGAGGTTGGCCTGCAGTGACTGTTTCTGCCAAGGAAAGCACAATGACTTTGTTGTTTTCTGTATCCCCCTGTTTGAGGAAGATATCCAAGGGCTTGAGTAGAGCTTTCTTCCTGTTCTGAAGTCTCAGGGAAACAAAGACTTCACCCCACAGCTCCCCTGAACTTCCTTGCTGGAAGTTCTGGCCCTTCAATCGGTGCTTGTGACTGAGTTGGGCCTCTGGAGGTTGTTCCTGTTGTTGGGGGCTGGAAAAGCAATGCAACTATAAGAAAATCGATGCATCACCCTTCTTGCTGCTGTTTTTCTGATGCAGCACCGATGTGTGAGAAGAATCTCCATGCATCGCCGCGCCACTTCTGAAACCAAAGCAGCGCCTGTCGTCGCTGCAAGAACCCATGCATCGAGGGATTGCGACAAAGAAACCGATGCAGCGCCACTCAATGCCACCACATTAATCACCAATGCATCTCTATTTCCATGAATCGTACCTGTGTGGCATGTTTTCCCAATGCATCACCTGTGGACCAGAACCGTCTCTGAATTGACGCATCACTTCCCCCTACCGACCTGGTTCGACGCATCACTTCTCCTGTGTGCAGCGGTACTGTCGCACTGCCTCCCCATGGTCTCAGGAACTGATGCTTCTCTTTCTTTTTTGACGCTTCCCATCTCTGCGGCTGTTTGTCCTTGTGAATTTTGTCGCAACTACAGGCAATTTGAGAGAAATCACGCATCCATAGTTTTCTATGGGCCAAGTTGTTTCAAACCTTTTTAAAGTCATATTCTTATTACATGTATGTTGGATGTTTGTTGTTTTGGTCGTGTTGTGTTTAGATAAAGATACTTTATTTTTCTACACTGCTGTGGTGTCCATTTGTGATGTTATCACTGTATTGCTGTGTGTTTAGAGTACAAATACTTTACACATTGCCTTTGGGATACATCTGTCTGCTCTGGCCAAGCTACCCAGTGGGTGAGCAGGGGTTATTTAAAGTGGGTATTCCCCTTACCATAGCTAGAAACAAGGGTCCCAATTTGGAAAATGTACCTACCTCTGAAAACTAGAGACCCCCATTTCTAACACACCCATTACAGAACAAATAGAACCAACAGATGAATTAACAGCTCAGCAACATTGCTATTAACTCCATTTAATGGGCTGATGGAACAAAGTGTCAGGTAATAAGCAGGACAGATTACAAAGAGGGCACCAATGTCTTGCCAAGACCCCCTTCCACCACCACTAAATATAATATCCTACCAAGTGACCAATTGATACAATACAACTATTGTGAACAATATCAGAACCATAAATACACTACTGACATTATAGCACATAAACCCAAACAGATTTCAGGCTATGTTGGAATCTTCGAAATCAGAACTAGAAGCACCTAGTAGCCCTCGGTGGTACCTACAAAATGGTGTTTAACTTGACATAGCATTGTACTAGTGCAGTGGCTATCCTTTTTGTGGTCCTTTGCCAGGCCTTGCTGTAGAGGTTGTAACTGTAGATGCATAGCTATTGTAACTGACTTCCTAGTAAAGCATAGGGCCTCTGGCACTTCTCAGGGTTTATTCATTCGGAGCTGCATATTTAGATATCACTGGAAAATGCTACATTGTCAGTATATTGCTACAGGGACCTGTGTGACTTTTGGTTCTTGGTACGGGGTGTACTTTTCTATTTCATTGTAATGTTCATTAAACGCAGAGCATACCATCTGAATTACTCCAGTGTATTGAACAATCATTACACAGAAATCCCAGAAACGTACATGTAAAAATGTGTTCAGTACAAGTAAAATTACTTTATTAACTGGTAACAAAAACAAACTAAGGAACATTCACACCCAGCAGTCAGGCCTTGAATATGATTCGGAAGGGCAGCACATTCAGAGATGGGTGCTTCTTCCTCGGTCCCTCCTTCATCAGCCATCTAGGTCCAACCATCTTCATAACAAATATCTTCCAATTGACTTGCACCTTCCAATCATTCTTTCGAACCTAGATCTCCTACTAGACATGCATGTGCAGCTGTGCCCTGTCATCTAGCATATTCATAACTATAACTATGTTCAAGTCTAATGTCTTGCAGGAGTCACTAAGGTAATAAGTTGCCAACTGATATTTTGTTTGATCAAATAAATAAAACATCTTTCATTGTTACTTTTCCTTCAGAAAGTTTCCTCATCAGAATGCTTTCGAAAAATAGCAGTAGAGTTTCTCGCTTATTGTTAGCCATGCTAAAAACGTGGAAAGGCTTCTATTACATCAATTTCTTTACGTCTGGAGGTAGCCTAAATTATTTGAATGTATTAAAATTACCTGTATATTCTACTTACTCATAGGGGCTTTCAGCCATCCATTTTCTTCCATTGGTCTGTTTGTGTGTCATCCATATTTTTCTTTGACCCGCTGCAGCACACAGCACGGGTAAGTGAATTAGCCCACTTTAGGCATTGTCTGACTTCACTGTGAGTGACGGCGTACTGCCCTTTCACAAGGAGCACATCCACACACACAGTAGCTCGCGACAGTCCCAGGACACTCTGGCAATGGGTGCCTTTAGGAAAGTTAAAAAGATATTTGTTTTTATCCCTTGTCTTCTATTTTTTTAACCGACAGAGCCTGCCAGCTTCCCCAACAATAAAGAATTCCAAAATCCATGGCAACGTAGAAGAGGCATTGACATAGCAAAAATTCTTGCATCCATCGCCAGTTTACTTGTTTATTTATTGCACTGGGTCAACTTTGGGGTTTTGCATGAATGCACATTTTCCATACTCCATTCCAACCTCAAAGGTTTTTCTTTCCTACCTGTAAGAAACTGGGTTATCAGCTGGGAGGGTTAGGTAATTAAATTAACCTATGCTTAACCCTCTAGTATCTTGGCTCAAAAGCAGTCAGGCTAATCTTAGGGGCAATGTGTAAAGTATTTTTGCAGCCTACGAACAGTATCAAAGTAAAGTCCACATTTGTAAAGCGCACAATCACCCGTAAGGGTCTCTAGGCGCTGGGGGGCCGTCGGGAAGATTAAGCGAGCTATTGCCCAGAGCCACATGGTGCTGGGCTGACCTGCCGCCGGAGCCGGGGATCGAACCGTGGTCCCCAGATTCCAGCGTCAGTCGCCCTGGCCGCGGCGCCAGACCTCTTCCACAAAGTGAAAACACAACACATAAAAAATCCCACACCAATTTAGAAAAATAGAGAAACTTTTAATAAATAAAATGACACTAAAATTAACAAAATCCTACTAGTAGAGTTATGAATTTCAAAAGTATTTTAGTGAAATCTAGCACCAAAAGAACAAAGTGCCAACCGCAGGTATCTGGTCATGAGACTGTGTCAAAGTCAAAAGTTAAAGCTGACCGTGATGGAGCTTAGATCAGATACATGAGTTGGATTGGGCCCAGTCTCTGCTTACCTTTGAACTTAAAAGAAATTTCAGAAAGAGTTCTTGAGAAAGTAGAGTTGGAGCTCAAAAGGCACCAGGCAGTATCCAAGGAAGAGTCATTGATGATATGGAGCCGCAGGTTGGAGTCTACATGAAGCCGTCAACGAGGTTGGAAAATATGTTCTGAGCTAAAGAAGCTGGATTTCAGGTGGAGGAGGTAGTCATCAAAGGGGTGCTGGGAGTCGGTGAGCCCAGTGAAGATTTTACCTTTCAGACTTAGAATATTTTCTGGCACTTGGATTCACCCAGCAGGACTAGGCTGCAGGCTGTAGCCGAAGTGAGCTCCACAATGCTGGATGCCATTCTCAAGCGATCCCTCTGAAGCGGATTTGCTGATACAAAGAAGAACGTAGTGGAAGCTGTAGCGATGTCAATACCACAGGCAAAGCACCTTTGTAGGTTTGGATTGTAGGTTCCCAATCTCATATCTGTCCTCTGAGAAGTTTTTGCTGGGAAAGTTTATAAGTCCTATGTTTTTGTTTTTGGTAGGAAGGAGCCACTTTAGCACCACAAGAAGGGCCCAGGCACAGCAGCAGGAAGGTAAGATGCAGCATCTCTGGAACACGGCTCTGTAGCTCAGGCAAGAGGTCACCAGGCTAGCCCGTGGAGTCACTCTGGTGGTCCTGAGTTCAAGGAGCATATTCAGTCATCCTTCCTCAGGCAGCATGGCAGTCATCCAGCAGCAGGACAGCAGGGCAGTTCTTCCAGCAATAGGGGAGCAGTGCAGTCCTTCTTGTGAGTCTTCCACATGTCCAAAAGTGATCTGAAGAATGGGTCTGGGAGTCTAATATTTATATCTGGCTCTAGCCTTTGTGTGAGGGACTCCCTGTCATACCCCCACATTTGGTTCTGAAAAGGTTCTCCTGTAAAGGCTCCAAACTGTCTGGGGTAACAAAAGGCTGTTGTCCGGTTCCTTTGTGGGTGCAGGAGGCAAAGCTCTTTGAAGTGTAAGTGGGTCAGGGCACAGCTCTGCCTCGCCCATCTTGGCAAGATGGCCCATCCTGTCCACACCTAGTCCCCTTTGTGTCACTGTTTTAAAGGAACCCACACAGCAAAATCGTTCATAGGCACGTGGCTGAGGACATGAGCAGAAGGCACATATGGCTGGGGCAGGAAATGCCAACTTTCTTAAAGTGGCTTTTTCAGAATTGTGACTTAATATCCAACTTTATTATGACTGAGGACTTTAAATTACAATTCATTTGATACCAACAATTACATTTCTACCTGTTCCCAATCCAATATTAGCACTTATTAAATGTAATAAGGTAAGCGAGTGAAAGTCCATTGGAGAGATAGGCCCTACCACAGTGAAAAATGACTTAAGGAGTTTTTCAGGCCATGACATGTAAAACTTAAGTACCCATCTCCTACTTTTTAAACAACCTGCACCCTGCTGTAGAAGCTGTTGGAGCCGACCTTAGGGGTGCCTTGTAAGTATTAAAAAGGAAGGTTTAAGCCTGGCAAAAGATTTATTTTTCCAGGCTGAAAACTGCAGGATAGGGTGCAGTTGCATGCCTGAGACATGTTTTAAAATGCTACTTCAGTGGGTGGCACAGTCAGTGATACAGGCTCACTAGTAACATTTACCTTACAAGCCCTGGGTACATGTAGTACTAATTGCTGGGGACTTACAGGTACATTAAATGTGCCAATTAAGTATAGCCATTTTTACCATGTTTTAGTGTGAGAGCTGAAGCACTGTGGCACTGGTTAGGTTGGTAAAGCCAACAAAACGAATACAGCAAAACTGGACAAGTGAAGTCAAAAAGCCTGGGGGACTACCACCCAGGGGTGTCAGGTCTAACACTGTCCTTTGCTGGAACAAATATCTGACAATTTCCATGGTTGGAAAGGGTCGGAAAGGAGTTTGTAAATGGACGCACACTCATAAGTTTGTGGCCGTTGTCAAACTCAATGCAAATCATGTGTTTGTCTATGCGGTCCTACTTTTTGCATGAGGTTTACTAGTGTGCAACTATTAACAGTTGGGTGTTCAATTATGCAGTAGTACGTGCATTTATACTTGCTAGGTGTTTCTGGTGGATATCTGATAGATGACATTGTAGCCATTTTTTCCATAAATTTACGTTTAGGGCTGAAATTGAGATTATTGTCTCTGTTACTCCTTATCTATGTTTCAATCTAAAAATTCACTGCAAATACTGAGAACACAGATGGAGCAAACGTAAGTTGCGCCAAGGTATTTATGTGCCTGCAGTTGGACATTGCCATCCAGGGCACAAGTCCTAAAAAAAGAAGTGGGGGGATGCTGACGTCACTACAAGAAGTGACGTCACGAAAGGTGGCTTGCACGATCAGACTCATTGCTTCCCCTCGCTCAACCCTTAGATGCGATTGCATTAGAGAAGCCAGCGCATGAGCAGCGTTTTGAATGAGCTCCGATCTCGCCCCAGAGAGGCCAAACAGTGAATATGTGGCTCCATTTGCTCCAGTAATTGAGCTCCTGGTAAAATAGGTGGGGAGACGCCGTCCACCCGCGTGGTACCCCAACTCGAGCCCTGTAATGCCATCAATAACTATCCCAAGCACGCTGAATATGATATACATTTTGGTGTCTCTTTTCATTCCCGAAATACCATCAAAAAGAAACTGAAGTTGTCTCAAAATATTTTATGCCATTATTTTGGGCCGTGTCTGTTTAACAGTCTGAAGCAGGCTTAATTTTTTGATGCATCAGCCAAAGAAATCCAGGGTACACGGTCTCCCCTCCATTTCTTTTAACTTCAAGCAGAAATGATCTGTTTACCTATCCGGGGAATCAATATTTTTACTTAGATGTTCATTATTAATTTAAACATCGCCTTTCATTTCCTCAAAGAAATATTTATTTGATTTCCGACTTGATTTTAATTTGCAGTGTGATGGTTTCTTCCAAGCTCACAGAAAAGTTGATTTCCATTCCAACCAAGCAGTTTTCCTCTCGATTTTCGTAACCACAGGGATAACTTTACAGACAAGTGATACTCTTGTGTCCTATCTAGTCTTTAAGGCTGTTAACAGGCCCCAGTATTCGATATGATTGAAGCCACTTTCAAGTTGTATATTTCGCCTAATCTAAACATTTTCAAAATAAAATGTGATATTTGCCAGTGATCAATAGCTTTATGAATTGTTTAGGTTTAAATGTGATTTGTCCAAATAATGGCAGACCAAATATAATTTGTTTGTGCCAGTTAGAGGTAGCCCTTGTCTCAAAAAGAAGCATTTATATATTCATTTCGAATTCAATGGAAATTCCATTTAGAATCAACCACATTGAATTTGCCACTACTCGTTGCACATGTGGGAGACATCATATAAGTTAGGATTTATCTCCCTGAAGTTACTAAATGTTACAGTGACAAAGTAGAGGTCAAACAGCAATGCATGATATTTATATGGATGCAAAAGACCCAAAAGTCTCTACCACGCAGATCGAACGCTAAGGATAGTGGATTTGTAATTTAGTTTTCGTGTTTACAAAAACACCGTTGTGGCATTGAACAGCACATACTGATTTGTTTAGTCTATAATCTGTGTGAAATGGTGACTTAATTGTTAAACAGGGTGCTGCAGCTGCTGCATTTGAGGGGATGTGATGGCCACAACCTAATTTGGTGAAACTCGATGGGAGGGTATATGAAGGAAGCATGGTCTGGGTGACTTCAACCAACATAGGCCCCATTAAGAGTTGGATGAAACTGGCATAGGGCGTAGCTTAGTCAATAATATTAGGGAGACTGAGATTTTCCACTGAGTGATGTAGTTAACCCAACTAAAATAAAATACATTGTGTGGCCTTGGGAACGGTTTGTGTTGGGGCTGAGTTAGTGGAATTAGTACAACGTTCGGAAAAGTAAAGAATATTCTTGGTAGCATTATTAAGTACATACAACCATAAACTGGTGAAACAACTTAACTCCCTCAACTATACAACAACGACCAGTTGAATAATAAACCCATGCTTGATGATTGTATAAGTCAAGCATATGACACAATGCCACTTTTACCAAGTGACACAATGCACTACTACAATCGTATAGAATACCCTAGCAAATATGCACTTAAGACTGGACATTGTGCTACTCCAGTACTATGCTGCATGCTTGGCTTGAGTGAATATATTTTGCATTTTTGAAATGCGTTCTTCAAAACAGGTAGTTTAAAAAAATAGCCAATACAAGGTCACAGGTCAAAACACTGTGCATGGCTATTTATTAGATGTATACTTAGGCAAATTTCAATAAATGCATCTTGGGACCTTTTCTCTGATGCCCACACCATGCCACCACCATCCCATGCAAAAGTACTAGGAATAGAGCTAGGCATTTGGCCCTCCCTGATATGCTCAGTAGAAGTGTTTGCTGAATTGGACAGAGAACTCTTCTCTTTCCTGGACTCAGTAGAAGCCAACCTCCAAGATCCCAGTTTGATGATAAACAAGCTAGGGTTTATGGCACCCTGCTGGATGGATTCATTGGCTTTCAATGCAGGATAACATGGACTCACTAGAAAGGAATCATAAATCTCATGTTAAAGACTTGCAGGTAGTTCCCAGTGCTGTATTCGCTACACTTCCAAAGTCTTTACAAAAACCTGTGTGTCGCACATCCTCAAAGCCCATCATGGAGAAAATCTAAATATCTAGAAAGGATGCCCAGCCTGCTGGAGGTAGGTAAGGAGATAGGATTCTATTTGAGATGGAAGAACAAAGGGAATTTTTTTATAGTTTAGGGATGAGGGACATCCACTAAAGTATGGCTGATGTCCCATCCACTCTATTTACGGCGTACACACATATAAACACCATAATGGACATCTGTATACCCTTAAATACCATTTTCAGATGATCTAGAACACTGCTGCAAGACTCATACAAGACCTACCTTGCTGCACCCACATCACCCTGCACCTCAGGCAGCTTCACTGCCTCTCCATTCATAAGTGCATCCAATTCAGACTTCTCACACACGCATACACCACCCTACACAACACAGGACCAGACTACACACACCTCAAAGCAAAACTGAAGGCAGCTCAATCTCCTACATTGCATCAAGACATGTAACGACCTTTACTTCTACTCATTTCTTGAGTTCCTCCAGAAGCTGAAGACCTGGCTCTTTGTATAAGCAGCTTGGTGACCACACACTTACATATCTACACACCTTCACTCGAGCCTGGATACAATCTCAGTGATTGTTGCTCTATGGAAATCAGCATAACATAACATAACAAAATAGGATAGATAGCACATCTCCCAATATTTTGTGAATATCTTTTGTTGATGCCGGAGAGCAGGCTGTCTAGACAGAGTAACTACTCTAAAGTTCATTACTTGGACCACTGGATCAGCTCCACAACCATATTTCCTTTACTCAGCAGGCTCTGCAGTCCCCAGGGTGTAAATTACAATGGGCAGGAGTCCCTGGAATCTTCACTTGGTGCTTTAAATTGCAGATTCTTCAGTCACTGCTGTCAGACAAGTAGCCCTCTTGGGAAGAATTCCATTTCATGCCTAATAACTCTCAAGGAACCTTGCCAAAAATATTTTGATATGCACTACTATTGTTCCATACTATAAACGATACAGGCACAGATATACAGATGCTAATGCACCTTGCTCCCTACTTGGAGAAGCCATTCACTTAGCCATTTATGATTTACAAGGCTAAAGTTTTGCTAATGCACTCAATTTTGAACTTTCGGCGGTTGCACCAGCCGTTTTGACAGACAGACGCAGACACACACTCATGTGCATTGACACTCACATGCACACGCTCTTTGCATACACACATAGTATGTATTTGCAAAAGGAGACTTTGACCCTTGAGAGAATCTTGGCACTGAATAAAATATGTTTTATGTTTCTCTAACTCAACTTTACAGAACCCATTTTATTGATCGCAGATGCATGAAAGGCTGGATGATGCTGCTGAGATTCAAGCATAAATTTGTGTACATACACAGATGCACATACATATGTTTGTACAGACATATACACAATCATGTGCTCACATATGCATTTGTTCGCACTCATGTGCATAGGTACTCATGCTCACACATTCGTTCCACACCTACAGCATGTATTTGCAAAAGTTTACTGTAGGAAATTTGATTATTAGTTGTGTGGCCTGCACAAGTAATAGGTCCCCAATTGCCCACATTCGGAATCAAACACCCCATTGGAGCTGGTAGTGAGGCAGAGCAATCCAAGGCATACACAGGGGAGGTGGTTTGGGCCAGTAATCACTATTCACTGCCATGCGATAATACCACTCAATAAATGATTGTCCTGTGAGTACTTTTTCTTTAGAAAAGGAGAAGTATATTTTATTACACACACACACCATAGTATCATCAGCGAGACCCCAACAAGAGAGCAGAGGAAGGTAGAGACAGCGCAACGAACCTCGCAGGCTCCACGCCACACGACCAGCAACATGCACCTGAAACATCATAGCAACTCACAAGGAAAACAAAAGGAAGGAAAATTGCAGCAAAATCATCTGGAAACATCTGGGTCAGACCAAACAGTTGTCGACCACAGATCTCACAAAAACAAGTAATGTATATCATAAAAAAGCAGAGATCAGACGGGGCGCCGGGACCCAATGGTCTGCCGAACGCCCTATTTAAAAAAGACTTACAATTTTGGTCCAAACACCTGGCCATACTATTAGACAACATTTTGGAATCCCACACTATCCCCGACTCCTGGCGAGGAAGTATATTGCACCCAATATTTAAATCAGGGGCTCATGCAAATCCCTTAAATTACAGGTTGATAGCCCTTATAGATGTTGAGGCAAAAATCTATGCAGCAAACTTGCTTAAGGATCTAGAAGATTGGGTAGATAACACCAAACTGATCCCCAACACACAGACAGGTTTTCGAGCTGGAATGGGCACTTTAGCAAACATTTCCGCCGTCACACTCCTGGCCAATCAATCCATCACAAACTCCAAAGTATTGTATGCATGTTACGTGGACCTTAAGGTGGCCTTTGATAAGGTCCCTAGACAAGCCTTGTGGGCAAAAATGGAATCTTGGGGCGCACCTACAATTTACTGAATGCAATCATAGACCTTTATTCGAAAACATGGGTTGAAATAAAAATGGGAGATGGTCGAAGCCTAACAAACAAAATCACAACCATCAATGGCCTAAAACAAGGGTGCGTCCTGGCCCCCTGTTTATTTAATATATACAAAGCTGACCTAGACAACCACCTACGTTCAACATTAGGCGATCCTCCTAAACTGGGGAACGTGGGAATAGTAAGTCTGCAATACGCAGATGACATAGTGTTGCTCTCCCAAACGCCCAGAGGCCTACAACGACTAATACACAAATTGGCAGAATACATAGACCTAAACCAACTACAGATAAACTTTAAAAAAACAAAGGTCATGTGTTTTTCCAGTCCAAAGAAAAAAATACCAAAATTCATTTGGACAATTAACAGCAATAGTTAGGACCGCGAGGAGACATACAAGTATTTGGGATTAACTTTGGATAGCCATCTTAATTACAAGCAACACCAAGAACATAGGTAAACAAACGCTAAACAACTACTGTTTGCATTTAAAACCTTGCAAAAAAAACTCAGTGACAGCTCCACTACTCACTTATTAAAGGTCGTGGCATCAAAACTTTTACCCGCAATCACATACGGTTCCGAACTATTAAATGAAAGGATGCAACATCCTTGAATATCGCCCAAACTAGTCTCTTCAAAAAACTGTTCAACATCCCGCGCCATATCTCACAAGACTGGATAAGACTTGAATTTGGGCTAAAGAATCAGACCATGGCAAGACAGGGAGCACTGGTCAAATATTATTGGAGAATGCGAGCAGCAGAGGACGACTGGCTGGTACATTATTGCTGGGTGGAAGTCGAAAAGCAATCAAAATTGACCAACTCGATTCATTCGTTCCTAAAAAAATGATTGAGGCTTTAAAGTTAGAGGAAGCATGGCATACTACACCGTCCTACTCGGAGTTGAAACAATTGGTCAACAAAACAGTTAACCAAATGTCCCACGATCAGGATAAAGCCACCTTGTCCAAGAAAACAAACGCATGGACGGTGCTCCCAACATATAAAAAGCTAAAGCCCCAACCATACCTTCTGGAACATTTCATAAACCGAATGAAACAGCAATTAATTCTACTGAGACTGGGAGTGTACCCCACTAAAGATTTAACTCCTAAATGGAAACGCACCTGGCTTTCAACGGACTGTCGCCTTTGCGGACATGGTGATGAATCAGTGCTCCACCTACTCTGTATTTGCCCGGCACTACTATCCCAATGGAAAAAACTGCTGCGGCCGTTGTTGAAAAAAGAGCAGATAAGGACATGTAAATCACTAAAGCTTTTAAGACTAGCTGCAAAAGCGCTAGAAAAGAAAGACACAGAACTTGATCCAGAAAATGCTTAGACATCTACTTTATAGCAAATATAAGTAAAAGAATCAGATTCCTCAAGCCAGATCAACTCCATAAGACTAAAAGGCACTAACTGTATTATTTTCCTTTGATTTCCTTTGTTTTAATAATCAAAATGTTTTAAACGGAAATTTTAGTAACTAACTAGTGTTTATACATGAATTTTAAGTCACAGTGTTTACGTATTTTTAGCGGTTAATCCGGGGCTAGAAGTGGAAATGGGAAGGCTGTTACACGCACACACCCTTTCTGAGGGAAATAGATTGTTGAATAGTGCGCCAACCCCTGGCCCTGGTCCACAATTGGGTAAAGTAAAAAATGGCAGTGGTGCCCCACACCCTTTGTCGCTGGTAAAAGTTCAAAGATTGTCAAACTTTAAAATGTCAGACTAGGCCCCATGAAGTCAATTTTGATGATCTTAGACTAATTTTACTCCTAGTGGCAAGCTTTAGCCACCAGGGGCAGTTGCAGTAACCTGCCTCACCTCCAAAGCAGTGCAGTCCTCAAGGAGTTGATTCTCCTGGCTGTCTGTGCTGCTCTCTTTCTGATCTTGGTTTCTACGCACAAAAGTCTAGGGCTTTCCCCCAATTGGTCCTTAGGGGGTGGAAGGGGGGCCAGCCATGCTTGCCCATGGGGAGACCCACTGGCAGTGGGTTCACTTGGGGTCAACTGGGTGGAGTCCTTAGTCCTTTCTGATCACCAGGGGGATCTTCCTTCCAATTCTCTACGGGGATTCCAAAATCCAGCAATGAAGCACACAAATATCACCAGGCAAGAGAGGGTCTCCCCCTTATGCAAGAGTTTTCAAAGGGGAAAGGAAGGGTAGAGAGGTAAGCCCCCCTTGGCCAATCCTGGGCTGCCATGTCACTTCTGCACCCCTGTCCCAACCCTCCTGCGCAGCATGCTGGGACAGTTCAAAATGGCATCATCCAGGTGCCACTGGTTACATCTGCTCCTGAGGTCTCAGCTCCGCCTCTCGCTGACATCACTGCCAGAGTCTTGCACACCAAAAGTTCAAAGAGAACCACCTCTCCTGGCTCCAGTTGTCTGGGCACTCTCCTTTATTCAGCGGGCTTCGGCAGGCCCATCTGTGGTGCAGTGTAACAGCTGAGTAATTGATGCAGATCATTTTGTCCCTCCTGTTTCCTCCTCAGGAGCTGGATTAAGTACTGTTAATTGCTCCCTTTGTGTGGGGGTTCTTTGTTCTTGCTGCTGGAAAGAAATGCATTTACTGGGCGTAGCAGGATGACAAAAGACCTGGGCTTTGATCCTGAGCAGAGCTAGAGAAATATGACAACTCTGGTTGACCCATAAAGTGTAAAATTAATATTTTGGACAGTACAGATTTATTTTTCCTGCACAAGGTTACACCCCCAATTCAAGATGTCTATGGTTTCTGCAGGCTAAAGGGAAGCAAAACTGTACTCTAAGGCAGTTCTCTCCCTATGTGTATAGTAAAATGTCACTACAGACAAAGCAGTAAATCACACTGACTTTTCCTATTAGTGTACACTACAATTATAAGGCCTAACCCTGGTGAATATCTAATCCTGCAGAGTCCCTAAGTCACCAGGGTACATGTGCTCAGTTACCGGGATGCGCACAACAGTAGTCTTCCACGTGGAGCCTGCACATATGTGCACACACAGGTGCACTCGTGTTCATATGTAACCAACCAGGTGCTCCTTACCCTGGCTGTGTCGCAGCAGCCTTGTTTTAAAAGGCAGACACTTGTAGTAAGCATTTGCAGTCTGTTTGCCATGTGGTTCCCATAGGTGAGACACATGTACTGAGTCTCGCCCACAGTAAAAAGTCCAAAAACCAGGTGATCAAAAAAGCTGAAAATCCAGGTGTACTGAATAGGCAGAACCCAATTGCAACATGCACATTTACCCCAACTCAGTGGTATCAACCTCAGAAACTTGAAAGGAGGAGTGAAGTTTCTGAGAGTTATACACATGTTTCTACACACATAGTCATGTGAACATACACAAAGACAAGCAAATACACACTCATATACACATGTACACAATATCATGTCCATACACATGTGTGCACACACACTCAAGAGCACACTGTAATGCACAGAAACTCAAGTGCACATTCACTTTGACACACAATATTTTCATATGTGCATACTCATATATCCACAAACACACTCCTGTGCATACACAGGCCCATATGCACAAGCACACATGCACAAACAATGAAGCACACATGTTCACACAGGAAGATGCCCACACTCATCTGCAGATACTCATGCACATTCACATGCATGCACAGTCATACAAACTCACATTTACATACATGCAAACAACATTAGTTTTTTTTGTTGGACAGATATGTTTTCTGTGGGAACAAAGCATCAGCCCCATCAACACCCCCAGGCACCAACAGGCAAGATGAGCACCCCACTGCTTGAAAGAGGCAGTAGAGACCCAACTGAATTTAGGAACAATAGCGCAGAATGGATAACCCATCCAATGACGCCTTAGATCAGGCTCAGACATAAGTCTGTCTGCTTTATTCTGTCTGCCCAAGAAAGGCTTCTTCCGTTAGAGGTATAAGAAACCCCATCAGGCACATTTGTTTTATCTATGACTCCAACAATGTGAGGTGAATAACATGGGGCCAATGTGACAGAGGCATGTCCACGCACATGTCCAAATTCAGGTAGCACCTGTGCCCTGCCCTGAGCCCTTTCACAACTTTATATTTTGTGATAGTTGAACAGGCCCCCTGCACATACCAGACCCAACTAACCAGCCATCTGGGGCATGTTACCCTCCTGAGTAAATATTGGGGTTGGGGTAGATACTGGGGCAATGGTAAATTTGCATGCTAAACCCACCCCAGTACCATTCAATTACTAGTTAAACTGGATTGAGGAGTTACTGTGTGAAACCAATTGTTCTGTTATTTTCCTACTTTCATGGGTTTTAACACATGCATTTACCACCAGCTTGGAGCAGGTGGTAAATGTATACATAGTCCTTTGGCTGTGGTGGGGAGCGAAGGAGGGGGACAGAGGAAGAGTATGGGAGGGGAAGGTTATTTCTGATAGGTGGGATCATTGCATGCTTACTCTGTCAGAAAGAAACAGGGAATGAGGCATGGCTGCTGCTGCATCCAAAATCTCACATTTGTTTTGGCTGGATTTACCAGCTGAAAAAAAGGCATTTTTTTTGCCCACCACCAAGAAAAAAACAGGTGTGGAAAAATCTACTAACTTTAAATCAGGAGTAGTGCAATTCGATGCACTAACTCTACGATTTAAATGAATTCCATACATAACCTTATACGATTGTTCTTAATAAAGACATTTCAGCTGTATACTTAGGAATGATGTGTTTTATTGAACTTTATTTAAATTTAATCTTTAAAATCATTTAATATTAATATATTAAAAGCAAATATTTTATTAGAAATCACATTAATGTCATAAAATTGTTTTTATTTTGTTCAACATTTAAAGTAGATATTTAAAATTAATACATTAATGTTTAACATTGACATTTAAAAAAAAAATTTTAAGTTCATCATACACGTGAAAAGTAGTAACTTTACACTCATAAATTAGGCTACACATTCTGAATTCAATGGGTGAAGACATGTGAGTCTACAGTTTTGAGTAAGTATACACTGAGTAATGGTGAATAGTAAAAAGTAATAAAGTTACTTAAAGGGTAAGAATAATCTAACACCTGTAGATTTACTTACCTGTAAGTTTACCTTTGTGAATGTCTCCAGAGGATTCAAGATGTTTTTGTTTATATGAGTTTGTCAAGATTGAGAGACTCATAATAAAGAAAGGCATAATGATAAAAGGAGGCATAAACTCCAACACTAAAGATAACTCTCACATAAACCCTAAAGGTAAAAATTATCCTGAACCTTAACGGACCTGTAGCCCTATCCCTAACCCGACCCTCGCACTTACCTCAAACCTTCCCCTAATTTTCATCCTTAATCAAAAGCTCATGATAACCCATACTCTTTTTCAAATTCGAGTATTATTATAACTCTGAGAAATTACCTTTACCTCATCCTATTTTGCAGCTTCATAATTTTTACAAATATTGATTTTATTTTTTATCTGAATTTTCAACCTCGAAACCTCCTCTCATGTACAATTGTTTTTCAAAATGTTTCTATTATTTAAGCACAAGGTTGATTTATTATTCTAATGTTACTTTTGCTTATTTAAATATTGTTTTACACTTTATTTTATCTTTTTATAACTTTCAAAATATCTGACATAAGGGTGGAGTGGCTGGTGTCAAGTTTCAGTTTAACTCCTAGCTATTTCTTTCTTTCATTCTGCCCGATGTCTGCATGTTAGACTTCACATCTTTTGAAATATTTCCCCTGTCTTGTTGCTTTCTGACATCCTGGTTTTGACTCAGTTTTTGCTGGTTTAGTGTCTCTGTGCTCTTTCTCACTGCTGTTCAATGTTAAAGTGCAAGTGCTCATGTTGTAAATTGTGTTATGGATTGATGTTTCCATGATTGGCATATTTGATTTGCTTGTCAGTCCCTAGTAAAGTGCACTGAGTGTGCCAGGGCCTGTAAATAAAATGCTGCTAGTGGCTGCAGCACTGGATTGTGTCACCCACACAAGCAGCCTGTAAATGTAACTCTGGCCTGCCTTTGCAGAGCCTGTGTCAGTCTGGGACTGCCATTTCGACTTGGCAAGTGTACCCACTTGCCAGCCCGAACCTTTCCTTTTATTACTTGTCAGTCACCCCGAACGTAGGCCTAAGGTACCCCTGTGGGCAAGCTGCAATGTATGTGAAAGGTAGGACATGCACTGGTGTGTGTGGCATTTCCTAATAGTGAATTACTGCCAATTTTGTTTTTCACTATTGCAATGCTACCTGTTCCCAAAGGTCAGAATGGGGAGTTTGTTTATAACATGAAATGAAATAAAATTAAATGAATGAATGAAATGAATGAAAAATACATTTGTAAAGCACATGGCAACCTGGGGGCATCCCAGCGCTGACAGCGGGAAGGTCAGCGTGGCCACCAGAGTAAGGGAATAGGCAGGTCTTTAACAGTTTATGGAAGACAAGATGATTAGGTTCTTTTCGTAGGTCAAGAGGATGAGAATTGCAGAGCTTCGATGCATTATAAGAGAACATACACCCTCCAGTTCTGGCTTTCCTAATCCTAGGAACAGTGGCCAGGTGCAGGTCGTCTGAGCGAAGGCGTCTGTTGGCACGATAGGGGTGAATAATGTAATAGTTAATGGCCGGGCCTTTTGCGGCCACCGACTTGCGCACAATGCACATCACCTTGAAATTAACTCTCTCACTGATCGGAAGCCAGTGAAGGGATTTCAGGGCTGGTATTGCTTATTAGAATTTTGGAATGTTCAAAAGAATTCTGGCTGCCCAATTCTGTACCGTCTGGAGTTTGGAGAAGGTTGCACATGGGACACCTAAATAAAGGGCATTCCAAAAATCTAGATGCAACAGAATAAGCGCCTGAACCATAAGTTTCCTAGCTTGAAAGGAGAGGAGAGGGAGGACTTTCTGAAGCATCCTACAGATACCGTAGCACGAGAGCGCCACATTGCATGCCTGAGCTTTAAAGGTTAAATCTTGGTCTAGCTTGATGCCTATGCTCTTTATCTGGGCTTGGGAGTTGGAACAGAACCCAATGTATTGAAGTCAATAGGTGACTGATTCCCCAGGATCATGAGCTCGTTTTCCCCCCGTTTAGTTTCAGAAAGGAGTCATCCCTCCATTTAGCAGTCTCTTCCAAGCACTGCCGAATGTTGGGGGATGAGGTGTCAGCGTGGTTGAGTCCCACCACAAGTTGGGTGTCATCTGCATCGATCACTATGTGTACCACTAAAGGCAATTCCAGCCTCGCTAAAGGGCTCATATATACATTGAACAATGTGGGACTCAGGGATGACCCCTGAGGAACCCCGCAGCAGAGAGGTACCTGTTTTGAGACCACATCAGCGTAGAAAACCTAAAAGATCAGGAAAGATTGCAACCAAGCCAGAGCGACCCCGCTCACCCAGATCTTCTAAGTCTATGGACCAGGAGTTGATGGTTAACCGTGTCGAAGGCTGAACTTAGGTCTAGAAGAATGACCACAGTGATGCCTCCGGAGTCCAAGATTTTTTTGGACTCTTCAACAACTAAAAGCAGGGCCGTTTCCGTACCTTGCAATAGGCAAAAGCCTGTTTGAGACGGATGAAGAAGTTTATGGGTCTCCAAAAAAAGTACAGAGTTTACATGTTTTTCAGCTATTTTGCTGATCCATGGGAGAAGTGAAATGGGAAGGTAATTTCCCAGGAAGTCAGGGTCCAGGCTTGGTGTTTGGAGGAGTGACCTCACCATCGCTTCCTTCCAGGACAGGGGGACCACTCCAGAGACAAAAGAAGTGTAGATCAGCTTCAAAATATTAGGGGAGCCTGTTCCAGCCACTTGGTTCAGAATTTTTAAAGGTGCCGGATCTTTGGGTGATCCTCTCTTTACCTGAGACAGGATGCGATCAAGTGCCTCACTATCCTTTAGAGGAATAGCTTACCGATTGGAATCTATACTATAATGACTAGAACCCCCAATTTGGCTCACTTTCTGGGGGAATAAAGAATATATAGTTTGAATTTTATTGAGTTAAATTTCTGCAAGTTTGTTGCAGCATGAGCCTGAAGCATTGAAGGTCACTGGATGAGGAGAAACTCTGAGAAGTGTTTTAGCGATACAAAAGATTTCATACGCAGAGTTGCGTGCCGATTACATTTTTTCTTCATAATCGGCCGACTGGGCTGATTTAATTTCAGCTTTGTATGATTTAATAGCCTCCCTATATTTCACTTTGTTGTCTGGAGAAAAATCATTCCTCCTAGTTCTTTCTAGCTTCTTACAAGTTTGTTTTAGTTCCCGAAGTTTTGCAGAATTCCATGCCATTTTATTACTACCTTTTTTCACCTGGGTTGATTTTATGGGAAGAAGCAGCTCTAGGGAATCTTGTATCCATTTATAAAAATTTTCATTAGTGATGATAACATCAGAATTGGGCACTTGTTTTGTTTTTTATAGCTCTAATGTCCATTGTTCCATTGATAGTTTGGACCAGGGACGTAGCCTTGTGCTGATCGGTTTAGCGTGGGACACAGTAGAATTGGGGGTCCAGAGAAGTGGTATAAGAAAGTGATCAGCCCATGGTACTTGGACCGGATTCCCTCCAACTAAATCCTCCAAATTGGAGAAGATAGGTTCTAATATGTGCCCTTTTGTGGGAGTAGGGTTGGCCACTTGTTGGTGAAGCTGATAGGCAGCTAAGACCTTTGTAATCCCTACTGCGGCCACCTGTGAGAGCTCAACGAAATGTAGGTTCAAATCTCCTAATAGAGTAAAATTGGCCAAAATATTGGCTGAATTGGCCGCTAGATCAGTCAGGGACTTACAAAATTGTCCCAATGGCCCTGGGGGCCGGTATAGTAGAATACCAGACAGGGTAAGCAAGGGTGTAAACCCTATGGAAGAGGCGAGATTCTCGCAGTCTGGTATTGGACTTCCAGAAATGCGACAGGTTAGGTAACTTTTATAAATAATGGCGACCCCGCTGCCTTTCCCTGAGTTGCGGTCAAGCCTCTGGATTGTATAGCCCAGGGGGTAGAGCCTGGACAAGATTAGGCTCCGATCCAGGATTTATCCAGGTTTCAGTCAGGAACAGAACCTCTGGCCTTTCTTCTTCCAAAAGAATGGAGATTTCCACCACGTGCTTAGGTAATGACCTGCAGGTTAGCAGAAACATTTTATAGGAGTTAGGTGTAAATAAATTAAAATGTGGGGCTGTGGACCATTTAAAAGAGCAGTGCAGACATTTGATTGAACTACTATCTGGGTGGATGGAATGTTGACAATTTCCCGTGATGAGTCCATTTAGTAGAAGCAGCTCCTCTGCCTCATAGTGTAATCGTTTTGTGATAAAAGATACAGGGTACTGGCCCCTGGCCCCAAACGGATGCAGACAGGCTTGCCTTTCGGCACGCCAGCGGGAAGTCGGCTGCACGTCCGCTCTGGCATGCTGATTAAGTAAGATTTCAGCCCCCAGAAGTGAGGAAGCTGGGGGGAGGGGCCACATCCCTCTGCAACAATCGGCTGTGAAAGCCACCGAGGACCGGCGTTGAAAAAGTGCGAGTGCTGTACAAGGTAAAAGAGCAGTTGCAATTGCCTTGACAGACAACACAGTTTAAGACAAGTTTAAAAATATGCCATGCAGGTTAAAATGCTATCTTTAAAATATGGTTTCTGGCTATCTAAGTAGGCACGCTCAGCTTACTGCTGCGCGTCCGCTCTAGCGGTCCAAATTTAATAAGATTTTCAGCCCCTGAAAGTGAGGATGCTTTGGGGAGGGGCCATGGCCCTCCGCAACAATCAGCGGTGAATGCCACAGTGGACCAGGGACCGACATTGAAAAAGTGCGAGTGCTGTACAAGGTAAAAGAACAGTTGCAATTGCCCTGACAGACAACACAGTTTAAGACAAGTTTAAAAATATGTCACAGAGGTCAAAATGCTATCTTTAAAATATGGTTGCTGGCTATCTAAGTACGCGCTTCAGCTTACATCTTATAAACATAACTGGCTCTGGTAACTAGGTAGAAAATTAAAGTTTAGTATGCCTGAACTCAGAAACCTAAAGACTAATCTTTTAGAAAAGGTAATTTTTACATTCTGTGTTTGAAAATACCACTTTTAGAAAGTTGTTTTTTTCTTGCGCAGCCATCCAGTAGGCCTCTGCTGGGTTTGTGAATTGACTGTCTGGGTTTTGGGTCGCCGCAATGCCGCACCGCGAGCCTGGTCTCACCGAGGACACCTGCTTACGTCGCCACTGAGCCACTGCTCGCACCGCGACCTGTGGGCACTGCATTCCGCATCTGCTCGCTTCATGACGCTGCCTTGGTATACCCGACGATGGCACTGCACACTAAAATCGATGCAGCTGCTTGTACTGTGGTACGGGGGCACCGCTCTTAAGGTTACACGATGCACCGCCCTCAACCTGCACCGCAGCCTTGGCCTACTGATGCCGGTGCCATCGACTCAAGTCCTTCAGCGGATGCCAGTGCTTCAGCAACGACGATGCTGCTGCTTTCACAGTGTTCTGCCAGCACCGCGACGAGCACTGCATCACTTCACACGCGTTTCACCGACAATACCATCTGATGCCACCACCGAGCCGCTGCTTGCACCGCAACCTGAGGGAATCGCACACCGCACCACTACACTTTGCACCGCAGCACCCAACTCCCCCCGCCGGCGCCAGCGCACCTCACTTCAACCGTGAGGAGTTCGATCTGCAACACATGTGACTTCAAGGGCCCGACGGCGCCTGCACTGACCTCCGGAACTGACGCCTGCGGACTCTGTGCCTCTGGAAGCTCAACGAGAGGTCGCCAACACCCTACATTTCTAAAGGTACTGTTTTGTGTGTCTTCCCGACACCTTAGCTGGCCCGTGACACCACGGTCAGCCAGAACTGTTTGGATTTGTTTGTTCACGACGCCGTGATAGCGCCGGACGGAGCTATCTACTTCAAGGAACTGTATTTCAAGGTTATTTTGATAACTGAAGATTTCTAAGTACTGTATTGTGGATTTTTATCATATTTGGTCTTGTCTTAACTATATATAAAAAATTGGATATTTTTCTAAACTGTTGTGGCGTCCTTTTGTAGTGCTTACACTGTATTACTGTTGGTTGTGTGCAAAATCTTTACACACTGCCTCTAGAATAAGCCCGACTGCTCATGCCAAGCTACCAAGGAGGTGAGCAGTGTTATTTTAGGAGTGTAACTCCCTTGTTCTGTCTAGGCAGAAGGGTTCCTACTTGGACAAAGGTGCAAGCCCCTGCAACTAGGGACCCCCATTTCTAACACTGCATCATCTGTGATAAGTGAAGCATATGCTGGATGTGGCTACTTAATTCAGGCTGCTGAGTGTGCTTCCACTCTGGTGATGTGCTGAATGCATGCCCATCTGAGCCATCCACATTAAATCTGGTTCAGTGCACAACATGCTGTCAGTCAATTTTCTCAGAATCAGATGGACAATCTGCGAATCTACAGGTGGGAGGACTTACTAAGCCTTAGTCCTCGAGTTGGTGATTCTCTATGTACAATCAGGCATGGGCCCTGAATTATTGCCATCCATATACAACATCACTTGGACAATGAATATGAATGCCAGTCTCTCATGAAGGCCTGAATGATTACTTACAAATGTCATATCTACTTCTAAACACATGGTAAATTGTAACACCCTTCTTATAAGCTTCCTGCTTTAACATGGGGGAATCTACACATGAATTTTTGTGAATTGTGTGTTAAAATGTCCTTGACCTGCATTTACAGAGTATTGTCCCCCTGGACATTTTAGCAGGTATAATGCAAAAATGTACCTGGGGAAATTGCCAGGAATGTAGTAATTGAAATGAAACTTGTACATCCGGGCCCCGCTCAGACTCCTATTTTCCACAAAACACTTGCCACTCATATTAAGGGCCATGGACTTTATTCCGTCATTGTTACATTTCTTAAACTGAGTCTTTGAGCTATCACTGAAACATGGAAAAAGAAAATTCCTTGTCCTTAAAATGCCTGTGACATTTCTTCCTGGCTGTAAAATCAACCTTTGAGAATGGAATTGAAAAATAATTAAAGCCCACTTAGCTTCATTTAGAGATGGGAGAAACGCTGGAATTCCGATTGCTGAAACTCAGCTGACTCCATCATGGGAAGCACTTTACAAGCAGTCCGCTAGCTTCAGTGAGTTGGAATGCCTGCCCTGTTTTGTGTGGGCCTTCAATGATCTTTTTCCTTTCTGCTTGTTGCCCTCATGCACAACTTTGGTGTCTCCTTTTTCAGGTCGAGCCTTGGCAGCACATGCATTGCTCTTCGAGGCATGTTGTATTGAAGTATGGATGTGAAGCCCCGCCCACTCTCTGCTCATATTTGGCATTGGCTTGTGTCAATGTCCTTCATAAATGCTGGCTTCTGATTGGTAAATAAGCATGTTAGTCCCTCCTTAGTACCGCCTTGTCTTTATTTGTAACCTCCCATGAGGACTGGCCCGTTTACTTGGGTTACACAGTATGTCATATCTACTCTGTCTTTAATGAGTTTCTCTTATTGCAGGCACAACATGCATTATTGCAACATTCAGCACGCCATGCGCGTTTTCTCGGGGCACTTTTACAAAAAAAAAGCATTTGTTTGTCAACTTGATAGACAAATACTTTTTTGGTAAAAGCGCCCCATACCGCGTTTTCACTTTAATAGCGGATGTAGACCTTTCTTTAGAAACAGCTTGTCTAAAGAAAGGAGCGTGGCCTCTATTAACGTGAAAGCTCAGTGATAGGGCGGTTGTAAACACCAAGCATTTGCAATGCACTAGGTCTCGCATTTTTTTTACTATGGCCTATTGGTATTGTAAATGACATTGCCTTTTATCATTGCAGGGTTTTTAAACTCATAAATAAAAGGCATTGTCATTTACAATGCCAATAGGTCAAAATCTCGCAATTTGCGAGACCTATTGTATTGCAAATGCTTGTTCAGTTAGGCAGACAATATCCAGACTATCATCTGCTTCAAAGGCCACCTGGCATAGACAGTAATTCTGTCTGAGGACTGTATGAGATTTATTGCCGACTGGACGAGAGAAAGCATTAGGAATCTAAGGGCCATATGCATGAACACATTTTCCCATAGGCACAGAATGGGCAAAACCCTTTGATGCATCTGGCCCTAAACTCAGATAAAACAGAGTTGTGTACATTGATGGTCTGCCATCGATTTGGATGTTAGGATGGTGTCTTCCTACATAGGTGCTCCATGAACTCCAGTGAACATGGTTCTTAACCTTGAGTCGTTTTTGTTGTTGCAGTATCTATGGATTCCAAGTTAATAAATTGACGTCCACATATTTACTTCTTATTAATTTCATCTCTCATTTTCTGCTACGATTCTTGTTAAGATCTTGAAGGAAATCCTTCCTATACTTTCTATTTTCTATCAAAAGACTGTGGTTTTCCAAGCCGTATCTAGTGGTCTGGATAGTGGATTTGCAATGTATTTGAGTGTTTCTAATCATTTCTTTCTGGACTTAATGTGATCCAGGAAACTGAGAACTGCTTTATTGTTTGCTTTGAATGCCAAGGGAACACTTTTTTTCATTTAATGGCAAGGGAACACCTTTTTTCATTTAGTTAGCTTGCATTTGCTACTGGTTTCCAAATTCACCATTTTCAAGAATTTATGTAAAAGTCGCTGTGCTGAAATGTGTTGCAATTTGTTCTACACATCCAGAATAATCATTTCCTCTTTAATCGGTTTTTCATTTTGATTGAATATAGCACAAAATACTCTTTGGCTTATAATGCACCTTATAAATGGGATCTTGAATCATTCATTCATTCTTAGTTATTGTTTAAAAGAAATTCTTTATTATGTTTTATTTAATTTGAGGGGGGGGAACTCTTACTCCAGCAACTACAATTCCTATCAGGGTAAACTCACAAACAAACTCTAAATTGACCTGTGCTTAACCCTCTGGTAGCTTGGCACAAAGCAGTCAGACTTAATTTAAAGGCAATATTTGAGTATTTATGCAGCACTTCAAACAGTAATAACGTGAAAACAAAACACAACAAAACTCTACACTAATTTACAAAAATTGAGAAGAATGTAATAAATTATTTGAGACCAAAACAGCTGCATTGTGAAGTTCTGCATTGAGGATGCATCACGCAACAGCAGTTCCGATGCAGAGCTCTGAGGAGATGCGTTGCCCTATGTCAGTCAAGCCCTCAATACTACAGCTGGGCTAACCAAGTGCCTGCAGGCCCACTTACAAGGGACCAGTAGTACCACTTTGAAGACAAGACTCACAATCCTGATTCTGTTCAAAGTGGATGGGGTCTTTTCTGTCCCTGAGGGTCTGATCAGGAGGCCATTCAACTAGCCCTTGGGGTTGGCCTGGTGCTCCTGGGTTCAATATGCAGGGCTACTCCTTTTCAATCAGGCAGCATGGCAGCAGAGCAACAGAGTGGCAGTCCTTCTGGCAGAGCAGCACACCAGTCCTTCTGAGTCCTCCCCTGTTCCAGAGGTGTATTAAAGAGATGGGTCTGAGAGGGTTCAATGTTTACACCTGGTGCCCACGTTGAAGTAGACACGTTTCTGAAGGTTTTCCCCAGCAGAGGTGTTTGGAATTTCCTGCTTCCCTGTCCGGACCCCAGCTTGTCTGGGTTCACAAAACAAAGACTAGTGGCAAAACCTTTGTGAGTGTACTCAGGCAGAGCCTTTGTGATGTGCAAGTGTGGGAGGTGACAGCTCCTCCCCCCTATCAAGTCAGTGATGACAAATCCTGACAACACTTATTCTTCTGGGGTATATAGTATACTGCATGAGAGAAATTAAATGTACTCAGGATTGGAGGCATGAGGGTAGATTTGTTCACAGAGAGGTGTACTATGAAACAGAACACATGCTATGTCAGCTTTACCACCTGCGTCTGCTTCTTACCCCTTTACGTGATCCATCGAATATATCTGCGGTATGCGGGCCTGAATTAATTAATTAAAATACGCAGTATAGTAGAATGAAAATGTTAAAATGTGCTCATTTGTGTAAAAATTAAGATGGTTCTTACTTGCCCACAGACTCGCTTACATAGAACAAATGCACACGTCGGATCGGCTAGATAGCTGGTGTCGGCTTTGCAGCCCATATCGGGAGCCATCACGTACGATTGGAGTATGCGGGACCTGCGCGGCTTCTAGAAAATGGAAAAGGCAGGGTGGTAGATAGAGCATAGGTTCAAAACTCCTCTTACAATGTGCGGGTCGAATCCCGGGGGAGTAGTGCATTCAGTGTGCTGCTGGCAGGTTTAATGGGTGCCGTTTTTTAAGTGATGGGAGTAGGAAATCCCTTCTTACTGGTTACTAGTGTGGTGAACGGTGTTTAGTATTGTCACTATATTGGAGTGTAGTTGGATGGCTACAAAGCATGTGAAAAAGGAGTATGTCAGCGGCCGCACTGAGGTGGAAGGTTCCCTAATGTGTTCCATATGAGAAAAACGTAATCTAGATAGAACAGTTATTTTTCTGGGACAGTTTTTATGGAGTATAATGTGGCTTGGAGAATTTGTAAATATCTTTTTAGAGAACTGTGGTTCTGCAAGTGTATTATAATACATAAATATGGAATAGGAGGCAAAGCAGGCTCGGATGGACCCTGTTGTTGTGGTGGTGTGTGGGTCATGGTGGTAGTATTAGTGCCAGAGAAGAGTGGGATAAGGCCAAATTGGGTTAATATAGACGGGCATATTAACAAGGACCAGCGATAATTATCGCTTGCCCCACATAGCGGTAGGAATATTATCACCGGCTATCGCTGAAAATCATCGCCATGATAAAACTATATTAACAATACATAGTGCTATGGTGATAATATTTCAGCGATAGCGGTGTTTACCGTGGAACATCGATGTTCCATGGAAAACTGCAATAACATTGCTGATACGACCCTGTGGTCATATCAACATAATCCACCTACCATGATTAGTATGCCTTAGTCTGGAATTTAACAGTCATTAAATTCCAGCGTTAAGGCTGAGGTAGCGTGATTTTTTTTTATCGCTGCGCATCCTTCTTAATATCGCGAAGCTGCCTTCGCGATATTTTCATGTGCTGTTTTCACAGTCACGCCTTTTTTGCATCTCATTAGCGATGCTAGGCGAGGCTGTGAAAAAACAGGCTCTACATCAAAGAAACATGCGCTAGGGTGTCCTTGATGATATTGCGATATAATTATCACCGCTTATCGCCCGAAAACAGACGCTAAAGCGGTGATAATTTTATCGCCAGCCCTTGCTAATATGCCCTATACAAATGATTTGCAGCAATGATTGTACAGGTTAAGTCTTTGAGGTGTTATTAATGTACACGTTAAGGGAGAAACATTCTGTCTTAGGAAATGCACATGAAATATGGTAAAAGGAACATGATATTAATAAAAAAAAGACATCATCATATGAAGCAATATCCATAATATATGTTGATCTATGCTACCAAATACTGCCATTCAGCATTCTTGTTCAGTATCCTGTGTACTGTATCAAATGTTATTATGAAAGCACTCTCTTTTTGGTGTAGTCTAAGTTCCAGGTTACCCCCACAGGTATGTTGTTTTAGTTTTTCTAGTTCACAAAAGGAAAAGATGCAATGGTGCAGGTGATGGATATCAAAGGGTTCCACCAGCAATAGTTTTTGGCCATTTTTGTGAATGTTGCAAAGTGCTCTTGATTTCTCTATTTCAATGGCCTTATGGTATTTCTATTGTAGTGTTGGTTGCATGGACATTTTATTAAGTAGTTGACGTTAGTGCTTTTGCAGTTGATGAAGTGCTGAAGTCATGATGAAGCAGTGTCTGCAGGTGTAGAATCCTGTTGCTTTTATCTGATAGAGGCATCTAGCTGCAGATTCCTTATCTTAGAATTATCCCCAGGCGCCAGACTGGATCTGGACAATTTTGTACAGCAATACTTCTGCGCGTTGGTAGAGAGCGTTGAGCTACTCCGTAACGACGTTGTCCTCCATTTGTGACGTCGACGGAGTCCACATAAGCCCTCCCCTAACGCGCTGAGGTCAAATGCTGCTTTTCCACGCATACAACGCGGATCCAGTCAATGGTTCTTCAAACCATTTTTGCCTACCTTGACAATTTCATTGAACTGAACATATATATCCTTGGGATTCTAATGTTATGGGTTCTGTGGACGACAAATATTGCCCATGGACCCTCATTCTATTTGCATGTAGTCCTAAGTGACCACCATGGCTCCAAGGAATACGTCTCATGTCAATGACATGGACTGAAGGTGCTGAAGGAACGTCAGATGAAGATACTAGCAGTGCAGTTGTCGCAGTCTTTCAAGACGTCCCATCGGCCTCAGTCCCCACCTTCTCGCTCTAAGAACAGACCGCTGGTCTGATCCTGGAGCCATTCCCGTGGTATGTCACTCCCAGTCGATGTCTAAAGGTAACTATCTACACAGGCGGTTGAAGTCGCAGCATCAACCGACTTCGCCACATGAGGCCGGAAGACTTGGTGCATGAGTCTACACCATGCCTTCCAGCCTACCCTGGAGCCAGGGCAACTGTGACCCAGATGAGAGATTACTGCAATACTCTCCATAACTTCTTTGGGTCTTAACCTTTCCTAGGAGCACCCAAGGAAGTGCAGAAGTCGTTAATGTGTCCACACCAGCGGGTTCAACCTTGGGATCATTCCAGTTGCAGGATTCTAAATCGGTTTCCTCAACGTGCACAGCTCTTTAGGGTTACCACCTTCGGCGTCTTGGACTGGTCCATGGACCCGACAATGGCACTAAGGTCTGTCCGGCTAACTTTAATGATGATGCCATTTGCGCCGCTCAGTTATCCACCTCTTTTCCACTCCAACTCCGAGATGTTACCTCATCGGTGCCAGTCGGCATCGGGTGTGGTGCTGGATGCAACATAAATGGAGCAGTCCATTTCTGTTGTCCTCACTCCTGGTTTCCATGCTGCAGATCATTGAGAATGGAGATAATGGAGAGGGATTGGAATTTTTCCATCCCATTTTTGGCATGATTCAACCTCTTGTAGAATCTAGCTGGTTGATTGACTTAGGAGAAGCTATTGGCTTGGAGTCTTCCCCAGCCTCGGACCTCTTGTCACCTCCTAATTTGGCTACAGAGGTGAGCTTCTCTCTGGCGAATGTGCTCAGGTAAGTTTTGGCCATTTTGAGGGTTGTGTGCCACCCTGTGGAAATGACAACAGGTCCATTAATTGGCATTCTGTATCAGGGCCAATCAGGGATAGAGCAGGTGCTTCCTCATAGCGAGGCCATTATTGATACATTATTGATGTTCTGTTGGGGGCTTGGGCTAAGCCCGAAACAGAGACCACTGTGGATCATTCGGTTTCTCACAGACACCGGCCTGCCCCTGGAAAGCCAACATGTCTCCTTAGGCATCCAACTCATCATAGTTTTGTGGTTCAGGCTGCCTTGGCCGCCCAAAATATTGAGATGTTCCCTGCTGTCCCTCCAGAAAGAGAGGCCAAGAAATTAGATACCCGTGGCAGGCAGATTTGTGACTCCGACACTTTTGCACTGTGATCTCTCAATACTTCTTGTGTTGTTGGACGCTTCTCCCATGCATTATGGGACTTGTTGGAGCACCTGCTGCCCTCCCTTTTGGAAGAGTCCCAGACCACTCTTGTCCCTCTAATATAGGATTGGCAACAACCAGTTAAGCTGATTATTCGCTGTGCTATATGCGCCACTGATTCTGTAGGTCGAGCTATGGCCTCTCCAGTAGCACTTTGTCAGTGTGCCTGGTTGTGCACCTCTGGGTTTTAAGAGGCTGTGCAGGCCACCTTGATTGATATGCCTTTTGATGGTGCCTATCTATTCGACGTGCATGCAGACTCTTCTTTGCCGATGTTTAGAGATAGACTAGATGGATGAGATTCCTAACTCTGTCTGCTTTCCTGTACTCTTGTGGTAAGTTTGTTAGCGGAAAGATCCCTTTTTGATTGATATGTGAGCCATTCACAGGCCGGTGCCCGTAGGCTTTTCTCTTTAGAAATCCCTTTATAGGGTGATACCTGATGAGGTATTCCTGCTTGCTACAGGTACTTTTATTCTTTTTATTCTGGTAGAGACAGGTTAAGTTTCCAGTTATCTTGGGCGTATGTTGTTTTGTAACATGACGGTCTTATTGGTTTCTTACTAGTGTTTCAACCAGAGTACTTATTCTATTGCGGGTACTTTGTTTTCTTTGTGCAGTTGCACTGTTTTCTCTTTCCCTGTTGTACGGGGACCATCCTCAGTATGCCTTGTGATCATTTTGAGATCTACTTCTGTTGCTTAAAATCCCTTATTGGAACTTTAGTTTACCTGTGTTTGAACACAAAGTGTGTGTAACTTCCACAGCATACCAGTGTGATATTAACTCCTCCTCCTCTTGCAGTCATCTTAAATATCTTTTATAGCCATGGGGCATTTTTCCCATATTGCTAGTTTTCTTTCCGTATAGGAAAATCTACAATATCACAACCATCTGTTGCTGCAACCTGACTGGTGTCCTTAGGGTGGTTTAGAGCTCCGACTTCTATAGGGCCATAGAGTAGTAGGGATAAACAAACTAAAAAGGGGACCAAAAAACAGGTCCCCATCTGAACCACCTTACGGACACCAGTCAGGTTACAGCAACAGATGGTTGTGATATTGAAGTTTTATCCTCAGAAATAATAAGGTGTGAGGAGTTTGTAAATACATTTTGTAACTAAATATTGGCGAATTGTATTGTTAGTCTTTTTGTGGCCCCCTAAATGTAATATTTGTTCAACTAATTTGTTTCGGATGTGTTAAGGTCTATTATGGTGTGTAAAAAACAGTTGTCTTATGTCTCTATGGTGCAATTTGTAAATTAATATGTCTATGTGTGTGTAAAAAGTGTATCTAACTTTAATAAGTAAAAAGACAGACTGCAATTGGTAACAATTGTGTTAAAACGTTTTTGAGAATCAAAAGTTGCAGGGTAGCAAAATACATCCAGAACTTTTCAGAAGGATAATCAATGTATGCAGGACAATAGGAACAATTTATAGGTCCCTATTTTGGAAATTCAATTAAATCTATGGTCTGGGAGGCACCCTTTTGTGAATAGTTTACATTGATTCCAGCCTCTACAGTCCAGACCTGAATCACTCCCCTATCTAGGAGGAACTACTTTTATAGGACGTACGTATCTGCTTTTGTTACTGTGCTTCTCTTGAGACTCTAGTTTGACCTTGAATTTGTTGTTACTTATACATTACATGTTTTCCTTTCTCCTCTGGGCTTCTATGTGTTATAGTTTCAGAGGGTTGTCTTCTCTCTACAAAGGTTTTCTCCTTCTGAGAGGGGTCTCTACCAAAACTTGTTGTTCTTCTTGCAATGTTATTGTTCAGCTTTGTAGGCATGTCTCTCTTCTCTCTATTGTGGATGTGCTCTGAGATTCCTTTCCTCTGTGGGTGGGGTTAGATCATATTCTAGTTTCCACAACAAGGAGCTGGAGCTCTAATTCAGTGGTTTGGGCTGATCTCCTTGGTCCTTTTGCCTTGTCCCATCATGGTTTGATTATCTTTGGCAGGACTACATAGTAATATTTTTTCTATCATGTGTTTTCTTCCAACACTTACGTATCACTCTGTTATGAGTAATGTTGTCCACATGTTCCTCAGGTGGGCTTTCGACAGTCCTTCGAGTGGAGCGTCTTTTTGGCTTCACCTATAATTCTTTAGACAGCCTGGTTGCTTTATCTCATTGTGGACCAGCTAGTCTTATTTAGGGATCATTTTCTCAGTTTAGTTCACAGACCTGCCTTCAAAGATGGTGTTGCTTGGGTATCTGCTAGATGTCTCTATCAAATTAATAAGTTACTTACTTTTGGTAATGTCTTATTGGGTAGAGATGTTTTCCCCCTTTAGAGTGGCTGGCAGCTTGTCTAAGTGTGTCTGTAGTGTTGGGCGCACTATCTGTGTCGCTGTCATCTGCCGAACCATCTCCCTCTGAGGCCTCTATATCGCTTCCCCCTATCGAGTCTGACTCTTCTGCCATAGAGAAGAAGTTTTCCCCGTCGGGAGTACCGGCTGTCACTGACCCTCCTTCTTGCAACTCCTCCGGGAGAGAATTCCAGTCAGAATCCTGGCCTGTTTGATCTGGGCCGACGCCATCCTCCCCTTGCCTTTCAGTTTGAATCACTAAGGATGGAACTGGGGTGTTGGTGCTGAGGTAGTAGGTACTGGTCCCTCCCCCTGCGTCGGCAGCCACCCAGCTCCGCTTAGCGAAGCGAGGAGGCGGAGTTCCATCAGATGGATCCGGCCGAGCCTGAAAGTGAGTATCTTCCGTCTTGGGAGGTTTTTGCCAGTTAACAATCTTTTTAGGCATTTTTGCGATATTGCGCTCCGTAAGCAACTCTGGGGTACAACTCTGAGCACAAAAACAGTTAGAAGAGAGCTCCAAATGGCTCAGCCAAGGCGTAGCATTCCAGCCAGGCCAGGGAGCAAAACCTTGCGCAGCTTCACGCGACCGCCATCTTGCCCACTGACTTTCACTCTCACCCTTGCCCACTGACTTTCACTCACACTGAAATGTGTTTTTAACGAATATGCTCTCCTCAGCCTTCTCAGGCTTACTATGCAACAGTACAGCTAAAAGCTCATGCCACTAAGAACATCCCATTGACAGAATAATAATACATGTCTAGAATGAGCCATGTAGATTATTGCTTTGAAACGCTAGCTAGAGTGGACTTCTACAATGATTTGAATGTTGTCTTAACAGAACTGTATCACAAACTAAGATTGTGAAGAAACAGGTATTACTGCTGCAACATATAACTTACAGAAAGAGGTTTTGCAATTTCTTATAGCCTAAAATTATTTGTCACAACTGGTTATGTGTCTCTCCACTTCACCACAACTTTTTATTATACCTGCCCCGTCCCTACCTTTACTTTATTTGTATCTTTTCAAATCTTTTCAAAGAAACATTTATCTTTACTCATCTAGGTTTTGCCAGTACCAAGCACCGTAAGATAGGCATGGTGAAATAATCACACATCTCAACCGACATGAACTAATCATCATACTACACTTCAGGAATAAACCACTTATGGTCAAGAGGCCTTCACATTTATGCTAAGGGGGAATGGACACCTGCCATTGGTTGAGACGTGCCTCACAATATTAATCCTCCTTGAATTTACCACCTTATTAGGTCCTATTACATCACAAACGCTTCTCTTTTGTTCACTTCACACACGGTGGTGGACACACCTGCTTCTCTTTGCCAGAACCTAATGATTGATTACATCAACATAAGTGGACTACCCTCAAAGTTTATGGGTATTACTCAATGGGGAGAGAAAGCTGGACCTGGGTGATCACCATTGTAAGGAAATGGCAGTTTAAAACTGCACATGCGGGCAGCATTTGCAGGCCTGAGACAAGTTGCAAGCTGCCACTTAAGTAGGTGGCACATTCGGTGCTGCAGGTCCTACGTACATGTGGTACCCCTTTACGAGGGACTTACCAGTAAATTTAATGTGTCAATTATTGTGTAAGCCAATTTCACCATGTTTAAAGGAGAGAGCACAAGCATTTTAGTACTGCTTAGCAGTGGGATAGTGTACAGTCCTAAGGCCAACAAAAACGAGAAAAGCAGAAAATGATAGAGGAAGGCAAAAAGCTTGGGGGAACTCCAGTCTAGGGCACATAGTTGTAGCAGAATAATATTGAGTGGCATTTGTATTTTTGCATTCTTGCGCCTAGAACCCTTATTACAAAAGCTTTAAAAGGTGTAATTTTATTACCAAGGCTCCAATCGTTTCTGTTAATGACTTTCAAAGGTCTCCTCCCTATTTTCCTGCTATTTGTCTTAGCCCAGCCGCTGGTTTATATGGTTTCCTTCTTCTTGACATCTGGCATTTCCTCAGTGATATCCTGAGGGAACTCTGCAGCTCCTGGATTATCGCCCCTTCAGATGCTAAATTAAAATCGTAACAGTATAGCAAGACAGTATGTGTGTTTAATGCTCTGCAGTATAAACCTCTGTAGAATTCACAGAGACACTAATATGTTTCACTTGCTAAGACTCTAATCTTACGTGTATATTTTGCAGGACACATCCTTTCACTTTGTAGAAAAGCTTTTTGTTGCCTGCAGTAGACACTTGGTTGCCCATTTATCATTCATGTAACATACAAAAGAAGTACTTACCTTTCATCTTGCAGAACAAGGACAGCCATATTGATTTTTAAACATCTTGCCAATCCCAGGAGATTTACGATGTGTTCCATATCCTCTCCAGTGACATGAAAGTTGTTTTAGCAAGTGACAAGATATTCTCTTAAAAATGGGATGCACGATGTATTAACCTTTAAGGTGTTAAAGAGCACCATTTCTGTTTTTTAATATAGTCCATTTTTCACAGTGTCCTTTTTTAGTTCCACGGTTCTTTCTTGAGATGTAACCTTTCATTAACTTTCTATGCTGGTGCGACGTGACAGCTGGCTGTGAACTGCCCTGGACGGTCTTGGGAGAGCAGACGGGGGCATAGAGCAAAGTCACACACTTATAGCACCTCGGGAAGCTAACAAGCAGGAGATGGGGCACAGCTATAATTAGCACTAATTGAACAAAGCAATGGAGGCATGCGCTATTCTGACCGCAGAGTGTGTGACAGAATGCACTACTGCACACTGTGAAGTGCACTCTTGTCATGGTGTTGAGTTTGTTTAGAAAAGTTTACATGAACATTCATATTGTGCCATAGGGGTTTAGTCCGTTTCACAGGCCTCGCATTCACTGCAGCATTCACATGTCTCTCACAAAGTATGTAACAATGTGTCCGTTTGCAGACACTAAGTTTGGCAGCCCACTCTGCTCACACCACTACCTCTGCCACTAGTAGTATTTGGTACCTCTCATCATGCTGCCTCGTGATTAGATCAGCCCACGGCTGCCGCACACTCATATCGGCCGTGGCTCTCTATTAGAGTCACTCTCTGGTCTGTAATCCTTGAAAATATATTTTATATACTGTCAGCATCACTGCCTGGACCTTTTATACCTTACTGCTCTCAGGCTGCGCTGGAGTGGTGCCGTGGAGGTCTCGGAATCGCTCTGCTCAGCTTATCCAGATCTTATTAGTGGTATTCCATTGGAACATTACTATACTATTTGAGTCGGATCCTACTATTCATTTGATAAGTCTGGTCAGTTTAATCTTTCTTGCCAACAGTTCAGTGGATTCTGGAACTCGTATCTTTGATTTAAGGCGTAAGTTTGCTCTAAAAAATCCCAGCATTTCACAGGGACGTTGCTAAAAGGTCTGAGCTGACAGTGACTGTCTGGGACGGCCTGCTGAAGGTTGGTTGCGGCCATGATTCACAGTCACTCTCAGGTCTCTAATATCCGCAAAAATCACTTCAATTAGATGTCTAAATAATAGCTCTGCCCATGCTTTCACTTTTAGAACTTATTTGGAGTGAAAACGAAAGCAACTGCAATCAGGTTTTATAGATGGGCGATTGACAAGTGGGATGTAAGGAAACACATGGACACCTCCCGCCTCATTGGAGAGAGATGAAGTGTTTGTGCAATTGGAAACTAACAACAGCCATAGTCAACAAACCTCAGGCGATTGAATGAATAAAAGCTGGCGCCTCTGCAAGCGAGCATGAGTGACTGCAGACAGTTCAGCTAGAGTGACAGTGGCAGTATGAAGCGGAGGCATCATTTCTCATTACTGTGAGACTTGGTAAGTCAAATATCCGTCTGGTGATTTATGTTCCCGCTGGTGGAGGTCAGAGTTTTGTCTACTGGCAGTTTTCACTCTCACCATGAAGTAACACAGAGGGTTAATATGCCTGCTGCAAAGAAAGTCTACCAGCATATTACAGGACTGTATTTTATGTGGATAGCTCAGTGGGTTGCTGCTTTTGTCACAGAGATCCCTTTGTTACTTGTGATTCAGTAACACCTGGTGCTGAGGTTGGGGTGGAGGGTACTGATTATTTAGAAATAATAGGTTTAAAAGCGCTTGCTGCAGAGTTCATCTTTGCTCAAATGGCTGTAATTTCTGATATTTGTCTGTTTCCATGCACTTCAGTGCATGATTTTGGTCGTGAGACAGTGCCACTCTAAGTGTCACACATTTAGTCATAAATGTCACTCATAAGTACACTGAAACTATGCACATGTCACTCATAAGCAATCTGACACCTTGGCAGCTATGGAGGGGGCATGCTTTCATCTGCAGATTTTTACAAAGAGCAAGAGAGAGAAAGGCACAAAACTGAGAAGGAGAAAGATAGGAAATAAGTAACAAAGGGAAACAGCAGGGCTTGAAAAAACCTTCAAGAGTGAGAAAAGGAGACAGGCAGTGTAGAGCGGTGAAAGGAAGGTTTGAGATTGAATCAAGCCTTTTACCCTTGGTGCTTAGCACTCTACATTTAATGGAGCCGATGGCGCTCCACAGGAAAGCATAACACCAGGTGTTCACAGCTTTTAACACACTGACGGAGACCAAAAGGCAGCCGGACTGTACAATGCTGTCACGTTTTATTTTGTGCTTTTTAAGGTGTCCATGCTCATTATGTTCAGGTCAAGGAAATAGGTCAGCATTGGGTCTGTTGTATAACTCCACATGAATTATCATTAAAGTAACTGCGTTCACTACTATAACTTGAAAATGCCATAATGTTGCATCCAAACGTTTGTTTTATTTGATTCTGAAAATATGAAAATACACACATTTTGCCATCAAATAGAGGCATTCCCCCCCCCCAAAAAAAATGAAAGAAATCATCTCTTTTTCACTTCTAAAGACCATTTTTATTCTCAATAAATATATGTTTGATCACTATGGCCGCGTGTATCAAGAGGGAGAGAGAGGACCAGAAAGCTAGTCCTTATCCCCCGAATTATATGTCAATAAATCAAAAATGGACTAGCTAAATAATCAAAAGAAAATAAATTATTTTAATTTATCAAGGACTCAGGTATGCTTTGTCAATGGTTTGAGGCACCTGGTAGGTGTGCTCATAAAGCCCTCACCCACCAACCTAGTTGGTGGCATGCTTCATCATCGGGCCCACCCAGTGACACCTAGCGTGTCCCGGGTGTGCTTCGACGCCTGAAGACAGCGGAGCAGGTATGTCGCTGTGTGTGCGGTGAAGACTGTTATGGATTGTGAATTTAAAACGGCTTGGCGGGGATCCCAGTGCCCAAGGGCAAGTACACTTTATTAGCTGGGTCACCGTCAGCGGTTAAAAAATAAGGCTTATCGGATGGTGGAGGCGAGTTACGACCTCTCACATCCTGGGGTGTGTCAACATGTTTCAGCCAGTGCCTTATTACTATGCTGGCTTTCTTCAGGACGGGTAAAATAGTGTGTGCAATTAAAATTCGTGGGTGTATATCCAGACTATGTGTATACACGCCCTAAAGTGTTTTTCTATGTGTGAGTGGGGAATTCCCAACTCGAGAAAACACGCTGGTTTGTCAAAAGTGCTACTTCATGGTTTAGAGAAGTGGCATGGGTTGACCTGAGTTCTTGGTCAGAGCCTGCCGTGGACCTGTACTGCCTCCTCCGGTGCAGCGAAGGAGGCAGTACAGGTCCACGGCAGGCTCTGACCAAGAACTCAGGTCAACCCATGCCACTTCTCTAAACCATGAAGTAGCACTTTTGACAAACCAGCGTGTTTTCTCGAGTTGGGAATTCCCCACTCACACATAGAAAAACACTTTAGGGCGTGTATACACATAGTCTGGATATACACCCACTAATTTTAATTGCACACACTATTTTACCCGTCCTGAAGAAAGCCAGCATAGTAATAAGGCACTGGCTGAAACATGTTGACACACCCCAGGATGTGAGAGGTCGTAACTCGCCTCCACCATCCGATAAGCCTTATTTTTTAACCGCTGACGGTGACCCAGCTAATAAAGTGTACTTGCCCTTGGGCACTGGGATCCCCGCCAAGCCGTTTTAAATTCACAATCCATAACAGTCTTCACCGCACACACAGCGACATACCTGCTCCGCTGTCTTCAGGCGTCGAAGCACACCCGGGACACGCTAGGTGTCACTGGGTGGGCCCGATGATGAAGCATGCCACCAACTAGGTTGGTGGGTGAGGGCTTTATGAGCACACCTACCAGGTGCCTCAAACCATTGACAAAGCATACCTGAGTCCTTGATAAATTAAAATAATTTATTTTCTTTTGATTATTTAGCTAGTCCATTTTTGATTTATTGATCACTATGGCCCACATGCATCAAACAGAATTGCATTAGCAAACGGTGCGAATCGCAAAATTCGGCCGTTTGCGAATGCAATTCTTTGTTTTGGGATGCATTAACCTTTTTTGTTTTTTTCGCAATTTAAGAAATCGCAATTTATTTGCGATTTCTTAAATTGCGATTGCATTTAAGAAATCGCAATTTTGCAATTTCTTAAATGCAATGCATTTTCTGAAAAAGTTTGCGAATTCGCAAATTAGAAGTGTTAAATTAGCATGAAGTCAACCTTCATGCTAATTTAGGAAAAGTTTCAAAAATGCACAAAAGTGCATTTTTGACACTTTCATTTTACACTCACACATGCCCTTGGCCATGTATGTGTGAAAAATGGAGTGTAAGTTACATTTCTGGGGTGCAGGGGGGGTCCTTTGGACCCCTCCTGCACCCTAGAATTTGCATTCTCATTTTGCGATTCCTTAATTGCGAATCGCAAAATGAGAATGCCTTCCCATTGATTCCTACGGTCCTCTAGGCAAAATTGCGAATCGCAAATAAGGAAAAATAAGAAATCCCAAAAAATATTGTGAATTTTTAATGCATAGGTATTTGCGATTTCTAAATTGCGATTCCTTAATTTTCGCAATTTAGGAATCGCAAATACCAACAATGATGCATGTGGGCCTACATACCAACTTGTCAATGTCATCAAGAACTAAGGAGTAGAACGAATTCACATGCCCTTGAATTACCGTAAGGTTCAGAGGAAAGCTACTCGGAGCCCTCGGCCAGGTTTGAAAACTGCCGGCTCAAGACTTGGCAGAAACACCGTGAACGCGCGCGCTTGGGGCAGGGGCGACGTGACAGCTAGCTGTGAACTGCCCTGGACGAGGCAGCACAGTCTCTCGGGAGAGCAGACGGGGGCATAGAGGGAGAGGTGGCTTGCTTTCATCAGCAGATTTTGACAAAGAGCAAGAGAGAGAAAGGCACAGAACTGAGGAGAAAGCAACAAGGGAGTAAGGAGGGTTTGAAAAAACCTTCAGGAGTGAGAAAAGGAGACAGGCAGTGTGGAGCGGTGAAAGGAAGTACTCTTACATAAACAAGCCTTTGATTAAGTTAAAGCCATTTACTTTGCTATACAATACCATTCGCAAAGCAAATGGCTTTAACTTAATCAAAGGCGAGACATATTGCATTTTCAACGCTTGTTTATTGAGGTGTTGTTTTTTTCAAGTGCGGCAAGCCACCAAGGTAGCCTCAGAGGGCTATTGGTTTAGGTACTAGTGATGGTAATCCTAAACTGTGATCTCCTGACAGCGGTAAGCAAATGTAAAGCCTTAGAAAGCTAAGGTCAGTAGTTGACTCAGTAAGGTGGTAGAGCTGGTGTAATGCATATTACTAACTACTACAAAATCTGCTTGCTTTTTGGGGTGTGCTTGCAAAACAGCGATGCAATGTAGATAGAGTGAAAGGGCAAACAAATGTATCCCCCACTGGATAGATTTAGTTTAATTAAACAAAATAAAGGATTCCACCTTTCGTTGTGGCATGTAATCAACGAACAATTGCACCATACTGGCATCGCAGGAGGAAAGAAATAATACTTCATCAGTGTGATGGGAGCAATGATTAACGCTAATAATGAATTGCTGTGTTAAGAAACAAATCAATACTAATAGTAGATTTTTGCCACGCTGCAGAAATAACATATTCTGGTTGCTCATGTACAAAAAACACAAACCTGCTTCAGCAAAGTTGAGTGAGATATCCATGCTCAAACTGTTGGTCAGACCTGTACAAAAGGTTGTTGATGTCAGTGGGGATTTGTTACTGGAATATCGAGTGTTACAAAAAGATCAGAGCGAAAATAGTGATGACCAATACTGAAAAGGCATGTGCTGTTAAATATAGGGTGATAAAATATATATTTTCAAGGTATGTAGATATGGAGTAAAGAATAGTAATTATGGATGTACCAAGCTATACTTACTTCCCTGAGTTTTTGCTTGTCGATATTTTAGTGATTATATTCTTGTAGCACAACATTTTGGTGACTGACACTCTGACATTCACCCATTAGTGGTGGAGCTGGTGCAGTTGTCGCAGGCATGCCATTTCAGTTGTCGATATTCTTACATTCAGCCATCATTAGTGCGGTTGTAGTCATGGCACCATAGGTTACTGCATGGTGTTTTCAGCCTGATCTGCATCAGCTGCATTTTTCTTAAACAGTTCACCCACACTGATTTATGTTTTTTGAGAGCCTTGCTGGGGCATGGCTCTGTGTTTACTTCTTGGGGGGGTGGAGAATGTAGACCTACAAAGTGACAGGGGAGGTGAAAATAAGAATGAATGGAAGAAAAGAGAGATAAAGGAAGGAATAAAGAGATTATGAGGAGAGTGGAAAAAGCACGTTGAGTGAAACAATAATGAAGGGGTGCAGACATGTAGGGGAGAAGAAATTAGGGAGATGGGGAGATCCATTACATATGAAATGAAAAGGGAGATACAGAGCACATTAGAGAAATGCTGGGGGGAAAAGAGTGATGCTAGAGAAAGTGTAGAAGGGATGAAAGGGGTGGAGAGATACAGGAAAGCATGGAGAGAGAAACAATAGAGGAAAGCTTAGTGGGTTGGAGGAAGGGATAAAGAGGTACAACAAAGAGCAAATGAAGTTTCGGAGAGATGTACGTTGTAAGAAAAAGAGAGGAGAGTGAAGAAACACTGATGATAAAACATGGTACAGGAGATAGATGTTCAGAGTAGAGAAAACGGGGTGATGTGAGGAGAAAAGAGCAAAATAGGGGACAGAGGAATGTGGAGAGAAACAATAACATACAAAGATAGAGGGAAGATTGGTAAGAGGAGGAAAAATAAAAGATGCAGTGGAAAATGAAAGGAAGATGATGGAGAAAGTATCGAGAGGCCCCAGTAGAACAAGAGCTTTGAGGTACATGGAAGAGTGGGGGACAGGGGAAGGTATAAAGTAACTGGATACAGGAGGATGTAAGGAAGAAAGGGAAGATAGAATAATGACTTTGCAGTACCCTGAAGAAGACCAAACCTCTGTCTAGGGTGCTGGGACACCCTGGTCTTGAACTAGATGGGACTCTGTGAATTCATCTCTTCGCCAGTAGCACCTGCTCCTTTTCATCCTGTAGGGGAAAATGGAGGGACGACCTGGTGGGGGACTTGGAAGAAAAGAACTTCTGAAGACTGGGTGTTAGACCTGGCATCCTTGACATGGGTTGATAACCTGAGGGAGAGACAGTATTTCACTATCAGGACATTTACAACACACCAGTACATGATTGTTGTGGGCAAGTACACTTACATGGTCAGGTTAAAGACTGTACATGTATGTCATCAAGGTAATGTAAGTGTCTTTGCAGAATATTGGTGACCAAGATTAAATAGGGTTCCGTTCTTGGCAATGTAATAACTGTTAAATAGCCCCTCACTGTACATTCTAAACATTCAGTACTCTAGCTATCATTGTTACACAAGGCATACAGCCTGACATGTACAACACACCAGTACATGTCCTACCTTTCATATACACTGCACCCTGCCCATGGAGCTAACTTGGGTCTGTCTTCGGGGTACCTCACATGCAGTAAAAGAGAAGGTTTGGGCCTGGCAACATCGTCAATGGCAGCCTTGATGACATACATATATATAAAACATACCTGATGTATGATGACAACATATATGACATGACCACATATATGACATGATGTATTATGACAACATATATGACATGATGTATGATGACATACATATATATATATATATGTATATATATATATATATATATATATATATATATATATATATATATATATATATATATATATATATATATATATATATATATATATATATATATATATATATATATATATATATATATGTCATCAAGGCTGCCATTGACGATGTATGTTGAACCTGCTTGGTATCCTGACAAGTTGCCCTTGTGTCCCTGCGACTTACAAGCACCTAAAAAATCTTTGCATGTTATGTTTTTTGTAAATTTTATGTTTCCCTCAGGAAACATTTTCTGGTTCCAGTTTTGAAAGATGCTGGGTTGAGGCAATGTAGACCTGCTGTGTTATACATTCAATGGTTACTTTCTATTTCTACCTGTTTAGCAGTGGCCAAATATATCCAAAACTGGATTAATAAAACAAAAAAAGGGTGACTACTTGTGTGTCAATTATGTGTTTCATGCTTGGCGGCATCATTTGCACATGTTCTCATGTTGTATATGTTATTTTGGGAGCAAGTCATTTTCAAAAATTGTTTTATTGAGATTTCTTTGCTGTATATCAACATTTTATTAGATTTGTACTATTTTATTGAATTATGTAACGTTTTTAACAATGTTTTTAGAGCATATATTTGTCTCTTTTATGTTTATTTTTAACTAAAGAAAAATATGTTGACTGACTAACACTTGCATGAAGTTACATATTTTCTGGGATTCACAAAATCCAAATAAATATGCCACAGTAATCTCTGTCAATTGTAGCCTTCCGGCCATCCTCATCATGATCCTCAGATCCAGAGAAATGTGCCTAAACACGTTTTATTTACCTTCTTTTCCATGGGAAATAATTTGCCACGTAAAGAAACCTCCTCCTCCACACACATATAAAATATGGGTGTGTACTCATTTGTTTCTTACGCCTGAAAGGACCTGTGCAGCTCTTTGTCCCAGTCTCAAAACACTGGCTGCACAAACTTAAAATGTTATGAAAGTTCACCAACTTTTGTATTGGAGAGCAAGCAAGGAAGTCCCCATGTCACCCCACCCCCAGTTGTGAAATTACTCCCATGAACATGCTACAGAACTAGCCCTTTTTTGGTTGATGTAAAATCTAATTTAACTTTATGACACAGACGCATGTTCTATATATTCATTATCATACTAATAGTTTTTACATTTGAGGCTGAGTTCTTGAATCCCTAACTCTAAATCAAGGTACATTATATATAATGTTGTCAATGTCCTAGGTTGCTATCTGGGTGTACTTCTCTTTGGCTTCCTGCTTAGTATTCTGTCCATGTGCTTAATCATCTGACGCTTAGAACTCCATGTTGCTACCTCTTACAGATCACAGAAAAGTGGCACACGACATCAGAATGCGAGATGAGAATACATATTTCAACACTAACATGCCAGACAAGGACATATCTTTCATTAAAAGCAAGGCACGCATGTGTAAAGGTTTATATTTAAAAGCGTTTCAATCTAAGAATTAACCCAACATGACCCGTGGTTACTAAATCGAACTGCATAATAAAACCAACCTTCCATGACAGTGCACATCAAAACAAAGCTCTTCTGATAGGTTATATGATGTGGAAATTTGGAAATTGTGCTGCCCCCGTCCACCATTATTGTCCATTGCCATGTTTTAATTAAAATTCATGGAACATTGGCCGATGTTGTAGCAATGGATGCACTGTTTATTGATGCAGATACGAATTGCTTGGAATGGATTGCATCAGAGCAAGGCAAGGTTGACTTTCCATGGATGGTCTAACGCAGCCGTAAAGTGATATTACAAAGGTTCTTTTGATTACAGGAACATTCTCCAATAACTATCGTTACATTGTCTAAAGCCCGGCTTTCTCTAAAGAGAGCAAACAATCTTTGTTTCAGAAAATCCATTCTGGCCTCAAGCTAGTGGATGCATATACGGTTGATCCACTAATTGTTTTTAGTCAATATTTGTTTTCCAGGTATCTTATTTGAAGCTATGTGAATGAAAAATATTATTCTCCAAAAACACTAAATAAAAAAAACATTTTGTTGGTTCCTATCTTGCTTTCATCACCTCATCTAAAAACGGGTCTACAAAGGCTTAAAATCAAGTAATGAGTTCTCAAAGGAAGTGTAAGTGACTTTGAGCAGACTCCTTCGAAACCTGTGCAGGCAGACATGATCCACAAGGTAATAAAAAGTTCCCCTCTCTGCTGGCCGAGCAAAAATGACAACAATGCCTCTTCCAAGCTGAACGTCTCTAATCTTGAAGTGATTAAAGTCACATCCCCGACCTGGCATCAGGATTTGTATCCAGAATTCCAGAATACTTTATATCTTACCTTTAAACTAGCCTCTATGCAGTCAGATGTTTAGAAAGTGAAGAATAGATTTGTTGAAAGGATTTTAGAAGCAGGTGTTTAAAGATCTGAGTACCATGTGATCACCTATCCATGGGAATCTGCTGGTAGCTTTATTCAATAAGTGACCACCAAGACAAAAAATGTGTTTCTTACGTTCGAATTGAGTTTAGGGAGTGCGTAAGCATGTGGCCACTTTTTCACAATGTCTGAGAGGGTGCACAATGTGAGAATTTTTGTTTTGGCAAATGTGTGAGTTTATGGGCAAGTGGCAGGAGCTGGAATGTAAGTCTGGGGTAATTTTAATTATATCGGAGTAATCCAAGTAATTTCGGCAATTCTACATTACTCTTTGAAAAAGAATTATGAATAATTATGTGATTACACCTACCTGCGTAATTAAGAGTCATTTGCGGAGGAAATTAGAACAGAATTAAATAATTTAGCAAGTGAGACCCGCTACTTTCACTTCTGTTCATGTTTTGCATTTAACACTCTTTTCTTAGCAAAAATGCAACTTCGCATCTATTTTGAATGCAACAGTGTATTTTGTTCTAATAAACTAGTGCTTAATGCTTGGAGTAAATTGTGCAGAAATCCTACACCAAGAGGACAGTTAATGATTAGTGGCTCTTGCTGCTATGTGTGTACTATTTCTTAGCACAAAATGCATCCTTGCATCCATTTTGGACACAAGCAGGCATTTTTACTCAAAGAAACTCTTCTCACATAATTCTGTGTAATCTCACAGAATTTGTAGTTGATTCCCGGGTGATTACGCTACACAAAATTACATGAGTAATGCCCACATCTATTGAAATGTACTCCTCTCTATAACTATCAGACAGTGTAGTTTATATATAGATATATATATAGAGAGAGAGTCCAACAAACAGTCCATCAACGGCAGATGCAATTCTCAGCTGGTGCATGCGGCAAGGTAGGACAAACCTTGCAAATATGTTTGTCATCAAAAATGCAGATATCGCAGCACTCTCCTTGGGATATTGTTCATTTATTTAATACTCCATCTCTCTCCTCCTACGTGTGTCAACCATCTCGGTCTTGATCACTGTTAGAACTGGGGGTCTCTAGTTGGCAATGGTTTGCACCTTTGTCCAAATAGGGACCCTTGCTTCTAGTCAGGGTAAGGGGGCTACACTTCTAAAATAACCCCTGCTCAACTCTGTGGCAGCTTGGCACAAGCAGGAAGGCTTATCTCAGAGGAAGCGTGTAAAGCATTTGTGAACAGATACAGTAATACAGTGAAAACACTACAGATGGACACCACACAGGTTTTATACAAATAAGTATTCTTTATGTAGACCCAAACGACAAAAATCCACAATACAGTATTAAGAAAAATGACTTATAGATGGTAAAAATAGCTTACTTCAAAGTTTATGGTAAATGTGACACATTTCTCACAAAGTACCTTTGGATGCGTCACGCAAGTTACACAAAAGGTTTGCAGGCATATCAATGTGTCAATTCCTTGCTTCGGGGGAGGCGATGTGTCTGTTCCTCAGTGCTTGCGCAAAGTAGGCGATGCGTCTGTTACTTACCGGAAAGGAGGTTATGTGTCGATCTCATGTTGTGTTCCGGTTGCGATGCAACAAGATGGCACCTCGATGTGATATGACGATCTGGTGTGATGCAACAAGATGGCATCTTTGATGAGATGCGATGACGTCAAGGCGGTGCGTGAATGCCCGACAGCCGTGCGGAGACTCTCGAACTTCTGAGCCGCGACAGGCCCTGCGACAAGCTTCTCCGTTGATGCGACAGCGACCCTTGCGGTGGCGACACGCTTCTCGGGTGAGGCAACGACAAAAGGCTGTGACGGAGACACTCTTCTCCGGTGATGTGACGGCGACCCTTGCAGTGGTGACACGCTTCTCAGATGATGCAACGGCAACAGCTGCAGGTGCGACACGCTTCTTCTTGTTGAGTCGTGCTTCCAGCTCCCAACAATATGCAGGCTTCTGCTGACTGAATTCCCAGCAAGGAAATTCAGTGGGGAGCTGGTGGTGAAGTCTTAAACCCCTTAGACTTCAGCAGAAGGCAAGCACAATTCAAGCTCTTGGAGATTCTTCTTCAAGATGATGAAAGTTCCATAAAAGTTCCTTCTCCTTTCTTTGGCAAATAAGCAACCTCTGTACGCCAACCCCAGAAAATAGCACAATGGGCACACGTGGTGCACTGCACTAGGGTCTGACAGGTAAATAAAATAAGCCAATCATGGAGTCACTAATCCATTACAACAATTTACAATAGGGACCACTTGCACTATCGAAAACAGAGAAGACAACAGTGAAAAATGTAAGGGAGACTCACGCCAATGGTACCAGGTCTAACACGTGTCCCTCCAATTGAAATGTGGGGAGAACTACCCCTCCTCTTGGGAGTTCTCTTCACTAAGGCGGAAAAATCTGGACAGACCATCAGCATTGATGTGTTCTGTACCAGGGCGGTGTTCCACCGTGAAGTCCATTCCCTGTAGGGAAATGGACCACCTCAACAACTTTAGATTCTCACCCTTCATCTGCATCAACCATCTGAGGGGCCTGTGGTCGGTCTGAACCAGGAAATGAGTCCCAAACAAGTATGGTCTCAACTTCTTCTGTGTCCCGACCACAGCAAATGCCTCACGCTCAATTGCACTCCACCTCTGTTCCCGTAGAATTAACCTCCTACTGATGAAGGCAACGGGTTGGTCTAGGCCCTCTTCATTCATCTGTGAAAGAATAGCCCCCACACCATGCTCTGAAGCGTCTGCCTGAACAATGAATGGTTTTGAGAAGTTGGGTGCCTGAAGCTCGGGTGCTATGCACATGGCAGTCTTCAGGGCGTCAAAAGCGTTCTGATATGTGTCAGTCCAGTTCACTTTCTTGGGCTGCTTCCTGGAAGTCAGCTCAGTCAAGGGTGCAACAATGTTGCCATACCCCTTGATCAGCCTCCTGTAGTACCCTATGAGTCCTAACAAGGCTCTCACCTGTGTATGGGTTTTTGGGGGTTCCCATGCCAGAATGGTATCAATCTTGGGTTGTAGGGGTGCCATCTGACCACTTCCTACCTGGTGCCCCGAGTACACCACGGAACCCTGCATGATCCGGCACTTACTCACCTTGATCGTAAGGCCTGCTCTCTGCAGCACCATCAGCACTTCCCAGAGGTGGCGCAGATGTTCTTCCCAACTGGCGCTGAACACTGCAGTGTCATCCAGGTAGGCGGCATTGAAATCTTCCAGTCCTGCCAACACCTGGTTGACCAACCTCTGAAAGGTGGCAGGGGCATTCTTCATCCCAAAGGGCAAAACCCGGAATTGGTGGTGCCCATCTGATGTTGAGAATGCTGACCTCTCTTTGGCCCCATCAGTTAAGGCAATCTGCCAGTACCCAGCGTCAAATCAAAGGTACTGACTTACCGTGCAGCCCCTAGCCGATCAATGAGCTCATCAGCTCTGGGGATGGGGTGCGCGTCAGTCTTGGTGACTAAATTGTGTCCTCAGTAGCCCATACAGAACCAGAGTTCAGGTGTGGCACCAGGCGCGGCAGCCTTTGGGACCAAGACTACTCGGCTGGCCCAAGGGCTGTTAGAGAACTCAATCACCCATATGGCAAACATCTTGGAGAACTCCTCCTTGATGTAAGCTCTGACCCTGTTAGTCACTCTGTAAGCTTTGTGCTTAACAGGAGGACTGTCCCCAGTGTCCAGATCATGGACGCACCACTCAGTGACACCAGGAACCAGGGACAACAGATCAGAGTATTGTCCCAACAGTTGGCAACAGTTATTCTGCTGCTCAGGGGTCAGGGTGGTAGAGAGGCTTACACCATCCACTGACCCATCTTGTTATGTTGCAGACAGGAGGTCAGGAAGAGGCTCAGTTTCCTCTATTCCAGTATCTGTTGCTAGGAGCATTTCAACTTCGGACCTCTCCAAGTGGTGCTTTAGGCGGTTAACATGAAGGACCCTCAAAGGGTTCCTAGGAGACCGCAAGTCCACCAGGTAGGTGACATTACTCTTGTGCTACACCACCTCAAATGGCCCGGTGCACTTATCCTGGAGCGCACAGGGCTCCACTGGGGCGATGACCCAAACTTTCTGTCCAGGCTGAAACTCAATCAGGGTGGCATTCTGCTCATACCACTGTTTCATTTCTTCCTGGCTGACTTCCAGATTCAAAGAAAAACCAAAGGTGATGATGGACGCAGCATTGACAATACAAACACTCACCCCCAGTCAACTGATCTGGGTTTAATCCATCACCGTTCTTTAGCTCACTCCGCCACCCCAGATCAGACATGGCCATATGCAAATCAGTCTGACCCTGTGCCTCATGGGAACAGTCCAGCCCGAACTGCCAAGCCATGTCTTCCCTGGACCAGAACTGGGGTGGCGGAGTGAGCTAAAGAACGGTGATGGATTAAACCCAGATCAGTTGACTGGGGGTGAGTGTTTGTATTGTCAACGCTCTGTCCATCACCACCTTTGGTTTTTCTTTGTTCGCCCTAAGTTGGCAGGGTATGCTCAGACCTGAGTCCCTTGCTCACTTTGCCATTGGAGTCAAGCAAGCCCGGCTGAAGACGGCTGTAATGCCAGAAACCGGTCCTGGGAAGCTTGATTCCGGTCCAGGGAAGACATGGCTTGGCAGTTCGGGCTGGACTGTTCCCATGAGGCACAGGGTCAGACTGATTTGCATATGGCCATGTCTGAACTGGAGTGGCGGAGTGAGCTAAAGAACGGTGATGGATTAAACCCAGATCAGTTGACTGGGGGTGAGTGTTTGTATTGTCAACGCTCCGTCCATCACCACCTTTGGTTTTTCTCTGACTTCCAGATTCACCTGAGCCAGCTGTCTGAAACACCTAGTCTGGTTCCTGAAGACCAGCATGTAACTGTATACATACTGGGGAGATTTACTGGGAGCTTTCTACCAGCCTTCTTTCAGCAGACTCAGAGGTCCTCTCACCGGGTGACCATACAGCAGTTCAAAGGGACTGAACCTTAAGGATTTCTGTGGCACCTCACGGTTAGCAAACAGAAGGCATGGCAAGAAGACGTCCCACTTATGCCTCATGGGTTCCTCAAGACCCATAATCATGCCCTTTAGGGTCCGGTTGAATCTCTCAGCCAGCCCATTACCTTGGGGGTGGTAAGGAGTGGTGAACTTATAAGTTACTCCACACTTCTGCCACAGGGACTTCATATACTTAGAAGTGAAGTTTGTACTACGATCTGACACGACCACTCTGGGGAATCCCACACAGGAGAAAATCCCCATCAATGCACGGCCCACCACGGGGGCCGTCATTGTCCTGAGAGGGATGGCTTCCAGGTACCGGGTAGCTGGTTCCACTAAGACCAGGATAAACCTGTTGCCCATAGCTGTCTTGGGGTGCAGAGGCCCCACAATGTCAATGCCCACCCTTTCAAAGGGGATGATGACCACTGGGATGGGCTGGAGAGGAGACTTGTGCTTCCTCCCACTCTTTCAAATGTCTTGCCCTGCCCCAGATGTCCAGCTAAAGTTACATCATGAGCCAAACCCAGTAGCAATGCTCTGAAGCGCTAGGGTACCACCAGTACATGGGCTGACCCAGGCTCAGCAGCCTTCGGCTCGATATACAGGAGGCCATTCATCCAGTAGATCCAATGTGATTCAGACTGATCACCTGCTGCCTGGTTTGTGGCCTGTTGCTGCAAACCCACAAGAGAAGGGCACTTTTTCTGCTCTTCACAGTATTCTTTCCTGGAGGGTACTCCTTCTTGCTGCCAATGGGTCAGCTCAGGCAGGTCCCCCAGTTTGGCCACTTGCTCCCATGTAGGTTGTAGGGCATCCCCCTCAAGGTCTGCCTCCTCCTGAACCGTGGGAACTGTGGGGGCTGGTTTCCCATACGCCCTACCTCTTCTCTTTAAGGTAGGTGCCTGGGCCATACTTTCAGGCTCCAGGTCCTTTTGAACACCTTTTGAATACAACTGGCATCTATATGGTAATTAAAATAAGAGATCGGTGTGTTGGAGATTACTACACATCTAGGTGCAGACGTGGAAGACGCAACATGGAACACGTTTGACCACAGGGGTCTTCCCCCCTCACCCTCCTATTGGGCGTATCGGTCCCCTGTCTAGGGCTTGAACGCATTAGTAGCCCAAAAGTGGAGCATGATCTAGATCACCCCACACAGTGGAACCCTCTCACCAAAATCCTGGTAAGAGTGGAGCCCCCAATATTTCCTTTAGGTCCTGATGAATGCCATGGACCCTACTGGGCCAACAGGCAGAAACATGTTGACCACACTCACTACGGTGGGGGGGACAGTAAATTCCCCAACACACCGATCACTTATTTTAATTACCATATAGATGCCAGTTATATTTAAATTGTTTTGACATCTATAATGGCTTTTTAATTCCACTGTTTTCTTTAAGGGCCCCCACTTAGTTTAGAAGTGCATCCCTGCCCTCAGGTGTATGCCCGCCCTCTATCAAACCAAGTTTTTAGAGGGTGAGGATAGGTCAATGATGAAGCGTGACACCAGGTGGTGTTTGAGACCAGTACTCCACTTTTGGTGAGATGTTTGCACTCACAAACTAACATTGTAGCACATTGGTTTCCTAACTAGGAGCAGCCCCATTTGTGCAAACATTCCTTAAAGGCATAGATTTGTGTGCTGGGAATATGGAAAGATGCGGAAAATTTAAAAAAAATTAAAGTACAAAAGCAAACTTTAGAAGGGAGCGTGCAGCAGTGCTATGAACGTTTATTAGGAAGTCCCTCTGCTCCTAATCAAAGAAAGCTTGATCTGGCTAAACGGGTGTTAAGTGAGGCTTATTATCAAAACTCTGAAACCTTATACTGCACTTATATGCAAAAGTTATATGAGAAAAGCAATTTCACTGGGAGATTCCTTGCGTGGCAGGTTCAGGAACAAGCTGCAGGTAATTGGATAAATGCATTGAAATGCCATGTTACCGGCATGCGGAGCGAGGACTTGGTCAGCACTGGTGAAGTAATGCTGGAACATTACAGATGTTTTTCAATTGATTAATAGTGATTCTCTTGAGAGTTTCCTTCGAGAACAGAATATTCCGGTACTGTCTGAGATCAAGAGGGTAAATATTATGCGCCCCTTTTGTAAAGAAGAACTGGCTGAGGTTATTAGGAACCTCCCCAATGGCAAAGCCTGGGGACCTGATGGTCTACCAGCAGACTTTTTTAAAGCTTTCTCAGGGGATCTACTTGAATATATTCTACTGTTTGTCAAAACAATGCTAGAGGGGAATGTGGTAATCTTTTTAGAAAAGGGAAAGGATGGTGAGGATTCCAACTCATATCGTCCAATACATTATCAAAGCCAGATTATAAAGTTATCACAAAACTTTTAGCTAAGAAATTCAACACAATAACATCAAATCTGATCCACACTGAACAAAACAGCTTTTTTGCAGGGAGACAGCTAGGGACGAATAAACACTATTTAGCCAAAGAATTATATTACTTTGACATTAAGAATACGCAGACCCTGGTGCTCTTGCTGTACGCTGGGGAGGCATTTGACCTCATGGTTATTTCGTATCTTGTCCAGATTAGACATACCCTCCCAGATCACAGGGTTGATACAAAGAATGTACCACAATGCAGAAGCAGCATTATTGTCAATTCTGCCAAGGCAGTAAAACTCGGTAGAAAGCGAGGAACCAGAAAAGGATGCGTGCTGTTCACCATTTTATTTGTCTTTTTTATTGAGCCACTGGGCATTGCAATCCAAGACATTGCCGATATTTTTCTCAGTTTGCCATCTAGGGTGAAATTAACCAAGAAGATATTTAGAAATTATTTTTTTGCCATCGATTGCGAATTTATATGATTTCAATTTCTCCCCACTGCTTTTAAAAGTACAGGATTTATTATCACCCTGGAGCTCTCTTCCATTAACTATCTTGGGGAGGGTTTAGCTGATTAAGATGTCTGTACTCCCATTATTCAATTTCTTATTTTCAGCTATTCTGTATGTTTTAACTGCATCTCTTTTTGAAAAAGGTCGAATACATGTTTACGATCTTTATTTAGAAATAAAAAAAACTAATTGCACTAACATTTTATATGAGGATTTGGAAAAAGGTGGGCCAGCACTCCCTAATCTTAGAAATTATTATTTTGCATACTTTGCACAATATATGTCTAGGTTTAAATTAGAATCATATAGAGGAATAATTGAGAACAACTTCATGCTGTTAATCTGCACAGAGCACCAGAAACGTTATCCGCTGAAAATAACTAAATCACCCAACAAAATCTGCTATGAGAGCATGTAGTGGTTGTTTCACAAACACCAGGATTTGTTTTAGAAGATATGTAATCCCTGGTTTTTGTCACTGCAACCCCCTTATCCGAACTCACTTCTGAATTAGGGACTAAAGTTTCATCTGAAACAATCCAAAAATGGGCTAAAGCTGGGTATAGGAAAATCTCAGACTTTATTGTGATGGAATGGTAGCTCAATATTTCTGAAATCCTCGATTTAATTCAAAACGATTTCCTTCTCCTTGGCTCTTATAGAATGCTGTATTAAACTCTCAGTAATTTAGATCTGGTTCAAATTAAAAAGAGTAAAAATATGATGCTTGCGTTATTGGAAGCTGACATAGGTAGGAAACCCGGGGAATGGAAAACACTTTGGGCCTCTACCAGAGATCCGGACCTTACTCAGAAAGCAATGACAAAATTGGAAAAACATGAAGGGTTGGAGTAAACAGCTAGAATGTGGACTGAGGTTAACAAACTTAATTTTAGCATGTTAGCATGAAACTAAGTGGTGCTGGATGCTATTTTTTAGCAAGTGGCTTCTATACAGAAGCCCACAGTTTCTTTCCCAGATAAATCCTAATCAGCCCAGTCACTGTATTCGTTGTCTAAATCAGTTGGCAGCTAATTGGACGCATATAACCATTCAGGGCCCTTCAGTCCAGGGGTTCTGGAATGAAATATTTTGGTATTTGGAGCTCGAGTTCCCAATTAAACTGGCATCCAATGGCTGGCTGAAAGTCCTGGGATATGATCCATCTCTCAGCCTATCTGATAAATGTGTCAAACAAGTATATATTGCACTGGCGGTGGCCAGGTCCCTTCTGTATGAAGCAAGTTAGAAATAGGTAAAGGTTATATGCAATGCGAAATGGGCGATCATAACATTTGAAAAAGGGGGGGGCGGGATTTTGATTAAATATTAAGGCCAGATCAAAGGATCTTCAAACCATCCTGCTAATTTTCATATCATGCTATCTATTCCTTCTGTATTTTAGAGAGATGCTCATTGTCTATTGCAAGGGGTTGTTAGTATGATTGTATATACATTATATATACATTAAAATTGACATTTTGTTCTTTCTCACAAACTTTTCTAGTTTGCACTTTACGCACTTTATGCACTTTAATCGCAAAAATGTGTACTGTATCTGTTTTTTAATGATTCTTAAAGCAATGTTACTCTCGCTCTCATTCTGCTCTGTATATTTTTTATATTCCTGAATGTGTATGCTGTATTTATTGATTAGTGAAGAAAGGATATTGTATTATATGGCTGAATTTAAACTTTTGGTGGATTTCAATAAAAAAAAAAGAATTAGTCTTATCCACGTTGTGGGCATTCCCTTAATCTTCACTGTAGGTATACTTTATACTAACAGTCACCCTAAGACTTTGTAAGCTCTTCATAGTATCTAATGACATGGACGTCTCTTATAACACCCTATTAAGAAGGTTGAGGAATGAACATTTATTTATAAACATCAAAAGTGCTTTCTGTCTTCCGAGACAGAAATCTACTGTACCACGTTGTACAGTTTTTACTGCTGTAGGGCTTAGTTTGTGTATGTGCCTGCTGAGGGATACGTGTCCTATGTGTATTTTTGTGCTGTTACACTCTTCTTAGATACCTGTTCCACTCTCCTTTTCCTGCTACCTTCCCCAGTCCTGATACACTCTTTTAGTTATATTTGGTTGGATTTCCTGAATATTTTGCTGCAGATATCTCTGCTAATAATTACCCTTCTGTCTGGTATTATCTGATATGTGTTTTGGAGAGTGTATGATATTAATTTAAATATCCTACATTCTACCTGTATTATAAGAAACCTAAAATGACAAAAAAAGAAATTCATGCCCAGTCTGGTAAAATATGTGAAACATATTTTTGGGTAAAACGTTCTTATTGTTGTGTCTAACGTGGGGGCCTCCATACACTGCCGATTTGTAAACCCCAAACTTATAAAACATACTACCTCCTTTTATTGTAGAGATAACTAGGGTGCCCAGAATAAAGCAGTCTGTTGTAATTAGCCTCCTGAAAAAATACAAATGTATTCTTTAATTACTTCTTTAAGGAGGATTAAACATGGCCACACCTTTATAAATCTACTGTTGTCTGTAGGATCCATTTGAATATCACCCCGCATCCCTAACAAATTTGCCACCAAACGTAGCTTTGTGCATATGGAATTTAGATGAACACTCTTTTAGGCTGACCTACTTCCCTTGGAAAAGACATGGATGACCCGTTCAGATGAAATACCGGGTGGCTTTCCATGGTCAATATGCTTGTCATAATAAATGTCAATATATGCAATGAGTAAGTGGTGATTAGGAAACCCATTAACCATATTGACCTGCATGGGCCCCAGCACCCAAGCATGTTCTGCTGTATACAACTATAATACTGTTGCGAATGCTCACAAGTTAAGTTTATCCTGTAATATGTTATACATGATGGCACCAAACATGTATTTTGTGGCCACCACCTGTGACCAGATCTAGTTCCATGAGAACCGATTATTCCACATTGTGACAGGTACCAGCAATGGTAATACATAGCGGTACTGATTAATAGAGAGCTTAAACTAATTATCTCCGTGGCATTTTACGCTGCAACTCTCCCCAACACATCCTACCCTACTGCATGTTCTAAATGACCCTCAGTGTGGAAAAAAATAAGTTTCTATCTGTGTAATTTGGCTGATCCAACCATTTGAGACTTCTTAAAAAGATAAAGTTACCAGCAGGCCATCCAGGTGCTTGTTTCGCTTAGTTTCTCAAGTAGGCATCGAAACACAAAGTATTGAGTACCTCTTGAGGAAGTTTGGTATTTTGTTTCTCCTCAGAATCTAGTTCCTGCATTACAGCCGGAATCATCAGGTTCAAGACATTCACCACTTAAATACATAGTCTCTCACTGGGATAAAGGCACAGAAGATGTCAGGATTGTGACTTTTCACTTTTTTGGGACCCTTACAGCTGCCAAAGAAATTTGAGTATTCTACATCAAGCAAAGAGAAACAGAAGTGAGAGCACCACACTTGTCGCGGAACTGAGTTGGGAGTTTAGCTTCTTCAACACTGGTAGTTATGGCCAGTCCAACAAGGTGACTGACAACAAGGAACATAGGCAAATTGCTTTCTTACCCTTAACGATTCCCTCATCATTGAGGCTACTTGTCCTTCTACGCTGATGGTGTTCCTGATAGCTGCCGGTGCATTATGCACCCTGCACATCCCTGATATATTCTAGTGCATTGGTGCTTGGGTATGTTTGCTCTTTCCACTTATTGTGCTTATTTCACTATACATGATCTGCATTTGAAAATCATGTTAAACCTAAGAAGCGTGTCTCTTTTTTTCCTCTTCTGCGCACTACCTGTTTATTATATATCACCACTTGAGTGATTTTTCTTTCCATTTTTTTCTCACAGTCCTGAATTGTTGTTTTCCTCATCGGACAATAAATCATTATCCCCCACTCAATCTTTACCTTGCAGCTCCTTCCCAACCAGAGTGCTGGGGCATCAACTGAATGATGCTCATTTTCAAAAGAATAGTCCTGTCCACGCCCGTTGTCTTTCTTTAAGTTGTTCTGCATAACCGTGTTTGTCAGGTTTATTGAATGTTAACTCTTGATCCTTCCACCCTGTATTTTTGTATCATGGTGAAGGTTTTTTGTTGAACTCCGGTCGATCTCTCTCTATGGCATTTTGCTTTCATGTCTTCATTTTGTTCTATATCTGCTTAAAATGTGATAGTTTTGTTCTTCGTATTAGGCATATATAGTTTATGTTGAATATTAGGCCTGTGTGTGCAGTCTTCCATTTCCAAACACTCTGTAAATTCTGGTCAAACTCCGATAAAGCTCAACTCTTTTTTATTTTTCCAAATGTCTTATGTTGTGTCTCATAATTACTTCACCCATCAGTATGACTTCTGTGAGTCTAGAGTTGTTTTGAAGCCATCTCCTGGTGAGTTTGTTTCTATTTTTTCAAACAGTTTCATGGCATAGCGTAATAATTGCTGGTTCCATCTTTGTTTGAAGCCCAGGCTAGCAACTATGGTTCCTTTGACTCATCATTTCCCTCTTTCAACAATAAAATGGGAAGTGTGTATATTCCTGTAAATAGATACGTGTATATCAGTTAGCACTTTTGGTTTGCGATGGTACCAAATTTTTATTCTGGTCGCCAGATTTCTAACTTTGGTCACATGGATGGGGGACTCAAACAATCTACTAGTGTCGCCAGCTTAGTTTTGTAAAACGGATTTGAGTTTTTTGAACGAGTTACTTTAACCTAGAAAAAAGGCTCAGGGAAAAAGATAATTGAAGGCAAAACACCAAGGTCATCAGCATGACAAAAAAGAAACTTTAAAGAAAGTCAGTCTTAACATTCAGGAACCAAAAAACTGAACTCTGCAAACTCCAAAAGCCTGTAGCATAGGAACAGGCGTCATATTTAGTTTTTTCAATAAAGATTTAAACAAATTAGCAGTCACAGTAAAATATCCGTTCGCCCTTTTATTTCCGTCTTGCATTTCGGAGGACGTATGTATCTGGAATGATGATGACGCAATATCACCCCCAAACTCATCAATCATTTTTGGGCCTCTTTTGGGACATTGTGAGGATGAGCCTTAGTCCTGCGAAAAGCATGGGGTCCAGGATCAGAGGCTAGAGGAGTGGGTGGTGGTAAATAAGTAAAGTAATTTGTGATTGATCCGCTTCTGGAAGTTGTACCATGCTGAATGTCAATGAATCATAATGGGCCATTGAACATTTTGAAGAATGAGACTTCTCTACTTTGAAAGTACCCTTTTGTACAAACAATGAGCATGGACTCATACATATCATGAATATTAGTAACAATATATGTCCAGGGTTGCAAGTTAGCTTGGTGAAGGACATTGTTTTGGCCGGCACATCGTCACAATGGCCCAGACTCGGTAAATTGACTCTCCTATTTCCATCTGAATATCACTTCATCTTTCCTTTCTTGTGATGATCCTGCTACTGCACTTGCTGGTACTGAAGAGGCAGAGATTATTTTGCCTGGGGAACCTGAGTTCATATATTTCTCCAAATCTGCAGTTCAGTCCATGACTTTCCTGTAGTGCTTAGCCTTTGCAATTGCATATGGTTTGACAGAGACTCAAAAGTATGGGTTTCTTCATGCAAGGTATTCTTCAGAGGGCAATGAAATATCCAAATGTTTCATTAGTCTATGTTCACGAGGACGTGATCTCCTGGTGATGAACTCTCATGCAATTGGTAAAATTCTTAAGCTCCTTTAATTGACTCAAAAGCCATTGTCAAATTTTACAGTTTCAGGTATCGCTAACATAATTTTCTTTGAATGACATGCATAGCAAAATCTGGAGACATGCTGATAAAAGCTTAAACCTCTGGAAAGCAAGATGTTTCACCCATGACTTCAAAGAGGTATTGTCCAGTTGAGACTGGCACATGGATATGAATAGCAACTTCCTCCATGATGTCTTGTGCCCGTGGGGACATTTGCAGAAGATCAGATGTGTTGTTGGTGTTTTCACTTTGACTGACATAACAGATAGTGAGAACATCTTCGATGAGCTTACCGAGTAAGGGAAACCATGCCCTTTGCCTCAGTCATTTTATGAGTAAAATTCCTCTGAGCGAGATCCACAACATGTCTCCTTACTGTGATTGGGGCACTGAGTCACTCAGATTTGGAGTATTAAACACCTCCTATGACATGCTAGTTTATGTTGAATATAGTGAAAGTCTGTCAACTCTTCAGGACTGCTGTACCTGAGATACCTTTTGAAATGGTGTAGGTCTATATACAATTGAGTTTTAAGGACTTTGCATAAGGAAACTGATACCAAATAATCTTGAGTGGCCTGCTTTTTTACCTAACTTATGTATTCCTCAGTAACTGGGAGGCAAGATTTCATGTGGGGTATTGGAAACCTTGAGAACAACTGAACAGGACTGTAGTCCTTTCCAGTCATTTCCAGGGTGCAGCAAGAACAATCATGTACCTTAGATCCCCTCATTCAATATGTGATGGCATCTTGGTTTTTGCAAAATGATTCAGAGCTACTAGTGATCAATGGCTACAGTGAATTCTTTGCCATAGAAAACATTGGAAGTCTTTGCACCCCATAATATATTTTGGTTTTCTTTCTTAGCCCAAGACAGACTCTTTACAGTTTCTACAGCAATGATTTGTCTCAGTGAGTCAGGACCTGGTCCGTACTGGGCAAGAGCAGTCTCATTTATATCTGCTTTCAATATGTATTAAAGAGTAAAAATATGGCATGTGATTCTCTTGCAGGATCAGTTGGTGCCAAATGCTGCCTTCCACTCACTAGGCCATTAATAAGAGAGTTTCTTCTTCACATGGCCCTTAATGAGGAAACAATTGTGGAAAAGTCATAGATGTATCTAGCAGAGTAGCGAGGAAAAAAGGGTGTGATGGCACATTTGGAGTGCTTGCGTCTTCATAAGGGCGTCTGCCATGTCAGGGTCTGGCTGCATACCTTCATGTGAGTAACTGTGTCCATTCAATTTCACTGAGGCCTGCCTAAACATGCTTTATGATTGTGAGATCCTCCTCAGCAAGTTCACCACAAACTTCAACAATAGTTTTAGTGTGCTACCTCGTGGTCCTTGCAAACATCAGGATGTTGTTGCTAAAGTTCAGACATTGTAGAATGTTGTAAATTACTTTCTTTATTTGTTCATGTAAGGTTTCACTGCAGTCCTTAAAACATAAGCATGCAATATTGTTGGCAAACATTGTGATTTGCTGCAACAATTATTCCAGTTCTGGTTGGTGGTATCCTTTTTTGGACTATGTTTAGAAAATAAATAAGCTCAATGTAGCTGAAGTAGCTTGTCCTGAATGTGGGTAGCAAGAAGTCTCTCTGTCTGAATGGCACATTTGGCTCATCTTATGTCAACCTAGGTTCACATGTCTCAACCTATGTTACTCATGGGCACTGAAACAACGGTTGGAACATATGGCCTGTTGAAATAGTCTTGTATTTTAGTTTTGTATTTCGACCAACAGCTATAGGTTGAGTGGGGTGCTGTGGTTTGACAGGTTCAACATTGTGTAGCCTTATCTGTCAGTCTTTCAGCTTTCCCAGCCACCCCTATAGTTTTCAGGAAAATCTTTGTATTTATTTGCCATGTGGACTGCGTGTGAGACTGGATAGCATGAACCCCGCAGCGGGTTAATTCCATGGTGGATCAAACCCTCAGTAGACATTCAGGGCCTCATTTATGGCAATTTGGCATAGGGAAGGGCAGCAAGGCACCTTACTGTGCTGCCCTACGCTAAAGTGAAAGAGCAAGAATGCACCATATTTAAGCAATGCGGTGCATTCCTGTCGTTTCTGCGCAGGTGCTATATCAGCAGCTTAGCGCCAACTTAGGCACCTTTGCACCATGGCGCAAGGGGTGCCTCCTTTTCTGGCAAAATTGCTTTTGAGCAGGAAGGGGCAGCTTCCTGCACAAAAACAATCCACAGAAACGTTTACTTCTTTCTATTTGTGCTGCAGAATGCAGCACACTTGGAAAGAGGAATAACGGGAGAATTAAGGTTAATTCTCCTCATTACACCTCACCTTGGGAGTCCTTCAGGTTTGGCACTTCCCCAGATTTACATTACTTTGTCAATCTGGGGCAGCGTCAAATTCCATGGAAACACATCCCGGGCACAGAGCAAGGCGACGCAGCGATTTGTGCTGCATTGCCTTCCTCATGATTTATGAGGCAACTCAAAGCCAAACAGGGTGGCTTTGTGTGGCTTCATTAATCTTTATGAGAGCCCTGCATCATGCATGTACCACTTTACGTGGTGCAAAAGTAATACATGGCTCATAAATAAGCCCCTCAGTGTCAGTAGGTGCTTCAAATGCCTATATGTCATATTCCCTGAAGTGTACTTGTTTTGATAGGATATAAAAGTAGCATTTGCAGGTTTAAGGCATATGTGATCCACATGCCTATTCTTTTGTTTGAAATGCTGAAGTTTCATACCTCAGGCAGTCTCGCAAATTCCACAAATTTACTTCTTTGAAATGCTGTCTCTCACTGAAGTCTAGATGCCTAAATACTCTTTAGAGAATTACACAATAATGCTTTAAGGGAGAGGCCCACACTTTGCATCGAGAGCCTCTTTTGGAATCCTTGATGCACACTGAGACCACAAAAGTATCAACCTACTAAAATGATTCACTCGATGTTGCCTGTAGTTCCTAAATCAAATGAATTAGAATGCGGTGGCCCTCGAGCACCAGGATGTCATCTGCAGAGGTAAGGCTGGGAAGTGAAAGCATTTCTTTTTACAAACCATATGTGGTGTCTCAAAGCTAATCAGAGGAGGCTATACCTCAGAGATCCTGAAGTCGAGTTTATGATGATAGAGGTATGTTTTGCTTCATCTGCATTCAAATGACTCATCACCAGTGTAGTCTGCAAACTGCAACAGTTTATGAGGTAGAAACAGGTGCTAGAGTATTTTTGTTCCCTGTCCGCACTCATCGTTTGTCATTGGAGCTTAGCCTTTTTTTGTCCAATTACTTGTGTCTTGAGCATTAAAATATTTGAATATTGGAAAAGATTATACTATGGTCTTGGTCAGGAAGCTTTTTTTTAAAAAAAAAAGCTTTAAAAATGTCAGAAGCAAAGAATGGCTCCCTTAAATTGTTACATGCATGTAAAATGTATAAACTGGTATAGAAATCGCTTACTTCCCCATTTTAGAAAAATAGACACAGCCTCATGGTAGTTATGGTAGTCTTTTCTTTATTTTGAGTACCAATGAAACTAATTTGATTTCATCGAGGATTTACTACACCCACAGGATAGCAATGAAGGAGAGGCTTTTGACCAGCAGTATATACCTGGGGTTAAAATGCTGTGACTCAGGCTTGCAGGAGGTGACAGAGTGTAGGAAAGATAGGCCGAGGGTAAGGGAAAATGATTGAATACATTGGGCAGGTGCTGTTTTGGAAGAGGAGGAGCCTGGATTAAATATGGAAAGCGAAGTCAAGCTCTCCCGCCCCCCCTAAAAAAAGTGAAATATGATTTTAGGGGCGAACAATGATAAGGGGCAGACAGAGGTGAAACTATCCTTGTACAGCTGTTTGCATCGAGGTAGCATTGCTCGGGTATCACTTCATCAACAATTAAAATATCAAGCATTTTCTTTTTCTTGTCAAGTGTGAAATGACACTCTTAATTTTTTTAGGCATAGCATTGTGCCAGTCAAATGCTGCCAACACAACAGATAACCTATTGGACCTGTCTCAATATTTTAAAATTGTTTCATTATTCTTTTAAAAGTGTGTTCCCTTCAAAAAAGTGCAAGGTGCCATAAAACAACTGTCTTCTTTTCTGTGTATAGCTCTGTTTTATGACTTTCCGGTGCTATCTATCTCATGGGCTACATTTATTACAGCACTAGATATAAATGTCTACTTTTAGTGTTTAGGGTCGGTTTTGTAGAATTACTCCCTTTCCGGCGGAGGCCAATTTTCCATTGCCACATTAAAATATTAATAGTTTTTGTTGGTGGTCCCTTGGCTCGTTAACATTTTACAATAATAGCTATATATATAGGTTTATCTCAGTATAACACAGACGTCATAGTTCAATTCATATTTCCTTAACACTAAATAGTGGACATTGCTCTTCTTTTACAGGGCTGTTGACATTCATATATTGTACCAGTAGAATGATTAGTAGTAAATCTTGCCATGCACTTAAATTTACCATAAATTCCTTGTGGACCAGCAGTAAGGAAAACTTTCTCCGGGGAGATTAGCGTCACCATGTTTACGGTTTGCTCACACAATCTGTTATTAAGAGATTGTTTGCTCTGTACAGACGGGTTTAACTGTGTGCATGAAGTATATCAACATTATTGTGAAATAAAGAGTGTTAGTGTTTTGTTAGGGCTGTTTGTCCATAATCAGGAACATGTTTCATCTAAATGCTTCCGCAACGAATTCAAATCTCGAACAGACATATTTAGATAGTTGTTACTTGGTCTCATGGGGATTTTAGGAGAGAGAGAAGAGAAGCACAAGTGAAAAATACAATGTGTGTGTGTGTGTGTGTGTGTGCACGCGTGTGTGTGTGTGTGTGTGGGTGTGTGTGTGTGTGTGTTATTTTTAGGCCAACGGAGGTAGATCCACATGGTTTTAGCAGATGCACTCTCCCAAAGAGGGAGATATGAATCATTGTGTAACGGGTACAGAGGATTGGGTGTGTCACGTTTAGAAATGCAAGGTTTTAAATGATACATTTTATTTATTTCATACCATTATTTCAATTATTAGCATTTATAAATGATGAATTTCAAATGCACATTTTGCTCATAGATCCTTATACGGAAATGGATACCATTTTGAAGAGTGCTTGTGGGAGAGGAGAAGTGATATTCAGGTGGGAGGTCAAACCATGGCATGTTGAAATAAATGATGTTACCAACAGACAGTTTGTTGAATTGTTGTCCTATTTCACATAAATCTGTCATAATACTAGAATGTGTTTCAATGCATATGTTCGATACCCTCCACTCTGACTTCACTGGAGCAGACATAAATACTGTAAGAAATTGGGTTGTTAGTTGACCGGGGTGTGAGCTCTGGCCAAGCAGCAACCACAAACCTTGTTAGAGTAAGGGACAAGCCAATCCTAAATTAACCTGTGCATAATCTTCAGGTAGCTTGGCACAGAGCAGTCAGACTTAACTTAGAGGCAGTGTTTACAGTATTCGTGGAACACTTCAAACAGTAATAAAGTGAAAACACCACACAAAAGGCTCCCATGCCATGTAAGACAATAGAGTTTTCTTTAAGAAATAATACAAGACAAAACCAACAAGAATTAAACCAGTAAAACCGAGATATGCCATTTTACAGATTTCATTGAAAATAGGGTCACAAATCGGTGCACAGACATAATATCGACTCCAAAATATCGTCTGGACAGAATATCGAGTTTTAAATATCGTTTGGAGAAAATATCGACTAGACAGAATATCGACAGCCAAAATATCGTTTTTAAGGTAAGTGAAGTAATATCGACTGTAAATAATATAGACAGTGAAAATATCCAAGTATATAATCTAGATAGTAAAAAATATAGTTTTTTAAATAATATTTAATTATTTATAGTGTGTTTATGTTATAATATGTGTGAAAAGTGTCAATTTATTTTATTATTTTTTTAAATTAATTATTTTTTTAATTATTGTGTAATTTAATTCTGTAGCGGGTTGTGGGTTTATAGGGGAATAGGGTGGGAAGTAATTTAATTATAATTAATTAAATATGTAAATTTATTAATTGGTAGTAATAATTAATTAATTGGTAATTAAATAATATATGTTAATTATTTAAAATTTAATTGGTAATTAATTGTATTTAATTGATTAATTGCTAATTATGTCAATTAAAATAATTTATTTTCTCTAGCGGGTTGTGGGTTTATAGGGGAATAGGGTGGGAAGTAATTTAATTATAATTAATTAAATATGTTAATTTAATAATTGGTAGTAATATTTAATTAATTGTTAATTAAAAAATGTTTGTTAATTAATTAAAATGTAATTGGTAATTAATTTTATTTAATTGATTAATTGCTAATTATGTTAAATGAAAGGGGTATTTTTAGGGTTCAGGGTCAGTTTTCAGTTTTTGGGTAAAGGGGTATTTTTAGGGTTCAGGGTCAGTTTTCAGTTTTTGGGTAAAGGGGTATTTTTAGGGTTCAGGGTCAGTTTTTAGTTTTTGGGTAAAGGGGTATTTTTAGGGTTCAGGGTCAGTTTTCAGTTTTTGGGTAAAGGGGTATTTTTAGGGTTCAGGGTCAGTTTTCAGTTTTTGGGTAAAGGGGTATTTTTAGGGTTCAGGGTCAGTTTTTAGTTTTTGGGTAAAGGGGTATTTTTAGGGTTCAGGGTCAGTTTTCAGTTTTTGGGTAAAGGGGTATTTTTAGGGTTCAGGGTCAGTTTTCAGTTTTTGGGTAAAGGGGTATTTTTAGGGTTCAGGGTCAGTTTTCAGTTTTTGGGTCAAGGGGTATTTTTAGGGTTCAGGGTCAGTTTTCAGTTTTTGGGTAAAGGGGTATTTTTAGGGTTCAGGGTCAGTTTTCAGTTTTTGGGTAAAGGGTTATTTTTAGGGTTCAGGGTCAGTTTTTAGTTTTTGGGTAAAGGGGTATTTTTAGGGTTCAGGGTCAGTTTTGGGTTTTTGGGGTACATATACAATATTGCCTATTATTTAATTAAATGTTGTTACTATATATATATGTTTTAAGAAATATGATTAAAAATATATATATTTTTTTACTTTCATTAAATATTTAATTATTAAAAGTTATTTTAAGTATTGTTAATTATATTTTAGTAATTAATTTTTTATATTAATGTAATTAAACATTGTTTTTAGTAAAGTCGATATTTTTTACAACGATATTTTTGTAAACGATATTTTGTAGTCGATATTTTTGTACTTACCTGTTTGTACATACAAACTCGATATTTTTGTAGTAGATATTTTCACCTCGATATTTTGGGTACTCGATATTGTGGTAGTCGATATTCTTTCAGTGATCCTCACAAATCAGAAAGCTCCTACGGTGGATATCTGATTGTTCAAGCCGACTCAGGCGAGTGCGGGCTTGCTACAGTGACCCAGTTATTGTGAATAAAGTACCTTAAATTCTGGTTTGCGGAGAGTTGGGAGGATCCGTATTAATAGGTTGCACAGTTGAAGCGATGAGTAGGTTCTGGGGTGCATTGAGGCTGCAGCGCAAGATTATGCATCGCTCTCCAGGATCCCATCGACGAGGGTTTGCGTTCGTGATGCAAAGTCCGGATTCGAGGGTGCGGCGTGCAGTCAATGTAATTTGTCACTTTCGAGAAGCTATGTGGCTGCGATGCGGACTCCAGTTTTGTCATCAAGGCTGCCATTGACGATGGATGCGAGGGCCTGCACCACGGATGTGTAGTGCAATGCCTATTCTGATGTGCTGGAATGTGTAGTGGGTCTTTGCGATGGGTCCAATCCACACAGTAGCGGCCATGGATTAGTTCTGCTTAGGTTTGCGCCATGCAGCATAACAAATGCGTCAGTACTGCTGGATCCATAGAAGCTGACACATTAAGCCCAATTCCATAGGTCCAGAACTGGGGTGGCAACACTTGGCAAGGTAAACTCACAGATGACAGAAATCAGGTACAAGGTGCAAGTTTGTTGGAAGTCTGTTGTGTCCCTGAGGCTTCAGATCAGAAGGTGGGTCAACTAGCCTTTGGAGACACTCTGGGTCTGGTTCAAGAGATGCAGGTCCAGTCCTTCCCACCCAGGTGAGAGGGCAGCAGGCAGCTGGTCAGCACAGCAGCAGTCATTCAGAGCAGCAGTTTGGATGAGTGGTAGTCCTTTCAGCAGCACAGCAGTCTTTCTTGCTGGCAGTGTGTCTGCAGGTCCAGAAGTTTACTGAAGAGTTGATGTCTCCAGTCCAGTATTTATACCCAGTTGTGCATTTAAAGTGGGGAGAAGCTTCCAGCACGGGTGCCCTGCCTCCCTGACTACAGACTAACTGCAGCGGAAATGCAGCCCTTTGCGTGGAGACAGGACACAGACTTCCTCCCATCCTGCCAGTGATGGTCAATCCAGTCATACCTAAGCTCCCCATTGTGTGTGGCTGTCTAGGAGTAATACACAAAGCCTAGCTGTCAACTACACCCAGTGGTGTGACCCACAGACAGGCTACAGGCCCTCAATGGCTAAGGAAGGAAAATGACAACTTTCTAATAGTTACATTTTCAAAATTGTAATTTAAAATACTACCTCGCCATTAGTAAGGATTAACAAGGTAACACTAATGTTATCCTATGGGATAGGTAGCCCTTGCAGTAGTGAAAAACAAATGTAAGGGTTTTTACCTACCAGGACATATAAAACTTAAAAGTACATGTCCTACTTTACAAATAGATTGCACTCTAGGCTCTCCAGGGCCATCCCTAGGGGTGACATATTTATTAGATAGGATGGTTTGGGCTTAGCAAAAGCTTCACTTTGCCAGGTTTAACTGGCAGATTCAATCTGCACACATACAGGCTGCAATTGCAGGCCTGAGACGTCTTTTAGGTGCTACTTAAGTGTGTGGCACAGTCAATGCTGCAGGCCAGATAGTATCATTTAATTTACAGGACCTGGGCACAGGTAGTGCCATTTTACTAGCGACTGACAAGTAAATTATGGATGCCAATTGGGTATAAGCCAATCTAAAATATTTTTAGGGGAGACCAGCAGCACTTTAGTACTCTTATCAGTGTTAAAATGTGCAGATTCATAAGGCCACCACAAATGAAGCCAGCAAAAACAGGGGGTCTGAAGGCAAAACGTTAGGGAGAACACCACGCCGGGGATGCCAGGTCCAACAAGTACACAATTTAAAATGTACACTAATATAATTTGCAGTGTATGAGAGAAATCTGTTAAGTGTTTGTAAGCTTTTTCGGCAAGACCAGGAAGAAATGTGTATTCTTGCCACTATATCAAAAAGACACTTGTGTCTTGTGCCGATTACCTACATATATATTGTTTTTGGAGCCATCCTGGGATTTCATACATACTGGATACTTGAGCCATGAAAAAAGACAAGACAGCTGAAAAGGTAGTAAAGATTTGTGGTTTGCAATATGTTACCACATTTAAAGTAATCGTATCACAGGAAGTAGCATTCTGAAGAGAAAAGTGGTTAGCAGGCGATGTGGTGTAAATATGCCTCATAATGCCATAGGTTTATGGAATGATGAGATAAGAGAGTTAATCCAACACCAATTCGTTTTTAGAAACTGTGGAATTACTATTGACAGGCTTTCCCATACTACTAATAATTAATGGTCAATTGGTGCATGTGTTGATATTGTGAGAGATCAATAGAAAGGGGTTCTTTTTTCCTTTTACTCATAACTGGAGAGTCCAAATGTCAAACAACATGTGGTGTGGTCTAAACTGTGCATCCCTAGGTCAGTTGAAGGGAATGAAAAGAGCTTTCAGGAGATCTCATGATCATTTCCTCATGATAGGCGCTGTCAAAAACAGAACCACTTATACGCAGAGGATGCATGTCATGCATTGCAGTAGGTAATATGTTTTGTAATCGCGTGCTGCCTTACTTGCCCCATACCAGAAACAGTTTCTTTTGTATAGCTTTGTTTTTTCTCTTGATGTTTCTTTTGGTGCATCACATGCTGCACAATTGATATTCAATATAAACAAGCTTCCTCCAGGATAAAGCCCACTGCTTTAGTTCTATGGCATGGCATTTGCTATCACACTCAGTAGAGGGATGCTTTGTGGAATCTTACAAGCCTTAGATGTTCAGTGTTTCACCTTACACACATGACATTGCAGTGTGCATCTCACCAGGCTTGTCCAAACGTTTGTACAAGGCCTCGGTCCAAAACTTAATGTTGTGTCCTCTGAATGCTTCTTCAATTTGGTCCAGGTGCAATAAGATGCATTTGTTTTTAAGTATTAAAAAATGCACTCCAGGGAAGGAGAAAACAGCATCTAATGCCATTCAGTTGTCTGGCAACAAAAGCTGCCTCATTATTAATGACAATGGCAGGATTGCTTACAATTATAAGCAATAAATAACTGTTGCTGAAGGAAAGCTGGGCCCTGGAAAGTTTGGGGAATGGTGCATAATACCCCTTCTTCCCTTCTTGAATACTTTTTTGATCCCATGAGGTTACAGGATGAAACAGACCTATGTGCCTCCACTCTTTACCATCACTGTACAAGGAGTGGCAAGATTGATCAGTGGCTCTAGGTGGAAGGTAGAAGTAAGGTTTGTTGCTAAATCTTCAGCGTGACATGTAAACTGAGGCAATGACAGTCACAACGACTAATGTATGAAACTACATTTAGAATAGCTAGAATCAGTTTTACATTTGGATTGAAATCTCAATGGTTCCAGCCAATACTTGAAATGGAATAGTATTTATAAAGCACACTAAATCCGAAGGCGTCCAGCGCTAGAGCCAGTAAGGAAAACATCAGTGGAGACCTAGGAGCTGCAATCAAAGAAGGGAAATAAAAAACGGGATTTAGGTTGCTTACTGTTGTAATTGGGGGTCTCTAGTTGGCTGAGGTAGGTACCTTAGTCCTTATAGGGACCCTTGCTTCTAAGTCAGACAAGGAAGGCACCTTCTCAGATAGCCCCTGCTCACCCCCTCAGTAGCTTGGCACGAGCAGCCAGGCTTATCTTCAAGGCCAATGTGTAAAGTATTTGCAACCACGCTCTCAGCAACCCAATGATGACACCACAAATGGATTCCACACGAGTTTCATACAAAAACGATTACATGTTTATAAAAAAATATACAATGAGACCCCACGATAAAAATATAACATATGCGTATTTGTAATATTTAACCTTGCAGGTTATTAGGCCAGCAAGCCCTTGTAGGTTCGTGCAGTATTAATGAGCAGTTCTCTATGATCCAATGCAGTTCTAATGCAATGATATGCAGTTCGTAATACAAGAATCAGGCACTTTGTAATGTCAAAATAATGCAGTTCGTTATGCAACAATCAGGCAGTTCATAATGCAGAAATAATGAAATGCGTAATGCAACAATCAGGCAGTTTGTAATGCAACAATAATGCAATGCGTAATGCAACAATCATGTACTCCGGCACCAATCACGGTGCTCTGGACGGTCTCTATGCCACAATTACTGACTCACGGTCGCGCTGCAAAGATGGGAAAGGCCGAGAGCGTTTCTCTCGTAGCCCGCACCCTGCCCCAGACGCTACCCACTCATGCTGACTGACCATTACCGGGGGGGGCGGGTACGATCTCACTCTCCTCTCCTCTCCTCTCCATGCGGCTTGGTCCTCCGATGTGACTTCGTTGATCCTGGGCAGTGGAACACGGACCCCCGACGTAATGGTTCAAGGTCTCTCCTTGGCAAAGGCAGGCTCGGTCCAGCAGCAGTGAATCCTCACAGCTTATCTGGGGAAGACGGTCCAGGCCGATGACAATGACGATCGCAGCACTTATGGTCACGCTGTCGATCAACTCAGAGAACACGACTGCTCCAGGATACACCACCACGGGGCAATTTCTCACAAAGTTCTCAGGCTGCAACAGAGCACATGCACACAGTGTTGCTGAGACTCACTTGAGTTGCGGGTGCACACGATCTCAGGGCAATCCTCTCAAAGGTCTCAGGCTGAACAAAGCACATGCACACAGCGTCGCTGAGACTCACTTGGACTCCGGGTGCACACAATCACAGGGCACTCATCACGAAGGTTTCAGGCTGCACAAAGTACATGCACACAGCGTCGCTGAGACTCACTTGGACTCTGGGTGCACACGATCACAAGGCAATCCTCACGAAGGTCTCAGGCTGCACGAAGCACACGCACACAGCGTCGCTGAGACTCACTTGGACTCCAGGTGCCCACAATCACAAGGCAATTCTTAGGAGGGTCTCAGGCTGCAAAAAGCACACACACAGCGTTGCTGAGACACCCTTGGAAACTTTTATGTTCCTGAGTTTCCACAAAAGGGAGCCAGCTCTCCTCAGGCCCTTGGGGACGAGTTACCTCAGGACACAGCACACAGCAAAGTCCTTTCAAGCAGAGGGACACAGCACACAGTAAAGTTCCTTAACCTCTCCTTGGTTAAATCAACAAACTGCAGGCCAGCCCCAGAGCACACAGCAAGGGTCAGTCATTTACTTCAGTCTCTTCAGCTGTTTCTTCCTTGGCAGAGGTTCCTCTTGCCCACAAAGTAGTTTCAATCCTTTCCAGTCTTGATCAGTTCCATTCCAACGTTCAGGGGTTTTAGCTCTCATAGTTATACCCCTAGATGTCTTTGAAGTCTTTGTGTTCAGGGGAGAACTGACCCCTGTCCAAACCCGTTCCTTGTGTCTCCCTGCCAGTGACACCTTCTTCCTTTAATAGTGGGGGTCTGGATCTTCAATCACTCAGCAGGAGATGGAGCCATTGTTTTATGGCAGCATCCCAGGCCTCTTCACCTCCAAGGGCTACTCTTCCCCCGTACACTCCAGATGCAGGTCAGCCTGTTGCTGTCTCACCTCCTCCCCTGGGTCAGGACATTCCCCAGAGCCTATCACATTTAAATCCAGACAGTCAATCCACAACCAGGCAGAGATACACAGATATGTTAGAAAACAAAAACCCAGTCACTTCTAAAAAAATAGTTTCTAAACACACAATGCAAAAACCACCTTAACAAAAAGTTGTGTTATTAAATTGTGAGTTCAGGCACACTACATTTCACCTCTCTGTCTTAAGCCTATGGAAAGATAGGCTGGGAATATATTACACAGCCTTCCACATTCTGTCCCATGGGCAAGATGGCCTTGCAACAGTGAATAACAAAATGGAGAGTATTCCACTGTCAGGGCATGGTACACACCTCAGTACATGTCCTACCTTTCACATACACTGCACTCGTGTCCAGGAGGGTACCTTGGACATACCATAGGGGTGTCTGATGTGCATAAAAAGGGAAGGGTAAGGCCTGGCAAGTAGGTGCACTTGTCAGGACAGCATGGCAGTTTAACAAACTGCTCACAGGCACTGCAGTGGCAAATCTGAGTTCTCTGTTCAGGGCTACTTATGTGGGTGGCAAGATTAGTGCTGCAGGCTCATTGGTAGCCTTTGCTTTACTAGCCCGGGCACACATAGTGCACCTTACTAGGTACTTTACTAGTAAGGCAAACATACCAATCATGGACATCGAATCATCATTACACTTTATACAGGGAGCACTTGCACTTTGACACTGATCAGCAGTGGGAAAGTGCCCAAAGCATCTAAGTTTGCAACACCATGTCAGACAAAAGGTCTAGGGGGAAGGCAAAAAGTTTAGGGAACTTTAGCCATAAAGGGCCAAGTCCAACACTGACGGAATATCAAGGAGTCCAGACTAGCAATGTGTGCATGTAGAATGTTCCATAATTTAGCCGCTTCTACCGAGAAGGAGCGGCCTCCTCACCTGGCTTCGCGGAATTCAGGGATGGTTGCTGAATTCTGAATGAGCTGTAGTCTATTTAGCGAGGACTTGTTGATGTTCACGTATAAAGCGTTACAATAGTCTAAACAAGATGTAATTAAACCGATAACCACTGCCACTCTGAGTTCAGCTGGAATACGAAAAGAGAACTTTCTCAAAGTTCTGATAATGAAGAAGCAGAAGCTCATAGTCCTGCTGCCCTGGGCATCAAAGGTAAGAGTGTTATCAAAAATAACCCCAACGTTTTTAGCCGATTCAACCAGTGCTGGTAAAGAACCACAAGTCTTTAGCCACCAAAGTTCAGACCAGATCGAATGCTGTGTCCCAAAAACCAATATCTCCTTAGTTTCAGCATTACATTTTAAACAATTGTCCTTCATTCAAGTACTAATGCCATGTATGCATTGTTTGAGCGTGTCTTCTACCAGTAGCAGATTCTCTGATATGGAGACAATAATTTTAGTGTAGTCCACATAGGATAACACCTGAAAGCCAAATGAGTGCACCAGTTCTGCAAGAAGGGTGACATATAGATTGAATAAGGTGGAGCTAAGGAGGATCCCTGCGGAACCCCACAAGGGAGCTTGAAAGTGTCTGCTCTAAAATTACAGCAGCTGACTTTTTTAACCTTATCCATCAGAAAGGAGCAAAAGGAACAAAAAAGGTCCAGAGCAGTGGCCCTCACCACTGCCTGATATAATCTTTGGACCAGGTGGACAGGGATATTGTATCAAATGCTGCTGGCAGATCCCCTTTAACAAAATAGCAGCACCGCCTTGGTTTACTTGGCAAGGAATGGAATCTGCAGCGGCATCCAGAGAGACTCTGTGCTGTGACTACTTCTGAACCCATTCTGAGATGGATCTAAGATGTCCTGAGAAACAACAAACTCAGCCAATTCACAATTAATATATTTTTCAAGCATTTCTGCCAGCACGGGCAATAAAGAGATGGGGGCGAGGTTTTTGAGACGCACTGCGTTCCCATAAGGTGTCATTTGAAGAGGAATAACTATTGTTTCCTTCTTCTTTATCCTTAGGATGACATTCCCCTCCATTTCCATTCTTGCCTCTGACACTGCTGTCTTTCAATTCGTCCGAAAACCAGGGTGTAGATGCTTTAGCTCTGGTGCAGACCTTTGTTTAACTGGAGCAACCTGCTGTTTTGTGGCCTTCATCCAATCATTAAAATCTCCAGCGGTCCCTATGAATTGTTATTTTTCAATGGGGACTCTCTGAGCACATAGTCCATATCAAAAATAGAAATGTTGCTCCAATTTCTATATGATATATGTTTGCACTGCACCTGTTGGACCCCCGTCTGTAGTATGATTTTGAAAGTCTCTGCTTGGTGGTCTGCCCAGATTAATGGGAGAATATATCCCAGTATCAAGCCCGAATGGTAGGAAAAATAGCAGCCGACATATGACTAGCAATATGATTTGACCAGCTGGGTGAATCCGAAGCTTGTCATGAGTTTGAGAAAGGCCATTTAATCAGCATACACCTTATTTTCCAAATGGAAGTTAAACTACCCAGTATTGTGAAGTTGGGATTTTCAATGAAGGGTTCCAAAACCTTCCCCCAAGCCTTGATAATCTGAGTTCGAGAGCCGGGGAGGGTGGTAGACTAAGAGCCCTGAGAGAGTGTTTTTCCTATTGGCTTTAAGTCTGAACCACGTCAACTCGCAGATGTCTTGTGGGCCCAAGCTGATAGGTTCTAGAGTACAGTTGATTACATTTCTAGCTATAATGGCAAGCCCCTCGCCCCTGCGTAGGGGCCACTAAACCTGACAATAGTATCACCAGGGGGTGGCAGCTGCCACTAGATCAGGTCTTAAGCCCTCCTTGGCTCAGGTTTCTGTTATAAACAGACACTCTAGACCCAGGGCTTGAATCAACGAAAACACTTCTACACTATGTTTAACCGCAGAGTGTGCATTAACCAGAGCACATGAGATCACCTCCTGAGCAAAAGCTTTCATCCCCCTGACCTCTATGCCTTCCATGATAGGATATGTGGGCACTCCCTTATCAATGGGTAAAATAGTATGCCAATTGCAATATGCACAGTAGTGCATCAATGTTTAGCTTCAGTTTATCACTTATTACATCATGCATTTTTTTTAAATTAGTACCAAATGATTTAACATACTGTGACAAAAAGTAATAATCACTATTGTCTGATGTCTTCAAATTCTCAGCATGCACAGGATTAATACAAAATTCAACATACCCTTAAAGTTTTTTTAGTTCCCACCTTACCTTTATTTGTATTTTTATAATGTATTCTTATATAATCTTAAGTATTTTTATACCTTAACTGAACAAAAATATCTATTCACTTAACTGCTCACATCATGAAGTCATCACTCACTGGCTTGTAGTAATGGAATGTAGTGTAACCAAAGATTTCTCAAAGTTTTTCAATGAAAGTGAAAGAAACAAATCTACAGAGGCAAAGGATGTCCTATGAAGGTTCAGGAAAGCCAGATCCATGCCACAATATTAGGCTATTCAGATATCAAGGACCTATCTCCAAATGGTGGTGTGGATCTGAAACTGACCTGGACACCTCATCACGTATGATACCCTGATTCACTTTTTTATTGTTTGGCCAAGCTCAAGGATTAATTACTACAAAATTGATGATAGATGCAAAGTGCAAACATAAGTGATGATAGATGCAAGGTGTGAACATTCAGAGTTAACTGTTATGGATCCTAGGGGATTGGTAACTCTGGGGAAGGAAACATCACAGCCCTTAGAAATTGGGCCCTAAAGGTTCCATTAGAAATGAGGAAATATGTGGAGAATCAGTATTTCTAGGCCTGATTTTACACTTACTTCCACATTTTCCTCTAGATTTTCATACTCACATTTTGGCTGCTTTCACCCTGTTGGGACGGAAAAGTCCTCTGCATGTTAATGGACATGCACCTCTGCCCTGAGAGCCCAACTGTACATATATGGGTCCCTAATGCAAATTATTGTTGTCAGAGGCAAACACAGATATGTGTGTGCACCATGACAATGGCCTGTCTCATGGATTATGGTTTTGTTGGACCTCGAAGGGTGCCCAAAGTGCTTCCTTCATAATGGTGAAAGGCTACTGCCTTGATCAGGAGTTAAGCAGCATAAGTGTGGTGGCCGCAACATACCATGTAGTTATCGGTAGGAGTGAACAGGCCATTTTTGACTTGTGTTACTGAAGTGAGGCCTCACGGCTCACTCATTTTTAAAGTTCTGCTACTGTGTGCTCATCTCACCCCTTGGCCTACATCAGTCTGGTGTGTACTCCTGTGCAGCACATAAGTGGTGTATCTGTGCTAGATGTATTTATGTCTGAGGAGTATAAAGTACAAGGATCATGCAGCACTATACAGTGCTTGCATGTTGAAAACATGTGCTTGGTATATGAGTGACTGTGAATGGTACAATACACAAAGGATCCAGTGGCACAATACTCTTGTGATACAGTGCTGTGTAGTGCTTGTATTGTAAGTGTATGTGCTGGGGTATGAATGCCTATGAGTGGTACAGTACATGGAGAAAACTGTTCTGTGCAATGAGTGTATTCTTTATAAAATATACTGGGTGTTAGTGTGCCCATGAATGGTAAATTTCATTGAGGACTCTAGGTCCCATTTTGGGAGACGGAGGCATGCATGGTGAAAGCATGAGAAGACAGAGTAATTCCCCAGGACAAACATGTATGCTGCTGCATTCCTGTTATGTAGGTGGGACCCACACCAAGGAGGGGAGAGCCAGGCTGTTCCTGTGCACTTCAAAGGTGGCTCTTTGATTCAGTAACAAGTCACAAGGAAGAGGCCTGGGCACACTTCAGGAATTATAAGGGTTGATAAGATAATCATAAAGAGTAGAACTGGGGACCATGGGGTAACTTTTTAATGCACATATCACTGTGGCTGACATCTAAGTGTGAATGCTAGTTACTCCCATGGCCTTTGCTGAAGGGCTGTTTGCTTTGGGGTCACTCCTGCTGTTACAGAAGAGACAGCAGTAAGGTGGACACTATAAAGAAGCACTCCCCACATAAAATTTCAAAGACTTAGGGCCTGATATAGATCTTGGCTGATTTAGTTATTTATTTATTTTATTTATAAAGTTTTATATTGCGCGAACTTGATCCCGGAGGATATCAGAGCGCTTTACAATTTGAGGCAAAGGTAACAAATCAAAACATGAGTCTAACATGGCGAATCCAATAGGCATTGAATCAGCTCATTTATAAACCTGAGTGAGTGAGTAGGAATGGGCTATACGATGGAGCATAGAGACATAGGGGACAACGTCAGTTAGATTCCCGTAAATTACCGATTGCTTAAAATACCGAAACGGTAAATTACCGAATTTTCAATGTAGGGAGCACTCAAATGAGTGCATTGCATAGGTAAGGGTTCGGTATTTACCATCAACTACAAGTTGGTGGTAAATATCGAAAACCTTTGCAAAAGCAATTATTTTGCCTTTACAACAGTGCGGTGTGGCAGACATACATGCCCTTAGGGCATGTATGTCTGCCACATGTGCACCCATGCACTATTCAGGGGTGCAAGAGGGTGTCAATGTGACACTCTGCCACCCTTGAATGAGTTCCCCATTTTATCGAATCAGTATTTACCGATTCGGTAATTCCAATTCATTCCTATGGGCCTGGAGGCCCATAGAAATGAATGCGAATTTATGAATCAGTAAATACAGATTCGGTAAATACGGAATCGTACCGATTCGGTAATACTTACCGAATATTTATCTACATAGCATTTACCGATTCTAAAATACCGAATCGGTAAAATTTGGTATTTTAGAATTGGTAAATCAAGATTACCTACATCTGGCCCTAAAGACCTTATTTTGTGCTATGTTAAGGAAAAGTCCACATTTCCCTGGGAAGGCTTCAGTGCCATAGCTGAGAGTTTGAATAGGTTTAGCTTGTATTGCCTGGAAGGTCGGGCTTTGTAATTTTCGATTTATTCGCCGAAAAGCGGAGATTAGGGAAGCAATTCTTGGTTTTAGTGTACTCTGATGTTAGTTGTGTGACTGCCGATCTTGTAGCCATACCCTGAGATATTTGTATGATGTGGCTCATAGAATTGTTTTTTGCCCCCACTTAACAGCTGGCTTTCTTATTTTGTTTCCTACTGTCCTTGTTTTTGTGAAATTAATAGCCATTTAATTCTCCTTGCAATATATGTTTAGTTGGTTTAGTAGCCTTTCTAGGCCCATCCCAGTTAGATTCATAAGGACAAGATCATCACTGAATTGTAATAAGGCTACTTTCCTGGTAGCTAGTTTTGGTGGATAAGAATTGGTTGTCTCCAGGTGCACACTAAAATCCGCCAGAAACAGACTGAATAGTAAAGGTGCCAAAATGCAGCCTTGCTACAGACTTCTCTTTATGGCTATTTTGCTGACAAATTGGTGTTTTGCCCGAGTTTGACCTGGGTCCAATTATCAGAGTATAAAAATGTAATTACATGCAGTAATTTTGGTGAAATTTCCCAACTACACAGCATTTTCCATAATGAATTCCGGTTGACATGGTCAAAAGCTTCTGAAAAGTCTACAAAGCATGTGTATAATAATTGTTTCTTTGACAAGCATTTGTTGACGATCATATTTAGAGCTATCAGATTGTCTAAAGTGCTAGCTTTTGATCTAAAACCTGTCTGATTATATGGGATTACATTTTTACATTACAGATTACATTTTTCATATCACCCCATAATTCAAGTTCTGTCAGGATGAGTCCTGCAAATATTTTAGAATTGGTATCTAATAAGGCTATTATTCTATAGCTTTCCGGACAGCCACAGGGGCCCTTCTCGTACATTGGCTGTAAGAGTGAGCCATGCCAGGTATCGGGGATAGTTTAGGTGGTTAAACAATAGTTAAATAAAATTTGGAAGCGCCTGCTCCACAAGTCCTTGTCTTTTTTGTATATGACCGCTGGGAGGCCGTTTATGCTGGAGGCTCAATTCCCCCTGCTTGTCTCATTATTTTTGGAATTTCACTTTGAGTGAAGGACAACGCTGTTTCACATGATATATTTACTGTATTTACTGGGCAATCATTTTGCGTGTCATAAAGAGCGGATTTATGAGCTTTCCAAGTTTCTTCAGGGACAGTGTTCCCCACTAGTTCTGTATTAACACTATCTAATTGGTTTATTAATGACCATAAGGACTTTGAGTTGGTATTGCAGGCTTGAACTATATCAATCCAGTCTGGCTCCGATGTTGCTCTGTTTGCTTCCCAGATTTCTTTTTTGTAAGACATCCGTAATTCTCAGAGCTTTATTTGGTCCAGTGGGTTGGTCTGTAGTTTTATAGCATTCTTTTCTCTGTCCAAAGTTCTTTGTTGTTGTCTGAGACAAATGGAATACCATTTTTTGCGCTTCGACTGCCGATGAGGAGCTAGAGAGCTATTTGGTAGTGCCAAAGCAGCCTTAATATCTTCTTGTGTTCTGCTCCAGGCCGAAATTGGATCTTGGGATCCTAGATAAATGTTGAACCAGAATGTTCAAGACTCATATAGAGAAGATGTCAATTCATTCCACCTGATTTTTTCCAGTTCGTGCCTGGTTCATGTGTTCCGATGGGTTGTAGGTTTGTCGCTTTGTATTTAAATTTTTGATACTAGGGGTTTGTGGTGAGTGGTCACTTTCACACCTGTCGCAGATTTTAAAACATCAGATTTTGTGAAAAAGTTTAAGAGATGTGAAAGTATAGGCCAAAAACGAATTTGATTTGTGGTTTTCCTTGTGGCATTCATTGGAGTATCTCCTTGAGTGCTGCTGTTCAGTGCTCGAAAGCCCAGTGCTTCCATTCTTTGTAGCAGTTCGTGATCTGGTTTGTCGATTGAGCCAAATTTGGAGATTTGGATTGGGATGCCCCAGTGTTTGTCTATTCCTTTCAAGTTTCCACTTCTTCTTTGGTAGTTAGCCATGTTTATGTTAAAATACCCTGTGACTATGTAGGGGATGCCATGATGTGAAAAGTCTAAGGACAGAAGGTAACTTTGTATTATTTTTATATTTCTCCATTTTTGGGTTAAGTTCGGATGGATGTAAATATTTAAGATTATGATGGATCCCAAGGTATTGCCGTTGTTCCAATTTTTTATTTGTATGCTTTTTATGAATGAGGCATTGCTTAGGAGATTGGAAATGGATAGATTTTTGATTAATGCTTAATATATGGAAAACCCCCCTTTGGGATGACCGTGCTTCCGTGATTTTTTGTGGGGGTAAAGATTTCTGCATAAAATCCCAGTGGTTTGTCCTCTTCTTTCTGTGTCTCCTGTAGGCATATGATGTCAATGTTTTTTAGGTACGATCTAAGTTCTGGATCGACTAAAAGCTTTTTTGTGCCTGCAATGTTCCATGATAGCAGGGTTGAGTGTGTGGAGGTGTTGCCCGCTGATATCCCTTTAGTTTTTTTGAAGTTTGGTTTAGTTTCATCCAGATAAAGTTGCAGCATTTGTACATTGCCGGTCTCATGTCCATTTAGGATCCGCTGATAAATCAGATTGCGGCATTTTTGTTCATGTCAGTCAGTTTTATTTTGATTGATAGTGAGGGCAAGGTGGTTCCAATCTGCTTTACTGTGTTGGATGTTGTAGGGAAGATGACAGATGCGTTTTAGTGCTTGAAATATTGATCTTTTAAGGGAGGGTAGGATTCGGAGCCTTGAGCTATTGAGTTCCTTAAAAGGAAACTGATTTTCCTGTCATAGCTCTAGTTGAGTGCTGCCCTTTGTTGATGAATCTGTTTGGTCGTTCTGTAGTAGCAGTATTGGGTGTTTCTCAATTGGAGGCTTTGATATAATGATTCCCCACTCAGGGAAGACATTGAGCCTTGTTAAAATCAGGTCAATGATTTTAGGTGGTTTCAAGTTCCTAAAGTAGCTTCATAAGGATTATCGCACTTAAATTCAATTGCCCCAATATATGTAGGAGGTAAATGTTTTAAATCCTTCTGGGCCACCAAAAGCTTCAGAATATTTGTTCTGTTAAAGATGTCATTGTTACCACGTGATTTGAAAAGGGGCTTAAATATTGTTTGCATATTTTTCCTTTGGAACTCCTCCTGCCGTGGAGGGATTCCTGTGCTGAAAGTGCTGGCTAAACTACCTTGTTGCGGCGGTGCAGCACATTTAGTTTAGGTTTGGATTGGAAGCAATGGGGGATATCATTGCAGGGTTGCCCTTGTTTAAATAATTTACTCAGCAGATTGGTCTATTTTGAGAAATGGTTTTTTTTGTATGGGAGGATGTTTTTCAAAAACAAAAAACTTACTTTGTGGACGCATTGAACATGGAATCTGCACAGCAAAGCTTTAAATCTCTGCCTACCTGGCAATGTTCTTCAAATAGTGGCTGTAGTCCACCATGGCATCTGAGTTAATTGCTCTGTAGCCTTGGCAGAATGGAATTAGCCAGACAATCCCTAAATGAGGGCCTAAGAATCAAAGTTTGATTTATGGCACCGTTCAAGTGAATCAGTCGTACATGGGTGAGTGTAAGAGTTTAAGATGCCCATAAATTTAAAGGTTTAGTGAGACGCCGCTCAGAGTGAGTCTGGAGACTGGCCAATCAGGCAGGCAGCAAAGGCTGGGTCAATGATACAATGTTAAATTCAAACTTAGTTATCTGTAGGACGTTTTACTCCAAGGGGGTGGTTGTGGGGATCTAACAATGGTCAGAGAAGAGACTCTGTCCATATTTTGGTTATGTGATTACTGTATATCCTGATGTTGCTATCCAGTTTAAGCCATAAATGACATTACTGCATGAACGATCTCCATCAGCTTCTGCATTCTAATGTAGATGCAGGATGGCTTTTTCCTCATTGTCCCAACCTAAGGTCCAATTTGAAGTGTTCATTTTTACACTTTGAGTATGTGTTGTGGACAAGTTATATGCAACAAGGGACAAATATATTCAATTTGTACAGGAAACCTCATTAGTGGACTGTCCACTGGTATCTAAAAAAAACTAAATATGTGTATGTAGCTTCCAGCATTGCACTTCCCTTTACTCTATTACTGTCCTGTAAATTTAAATTGCATTTGAGTTTTTCCTCAATGATAAAAATCTCACTGGCGCAGATTTCACTAAAAAATGTCCTCCGTAGTTGCGAAAATATTAATCCTACAGTGTCATAAAAGCTTCACCGAAATGTCTATATTTGTATTCTTCAAATGATTTTCTGAGTCCAAGCTACCAGGAAATGCTACTGACATGGTCACTGTTGCAGTAATACCTTTATCATCCTAGTGAGCCCAATAATTTGGGGAAATAGCATTAGAAGATAGCACTAGACCATGGTATACAACCTTTACCACGCAACTTTTACAACGACCTACCTTTACCACGCAATTTTTACAACGCAGGATCCATTACAACAAAGTACTATTACAACGCATGTTTTTACATCGCAGATACCTTTACAACGCATACCATTACAACGTAAGTATTGGTAAGTATATAATTTTATTAAAAATATTATAGGTTTGGGTTTTTGGGTAAAGGGGTATTTTTAGGGTTGGGGGCTAGGTTTGGGTTTTTGGGTAAAGGGGTATTTTTAGGGTTCAGGGCTAGGTTTGGGTTTTTGGGTAAAGGGGTATTTTTAGGGTTCAGGGCTAGGTTTGGGTTTTTGGGTAAAGGGGTATTTTTAGGGTTCAGGGCTAGGTTTGGGTTTTTAGGTAAAGGGGTATTTTTAGGGTTCAGGGCTAGGTTTGGGTTTTTGGGGTACAGGGGTACAGGGTAAAAATAAAGTAAAATTAAATTTAAATTAAATTAAATTATATTAATTTTAATTAATTTACATTTAAAAAAATATTATATACTTACCAATACTTACGTTGTAATGGTATGCGTTGTAAAGGTATCTGCGATGTAAAAACATGCGTTGTAATGGTACTTCGTTGTACTGGATCCTGCGTTGTAAAACTTGCGTGGTAAAGGTAGGCGTTGTAAAAGTATGCGTTGTAACGTCATACATCCCTAGACCATAGTTAATACGCCTCAAATCAGCGATGCCTCAATATGCGTACATTAGTCACCCAACATAACTTCAAACCACCAAGATCAGGGCAGGAAAGTGGCACTGAATATATCAAAGTCTGTTTCACAATGGGACCCAGGACTCAGTATGGCTGTTTGTTTATTTTGTACAACAATCAATATAGGGAATAAAACACTTTAATGAATATTGGTTGATATGTGGCTGATATGTGACACAATCAACCGGCTATAGAAATTTTTTGTTAGATTGATAACATGACATTTGTTTCAGGTCACTTCAGACTTTTGGCAGGTCCTACAATGAATAATTGTCTGCAGGGAAAGACAACACGATCTTATCACATTAATGTCACTGTTCTCATTGTTTGCGGAAAAAGGATATTGTATAGTGGATGTGCCTGACTTTTTCTGCTAACCATAACAATAAGCGTGGCACTAAGCTGATGCTTTATACTATACGAAAGAGCTAAAAGGTGCCCAGAAAGATATAGGTAAAGAGTGTGCTCACTTGGCAGAGTCACCACCCACCACACCTGCACTTGTAGTCTGATCAGCCCTCCTTTGATCATCAATAAAGTTTAGAGAGGGACTTTTTGCGTGTTTGGCCTGCGCACCTGTAGTACTTGTGCTTGGAGAGGTACTTCACCTACTCAAGGGGCATCCAGCATAGAATGCTAAGCAGGCAGGGCTTTGTCAGATTATGTGCTGAGTCGTGACTTTTAAGGTAAAGAGAGTACACATGTCCATATTCGGCAAGAACTGTGTTGATGTACATCTTGCAATTGTTGGAATCGGTGTTCAGCATATAGTCCTTGGTAACTGGTTAGCCCACTGTCAGACTTGAAGAACAATCTTAAAGCTGAATAAACCCAGATGCCTGTTTGGGGCAGACTGCCCTCTTCAGTGAGGATGCTGTGTACAGCAGGCCTGCCTGGAATCAAAAATACTCTTCAGTGGTTGATGCTTGCTCAACGCCATACAGGTGCATTCTGCAAGACTCAGCTCAGTGGGAAACATTTTTAATTTCTCTATAACCTCCCGGAGAACAAAGGGGTGAGAGGCAGTGATAAATGGGACTGGGTTGACCCCGTTTTTCTGTAGGCAGGATCCACCCTCCATCTAACATTCATCTTTCATAAAAACCTCGTCTTAAGGGGTAGCCATAACAACAGGTGCAACAAAGGCGATCACAATCATTTTTCTGCACTCGTTCTGTTGTTTGTACACCTATTGTTGTTTTGGAATGCCTAAAATATCACGTGTGCCGCAGAGAGATGGCAATCAGCAAAGGTCTCAGATCTAAAATACCAGTATGTTCAGATAGACTAGGCTTCCTGCATGTGATATAATGCGTAGCAGACGTGTGAATACACTCCTAAGTGGTCCGTGGTGCACGGAGGCCACTCCACAGGATGTATGTCGCATCCTTTTTCCACGCATGCCTTTACAACGCAGGTTTTACAACGCAAGTCGTTACAATGACTTGCGTTGGAGGGCGCTGGATAGTGAATAGTTTAATTTACTATTCCAACTCCAGTCCCCGTGGATAGTAGGGAAGGTTTTGGATAGTAAATTAAACTATTCCCTATCCTACAGCGCCCTCCAGCGCAAGTCGTTGTAACGACTTGCGTTGTAATTCCTTCGTTGTAAAGGTACTGCGTGGAAAAAGTTTTGTTGTAAAGGATGTTTACCCACTCCACCTTATAGGACCCTCTTGGTAGTGTCTTACCGTGTCACATTACAGTTCAATACCCCACTGTAATCAAAACCGAGAATCAAAGACGCTCGCTGCAAACCAGAGCTGTCAATAAAGCTGAGGTTTCTAGGAGTGGCTGTTAAGTCATTATTATGTGGGTGGTAGGAATCAGACGGTCTCATTAGCATATTATGCATGAGGGGCTCGTCATTTTGAGTTATGTGCTTGGCGTAGATGCTCAGCGAAAAGTTAATTAGCAGTTTTCGCCGAATAGGAGCAGTTCCGGAATGTGTAAGTAAGAGACATTGGTCTGTGTGGGGTGTAGATGCAACATATTTTTTCGCCCTGACCAAGCCTGAATAAAATTACCTAACGTGTTTTCTCGCATGATGCAAGTGGATTTCAATGTTTAATCTGCAAACACAGAGACATAATTAGACGTAGTACCAAAATCTTCAGCTTTATGGCTTGATTGCAAGATTATTTGCGTTAATAGAATGTTACAAAATATAAACTTCTAAAATGAGTACATATTGAATAGCTCGCTCCTTGACAGATGCCGTTTACCGAGCAACTCGTTTATGCTTAATGAGCGCTGCAGGGCTCATTAACCTCAATGATGCATTATTCCTAACCGGTAATTTGCCATTGTTAATATGGGTTGTACATGAATGGCATTAACGGAAATGTTTGAAGCCGGTTTGTCTCACCTCACCAAAAGGCGGGCCGTGGTCTGGCATGCTTCAGAGGGTTGCTCTCTGGCAGTGCTTCTTTTGAATCTCTGTGTGACCTCAACGGCCGATTTACCGAGGCACTCGACAATATTCGAAAGCGGCCCACCTCCATATGCAATCACTTCAGCCAGCACAAGTAAATGTACCGGAACAACTAATTGCCTACTATTTACTGCCACCTATTTGTGACAAAGAAGTTGAATAATTTTAATTGAATATTATTACACTAATAACTTACAATAAGACTAACTGTGGCTGAAGGCCATATGGAATACTATACATTACGTTAATTATTATTGTTATTACGGTTGTTTTATTATTATTTGTACTACTACAACATTTTAAGTTTTCAAAGTTGTTAGTTAGAGTCACACTATCCTAACAAGAAATGGCGCACATGACTTTCGCTCCATTTGTTTGCTCACAGTCCGATAAGGCTGGTAGTGATACATTGTATACTCGCTCCTTTTACCGTTAATGACAGCATAGCAATTGCGCAGTGCTGCATTTCCTTCTCTTGTGCTGGTGACTGGAACAGCTTTTGCACATTTGGACATTCAGGCGTTATTTTGCTCAGGATGCTACATGACTGGCACTGGCACATAATCACATCCACACCTGAGCTTGCTGATGGTGACAGAATATGACCATCTTCCCTATTTTGTCCATTATTGGTTCATCCTGGTATTACCACGTTATCACGCTCACCACTGGTTAATTAGTAAAAAAATATAAGTGCCAGGGCTCTCATCAGGAGACAGATGCAACAGCCTATTTCTCCTGTTAGCGCACCTAAAACAGAACCAACTACTAACCATGAAAGGGGGAAGAGGATGTGGTGTAATGGCCAGAGGCTTCAGATTTCGAAACTGGGGAAGCGGGATCGAGTCTAGGCGTTGTCTGAACATCGTGTGACTCTGGGCAAATCCCTTAATCTCCCCGTTAATGAATGTGTCCTTAACTGGTGCTCATGAAAAGCATTTGTGTTTATTAAATGCTAGTGCTGAGCACCTGAAACCACCGGCTCAAATTTAGCACTGACCTTATCCTTCTAGTGTGAGATAAGACTCTAACCTCTAGAATGTAATAGGTTGTTAATGAAGTGTAGGGATGGGCATTTGTCCCTGATGACGTGAAACTATTTGGCAACAAGTATACAGGTACAAGTATGCAGCTATAACATTTCAATATTGTTTGACCTGGCATCCTTGTGTTTTTCTCTGACTTTGTACCTTCAAGACCTCCTGTTTCTACTTCCTTTGTTTTGATGGCTTTAGGACTCTGGGCACTTTATCACTGCTAACCTATGCTACAGTGCTTGTGCTTTCTGCTTTAAATATGGTAACATTGACTTATCTACATTTGACACATTTAGTTCACTTATAAGTCCCTAGTAAAATGCACTGCATGTGCCCAGGGCCTGTAAATTAAATGCAACTAGTGGGTATGCAGCACGGATTGAGCCTCCCACTTCAGTAGCCCTTCAAACATGTCTCGGGCCTGCCATTGCAAAACCCGTGTATTCAGTTCTACATTGCCATGCCGACCTGACAAGTTAACTCTCTTGCTAGGACCAAACCTTCCTTATAAGTACATATATATATAAGCCCTAAGGTAGGCCCTGGACACCCCAATGGCAGGGTGTAGTGTGCTTAAAAAGAAGGATGTGCACTTTTAAGTATGTTTAAAAAGTAGGACTTGCACTTTTAAGTTTTACATGTCCTTGTAGTAAAAAACTCTTGAATTTGTTGCACAACATTGCTGGGTACCCAAAGTTTAGTTCGAGCGACCACACCATGGGACACAATGATGCTTCACCCAGAATTGGATTATTTGTTTAGTTGCTATGTGAGTTTTGTTTTGACTTTTATAGCTTGGTTCTAATCACTTATGATTTAGTTTTGCACAGGAGAATAACAGTTAATATTTTAGCCATATCGCAGTTTCAATTGGGGTATGGTTTATGTTGTTTGGCTTTCAATTGTTTTTTCTGCAGTTTGTGACAGTTTAATTTTGCACATATTTCATGTTAACTCCTTCCATGCGTCGGACGGCCGGGGGCCGTCCGTCTGAGGTCACGGTGGGCGTGTGCGTTGGACGGCCGGGGGCCGTCCAAACCACGCACGGGTCATTTTTTTCAGCACTGCAGCGGAATGTCCGCCGCGGCGAAGGTGTTAAAAAGATGCAATTTTGTTATTTTGATGAGCTTCATTTTTTCTATCTTAGCTTCCCATGAAGACGGGCCTTCAGACCGAAATGCATTGGGGTATTGTTCGCATGGTCACCCAGAAACAAAAGTGTATTTTGATGTGTTCCAGAAAAATGCCTGGATGGGCATTTCTTCAACATAAACGTTTGGAAACACTTTGCCTCTGTGTGAATTTTGTTAAAAAATGTCACTAAAACATTGGTTAACAGTGGATTACCTTGGATTACTGGATGTTTACAGGATATATGGTGTGAAACTATCGGCTTCTGCCAATATCGTCAGTCCATCTTGAGTCTGGGGCGCGACGGCGCAACAGTTATCTACAGTCTCATACAGGTGCTTTTGGGGTTAAGCACCTTCAAGTTTGCATGCCAAACTGTTGCCTTTGAGCATTTTTGTACCATTGAAGAGAGGAATAAACTGAAAGGAGTGCATTCGACCATTTCTTTGCTACTTTTAGAAAGTTGGCATTTTCTTACTTTAACCATTTAGTGCCTTCTACCTGTTTCTAAATACAAGTCTTGGGTGGGTGACAGCTGGACTTTGTGCACTCCCTATAGACAGCCATACACAAAGGGAGCTTAGGTGAGACTGATGGACCATCAACATCCTTATGGGCCATCGTGGGCAGCTTTGGAGGGAGGAGCTGATATTTACACCCAAATAGGCTGTGTTCTGTCCCCACACTTGGGGCTGCATATCCCCTTGTAGTGAGTCTGGATCCACAGCAGGAAGGGCAGGGACTCTGTGCAAATACCTTTCTTTTAAGTCTCCCACTCCTCAAAGGCACAACTGGGTAGAAGTACTGGACCTCTGACACCACCAACTCAGTAACGTCTGGACTCCTCTGCCAGGAAGAAGGACTGCTGTGCTGCTGAAAGGACTGTCACTTTGCTGGACTCCTGCTCCAATGTGCAGACCTGCTGCTTAGTGCCGTCCTTGCCTGGGATTGAGAAGGACTAGACCTGCATCTCTCCAACCTAGAGCCAAAGTGACTTCAAGGTCTTGCTGGCTTGCCTCCTATTTGAAGTCTCAGGGACATCAAAGACAGTTACAGCACCTCGACTCTGCCATCTGAGTGTCGTGCCCTGCCAAGTGTTGCCAATCCACTACTGGCCTTTGGAAGTGGGTATAAAGGACTGCCACTGCCAAAATACAGGTATCACCATTGTTGACCCAGCTCAGAACAGGTGCATACCCATTGAGGCTAACGCATTGCTGCTGCTTCAAGGATTAAGGACATGACATCTCCATTGCTTCCAGGGCATCACCACTGCTGCAAGGATCAGGTACATCGCATCGCCGACGGCCCGGTGTGTCACTCCCATTCCCAATGTATCTCTGACTTTGCACAGCTTTGCGCCCACACCTCACCTACACCCTAAGGATCAACGCTAACACATCACCTCCTTAGCTCCTCGCATCTCGTCCTAGACGTTGATACAACCGTGAACCAAGGTACTGTTTTAGCGGGCAAAGGCTGTTCCCTGTATCCAACCCACAGTCCATTGCAGTTGGCCTAAACTTTAGGATTTGTCCTGGTCTATTGGCACCAGATATCCCTGGTTGGCGCCCTATGCTTTTAAGTACTACATTTCAGTTATTCTTTAAAAATTCATAGATCTGGTTACACTTTTAAGATTTTTGTTGCTTTTATCTTGTTTTGATCAATAATTTAAGCTCTATTTTTCTAACTAGCTGCGATATCTTTTTGTATTGTGTTTCTCAATGCCACCTCGTCAAACCCCCTTTCAACCCCTGTTGAGGGCAATAGTGAGACCTAGTGTCCTTTTAAAGAACTATTGGGTGTCTGGCCCTTCCTTCCCTATTAACCTCTGTCATTCTCGGCACATTCACGGTGTGGAAAAGGGTCCAACATGGCCGACAGTGGTGACCTTTTTGCCCCCTTGCTGATCCTATACTTTTACTTACAAAACCTCACCAGGACTGTGCCTGACCTCAAGAGGATGTTTGGAATTTCCTCGGACCATGGCACCCCCGCCCCACCCGCACTATTCTGACATTCCACTGAGCACACTTGACCCCTACCCGGACAGCGGCGTTCGAGCATTTTGTCCGACGCCCAGTGGAACTGCTCAGTTCAGCTAATTGAGGAGATCAGCCTTGGTTTATCACCTGACCGTCACTTGCCCAACCGGACACTGGACACTGTTTCTCCCCTTCTCCCTGTCTCGCCCTCCCCCCCTGCATATTTCTGCCGTTCTGCCTTTTCCTTGTTTCCTTTCTTTCCATTTTTCTGACCGATGCGCAATGGAGCTTCCTAGAGAGCTATAGAGGAGACAGGCCTTGGACTATCTCCCTGGCCGTCACCTACCCACTTGGTCTTGGGGCTGAATTTCCCTTCATCTCTTTTCCGTCTTCCCCCTCGTCCTCTCTCTTCTCACTCCACCTCTCCCCTTTCCCTCTCTATTTGTCTCTCCGGACAGTGGACACAGTTCTTCCTCATCTCCCTGCTGTGGCTCCTTCCTCCTCTCCTTTCCTATAAATTCTCTCAACCGCGTTGTTTGATTAATGTACCTTACTACGCTATTGTAACTGATGTAATTTGTAACGAAATGTTCCTCTGCTATAGCGCTCTGATACCTAGGGGTCTAACCAGTGCTTTATAATTCTTTTGATGTACCTTCTAATGCAATGTTCCCTTGGTTATGTGCTCTGATACCTCCGGGTCCAGATAGCGCAACATAACCTTCGCAAATTCAAATAAATGAAAACTGTTTTTTCCTGAACGCTGAGACCTGAGCAACATGGCTGATGTTCGGTGGAGCTGCTTGACAGCTAATGAGGAGTCTGGCCCTGGTTTTCCCCTTTGACCATCACCTACCCAGCCGGACATTGGGCATTGTTCCTCCTCCTCTCCCCGCTTTTACTCCTTCCTCCCCTCCCTCCTACGAATTATTGAAACATTATTTATATGTACTGTACCTTTCTATGCTCTTGTATCTGATGTATCTTGTAACGCAATGATCCTAAATATAAAGCGCTCTGATACCCTCTTGGGTCAAGTTTGCGCTATATAAAACTTAAAAATGAAATGAATATAATAAATACATTCACTGTTTGATTGTTTGAAGTGTTCCACAAATACTTTACACATTGCTTCTTAAGTTAAACCTGACTGCTCTTAGCCAAGCTACAGGAAAGTGAGCACAGGTTAATTTAGAATGTCTATTTGACTTACGCTAACTAGTACTGTGGTTCCTGCTTGGTCAAGATACGTACCTCTGCCAACCAGAAAAACAATTTCTAACAGATAATTATAAATAATATTTGGAGAATTCCCTCCTCATTTCACATCTATGCCTAAAATAAATTGGGCAACCACCATCCTTAAAGGTTATCAGGATAATACCTTTCTGTATGTGCACCTGCGGTATTTTAACAAGGCATAATGATACATATAGTATTTGGACAGCATTACTGAAACTAAAGATTATTTCTAACCATAAGTACAAACATGAGGCATGTACAAGTCCACCGTGTATTGATCCCATGGAGCAACATATACCCTTAGCTTGAAAACTCAGAATGTATTTATTTACTTATAGATATTTAATAACTTGTGATTTCATATTGTTCTTTCTTCGTATAAATATTGTTCAGAGCACAGTCATCGGTGGGTGTTAAAATTATCTTTCAAGGGTTATTTTATCACTAAATCAAGGAGGAAAGTTTGGAGCAATACTTCTGGGATTGGAACATGTTCACTACAGATTTACACAAGAAAACACAAAGGTAATGGGTATATTACTTACTAAAGTCTCAGTCACTGGCAACCACATGGGCCACATTCCAGTTTTTCCTTACAGATTTATACATGGATGGGATGGAGTGCCATGTGCCTGCTGTATATCAGAAGGCTATTGCTAGAAGTTTGATACCTTATAGAGGAATGAAGTTGAAGCCTGAGTTCCTCTATAAAATCGCAAATCTCCAAGGTGACTTGAAATACCCTTTTAACATACGTCTAAGGGTATTTTATTCATTAGAATATATGATCCCACCATCCCACAAACAGCTTATGCTGTGAAGCTATGCATGACCAATCCACAATAGGCAAGAAACTGATAAGCAGACTTACACAGAAAGATTGAACAAGAATTGGCAAAGTCAAACGTTCTCAGGTCTAATGAGACATGCTATTGACTTTGCCACTTGAAAGAATTTGGATTGTTGGTTGAAAGGGGTGTGAGTCCTGGTCAATCAGCATTCACAATCCTTGTCACAGTAAGGCACACACAAATCCCAACTTAACCTGTGCTCAATCCCATGGCAGCTTGGCACAGAGACATCAGGCTTATCTTAGAGGCAATGTGTAAAGCTTTTGTGCCACACTTCAAGCAGTACAACTTTGAAAACCCCAAACAAAAAGATCACACACCAGGTTAGAAAAATAGAGCCTAATTTACTAAATAAAACAGGACCAAAAAGGCAAAATTCCAGTCAGTAAAGCCAGAGTTATACATTTTTAAAGAATACACTGCAATTGTGTGCCTAAAAGCATAGAGCACCAGCTGTGGCCATCTGTTTGTGCTGCACCAGGTCAAAGTCAAACTTTCAGGCCAACTATGATGGAGTGCAGGAGTGATACATTTCCAGATTAGTCCCACTGAGGTTTTTCCTTCTCAAGTCTTGTGGCAAGATTCCTGTTTGCATTAGAGAGGATTTCAGGGAGCGAGGAAAGTGTCGCCAGCAGTTGGTGGTGTATCGCGATGTGCAGGCTGGGTGTCACAGATGGGCAGACCAGAGCTTCATGATCAATGCTTGCTGTGCAAAGAGATGGGCTGGTGGCAGCTCACACTGAACTTCGGTGTGAATGGTACGGTTAAGTGCGAACAGGCATGTTCATGGTCATGAAGAGCCCAAAAGCAAAAGAGCCACACCACCGGTCCAGGACCTGAGAGGCACCCCATGTGGAACAGGAACCCACAGTAGCTGCGTTATGGGGCTGTTGGGGAGCCTTTTATGCTTGTGAGGCTCAGATCAGGAAGCCAGCACACTAGCCCCTTGAATCACTCTGGGTCCTGCATTCAAAATGAAGTTGCAGGTCCAGGTCTTCTTCCCATGGCAAAAGGGTAGCAGGCAGCAGGTCAGCACAGCATGGTAGCAGTATCTTAAGAGCAGCAGTCCAGCAGACTGGCAGTTCTCGCAGCAGCTCAGCAGTCCTTCTTCCTGGCAGAGTATCCACAGGTCCAGAAGTGTACAGAAGAGTTGGTTTCTGAGGTCCAACATTCATACACGCTTGGACATTTGAACTGGAGGAGAAGCTTCTAGAGGTTTCACGTTGAAGTCCCCAGGCATCCTGCCTCCTCTGCCTTGGCTCCAGACTAACTAAAGGGGTATGCTGCCCTTTGTGTGGAGGCAGGACAAAGACCAAAATGTAGTGCACATGGGGCTGTTCATAGTTATTCCCTCCCATCTTGCCAGTGATGGCCCATCCAGACACACCTAAGCTCCCTATGTGGCTGTCTAGGAGGAATAAACAACACTTAACCGTCAGCTACACCCAGTTATGTGACCAGAGACAGTTTACAGCTACTAAATGACTAATGCAAGAAAAAGCCAACTTTCTAAAAGTGGCATTTTCAGAATAGCGATTTAAAATCCAACTGCACCTTAAGTTAGAATTTTAAATAGAGATTTCAGATACACCAAAAATGTACAGGCTACCCCTTCCCATTTGGAAATTAATAAGGGAACTTCAATGTTATTGTACGGGAGACATAGGCCTTGCAGTAGTGGAAAATGAATTTCGCTACCAGGACATGTAAAACTTAAAAGTAAAAGTACATACCCTACTTTTAAAATGCATTGCACCCTGCCTTGTGGGCTGTCAAGGGCCTACTCTAGTGGTGACTTATATGTATTAAAAAGGAAGGTTTGGACCTGGCAAACATTTTTTTTACCAGCTTGAAATTACATTTTAAAAGTGCACACACAGGCTCTGCAATGGCAAGCCTGAAACATATTTAAAGGGCTACTCGAGTGGTAGGCACAATCAGTGCTACAGACTCACAAGTAGCATTTCATTTAGTGCCACTTTACAAGGGACTTATAAGTAAATTAAGAATGCCAACTGGGGAAAAGCTAATATTACCATGTTTAAAAGCAAGAACATGTGCACTTTAGCACTGGCTAGCTGTGGTAAAGTTTGCAGGGCCTCAATGGCAGCAAAAGTAGATCATACAAAATGTAGGAAGAAGGCACAAAGTTGGAGGGAAAACCACCCTAAGGCTGACAGGTCTAACATTAGTCTTTGTTGCTAATGGATGCATGAGTGTAGGTTTTATCCTGTATGATGAAGAAGGCTCAGACTGGATGCAGTCACTTCAAGAATAATAAGAAGAATCAAGACATTCCTATAATCTCCCATTTTCTTGCATATATGTGGAGACACAGCCGGAAAAAGATTGCCACATTGCCGCCCAGTGTCTAGCACCTTAGAATCTTGTGTGTCCTAGTTGCACTTCGCTGTCATTCATGATTTTGTTCTTAGACTGTGTAACAGTAGGCAACTATTACAAGAATTGCTAGATGAAATCCAGTCTCACATCTCAAAATTGTTGTGATGTTCCCTCTTTATGCTGCTAGTATCAATTGAGGGTATTATAAACATTTTATCAATCTTATGTTCTATATATTATGCTCCTCCTATACTCTGCTAGCCTAAACTGTGGATTATTATAAATATTTTGAACTACCTTTCTTTTTTCACATATAAGTTATATTTTTACGAGATTTTATGCATGATCTTAAAGTTTTAATTTATTGTGTTTGCTTCTGTGGCAATTGCCAAAATAAAGCTTATCATGATGAAAGAAAGGCAACAAAGGGAGAGAGAAAAGGAGGAAGTGGAAGATAAGGAACAGAAATAAACAGATGCAGCATGGATGAAAAATAATGTGCTGGAGGGAGAGAGATAAAGAGTCCGGAAATGCAGAATGGCTTAAGAAAAAGCCAAAAGGTGAAATCAGCACCAGGCAGCCTTAATATTTACCACCCTGAGATTTGGTAATATCAGTGGTGGGCTCTTAAAAACACCTTTTATCCCCGGCACTTATTTTTCTTTATTTAGTTACTCTGCTCCCTTGTATTTTATTTATTTTATTGCAAATTAAGCATTGCTGAAAACCTTTTGGATTTGTGACTTAACCCACTGGTAGAGTCAGAGCTGTTCTTCAATTCTGCTAAAAGATAAGGGTGAAACAAGAATGATTGACAGCACCTTTCCCTGACCTTCAAGAAGTATCTCTTAATCTCACTGGCTCCCTGATAGTATTCCTTAACTTCCTAAACAGGATTGCAGTTATCACATATCCCAATGGAACTACAGCTACATATCTAGTTGACATGACTTATTCCGAACCCTCTTTTTCTATTATTTAGTGCTAACTTGCTTATCTAGCCCGGTGTTAATATCTAAAGGCAGTCAAGTTTGTATAACGTTACAACGCATACTTTTACAACGCTTGCCTTTACAATGCATTTTTTACAACGCAACATCCTTTACAACACATTCCATTACAACGCATGCCATTACAACGAATTTCTTAAAACTACCATTACAACGCATTCCATTACAACGCATACTACCATTACAACGCATAGCATTACATTGCACGTATGGTAACTATTGGATAGTATAGGGGTAAAAATTACTATTCTAACTTCAGGGGGTGCAACAGTAGGGTAAGGGTTGGATAGTGTAGGGGTAAAAATTACTATTCTAACTCCAGAGGGTGCAACAGTAGAGTAAGTGTTGGATAGTGTAGGGGTAAAGATTACTATTCTAACTCCAGGAGGTGCAACAGTAAGGTAGGTTTTGGATAGTGTCAGGGTACTATGCGTTGTGATGGTATGCGTTGTAATGGTATGCGTTGTAATGACTGCGTTGTAATGACATGCGTTGTGATGGTATGCGTTGTAATGGTATGCGTTGTAATGACTGCGTTGTAATGACATGCGTTGTAATGGATCTTGCGTTGTAAAAGTTTTGTTGTAATGGTAGTGCGTTGTAAAAGTTGCGTTGTAAAGTTTGTTTCCCGGCAGTCAATATTCTTTGGTTAAAGGATGGGGACTGGGGGAGCTTCTACTGCATCAGCTGCATGACAACCCCACTTGAAAATCTAAAATCTAACTGAAAGAAGTTAAATGGATGTAAATATTTTGAAACGTCCCAAGGATGAATTTAATATTCAAGTAAATGATCCTTGGTAAGAGAAAACTGTATTCCTAAACTACAACAAGCAAGGCAAGAAACTGGTAATCACATGCATGTCCATGCTTTAAGATGCCTACATTTGCATGTAGTGGCAATTTTGAAATGGGTTTCCCTCTAAAGAAAATGGATTAAAAGAAGGCACCAACGCACAACTCATGTGCATGGTTGTGTTCTGATGCGTACAGCATGACACATGCATAATGCCGTGAATGTGTATGCTCCATGATGCCAAAAAACATTTTCAATTTAGCTGCATGGCGGGCATACATAATCAATCAATAACATACAGAAAAAATATATTAAAAACTATAAATGCAAAATTAAAAGAAAGTTGAATGGGGAAGCAGCACAAAGGGGTAGAGGAAGAAAACATATTATCTCCCATGGAGTGATTGCAAAGAAAGAAAAAAGTAGTTCCTTGAATGCTAGCAAGGTCAGCAGGGGAAGAATACAAGTCCACCAATCAAAATACCACAAGGCCGAAATACTGCAAGGTGAGACATACACATGAAGAAGGGGGAAAGTAATTGAATCAGGACCAGGGAAAAGAAATAGACAACAAAGCAATCCAAAAAGCCCGACCACTATGTGAATACTTAGAGCAATAGGCCTGGCCAACAGATAGCTAAAGCTGTCTGGGACTGTGACCTAAATAATGCTAAATATTCAAGGATAAGGAAAAGGCAGTTTCCTGCCGATAAAAGCGGCGATAATGTATCGCCCTTCTTGATAATATGCCCCTTATTCCCTAGCCAATTTTGGGGAGAGCTTTGAGTTCCTTGTCACTCCTGCCAATCTTCAAAATAATGGAAGTGCAGAAAAAAAGACGCTGTTTCAATAAACCTACCCAGTAAGTTAACTGGATTTAGAATTGTAAACAGGTTTTTAAAAGCCTGAAAACACATTGTTATTTCTGTTTGATAGGCATTCTTTAAATTAATTCAGACATAGGGCATGTGCTAGACAAAATGAAAATTAATGATTTCCCAACTATAGCTTTTCCCACAGAATCAAAATTTCATCTGTAAGTTGTCTGTATAGGACACTTAATTTAGATAAATGATAGTAAAGTGACAGCATGGCATTAATAATGGCAGTTTAAGGCTTGACAAATGGCACAGATTCGGATTCCAGGGCAAAGCTCTATGTGGCAGCCTAATTTAATGTGTCAAGAGTAGTTTATTTTCATACGGTATTGGTTTATACGGTATGTTGAAAGACCTGATGAAATATTATTTAACACCATCTATATGTTAATAGTTTACATTTATCACCCCTGTGCCGTGAAGATGCCTATTCCATTAAAACTTTCTCCATGGTTGAAGCATTCAGAGTTCATGGTTAAAACTGAGCAGGCCAAGTATAATATTGTCATGTAAAATACTGCACTATTAGGTGAGCATTCCATTGACAAATAATCAGTGAGAGTTGTTCTCAAATTTTGTGTGAAATTGTATTTTAATACATTCAGACATGACCGTTATCTACAACCTACCAAAAAAGCAAAGACAAACAAAAAATACTTTACATCATCATTTAAAATATTTTTGTTTATTTTAAATTCACAACAATTACTCTTATATTACACAATAATTGGCCTACCTAATAATTAAAGTGGCCCCCATTATACCATTACAATGTGTCTATTAAAGGAGGTAAGTGCTTGTGTGCAGGAGGAAAATCATACATGTACATGGTACCACTAAGAATGTGTGTGCATGTGGGTGTATATGTGTGCCTAACAAGAATGGTGTGTGCTGATAAGCATATGGTCTGATGTTTTGACTCCATTAGGACAGAAGTAACTTTGGAACTGTACTTTGTGAATAGCAGTGGTCTTACTCTTTTGTGCGAATATGCTTGTATTACAATGTTAGTCTCAAATATGTTGAATTTGGAAAGTCATTTTTATGCAATGCATTCTTTATTTTATCTAACTGTATCCTAATAATCCCTTAATACATCTTAATGCTTCCAAACCATGAACCCTTAAAACCCTGAACTATACATACATGCTATCCTTCCCTAAATCATAAATCTCTTGCTAGTCCCCCACATCCTTCCTCACTTCATTCATGCTCCCCTCTAGTTTAGCAGAAGGATGCTATGCTAAAGAGGAGCTGCCAGTGCACTAACCTTTGCATTATAAAGTACAAAATGTTTTTGGGTTTCGCCTTAATAGCATTTGCGCTGTGCTTGGGAAATCTAATGTATTTAATAATATTTTGAAAAGGGGCTTACATCCCGCTCCCTGCTTTCCTTGCTTTTCATTGGTTGTTGTGCATGCCACTTACATTTCTTCAGTTTCTTTTGGCTGTAGCGTACTGTTGTCTGTTGTTCCTTGTGTTTTTCCTGTGTGCTTCTCTTATCAGATTCCCTTCACCCAAGTACTGTTTCCCTCCGCTTTTGTGAAGCTATTCTTTAAAGGTTTTGCATGCACAATGCTGTGCTTGTTTTTTTTTATGTGCTGCATTTCTGTTCAGAGGCTTAATTAGTTTCTCAAAAGATTGTGATTCACAATCTGGTGTCTTTCATTAGTTTATCTGGTTTCTGTTTCACTTGCACTGTAACTTTTATTTCTTACGTGTGGCTTGGAACGCATCTATTGCTAAGCCTCGTTTTATGCCCTGAGCCCTGCACCCAGTTTTTGCCATCAAGCCATCATTCCCTTGACCACTCCCCCATGTAAATTCAGGTAATGAGTTCTTCCTTACTAATGTAATTTTTCTGGTGCACAGGCCGGGGAATATAGTTTGATTTACTCCTATGTGGTAACCATTGGAAAAATTTTGCCTGCTTTTGTTTATCTGCCTTTGGAAAGTCAGGTTGCTCTGGCTCGGCTTTCTAGATTTTCACTTACAGCATGGTGGTGTATAGCGGTGCTACCGTCCTCGCTCGACCGCTTAATATTGTTCTTTAGCAGCTACATGGGTGTCGCTCACTTCATCTACAAGGTGGCCGGACCAGTGCTGCTTATTATTGCTATGTTAGCAAATGGTTAGGCACTGCTTGTTTCCACGTGTAGTTGCTGTAGGAATACTGCTGAATTGTGCTGTGCTGATTCCTTTGTTTTGTTTTAGCAACTGTGGGGAGTCCCCTTAATTTGTTTATTTTAGAAGCTAAGGGTTGCCACTTACTTTTTTTGTTTTAGCAGCTGAGGGATGCCACGCACCTCATCTAATTTATCAGCAGTTAGGAGTTTTTTTCCTTCACCGCATGTATGGATAGAATGAAAGTTTAGTGTGGCTGCATTTGGCGCCACACAGAATATATTATATTCAAAAGAGGTGGGACAGGGTGTCTAAGTTAAAAACTGATTAATCTTCTCTTTCGTGCTTGACCCCTTAATGTCTAGTCAGACTAACATGGTGGTAGGCTCACAGTGCTCCTCCGACTTTTTCCTTTTAAGATATAGGTGGGTGGTCTTTCAAGTGCTTGTATTATAGGTGGGTGGTCTTTCTACTGCTTGTATTTTAAATTGTTCTTACAAAGGTAAGGGAGTTAATAAGTAGTATACTTTTCCTTATGGGAGAGGGCATATTTTGCCCCTGCCAAAATGTTGTCCATTTCAGACAAATTGTGTTCAGCACAATATATTTCTCAAGAAACAAATCATAACACTTTAACGCAGTTTCAGTAACTTATAAAGCACAACTGCTGACCAACTACAAATTACAACAAAACTGCATATTATTAATCACATAGGTGAAACCTAATGTGTTTACCAATGTTGGATTTGTGGCCATAACTTTTTTCATTTTTTTTCAGTAGACAACATGTTTGACTTGACATTTTACAGTCTATTTTTTTCCCCACAATATTTTTTACTGCAAACCAAAAAGGGAGAGATGGAAGTCTCTGACTGACTTGTGAATACACATTTTAAATATTTGAATACTACTAATAAACCACTACTTTACATTCTACAAAATGCAGTTTGTGAACAGGATTCTTAACGTTTATGCTGTAATCACTGTTCTTATGGCATACACTATGTGCCCACTGTTTTAATTGATGTTATTTTGTTTGTATAAGTCCGTTTCCGAATGGAAATATTGTATGTTATAAACAAACAATTCAGAGAGTACAACAGTATTTGAGGTTGAAAAGTATGGAACAGATGATGCTACATGACATTTGGCAGATCAGACTAGGAACAGTACTGCGCATTTAAATTTACATATTTACACTGGAGGTGTTCAAGGATGAAGGATGGGTGATCCTGGAGGGTGGTCTTTGGTACAGAGAAGATAAAGCACATGTGTCATAAGTGCATTCCAAAGGTGGGAGGTTGAAAGTTTAAATGATAAAAAAAGTACAACTGCAGAGAGAGGCAAAGGAGCAACTTGGAGATATTGATTGTCCCACTAGAATGTACTGGCTAGAGTGTAACTGAACAGTGTGTGAGGACTGTTCCATGAATGTAAGTATAGTGAGCAATTTGCATTGTATCCTTCTATTGGCTACTTTCCAACCAACTTGGTGTCAGTAATGGACAACTAGACTAGATAGGTTATTAGAAGATTAAAGAGATGTGTGTGGCAAAGTTAATGTCTGTGAGAAAAGCAAAGGAAAACAGTTTGGGATTGTTCGAAGATGAATACTGTTATAGCCCTTGCTCGTCATTAAGGTGATTAAGAGAATAGTGACTGTCTGAAATGGGAGAAGGTTAGATTTCCAGATTTGCAGTAGCTAGAACCTGACTGCTGTTACTATGTTACCAATACATAACTCCATTAGCATGCTGATATTGCTCTAACTCCTAACATATGTGGACAAAATGTGTTGTATGTGTATAATTTAAGTTGTAATATAATCTTTGTTTTCACTTATCACTTAGTCACAGCTCCCAAGAGAACCAACACAATTTGATCAGGTTGTGTTGTAGAATATTGTTATCATGTTTGCATTCCTGGTAGAATCAGATACATTTCATAATCACAAAATACAAATTGAGGAGAATAGAACGTTTATAGCAGCTTACCTAGAAGTGTCCTGAGGGCCAATGTGATGGTAGTATGCAGGGCTCTTGGGACAGAGGTTGCGGTGAAATAACTGATTGTAGTTATGAGGAATTTAGCATTAAGAAAAGCATAGCTACATAGTGCTGAATGACTGTTAGACAGTCAAAATAATGTGGGTGGGAGAGGCACAGCGAACATGAGAAAATGTTGCCTATCATACTCCTAGTACACATGTGGTAAGAGAAACCGCAGTGATGCCAGGTATGGATAGACAGGATTTTCAAGTTTATGGAGGAACTTGCTCACTGATAGTGTCATGGGAAAAAAAGACAGGAGCACTAGGTGACAGAGAACCATAGGCTTGAAAGACATGAGTCAGCGAGGTAAGCGTTTCTTGCATGTTGCTTTGGTTGAAGTGCAGAGAGTCCAAGAAGGGAGACTGAAGAAGGAATAGTTGGGATGGTAAGAGAGAACACGGATAGACACTTGGAAAAAAGAGCAGATTCACTGGAGTGGAATGGACTGGTCAAAAATCATATTGTAGAGTGTTAAGCAACCTGTTAATTGAGAGTTGGGAATGTAGCACGCAAGGGTTTTTAAGACAAATAAATGGTTATTAGACGGCTGGTAGATTTAGGGAAATGTGGCATGGCTTTAAGTAGTGGTGTTAGCTCTGCAATACTAAATCAATTGAAGGAAACTCCAGTGAGAGGGAAACATCAAATTGCCTATAGTGACAACTGAGAGTCCCTGCGAATAGTGCAAGACATTTAATAATCTATGACTGAAGGTGTCTAAAGGGGCACACAAGGAATTTCCAGATTTGTTAGTGTGGACTCTGTCAGAGGGGGACAAGGGTGTAGGAGGTGTTGTTCCACATTATTAAATTGAAACAATCAAGCATTTTAATTGCAACCTTTATTATTGTGTTTGCCCTGAAAACCTTACGCCATGCAAAGTTGCTAAATTTTTTAAGAATTCTTTTTTTTATTCATTTTTATTTTTTATTGACAGCACTGAGTGAAAACATAGCAAAACCATTGCTAATATAACAATAATATCTACACAAAAAGATGTACAAAATGGCAAAAAAAAATACAAAATATAGAAAATATACAATGTGAGATAAACAATTCATTTCATTTTAAAAGTAATCTTATGCACGTACAGATTTTAAATAAAGTTGACCCAAAATTTTCTCAAATTTAAGCAAGGACCTGGTACCCCTAATTCGGGCTATACCTGCTTCCATGCTATAGATTTCATTGACCAGAGCCCACCATTGCATAATATGTGGCGGCTGTGGCGATATCCATGCCCTAGCTATCTTAAGTTTAGCACAGGAAAGTAAAATAGTAATTAGAGCCTGTTGCGGTAAGGTAGTACTATGTATATCTAGAAGTACGGTAGGGGCAGAAAGCAATGGTGACCTTGCTAGTTTTAGTTTCAGAACTTTGTCCAAATTAAGCCAAAAATCTTTCAGTAGCGGGCAGGAAAAAAGCATATGTTCTATATTAACGCCCGCCACATCACATTTAGGGCATTTGGTGCTCTCAGAGTATTGCCCATTTGAAGACCATTTAAGAATCACTTCCGGGGTATAATAAAGCAAACAGAAAGTTTTAAATTGTTGTAATCGTAAGCTGGCAGATTGTACCAAATTATTGATTTTGGAGAGAGAATGAGCAATCTGTTCTGGATACATCGTCAGTCCCAATTTAGAGCTCCATTTTTCTGCTAATTTAGAACAATTGTATTTTACATAAGATATTAGGCAGCTATAGCCAGTACTTATTACTGATTTAGTCTTAGATGAATAGAGGCACTCCCAAATATCAGAGTCCAAGATTGTTAGAATTTTCATTTTGCGGATCAAGAAATCATGTATCTGAATATATTTAAACCTCATAGGCTCTGTAAGATGGTATACATTTTTTAATATCTCAAAGTCTAGAAAACCGTTGGTACCATACAAATCCCCCAAGGTTGCAATACCATGAGTTGCCCACACATTAGCCCTGCTATCGTTAAATATCCCCGGGAGTCCTGGCTTACCCCAGAGTCGTAGTTTAATGTGAAAAAAAGAAGTCTTACAAAAAAGCAAAATACCTAACTAAATCTTGGCAATATCTCGAGCAGTCTTAAATTTGACTCTTTTGTAAAAAATTGGGGCATTCAATCTATGCAAAAACATGCTTGCATCAGAGTTCAGCATAATGGTATGAACAAACAAATGTTTTGAATCGGAATTAAGCAGGGAACGAAGACGGCCAATAAAGGTAGCCCAAAAATAAAGTTTAAAGTCTGGGAAGGTAAGTCCTCCCATATCTGTAGGCCCTTTTAGAGAAGATAAGCTTTTTCGTGCTTTCCGGTAGCCCCAGATGAAACTACTGAAAATTCCGTCGAGTTTCTTAAAAAAAATATTATTAAGTGCCAACGGAATAGAACGAAAACGATAAAGAAACATGGGAAGAATTTTCATCTTGATTAGGCTTATTCTACTTATGATATTTAGTGGTAATTTGTGCCATTTTTTTAAGGAGCAGCTTAGTTGATTTAATAAGCACATCATAATTAATGGGGATTATGTCACAGATTTTTGATGAGATTTTTACCCCTAAATAGTTAGCAGCCTGACATATCCCCAACGTTACCCCCATAGGTTTATAATTGGCCACTTTTGTTCACATTTCATTTATAGCTAGAAATATTGCCAAATTTTTCTGCTTCGACCATAATGCCCTCTAGTGCTGATGTGACGTTGGAGGAATATATTGCAATGTCGTCCGCATATGCAGTGATTTTCAAGCAATGGGATCCTAGGCAAAATGGAACTATCCTAGGGTGAACAAGGAGTGCCTGCAGGAATGGCTTCATGGACAGGGCAAAGACCAGGGGTGACAACGGGCACCCCTGCCAAGTGCCCCGTGCAATTGAAAAAGCAGAGGACAGCATACCTGAATAGCTAATTTTAGCCGTGGGTTTGTCATACAGAACCCGAATCCAGCTAACCACGTTGCCCCTTAAACCAATAATAGACAGCACAGACCAGAGATAATCCCACCCCACTCGGTCAAAAGCCTTTTCGGCATCTAATAAGATCATGCCGAAGGGAGGTTTCTGTCTCTGCTATGTCGAAGGTTGTGATAGCTGTGTTAGTGTGGGTCGTAGTGTCCCTACCCAGGACAAATCCGTGTTGCTGTTCGCTAACAATCCAGGGGACAACCACGGCCAACCTGTTTGCCAAAACCTTAGCGAAAACCTTCGCATCTGAATTAATCAAAGAGATTGGCCTATACGACCCACATTCGTCAGCTGGTTTGCCCTTTTTTAAGAAGAAGATTATTTTTGTTGTGTTCCAAGAGTTTGTGGCCTTCCCTGTTGCCCCGATATGTTGTATAACTAGGAGTAAAAGGGGAATTAATTCATCCATACAGATTTTATGTAATTGCACCGAAATTGAATCCTCCCCTGAGGCCTTCCCTTTAGGTAAAGATAAGATAGCCTGCCTTAGTTCTAGCTCGGTAATATCATCCGACAAATGTTCTAAGCCAGATAGATTGCGTTTTTCCTTAAAATTATTTTCCAAATATTCTAAGATATAAGATGTAATTGGTTGGTTCTCTGGGGTACAAAGAGTGTTATAATACTCCGTAAATTGCATCAGTATCTGCGCCGGTTGATTATAAATAATTTGATTCGCACCTTTTATACATTTAATACGGGTCTGAGCTCTATCATCTGCCACTTGATAGGCCAGTAGCTTGCCAATTTTATCCCCCCCTTCATAATACTGAATTTTAGTCTTATGCAATTTAGCACAGTTTTTTTCAATAAAGGTTGTCTTAAGGTTAGATTTTAATGTTCAGAGTGTAAGCTCTATTTCAACGATATTGGTGAAGCACAAACGAAGCGAGTCAGCCAATAGAATTTCATATTCCCTAATATCTACTGTTAGTTTACTATTAGTTTTACGACATTCAGAATTCTGTTTATAAATATATTGTTGTGCGTGGCCTCTAATACTGGCCTTACAAGTGTTTTTTTAGAATTCAGTCTACTTTCAAAATGCTCTTTTATATGTAATTTTCATTGACCTAATTTATTGACTATTTTCTATCAAGTTTATATACAAGTATTTGATCAAATGTGATTATCTTCTCTAATGCCTTTGTATTTTCCCATTTCCAGGTAGCCTCTCTCGGAGTGACAACATTTACATTATGTGCCCTGTGCATAGACCGCTTTCGTGCTGCCACAAATGTGCAGATGTATTACGAAATGATTGAGAACTGCAAATCCACCACCGCCAAGTTAGCTGTCATATGGTTTGGTGCACTGGTGTTGGCCCTGCCAGAAGTTATATTGCGTCAGAGGATCAAGGAGAGTCCTGAGATGAGCGGCAGTCCTCCCGCAGACCGCTGCGTAGTGAAGATATCCACAGACCTTCCTGACATGATCTATGTGTTGGCTCTCACTTATGATGGTGCAAGACTCTGGTGGTACTTTGGCTGCTACTTTTGCCTTCCTACTGTTTTCACCATCACATGCTCTCTGGTGACAGCGAAGAAAATCAGAAGGGCAGAGAAGTCTTCCACAAGAGGCAACAAGCGGCAAATTCATCTTGAGAGCCAAATGAACTGTACAGTTGTGGCCTTGACCATTTTGTATGGATTTTGTATAATTCCTGAGAATATCTGCAATATTGCTACGTCCTACATGTCCACAGGGCTCTCTCGGCAGACAATGGACCTTCTTCACTTGATCAGCCAGTTTCTCCTGTTTTTTAAGTCCTGTGTGACCCCAATTCTTCTATTCTGTTTTTGCAAGCCTTTCAGCAGAGCCTTCATGGAATGCTGCTGCTGCTGTTGTGAAGAGTGCGCCCAGAAGTCTTCAGTGGCCACGAGCGATGACAATGACAATGAGTATACCACTGAGATGGAGCTCTCTCCCTTCAGCACTATCCGTCGAGAAATGTCCACATTTGCCTCTGTCGGAACTCACTGTTAGGAAGTCCAACAGCCGGCTGTACTTATTAGATGGTGTGATCTTTGCAATGGAGGAAATTTTAAAAAGAAGGCAAGGGTGGATTGAACTAAGCTAGATGTTAGATCCTAGTAGTAATATCGAGATCAGAGATTAACTATCCTTAGTGCAGCAGGTCTAGTGGCACAAGAGCTAGGGGCTTAGGGCCCACAGAATCCCAGTCGGGGTTGTCTTTTACCATCCAGGGAGTGGAGGTGGCCGGTTGCGCCTGCTTACATGTGGGTCCATGGCACCCTTGCTATGTCAGTGACAGCTCCCAAAACACGGAAATATCTCGCATCTAGATCACAAGTGAAACGAGTTTTTCTATATCAGCCTAGGTGCTCGTACACATCTTTCCACAATAAAAAAAAACTGCAAAACGTTTTTGGCACAATTAAATCACTTTATAGCACTGCACAGGGTCGAATTACGGCAGTATCGTATACAGAAGCTAGTAATGTATTGCCGTCTAGTTAAAGGAGAGTTATGTAAAAACTAGACCTGGCAAATAATATTTTGCAGGATTTGACAGTTTTTAGAGCCATGAAAGTAAAAAAATGACGATGATGCTAATGATGGAATTCTATAACAACACATGGTTTACACAAGTGTTTCCTACCTAATAAATGCCAACATGAAAGTCACACTACTTCACTTGGAATGGTGCTAATGTTTTATTCTTTAGGAAATAAAGAGAACCGCACCTTATTTCTTGCCGTTTTGATAAAACTGTAAAACTGATCACATAGTCTAAGAACAGTACGTTTACACAATGTTTTATGTACACTATGTGTGGATTGGCGGTACTGTATCTGAAGTTGGTTTCAACTCAGATTATGTTAGTTAATTTAAATTTTGACACGAGGCAACCTTTTTAACACGTTTGTTTGTATTCTTTCATACCTTTTTAAATACACTTTTAGTAAAGAACAGTACAAAAAATGTCATCAAATGGCCTTACAAGAAAGAAAGAATCTTTGTGTGAAATATGGTAAATTTGATTTTTAAAAAAGTCACTTGCTGTGAGAATATAGCAAATTACAGATCTTCTGTTTATAATAAAGTTTGCTAAATGTGTTAAACATGTTTAAAAGGGGTTGTACTCGTATTTTTGGCATTTATGGGTCAGTCCAATGATTTTTTTGTTTCAATGTGAAAAATAATATTTAACTAACATTTATGGACAAATTATTGTTTTAAAGTTCAAGATTGAAGCTTTCATTTAGGTGTTTTTCAGCAACAGAACATTAGTAGAAGCATGTGCATCTTTTTCTGTTGAGCGTTTTCACTTTTGGTTAATATGGTTTATGCTAGTGTGAGTGAAAGTTTACCCTTTATAGTAAAATGACATATTATGCAATGATTTCTTCAATTATTATAAATAGCATCAACCTTATAATCATCATATCGGTGAGACATCAGTACACCTTAAGTCACACTCTGTATTTTCCAGTCAGTGTTCAGCCCTCCTCATCTCTTATTTTCTCTGGACTGTGATTGCTTGTGGGCGAGAGTAGTTCATTTTCCATCCTACGGCTGTAATTGCTTTTGTGAGAACACTTGTCCTTTGTTGACTTAAGGGTGCGCTTGATTATAATGATTACATATTTCATCACATATTTCATTGTGTGTGGGGCACATACATAGTGTGCAATGCTGAGCAAAGAGATTAGCATATTTTTTTTAAAGAATGGAATTGATTTTCAACTGCATTCGAGGCTATGCATAGTAAACGTCATTCGACTTAACCACGCTGGATTAGCTCTGTCAATATTCAACCTTTGGGAGGTAAGGGGCAGACTTTTACTGTGCTGTGAATATTGCAAATCCTATGTAGTTTGATTAGTCGGCAGGTTGCACACATTCAATAAAGCCATTATGATAAACACACACACAGCCGTTCTAAATGTCAGTTTTCCCAACATGCAGGACAGAAGTGTAGGAAGGATGCAGACATGATTATCCTTAATCACCAAACGATCACATGAATATTTCGTTGCCCTTAACTGCCTTTACCTTCATGATAAGTCTGACCTGTGAGGATTGTGAATGAGAGTGGAACCAGAATTACTGCCATAATTTCTCACAGTTATGCTTGTTCAACAAAATGGAGCGCCTGGTGAAATTGAATAACAACACAATTTGGCCAATTAGGAAATAAGATCACCATTGTCCAGAAATAATGAATAAAACACAACAAGAGGCTATACATATAAAGTGTGAAAATACTCTAATTAATCATCTATTACATACAGCAGTGAGGCTCTAAAAGGCATAGACGCGAAACTGCTGGACACAACCATTGTAAAGGCCTACCGACTTCTCTTCAACCTGCCAACCTACACCTCACAAGCCTAGATCCGGTTAGAGTTTGGACTGACCTCCCAAAAGCTTGCTAGAAGAGGCTCATACATTAAGTGCTGGCAGAAAATAAAGAACTCGCCAGAAAACTCACTTAACCATCTGCTATGGCTAGACCTAAGCAGCTCTCTTCAACTGCCGGCAAAAACTTTCCTAGAGGAATCCCTGACTGTCACAGGTCTAAAAGAACTATGGGAAACTCCATTACCGCATGTGCAATTCAAGTGTGTTGTAAACAAGAGCATAAAAAGTCAATCGCACTTGGAAGATAAAGCGACCTTTTCACAAAGGCGACACGCATGGATGACTTTGTCCACATACAAATCGCCTGGGTTACAAGCGTACTTTGGTCTGGGGTATGGCAGGAAATCAAATGAAGCCTTCTTAAAACATAGGCTAGGCATTCTACCCTCTATTCCGCATCTGCAAACATGGCTGAGAAGGGACTGTGGGACAAAATGCAGGCTGTGCGGGGCAGAACACGAAGACTTAGAACACCTACTATGCATCTGCCCAAGGCTGAAAGAGGAAAGAGTAGCCCTGTTAAAAACTGCCTTCAATGAACAAAAAATCCATACACGTAGACAAGCGATTCTAGCTTGTTTCGACCCAGCCCTTCCCCCATTAAATGGGAAGTTGGTCAAATTCCTGAAATGTCTGGAACTGAAACTAAAAAATCTGGAAGTTGGCACCAGACCGCACTAGTTGAAAACTGGCCAAGACACCACACTACGACCACACACCAGCACCAAATTGTTTTTATCAAAGGTTTTTGTTTTAAAACATAATATATTCTTCTTACAATTTTTTATCGGAAGGTATGAGCGATCAATGTACTTTTGTAATGGTTTTAATTAACCTAAAACAATAAAAATTACTTACTTACTTACTCTAATTAAAATGACGACTCGCCATTTGATAAAGAAGAACAATATGATAATGAAATGCATGTTATGATGAAGGTGAGATTGATAAATGTTCAGTAAAATTGTGAGTTAAAGATAGTTGAAATGTTGCAATTGATCAGGCCTAAATAGAACTATCGTCAGCCAGCAGTGATGAATCAAAGAATCATTAAAGTTAGGTGGGCAGCCAACCATGCCCTAATCGGCACTCTTGTGCCTTCACTCCCATGGTGGAAGACCACCGTCCATATTATGAGGTCCCCGTCAGTTTATCGGGGATCTCACTGCCATCAATGCAACTGTCTTCTGAGGTCCCCATCTGCTTATCAAGGATCCTACTTCTCTAAGTACAACAATTTTTGTGGTGGTTGCTGTCAAGTAGGATCATGGTGTGTTGACTCCACTCTGCCAGGTTTTCAGCAGTTTTAACCCCCCACGTTAGAGCGCTTGATTGATTTCCTGGCTCAGTACTGCTATGACTGGTATGGCGGTCTCAGGCAAGGAAATCTACTAATGGTTGCCTCACCCTAAATATGAATGGGCAACAAGGCAGCCCTGTGGTGAGCAGGATGCCAGATCCAAAATTTCCTACGGCAAAGCCTACAGAGTCTCCATCAGTCGAAAGCCTGCATTTCAGCTACATCTAAATGAGGCACGAAAACCAAACTTTTGGTGGGAGTGGGACGGGAAAACTGCCAACATACGGCAGTTCACCCAATTCGTCAAACAAAGTAGGAACCCCTCAATCTTTGGCACAGATAACAAGCATTTACAATGCAATAGGTCTAGCATTAGTTAGGTTTGAGCTATTGGCATTGCGAAATATCCCCAGCAATTCACGAAAACATAATTCAACCACCATCACTGTACACTTGCGTGGGCGCACGTGTGTTAGAGATGCATAATGCTGCCACTGACCGTACAGCAACTGTAGGGTGCAAAGGAAACTTAACACTGTCACAGGCTGCCTACGCTGGCCCCTAGGTATACATACATGTATGAAGGAAGCTTACAGTGCCTCTGTCTGTGCTGAACCTGTACTGTGTGAGAGAAACGCGCACTGCCACTGCACATGCTGCCAGGCGAGTGTACATGTGTTTGAGGCTTGCATTACTGCTGCGTATGTTATACCTGCTCTCTACAGGACGGGCACTTGCCCTATCACCGCCTGTGCTTTCGCTGGTGCGAGAATGTTGTGTGTTGCACCACACGTAAAATAAATGTACCGGTGGGGGTCTCAGCGCAGTTCTCACGAGTGAACCTCAGGTGATGGGGTTTAGTGGATAGGGCACCAGTAGGATTAGGAAGACCCGTGTTGTTATTCTGGCTGTGCTCACTTGACCGGATTGTGGGATCCTGCGCATGACTTGCCCGAATGTACTATTCAAGAAAAGGGCAGGATATAAGAAGGCACAAGGTTTGAAAATAAGCAAGATGAAGAAGATATAAGATGCAATTGAGTTCCTTGCCGCATAGTTTGGAAGTAGAGGTCTGGCGCGGTCAAGGGTAATTTTCCTGCTACTTGAGAACATTCGATAATTCGTACAAAAGGTAGGTATGATGTAATAAACGGTAACTTCAGCTTTTATTAATCGATTTGCGAGGTATCTGTACTACCTACAACCAGGCCCTCCTGCTCACTATTGTCAAATATTGTGGCAGCCTCCGAAGAGAGGCCATGAACTGAATGGACACTGCCCCCTACTGATAAGCTTTGGCATTCACCAGTTCACAGTGTGAGGGGCCACACTGCTATGGAGCACTTTAGACCTCCGTTCTCAACAGCCTGAGCAAGCGCTATAATGCAAACTCTGGGGCACGGGGCGAAGGCCTAGAGGAGTTCCAGCTGGCAGTGGTCCCTATGCAGATAGACGCTCTCTTGTTCTTACCTTGGTAGGAGGCAGGCGTGCAACACCCATTGGGATCAAAGGGCTTCAGCACCCCCCCGTCGTGTGTGGCAGCCCGGAATGAGACAGCTTCCCGGCACACACACAGCCACCCCCCGAGTACCTCACAGGTCTTTAAAAGACCATTTGCTTGTAAATTCTAGAGTCCCTGCAGGGTCAGCCCCCCCGGAAATCTTTTCTCATCCCCCTCCGAAATTTGCCTCTAGTTGCGCCCCTGGAAGGAGGTGACCAGAGTTGAGGACGCCGAGGAGCGGGGTTTCTGCCTTCTGGTGATCATCAGGACTTGTTCTATGCACGCTGCTTGTCAGAGAAGGGAGTTTAGGCACATGGAGGGCCATGCTCAGGATCACACGTCTTGGTTAAACGTGGGGTTTTGGACTCAAGATTCAAACTCAAACCTCCAGGATCTACTGTCCGCAGTGTAACCTCTGCTGGCGTTCCTTCTGTGTCTGCAGACCGGTCTAAAACTCAGGAGGCGGTAGATGAAACACCAAGGCGCTACAGAAACGTCCGAGGGGGAGGAGTGCTTATCTGCCCCTTGACACTGCGGGTCTATTGTGTACCTCTGACTCCTTACAATTCATTATTTTTTAAATACATATATTCACCTTGCCTTTTCGTACAGCACCGCTTCGATTTGCGAGGTATCCATACTACCTACAACCAGGCCAGCTGCTCAATATTTTCAAACATTTGTGGCAGCCTCAGCAGAGAGGCCATGAACTGAATGGACACTGCCCCCTACTGAAAAGCTTTGGTATTCACCAGTTGACAGTTTGAGGGGCAACACTGTCATGGAGCACTGTAGACTTCCGTTCTCATCAGCCTGAGCAAGCGCTATAATGCAAACCCTGGGGCACGCAGCGAACGCCTAGAGGAGTTCCAGCTGGCAGGGGTGCTATGCAGATAGACGTTCTCTTGTTCTTACCTCTGTAGGAGGCAGGCATGCAATGCCCATTGGAATCAAGGGGCTTCAGCCCCCCATTGTGTGTGGCAGCCCGAGATGAGACAGCTTCCCGGCACACACACAGCCGCACCTGTGTACCTCACAGGTCTTTAAAAGACATTTCTCTTGTAAATTCCAGAACCCCGGCAGAGTCAGCCCCCAACCCCCGAATTTTTTTCTTAGCCCCTTCCGAAATTTGGATCTAGATGCGCTCCTGGTAGGAGGTGCCCAGTGTTGAGGACGCCGAGGAGCGGGGTTTCTGCCTCCTGACGATCATCAGGACTTGTTCTATGCACGCTACTTGTCAGAAAATGGAGTTTAGGCACATGGAGGGCTGTGCTCAGGATCACATGGCTTGGCTAAACGTGGGGTTTCGGACTCAAGATTTAAACTCGAACCTCCAGGTTCTACTGTCTGCAGTGTACCCTCTGCAGGCGTTCCTGCTGTGTCTGCAGACCGGTCTAACACTCAGGAGGCAGTAGATGAAACACCAAGGCGCTACAGAAACCAGAGTTGAGGACGCTGAGGAGCGGGGTTTCTGCCTCCTGACGATCATCAGGACTTGTTCTATGCACGCTGCTTGTCAGAGAAGGGTGTTTAGGCACATGAAGGGCTGTGCTCAGGATCACACAGCTTGGTTAAACGTGGGATTTCGGACTCAAGATTCAAACTCGAACCTCCAGGTTCTACTGTCCGCAGTGTACCCTCTGCTGGCGTTCCTGCTGTGTCTGCAGACCGGTCTGAAACTCAGGAGGCGGTAGATGAAACACAGAGGCGCTACAGAAACCTCAGAGCGGGAGGGGTACTTATCCGCCCCTTGATACTGCGGGTCTATTGTGGACCTCTGACTCCTCACAATCCATTATTTTTTAAATACAGATATTCACCGTGCCTTTTCGTACAGCGCCGCTGCCGCATGAGAGCGCTCTGATCCCTGAGGGTTGAGTTTGTTGATTGGGCTGCCTCGACCATCCAGTAAGGTGCCCTTAGTTTGTTTTCTTTAATCTGGGACATTCAGTTTACTTTTCCCATTATACAAGCAGGACTACAGGTCCCAGAACGCAATGTTCTTCGAGATTAGCGCGTTTACGGCTCACTCCGAACTTGAGCGCGGGTCCACCCACTTGTGAGTGGCGAATGACCTCACGATCATTGCTGCCCAAATCCTTTGTGAGCGGCCCAAGGCGGTGGTGCATCCCTGGACTTGTCATTCCGATTTATAAAGTTTGGGGGGTGGGGTCTGGCGTGGTCTCAAATAATCTTTTAATGAGTACTTATTGATTTAAGTGTTTCTAACTTAACTTTGTTTAATGCAAAACAAGATTCAAACTGTATATAGTGAGCACACAAATATCCCCTGGCATGCCATTTATCAGCTTCTTGTCCGGAGGCACTGCCAGGGACGAGTCGTTCTGACCCTGGAAAAATTCGTAGGCCAGGGCCTTCTTCAAGTCGGCTGGAGAGGCAAGCATGGCGTCCGGGTGCAGGGGGCACAGGCTCTGTGAACAGTTTGGGGCAGAAATTGTACAACAAACACGAAAGAAAAAAAAAGCCGCAAGTGGTGCGCGCACGCCCATATGCTTTCAATTATCGCGCCTGTGTCTGGGCACGATAATTGAAAGTATATGGCAGAAATGCTCATAATAGACACCAATAGGCCAGGGGAGGAGCTAGGCACCCGCCTCTGGCCTATTGTGTGCTATGTTTAAAACAACCACGCTGGCAAAGGCCAATAGCGGGCCGCAAAACTAAACTAACACGCACAAGCGTGTTCAATTCCTGGGTCCAGTTCGAAAACCCGGACAAAAGGGCTCTTGCTGCGCGAACACTGCTGCGCAGTGTATCGCTAGGCAGGACACCTAAAAAGGACCAATGCCAGTAAAACTCTGGGTTTATTTTGACTTGCGGTATACAAACTCAGAAATTGTTGGGCCGATATGCCGTTGAAATGTGTTTGGTAGAAATATAGCAGCCTTGAGTCATCATCTATTTTAGTAGTGCTAATCTGGGAGCAATATTTATTGGATAATGGCAATAAATAAATATATTTTTGATTATGGGTTTGTCACATTGCAGATGTGCTTGAGAGAAACCTCAACTGCTACTGAGGCTGCCCATGCTGCACGAGTTCGTTTTTTGTTAGGGAAACTTGCACCACTCCTGTCAGTGCTGTGCTGTTCCAATACAGTGTGACAAAGGTTGTGACTTTATTATTGTGTTGTAGCACTTAATGGTCAAGGGAGCAGGGGTGGGGCATTCACCACAGAAAATCTTGTTTGGCCATTTTTGTTTTTAGCCACAACGAAGCCCTCCTTAACTTCCAACATTATATGCCAGTTGTATTTAACATTTACATGTGTACACTTTAGCAGAGCAATGTCGGGGTTCTATCCCTAAATGTAGCCACCTTGCTTCATAAATAGACCATCCACGAAGTATTGATTGATCTTTGGCATACAAAGTAGCTACAAAGAGCCATCTCTAGCCTATCAGTGAAGATCTAATAAGGCTTTGCTCCCTCTGCAGAGATGCAGCAAAGATGGAAACAGAGAAACAGTGGGGAAGGAGGTGTGTGGGTTGACTGCTATCACAGTCCTGAAAAACCATACTAAAACTAGGCCTGGGCGAAGTTTGCAGAGTTCTGCTAAGCAGAACTCTGTGAATTGACTAAAATATTCTGCTGTGCTACGCAGAGTTCCGCAAGCGGTGGAGTATGTTTGATCATGCCATTCACGTTGATTTTCAGCACCAGGTGTTTTTCCCGAACTGTAAAATCAGCGCGAATGGCATCATGCACCGCGCAAGAGGGCGCTACTTCTTTTCTGCTGCTCAAGTAGATTTTCTACTCGAGCGGCAGCTTTCTCAACGGGAATGAAAGGTTTCTCAATGTGAGCTGTTGCTACCATCCATGACTGCCCACCTTGAGAAATCCGACTGCCTGTGTTGAGAAATCTCGGCTGGAAGTGAATTGTTCTCACTCAAGGAAAACACTCCGCTCTTCGTTCAGAATTATGCGTGCTCCGCAGAGTGCAGAACACTCTGCAAACTCTGCGAATGGAGCAGAGTTAACCACCCAGGCCTAGCTATGACCAACGCACTCCAGTTTCTCAGCCTAGTATAGCTCAAGACAAAAGGAACAATCCTTTGCAGTGCAATAGTTCTCGCATTTGCAAGAGTTTGAGCATTTGGCATTGTATTTTATTTATGTGTTTTGAAAACCTGCAAGAGGTGCAAAACCATTTACTTTGTACTTATAGTCCTTGCTTACAAGAAGCCTGGCTGACAGTAACTTCGCCTCTTTTACTGTCAGCCTTAGTTCTCATAAACAACAACCCTCCTAGAAACAGTGCTTCTACATCAGGATAATGGGGTTGTGATTCGGTCCAGTGCACGAAGCCAGGGCATTAATATGGATCCAGGACAACAAAATGAAATGCAGAAGAGAGGGCTTGCTCTAGGGCAAGGTGGGTGGTTAGGGCACCGCCAGCAGGACGGCACACATTGCAACTCCAACTAGAGAATGTGGGCTCAGTGGCTGTAAGGGGGAAACAAAATCCAACTTTGCCCAGGGGGCAAATAGTCTTGAATAAACCCTGCTGATGCTACACACTACTGCTGGTGATTAAGCACCAAGAGGCAAACTAAAGGATGTACGCTTAATGTCTGAAATAGGGTAGCAAAGTCTAACGCTGCCCAAAGGGGAGCAAATATCCCTGGAATCAGGAATCAAATCTCTTTATTCGGACTTTCAAAAAAAATCCATAAAAGTACAATCTTAAAAAACAATTCAACATTTTCAAAATTACAGTTATCCAAGTGCAAAGATGTTTATACAGTGCATACAGATAGCAAATCATATACTTCCTTTATCTGAGGTACAAAGGGAGATCAATAATCATAAAAGAGTGCAAATAAATCAGGGGTATTCTATACTTCTGTAAACATTAAAAATACTTTTAAAAAGTGCTTGTGCGTAGTAGCAGTTCATTAGTTTCTAATTTTAGACACATGGGATAGGTCTGATTCAAAAAAGTGTTCTGAGCAATTTAGTAATTACAAGACATTAAACTATTGTACGGTAGTTTAGGAAAGTTAAAAGCCACTGGAGCACTACTACCATTACTTAAATGGGATCCTCTACCCACTTGGTTGTTGACAATGCCCCGGGAACTAGAGGAATGCATATAGGACATATTAGGGTAAAAGTCATGAAGATTTCAGGTAGAGATAGGTCCATCACCATTATGAGATAGCCATGTCTGTATATATGGCACAATATGTCTGCTCCTAAATCGAATCAGGATCAAATCGCCCAAGATGTCTTTTTTTTGGGGTCCAAGCCATCCAACCCTCCGGACACTTATTATATGGCCATCAAGGTGTTTGTGCAGGGGTCTGTTTTTAGTTAACCAAAACTTGACCTTGTTCATAAGTTCGTATTGTCTCTCAGCTTTGCCTTTTGTTAGCTCAGGGACACCGGAGAGAACAATTACAAAAGGCGCTGCCTCTGGAGGTAAGTGTATATGGGTGGTGCGCACATGGTTAGGCGGAATGTTACGTGCTATTGTCAATTTTGGAGGGGCTTTGGGATTGGTAAGGAACAAGGAGGTGGAGGTTGGCAATCGAGTGGGCACCGCTTCATGAGGAATAATCGGATTAGGTAGGTTTGGGAGAGCAGGCGTCGGTGGGCATTGAGTTGTTACAACATGGGTTGAGGATTTCAGGAGAGATTCAATGGAGTACTCCAACCCCGTCAGCTTCTCCTCCAACGTGTTGATTTTGACCATCAGGGGGTGTATTAGGGGATGTATTAAAGTTCTGATCAGATTCTCAATCCTAATCATTTGTATATTTAAACATTGTGTGCAATTACGTGAGCGCGCCTGATTCACGAGCGTGCTGCTCAGACTGAGACTTCCTAGCGCTGCTAAGCGCTTCGCCTGCTCCCTTCTCCTTACCAGGGATTTCAGACCGCCCTCGGCCGAGTATTGACGCCGAGGGCTGGGATCTGTTTGGGGCCGCCATCTTGGGGGTAGGACTCTCCGCCCTCGCGCTCTAGTAGCGCTACATAAAGCTCATCTTTCCCTCCGCGCAGCGGACGCGTACTGCGGACGCGCCTGATCTGCGCCAGAGTCCTGCCCGTCTGCGCCCGTCAGCGTCCCAGAGGCGTGAGGCGTGGCAGGACCCCTTGGTTGTCTCCTTTCCTCTCCCAGCATTAATATGTTGTCGTATACATCCAAGGAGCTCCACTCTTTGCGCTCTGTGGAAGCCTCTTGCCTCTCAGTCTTCCCGGGGCGCTACAGGGGTAAATATAAATGTCCAGGCTGTAAGTGGCATCCTACTAGGGTTCTCCCTACTACCCCCCTCGCGAAGGATTGTAGCATTATTCACCCTTGCTTACTCCTTAATACCAGGTCGCTGCCCAGACATACTCAGGAGATTTATGATGTCCTCTCTACTAACAACCCTACCTGCCTTATGCTCACTGAGACTTGGCTATATGAATCATCGCAACCGGATATTGCGGCTGCTATTCCACCCGAATACATCATATATAGACAAGATAGAGCTAAGGGAAGAGGGGGAGGTGTTGCCCTTGTTGTAAAGAAATCTTCTACGTGTGCTGTTGTGCCCACGCAGATTATCACGGGTTCCGAATCTCTCGCTTTTACCCTCGCCCTATCACCTCAGCAAGCTGTGAAGGGCCTTCTAGTATATCGGCCTCCGGGCCCTGTGGGGTCCTTTTTTGAGGACCTCCAGCAGGTCCTAGCTACACTAGTTCTTAGATCAGAACATTGTCTCTTGGCGGGAGATTTTAACCTCCATATGGAAGATCGGCAGGCTAAGGACGTTGTGAAGCTATTAGATATTACATCTGCCCTGGGGCTGCTCCCCTATCTTTCCGGCCCGACCCATGACAAAGGCCACACATTAGACCAGGTCTTTTCCACCTCACCAATTACGGTCACTGCACTCGAGCCTGTATTGTGGTCTGATCATCATCTCGCTCATTTCCAAATATCTGGCACTGAGAAACCATCTATCAGAGCCCCCAGGCAACTGGGAAGGAACTACAGGGCGTATCATCAGGTCTCCCCTGACATGTTATCTCAGGCCCTGGTGAATCATCCTCTCTCCGTCACGGGGGATCTGGAGCTCGATCTGGAGACCCTGCAGTCCTGGCTCTTAGCTAGAGTGAATGAACTAGCGCCTGCACAGCTCCCTAGATCAGACACCAAACGATCTTCGGCCCCGTGGTTCACGGCAGAGGTCGCCCAATCCCGCAGACAGTGTAAAGCCGCTGAACGTGCATGGAGGGCCTTATATGACGGGGAGGCTAAAGAGACCTATAAGGCCATGATGAAATCTTATCATGCTTTAATCTTACAGGCTAAGAAGTGTTACTTTGCTAGGAAAATTGAGGAAGCAGCCAACTCCTGCAAGGAAATCTTTCAGATCGTACGCGAATTCACTACTTCCCGCTCGATGTCGGACCAGGAGGCTCCAGATGAGAGCTGGGCGAATACCATTGCTAATTTTTTCACAACTAAAATTAGACAGATTCAGGAGTCCTTCTCTCCGAGATTGGCAGGGGACCATTTGACTCTGTCTAATGAGATAGCACACCAGCCTATCTCTGGCCCGGCCCTTCTGGACTTTCCGCCCCTCACAATGGCTTCATCTCTAGCTCTGATGAGGAACCTGAAATCTGGCTCACCTTGTGATCCTTGCCCGGCAAAATTTTTAGCCAGAATGGCTGATGTTGTCAATCCATTAGCCAATCCTATTCTGAATCTATCTTTGAGTCAGGGATTCCTGCCACCTTCCTGGAAACAGGCTATGGTGATTCCCCTTCTTAAAAAGCCCAATCTTGCCCCAGAGGTTCCATCCAACTATCGGCCTATTTCGCTCCTTCCAGCACTGACTAAAATCCTGGAGAAGCACGTTCATAGCGTGCTTTCCAACTTCCTGGAATCTAATGAGCTTCTTCATGCGTCTCAATCGGGCTTTCAATCCAACCTAAGCACTGAGACGGCGCTTCTGGAAGTGTCAGAGATTATAAAGGAGGTGCTGGATGACGGAGGCCGGGTGATGTTAGTCATGTTAGACTTGTCGGCGGCTTTCGACACCGTCCCCCATGAGGATCTCCTCATAAGACTTCATGACATCGGTCTTGGGGGGACGGTGCTGAACTGGTTTTGTTCCTTCTTAGCCAACCGCCGGCAAACGGTCTGGGTCCCTCCTGGATCTGCCGAAATGCCGCCATTGGGAGTCGGAGTTCCTATGGGCTCAGTGCTGAGCCCAACTCTATTTAACATCCTCATAACCCCTCTGGCGACTTTGGTGGAGTCCTTCGGGGCCCAGATCGTCTCATATGCTGACGACACCCAGCTTCTTTTCACCTGCCGTAAGAGCGAAGAATTCGATGGGGAAAGTATCCGTGAGTGCCTTGGGGCTGTTTTTAACTGGTTCCATCTGAACAGCCTCAAGTGTAACTCGGATAAATCTGAGATACTTTTCTTTGGATGTCCTCTGGAACCGAACTGGCATGATTGGTGGCCTGTTGATATGTTCCCTCTGGCTCAGGCGTCCATCTGGGCTAAGAACCTGGGAATTAAAATTGACAATGGGCTAACGCTTACAGCCTGATTCATGAAGCGAAATAGCGCCCGCAATGGCTGCGAAAATGAAATTGCGGGTGCAAAATACGGAATTGGCATTCAAGAACAAAATAGCGAATTCGCAAACACAGAATAGCGATTATATTAGCGATTACGCTATAATAGTCGCAGAGTCCCGGTAGTCGAGCATTAGCGATACGGAAATAGCGACCAACCACGGAATCTGCGAAATGAATAGCGAAACGCAATATATTCGCTATCGGCATTCATGAAAAATATACAATAGCGGAAAACCCCAAAATCGCACTTTTGCGCGGCGCAAATTAAGGACAACTCAAAGCAGGTGGTAACCATAAAAGCCATGATTAAGAAAAATTTGAAAAACAGTTGGCCAATCACCAACAGGTCCAGGCCTGACCAATCACACATAAGGACATTCAGCAGCAGCATTAGGCGTTCCACAATGCCAGGAATGTACATGGTGGTGAGGCGGCGAAGACTACAGCGAGCAGCACGGAGGAGACGCATGAGGCAGGAAAGGATTTACCGGCAGCGGGTCACCTTGCTGGGCCAAACCAGAGAACAGATATATGTTAAATACAGGCTGAATGGGGAAATGATCATCTGGCTGATACATGAACTTGACCCCCTCATGCAGCACCCAACAAGGCGAAACAATTCGGTGCCTACACATGTGCAGGTATTGTGCAGCCTGCACCTCCTGGCCTCCGGCAGTTTCCAGGGCATAGTAGCGGCTGCTGGGGGGATATCCCAGCCCACCATGTCACGCTGCCTCCACACTTTCGTTGACGCCATGCTCACCCAGCTCCACCGCCACATCACATTTCCCACGAGCCAACAGGAATTGGACCTGACAAAACTTCAATTTTACAATGTAGCCCATTTTCCCCATGTCCTCGGCTGCATAGACTGTACCCACGTCGCCATCTGCCCACCAGCTGCCACGGAGTATATGTGCCGCAACAGGAAGTCCTACCACTCCCTCAACATACAGATGGTCTGCAATGCCAAGACCATCATCACTGACATTGTCGCCCAGTACCCAGGGAGTACCCATGACTCCTTTATCTTCAGGCACAGCGGACTCCACACACGACTGCTCAGGGGAGAGTTTGGGGAAGGACACCTACTTGGTAAGTACACTTTGTCGACAATGTCACATTGCAATGAAGTCACTGCGCTGCACAGGCAATCAACATCTGCTCCTCTCATTCAGGTGACAGTGGCTACGCCCTACGGGAATACCTCCTGACCCCTTACCTCAACCCTGCCACACCTCAGCAACGGCGCTACAATGTTGCGCACATCCGGACAAGGAACTGTATAGAAAGGACATTTGGCCTGCTCAAGAGCAGGTTCTGTATACTGCACAAGACAGGTGGGGCCATGTATTACAGTCCTGCTGCCTGCTGCCGCATTGTGGCTGTCTGTGCAATGCTTCATAACATTGCAACCAAGCGCCGGATACCTGTTGAGATCTCAGGCAGTGAATCAGAAGGGGACGACCGGCCACCAGCACATGCGCACCATGCACCCGGGGAGAACCCAGCTGAAGGCCACAGACGTCGCAACCACATCACAGCAAACAATTTCTAGCCCACCCTCTTCCCCCACCCCACATATCACAATTGCATGCAAAATGTAATGATTACACAAGGCAAATGTGTGCAGCAAAATAAATATATTTGTTTCATTCACAAGAAAAAGGTAATCAGTACAACTATTTACAACCAACAGTATTCCTTCATACTGCAGTGTGAAAGTACATGGCAGGCTTATTGTCAGCCTGTGCCAGTGTTTTTCGGACAGAGTCAAGTGCGCCTCCTGCGCGTTATGCCCAGCCGCCTCTGTGGCTCATCCTCCTCCGGGGCACCTGTACCAGGCGTTGCCCTGGTGCTGCGCCTAAGTGGCGGGACTAGTGTTGCAGATTGGCTGCTGACGCTTGAAGCCCGCTCACTGCCATCGTCAACCCCTACAGTGGCAGGTAGAGCTAGAGGGTGTAGTGCCGTTACCGCGGTGGTTAGGTGCTCCAGGACCCTGGTGATGTCCTCACAGCACTGAACTAGTTGGTGCTGCTGTGTGAGTGACCGGCGCGACAACTGTGAGGTGGCATTTGCAGCCACATAATTTGACCTGCTGTAGGAGGCCAGCCGGCTCATGAGCTGGTGGTGGCGCCGGCTTGCTGCCCTGCGCTGCTTGCTCATCGCAGCAGTGTTTGCCTCCATGGCTGCAGTCATGCGGCCCATGGCCGCCGTCATGCGGTCCATGCGCTCTCCCACTCCTGCCACATTGCGCCCAATTTTGTGCAGCTGGAGCTGTATGGCACCTTGCTGCTGTGACTGGCGCTGATGGATCCTGAGCATGCACCTCTCTACGCTCAAACAGGCATGGCGCTGTCCATTGCCCCTCCTGCTGATTGGAGCTGTGGTGTGATGGTGAGAACTCCCACGCCTGATCTGCTGGCCTGTCACAGTGGCTGGCCGCTGTGTTGCCGCTGTCGCAGGCCCAGATGACGAAGCACCAGCTGCAGGTGGTGTCACAGCAGGCGTTGCTGGTGCGGCAGGGACTGGAGGCACATTAGTGGGGTGCCTGGCTCTGGCTGCGGGTGGGACGGCTGATGCAGAGGCCACAACGGTGGGGGGCCTGGCTTTGGCTGCGGGTGGGACGGCTGATGCAGAGGCCACAACGGTGGGGGGCCTGGCTTTGGCTGCGGGTGGGACGGCTGATGCAGAGGCCACAACGGTGGGGGGCCTGGCTTTGGCTGCGGGTGGGACAGCTGATGCAGAGGCCACAACGGTGGTGGGCCTGGCTGCTGGTGTTGTTGCAGCGGCAGGGGCTTGTGCCTGGGTTTCCGGTTGTGAATCCTCCTCCTGGGCCTCCTCATCTATCTGCAGCCTCTCGCTGTCACTGCTTTCTGCGCCACCTGTGAGGGTAAGTGGATACTCATTAGTTGCATGTGACTACCAGACGTGCGGATGTTACATGCATGCTGGGTGACATTCCCTGGATGGCTGTGGATTTGCGTACTTTGGAACCTGTCTGGCTGCATTGTGGTACTACTACATTGTGGACATACTACATCTCCCACAATGCTTCAGGGCATTTCCTGATGCGCAACAAAGGCATGACTAAGGGCCATTATGTGAGCCTATTTGGTCAGGGACGGTCATAGGGGACAGGGTCGCAGTCGCGTGCCACTTACCTTGGGTGTCTTGGGTGGGGCGGGAGGAGTCCAGAGGTGTGACGCCAACGCACGCCTCCCTCTCAAGGGTGTTCTCGACCTGGTCCTCCAAGGGTGTGTTGGGAGGGACTGTAGGTCCGCCACCTCCAGTGCCCGATGCCTCTCCAAGGCGCTCCGCCACCCTCTCCTTGGCACGACCTCGGAGGTCATACCATCGCTTCTTGAGCTCCTCCAATGACCTATCGGCCACACCCACGGAGTTCACGCTGGAGGCTATTCCCAGCCAGATCCTCCGTTTGTCTTGCTCTGGGACCTTCCTGGAGTTGATCCCGAAGAGTCTGTCGTGGTTGGCCACCACCCCTTCTATCAGGTTCTCGAGCTCCTGCTCTGAGAACTTCAGCTTCCTCTTACGCCCTGCGCTGTTGCTGGGGCCAGGAACAGGTTCCTCAGACATGGCAGCAGTTAGGTAGTAAAGTCGCTATCACTAGTTTAGCTGCTGCTTTCCGACTTGCTCCCTCGAGGTTTGCCTCACTGTGGTGTTTGGGGGTGGGAACTGCCTGCTTCCTGGTTGTGATGTCATCACTGTGCTCGAAAAGCGACTTCCCGTTTTCCTGATCGCGCAAGATTGCGAGTCGCATTCCCGATCGCACGAGATTGCGAGTCGCATTCCCGATCGCACGAGATTGCGAGTCGCATTCCCGATCGCACGAGATTGCGAGTCGCTTTCCCGACGCAGGTTGCCGGAAATAGCGATTTTTCTGCGATTTAAGTTAGTCGCTAACGGATTTAGCGCCCGCGCGCGAGTCGCTTTTTTTTCCCGTAATGTACATGAATGCCGTTTTGCGTGTCCTCAATAGCGAGTCGCTATGAATCGCTATTAGGGCCACGCAAAACGGCCCGTACATGAATCAGGCTGTATATTCCCAGGTGGCTACCCTTATTGGAACCTGTTTCGGCATCCTCCGGATGCTTCGAAAGTTTTTTCCTCTTTTGTCCCAGGAACACCGGAGAATAATTGTACAGGCCCTCATCAGATCCAGATTGGATTACGCCAACATTCTGTACTTGGGCCTCCCAGAATACCTTCTACAGCGCCTGCAGGTGACCCAGAACGCGGCAGCACAAGCAATTTTTGGATTGCATCGTCGCGCCAGTGCCTCAAACCTGCTGCAATTCCTCCATTGGCTTCCCATACGGAAGAGGATAAAGTTCAAGGCTCTGACATTAGCTCACAAGGCACTGCATGCCACGGGTGCTAAATACCTACAGAAAAGGTTGGCTTTTTACCGGCCGACGCGATCTTTAAGATCGGAGTCTTTGGCCCTGGCCGCGATCCCGCGTATAAAGAGGGCACGCCTGGGAGGGCGATCTTTTAGATACCTGGCCCCTCAGTTGTGGAACTCCCTTCCCTTGTCATTGCGGTCCACGTCCAATCTGTTGGCCTTTAGAAAAGATCTTAAGACCTGGTTATTCTTGAACTAGATTTCTTCTGTCTCCTTCCTCTGTGCTTCCTGTCTGTTGTTATGTTTTTTTTTAGCTTCCTTTTCTGGGTCTGGAGCATAAAAGCGCCGGGACACTCCTTTGGAGTAGCCGTTGCGCTATACAAGACCCATATATAACATAACATAACATAATCAGAAGGGCCTGATGAGAAGATGGTAATGAATCGTCCAAGATAGCAGCAGGTGGTGAAAGGAAGGACGAATTTATTGGAGATGGTGTAGAAGGTTTATCAAGTTTTTGTCTTTTGAGAAGACTCCCGTTTTGTTTGTCTTTGTCCCCATCGATCTTCCTTTGGGCAGGTATGACCATGGAGGATATTTTATGGGTATCAGGGGGGGATTTCAGCTCCCTTGGGCATGGTAACGTGGGAGAATGTGCCCTACACAAGCTATTTAAGTCATTCAGCCACGCATAGCTAGGTGAAGAATGTGCAAATACATCATCAGGGATTTTGTCGGACATGACCCCTGTATTGGGCTTAGGCATAGTTAGGGAAAGTACTGATCGGAACTTTTACCTCTCAATGGACAAAGGGGGTGGCCCGTCCCCATCCTCCTCGGTCCGATGAGGGCCGTAGAGGGCCCGCCCTTTGCCCGGGCTTAGCCCGGCGCACACCCGCGCACGGTCCCGCGACGCGGATGCTGGAGCCCTTTTGAAGCGCCTCCTGGCGCAGGAAATCCGTGTGGCGGCGTGTCCCGCCGCTAGGGCTGCTGGTAAGTGTAGTTCTGGGCCGGGCACGCCCCCCTCACACTGAGGCCGCTGGTCTGGGATAGCGGCGGCAGGAGGGAGCGTCGGAGCTGTGCTGCAGTGGGCCAGGGTATGCCCCCCAAACGGTTTTTGTCTGTCGCAAATATCCCTGAATAAGTTCCTCTGATGCCACACAAACATGCAAGTGATTAAGCGCCAAGAGGCAAGTAATTGGCAAATGCTGCTCTATACAGATACACAGTAACATAACACAGCACAAGATTCGGCTAGGTTAATCCCTTGGCCAACGTACTTGCAAAATGCATGGCAAGGTGCAGTCTGCCCGAGAGACCGTGTGATACAGCCAATATGAAGCTACATTTCCAGAGTCTCCGTGCATTCACTGACAAGCTTCCTGTGCTTAGTGTAAGCAACAAAAAGAGATTCCAGCTGACTAATTTGTGACAAACGTTTAAGGGTTGGCAGTTTGTGAAACCTCTATGTAGGAGAAACAGACATTTTAAAGTGAGAGAAAATAATGTAAAAAAGCTGAACACAAACTCCCCACCGTGAGCAGTAGCTGACTTATATGCTAGAGCTCAAGTTCCAGTTGATTTAAGTTTAATTTGAAGTGAATTTAACAATTCAGAGAAAGTATTGAAATCTAATATCAGGAAAACTTACCTCCAAAAGCGTTCCTGGGGACATGTTCACATTGGGAGTCCACAGGCACTGTGATCAGAGACTCAAACTTACAAATTTACAGCTGCTTTTACAGAACCCCAAAAAGCATACTATTAATCATGCTATCTGGGACACAAGAATGTAGGAGTCAAGCTGAATTATTTAAATGCATTTTCTGATTTTACAGAAGCTTAATTAAAGCTTGAAATATCCCTACAACAAGAAGTGAAAGTAAAGTTTTGTGGATACCTGGAGTAAACAGGAAGCAGGATGGGCATTTTAAATGCCATTTCCCTTAACCCCTTCCCTGCGGGGGTAATTCTCCCATGGTGCGTGTGGGGTGAGAGGGAGTGAGCGCGGCGCCGCAGTGCTCGTGACGAGACCAGCTCATCATGAGTCACGGTGGAGCTGTGCTCATGACGAACTGGACTCGTCACGACCCGCCCACTGTTTAATTTGCCCGCACAGGTGGGGAATTAATCATGCGTGGGCGGAGGGCAGCCGTTACGACGAGACCAGCTCATCATGAGCACAGCTCCACCGAGACTCATGACGAGCTGGTCTCGAGCACCGAAGAGGTTAACTGCCAAATCTCCCTTCACAAAGAAAAAAATTGTGATTGGAGAACAATAGCCAGGTGAGAGAAGCGTGCTGATTAGATCCTGTTACTTTGTTTTTACACAGTAAAATAAGCTCGAAAAACAAGATTGTAAAATACAACTGCCATTTCTGGGTAAAGAGCTGATTAAGCTGTGAAATTGATTTGGAGGAGACCAGCTGCTGGTAATGTATAGTGATTAAGTGAACAGTGCTGCCAGTTTGCACCACGCATCACTCCCACATGATAGAGGTGTTCTTCAGTAAAGAGGGAAGGGATTTGGGTGGAGACTTGCATGCCTGTAGGCAAAAGGGTCCAAAGGAGATGAATTGTAATTGTAAAGATTTCTCCCAGATTGCTAACAATCTCCTTGTGTAGGGTCAAAGGTTGGACCAAAAGTAAGCTCCGAAATAGAACGATAATCCCGTAATGTACCTTCCTTGTCCTGGACACTTTGGGGTCCCTTACGATGTCGGGCGGTTTGCCTCCGCCAGGCTGGCGGTGGGCACCGCCGGCCTGGCGGAGGCAAACCGCCCGACATCGCAAGCCCAAATCCCCTCCTCCAGATTAGGATGGCGGAGGGGAAGGTGGCGGTGAAAAACACCGCCCGCCTGTTTTCCGCCCCGGTCGCCTTGCGGCCGGGGCGGAAAACCTGTAACATGTAACCTGTAACAATGGGCTGTGAGGCAAGCCTTTCCGTGGCGGCAGCCGCCACGGAAAGGCAGGCGGTCTTCACACAGGGGGCCCCCTGCGGGCCCCCAGAGTGAAGGACAGTAGGGGGGTGCACAGGGGGGGTACCTGTGGTACCCCCCTGCAGTTGCATAATGAAAGCGGCAGGCACCGGGCGGTGCCTGCCGCTTTCATCATGCAAATGCTGCAATGCATTTTCTGCATTGTGGCGGGCGGTGCAGAGAGCACCGCCCGCCACAATGCTGTAAATACAGGATGTGCCCGCCACTGTGGCAGGCACATCCTAATCTCACCCCCGGGACCCCCGCCCTTATGGCGGGCGGTCCCATTCCCCACTATGGTGTCCGCCCGTCATCATAATGACCCCCAATGTAAATCCTTGTAACTGACCCCAGAATGAAGAGAAAGCACGCTACAGTGCTTGGGCAACAAACAAACAGCCCTGGTTTATTTATCAGCGGATTTTTGAACTTTTCTGCCTGGCTGCGGGCAGGCTGTATTTACTAAAATGTAACAGGAAACACCACAAAGCAGACACCGCATCAGGGAAAAATAAAAGCCACCGAAGAGCATGGATGGGGGAGGGAGAGGGAACAATGGTGCATAGATGATGTGTATGCACAGTGGGAAGGGGAACAAACTCGGAGTATATTTAAAAGTTACAGCATGTCGCCCATAAAGCAGTGCCACGCTGAGTTAGAAAAGGAAAACAGAAGGGAGCGGGAAAGAGTTTCCAACACCCGAGCAGCCTAAAGAAAAGTAAACAAATAATAACAAGCATTTACAATGCAACGGTCTCACCTTTGCAAAAGTTAGAGCTATTGGCATTGTGAATGACAACATTTTTATTTATGTGTTGGTTTTGAAAACAGAAAATACATGGCATTGTCATTTACAATGCCAATAGCTTAATCTCTCGCAAATGATGATGGAAGATAAGGTTCAATGGAGACAAATGCAGAGTCACAAGGCAAAGAGAATTCTTTGTGGTCACAGAGTAGGAGACATGGGGATATTGACAACCACCTCAAATTCCAGCACACATCGAAAACATGGCTCTTACCACTCATATACCTTTTCAAAGTAGGTATGAGAATGTGCAACTGCAAGTATTCAAAAACTTTTCTGTAATAGCTCATGCTCAAACCACAGCTACCAGTTTCCCACATATATAGAGCACATCATTCATCACCACACATACTGTAACCATATCAACCCTGGACCGGCCGGCATGACCATGACATGCACTGCAGAACAGCTCCTGTTCTGTTCTGCCACGTCATGGGCGGCAGCTTCTGCTGTCAGCTGCGCACGTGCTGCCAAGCCCTGCCGTGGATGGCCACAAGGGGGCGCACACGGCCTCTCCCTTGGACAGCGCCAGCGGCGCTGCACCCTCTCACTCGTGGGACTTGTCCGGTGTTTGCGATGCTCTGTTTACTTGGCCATCCGAGCAGCATCGCCATACGGGGAACATTTAATTTCATAGTTGCCAGATGCTGTTAGGTGTTATCACATCTGCTTACTCTGCGTATTTAAAAACTACGGAAAGTCATAAAGGAGCCTTGAAGGGGTCTGCTGGTGACAGCGCCGCCCACGCACCTCTGATACCTGTAAGACAGCTCGGTGGGTTCACGTGCCTGCTGCCGAGATATGTGTGTGTTTGTGTAAGATGCTGATTGCAGGGCTGACTCGGTGTCTAATGCTCCCAGGGCCCTTCAGAGATGAGGTCCTTGAAGAGGCACAGACGGCAGCTCAGTTTTCAGAATCTGATCTTCAAATTGTCCATGTTGTCCCCAAGGTTGCAAGGTCTGTCGTGCATTTCTGCAGTTAATACTGTTTTATCCTAAGAGAAATACTCTCAAAGTGTTGCGTTAACACTCCTCGCGGTCACGCGGCGCTTTATAAGCAGGTCAAATAAAACGAATTTAATACATCTCTGTGAGAGTGCTTAGAGGCTCGTCCCACGGACAGGCACCGTGCTGGGGTATTTGCGTTACTATTTCCGGGTCCTGGAAACGTTCACCTTACAATTCAAAGACATTTGGAGGCTTATGTACAAGCCCCTTGCGCCGCCGATACCTCACTTTTTCCCATGTTAAAAGTGACACTGGCCATGCCGGGGGCTTGTAAATAAGCCCCTTGCCGTTTGTGCGCCTCGCGTCCTCGCTTCTCCGCGCTCCGTCCTTCTCCCGAGCTCTTGGCGCTGTAAATGTTGGCGCTACATGTGCGCTTGGCGCTGACTTTGGTCTTGGGCGCCGGGGGTCGTGCGCCGCAATCCATCCCACTCCGGGCCGAGTGCCACACCCGATGCCTCCCCGCAGACTCCCGCACCCCGAACCCCGCCTTCAAACCTGCACCCAGACCCCCTCCGTGAGCTGAGGCCGGCGCCTAGAGGCGGCCGGCAAACGGAATAGCGCTTTTGTGCAGCGCATCACAATGGATACAAGAGCCGAGGCGCTATCTTCACACCGCGTCTGCTGAGCCGGGACGGCGCAGGGGCTGAGACCCCGTCCACCCTGAAAAGGGGGAGGGGCGACTCTTTAATTGAACAGAGGGAGGGGCGGTGTGGAGGGGGGGCGCTCCATCAAATGGGGAGGGGGGGCTCCAACATGTGGGGGTGGGGGGCTCCCTCAGGTGGGGGTGGGCTCGACAAGGATCCCAGGTCCTGCTCTCACCTCACTGATGGGAAGTGTCTCTGCCAATAACGCCAGAATTTGAAAGACAAAAGAGAAACGCTTCCTTCACATGCCAAGATCACACACGGAGGGGGAAGGAAGCTGGGACGAGGGCAACAGACGAGGGGCAGAGGGAGAGTGGCATTTGCGGAGTGGAAGAGGAGGTGCCAGCAGCGGGTAGCAGGGAAGAGGTGCCCGAAGGATGGCTGCAAAGACGAGGGCAGGCAGGAACGGGCTCACGGACACGGGAAGGGGGGGCGGGAATGGACCGAGGGACATCGCGCAACCTACCCCTACAAACGACACTTCCAAAATGGCAAAAACAATGCTTAAAAAAAAAAAAAACACCGCCCACCGCCTCATAACGATAGCAAGGGGGCGGGATGAGTACAAATCGCAGGAACGCCCACGAATCTGCTCAGGGAATGAGTGACGCATCTCTGTTCCAATGGCTAGCCTCCATTTATGGAGCTAGCCAATGGGACAGAGAGGCGGGACGAAGTCCCATACATGTAAACAAAGGTTTTTCGCTTGCGCAGCTTTCGGCGAGGCAAAACCTAAAAAGCACATCGTATCTGCAGTAAGAGAAACACAATAAAGAAAATAGTGCTTACTGACTTAAGAACACATACCGTGTAACAACCAAAGTAAAAGGGCCAGGCACCTTGGGAGGTTACAAATGAAGACAAGGCGGTACTAAGGAGGGACTAACAAGCCTATTTACGAATCAGAAGCCAACATTTACAAAGGACCATAACTCAAGCCAATGACAAATACGGGCAGAGAGTGGGCGGGGCTCCTATTCCATACTCCAATACAACAACTCTTGCAGAGCAGCGCTGATTTTAGGCTCAACCTAAGAAAGAAAGAACGAGCCTAACAGCGAGCAAGAGAAATCTAATGGCAGGCAAACAGACAACTGCTAGCACCTCAATAGACTGGTAAAATTTGACCAGATCCCCCCACAAATCTTTACAAATACCAGAATGTTGTCTACTTTGCACCCCTCTGGGAGTGGATGGGGGAGGGGAATACCAATAGAGTCGATGTCCTTACAAAAAATGAGAAGTATGCCTGCCATTGTTATAGGTTTTCACACAGCCCTCCTCCTAGCGTGAGACACATTCCTGTAAATAATGGCATAAATGAAACATAAACTTACCTAAAAGGCTTTCTGATGATTCACCCTTCCATGTTGGGTATTGTAATTTGTTTCGCTGAAAAGCTGATTCTCACCTTCTTCAAAGGCTATTGCTTCTACTCTTGCTAGGAACAAGGGAAAATGAATACGATAGTAACATGGTTATATGTATTATGTGTTGCATTAGGTTTGTTGTCTTAAAGTAGAATAAATAACAAAATTGTGTCTGTTACCTAAACCAATTACACTAGCTGAGTCACCCTTTGAGGGAATTGAACCTGTAACCTGTAGGTTGCTCACAGATCTCAACACGTAGTGAGTAACATAGTGAGCTATCGGCCTATTTTCATTACCACACAATGCTAGCTACGGCTGTACATAATACCTGATTGCCTTGTCTGCACTGCTTATAAAGTTAGTTTACCCTCTTTGCTGCGGAAAATGTGATTTTCACATACTTGGTGTTCCCTACTCAGTGTGAGGAATGTGAAAATCACATCAGCCTTGGGGTTGTGGGTAAACCTGTGGGGCAGAATGCAATCTACATCAGAAGGAAACATTCCCCCGTCCCTGGTACTTGAAAAGAAACAGGAGATGCACCAATGTACTGGGTAGAGTCTTCTACTTCTAACAGAGCCCCTCACAAAAGGATTCTTGGTTGAGGGTTGAGGGTTGTGGCTGAGGCGCGTACCCTAGACAGGAATCCTCCACTGGGTACCAGGAAGTGTTTTTTATTTGTATTTTTATTAGGTGCACCCACCCCAGCATAGGGGTGGCCCCAGGAAGGTCATATCGCTATCTGTAGTTATTTGTTAGCCATAGGGGATGATTGGGTCCTAGCTCTCCCTGATCAGCACACCACAGAGGGAAAGCAAAATGGCAGCTACCAGTTTGTTTTCTAGTGCTCTGTACCTGGGTTCCTTGTTCCGCCCTCTGAGCACAGTTTCTCAAAAGACTAACACCATTGGAAAAAGAAGAATTCTCACCCTTTTCAGCGGTGCATCTCCTCAAATAACTTCTGCTCAGGGATCACAGCCAGGCTACAATTCTGAACCATACAACATAATATCTTTTTTATGGGCGGGGGACCAGACATAGGGAAAACCCTCCCGGTGGCCATATTATATGTGGTTTTCTGTTCCCTGTGTGGTAAATAAATAAATAATACCCTATTTTTGGATGAATGAATGAATAACAGATAGCTCAATAAATAAGAGTCAAGATTCGAGGTAGTAGGAGTTTCTGCAGGTTTATTACAGCATAAGGACAGGATCAGGACGACCTGCATAGGAACAGAATGACAGGGTCCAGCAGGACAACTGGGACCCAGCAGGGGAAAAAAAGGCCCAGCAGCTGCTGGGGCTAGGTCTGGGATGAGCGCGCTAACATTTAATAACAAGGCATTCATTTATATACATAGCGCAAACACATAGCATTACATTGCAGTAGGCGTAACAGTGGGTGGAGTAGAAGGCGTGACGCGTAGCAGTCGCGAGAGATAAGAGTAAAAGTAGGTGTAACTGGGAGTTTACTTAGACATGTGATGCAAAACGTAACAGAATATGTCATGAATGGGCGGACACATAGGAGGGGGCTACCTAAGGAGCCGGGACCTCTAACCTAATGGTGCGCGGAAACTAGCAATGACGTATTACTAGGAGAAGCTGGGGGCTACGAACTCTGTGCTAGGAGCAGAGACTAGAGTCTGGAGGGTCGGAGCGACATGTACCTAAACCCTATCTGGTATCTAATGTTTAGGGAACATGTTGATATAAACTAGAAGTCATAAGGGGAGAGGCTAACCTGATTCTAAGACTGGACCATGCATTATTCTACATGTAGTGCGTGAAGAATATTAAATGACCATTAAATACAGTATTTCTCTAACGTGGAGCCGAGTAGGCTAGACAATGACGGAAACTATTGATGCAGTTCAGTAGCTTAGGAATGCAGAGGAGGAGGACTGGACTGATAGCAGGAACTATAACATACTTTTGGCAGACTCAGAGGCAGAGCCGGGGTGCACCGGGCACTGCGAAGCAGGAAGTAAGTGAAGGGTCGAGGATACAGGTGGGGGCTGTATCGCTCCTCAGCGAGGCTTTCAGGAGACAGGAGCTGAATCTGTGGTCCGGGCCCTTTTGAGGCCTAGAAACGGGGACTTTATAATGGAATAACGTGCACACTGAGAAACGTGGCAACGTAGCTTTACATAGGCCTGATATTCGTATTATTCACGAGGACTGGAAACTAACATACTAGAGGTGGACACAACTGTAATTGCGTCTTTAATCAGAAATGGGGAATAACATATGCATATTGATCATGCACACATAACATATGATGGATGAGGCGTAGGGACACAGAACATGGCAAAATTTACTTTTCCACATTCCCTCCTTGTCACTACGTTTCCATCAGGAAACATCAATATTCATGATACCATCTATCATTTCATACAGTACCATTTGCTCGTCTCGAATTGTCTTGGAACGAGATTTTAAACAGGGCTTGGGACGGGGAATACAAGAGGTAGCACACATGCTGCAAATCGCAGGGCCACATTGTATACAGAGGCAGCAGCTAAATATGATCGCTACTGCAATGCCTAGAAAGGACAGGACTTTCCAACCCCATGTGGAAATTACATTCCAGAACCAACCGGACCATGTCCAGGTGCCTGGATCTTGGTGTAACAGATGGGCAATTTTATGGAGTCTGGTTATAGCTGAATAAACAGACGGCGCGTTATTTGGAATGAAAATACAACAACTGGATCCGAGAATTCTACAGGCCCCGCCCCTATCGGCCAGTATGACGTCAAGGACGAGACGATTCTGTAAAACGACAATTCTCATAAAGGATTGTTCTTCAGTTAAGTTACCTAGAGCAGAGGCAGTCTCATCTACTACTGCTTCGAGGGTTCTGGTTAACCTACGAATTAGCTTACTATTTACAACTGTACCTAAATAAGGGAAAACACCTTTATCTATATCAATGAACTGCTCTGCGGCAGTTTCAGTATAATCGACAATCGGGAGATTTCTCTTGTGTCTAGTGTGTACTAAGAAAGAATTCCTATGATAGTCAGGTGGGGCTAAAAAAACAGGTGGCAGTAGGAAAGCAATGTAACAGGTTCCCTCCCAATCGAGGGGCAGACGGACATATGCAGTTTGACCACAAATAAAATAAGAATGACGTGAAGCTTTGAAAATAGATTTCCCACTGTCACTATACTGGATAACAGTAGTACATTCACTATGACCTATGTGTACAGAACCATAACTACGGACACATAATTCGCCTTTGACTGGTAGTACTGAAATAGCGGGTGAGTCTGGAGTAGTATCAGACTGAACATTCAGAACCATAAAATTCGACGAATAATTTCCTAAATTATATACTTCATTTTCTAAATCTAAACCTGTTCTGTGGGGGAAACCTTGCTTGTCTGGGAAACATGTACTGTTAAGAAAAGACATATCTGTTGAGGATGACGTTAACGTGGACCATGCTCCACACGAACCATTGTGTGAGAATGGATAAGGAAAGAGTGGCAGAACTCCCTTCGGTGTCTGGAAAGGGGGGAGTCGACCACACACCCAACAATTAGTGGTATTGCTGGTCTGGTGTGAATAATGTAACATACGGATGAATGTATTATTACGCATTGCGCGGCGGTATGCATATTCGTGAGGAGGCAGATCACTAAACGTGTGCTCTACTGTAGCATGAGCAGACATATTTACATGAGGAACTGAAAAACACAGATAGAAAGCATAGCTGGTGCAGGAAATCATTATGCTGATGAATAATACGAAACTCAGAAAAACGATACATTTCATTGAGCTTTGACTGACTCTCTCACTATGGGGGTCTATTTTATACATGTCAGAAACAGTCTAACCGTTTCACCTAGGGGAGGACTTATACAATCAAACTGGCTGACTTATTAGACCTGAGCTTTAACTTATACTCCTGTTGCGGAGTTTTCTCTAACAAGGGAGGGGTTGTAATAATGTTCGGTGCGGGACAGTCCTTTAAAACAATGTTCTGGCAATCCTTTGAATCCTGGGAAATGTTCTTGGCAATGTCTGGTTTCGATCCTTTGAAAAGTTTTACGTGAGAGAGGTGTACCCACCCCTTCCTGCCTTCCAACTTGACGGCAGTTCGGGTGGTCAAGAGGACCTGACGTGGCTCCTTCCAACGTGGTTCCAGTGGACTTGACCTGTCAAAATTTCTGATCATCACTAGGGATCCTGGAACGATCTCGTGCGGTGCCACCTCGGTATTGTCTGGAAATGCGGCGGCAACCTGTGAACGACATGAGTTGAGGGCAGACATCAAGGAAGCTAGGTAATCTGTCAACATATTACATGAAACATCGGTAATACTTCGGGGTCTAGGAGTACCCCACATGTTAGGGGGGCGGCCGAAAACGACCTCATACGGGGACAGACCTGATCTGGAATGTGCGACCATACGCATGTAAAACAGAGCGACTGGCAAAGCTACTAACCAATCCACACCCTTGTCTTTACATACTTTTGCTATACGGATTTTCAGAGTCTGATTATGTCTCTCGACTAATCCAGCTGCTTCTGGATGGCGTACACAATGGAACTTCCACTGGTACCCTAACAACAGGGAAACGTGTCTCATGAGTTCAGATGAGAATGGCTGGCCGTTATCAGAATATACGACTCTAGGGAGTCCATATCTAGGGAAGAATTCACGAACCAACTGTTTGGCAGTGGTCGCGGCTGTGTAATCTGGGACTGGATATGCTTCTGTCCATCTGGACAAGGCGCATACAACTACAAGGACATACTTGAAACCTCGACATCGCTCCATTTGAATATAATCCATCTGGAGGACCTCAAAAGGGTGGTCAGGGGGCTGGATTCCACCTTGTTCCACCGGGACACTTTTACCTGGATTAAACTGACAACATATCATACAGGTACGGACTTTCTGCTTGGCTGCAGCTCGTAAATGCTTGTTGAACCAAATGTTCTGGATACTGTCTAACATAGCTTTTTCTCCTAAATGTGCTGGACTATGTGCGGTATTGATAATGACTTGAACCATAGAATCGGGGAGAAACCATGTGGCTCTACCCTTCGTTAACCATCCTTGATCTGTCTGGACCCCTCCTTGTACAGACCATTTCTTGATTTCATCAGGAGTAGCATGTGACTGGATATCTATGACATCTTGAGTAGGGTCCTTAACTGTCATGCATGTAATCGGATCTGGAGTATGTGTCTGTGTCTGATTAACTGGAATGTCTGGTGTCTGTGCTGTAAGCTTGGCTGTGCGGTCTGCTAAATCATTACCTTGGGAAATAATGTCAGTAACTTTCGTATGTGCTTTGCACTTCATGATAGCAATAGATGTCGGTAAATGTATGGCATCTAACAGGGCTTGAATAAGGAGACCATGCTGAATCTTGGTTCCATGAGAAGTCATAAAACCTCTCTCCTGCCAGAGTACTCCGAAGTCGTGTACAACTCCGAATGCGTAACGTGAATCTGTGTAAACATTAACTTTCAGGTTCTTGGCGTGTATACAGGCTTGTGTCAGAGCAACTAGCTCTGCTGCTTGAGCGGACAGAGTATCAATACGGTGTGTTTCAATAACTTCAGTGTCAGTAGTCACTGCATACGCGGCGACTAGTTCTCCTGTACTAGTTCTCATACATGAACCATCCACATAAAGTGTCAGGTCAGGATCTGATAACGGAATATCTGTCAGGTCTTGTCTTGGCTTTGTCGTAATGTTAACTACTTCCACACAATCATGTGTGTCTGGATTTGAACTAACTGATGGTAACAGTGTAGCAGGATTCAGGACGTTGCAGCGTCTAATTTCTATGTGTGGCTGGAACAGTGTCAATTCATAACCTGTTAAACGTGCAATTGTCAAGTGCTGAGTTTGTGTTCGGTTTAAAAGAACTTCTACTGAATGTGGTACTTGTACTGTCAGGGAATGTCCTAAAACTATGGAATCACTTTGTCTGATAGCTAGTGCTGTGGCTGCAACTGACTTGAGGCACGCAGGCAACGCCTGGGCGACTGGATCTAATGTGCTCGAAAAATAAGCACAGGGCTTGTATTGACCTGCTTGATCTTGTGTGAGGACAGATAATGCTGTACCTTCGCGTTCTGTAACGAAAAGTGTAAAAGGCTTACTGTAGTTCGGTGTAGCTAGAACTGGAGCTTGACATAGGGCTTTCTTTAACTCGTTAAAACTAAGTGTATGGTCAGATGTCCAAGGGAGGACAGTCGATACGGCTGCCTCCTGTGTCGTTAACTGTATCAATGGCTTGGCTAGAAATGCATACTGGGGAATCCATTGTCTACAATAAGAAGTAAGGCCGATAAAAGCACGTACCTCCTTCTGGGTTCTGGGCTGGGGAAGACTCGCTATTAACTGGATACGGTCGGGTGTCAACTGCCTACCCCTCTTGGACAGCAAGTGTCCTAAGTATACCACTTGCTGGACACAGAATTGAAGCTTCGAAGGTGACACTTTGTGCCCCATCTCGGCTAGAAAATACAGAACTGTAAGTGATGCTCGCTCGCAAGCACGTTCAGAACGGGCTGTGATCAGTAGATCATCGACATACTGGAGCAGGGCAGTGTCAGTTGGCATGTGAATATTGTCTAGTTGTCTCTTGAGTGCTTGACTGTAAATACTAGGGCTTTCTGTGAAACCTTGAGGAGCGCGTGTAAACATATAGCTCCTTCCATTTAAACAGAATCCGAAAAGAAACTGGCTGTCTGGATGAATTGGTACACTGAAAAATGCATTCTTGAGGTCAATAACAGTGAAAAACATGGCTTCAGAATCAATGGCTGTTAACAGGGAAGAAATATCTGGGACAACTGGGTACTGAGGAATAATACATTTATTAAGCTCTCGTAAATCAATCACTAATCGATATACTGGGGGTGCATTTGGATCAGTACGTTTCATGACTGGAATGATCGGAGAATTGCATACATTGGAGTCAGTTTCTACAACTACTCCTTGAGCCATGAGCTCGTCAATAATTTTGGATAAGGCTGTTACAGCCTCAGGTGGCAATCTGTACTGCCTGATTCGTGGTAACACTACACCTGGTTTGAGAGTCACACGATAGGGTGTGATTTGCATGTAACCTACATCAGTTGGACCTTGCGCCCATAAATGCTGCGGGACATTAGACAATCTTGAATCAAAATCTCGTAATACATAGTGACCCTTAAAGTCACGTAGGAACAGACGTATTCCCTCTGGGGAACAGCAAATAACTGCACCTAATTCTTTCAATGTCTTAATGCCTAATAGATTTTCTGGACATGACTTAGTAAGTAACAGATCAGTAGTACGGGACAATGGACCTACTTCTAGAGTAACTGGCTTAGATATTTCATTAACTATGGGTTTTCCTGAAAATCCAAGGGAAACATTTCTTGAGCCTGAGAGCGGAGCCCCTGGAACTTCGGCGTGACTAATTGTGGTCCTACTTGCCCCTGTATCAATCAAGAACTTTCTGTCTTTCCCTAATATTTGGCTGTGAACATAGGGACCTTCTTGGTCTACAGGTATCTCGATGAGAGGCAAGCCTACCTCCCTCTCTAGGCTGTTTCATGAATATGACTGGTACTCTGGATACTCAGACTGTGCATACTGGTACATCTGCTGTGTGACATGCTGTGTTGCAGCAATAGGCTGCGGTACTGTAACTGTCTGTTGTGCATTCTGTGGCTGAGGAATCTGTGAAACTTGTTCTTGTCTAGGCGGACGTGGTCTTTCTTTAGTCTTACCAGTAGCTATGTTGTGTTTCAGAACTGCACACTCGTTTATAAAATGACCTGGCTGTTTACAATAATTACAGTTCCCTTTAACGGGAGCCGCAGGATGACTGGCTTGATTCGGACCCCTCTTCTGACTGTCTTGAGGAATAGATTGTGCAACTAGCACTTTCATTTTCGTGTCTTTCATACGTTTTCTTTCGTGTTCTTGCTCTTCTCTGATTCTATTCTGGTGATACTGAAGCATCTGGAGCATCTGGGACGGAGTATTTGCTTGCCAGGTGCTTTCGACTTTCAAAACTCGGTTTTTAATTTGTGGACTTGAATTCTCGACTAATTTGGTAACGAAAAGATGAGGGTATGACTCACTACTTGTCTTGAGACCACTGTTAATACTGAAACATTTCTCAAATCTAGAATAAAAATCACTAATATCCTCTTCTTGTTTCTGTTTACAGGCTGAGATTGCATCCCAGTCTTCTTTCCTAGTTGTCAATAATCTGGGTAAAACTTGAATCAATAATTCTGGTAATTCTTTACATTTATCTCCAAGACCGGTACCTGGTACTCGTGCCTTGTCTTCAGCTTCTAGAGCTGCCCAATCGATCTTTTTCTCTCCCACCTCCCATTCTTTTTCCTTTAACTTTTCATACACCCCTGCGGGTAACAGGACCTTTAACATTTTAATGACATCTGGGTAAGTGTATTCTCCCATACGAAGCATGTCTTTTAATTCTCTATGGAACCCTGCTGGATCTTTGTCATGATAGGGAATTAATTTCTTCATTTCAAGAAGTTCCATCTTTGATATCGGAGTGTATACAAACACTCGTTGCATTGCGCCACCCGCCCCTTGGACTGGGTGGACTTCTCGTAGTGGATTCTGTCTGTCTATGTAGAATGGTTTACTTTCTGGGGGTGAGACATGAACAAAATGCGGGTTCAAAAACGTTCTATACTTGTGGCGCTGTTCTAGAATGACACTTATTAAATCGGTACCTAGACCTCTCCATCTGTACTGGAGTAACTCGTTCAGGATATCATGTAACGGGCCTGGGTCAGAATGTTGACCCTCATACAGGGTAATGAGGTGTTGGATCATATACATACCCACCAGTCGTTGCTCGGCTGGGGGCAATTTCAGAAACATTTGTGCCACTATTTCGTCTGGAAAAGTGGTAGAATCAGTAATCCATCGGACTGCTGATCGGGCTAGTTCTTGTTCGTGCATGGTACTTAATTCGCTATAACCGACTCGTGATTTCAGAATGTGATCGGTAGCTTGAAATACTTGTTCTAAAGAGCTTTGTTCTGGTGCTGGATGATGAAAAATAGACTTAGGTTCTAGACGTAAATGGCGATCTGGAAATCTGGAATTTCCTACATACGCTATTCTGGCGGGATTCTCGTCTTCCTCTTCAGGATCAGAGATACTTTCTTTCTCGCTTACTTGTGCTGCTTTACGCTGTTCGTGTAACTTTACTATTTCTTTACGAATTTTCTTGTACATACTTTCCATGGCACTAATGGTCTTGTGCTTACCCTCGGCTATATTATCACTCCACCTTGTCAGGATTCTCATTTCGGCGGGATCTTTAGACGGATAATCTTGTTCTCTTATTAGACAATTGATCAGGAACTTTAATATCATGAGCTGAATCTCGGCTTTTCTTTGAGACATAATCTCGCCAATACTTTCTGGATCATCCCCTGTACGGATGAAACGATATATTCTGTCTAGATCTTCTTTCATATTCGGCAAGGTGACTAGATACTCGGTCACTCTCCTTACACGTACGGAATATAAAACCATATTATATTCGCCTGGAACTGGATCATAAACACATTCGTTAAGGGCTTGCCTGATTTCTGTAACAGACTTATTACTTTTAGGAGTACGCTGTAATGCTTGAGCATGTAATTCGAGTGCTGTTAAACGCTTGTGTGGCGGCGGGGTTTGAGGAGGAGCTCCTCCTGCGGCCCCTAGACTAGAATCGTCGACTGACATTCTTCGTGCTTGCAGGGTCGGTAATTGTAACGTGGGCTGAACTTGTATGACAGGCTGACCCGGGGGTACCGTAACAGGTACTCCGGTGTCTGGAGAAACGGGAAGTGCCTGATTTACAGGGACTGGTGGAGCGCGAACTGGATTTGCATATTCTGGGACTGTGTCGTCCAAATAGGACGAAATAAAAATATCAGCTGCTGTCGGTTTGTGACGTAGCTTGGTCGGAACTAATGGTGGCGGGAAATTACTGGGTGCCTCTGGGGTCGCTTTTGGCAAGCCTTCGGCAAGGAGAGGATACATACCCTTAATAAGGGCATGCCTCTGTCTGTCTGACTGTTCGGTTTTGACTTGTTCACCTATCTCGATTAATTCTCTTTCTTGGGCTCGTTCTTGGGATTCTCTACTTAACTCTGACTTTCTGACTTCCTTTTCCGTTCTTCTATGCGCTTCCTTACGCCATAACTCGATGGCATCTTTCTGTGACTGTCTGGCTTTCTTTTTCCATAATGCTTCTTCTACTCGCATGATACATTCGGCATCCCATGTACCCGATACGGGCCATCTATACTTTTCTTCCAACTGTTTGGTATACTCTACCCATAAATCTAGATACAATATGGCGCTTATGCCATGTTTCTGATACATAAAGTGACCTGGACTGTCCCTAGGCGGAACAGGAACTGCTGCTTCCAGCAGACCCTTTCTAGTTTTTAACTGACGTAACTTGGAAAAGAGCGGCATTCTAAACTTGAATCGGAACACAATACAATACACGAAAAACAATAACAATTGGGAAAACAATTCAGGCATACCACGACATTGGAAATACATTGAACACCATTATAAATAACAATTCGAACAGAATACTACCTGAAAAACTGAAAACAGAAACAGAACAGAATTTCTCGAGAACGGAACAGACTAGAGTTACTGGATGCACTGCTATAACAGTACGGAACATACCGGTCCCATAAGGGACACATCAAGACCCGTATCCACCTAGGTGAACACTTCGTTTGTGGGCTTGGGTACCATCAACCCACGGACCAGGAGTCAATTTAGACTGACCCTGTCTAGACACTACCCCAGCAATGGTACTCACCGGGCAGCACGGAACGGAAGGCCTCGGACGGGACTGGACTACGACGACGAACTTCGGACTTCGGACTTCAGTTACGGGTGGACCTCCGGATACCTCGGACCTTGGACTCTCGGCTTGGGCTCTGGTCGGGGCTCGCCGCGTTCCTCCACCGTCTCGTTCGGATGCTGGACCGCCTCCTCCGTCTCCTCCGTGGGCCTGAGGGATACTTGAAGCAGAAATATCTGCACTTGGCCAGTATGGTTCCGTCACGACTGCAGAGGGTCAGGGGGTCGGCGTGGCTTCACCGACGCGTGGGGAAAGGGCAAGTCCCTGTTCGGGCGCCATTATGTGGTAAATAAATAAATAATACCCTATTTTTGGATGAATGAATGAATAACAGATAGCTCAATAAATAAGAGTCAAGATTCGAGGTAGTAGGAGTTTCTGCAGGTTTATTACAGCATAAGGACAGGATCAGGACGACCTGCATAGGAACAGAATGACAGGGTCCAGCAGGACAACTGGGACCCAGCAGGGGAAAAAAAGGCCCAGCAGCTGCTGGGGCTAGGTCTGGGATGAGCGCGCTAACATTTAATAACAAGGCATTCATTTATATACATAGCGCAAACACATAGCATTACATTGCAGTAGGCGTAACAGTGGGTGGAGTAGAAGGCGTGACGCGTAGCAGTCGCGAGAGATAAGAGTAAAAGTAGGTGTAACTGGGAGTTTACTTAGACATGTGATGCAAAACGTAACAGAATATGTCATGAATGGGCGGACACATAGGAGGGGGCTACCTAAGGAGCCGGGACCTCTAACCTAATGGTGCGCGGAAACTAGCAATGACGTATTACTAGGAGAAGCTGGGGGCTACGAACTCTGTGCTAGGAGCAGAGACTAGAGTCTGGAGGGTCGGAGCGACATGTACCTAAACCCTATCTGGTATCTAATGTTTAGGGAACATGTTGATATAAACTAGAAGTCATAAGGGGAGAGGCTAACCTGATTCTAAGACTGGACCATGCATTATTCTACATGTAGTGCGTGAAGAATATTAAATGACCATTAAATACAGTATTTCTCTAACGTGGAGCCGAGTAGGCTAGACAATGACGGAAACTATTGATGCAGTTCAGTAGCTTAGGAATGCAGAGGAGGAGGACTGGACTGATAGCAGGAACTATAACATACTTTTGGCAGACTCAGAGGCAGAGCCGGGGTGCACCGGGCACTGCGAAGCAGGAAGTAAGTGAAGGGTCGAGGATACAGGTGGGGGCTGTATCGCTCCTCAGCGAGGCTTTCAGGAGACAGGAGCTGAATCTGTGGTCCGGGCCCTTTTGAGGCCTAGAAACGGGGACTTTATAATGGAATAACGTGCACACTGAGAAACGTGGCAACGTAGCTTTACATAGGCCTGATATTCGTATTATTCACGAGGACTGGAAACTAACATACTAGAGGTGGACACAACTGTAATTGCGTCTTTAATCAGAAATGGGGAATAACATATGCATATTGATCATGCACACATAACATATGATGGATGAGGCGTAGGGACACAGAACATGGCAAAATTTACTTTTCCACACCTGCATAGGCTGATCAGGGCCTGTTAGATTGCACCTCTGGGAAAGAAAATGGAGGCCACCATTTTGTTTTCTAGTAGTCTGCATCAACGGGCCTTGTGCTGACCATTCAAGAACATTTTTGTGAAAGATGGGCACCATTGGAAAGGGGTTAGCCACCAAAGGATTCCTGCATTGTGATTATGGTTGGGCTTGTGACTCCCCGAGCAGGAATATAACTCACTAGGCTGTAGGCCTTATTTATTTGGGGGTTAGGTTCAAGCCATGGTGTGGTACAATGATAATATTAACCTATTCCTTTCTATGAATTATGCAGTCTGATCCGACTCCATTCCAATTGGCCGACCAAGGGGCGGGAAAAGAGGTTGTTAGAAATTGGGTCTCTGGTTGGCAGAGGTATGTGTTCTGTCCAAGTAGGGACCACTATCCTAGTAAGGGTAAGCTAAAAGATAACCTGTGCTCACCCGCTAATAGGTTTGCACAGAGTAGCCAGGCTTATCGAAAGAGGCAATGTGAATAGTATTTTTGTAACACAATGGAAACACCACACAAATATTCCACACAAGTTTAGAAAAATAGAGAATGATGTTATGTATAAAAAAGACCAAAATGACAAAAACCCAATAAGTAGAACCAGAGTAGTGAAATGTAAAAGGTTTTTTCATTTTTAGCACTTAGTAGTCAATAGCGCTAGGGATTATTTGAGGTAGTGCTAGACTGGGGTAAATCCAAAGTTTAGGCTGACTCTGATGCGGTGCAGGCCAGCTACAGAACCGGTCCTCGGAAGCTTGTTTCCTGTCCAGGGAAGGCATGGCTTGGCAGTTCGGGCTGGACTGTTCACATGAGGCACAGGGTCAGACTGATTTGCATATAGCCATGTCTGAACTGGGGTGGCAGAGTGGGCTAAAGAACGGTGATGGATTAAACCCCAGATCTTTTGACTGGGTGTGAGTGTTTGATTGGTTCAGATGCTCCGTCTATCACCACCCCCTTTTGTACCGCTTTTGTCCGCCATAAGTGTGGTAGGGTATGCTCAGACGTGAATCCCTTGCTCACTTTGCCACTGGATTCAAGCAAGCCGGGCTGAAGACGGCTGCAATGCCAGAAACCGGTCCTCGGAAGCTTGTTTCCGGTCCAGGGAAGGCATGGCTTGGCAGTTCGGGCTGGACTGTTCCCGTGAGGCACAGGGTCAGACTGATTTGCATATAGCCATGTCTGAACTGGGGTGGCAGAGTGGGCTAAAGAACGGTGATGGATTAAACCCAGATCTTTTGACTGGGTGTGAGTGTTTGATTGGTTCAGATGCTCCATCCATCACCACCCCTTTTGTACCGCATTTGGCCGCCATAAGTGTGGCAGGGTATGCTCAGACGTGAGTCCCTTGCTCACTTTGCCACTGGATTCAAGCAAGCCGGGCTGAAGACGGCTGCAATGCCAGAAACCGGTCCTCGGAAGCTTGTTTCCGGTCCAGGGAAGGCATGGCTTGGCAGTTCGGGCTGGACTGTTCCCATGAGGCACAGGGTCAGACTGATTTGCATATAGCCATGTCTGAACTGGGGTGGCAGAGTGGGCTAAAGAACGGTGATGGATTATACCCAGATCTGTTGACTGGGTGTGAGTGTTTGATTGGTTCAGATGCTCCGTCCATCACCACCCCCTTTTGTACCGCTTTTGGCCGCCATAAGTGTGGCAGGGTATGCTCAGACGTGAGTCCCTTGCTCACTTTGCCAGTGGATTCAAGCAAGCCGGGCTGAAGACGGCTGCAATGCCAGAAACCGGTCCTCGGAAGCTTGTTTCCGGTCCAGGGAAGGCATGGCTTGGCAGTTCGGGCTGGACTGTTCCCATAAGGCACAGGGTCAGACTGATTTGCATATAGCCATGTCTGAACTGGGGTGGCAGAGTGGGCTAAAGAACGGTGATGGATTAAACCCAGATCCTTTGACTGGGTGTGAGTGTTTGATTGGTTCAGATGCTCCATCCATCACCACCCCCTTTTGTACCGCTTTTGGCCGCCATAAGTGTGGCAGGGTATGCTCAGACGTGAGTCCCTTGCTCACTTTGCCACTGGATTCAAGCAAGCCGGGCTGAAGACGGCTGCAATGCCAGAAACCGGTCCTCGGAAGCTTGTTTCCGGTCCAGGGAAGGCATGGCGTGGCAGTTCGGGCTGGACTGTTCCCATGAGGCACAGGGTCAGATTGATTTGCATATAGCCATGTCTGAACTGGGGTGGCAGAGTGGGCTAAAGAACGGTGATGGATTAAACCCAGATCTTTTGACTGGGTGTGAGTGTTTGATTGGTTCAGATGCTCTGTCCATCACCACCCCCTTTTGTACCGCTTTTGGCCGCCATAAGTGTGGCAGGGTATGCTCAGACGTGAGTCCCTTGCTCACTTTGGCACTGGATTCAAGCAAGCCGGGCTGAAGACAGCTGCAATGCCAGAAACCGGTCCTCGGAAGCTTGTTTCCGGTCCAGGGAAGGCATGGCTTGGCAGTTCGGGCTGGACTGTTCCCATGAGGCACAGGGTCAGACTGATTTGCATATAGCCATGTCTGAACTGGGGTGGCAGTGTGGGCTAAAGAACGGTGATGGATTAAACCCAGATCTTTTGACTGGGTGTGAGTGTTTGATTGGTTCAGATTCTCCCTCCATCACCACCCCCTTTTGTACCGCTTTTGGCTGCCATAAGTGTGGCAGGGTATGCTCAGACGTGAGTCCCTTGCTCACTTTGCCACTGGATTCAAGCAAGCCGGGCTGAAGACGGCTGCAATGCCAGAAACCGGTCCTCGGAAGCCTGTTTCCGGTCCAGGGAAGGCATGGCTTGGCAGTTCGGGCTGGACTGTTCCCATGAGGCACAGGGTCAGACTGATTTGCATATAGCCATGTCAGAACTGGGGTGGCAGAGTGGGCTAAAGAACGGTGATGGATTAAACCCAGATCTTTTGACTGGGTGTGAGTGTTTGATTGGTTCAGATGCTCCGTCCATCACCACCCCCTTTTGTACCGCTTTTGGCCACCATAAGTGTGGCAGGGTATGCTCAGACGTGAGTCCCTTGCTCACTTTGCCACTGGATTCAAGCAAGCCGGGCTGAAGACGGCTACAATGCCAAAAACCGGTCCTCTGAAGCTTTTTTCCGGTCCAGGGAAGGCATGGCTTGGCAGTTCGGGCTGGACTGTTCCCATGAGGCACAGGGTCAGACTGATTTGCATATAGCCATGTCTGAACTGGGGTGGCAGAGTGGGCTAAAGAACGGTGATGGATTAAACCCAGATCTTTTGACTGGGTGTGAGTGTTTGATTGGTTCAGATGCTCCGTCCATCACCACCCCCTTTTGTACCGCTTTTGGCCGCCATAAGTGTGGCAGGGTATGCTCAGACGTGAGTCCCTTGCTCACTTTGCCACTGGATTCAAGCAAGCCGGGCTGAATACGGCTGCAATGCCAGAAACCGGTCCTCGGAAGCTTGTTTCCGGTCCAGGGAAGGCATGGCTTGGCAGTTCGGGCTGGACTGTTCCCATGAGGCACAGGGTCAGACTGATTTGCATATAGCCATGTCTGAACTGGGGTGGCAGAGTGGGCTAAAGAACGGTGATGGATTATACCCAGATCTGTTGACTGTGTTTGATTGGTTCAGATGCTCCGTCCATCACCACCCCCTTTTGTACCGCTTTTGGCCGCCATAAGTGTGGCAGGGTATGCTCAGACGTGAGTCCCTTGCTCACTTTGGCACTGGATTCAAGCAAGCCGGGCTGAAGACGGCTGCAATGCCAGAAACCGGTCCTCGGAAGCTTGTTTCCGTTCCAGGGAAGGCATGGCTTGGCAGTTCGGGCTGGACTGTTCCCATGAGGCACAGGTTCAGACTGATTTGCATATAGCCATGTCTGACCTGGGGTGGCAGAGTGGGCTAAAGAACGGTGATGGATTAAACCCAGATCTTTTGACTGGGTGTGAATGTTTGATTGGTTCAGATGCTCCGTCCATCACCACCCCCTTTTGTACCGCTTTTGGCCGCCATAAGTGTGGCAGGGTATGCTCAGACGTGAGTCCCTTGCTCACTTTGGCACTGGATTCAAGCAAGCCGGGCTGAAGACGGCTGCAATGCCAGAAACCGGTCCTCGGAAGCTTGTTTCCGGTCCAGGGAAGGCATGGCTTGGCAGTTCGGGCTGGACTGTTCCCATGAGGCACAGGGTCAGACTGATTTGCATATAGCCATGTCTGAACTGGGGTGGCAGTGTGGGCTAAAGAACGGTGATGGATTAAACCCAGATCTTTTGACTGGGTATGAGTGTTTGATTGGTTCAGATTCTCCGACCATCAACACCCCCTTTTGTACCGCTTTTGGCCGCCATAAGTGTGGCAGGGTATGCTCAGACGTGAGTCCCTTGCTCACTTTGCCACTGGATTCAAGCAAGCCGGGCTGAAGACGGCTGCAATGCCAGAAACCGGTCCTCGGAAGCCTGTTTCCGGTCCAGGGAAGGCATGGCTTGGCAGTTCGGACTGGACTGTTCCCATGAGGCACAGGGTCAGACTGATTTGCATATAGCCATGTCAGAACTGGGGTGGCAGAGTGGGCTAAAGAACGGTGATGGATTAAACCCAGATCTTTTGACTGGGTGTGAGTGTTTGATTGGTTCAGATGCTCCGTCCATCACCACCCCCTTTTGTACAGCTACAGAACTCAGGCAGGTCGCACTGATAAAGCACCTTGGATAGAGCAAACATTGATGTCGAAGACTCAATTCAAGAAGTTCAGAAGGCACTTCGTCATCGTCAATCCCGTGGGAGAAACTGAAGCGTCGGTTCCAATCCGCGCAATAGAAGAAGGTTTTGAACCCCTTTAGGATGCATGCACTACATCGATGTTGAGCTTCTCTGTTTGTTTGCATCAAGCCGCGGAGTCCATTGAGGTGATGATGTCGGCTTCTGAGTTGGCCTCGAAGGGCAATGCATTGGTTCTGAACGGTGCAAAGCCATCACTTTGTTGGTTTTGATGGTTCTGGACAGCAGAAGGGCCCCTGACTGGGTTGGCACCACTTGGCAGAGCAGAACTCACAGATGGCAGAGTCCAGGTGCTGTTTGCAGAGCTGAAGGAAGCCTTTGATGACACCGAGACTTCATAACAGGGGGCAAGCCAGCAAGCCCTTGGAGTCACTTTTGGTTCAAGTGAGATGGGTCCAGTCCTTGTACTCAGCAAACCAGAGATCAGTAGGCATCAGGGCAGCTCAGCAAGGTAGATAGCTGTTCCTTCAGTCAGGCAAAGTGGCACTCCTTGTGGCACAACAGTCTTCACTCTTGGCAGAGTTCTTCACAGTTTTTTTTCTTATTATTGACTGTTCAATTAATTAAAATCTTTACAGTAAAAAAAGATCAGTACAAATGATCAGTACAAAAAGCTAAAAACTGTGATTCAACACCTTAATACTGGTTATAATTTTGAGGCCCCTCCCCAAGACCGATATTGTCTTTCCCCCCGCGTGTGAGCATGTGTTCTTGATGCTCCCATTTGTGCCCTGATGATGATCTGGTATGCAGGGCTCTTAGACTGCCCTTTGTGGCGCAGTTAGTGTCTCTCAGTGGGCGAAATTCTCTTGGAGAGCTTGCAAGGAGGGCACTGTTGATCCAACACTGGTTCCTCGTTGAGAAAACCCATTAGCTTTCCTCCACAAAGATTACCATGCTCTTCCCCGGGATATCGCTACTTTCGTCAGCAGCTTTTAAGGCTATCCTGATTTGGTGGATGAGTTTCGCCAGTCTCGCTAGTACCGTAGTGTTGGTATTTGAAAAATACAGGGCTGATGCTTCGCTGCATGACTGTATACCATTTTTAATGCAGATCGGGCGCAGGAGTCGCCGACTTTCATTGTCAAAATTGGGACAGCAACATAGGAGATGCAGCCAAGATCTCTCTTGTAGTGGCACAGTCTGCAGGTTGTGAGTTCCCCTCTTCGAGCCCATGCCGGGTTGAATTCCGCAATCCCTAGCATGGTCAGCCTCATGAACAAAATTTTGCTTCGGGCCTGTGTGGTGAGGGCCTCGCTTAGGTAAGGTTGAGCTTTACCTGCCGTGTAAGAGTATTTCAACGGGTCTAAGTGAGCGCTTCGGCGGAGAGATTTAAGATCTCGTTTGAAGGAGATTACATGCACTTGTTTGTTGACTGCTCTCTTCCAGGCATTCAGTGGGCTGTCCGGCCGTTTGATGCTTTCTTCCTCAATCTTCAAAGCTTTAATTGCGTTAGCAAGGCTGAAGTGCCAGGCCGAACCTGGCCCCTCAAAGATTGGTTTCAGCTGATTTTTAAGGGAGTTAGCCGGTGCCCTTAAAATCCTTAAATGTAACTTTATAATCTCCCCCTGGCACAACAGGTCTGGGCTTGCCAGACCTAACTCTAGTCTTAGCCTTGTATTTCTGGCTGTCCTCGGAATCGAAAGCACTGCCTTATGCGCCTTAGCTTGGGCTGTGTTAAGGAGGGCGTCCAATTTCCCGGGAACGGCAGGATGACCGTAATTAATTGCTGGGAGCAGCTTTGCTCTTAAGACTGTGAGAATAGGGCTTGCGGACGTGCTGATCAAATGCAGGCTTAGTTGTTTTAGTAGGTGTATAACCTTGCTGGCCTTGGCACTCTGCTGTTTAAGATGTACGTTCGCCTTAGCCCGTTCCGTCAGCCAAACCCCCAAGTAGTTGTATGAGGCTGCCGAGTTAATTTGCACGTTTCCCAGTTGCCACTGTGCATTTTTTTTCAGGTGGAAGGAACCAAAAATGATGACCTTGATTTTTCCTTGGTTGACTTTCAAGTTATTGGTGATGTTAAAGTTGTTTAGTGCAGTTAGGGCTCTTTGTAGGCCCACCTTCGTGTGATCCATTATGACTGTGTCATCGGCATACTGTAGCACTGGGAGCCTCACACTTCCTAGTCATGGGGCTACTAAACTAGCTCCTTTCAAGGCCGCTCCCAAATACGCCGTATATAAATTGAAGAGGATGGGGGCCAGCACACATCCTTAGTTCAGCCCATTCTCCGTGCTTATTTTGGGAGATACTGGGTTGGCACTTGTTTTAACCTGCACCCAGGTGTCCTCATATAGTGATCTTATTGCCCTCAGAAGGTTTGGTGGCATGCCCCAGTTTTCTAATTTCCACCATAGTCTTTTTCTAACCACTTTGTCGAAAGCTGTGCTGTAGCCCACAAAGCAGCAGAAGAGTGTGGGGTGATTCTTCAGGCTTGCCTGGGCTGAAAGGTGAGCTATCGCCAGAACGTTGGCCATGGTTGATGCCGGTGGCCTGAAGCAAGTCTGGTCCAAAGGTATTATGTTTCTCTCTTCAACCCACTTCTCTAAGTCTGTCAGTAATAGACGGGCGTATGCCTTAGCTTCTAAGTCTAGCAGGGCAATAAGCCTATAATTAGACGGCTTTAGGCGATCCCCTTTTTTTAAAATGGGGACCAGTATGGAACCCCTCCAGGACTCCGGGGTTAAGGCACAGGTCCAGTAGTGTACAGCCCCAGTACTTACACCTAAGTGTGCCTTTGATGTGGGTCTGACTTCAAAGTCAGCCTTTGAAGTGCACAGATACCCTTTTATCCCACTTCTGTCTGCCAGGCTATCTGTAGGGACTAATCAGACATTTGTGTGGGACACAGGACACTGCCTATTCAAGTGTAAGGGTCAGATCCTCCTCTCTTTTCCTGCCCAGGGAGCGCTATCAGAATGTAGATGAATGCTAATGAGTTCTCTGTTATACCCACCCTTCCTGTGTTTATGCCTATCTAGAGGGACTGCACAAAGTGTAGCTGTTATCCACCCCAGACGTGTATTGGAGACAGGCTGCAAGGCACACAGAGCAGTAAGCGAATAGAAATGTCCACTTCCTAAAAGTGGCATTTCTTAAACAGTAATGTTAAATCCATCTTTAGAATTAAACTACGGTCCAGGGAAGACATGGCTTGGCAGTTCGGGCTGGACTGTTCCCATGAGGCACAGGGTCAGACTGATTTGCATGTAGCCATGTCTGAACTGGGGTGGTGGAGTGGGCTAAAGAACGGTGATGGATCAAACCCAGATCCTTTGACTGGGTGTGAGTGTTTGATTGGTTCAGATGCTCCGTCCATCACCACCCCCTTTTGTACCGCTTTGGCTGCCATAAGTGTGGCAGGGTATGCGCAGATGTGAGTCCCTTGCTCACTTTGCCACTGGATTCAAGCAAGCCAAGCTGAAGACGGCTGGAATACCAGAAACCGGTCCTCGGAAGCTTGTTTCCGGTCCAGGGAAGGCATGGCTTGGCAGTTCGGGCTGGACTGTTCCCATGAGGCACAGGGTCAGACTGATTTGCATATAGCCATGTCTGAACTGGGGTGGCAGAGTGAGCTAAAGAACGGTGATGGATCAAACACAGATCTTTTGACTGGGTGTGAGTGTTTGATTGGTTCAGATGCTCCGTCCATCACCACCCCCTTTTGTATCGCTTTGGCCGCCATAAGTGTGGCAGGGTATGCTCAGACGTGAGTCCCTTGCTTACTTTGCCCCTGGATTCAAGCAAGCCGGGCTGAAGACGGCTGGAATGCCAGAAACCGGTCCTCGGAAGCTTGTTTCCGGTCCAGGGAAGGCATGGCTTGGCAGTTCGGGCTGGACTGTTCCCATGAGGCACAGGGTCAGACTGATTTTCATATAGCCATGTCTGAACTGGGGTGGCAGAGTGGGCTAAAGAACGGTGATGGATCAAACCCAGATCTTTTGACTGGGTGTGAGTGTTTGATTGGTTCAGATGCTCCGTCCATCACCGCCCAATTTTGTACCGCTTTGGCCGCCATAAGTGTGGCAGGGTATGCTCAGACGTGAGTCCATTGCTCACTTTGCCACTGGATTCAAGCAAGCTGGGCTGAAGACGGCTGGAATGCCAGAAACCGGTCCTCGGAAGCTTGTTTCTGGTCCAGGGAAGGCATGGCTTGGCAGTTCGGGCTGGACTGTTCCCATGAGGCACAGGGTCAGACTGATTTGCATATAGCCATGTCTGAACTGGGGTGGCAGAGTGGGCTAAAGAACAGTGATGGATCAAACCCAGATCTTTTGACTGGGTGTGAGTGTTTGATTGGTTCAGATGCTCCGTCCATCACCACCCCCTTTTGTACCGCTTTGGCCGCCATAAGTGTGGCAGGGTATGCTCAGACGTGAGTCCCTTGCTCACTTTGCCACTGGATTCAAGCAAGCCGGGCTGAAGACGGCTGGAATGCCAGAAACCGGTCCTCGGAAGCTTGTTTCTGGTCCATCCATCACCACCCCCTTTTGTACCGCTTAGGGCTACCTAGGGCCTACCCTTGGGGTGACTTACACGTAATAAAAGGGGAGTTTAAGGCTTGGCAAGGGGTTTTAAAACGCAAGTCTAAGTGCAGTGAACTGCACACACAGGCGTTGCAGTGGCAGGTTGGAGACAGGTTTGAAAGGCTGATTGTGCGGGTGGCACAATTAGTGCTCCAGGCCCACTAGAAGAATTTAGATTACAGGCCCTGGTTATATGGCATACCACTTTACAAGAGACTTATGAGTAAACTAAATATGCCAATTATGTCACTATGTTTAGGGAAAAAAGCCCATGCACTTTACACTGGTTAGCCATGGTAAAGTGCTCAGAGTCTTAAGGCCAACAAAAATATACAGCAAAACGTAGAAGTAAGCAGGCAAAAAGTTTGGAGCAAGACCACCCTATGGATAGCAGTTCTAAAAGAGCTCTAGCAACCAGGAAAGAAGGTGGGCACAATTACTTTTTGGGTCTGTTCCCAGAGTCCTGATCCTACTGCCCCCTGGGAAAATTGTTTGGAAAAAGGGTCCGAACCTCCTGAATAGGTTCCTGTTCAGAGACTGTGGCAGCACACCTTCCAGTTTTCCGTCCTAAACGAACATGGCTGATTGCTGCCCAGGGCTTATGTTAAATATTATAGGAGGGATCTGAGATCAGATCAGATAATGAAACTGCACCCGAGGGTATGGGTCATTGATCTGAATCAGGTATTTCTTTTCCCATTGGAGGAGTTCTTTCTATTGATGAATCCTCTTCAATTGATTCTGAAGCACATGGCCAAACAGCATAGAAAGGCAGCCTTAATGTCCCTTTACAAGCACAACCTGTGATGTTGAGAAACAGTCAGATGGAAACACAAGTACAGACAGGTGCAATGCAGAGCACAAGAAGGGTTCCCACTTGGCAATCTCTAATAGTTTCCACCAGTCAGATGGAAACACAAGTACATACAGATGCAAAGAAGAGCACAAGAAGCGTGCCCACTTGGCAACCTCTAATACTTTCCACCATTACATTTCTCGTTCACTATATTTATGTTATTTTATGTTTATTTGTATAGCTCAATAATCACCAGGGAGGGTATCCAGGCATTTGGGCAAGGTGTGCAGGTGTGTGGTTCCAAGGTGCTGATAGTTATACGGTGTGGAGTCAGTACTGCTATTTTTTAGGTGATTGACCACTTCCAACTTTGTTGTGATATTGTATTCATTGAGGAAATTGTGCAGCAAATGAATCTGTGGGGCAAAAAGACTTTGAATAAGAAAGAATGTGCTGTCATGCCTCATTCCTTAGCACACCTGTGGACTCTCACCTCCCTTGGGGAGTAAACACATGGTTGTTGCCTCTTATTGCTCATGGGAATATATATTGTGCAAGCCACCCAGCTGACAATCTGCCATGAGCAAAGAATATTTTATAATTTAGTGACACATACTGCAATTTATTGATAGCTCATTACCTTAGCATGGAACTCTTCAGACCATGACAGACTGTTGGAATGCCAGCCTGCCATGGAACATTTCTCAGCAAAGTTTCCTGAGTTTTACACCGACAGGCCAGAATATAACCATGGATATGTCCTTGATTTTGTATAAAAGGCATTTTCTGTTAAGGCAGTGTATTAAAAGACAGTTCAAAACAGCATCAAGATTTGCATATTGTGCTTGAATTCCACAGCTTACACACGCAACCCTAGAATGTTTACTGGAAGAGATTTCAGCATAAATTCTCCTTGTTTGCCCTCATAGGAACTAGCAAAAAGATTGCAGAGGTTCTTGCTCATGGTCTCTTTCATACATTGTTTAGCCATAATGCAAGCAATTTCTGCACAAGCTGTACAGTGTTAGCATAGTGGCTTGTGGGAAAATTTGAAGTAACTACAATAATTTCCCTCAGAACCTTGTTTGTACAAAGCTTCAAAAAGCTCAGTGCAGAGTGGGGAGGGGAAGAATGAAGAGGTGGGGTAATGTGACCGCTGGTCACCTGTTCATTTATCAAATATTTAATGCATACAGAAATAAAATGTTATATAAAAAAAGCTCAGTGCAGTGACTTACATTGTAATGAACTGCTCTGAGATTGTTTGACCGATGGGAAATACATACGTTCAGAACAATTCATGATGAGAGCACTTGATTTGATCACAGTTTGGGGTGGGTAGGCAGAAGTGCATAAGGTCAACTGTATACTTGATTATAAAACATACAAGCATAGCATAGATAAAAACTAAACAGTTTCTTCAACATTACAATGTAACTCAACAAACATGCACTTGGTACAAGAAGACAGCAATCCACCCGATTCATTTGGCAGCATGCAAACCATATGAGGACTGATGGAAGACAATGGAAGGCTGTAGGAACAATACTTTGCTGATTGCATTCCTGCAACAGAAAAGAGGGGTCAACCATATTGCAAATGCAGAGTTTTTGCGGGTAAGAAGATACACATTTGCCAAGGACCATATATTTACTTGCCTATGCTACCTTTGAAAATGTTCCATCTGTTTGCTAACATTACAAAAAAAAAACTTGCAAATAGATACAAATTAACTAACACAAAATCTGAAACTAAATACATGGCACTAATGCCAACCTTAAAACAAAATACACATTTTTAAACAATACAGACCAGGCTGTTCACTTTACCACTCATGGATACTCCCAAAAATTATTTTGCGTGTGGTAAGCTCTATAACAAGCAGGCACACACAGCCCAGGGTTAGAAGGACACCCGGGGCAGAAAAGGCGAGTCTCCTTCCTCAAACTTCTTTGCCAACAGACTCTACATCTTCTAGTGGGAAAGTCTTTTGTAGATGTGGGAGGAATGTAATCAGGAAAGTGGCGATCTTTCAATCAAGCCACATCCTCCACCACTCCAAATCTAGGAATACTTACCTGATCCACAACAACAAGGCTAGCTATCACAGAGTGCTGAAACTGAAGAAATGTCATCTTTGACCCAGGAAAACACTCCTTGAACACAATAAAAGCATTGAAAGTTGCTAAGTTGAAGAAATGGATGGCCAACTTCTTATACCAAACATAAGCCTTGCGAATAGCAGTGTAAGGTTCCAACCTCTGATCTACTCTGTCAACACCACCCGTGTGCTGATTGTAGTCTAGAATGCACACAGGTTTGTGCACTTCAGCAACCTGACCCCAAACAGGCACAGGTGAAGTACTCTTATCATGGATGGTAGTCAGCATGTACACATCCCTCCTGTCCACAAATGTCACAGCTCGTAGTTCATCACTACGCAAGGAACTGCACTGACCCCTCTGAAGTTTTTTGCAAACAAGCTCTTTGGGATAACCTTTGAGGTTAGAGTGGATTGTGCCACATGCAAAAGTGTCCACTTTAAACAATTCCTTAAATAATTGCACAGCAGTGTAGAAGTTATCAAGGTACAAATGGTGGCCTCTTTTGAACAGTCTTCTAGCAAGATCCCACACAATTTTCTCTGAAACTCCAAAAGTGGACGGACAACCTGGGGGGTCAATTGTGGAATCTCTATCAGTGTACACACGAAAACTAAAAACATATCCTGTCCTACTCTCAGACAACATATACAGCTTAATTCCATAGCGTGCCCTCTTGCTAGGGATGTACTGCCTACAAACCGTCCCTTGAACAAAACCAAAGACTCATCAATAGATATTTCTTTCCCTGGAATGTATATCTCTGAAAATCGATCAACAAAGTGGTCAAGAACAGGTCGAATCTTAAAAAGACGGTCACTGTCAGGGTGACTACGTGGCAACACCAGAGAATTATCAACAAAATGCAGCATGGTAGCAAAAGTAAATACCGATCACGAGCCATAACTTCAGGAAATATAGCTGTTGCCATCAAGGGGCTGGAAGACCAATATGAAGCCAGGTTTGGCTTCCTTAGCAAACCCATCAATAAAGTCAAACCCAAAAACTTCTTCAGCTCTTCCGGATTTGTGGGAGTCCACCGGGTAGCTCTAGAGTGGGGGCTAAGTTTGTCAGTGTTGTCCCTCAAAAACTGTTCAGCATACAAATTAGTCTGCTCAAAATCTCACCCAAAAATACATCATCAATAAATAACTGAAAATACTGTATAGGCAAAAAAATTTCACAATCCACTCTACACCCTGCATCTCCGCTAAAGGCAGGCAACTCCGGCTGCACCATGTTTGGATCAACCCAGAGTCCATCACTTCCAGTAGGAAACCTAGCAGCCTCAGGCTGCAATCCAGATGCCTCTTGCACCATCGGCACAACAGTATCCTCCTCTAAAACAGGCCCTTCATCTGCACTGAGAGTACCTTCATCATCCGATGATTCCATGTGGATAGAAAACTCACTGCCAGAATCTTCCCCTTCCTCCTCTCCCTCAGACACACTGTCAGTCCCCAATCCGACTCAGAGGAAGATTCAAGAAGCATACCAACCACCTGCTGAGCAGTCATTCTACGGCTAGCCATAATGATTACTAATAAAGGTAACTTGTCAAACAAGTCAACAACAACAAACACTTTGTAAAAAAAATAATAAACAAAATGCACCTTTACCAAAAATACCTATACACTCCAAAACAATACCACTCGGATGTATGACGTTTCAACGCATGCTATTACAACGCATGCCTTTACGACGCAAGTTTTACAACGCAAGTCGTTACAACGACTTGCGTTGGGGGGCGCTGGATAGTGAATAGTTTAATTTACTATTCCAACTCCAGTCCCCCTGGATAGTAGGGAAGGTGTTGGATAGTAAATAAAACTATTCCCTATCCTAGAGCGCCCCCCAGCGCAATTCGTTGTAACGAATTGCGTTGTAAAAGTTGCGTGGTAATGGTACCACGTTGTAAAAGTTTCGTGGTAAAGGATGTTCCCCATACCACTCACTTGCCACAAGCAGCTAAAATCACCACCACGCAATCTGCACAGACACAGTATGGATCAACAATATCCCACTAAAAAAGAAAGAGAAAAGAAAATTACACATAAGACAATGCAAAACAGATCACAAAGATTTTCATGCTCAAAAACTAAATATGCTGCCACTATGACACCACTTACAAAAACATGCATCCATACATTACAATATTATTCATTTGGAGTACATACAACAAAAAAGTTGTTCTTACCAAAAAAATGCAACTACGCAAAACTGCAGAACAACCACTGTCGAAACCGCAAACAGGAATCAAAAGCTGTACACTAGATTTAAAAGGAGAAAAAAAATTACCATCACATATGCAAATAATGCACCAGTGCACCTGCAAAGCTAAGGGGGGTAGGTGGACTTAACAGTACAAATGAAGGGCTCATTATGATGGAGGATTTTCCGCATCCTCCGGGCCGGCGGAAGCCACTGCCGGCCCGGAGGATGCGGAAAATCCTCTGCGGACCCACCAAAGACCCACCACCACATTAGGATGGCTGGTGGGTCCTGGTTTCGGTCCGCCGCTTTTCCGCCGCGGTTGACTTACAACCGCGGCGGAAAAGCTGTAACATGGCTGGCGGTGTCTATCAGACACCGCCAGCCATATTAGGATGGCGTAAAAGAGATGCTTTTCCACTACGGCTTTTCCGCCGTGGAAAAGCATGTGTATCTTCACTGCGGGGGCCTGTTGCGGGCCCCCTAGATGAAGGGGGGTGGGGGGTGCACATGGGTGGTACCTATGGTACCCCCCTGCATTTGTATGCAGTAATCGGCAGGCACCGCACGGTGCCTGCCGCTTTCTGCATACAAATGCAATGTATGCATTTTTAACATTGCGGCGGGTGCAGCTTGAAGCTGCACCCGCCACAATGTTAAAAATAGAGGATGTGACCGCCAGGGTGGCGGTCACATCCTAATTGGACAGGAGGGAACTCCGCAGGCCATGCGGAGGTTCCCTCCTCCTCTATGGTCGCGGACGGACTCAAGTCCGTCCGCGATCATAATGAGCCCCTTAATATTCACCCCCGGAAAAGGAGAGCAACCCTTGCCCTTGAGGCCATCCCCCAAAACAAAAATTAACAAAACTCTGGCGTCTAGTGGGCAGAGAGGGCAGCGACCCAGGTCCAAGGGGCTGCTCCCAAACATAAAAATAAACCCTGGTGGCCTAGTGGAACCACAAAAAAAAGAACCAAACTGCCCCTCAAGGCGATACCAAAGGGGATGATGAACAGAGAGCTTGAGCAAATCTAACACTCACCCCCGTCACCTGATCTTGGTTTAATCCATCATCATTGTTTAGCCCACTCCATCACCCCAGTTCAGATATGGCCATATGCAAATGAGTCTAAGCCTGTGCGCTTTCATTGCCCTAAGGTTGAAGGATATGCCCAGACGTGAGACCCTTGCTCCCTTTGCCACTGGGCTCAAGGTAGCCTGGCTGATGGTGGCTGATTAGGCAGAAAATGGTCCCAGGATGGCTGTTTCCAGGGCAGGGAAGATATGGCTTGGCAGTACGGGCTGGACTGTTCCCATGAGGCACAGGGTCAGAATAATTTGCATATGGCCATGTCTGAATTAGGGAGGTGGAGTGAGCTAAAGCATGAAGATTGATGAAAAATGCAATCTACCCCCACCCCCAGGGGACAGACAAAGCCAAAAGGGCGACCCTTGCCAAAACCTAACATCATGGGCAAACTAAAAAGGCACCCAAAGGGGAGTGACACTTGCCCAAGGGGCCACTCCCCACTACATTTATTCATTTTGTTTTAATTTTAAACCTGCCCCCGCCAGGTGGGCAAACCAAGCACAAATAATGGCCCCAAAAGGAGAGCAACTTAAGGGGTTGCTCCCCAAACTAGAAATAAAAATGTGTGATTGCTAAAATGGCCCCCAGTGGGAGTGACCCTTGCCCAAGGGGCCACTGCCAAGCACATTGTTCAATTTCGCCCGTTTTTAAAAAAAATCTACATCCCCCCAGGGAGGCAGACAAAGCCTATCAATTTGGCCCCAAAAGGGGAGCGACCCTTGCCAAAGGGGTCGCTCCCCAAAACAAAAAAAAACATTGTGGGCAAGCGAACATGGCCCCCAAAGGGAGTGACCCTTGCCCAAGGGGCCACTCCCATTCACGTACATTTGGGCTTTAAAATAAATAATAAAAAATATGCGATCCCCCCCCGGGGGAGACAAAGACCAAGAATATGCCCCCAAAGGGGGAGCAACCCTTGCCCAAGGGGCCCCTCCCCCAACACACGAACAATGGCGGCCATTTAAAAAAAAAATCCCTGGTGTCTAGTGGGCATTCCTGCTGCACGATCGCACGATCGTGCAGTAGGAATGCTCAAAAGAGGCATCGAGGGAAAGGATAACCCTTTCCTTTCCCCCGATGCCTCTTTAGTTGAAATCCCCCCCTCCCCAGCCTCAAAACCTACCTGTTAGTTCACCGACACGCAGGAAGCAAATGGCTTCCTGCACGTCGGTGAACTAAGTGGAACCTCCAATGACGTCAGCGCGCCTCGCACGCTGACATCATTGATGACGCAGGAGGGGGGGCGGGGCGAGGAAAGTCTTCCCCTGCCTTCCCCGTTAGAAAGGGGCCGATCAATGGCCCACGGGGGGAGCGCCAGCGCTTCCCCCGTGGGTGGTGCCATGGGGTATGACACCCAAACCTGCTAAAGTATTAGCACTGTCAAATGCTGATCCCCACAAAGTGCGTTCATTTCCTGGCATGGCCGTCTACGGTTCCAGATATATATGAGACTTTGCCACTGTAAGTGTGCCATTGAGAGAGTTGCTGAAAAAGAACATTTATTTCTTGAGCTGTTTTCTGAAGTCCTTCAGGGATGGGGAGGTGCGAAGGTTGAGGACTTTGCGGTGAGGTAGAGGAAAGAGAGACCAGCAGCTGCAATGGATGTGGGGGCTGTGGGCCAAGCAGAGGGTGGAGGAGCGGAGATCTCTGGTTGGTAGGTGGAAAGTCGGGTGGCTGTTGATGCAGGCGGTCCGGTTCCATAGAGGGCTTTGTAGGTGAGCATGAGGAGCTTGAAGACACATCTCTGCTGGACTGGGAGCCAGTGAAGGGCGCTGAGGTGAGTTGTGATGCTGGATGAGTCTGGCGACCGAGTTTTGGATGATTTGGAGGTGGTTCAGGAGCTGTTTGGAGGTTCTGGAGTAGAGTGCCAGAACCTCCATTGTCGAGTCTACTGGAGATAAGGGCCTCGGTGACTGTCTTCCTGGTAGAGACGGGGCTCCATCAGAAGATCTTATGAAGCATGCGGAGGGTGTGGAAGCAGGCAGAGGAAATATCGTTTATCGGTTGCTTGATGGTGAGATGAGACTCTAGGATGATTGGTGCGAGTTTGGTCAGTAGGGGTAGGTTGGGCCGAGTACAATGGACCACCAGGTGTTGTCCCATGGGGAGAGTTTGTTTCTAAAGATGATGATCTCAGTCTTGTCCGAGTTGAATTTCATCAGTTATGGTGGTTTGGTAGTTGACTTTTGCAGAATCTGCATTTTCTGTGAGGGATAGGATGAGCTAAGTGCCATCCACATAGGAGAAGATGTTGAGTTTGTGAGTGTGGGTGATGGTTGCCAGAGGAGTCATGTAGGTGTTAAAGAGGGTGGGGCTGAGGGAGAAGCCCTGGGGGATGCCAAAGAAGATGTCCTTGAGTGCAGACTAGAAGGAAGGATGGTAGATTGTTTGTGTTCAGCTGGCAAGGAAGAAGGAGATCCAATCGAGAGCCTTGCCCTGGATGCCTATGTGGTGGGGTCTGGTGATGAGGGTGCAGTGGCAGATGGTTTTGAATGCTGCCAAAAGGTCAAGGAGGATGAGGCTGGCCAATCCACCTAGGTCAAGGAGGCATCTGATGTTGTCCATTGCTGCAATTAGGGCAGTCTCAGTGCTGTGGCTGAGCCAGAAACCTGATTGGGAGGGGTTGAGCAGGGGTTTCCTTCAAGGTAGTCCTTGAGCTGACAGGTGATGGCTTTCGCTAGGACATTGGTGGGGAAAGGGAGGAGCGAGATAGGTCAGTAGTTTATGAGTTAATTGGGGTTGGTTGAGGGTTTCCTCAGTAGAGGTTTGACCTTGGCATGCTTCCAGGTGTCAGGGACAGTGACTGTGGAGATGGAGGTGTTGAGGAGCACTGTGAGGGAGCCTCTTATTGTTTCTACTCCTAGGTTGTGGATATGGTGGTGGCAGGGGTCCAATAGGTACACAGAGTAAACGGAATTCATGATGGTGGCGGTGTTATTGGTCGAGAGCTGCTTCCAGTTGGTGATTTGTTGGGGTTGGGAGGTGTTGGTTAGAGTGTGGAGGTGGTTGAGGGTGGAGGGTTGGGGGTCAATGTTGCTGTGGATGACGGAGATCTTCTAGTGAATATAGTCTGCTAGAGTGTCGCAGAGGGCTTGGGATGGGCATATTGTGTTCTCAGACAATGCTGAAAAGGTCCTTGGTGCAGTTGGAGCTTGCTTCAATGCGGGTGTTGAGGGCTCGTTTCTTGCTTTCTCTGAGCTGGTGGTAGTAGATATTGTTGGCGGCCCTGAAGGGGTCAAGGTTGGCGGTTTTTATTGGTGATCCAGTGTCTTTTGAGTTTCTTACAGTGGCGCTTGTGGGCCAGGCGTTCTGGGATGTACCAGCTTACTTGGTTGGCAGATCTTCTGCTAGAGGTGTTCTTCTGGGGGGCGATGTTGTTGGTGGCTGAGGAGATCCATTTGGAGAAGTGGAGGATGGCAATGCCTCCACCGGATCTGTCTGGTGGTCACGGTGGATCATCTTGTATCCAGGGGGTGTGGCATTGGCTATGTCGGGTGCTTATGCTGGATTGAGCCAGGTTTTGGTGGTGAACATCACATTTAGGGCTAGGGTGGTTATGGTGTCCCAGACTTCCGTGGCTTGCTTGCAGAGAGATCACACATTGAGTAGGGTGCAATGGAGCTGGGGTCTGGGGTGGGGTGCGTTTTGATGTTTGGAGGTTGTGGGGATTCTTACGTTGCAGGAACAGCGGCAGTGGTGGCAGGTGAAGGGCCCTTCCGTGGAGCATAGCTAGGCACAGCTGCAGTTATCTTGGGCTTGAGGTTTCTCATTTCCTCTGTGGCTTATCGGAGGTGGGCTGGTTGTCCAGGGGTCCTGGCCCAGGGTGCAGCCCAGGCACAGATGGGCTAGCCTTTGGCGCACCTGCAGCGCGGCCACACAGCGGTCTCCATTCAGTAGCCCTGGATGGGTGAGGGACAGTCATGGATGTGGGAGAGCAGGGGGCTGGGAGGGAGGATTGTGTTGGGAGAAACTGGAGCAATTCAATTTGAAGCTGCAAGCAGGTGGCAAAAAACGTAAGTGAACCAAGGGCCAGAAACCCAGTCCACTGGGCACGGAGGATGCTATAAGACAGTGCTGCACAGGCACCAACTACACTAAAAATAAAAAAATAAAATAAATAAGCAATGAATGGACTCGCCAACCTTGGAGGCAGGAGAACAGCAGTAGGACCAGGGCTCTAACCGGTGTCACAGCGAACCAGCGGCAGGAGGACCAGGTGGTTCCTCTCTGCTAGGAGGCTGCATGAAGAGGGAGTGGCGAGCACAACAAGGTGGTGGGCTGCTACTGAAATGGCATATTTCAATCCGAAGTTTCATACAGAAGTTGTTGTTGATGCTAGCCCAGTGGGGTTAAGTGCTATCCTTGCACAGCGGATATTCAAATGCTCTAAGGCATATTGTGGCATTTGGAAGGAGGCATTTGTCCCACACAGATCGTGCTTATTTACAACCTGAAAAATAAAGTTTAGGCGTGGTATGGGCTTGTGAACATTTGCATGTATTCAGCCTTTTAAGCCGGTAAATGATCATCAAGCTTTATTTCAAACTATATTTGGCAATCCAAAGGCCAAGATGCCTCTTTGCATTGAATGATGGGGACTGTGATTACAAGAGTACAGTTTTAACATTGTGCACAATACAGGGAAAGATCATAACTCTGCTGACTTTTTTTCCTGAGAGCCTATGCAAGGTGATGGTACTCCATCAATTTAATTGTAAAAGTCAACACACCAGCTGCCATTTCATTAGCTCAGATTATCACTGCCACGAGCCATGATACTGACATGCTAAAGTTGAAAGATAAAATTACACGTCAGTCATGAAACCAACACCCGCGACCTCTCACCAGTGAAGGTGAATATCAAAAATACTAAAATGTCAAAGATGAACTGTCCATAACTCAGGAAAGAGGTATACTCAGAGCGTGGGGAAAATGACTAAAGTCGACTACGAAGTGCATCATACAATCATTGAAACAAAACGAGTTCTCCAAGAGTCTGGTTTCCATATCTCGAGAATTAAAGGCCTGTCATCTATGCAACTGCCTTTCTACAAAATTCATTTAAACACACCTTACACATGTAAGAACTACCACGCATGCTTGTAAAAGAGTAGTCATTGACTTTTTCGGTCCACTTGACAATGGACATCACCTGATGGTGACTGTGTATGAATACTCATGATTTCCATTCATTGAGGATCTCTCATCTACAACTCAATACCAGATCATTGATAGGCTAGATGGCATCTTTGTAAAATGGGGAGTTCCAGCCATAATGAAATCTGATAATGACACGCCTTTTAACAATCAAGAGTTCAAGACTTCTTAGAGCATCTTAATATAAAGCATCAGAAGAGCACAAACCTGTGGCCACAGGCCAACTGACTTGTTGAGCACTTTATGAGTATGCTAACGAAATCAGTACAATGTGCTACTCTTGAAAAGCTTGATTTAAAAATTATGTTAACTTAAAGCTTATGAGCTTCTCTTTCAATACCTCACTCAACCACAGGCGAAAGTCCTGCGACACTGATGTTTGGGAGAACAACGACTACGAAGATACCTCAGTTGACCAATCAGAGAGAGAAGGACAAGAACACAAGTCATTAGCAGGACTTGGTTCATAAACAAAAGGCGAAAGCTTTTGTAGACAAAAGATGACACGCAAAGAACATTATCTTTAAGAAAGGAGATTGAGTGCTCACATGGCAGATGCAGAAAAGAAAATCTGATGTGCCATTTGATGCAGAACCTTTTCAAGTGGTATCTACCAAGGGACACATGGTGACTGCCCAGTCACTGGTGAAGTCTATTACCAGAGACTCTTCTCACTTTGGGAGTTTAACTCATCATTCATCACATCTACATGTTGAAGGAGAGACTTGTTCTTAAGCAACAGTGACTGCTGTTGCCTCTCCAACATAAATGCAAACCTTAGACATTGAAGGTGACAGTTCCTGGTTTCCAATGACAAGAACAGGTTGAATAATTAAAGCACCAAAAAGATTGATTGAAGAGATTTTGTGTGTATAGTGCATATTTATATATATGTATGTGTATATATGTATATGTTTATATATGTATATGTGTATGTATGTATATGTATGTGTATATGTATATATATATAAATATATACATATATGTGTATGTGTATATGTGTATGTGTATATGTATATGTGTGTATATCTATGTATATGTATATATATATATATATATATATATATATGTGTGTGTGTGTAAAACAGATTATTTTTCATCTAACGAAGGTAAAGATGTAGTATCTTGCAAGTTAGCAACGACAGAAGACTTTTGGCTCTTGATGGATTCCTTAGAACCTTGTCGCAAGTCTTAGAGCGGAATGTGATGAAGGCTGATTTAGAATGTTGAGTTTGCAGTTACATGCAGAAGAACAAAGACGTGCAATACTAAGCTCTGTGTGTGGCATACTTATTGGGGGGTATCCAGGCTGGGGAGAGCACTACATTCACTAGTTGACATTGTTAGTGTTACTCGCAGATGCTTTCACCATGGCCTTTTTTGGAGTGACATGAGCTGGATTAACCCCCCTCCTCCCGCTTCTATCATTTGATTAAGGGGTGGGTTGCAGATAGATCGACTTCCAGTCCGGCTGTTGACAGTTGTTTCTGGACCTGCCATACCTCTGCCTGCTCCCACCAACTCTATATGATACCATAAAATTCACTCCTCAAACTGCTCAATTTAGGAGAGGCAAGGAGGCATCCTAGTAGTTGTGGGCTGCTACCAGACTGCTCTGGAAATTGCAGAGAGACCCCTTAATGAAATTTGAATGGCTCTGTAATCACAAGAAACGTAATTGTGATTTGCACCGCCTTGCATTACTTCAGGTTTAGCAATCCATGTAGGGTCATGCAAGGTCGCCTTGCATGGCTTGAGAAATCCAACTTTGTTGTTGTGTCACCTTTGCGCTCCCTTGCGTGGTATAATGGCAATGTTACACAACGATAAATATGCCCCTAAGGGTACTCTTGTAATTTGGATTAACATAACCTCTCAAGTTCATGATTACTCATGGTGAAAGTATCTTTTCCAAACAATTATCTTCTGAATATGACATGTAAAAATGCTGTGCTGCACTTGGTTTGGCTTTCACCAGTCATAACACTCTTCTGATATTTCTGGAACAGGTAGAATCTGAGACTCACAGAAGTTACTGTGCTCTACTATCATTCATGGAAGAAGAGGAATGCATTTACAGATGGCCACTAGTGATGACCACCACTACTTCAAAGACCAGCAACATAGCATTCCTTGAATACTCTTATAAATACCAAATGAATAGTACATTTTTTTAACATGAGGTGAGTCCTCACTACTCGGGAGTTATAAAGAGTTTGCTCAGTCTACATTTCAACTGGTATGCCACAGACAAACCTTCCCTACCAATGACTCAAATACCTATGACAATGTTCACACCTTCTAACGTGTGTGGTACATATTGTATTCCTCCTTTCAGGATGTCAGAATCTTCTAGCACATTAACTTTTGACTCAGGAAAATGACCATTAAAATTGATTTGTAATGCTCTTGGAATGTTAACGGGATTTCTAAATACTCATGAGGTCTATTTGAAGATGGAACTGCAGCATTAGTATATGTGTGAAATGTTTGTGAATTTGCATCAACTGCAGGAAAAGTAAACCAAGAATAAAGAAATTCACATCTATACACTTCATGAGCCTCAACCACTAAGGTAACATTTCCACCACCATTGGCGAGCCTATATCTATTTAAAAGGGCAATACTGCTGGTCTACAATTACCAGAACAATTCACTGATTGTGCTGCCATTTTAATAATGGAAACAGTATAGGGGACTATCCTTTTAAAAGGCCAAGGTTGCTCAACCTACGGAAATAAATGGGTGCTTCCTATTAAACTTGAGGAGGATAAACTCTTATTACAATGGACGTCTCCATGAAAAGGCAATAATGGACCCTTGGGTACACTCAATAAACTACTCAGGAGACCCATTAAATAGGTATCAAACCTAAAATGCTGGTGGAGTGATGTCGCATGGTTACTACAGATTTAATAGGATTGTGAATTGGAACGCCAAAATTTCATAATACCTCACCGAAGACCCCGCCAACACCAGAACCAACGTCTGCAACACAATGACCAATGTAGCCAATTGGATGAGAGACAACTGCCTTAAACTCAAGTCAAACAAAACAGAAGTGCTGATTTTCAGAAAGAGCATTACCGCATTGGACCACACCTGGTGGGCAGCAGAACTCGAACCAACACCTATGCCAAAAGACCATGCGCGCACCCTGGGCTTCATCATTGACAGCCAACTCACCATGCAACGACAAATCAACACTGTCACCTCCTCCTGCTTCCACACCCTTCGCAGAATCTTCAGATTCCACCCACGCAACACCAGAAAGACCATCACTCAGACACTGGTCACCAGCTGCCTCGACAATGGCAATGCCCTCTATGCTGGAATTTCCACCCATCTCCTCAGATGACTCCAGACCTACAGAACACTGGAGCCAGACTCATCCTCTACCTCTCCAAATGGAAACACATCTCCTCAGACCTCAGAAACCTCCACTGGCTCCTGGTTCAAAAGAGATACCAGTTCAAGATCTTCATGGGCACCTACAAAGCCCTGTGACCATGGACCATCCTACGAAAACCACTGACTGAACTTCCACCAGCCCTCAAGACACCTACGCTGCACCTCACTTGCCCTTGCACACAACCCTTGCAACATCTGCAGCAGGGGCTGCCCCTTTTCCTACTTCGCTGCCAAGACCTAGAACAACCCGAACCTCCACCTCCAGACAACAGCCATTCTGTAAGATTTCAAGAGGAAACTCAAGACCTGGCTTTTTGACTGAGCTCTGGCATTCTCAGAGCCCAGATCCCCCTAGGGTTGGCAGTGTTACGCCAAACAAATGATGATTGATTAATTGAATGATAATGCAGGGACTGAGTCTTCTTTTATCATCAGTAAATGTTGGTCCAGCAAGCTCACAGTACCGCATCTAAACCCCTAAGTCTCTAAAGTTATAGATGATGTCGGCAACCTCGAACATTACCACCCTTATTCCCTATGTGTCAACTTCGCTATGGAGCCTCCTGCTTCTCCTTAGCCGTGGTGACCCAGGCCCCACCCACAGAGTGAACTCCACAGTGGCGAGTGCAATGGCGACCGCGGTTGAGCGCGGAACGCCGAGCTGAAGATTTTCCTGAAGCGGCGCTGGCGAAACCTTATTTTATACGGACGCGATGAGGGAAAGGCACGAATAGATGGTTTTCAGCGCCCCGATCCCCTACGAGGAAGAAATGCTGTGGGGAACAGCAGCGTCTCTGGAGACAGCAAGACGCCGCAGGAAAGCCTTTAAAAGCTTAAATCAAGGACTGAGGCAGCGGAATGGCCGAGAAGACACATGGACCAGTATGGGTAATAGCAAGCTTCCTCATCTAGATTGCCTGGTCTGGTAAGAACCTCCAAGGCAGCAAGCATCTGGCCTTAACCCTGCTGTGCCCTATGACATTTCCATAAACAAATCTTTAATCACTCAAATAACAGCAGTTGAGCATGAAGAGATTAAGAGATGGCGGTCTTGGTTAGAGAGTCATTTGAGCTGGCTGCGACTGGGGGGGCAGAATCATAAGTCTGTAAGGTCGCGAACAGGACAAGGAGTGCTGGTACTGCAGATGGAGTTCGCAGAGGGGACAATTGGTGTTGGGTGGTTGATGAACTTACTGGCACGCTGCAAATATTGAAGCATTGAAATATTGAAAAGCAACAAAGGTGGAGAAATCTATTACCAAAATGGGAAGACATCAAAGACAATTCAACGCGGTAGCCAGGGTAAAGGTGGCGACAAAATGAAAGCTAAAAACGCCTAAAACAAGCAAAGGGGGCTTCTTCTGTAATAAAAAACCCTTTCTCTATGAACCGATCTGAAGTAAGCTCCGGTTCAGAGAGCTCCACAGAAGATCATGTGGGGCTGCAACCTGCGGCACACCCCTTGCAAGAGCTACCGCCATCAAAAGAGGAGATTCCCACCCCTGTATCTAAAAATTCTGTGGAAGTCTCTAAGGGACTGAAGAAGGGAGTAACTGGGAGTGCAACGTTTCCTTTGTTCATGAAAAAGAATATTCAGCCTCCTCTGAACTAGGGTTCATTGTTAATTAATACAGCCTCTCCAGCAGCCTCCCAGGACAATATAACTTTCAATCTTTTTGAAGGACTGCATATTACTCCACCTCATGTGGTTATGCACTTGGCTACGACACCTCCTGGGTTATCCCCAGTGACTTCCTCAGCAACAACGTCAGTGTTAGGAGACCTAGTAGAAGGAGATCTTGTACTTTGCCCCCTAAGACAAGATGCCACAGACGTCATACCAGCTCAGCAGCCTCTCTCTGAACCAGTCTTATGTATTGAAAATACCACAAGACAGCTCCCATCAGAGAATGAGCAGGCTCCTGAAAGTATGTTAAGTGAGGTAGTACAGAAAGGGCTGGGAACCATCAAGACACAGGAATAAAAATCCCCTTGAGAAGTTCGAGGTTCCTTCCTTTGGTGTCAGCTTGCAGAAAATGGAAGTAAAAGACCTACTGAATTTAACATTGGTGGAAACTACTCGCGCCGCTCAAACCTTCGTATAGTAGGAGTGGGGAGTGAAGGGACAAGTACTCTTCGCTGGGTGGAAACTTTTATTAAACAAAAAGGGCTCCCTGATTATGTTGGGTCTCTAACCTTAACCAGGTCCCATCGGGTTCCAGCCCACCCCTCTCCTAATTCTAAGTACCCAAGCACAATTTTAGTTAACTTTTCTGATTACAGGATCAAAAAAAATGTTTTAACAAAAGCAATTCAGTTGAGACAATTTGTTATTGACGAGAGTACGAAATGTTAAATTTTCTCTGACATGTCAATAGGGGCGGCGCGAACCCATAAAGAATGTGTGAAACTGCTATTGTTTTTTAAAGCACAGGGGGCACAGGCCTCTATCGCATAGCTGTCAAAGTTGAAGGTTCTGGTTAAAGGGAAATTTCACTTATTTACGCGGGTAGAAGAAGCCCAGGAATTTCTGAAAGAGATCACGGTTACAAGATAAATTTGCTATCAATGTTTGTTGTGCACTGTGGAAAATGTCTTCGCTTGTCTGGGTGGGGTCGGTCACAAGAAATAGCTCATGTTTTCTTAGAACATTACTCGCAGTTACATACTACTAGATATGAAGCTGGAGCAAACCAAATTATTAATTATTTTGAGGATGTTGATCTCCTTACTCTTCCAGGACCAATGGTGGAACAGCTCCAGATAGACATTTCTGAAGAAGAAATTATAAAGGTGGTAACGTCTATTGCAGGGGCTAAAGCCTGTAGAGCAGATGGACTCCCAATTGAATTGTATAAAACCTTTTTTAAAGAATTGACCCCCTTATTGGCAAAACTTTTTAACAATATTAAACAGGGAGGTTGTGTTCCCCCAAGTTTTCAGGAATCTATATTGGTTAGTTTTGTTAAAAAGGGGAAAATGATAAGGATGTTAACTCATACAGGTCTATTAGTCTTCTCAACACTGATTTTAAAATATTGATGAAAATATGGGCACAACGCTTTACCCCCTCAGGAATTAATCCACTGTGATCAAACTGGATTTGCATCAGGAACGTCCATGTCCACCAATACTGGGTTTTTAATTCAAGCTATTGATTATGCGAATAACAATAAAATACCCACCCTTATTACTATGGTCGACACTGAAAACGCTTTTGACTTAGTCAACTGGGACGTCCTTTTTTTTTTGGTTTAGGGAAATCGGGCATTCCAGCCCAAGTACTAAATATGCTCAAAAACATTTAGCAAGGTGCCCAATCCCAGGTTATAGTTAATGGAGATTCAATCACGGTTGCAGAAATAAACCGCGGAACTAGACAAGGGTGTCCGATGTCACCCCTACTTTTAACTTTTTTCTTCTAACCCGTAGCTATAAGAAACCGCGGAAATCCCCTGATTAGAGCCCCAATTGAAGGGATGGCTAAGCTGAAACTCTACGCAGATGACATAATCATGTACTTATGCCAGGATAAGCAGATTGTGGAAGAAGTTCTTTTAGAATTTAGTAAATTTGAACAAATATGAGGGTACAAAATAAATCAAGACAAAACGGAGATTTTCATTCTTAATATGGATTGCAATTTTTTACCTACTAATTTGAGAACCCAAGCATTGAAAGAATAACCGATTAGATATTTGGGTATTTTTGTCTCTAACCATCTAGAACAATTATTTAGTTTAAATTACCCTGCTATGCGAAATAAGATTAAAACCCTCCTAGGGAAATGGACCCAGCTACCATTGACCTTGATTGGCCGTGTCACACTTTTAAAAATGTCAATTCTTACCCTATTAATATTTTTGTTTATTAAGGTACCCATAAAAATGAACTCTAAGTATTTTAAAGAAATCAACTCTATGTTTTGGGAATTTGTTTGGAATAAAAAGGCCTCAAGAATTAAATTACCCGTATTACAACTTGAGATAATCCAAGGGGGTTTGGCCTTATCAAACAGTCAAATCTATTATGAGTCAGCTATTTTAGATCTGACAGCTCGTCTACTGGAACCTAATGAGCGGATAGACATATATTTTTTTGAAAGAATGATCTGTTAGTCTGGCACAAAAATTCCAATCTTTTTAAAAACAGCTAAACTACTCAAAAAGTCCTGTTACAAGACTATCCATGACTATTCTGACGGACCCCAATCCTTTTTTAAAAAAGCAAACTGTTCTGGGTTTGTTTATCTAAAATTAGAGGAATGCAGGGTTTTTGGTCTGCAAATTCATTCCAGTCGCCTGCAGACATGGAAGGACAGTGGCTTTGAGGATCTGGGCCATTTCTTAATTGCGAATACAGTGATCACGTGGGATGAAGTTCTAAGTAGAAGTGGCAATTGAATCAAGCCTGGATTCCTCCAATAATTGCAGATCATAAATGTTATTACAAAATACAATCTCCTGCCTAATGATCTCCCACTGTACCAGGTCAATAGCCTATATAAAGTTAAATTAAAGGGGGTAGGAAATTGGTACTCTCTGTTGATAAAACACAAGGTACTGGTCAATTAATTTTTGGAGAAAATATCTCAGGAGACCAATTGCTCTTTTTCTTACCAGGAATGGCCAGCTATGGCCCAGGCAGGAAGTAAGGCTCTGAGAGCAGTCAATTTCAAAAGAATGGCCTTTCTGTCACGGTGGCTGGCCTACTATACCCTGAAAAAGTTGAACAAGCCTCATGAGGAAGGGGAAAATAGATGCTTTCGATGCCAGTCTCATGGAGAGGGAAACTGGCTTCATATATTCTTCACTTGTCCGAAGCTTAAAGCAGTTAGGAATAATATCTTTTCGGCAATAAGCTTGGCTATTAAAAAAAATATCAATCCCGAGACAGAAGTGGCTCTCTTTGGGCTCTCTAAAGTAAGGCTAGATTTGACCAAAGCTGTATATTACAATTTGCTCGATAGTAGTACGTTCTCTAATTCTCCAAAATGGAGATCGGAAGAGATTCCATCTTAATCTAAATGGTTAAATAAAATGTTAAGGACAGGAGATTCGAAGAAGCATATGCTAAACGGGTTGGGGCAACAAAAAAGTTGACTACAATCTGGAAAGTATTTGATAATCGGGATGTATCGATGGAAGTTTAGCACTTTAGTGCATTGCACTTTAGGCCTCACAATTGAAAGGTTTTCTGACACATTGTTATTTTTTTTTTACAAAATAGCACTTTAGCACATTGCACTTTAAACCCCTATATATTAGGGGAAATCTGATTGTTCTGTAATAATGCCAACATATTTTGCATAGTGAAATGATTTTAGATAGTTATCAATGTATTATCAATAGATTCCAATTGTCATTGTTATTATAATTGATGATAATTAGACACAAGTCACTTTATGGTCGTATAGTAATGGGAAGGTGCAATTATTTCTTGATGTTTACAAATATATGGTTACGCCGGGCTCTTTTAAATGATAATGACTAACTGGGGTATGATTATCCTTGTTTTAAGGGTTTCAGTCGATAAATGTATAGAATTTGTGTCTGTGTAAAATGCGTATTAGTTGTAGTATTTGTTTTTTCTCTGTCCTGAGGACCAAATGTATTTTTAGATTGTCATGTCCTTTGCTCTGCTCTGCAAATAAATAAATAAATACAAATTTTGAATATGGATCTAACCTTTTAATATATAATTTTTGCATGCCCAAGTTTCACAAAGTGAAGAGGCAATAATACATTTTCAAATGTTTTTTGTAAAGGTCTATTTCTTGTAATACTGCCATTATGAGACAGATGAGAGACATCATTGTTATAAGCACTAGTAATATGGTGAAACATATGAATAATTCAACCATGTTGATCATTCCAAAATTACTCCTATCTATTACTAATATCCCTGAGCCAAACCCGTGTAGGAACTGCCTCCCTGATGAGGAGTTTTCTCCTGGTCTGACAGGCGGTTCTTTGGCATTCCCAGGGCACTGCTTATGAAATAGACACCTCAATGGGAAAGTCAAAGGCAGTATCTGCATGACATAGACTCCTGCAGTACATGTTGTGCAAGTATGGGTGTTCATGCACACAGGGGGCACATGTAGTACCCCCTTGTGTGTATTCACATGGCACGAGGCACCTTCCTCACTGAAACACTTTTCATGAGGAAATTCGTAAAATGCTTTGCAGGGCCGCAGTGGCCACACCAAGCATATTGCAGCCTCAAGACCCCTGCAACACTGCCAAGTATCTCTGATCCCTGGTGGTTGCAGTGGACCCAGGGCGGCCCAACCACTCTGGTCCTAATAGGGTTATAGGAAGATCGCCATGCCCCCGTGAGTCTGGTGGTCCGTGAACCACCAGACTCATAATAAGCCCCTTATTGTGCAAGCCTACACACTTCTGCTAGCACAACTATCATCCTTCTTAGAATGTGTATTGGGCCTGCAGAACTGCATCTCATACACAGCTTTTTGCATCATCCATGTTTACTCTGGTGAAATGCCTCTCACCTGAATTCAAAATGGCCGCTGTTTAAATAATAAAACACTAGCCTTATCTCATTCTGCAGGAGATGCAGAAAAACAGCTTTGCATAGTCTGGGGATAAAAGTCATCTCATACGGCACAAAACAAAACAAGGACATTCCGTTCTAGTATGTGTCCATGAAACTAACAGTGCAGTCTACAAAATAATAATGTCTAACTATTATGAATGCGTATGTGGTATTTTGTGGTGAAAAACCCACACTTTTATAAAGATGCTAAGTTAAAAAGTAAAAGTAAAATGGAGACAAAATCACACTGTGAAAGCTATGCTTCGTCTTTAAAAGGAATCTTTATTAAGCAATACTCCTATTTGGAAACAAAGGCTCTGTACATCAGAAGGTTTTAGAGCTGTGGGCTACATTTGACATTTTTGTAGGAACACTTGGCTTCCTTTTTGGTACTTCTGTCAGACCTCTAAGAGAATCGAAACTAGGACTGCCAGAAATGGATAAAACTAAGGAGGCTATTTATTGGAAAGTTACGAAGTGCAGAGCAGCAAGTCACCTTGCTGGGCTGCACTGCATTACATGGAAAGAGCAGGAATGCCCCGTATTTAAGGAAATACAACACATTCTTCTCCTTTCTCCTGTGCTGGCACCCTTTGCCTGCAAATTGTTTATGCAGTTACCCTTGCGCCATAGTGCAAGGGTGCCTGCGTTGCATACAGAATTGCTCTTGTGCAAGAAGGGACACCTTCCTGTACAAAAACAATCCTGCGAGGCATATTCCTCTTTTGCAGCACATATAGAAAGAGTAAGAAACGAGGAGAAATAAAGATATTTCTCCTCATTACGGCTTACCTGGGAATGTGTACGATTTTGGTGCATTTCCAGGTTTGCAAATTCTTGTAAATCTGGATCTCCGTAAAAAAAAAACCATGGGAATTGTGTGGGAACAGCTACACAACACCCATGGACTGCCTTCCCAGGGCAGATTAGCGCAACAGAACAATTTGTACTGCATTATGTTACCTCAGATTTTTGGAGCCACTCAGTGCCATGCAAAGTTGCTTTGCGTGGCTTCAAAAATCTGTTTCAAGATTTGCATCGCTCTTGCACTATGTTGCATGGTGCAAGAGCAATGCAAACGGCCTCATAAATAGGTCTCTCACTGTGGGTAGAGTAGGGGAGCAAAAACCATTAAATTAAATTCTCACAAGATATTGCTTTAGTCTTCCTGATTGTCTGGGGAGATACTTTGGCAATGAGTGGCTATCTGCATGGCATCCTTTGATTTGCTTTTACATGTTTTTATGTGTGGAGAACAAGCAGATAAAAGCCTTCTGGCAAATTTCACTCATTGACATAAGTGGTGTTCAGTTGGCATCTCTTTCATCAAATACATGTACCATCAGTCCACATCAGCAGAAACGTAGACAGCACGTTACAAAAAAGACCTGCTTGACTGAGGAAAAAAGTTAATTTCATACTTGATCACAAGTTATTTTTAAAACGTAATCAAAATGTGCAATTCGAATTTCAGACTTTTATTAGGATACACATTGTATATCAGAGTAGATTGTTGTGTCTTACAGGCGCCAGGAACGAATCAAAATCAAGTTTAATTTAGGGTGCTTTGTTTTAAGCAGGAAGTGTAGAAGCCATCTTAATTTAGACTCACTGCGATCATTTTAACAGAAAATGCGGATTTCTATCATTTGAGAAATATTGTATTACTCGATCTTGTTTAAGGGCATCCCAATTCACAAGGTCATCCTTTTTATTGGAGGGTCATGACAAACGTTATATTCTTGGTTTAAACAGAAACACATTGGGTTTAGAAGGTTCAATTAATCTTAGCCACTGACATTGCTCTGGGTGACTACACTTACTAATTACTGTGAACATTTGCAATTTCACCTGCATTGCATAACTCTTAAAACTCCTGTTCTTTCTAAAGATAGTTCATTAGTCAAAGCTGCGTTTGGCATATTTTTGTTATCTAGCACTTTATCTTAGTACAACTTGTCGTTTTTTAATTTATTCTGCTTCACTTTTCCTGATTGCATTTTTAACAGGTGAAATTAGCTTGATCCTTCTGCCCCAATTACTTCAGATGGCATGATTTTTACTCAGCAAACTTTTTTGTAAAAAACATACTTCATTAAATTTTTAACATTTAGCATCATGTAAAAAACAAGCATATATATGGTATTCATCAGGCTTCTCCGTACAGCCGAATATAAATGCGCCCTTTTGGGTTCCCGGGTACAGTATCGTACTTTTTATAAAACAATGTACAATCGTGCTAATCAGTGCTGCCAGTCGAGATTGTGCATTTATAATATCAAGTGGACTTCCTGACAGGGTTACATTTGTACTGGAAGACCTGAAAAGATAACAATTGGAATTAAGCTTTTAAAATATCCCCACCCCTCCTTCCCTTATCTTAACTCAGCTGCCCCTACCCTATCCTACCATGTTAGTGCTGTATCTCTACCGCCACTCCAACCATCTCATAAGCAGTGTGAATGTATACACTAGATTTTTTGAACTCGTGAATCTATTTGCCAAATTACATTATGTTCGCTGGGGGGAGGGGGGGGGGGATGGATGGGTTATTGGGAGCTCCTACTGATCCTGTGCTACAGGGACTGGTGCCGGTGCAAGTGACTTGAAGGCTTCCTAAATGGTATTCCATTCCATGGAAATTTCTTTTTTGTGTTGTCCGCGTGCATCCTCACGCCTAATTGCCGCATTTTCTGCACTTCCCCATCTCACTACTTCCCTGTGCCAGCCATGGAGTGGTGGAGGTTTGACTGATTTCCACCGAATGGTGATGGAATGTTTAGCTATAAGCAGGGCTGGGTCTATGAAGCAAAGCTGTACCCTCTGCGCTTTAGGGCACCAGGTCAGTCCTAACAGGCAGTTGCCAGCTGTACTCGGCGTGCGGTGCCCGTTGGCGAGGCAATAATTGCCACCGCGGCTGACCAAAACTCAGCAAGTACCGGGCACCGTGACAGCATGTGGGTCAGGTCCGCCTCCTCTGTCTTGCATCTAGGGCAGTGGTGTTGAATAGTTGGGAACATACACTGTAAGCAGTGTGGAGTAAGATTTGCCCTGTATATTACCATGTACTGGATACATTTTAATTTGCATTCCGTGAGATTTTCTTGGGATATTCCAAAATTGAGCCCCATTATTTGTCCGTCAGTCCTTTATCTAGGTCCCTGGACCATCTATTTCGTAATTCTGTCAGGGTGGTTCCAGTATGTGCTTTGATGCCTTTGTATAGCCATTTAGTGAGGTAGGTCATATGAACCAATTTGTGTTGGGCAGGTGCTTCCCTGTGTGGGGCCCAATGCTTTTTCAAATAATGGTGAACCACCAGCATGGCTGGGCTCACTTTGCCAGCTCACACCAACGTACCTCAGGGAAGGAGCCGACACTCATCCGGTGCAGGAGTGAGGCCTCCGCAAAGCCCAGCCAGTTTCTGCAAGGGAGTCGGATGGCCTGGCAGGCCCGCAGGGTACATCCAGCTGTGCAGGCCACGGGCCACCACCCGCCGCGAACTCCCTTTCTTCAAGGCACTAGCCATCTAGGACTCTGCAGGCACACAGGGGGGTGGGCGAGTGGGTGTTCGCACTTCTGGGTTCAGCGCTGGTCCCACAGCTCACGCTTGCCACCTCGTTGTGCTCACAAAGTTTCCAGGCTGGGCCGCGGCCCATGCGGTCTCTGCTCAACTCCCGGGTCTTCACCGGCCAGTCGGGTGCGCCGGTCTCCCCGGCACTCAGGCTACAGCCAGACGTCCCGCAGCCTCTCAGCAGGGCCTCCTCTGCATTTTTAAGGGCCGATGCCGCCCGATCAGTGGGGAATAAGATAGGATTTTCTTGGTCTAGGCGCGGAGCTCACTCGCATTGCATCCGCCGTGCTTGGTGGTTAGCCACACCCCCCATTAGTCACCCAACTTTTTAGCAATTTCAAAATGTGTTTGTTTTTTGTGTGCAATTATATAGGTTATTTGTTTATATGAGTTCTGGCCCAGGGTCTGTAGCCTAATTTATATGCCCCTCTCTCACTGAAGGACTTCATTTTGTTTTTAAGACAAGTGCTCTCCAGAAATTCCAGATCTAAGAGAAGAAACTGTTCAATTCTGTCATCCTCATATCCATGTGGAACTTTGAAGCAACCATGGAGATGCAAAAAAATGAATAGCCAGAGAAGATAGAAGTAAATGAAGTAGTGAATAGTCTAAATCTAAATCACACCATTGTTCACACAGTGCGGATTTCCTACAAGTCAGAAGGCAGCAACAGAAAGGTGTATAATTTGTGCATCTGTTCCTGAGACTTCTGAATAAAAGTAGATACGTTTCCTCCGAGAACAAATAGCCCAAAGGGAGGAACTGAAGAAAATTGAGCTGAAAATCTACCATGCGAGTCAAAATTGAATGCAAACATCATGACTTCGCATAATCTTGGGAAATGTTTTTCAAATATTAACTTTTAACTTGGATGAATGTTTTTATACCAACTTCCGAAATTGTTCTTATCTATCGTTTTATAAATAGTTGAAATGTTCTACAGTGGGTTAAGAAGGAACAGGCAAAGGAGTCGTCCTTGTCAGCTCCCGGAGAAGCATTCAAGTGCGAACTAATAGAAAGGCAGCAGATTTTTTGGAAGGGGTGATGAATTTAATATAGAGATTCTCTTAGCTAACACGTTCCCACACTTATAACATAATGTGGTCACATCAAGCATAGAATCTTTAGGAATCCCGCACAAGCAATTGATAGTTATGTGTGCACCCGAGTTCATGTGTCGATCTGGGTGAATGCAATGTGGCACTAGAGAAAGGGAATGTTTGACATGAAAAAGAATGATCAGTAAAATGTAAAGATTCCGAGTGGGATACGTCAAATGCTACTTGAAAAAGAGGGAGCCCAAAGGAATTCGAAAATCATCCCCTTTCATTAGTTCATAACGGTCTAAATGTCTGTTTTCGGATTACAAAGCATCACAAACATTTGATGAATGGAATGATTCATTTCAATCCAACCACTGGCTTTGCTATGGTTACCACTCCACCTTATTGTTTTTTTTCCTCAGTCGGCCAATAAAGGATAGACCACAACATATCAATATCTTTTATATTCCCAACTCCAAAGGAGTAGTTCTGCCGAAACAACCATTCCATGTCCCCACTGAACAGAAACACCGCCCGCGGCCTGTGCAGGTAACAGAGGTAGGGCCCTGTGGGAGAAGGGGAGGATTTTGACAGCGATGATGATGAGGGAAAATTAATAATTTATTTAATTTTCCCTCGTGGTCGTCTGTTGAATCGCCCCCCCTCGCCCCCATACCCAGCCACTCCACTCTTACCTGCACGGGCTGCAGCTGAGGAAAACAAGCATTCCTATACTGGTTCTAACCGCTTTGAGGTGCAGAGTGATAGTCTATGAAGTTGGCTTGTTTGTGAATAGGCATATTGCACTTTCGTCATTTTTCTAACATATGGCTTTGTTAATTTCATTGTTATGCATTCAATTGTTGTGAAAATGTTAAATCATCAAATAATTAATCTACACAATACAATACTCTATGAAGCAGCGATTTGTAGGAACCGTGATTGGGCCATCCTATGTCTCCAAAATTGTCTCACAATCAATCGCAAAACACATGCGATTGATGCTCTTTGTAGCATTCCACTCCACCATTAGTTTGCTCATTAACCTATTGCAGATTAAGGATTGTAGCCAGAAAAGAAATAGGAAAGGAGAAGCTAAATTCCCAAAACACTCAATCTAACCAAGCCCCCAGGTACCCTCCGTGGATTTGACGTGTTAGTACACGTGGCTTTGAAGGTGCCTATAACTTGTTGGTGGAAGTTTTCTCTAACTCTGAAGAATAAAAATGAAAAGATGTTCCTATGAACACCAGTAACCAAATGCATGTTATGACTGTTCTCTGACAGTTGACTAATGACTGCTGTTTTCCTATTGTGGATTAAAATCTAGTAAATCTAGTAAAACTAGTACAGTCAGAACAAATCCAAGGTTGAGTTTCTGTGCTAGTTAGGGTGTTCACAATTTTACCTTCAACCCTTTAATCAGTTCTTACTTCTTTAGACTGGAAAAGAATCACAACTTTGAGAATGCTGGCAGTATATTCCTAATGCTAACGATGTAGTAGTCTAGTCAGTCACACACTACCTATACGGAGGTGCATGGATCCAGAATGCACGAATTTCTGCACCATGTTCTCCATGATTGTAGAGTGGGGTAGGTCACCAGCAGTTGAATGTGCTTGATCACCAAAACTGCACAATGCATTGCTTTTTCCAAGAATACCTAAGGGGCGTGTACTCTTTTCTGAGAGGGTCAGACTCTCTCATGTGACTGGTTTAAAAGAGGTACTGGTTTTACCACACTATCTACGTTGTTTTCGGATTGGGCACTTTACTGTTTTGGACTACTGCCTCAATACCTTGTAGATTGGGGCTTTTCAACAGTCCTGATGAATTGTTTTGGGTCATATGCGACTACTCTTTTGGCAAGAAACATATTGACCTCCACTTAAATTGATCTCTTGAGATATGAAGGAACATTATTTTCTTCACATGTTTCTCCTTGTTTATAGACGTGGCAAGATCCACCATCATAATAAAATAGTCATTATGTGGCCCTTAGTCATTTTTACACTTTCCTACATCTTTCCAATCTACACATTCAGCACCCTCACTTTAGGCTCATTATGGCAAACATATCTCTAAAGATCTACAGCAAAGAACCCCCTTGAGGGGCCTGTTGGGGATTGCAAAGCCAGCCCAACGAGGAGCTGCCCGATAATGAAGCATGCCACCAGATTGGGTAGGGCAGGACTCCCGCACTTGAATATTACTATTCTCTGACATTTCTTGGCAAAGGTGTGATACTAATGGTATCCCCCTATTATACGAATTTAGGAACTGAATACTGTCTGTACTTTGATTCATTCAGGAGAACATGTATGCTGGACCTTGGTTGCTCCTAGTCCCTTTTTGTAAATATTCCACTCGAACCAGGGCCCAGCTTTTGCCTCTAAGGCTATAGGAAAATGTTCAGAAATACTTGGACCTACAGACCAGTCGCAACTGGTTAGTCGGTCAAAGCTTCCACCAGCAGTGCCAGCACAGGCTTCGCCATTGTAAACATGGCACTTCCCCATTTTTAAAGGGGGCCACTGGTGGACTAGCAGCTGATTTTTGGTCAGTTCCATACATCTGCCAAACGCGTAATGAACCCTAAAGTTGTGTGTAACTGGATCCCAATCCACAGTAAAATGTCTTTATCCAACACGCAAACTCTACATATACTAGAGATACTATATGCTCGGAATACTACCATATTTTTGATTGTTCTGATTTAAGACCTGCACTTTCGAATTCAATTTAAGGTATTTAGGACACATAACCTAGGCTAAAATTGGCTCAACTCGTATTTGTGTTGTTTTTACACTTGCGCCCTGTAGGAGCTGCGTGCAAGCTGTGCTCTTACAGAGTTCGCCAAGCCAAGAGACTGGGTCCTCCGTGGTAGTGTTTGTTCATGGCAGAGGTCGAGTGGGGTGGATCTAAGGGGCACGAGATGCCCATACTTGTTTAATTTGACGAAAATAGTTCCCCTACTTTTTCTTCAAAGACAACCGTCCTGGTATGCTTAATTCCTAAAGGTGAGACACCAAAGGCGAAGCTGATGATAAGGAGTCTCCAGTGCTGTGAAGTCGAGGGAGTGGCAGCCAGCTAAACCAATAACAAGCCCTTTTGCCACTGTGTCTGCTGCCTGAAAAAAATTTAAACATGCACAATTGGTTAGATTGCAAACGAAAAAGTTGCTTGGAAATCGGTATAGGCTTTAAATGATGAGGTGCCCTAAGGACAAAGATGTATTTAATTTGAGTGGTGTTGTAGGAGTGTCACCAACTGAGCTTTAGACTGCATGCTTTTATTGGACATTTATTAAAGAAAATGTTTACACTGGGTTCTGTATATTATTAAAATCTATGTTTTAAAAGCACTTTTTGCGCTTTTTGTAGCTGCCTATCTTATACTGTGTTTAATGCAAGCTTCTCTCCTTGATTAGTTTAACTTGCATTTATTTTTTGTTTATAATGTGCATGATTTTATGGGCAGTTATCTGAAGGTGAACACAATAGTTACAGATTATTTTGTTCTTTTTAACCATGCCTTGGATCCCGCTCCCATGCTCCCTGAACCCCTTGCACTCAGGATCACAGTTCCCATACTTTTTTTTAATGCACTTTCTTTTTTTGTTTTGTTTTATATAGCCTGAACTCAATCTAAAGTTATTCGAGCACTTAACATGAGCACCAGTTGTGTTCCAGAACGGACACATTCATTTAGCTAGGCATGGGGAACTTAAGTGATTTGCCCAGAATCACAGGATGTTGAGCTTTCCCTGCAGACACTAGTACCCGGTTCCCATCCTTGAGGTCGACTGCTCTAGCCGTTAGGCCAAAATCCTCCCCCAGTACTCTGCCATTTCGACTGCTGGTTCATGCACAACATGGGCAAATGCTATTTGTTCTTAGGGTGATTGTGCCCCAATATTCACAAGTCTGTTTTAAGTGCCACCGAATCTCCCCAACTATTTCTTTAAATATTTCCAAGCAAGTCTGAATAATTGAATCCACCCTAGCAGAAAATGTTAGTTACTCTGGTTCACCTTAATATTTATTTTACAGGGCATGGGTCATTCAACTTCAACAGGTTTCTGAATATGGCGTTCGGTTTTCTTAAGAACCCGACATGTTTAGATGATCAAGATCGTCACTTTCTTTCTAGAAAAACATTTGTTGTCTAAATATATAGCTGGCTGCATTCCTGGAATGTGCCTGGGAACATCTAAGCGGTGAGACAGCCTGGAGATACTGTGTTGGCAACCTTGATACTGAGTAATACATAGACGTGCTGATTCCTGAAGCCTTTGTTTTTAGATAAAAGTGTAGGACTTGTTACGCTATGCCTCTCCTTTTGCATGAAAACAAGAAGAATGTGTGTTGCATTCGATACATTGTGGGCCTTATTATTAACTTTTTATTTTACTAGCAAGCTTCTGTTTTTGTAACAATTTCTTCTACCACAAATTGCGCATCCCATTTCAGACTGTGTCCATGACCAAGTATTAACTGAAGTGATTTTGACAATATCTCTGCCCTGAAACAAATGAACAGGGAAGGAGTAAGGAACATATAAATCTGACTTTATTATTCAAGCATGATACTAAATCCCTTCATGTCTTAGTATCCAATTAGGAACTTACCTACAGGTAAGTATGGCGTGGATCGCCATTTACGCTGTATTTATATACTGGGCTGATAGGGGTTAACAAAATGTAAAATATCTGAAGACTTACAACCTTAGGGGCTGTGCTAAGTAGTTGGATGATGTTACTTTAAATAATAAGGGGCAGTGATATTGGCCCTTTGCGGCATCGGAAAACTGTTCATATTGCAGGAAGGCCGCACCATTGCATTGTCCCTGTCTGGTACACCCCCCCCCCCCCCCCCCACACATACTTATCATGGTGGAGGGTGGAGCCAGAATATTCAGCATTTCCTGCCCAAGCTCATCCTGGAACAGAAGCTGATCTTGGTTTTAGTTTTAAAGTATGACGTTACACAAGACCTCATTCTACTAAACGTTTATATGGTATATACTTACATCTAGGGGCTTTTAACTAGCCGTCTTCTTCGATTGGTCTGATGTTGTGTGATTCACATTTTTATTCTACCCACTACAGTATACGGCAAAGGTCAAGGGTCAGGCCACTTCAGCCACTGGCTAACTTCACCTTTAGTAAAGGTATTCTATTCTTTCACAAGTATACATCACTCTTTCACAAGTGTACATCCTCACACAAAGTAGTTCCTTTCAGTGACGGAGACTACTATGGCAATGTGTACTTTTGAGACCAAAAAACGTATATGCGTTACTGTATGTCTCCCTAGAAGCAAAAAGGCTGCCAGAGTCATTTACAATTTAACGGGGGTGGGGGGGTGGGGGGGGGTGGGGGGGGGTGGGGGGGGAAGGGGGGAAACAACAGTACTGCACGTCATGTAAAATTACAAGTTCACCTTCACAGGACACTGTAGAGATGCATTTCAAATGGTGGTGGGCAGGAAAAAGTTCTGCAGAACCAATCACTCTATATTTGTACCACTCTGCCTCGTTGAAACCCAATACACAGTTGGGTCTACCAAAAGGTGATTCCTCTGTTGATCATACTGCCACTCACACACAGACAAGCCCTCAGCCCTGAATGTAGAAGTGAGGCTTGCAGTGGTTACTTTAGAGGTAAAAACAACGTAAACACATTGCATTTTTCTTTACGCGAAAAGTCGAGCAATTCCACTTCAGCTAACTGGTAAACACATCACATAGGAAAATATTACAGAAAAAGATTAGGATGCCTTAACCCGTCCTTGAAAGAGTAATATGCCCTGAGTAGTGAATATCTTGTAGAAAAAAATCAAAGCATGTTATGAAAGCGGGGAAGATGAACATCACACACTATACATTTTAATTAATCAATTATTATAAATAGACGTTTTTTGGGGGCGATTGAAGCACATCTCCTACGTTGCATTTATATGACTATTCGAGTGTGAAAAGCAATCTACACGAGTTCAGGGATCCACAGCTCAAGGAATAAAAGCCATGTCTACGTTGTCTCTTATGTCAACACGTTGCGTACGGGTGCCCTTTAAATGCCCTGCCTAGATCTGATGTAGTAAAAACTACCACAATTGAATGCTAATCCTTGACCACTCCAAAAAGACACAAACTTCACCAACAAACTACACCAGCACTTCTGCTTATAAGGTTCACAGAAAACTATAACCTGCAGACAGCATATTACAGAGGACGATCTAGTTCAGATCTAAAAAAAACGGAGTAGAGTATTTGATTAGGCCATTTTAAAATCTCAAACCAAGCACTTGATTTAGAGTGCAGCAGACCGGACGGTACTCGGTCCCAACCATCCGAGTATTAATTGGCATACGATATAATGCACTTGCAATAAGGCAGATGGGATACTTGTTGCATTTGTGGCCAAGTAACTCATCTGCCAAAGCCTAAAACAGGCTCCGAGTCTTTGCAATGTTTATCTAAGGGAAAACAAAATACTAAAGGAGTGAAACAGATTCGCTACTGCTACAATTAGAAAAAGTGAAGAAACCTAATGGTCACACATTCAGTTGCTTGTATCTTAACTACAGACTACAGCTGAAAAATTGCTTGTTCAATCAATATGAGCAAGTAAATGGCAAGTAACAGGGGTTGCCACCTCCTCTATGCATTGCTTTTAAATCTTAATACTACACACGTTTCATTTCTACCATACTGTTCTTGTATACATATATGATTTCCTGCACTAGGAGCCTGATGTACTAAAATTCGAAATCGTACAAAGAAGCAGGCCTGGCGGCCGTAGTGCATGCAGGAACATGGACCCAGGGTGCCCAGTATCAATTGGGTCTATTATGTTACGATTGCAGACGCTCACGGTGGTATGAGGACAATAAAAAAATTTTTAAAAAAATTAAATCGTGAATCTGAAATTGTGAAAAATATCAAATTGCAATTACCAGGTTGCAATTCAGATGCTCCTAGCACCATGTGTTCCAAATAGAAATCCGTTAGCCTTGAATTCTCAATTTACTGATTCCAAATTTGTGATTCAGTGTGAGTAGCAAACTGTATATCAGGGGTTGTAAATTACAAATATGACATTGATGGTGACATCACACCCAGGAATTAGGCCAAATCTTGCAAATGCTGCCCACGAAGGGGGCTCAAGAGCCGGCGCCATAACGGTCGCCGCGCTCCCCCCGTAACCAGCCAGCCCGCGCCAAGTTTTGGCGTGCAGAAGGCAGAGGGCTCAAAAGCAGCCCCCAGCCTTAGAGCACCCCCCCCCCACATCGCAGGGCCGCCCGACATGGCCAATGGGGAGGGGTTGCTAGATAAAACCCTCCGATGAGGGATAGCCCAACAGGAGAGGCCAGCAGGTAGCGGGACGAGGCATTGGGATATAAGGCTGCTCCCCCATTAAGCTCCATGTTCACATGAACGGAACCAACTTGTATGAAAATCTGAAATGGCAAGCTAGGGTGAAAAGAGAGAGGAAGAGAAAAAGGTTCAGTGACCAGGAATTGTGATGTTGGTGGAGGAGTGTGAGGCAAAAAATTCCCAGTTGTTTAGTTCATTAGAAATGGGCATGTACTGTCCCTGAAGCCAGTAGGAGGCCTGATTGTGACTGGAAGGGGACCATACGCCGAGCTGCCACCCACCCTGATTGAAGGAGCTATAGAGACAAATCAGCTGTCTGATCCACTCACTTGAGTCAGTCAGATTGACAAGTCAGCATATTCACAGCCACCACCAGATCAGTGCCTACATTCCAACCCTCATTAAAAAAACAAGCAACATACAACAGGCATGCACTGTGGTTGTTTATGGCGCTCACATAGATATGTCTTAATAAACATGGACCTTTTTATTAAAAATATATACAGTGTCTACTAACTCATCTAGGGAAATGCATTTTGTACTGCTGTACAATATACCACAGTGGTTAGCAAGTACGCCTGTGTATTGCACACATACTATGCCCTGGCCCTATGCATCCAAAGAAAGGGTGCACTATACAGCAGCAACATTTTTGCTTGACAATTGGGGGTGGGGTCGCACACTACTCACACACCAGCGGTATCGCCCCTAAGGACTGTGGTCAATGTAGTTACGTGTTCCGCGATGCATCTTCTTTCGATTATCTGCTATCTTCGCCATCCCTGGACACGTGTTTCGGGGTATCACCCCTCGTCAGCAGGGATAGGCCGTGTTCTGGGGTTGCCGGTGGCTGCCAAATATCTGCCAGGTTTAGTACCACTCAGGCGCGCAGGTGCGGGGTCCCAGGCTCGTCAGCCAACTGCTCGAGGGAGCTTTAAAATTACAATTGGGGTGGGGTCGCACACTACTCACACACCAGCGGTATCACCCCTAAGGACTGTGGTCAATGTAGTTACGTGTTCCGCGATGCATCTTCTTTCGATTATCTGCTATCTTCAACATCCCTGGACACGTGTTTCGGGGTATCACCCCTCGTCAGCAGGGATAGGCTGTGTTCTGGGGTTGCCGGTGGCTGCCAAATATCTGCCAGGTTTAGTACCACTCAGGCGCGCAGGTGCGGGGTCCCAGGCTCGTCAGCCAACTGCTCGAGGGAGCTTTAACATTACAATTGGGGGTTGGGTCACACACTACTCACACACCAGCGGTATTGCCCCTAAGGACTGTGGTCAATATAGTTACGTGTTCCGCGATGCATCTACTTTCGATTATCTGCTATCTTCGCTATCTTCTCCATCCATGGACACGTGTTTCGGGGTATCACCCCTCGTCAGCAGGGATAGGCCGTGTTCTGGGGTTGCCGGTGGCTGCCAAATATCTGCCAGGTTTAGTACCACTCAGGCGCGCAGGTGCGGGGTCCCATGCTCGGCAGCCAACTGCTCGAGGGAGCTTTAACATTACAATTGGGGGTGGGGTCGCACACTGTTCACACACCAGCGGTATCACCCCTAAGGACTGTGGTCAATGTCGTTACGTGTTCCGTGATGCATCTTCTTTCGATAATCTGCTATCTTCGCTATCTTCGCCATCCCTGGACACGTGTTTCGGGGTATCACCCCTCGTCAGCAGGGATAGGCCGTGTTCAAGGGGTTGCCGGTGGCTGCCAAATATCTGCCAGGTTTAGTACCACTCAGGGGCGCAGGTGCGGGGTCCCAGGCTCGTCAGCCAACTGCTCGAGGGAGCTTTAACATTACAATTGGGGGTGGTGTCGCACACTACTCACACACCAGCGGTATCGCCCCTAAGGACTGTGGTCAATGTAGTTACGTGTTCCGCGATGCATCTTCTTTCGATTTTCTGCTATCTTCGCTATCTTCGCCATCCCTGGACACGTGTTTCGGGGTATCACCCCTCGTCAGCAGGGATAGGCCGTGTTCTGGGGTTGCCGGTGGCTGCCAAATATCTGCCAGGTTTAGTACCACTCAGGCGCGCAGGTGCGGAGTCCCAGGCTCGTCAGCCAACTGCTCGAGGGAGCTTTAACATAACAATTGGGGGTGGGGTCGCACACTACTCACACACCAGCGGTATTGCCCCTAAGGACTGTGGTCAATATAGTTACGTGTTCCGCGATGCATCTTCTTTCGATTATCTGCTATCTTCGCTATCTTCGCCATCCCTGGACACGTGTTTCGGGGTATCACCCCTAGTCAGCAGGGATAGGCCGTGTTCTGGGGTTGCCGGTGGCAGCCAAATATCTGCCAGGTTTAGTACCACTCAGGCGCGCAGGTGCGGGGTCCCAGGCTCGTCAGCCAACTGCTCGAGGGAGCTTTAACATTACAATTGGGGGTGGGGTCCCACACTACTCACACACCAGCGGTATCGCCTCTAAGGACTGTGGTCAATGTAGTTACGTGTTCCGCGATGCATCTTCTTTCGATTATCTGCTATCTTCGCTATCTTCGCCATCCCTGGACACGTGTTTCGGGGTATCACCCCTCGTCAGCAGGGATAGGCCGTGTTCTGGGGTTGCGGGTGGCTGCTAAATATTTGCCAGGTTTAGTACCACTCAGGCGTGCAGGTGCGGGGTCCCAGGCTCGTCAGCCAACTGCTCGAGGGAGCTTTAACATTACACTTGGGGGTGGGGTCGCACACTACTCACACACCAGCGGTATCGCCCCTAAGGACTGCGGTCAATGTAGTTGCCTGTTCCGCGATGCATCTTCTTTTGATTATCTGCTATCTTCGCTATCTTCGCCATCTCTGGACACGTGTTTCGGGGTATCACCCCACATCAGCACAGATAGGCCATGTTCTGGGGTTGCCGGTGGCTGGCAAATATCTGCCAGGTTTAGTACCACTCAGGCGCGCAGGTGCGGGGTCCCAGGCTCGTCAGCCAACTGCTCGAGGGAGCTTTAACATTACAATTGGGGGTGGGGTTGCACACTACTCACACACCAGCGGTATCGCCCCTAAGGACTGTGGTCAATGTAGTTACGTGTTCCGCGATGAATCTTCTTTCGATTATCTGCTATCTTCGCTATCTTCGCCATCCCTGGACACGTGTTTCGGGGTATCACCCCTCGTCAGCAGGGATAGGCCGTGTTCTGGGGTTGCCGGTGGCTGCCAAATATCTGCCAGGTTTAGTACCACTCAGGCGTGCAGGTGCGGGGTCCCAGGCTCGTCAGCCAACTGCTCGAGGGAGCTTTAACATTACAATTGGGGGTGGGGGTCGCACACTACTCACACACCAGCGGTATCGCCCCCTAAGGACTGTGGTCAATGTAGTTACGTGTTCCGCGATGCATCTTCTTTCGATTATCTGCTATCTTCGCTATCTTCGCCATCCCTGGACACGTGTTTCGGGGTATCACCCCTCGTCAGCAGGGATAGGCCGTGTTCTGGGGTTGCCGGAGGCTGCCAAATATCTGCCAGGTTTAGTACCACTCAGGCACGCAGGTGCGGGGTCCCAGGCTCGTCAGCCAACTGCTCGAGGGAGCTTTAACATTACAATTGGGGGTGGGGGTCGCACACTACTCACACACCAGCGGTATCGCCCCCTAAGGACTGTGGTCAATGTAGTTACGTGTTCCGCGATGAATCTTCTTTCGATTATCTGCTATCTTCGCTATCTTCGCCATCCCTGGACACGTGTTTCGGGGTATCACCCCTCGTCAGCAGGGATAGGCCGTGTTCTGGGGTTGCCGGAGGCTGCCAAATATCTGCCAGGTTTAGTACCACTCAGGCGTGCAGGTGCGGGGTCCCAGGCTCGTCAGCCAACTGCTCGAGGGAGCTTTAACATTACAATTGGGGGTGGGGGTCGCACACTACTCACACACCAGCGGTATCGCCCCCTAAGGACTGTGGTCAATGTAGTTACGTGTTCCGCGATGCATCTTCTTTCGATTATCTGCTATCTTCGCTATCTTCGCCATCCCTGGACACGTGTTTCGGGGTATCACCCCTCGTCAGCAGGGATAGGCCGTGTTCTGGGGTTGCCGGTGGCTGCCAAATATCTGCCAGGTTTAGTACCACTCAGGCGTGCAGGTGCGGGGTCCCAGGCTCGTCAGCCAACTGCTCGAGGGAGCTTTAACATTACAATTGGGGGTGGGGGTCGCACACTACTCACACACCAGCGGTATCGCCCCCTAAGGACTGTGGTCAATGTAGTTACGTGTTCCGCGATGCATCTTCTTTCGATTATCTGCTATCTTCGCTATCTTCGCCATCCCTGGACACGTGTTTCGGGGTATCACCCCTCGTCAGCAGGGATAGGCCGTGTTCTGGGGTTGCCGGTGGCTGCCAAATATCTGCCAGGTTTAGTACCACTCAGGCGCGCAGGTGCGGGGTCCCAGGCTCATCAGCCAACTGCTCGAGGGAGCTTTAACATTACAATTGGGGGTGGGGTCGCACACTACTCACACACCAGCGGTATCGCCCCCTAAGGACTGTGGTCAATGTCGTTTTGTGTTCCGCGATGCATCTTCTTTCGATTATCTGCTATCTTCGCCATCCCTGGACACGTGTTTCGGGGTATCACCCCTCGTCAGCAGGGATAGCCCGTGTTCTGGGGTTGCCGGTGGCTGCTAAATATCTGCCAGGTTTAGTACCACTCAGGCGTGCAGGTGCGGGGTCCCAGCCTTGTCAGCCAACTGCTCGAGGGAGCTTTAACATTACAATTGGGGGTGGGGGTCACACACTACTCACACACCAGCGGTATCGCCCCCTAAGGACTGTGGTCAATGTAGTTACGTGTTCCGCGATGAATCTTCTTTCGATTATCTGCTATCTTCGCTATCTTCGCCATCCCTGGACACGTGTTTCGGGGTATCACCCCTCGTCAGCAGGGATAGGCCGTGTTCTGGGGTTGCCGGTGGCTGCCAAATATCTGCCAGGTTTAGTACCACTCAGGCGTGCAGGTGCGGGGTCCCAGGCTCGTCAGCCAACTGCTCGAGGGAGCTTTAACATTACAATTGGGGGTGGGGGTCGCACACTACTCACACACCAGCGGTATCGCCCCCTAAGGACTGTGGTCAATGTAGTTACGTGTTCCGTGATGCATCTTCTTTCGATTATCTGCTATCTTCGCTATCTTCGCCATCCCTGGACACGTGTTTCGGGGTATCACCCCTCGTCAGCAGGGATAGGCCGTGTTCTGGGGTTGCCGGTGGCTGCCAAATATCTGCCAGGTTTAGTACCACTCAGGCGTGCAGGTGCGGGGTCCCAGGCTCGTCAGCCAACTGCTCGAGGGAGCTTTAACATTACAATTGGGGGTGGGGGTCGCACACTACTCACACACCAGCGGTATCGCCCCCTAAGGACTGTGGTCAATGTAGTTACGTGTTCCGCGATGAATCTTCTTTCGATTATCTGCTATCTTCGCTATCTTCGCCATCCCTGGACACGTGTTTCGGGGTATCACCCCTCGTCAGCAGGGATAGGCCGTGTTCTGGGGTTGCCGGAGGCTGCCAAATATCTGCCAGGTTTAGTACCACTCAGGCACGCAGGTGCGGGGTCCCAGGCTCGTCAGCCAACTGCTCGAGGGAGCTTTAACATTACAATTGGGGGTGGGGTCGCACACTACTCACACACCAGCGGTATCGCCCCTAAGGACTGTGGTCAATGTCGTTTTGTGTTCCGCGATGCATCTTCTTTCGATTATCTGCTATCTTCGCCATCCCTGGACACGTGTTTCGGGGTATCACACCTCGTCAGCAGGGATAGCCCGTGTTCTGGGGTTGCCGGTGGCTGCTAAATATCTGCCAGGTTTAGTACCACTCAGGCGTGCAGGTGCGGGGTCCCAGCCTCGTCAGCCAACTGCTCGAGGGAGCTTTAACATTACAATTGGGGGTGGGGTCGCACACTACTCACACACCAGCGGTATCGCCCCTAAGGACTGCGGTCAATGTAGTTACGTGTTCCGCGATGCATCTTCTTTTGATTATCTGCTATCTTCGCTATCTTCGCCATCTCTGGACACGTGTTTCGGGGTATCACCCCTCATCAGCACAGATAGGCCGTGTTCTGGGGTTGCCGGTGGCTGCCAAATATCTGCCAGGTTTAGTACCACTCAGGCACGCAGGTGCGGGGTCCCAGGCTCGTCAGCCAACTGCTCGAGGGAGCTTTAACATTACAATTGGGGGTGGGGTCACACACTACTCACACACCAGCGGTATCGCCCCTAAGGACTGTGGTCAAGGTAGTTACGTGTTCCGCGATGCATCTTCTTTCGATTATCTGTTATCTTCGCTATCTTCGCCATCCCTGGACACGTGTTTCGGGGTATCACCCCTCGTCAGCAGGGATAGGCCGTGTTCTGGGGTTGCCGGAGGCTGCCAAATATCTGCCAGGTTTAGTACCACTCAGGCACGCAGGTGCGGGGTCCCAGGATCGTCAGCCAACTGCTCGAGGGAGCTTTAACATTACAATGGGGGGGTGGGGTCGCACACTACTCACACACCAGCGGTATCGCCCCGAAGGACTGTGGTCAATGTCGTTACGTGTTCCGCGATGCATCTTCTTTCGATTATCTGCTATCTTCGCCATCCCTGGACACGTGTTTCGGGGTATCACCCCTCGTCAGCAGGGATAGCCCGTGTTCTGGGGTTGCCGGTGGCTGCCAAATATCTGCCAGGTTTAGTACCACTCAGGTGTGCAGGTGCGGGGTCCCAGGCTCATCAGCCAACTGCTCGAGGGAGCTTTAACATTACAATTGGGGGTGGGGTCGCACACTACTCACACACCAGCGGTATCGGCCCTAAGGACTGTGGTCAATGTAGTTACGTGTTCCGCGATGCATCTTCTTTCGAATATCTGCTATCTTCGCCAACCCTGGACACGTGTTTTGGGGTATCACCCCTCGTCAGCAGGGATAGGCCGTGTTCTGGGGTTGCCGGTGGCTGCCAAATATCTGCCAGGTTTAGTACCACTCAGGCGCGCAGGTGCGGGGTCCCAGGCTTGTCAGCCAACTGCTCGAGAGAGCTTTAACATTACAATTGGGGGTGGGGTCGCACACTACTCACACACCAGCGGTATCGCCCCTAAGGACTGGGGTCAATGTAGGTACGTGTTCCGTGATGCATCTTCTTTCGTTTATCTGCTATCTTCGCCATCCCTGGACACGTGTTTCAGGGTATCACCCCTCGTCAGCAGGGATAGGCCGTGTTCTGGGGTTGCCGGTGGCAGCCAAATACCTGCCAGGTTTAGTACCACTAAGGCGCGCAGGTGCGGGGTCCCCGGCTCGTCAGCCAACTGCTCGAGGGAGCTTTAACATTACAATTGGGGGTGGGGTCGCACAATACTCACACACCAGCGGTATCGCCCCTAAGGACTGTGGTCAATGTAGTGAAGTGTTCCGCGATGCATCTTCTTTCGATTATCTGCTATCTACGCTATCTTCGCCATCCCTGGACACGTGTTTTGGGGTATCACCCCTCGTCAGCAGGGATAGGCCGTGTTCTGGGATTTCCGGTGGCTGCCAAATATCTGCCAGGTTTAATACCACTCAGGCGCGCCGGTGCGGGGTCCCAGGCTGGTCAGCCAACTGCTCGAGGAAGCTTTAACATTACAATTGGGGGTAGGGTCGCACACTACTCACACACCAGCGGTATCGCCCCTAAGGACTGTGGTTAATGTAGTTACGTGTTCCGCGATGCATCTTCTTTCGATTATCTGCTATCTTCGCTATCTTCGCCATCCCTGGACATGTGTTTCGGGGTATCACCCCTCGTCAGCAGGGATAGGCCGTGTTCTGGGGTTGCCGGTGGCTGCCAAATATCTGCCAGGTTTAGTACCACTCAGGCGCGCAGGTGCGGGGTCCCAGGCTCGTCAGCCAACTGCTCGAGGGAGCTTTAACATTACAATTGGGGGTGGGGTCGCACACTACTCACACACCAGCGGTATCACCCCTAAGGACTGTGGTCAATGTAGTTACGTGTTCCGCGATGCATCTTCTTTTGATTATCTGCTATCTTCGCCATCCCTGGACACGTGTTTCGGGGTATCACCCCTCGTCAGCAGGGATAGGTCGTGTTCAAGGGGTTGCCGGTGGCTGCCAAATATCTGCCAGGTTTAGTACCACTCAGGCGCGCAGTTGCGGGGTCCCAGGCTCGTCAGCCAACTGCTCGAGGGAGCTTTAACATTACAATTGGGGGTGGGGTCGCACACTACTCACACACCAGTGGTATCGCCCCTAAGGACTGTGGTCAATGTAGTTACGTGTTCCGCGATGCATCTTCTTTCGATTATCTGCTATCTTCGCTATCTTCGCCATTCCTGGACACGTGTTTCGGGGTATCACCCCTGGTCAGCAGGTATAGGCCGTGTTCTGGGGTTGCCGGTGGCTGCCAAATATCTGCCAGGTTTAGTACCACTCAGGCGCGCAGGTGCGGGGTCCCAGGCTCGTCAGCCAACTGCTCGAGGGAGCTTTAACATAACAATTGGGGGTGGGGTCGCACACTACTCACACACCAGCGGTATTGCCCCTAAGGACTGTGGTCAATGTAGTTAGGTGTTCCGCGATGCATCTTTTTTCGATTATCTGCTATCTTCGCTATCTTCGCCATCCCTGGACACGTGTTTCGGGGTATCACCCCTCGTCAGCAGAGATAGGCCGTGTTCTGGGGTTGCCGGTGGCTGCCAAATATCTGCCAGGTTTAGTACCACTCAGGCGCACAGGTGGGGGGTCCCAGGCCCGTCAGCCAACTGCTCGAGGGAGCTTTAACATTACAATTGGGGGTGGGGTTGCACACTACTCACACACCAGCGGTATAGCCCCTAAGGACTGCGGTCAATGTAGTTACGTGTTCCGCGATGCATCTTCTTTTGATTATCTGCTATCTTCGCTATCTTCGCCATCTCTGGACACGTGTTTCGGGGTATCACCCCTCATCAGCACAGATAGGCTGTGTTCTGGGGTTGCCGGTGGCTGCCAAATATCTGCCAGGTTTAGTACCACTCAGGCGCGCAGGTGCGGGGTCCCAGGCTCGTCAGCCAACTGCTGTAGGGAGCTTTAACATTACAATTGGGGGTGGGGTCGCACACTACTCACACACCAGCGGTATCGCCCCTAAGGACTGTGGTCAAGGTAGTTACGTGTTCCGCGATGCATCTTCTTTCGATTATCTGCTATCTTCGCTATCTTTGCCATCCCTGGACACGTGTTTCGGGGTATCACCCCTCGTCAGCAGGGATAGGCCGTGTTCTGGGGTTGCCGGAGGCTGCCAAATATCTGCCAGGTTTAGTACCACTCAGGCACGCAGGTGCGGGGTCCCAGGCTCGTCAGCCAACTGCTCGAGGGAGCTTTAACATTACAATTGGGGGTGGGGTCGCACACTACTCACACACCAGCGGTATCGCCCCTAAGGACTGTGGTCAATGTCGTTATGTGTTCCGCGATGCATCTTCTTTCGATTATCTGCTATCTTCGCCATCCCTGGACACGTGTTTCGGGGTATCACCCCTCGTCAGCAGGGATAGCCCGTGTTCTGGGGTTGCCGGTGGCTGCCAAATATCTGCCAGGTTTAGTACCACTCAGGCGCGCAGGTGCGGAGTCCCAGGCTCATCAGCCAACTGCTCGAGGGAGCTTTAACATTACAATTGGGGGTGGGGTCGCACACTACTCACACACCAGCGGTATCGGCCCTAAGGACTGTGGTCAATGTAGTTACGTGTTCCGCGATGCATCTTTTTTCGAATATCTGCTATCTTCGCCATCCCTGGACACGTGTTTCGGGGTATCAGCCCTCGTCAGCAGGGATAGGCCGTGTTCTGGGGTTGCCGGTGGCTGCCAACTACCTGCCAGGTTTAGTACCACTCAGGCGCGCAGGTGCGGGGTCCCAGGCTCGTCAGCCAACTGCTCGAGGGAGCTTTAACATTACATTTTGGGGGTGGGGTCGCACACTACTCACACACCAGCGGTATCGCCCCTAAGGACTGTGGTCAATGTAGTTACGTGTTCCGCGATGCATCTTCTTTTGATTAGCTGCTATCTTCGCTATCTTCGCCATCCCTGGACACGTGTTTTGGGGTATCACCCCTGTCAGCAGGGATAGGCCGTGTTCTGGGGTTTCTGGTGGCTGCCAAATATCTGCCAGGTTTAGTACCACTCAGGCGCGCAGGTGCAGGGTCCCAGGCTCGTCAGCCAACTGCTCGAGGAAGCTTTAACATTACAATTGGGGGTGGGGTCGCACACTACTCACACACCAGCGGTATCGCCCCTAAGGACTGTAGTCAATGTAGTTACGTGTTCCGCGATGCATCTTCTTTCGATTATCTGCTATCTTCGCTATCTTCGCCATCCCTGGACACGTGTTTCAGGGTATCACCCCTCGTCAGCTGGGATAGGCCGTGTTCTGGGGTTGCTGGTGGCTGCCAAATATCTGCCAGGTTTAGTACCACTCAGGCGCGCAGGTGCGGTGTCCCAGGCTCGTCAGCCAACTGCTCGATGGAGCTTTAACATAACAATTGGGGGTGGGGTCGCACACTACTCACACACCAGCGGTATCGCCCCTAAAGACTGTGGTCAATGTAGTTACGTGTTCCGCGATGCATCTTCTTTCGATTATCTGCTATCTTCGCTATCTTCGCCATCCCTGGACATGTGTTTCAGGGTATCACCCCTCGTCAGCAGGGATAGGCCGTGTTCGGGGGTTGCCGGTGGCTGCCAAATATCTGCCAGGTTTAGTACCACTCAGGCGCGCAGGTGTAGGGTCCCAGGCTCGTCAGCCAACTGCTCGAGGGAGCTTTAACATTACAATTGGGGGTGGGTCGCACACTACTCACACACCAGCGGTACCACCCCTAAGGACAGTGGTCAATGTAGTTACGTGTTCCGCGATGCATCTTCTTTCGATTATCTGCTATCTTCGCCATCCCTGGACACGTGTTTCGGGGTATCACCCTTCGTCAACAGGGATAGGCCGTGTTCAAGGGGTTGCCGGTGGCTGCCAAATATCTGCCAGATAAGTGCCACTCAGGCACGCAGTTGCGGGGTCCCAGGCTCGTCAGCCAACTGCTCGAGGGAGCTTTAACATTACAATTGGGGGTGGGGTCGCACACTACTCACACACCAGCGGTATCACCCCTAAGGACTGTGGTCAATGTAGTTACGTGTTCCGCGATGCATCTTCTTTTGATTATCTGCTATCTTCGCTATCTTCGCCATCCCTGGACACGTGTTTCGGGGTATCACCCCTCGTCAGCAGGGATAGGCCGTGTTCTGGGGTTGCCGGTGGCTGCCAAATATCTGCCAGGTTTAGTACCACTCAGGCGCGCAGGTGCGGGGTCCCAGGCCCGTCAGCCAACTGCTCGAGGGAGCTTTAACATTACAATTGAGGGTTGGGTCACACACTACTCACACACCAGCGGTATTGCCTCTAAGGACTGTGGTCAATGTAGTTACGTGTTCCGCGATGCATCTTCTTTCGATTATCTGCTATCTTCGCTACCTTCCCCATCCCTGGACACGTGTTTCGGGGTATCACCCCTCGTCAGCAGGGATAGGCCGTGTTCTGGGGTTGCCGGTCGATGCCAAATATCTGCCAGGTTTAGTACCACTCAGGCGTGCAGGTGCGGGGTCCCAGGCTCGTCAGCCAACTGCTCGAGGGAGCTTTAACATTACAATTGGGGGTGGGGTCGCACACTACTCACACACCAGCGGTATCACCCCTAAGGACTGTGGTCAATGTAGTTACGTGTTCCGCGATGCATCTTTTTTCGATTATCTGCTATCTTCGCTATCTTCGCCATCCCTGGACATGTGTTTCGGGGTATCACCCCTCGTCAGCAGGGATAGGCCGTGTTCTGGGGTTGCCGGTGGCTGCCAAATATCTGCCAGGTTTAGTACCACTCAGGCGCGCAGGAGCTTTAACATTACAATTGGGGGTGGGGTCGCACACTACTCACACGCAAGCGGTATCGCCCCTAAAGACTGTGGTCAATGTAGTTACGTGTTCCGCGATGCATCTTCTTTCGATTATCTGCTATCTTCGCTATCTTCGCCATCCCTGGACATGTGTTTCGGGGTATCACCCCTCGTCAGCAGGGATAGGCCGTGTTCTGGGGTTGCCGGTGGCTGCCAAATATCTGCCAGGTTTAGTACCACTCAGGCGCGCAGGTGCGGGGTCCCAGGCTCGTCAGCCAACTGCTCGAGGGAGCTTTAACATTACAATTGGGGGTGGGGTCGCACACTACTCACACACCAGCGGTATCACCCCTAAGGACTGTGGTCAATGTAGTTACGTGTTCCGCGATGCATCTTCTTTCGATTATCTGCTATCTTCGCTATCTTCGCCATCCCTGGACACGTGTTTCAGGGTATCACCCCTCGTCAGCAGGGATAGGCCGTGTTCTGGGGTTGCCGGTGGCTGCCAAATATCTGCCAGGTTTAGTACCACTCAGGCACGCAGGTGCGGGGTCCCAGGCTCGTCAGCCAACTGCTCGAGGGAGCTTAAACATAACAATTGGGGGTGGGGTCGCACACTACTCACACACCAGCGGTATTGCCCCTAAGGACCGTGGTCAATGTAGTTATGTGTTCCGCGATGCATCTTCTTTCGATTATCTGCTATCTTCGCTACCTTCCCCATCCCTGGACACGTGTTTCGGGGTATCACCCCTCGTCAGCAGGGATAGGCCGTGTTCTGGGGTTGCCGGTGGATGCCAAATATCTGCCAGGTTTAGTACCACTCAGGCGTGCAGGTGCGGGGTCCCAGGCTCGTCAGCCAACTGCTCGAGGGAGCTTTAACATTACAATTGGGGGTGGGGTCGCACACTACTCACACACCAGCGGTATCACCCCTAAGGACTGTGGTCAATGTAGTTACGTGTTCCGCGATGCATCTTTTTTCGATTATCTGCTATCTTCGCTATCTTCGCCATCCCTGGACATGTGTTTCGGGGTATCACCCCTCGTCAGCAGGGATAGGCCGTGTTCTGGGGTTGCCGGTGGCTGCCAAATATCTGCCAGGTTTAGTACCACTCAGGCGCGCAGGAGCTTTAACATTACAATTGGGGGTGGGGTCGCACACTACTCACACGCAAGCGGTATCGCCCCTAAAGACTGTGGTCAATGTAGTTACGTGTTCCGCGATGCATCTTCTTTCGATTATCTGCTATCTTCGCTATCTTCGCCATCCCTGGACATGTGTTTCGGGGTATCACCCCTCGTCAGCAGGGATAGGCCGTGTTCTGGGGTTGCCGGTGGCTGCCAAATATCTGCCAGGTTTAGTACCACTCAGGCGCGCAGGTGCGGGGTCCCAGGCTCGTCAGCCAACTGCTCGAGGGAGCTTTAACATTACAATTGGGGGTGGGGTCGCACACTACTCACACACCAGCGGTATCACCCCTAAGGACTGTGGTCAATGTAGTTACGTGTTCCGTGATGCATCTTCTTTCGATTATCTGCTATCTTCGCTATCTTCGCCATCCCTGGACACGTGTTTCAGGGTATCACCCCTCGTCAGCAGGGATAGGCCGTGTTCTGGGGTTGCCGGTGGCTGCCAAATATCTGCCAGGTTTAGTACCACTCAGGCACGCAGGTGGGGGGTCCCAGGCTCGTCAGCCAACTGCTCGAGGGAGCTTAAACATAACAATTGGGGGTGGGGTCGCACACTACTCACACACCAGCGGTATTGCCCCTAAGGACCGTGGTCAATGTAGTTATGTGTTCCGCGATGCATCTTCTTTCGATTATCTGCTATCTTCGCTATCTTCGCCATCCCTGGACACGTGTTTCGGGGTATCACCCCTAGTCAGCAGGGATAGGCCGTGTTCTGGGGTTGCCGGTGGCTGCCAAATATCTGCCAGGTTTAGTACCACTCAGGAGCGCAGGTGCGGGGTCCCAGGCTCATCAGCCAACTGCTCGAGGGAGCTTTAACATTACAATTGGGGGTGGGGTCGCACACTACTCACACACCAGCGGTATCACCTCTAAGGACTGTGGTCAATGTAGTTACGTGTTCCGCGATGCATCTTCTTTCGATTATCTGCTATCTTCGCTATCTTCGCCATCCCTGGACACGTGTTTCGGGGTATCACCCCTCGTCAGCAGGGATAGGCTGTGTTCTGGGGTTGCCGGTGGCTGCCAAATATCTGCCAGGTTTAGTACCACTCAGGCGTGCAGGTGCGGGGTCCCAGGCTCGTCAGCCAACTGCTCGAGGGAGCTTTAACATTACAATTGGGGGTGGGGTCGCACACTACTCACACACCAGCGGAATCGCCCCTAAGGGCTGCGGTCAATGTAGTTACGTGTTCCGCGATGCATCTTCTTTTGATTATCTTCTATCTTCGCTATCTTCGCCATCTCTGGACACGTGTTTCGGGGTATCACCCCTCATCAGCACAGATAGGCCGTGTTCTGGGGTTGCCGGTGGCTGCCAAATATCTGCCAGGTTTAGTACCACTCAGGCGCGCAGGTGAGGGGTCCCAGGCTCGTCAGCCAACTGCTTGAGGGAGCTTTAACATTACAATTGGGGGTGGGGTCGCACACTACTCACACACCAGCGGTATCGCCCCTAAGGACTGTGGTCAATGTAGTTACGTGTTCCGCGATGCATCTTCTTTCGATTATCTGCTATCTTCGCTATCTTCACCATCCCTGGACACGTTTTTCGGGGTATCACCCCTCGTCAGCAGGGACAGGCCGTATTCTGGGGTTGCCGGTGGCTGCCTAATATCTGCCAGGTTTAGTACCACTCAGGCGTGCAGGTGCGGGGTCCTAGGCTCGTCAGCCAACTGCTCGAGGGAGCTTTAACATTACAATTGGGGGTGGGGGTCGCACACTACTCACACACCAGCGGTATCGCCCCCTAAGGACTGTGGTCAATGTAGTTACGTGTTCCGCGATGCATCTTCTTTCGATTATCTGCTATCTTCGCCATCCCTGGACATGTGTTTCGGGGTATCACCCCTCGTCAGCAGGGATGGGCCGTGTTCTGGGGTTGCCGGAAGCTGCCAAATATCTGCCAGGTTAAGTACCACTCAGGCACGCAGGTGTGGGGTCCCAGGCTCGTCAGCCAACTGCTCGAGTGAGCTTTAACATTACAATTGGGATTGGGGTCGCACACTACTCACACCAGCGGTATCGCCCCTAAGGACTGTGGTCAATGTCGTTACGTGTTCCACGATGCATCTTCTTTCGATTATCTGCTATCTTCGCCATCCCTGGACACGTGTTTCGGAGTATCACCCCTCGTCAGCAGGGATAGGCCGTGTTCTGGGGTTGCCGGTGGCTGCCAAATATCTGCCAGGTTTAGTACCACTCAGGCGCACAGGTGCGCGGTCCCAGACTCGTCAGCCAACTGCTCGAGGGAGCTTTAACATTACAATTTGGGGTGGGGTCGCACACTACTCACACACAAGCGGTATCGCCCCTAAGGACTGTGGTCAATGTAGGTACGTGTTCCGTGATGCATCTTCTTTCGTTTATCTGCTATCTTCGCCATCCCTGGACACGTGTTTCGGGGTATCACTCCTCGTCAGCAGGGATAGGCCGTGTTCTGGGGTTGCCGGTGGCTGCCAAATACCTGCCAGGTTTAGTACCACTCAGGCGCGCAGGTGCGGGGTCCCAGGCTCGTCAGCCAACTGCTCGAGGGAGCTTTAACATTACAATTGGGGGTGGGGTCGCACACTACTAACACACCAGCGGTATCGCCCCTAAGGACTGTGGTCAATGTAGTTACGTGTTCCGCGATGCATCTTCTTTCGATTATCTGCTATCTTCGCTATCTTCGCCATCCCTGGACACGTGTTTCGGGGTATCACCCCTCGTCAGCGGGGATAGGCCATGTTCTGGGGTTGCCGGTGGCTGCCAAATATCTGCCAGGTTTAGTACCACTCATGCGCGCAGGTGCGGGGTCCCAGGCTCGTCAGCCAACTGCTCGAGGGAGCTTTAACATTACAATTTGGGGTGGGGTCGCACACTACTCACACACCAGCGGTATCGCCCCTAAGGACTGTGGTCAATGTAGTTACGTGTTCCGCGATGCATCTTCTTTCGATTATCTGCTATCTTCGCTATCTTTGCCATCCCTGGACATGTGTTTTGGGGTATCACCCCTCGTCAGCAGGGATAGGCCGTGTTCTGGGGTTTCCGGTGGCTGCCAAATATCTGCCAGGTTTAGAACCACTCAGGCGCGCAGGTGCGGGGTCCCAGGCTCGTCAGCCAACTGCTCGAGGGAGCTTTAACATTACAATTGGGGGTGGGGTCGCACACTACTCACACACCAGCGGTATCGCCCCTAAGGACTGTGGTCAATGTAGTTACGTGTTCCGCGATGCATCTTCTTTCGATTATCTGCTATCTTCGCTATCTTCGCCATCCCTGGACACGTGTTTTTGGGTATCACCCCTCGTCAGCAGGGATAGGCCGTGTTCTGGGGTTGCCAGTGGCTGCCAAATATCGGCCAGGTTTAGTACCATTCAGGCATGCAGGTGCGGGGTCCCAGGCTCGTCAGCCAACTGCTCGAGGAAGCTTTAACATTACAATTAGGGGTGGGGTCGCACACTACTCACACACCAGCGGTATCGCCCCTAAGGACTGTGGTCAATGTAGTTACGTGTTCCGCGATGCATCTTCTTTCGATTATCTGCTATCTTCGCTATCTTCGCCATCCCTGGACACGTGTTTCGGGGTATCACCCCTCGTCAGCTGGGATAGGCCGTGTTCTGGGGTTGCCGGTGGCTGCCAAATATCTGCCAGGTTTAGTACCACTCAGGCGCGCAGGTGCGGGGTCCCAGGCTCGTCAGCCAACTGCTCGAGGAAGCTTTAACATTACAATTGGGGGTGGGGTCGCACACTACTCACACACCAGCGGTATCGCCCCTAAGGACTGTTGTCAATGTAGTTATGTGCTCCGCGATGCATCTTCTTTCAATTATCTGCTATCTTCGCTATCTTCGCCATCCCTGGACACGTGTTTCGGGGTATCACCCCTCGTCAGCAGGGATAGGCCGTGTTCTGGGGTTGCCAGTGGCTGCCAAATATCTGCCAGGTTTAGTACCACTCAGGCGCGCAGGTGCGGGGTCCCAGGCTCGTCAGCCAACTGCTCGAGGGAGCTTTAACATTACAATTGGGGGTGAGGTCGCACACTACTCACACACCAGCGGTATCACCCCTAAGGACTGTGGTCAATGTAGTTCCGTGTTCCGCGATGCATCTTCTTTCGATTATCTGCTATCTTCGCTATCTTTGCCATCCCTGGACACGTGTTTCGGGGTATCACCCCTCGTCAGCAGTGATAGGCCGTGTTCTGGGGTTGCCGGTGGCTGCCAAATATCTGCCAGGTTTAGTACCACTCAGGCGCGCAGGTGCGGGGTCCCAGGCTCGTCAGCCAACTGCTCGAGGGAACTTTAACATTACAATCGGGGGTGGGGTCGCACACTACTCACACACCAGCGGTATTGCCCCTAAGGACTGTGGTCAATGTAGTTACGTGTTCCGCGATGCATCTTCTTTCGATTATCTGCTATCTACGCTATCTTCGCCATTCCTGGACACGTGTTTCGGGGTATCACCCCTCGTCAGCAGGGATAGGCCATGTTCTGGGATTGCCGGTGGCTGCCAAATATCTGCCAGGTTTAGTACCACTCAGGCGCGCAGGTGCGGGGTCCCAGGCTAGTCAGCCAACTGCTCGAGGGAGCTTTAACATTACAATTGGGGGTGGGGTCGCACACTACTCACACACTAGCGGTATCGCCCCTAAGGACTGTGGTCAATGTAGTTACGTGTTCCACGATGCATCTTCTTTCGATTATCTGCTATCTTCGCTATCTTCGCCATCCCTGGACACGTGTTTCGGCGTATCACCCCTCGTCAGCAGGGATAGGCCATGTTCTGGGGTTGCCGGTGGCTGCCAAATATCTGCCAGGTTTAGTACCACTCAGGTGCGCAGGTGCGGGGTCCCAGGCTAGTCAGCCAACTGCTCGAGGGAGCTTTAACATTACAATTGGGGGTGGTGTCGCACACTACTCACACACCAGCGGGATCGCCCCTAAGGACTGTGGTCAATCTAGTTACTTGTTCCGGAATGCATCTTCTTTCGATTATCTGCTATCTTCGCTATCTTCGCCATCCCTGGACACGTGTTTTGGGGTATCACCCCTCGTCAGCAGGGATAGGCCGTGTTCTGGGGTTGACGGTGGCTGCCAAATATCTGCCAGGTTTAGTACCACTCAGGCGCGCAGGTGCGGGGTCCCAGGCTCGTCAGCCAACTGCTCGAGGGAGCTTTAACATTACAATTGGGGGTGGGGTCGCACACTACTCACACACCAGCGGTATCGCCCCTAAGGACTGTGGTCAATGTAGTTACGTGTTCCGCGATGCATCTTCTTTCGATTATCTGCTATCTTCGCTATCTTCGCCATCCCTGGACACGTGTTTCGGGATATCACCCCTCGTCAGCAGGGATAGGCCGTGTTCTGGGGTTGCCAGTGGCTGCCAAATATCTGCCAGGTTTAGTACCACTTAGGCGCGCAGGTGCGGGGTCCCAGGCTCGTCAGCCAACTGCTCGAGGGAGCTTTAACATTACAATTGGGGGTGAGGTCGCACACTACTCACACACCAGCGGTATCACCCCTAAGGACTGTGGTCAATGTAGTTCCGTGTTCCGCGATGCATCTTCTTTCGATTATCTGCTATCTTCGCTATCTTTGCCATCCCTGGACACGTGTTTCGGGGTATCACCCCTCGTCAGCAGTGATAGGCCGTGTTCTGGGGTTGCCGGTGGCTGCCAAATATCTGCCAGGTTTAGTACCACTCAGGCGCGCAGGTGCGGGGTCCCAGGCTCGTCAGCCAACTGCTCGAGGGAACTTTAACATTACATTCGGGGGTGGGGTCGCACACTACTCACACACCAGCGGTATCGCCCCTAAGGACTGTGGTCAATGTAGTTACGTGTTCCGCGATGCATCTTCTTTCGATTATCTGCTATCTACGCTATCTTCGCCATTCCTGGACACGTGTTTCGGGGTGTCACCCCTCGTCAGCAGGGATAGGCCATGTTCTGGGATTGCCGGTGGCTGCCAAATATCTGCCAGATTTAGTACCACTCAGGCGCGCAGGTGCGGGGTCCCAGGCTAGTCAGCCAACTGCTCGAGGGAGCTTTAACATTACAATTGGGGGTGGGGTCGCACACTACTCACACACTAGCGGTATCTCCCCTAAGGACTGTGGTCAATGTAGTTATGTGTTCCACGATGCATCTTCTTTCGATTATCTGCTATCTTCGCTATCTTCGCCATCCCTGGACACGTGTTTCGGCGTATCACCCCTGGTCAGCAGGGATAGGCCATGTTCTGGGGTTGCCGGTGGCTGCCAAATATCTGCCAGGTTTAGTACCACTCAGGTGCGCAGGTGCGGGGTCCCAGGCTAGTCAGCCAACTGCTCGAGGGAGCTTTAACATTACAATTGGGGGTGGTGTCGCACACTACTCACACACCAGCGGGATCGCCCCTAAGGACTGTGGTCAATGTAGTTACTTGTTCCGGAATGCATCTTCTTTCGATTATCTGCTATCTTCGCTATCTTCGCCATCCCTGGACACGTGTTTTGGGGTATCACCCCTCGTCAGCAGGGATAGGCCGTGTTCTGGGGTTGACGGTGGCTGCCAAATATCTGCCAGGTTTAGTACCACTCAGGCGCGCAGGTGCGGGGTCCCAGGCTCGTCAGCCAACTGCTCGAGGGAGCTTTAACATTACAATTGGGGGTGGGGTCGCACACTACTCACACACCAGCGGTATCGCCCCTAAGGACTGTGGTCAATGTAGTTACGTGTTCCGCGATGCATCTTCTTTCGATTATCTGCTATCTTCGCTATCTTCGCCATCCCTGGACACGTGTTTCGGGATATCACCCCTCGTCAGCAGGGATAGGCCGTGTTCTGGGGTTCTTGTAGTGAAGAGCATAATTCTGAGCAGACTGGACTACTGCAACTCCCTATATTTGGGAGCACCACAATACATCTTGCAGGGGCTGCAGAGAATCCAGTCTATACCAGCAAAGCTGGTGATAAATAGGCAGCACAGGTCCTCCACAGCAATGGCCCTGAGGGACCTTCATTGGTTGACCATTAAGGAAAGAGTCTGTTTTAAATCTCTATCTATTATGCTTAGAGCAGTACATAGTATGGGCCCTGTATCTCGGCAGGCGAAATTTACTTGGTATAAGCCACCGTCCCACGGATCCGCAGAACCACCACCGGAGGAAGATCCTACACCTACCTAGCGGCCAAGACCTGGAACACCCTCCCCACCCACCTACGACTCACCCAGGACCATCTCTCCTTCAGGAAGCAACTCAAGACCTGGCTTTTCGAGCAGTAGCAGCCCCCCCCCCCCCCCACCCCAGCGCCTTGAGACCCTAGCGGGTGAGTAGCGCGCTTTACAAATGTTCTTGATTGATTTATTGATTTCCCAGTTCTATCATCAATATTCCAACATAGAATTTCTAGTTGCTAGGCAATACTTCCAGTAACAACACAACACATCCCCGTTCTTATAATAAAATTAACTAATACATAAAGAACTATCCTAAGGAAAAACTGAAGGAAGAAGGTTAACATAAAAATAGACAAAACAAGAATCAATAAAAACATGTTAAAATCAAAAACATCGCTTAAAAAAATATATTGTGGTTTCGGGGCCTTGACTCCTTCAAGCACATAATCTGCTAACCATTTAGGAGGCCTTCTTGTCCTTTCAACAGTACATTCACCACAATCCTGCAAAGGAATAACTTGCTCCGGTGTTTTTATTCCAGGACTAACGACAGACTGATTCACATCACTGCAAGGCTGAGGTGTTACACCATCCACATTCACAGAGCTATCCACAACTTCTTCACAGTCACTTTGCGCACTAACTCCATCCATGTATTCACTTCCACATGCAAGATCATCATCCAACCAATGACAATCACCAGGAGTGTTTTGCTGTGTGGAAACTCCAATTCCAAATATTTTGGAAGTTAAAGCAACACTATGCATATTCCATATTTTACCACTCCTTACAGCATTATTAAGAACTTCCACCACTTCCTTCGGCTCAAAAAATTAACTTTAGCCCATTTTGACCTTTCCAGGTTTCGTTATGCAAACCCAATCACCAATTGCAACGCTGGCAGGTTAGGCTCCCCGTTTTTCATCACAATAGGCCTTGATTTTAGCATGATGTTCCATCAACCTATTGCGAGCTAAGGAAGGAGACCAATGACATAAGGTAGAATAATATAGCCAAACAGGGTTGTACTTAGACCTAGGTTTTCATCCTCTCATCATTGCAAAGGGTCAGAGACCGGTGCACTCATTCTTAGTCACTCTGTATGCCCACACAGCTTTGTACAACTGTGTCACCCAATCTAGCCTAGCATTGCATGCTAAATGAATAATACCTTTAATCATGTGAATACATCTTTCCACAGCACAGTATCCGCTGGGATTGTATAGTGAAGTAGTCTTATGGATAATGCCAACTTTTGTAAAGTAATCCTTGGCAGCATTAGACATAAACTGACCACCATTATAACTTAAAATGGTCCTCAGTAACCCTTCAGATACAAATATCTTATCCAAAAACTCCAAAATAACAGAAGTATTAATTCCATCCACCACTTCTATGATTGACCACTTTGAAAAAAGATCAAGTAAAACAATAAGATACTTTTGCTCATTTCCAACAGGTCCAAATAAATCAATAGCAATAGAATCCCAAGGATTTTGAGGCGGTACGCACTCCAACATGGGGGAAGTAAGGATTGTAATGTTTTATCCACCGTAGAACAGTTCTTACAATTCCTGACATATCTCTCCACATCCACATCAACTCCAGGCCACTAAAACAAATCTCTTACAACACTTTTAGTTCTTATGATTCCAAAATGACCATCATGACACATCTGGACTAATAATTTACGCAACCCAGTTGGCAGTACAATTCTCTCGCCTCTAAGAAACGTGTCATTTTCAATACTCAATTGTGATCTGACTTCCTAGAAAGGTCTCAATTTCTCATTACATTTGGATTTATGTACCCAATAATTATGAATGCATTTAATACCTTAATTGAGTACATTGTTTCTTCCACACTCAGGCAACCATTCTTCCTTGCTTACGACACAAACCCCACCATCATGCACAAATGCCACTTGGAAATTATTACAAACATCTTCACAATCTTCTAACTTGAGTGGCAATCTTGATAGGCAGCCTGCCAATAAGTTGTCCTTACCAGGTAAATACACAGCCTTGTGAATAAAATCCTGCATTTGCATAGACAATCTAGCAATCCAAGCAGAAGCTTTCACAGTACCTTCCGTTGTTAGAAGTTTAACAAGAGGTTTGTGATCACAAGATATAGTAACAGGTTTCCCCGACACAAAGGCTCTAAAAATAATTGAGGGCCCAAGCACAAGCTAAAGCCTCTTTCTATTGCAGGATACCTTGTTTTAGTGGGTGTTAAGGCTCTTGATGCAAACAAAATAATTACTTCTTCACCATTAGTATCCTTTTGGGATAGAACAGCTCCTTATCCTTTTCTACTAGCATCCGTGGTAATGTAACTATCCAGATTCGGACCAAAACCTTCTAAGGCATGAATGTTATCAATGGTTGTAGTGAGAAACAGAAATTCTTCTTGACATGCTTTTGACCTTTCAAATTTAACTCTATTTTTTAACAATTGACACATTTTGAAGCATTTGGTAGCGAAATGGGGAATAGGCATTTCTTTGATGGCATTAATCAAGGTAGCTTTAAGTTTTACCCCATCAACACTAATTTCATGTCCCAGGTAAGAAACTTTTTCTTCAGCGAATTTGCACTTGGTCAACTCGACTGTGAGACCATTGTCCCTTAAAGCACTCATTACACTTTTAAGCGTATAATCATGATTCGCTCTCATTTCCCCAAAAACAAGGATGTCATCCTGAAAAATCTGGTGCCAACAGTTTTGTTAAACAGTTTAAACATCAATCTTAGAAAGACTGCGGCGACAGATGCTAGTCCGAATGGCATTCTTTTAAACTGAAAACAACGAATAGTTGTAATAAAGGCAGTAAGTTTCTTAGAATCAGGTGTTAATGAAATTTGGGGATAAACCGATGACAAATCAATTGTCGAAAATACCTTAGCACCTTTTAAGCTACTCACCATTTCATTGATTTTGGGTAAAGGAAAACAGTCAATTACAATATTTTCATTAAGATAGCGTAAATCAACACACAAACAAATTTTACGTCGTGTGACAACTAAAGGAGAAATCCACTCTGAACCATTGATGGGTTCTATGACATCCGCTATAACCAATTTGTTCAACTCATTGATCACTTTTTACCTGAGCATAATAGGAATGTTCCTACATTTATGAATTTTAGGGGTCGCACTGTCTTTTAAAACTATGCGATGTTCGAGATTTTTCGGCTTGCCCAAAACCTTGCTGAAAACTTCAGGTAATAAAGTGGACATAGTGTCAGCTACAAATGTTCCATCATCCACTACTTTAACTTGGTCCCCACTATTAGAATCCAGCACAATGTGCAGTTTACCTTGATTAAACCAGCCTAATACTGGTGGTCCTTTCTTCGCAATGTATAACTTAGCACGAGTACTTCTTCCTTTAAATTTAAAGGTAAACCACCTGCACCACAGCATTTCAATGTTTTCACCAGAATACCCTTGAGGATGTATATCTGGTGAAAGTAAGGTATCTCCCACTTTATGTATGAACTTACTGTTCCACAGTTCTTTGTTGAAGATAGTATATGGAGAGCCAGAATCAGCAAAATGTGTATCTCCACACCACCAATGTTAGGTAAACATTCAGGGTTGTTCATAGTAACGTTGACATGTTCTGGCTTGAGGTTTATACTGCTTTTGAACAACTTTGTTATTGACTTTAGCCACAACACTCAAACTATAACTTTTGTCAGTCAATTCTTTAGCACACCTGCCTAACATTTACAATAATGTCATCAAGGAGAGAGTCACCATTCACCCATAAACGATCTTGGATAGCTTGATTATTTGAATGCATGACAAGCTGATCTTGTATGAAATCATCTAAAAGATTACCAAACCTACAATCCAGGGCAAGCTTCCTTAACTCAGCTACATATTGCTCAACAGTTTCTCCAGCAAGCTGTTTACGTTGGAAGAATTTGTATCGAAATATGCCAATACACACCTTTGGTGCAAAATAGCTATCAAGATCTTTTAAAGCTGCAAGAAAAACATTGGCATCTCCTACAATAGGTGTCTTAGACATTTAATTGTCAACCCTTAACCTATACGGTCCAAGGGAATGTAATACAATGCGTTTCTTATGCGCTGCATGCATCTTTTCTGACTCATCAATATCTGCGATGTAATTTAAAAATATTCTTTCAACTCACTCCATTTAAGAGTAGGTTCTGCACCTGACGGCCAGAAGGAGTGTGGAGTAGATATTGAAAAATATTGGGTTGCCATATTAAATAAGCAGGTATAACTTAAGCATAAGTAAGTTACAATGAAGAATGTTAAAATAAAACCTTGTGAAATGGAGAATAATATAACTAATGTTGAAGTGCTATAACACAATGTTATAAATGTAGTAAAGTCAAAGTGAAAATAGTAAGATACTATAGTACCCACTAGTACCTTTCACAGTAGAATTCACTTCTCATAAAAAAGCACATAAATCCAATAGTGGTTAAGGAAGGAATCACCACAAAAAATAACACAGTCTAATCCGGTTGCCAAAGGTTAAATAAAGTATTCTGTGTACCTTGAATCTGATTTAGTTGAATGAAGAATCACCATGAGAGAAGAAGGAAAATAATCTATGATTGCTGTATCCGGAATACTCCGTGCAAACTGCTCCGATGCTGATAAGGAGAAATAAAACAAAATGGCGGTACATACACGTTGCGTAAGGTCACGCTCCTTGTCCTCGACGCTTGCTTGAAGACGTGCGATGCTGGTGAAGTATAGGGAATACTCACCACGACGAGATGTTCCAAGATGAAGCTCCAGGGATGAGGATTCCAAATGGTGTGAAGCGAGTTCAAGGCGCCGATGAAGAGGATTCCAGCTTTGACAATGATGCCAGTAAAGTCGAAAGCTCGAGCGAACAGCAACAGCAGTTAAACCTACTCACCGTCAAAGGTAAACAACCTCAAATTCGTGCTGGTAAACAGAATAACGTGCAAAATCAAAGGTCGACAGCACATCCATAGGTTTTGGAAGTAGTTTTCACAAAAACAACACTATAGAAAGGAAGGACGGTGTTTCTCGCTCCTTGAAATTCGAAGTTAAATCCAGTAGTAGATGCTTTCTAGGAAGTCTGGTGGAAATTTAGAACATATGCAGGAAGTCTGGTAGAAACATGAACAGTCCAAAACTGTAGATCCCCAGGAATTGTTCCAGAAATCTGATAGCAGTAGAGGTTGTAGTAATTTGTGAGTTCTGCTCCAGACAAATCGTCGCCAATTTGTTGAGTAAAAATACACGTAGGCAAATTAGTGTAAGTACTGGTTTATTGTCTGGAGCTCGCAGTAACCCATTCAGCTTCCCTGCTCAGACTTCTTCAAGTAACAAATACATTTCACAGTTCTAACATCAATATTCCAACATAGAATTTCCAGTTGCTAGGCAATACTTCAAGTAACAACACCACAATGGCCATTTCTGCCTGTGGATTTGAAATGATAGATTGTGGAATGTCCTCATTAGTTAAAATGAACAGATCAACAATTGTAAATGTCCAGGAATTTTTTTCTGCACAATTTCCTTGGCACTCTAAAGCAGGTGCAAGGTGTGAATGTGGATACCTCTGCGAGTGCCCCTCCTTAACTAATACAATTTGGAACCCTTAATCATTAAGCATTCTGCTACAGGGATTTACTATATTTAGAAGGGGAAATGTAAAGTCGCCGGCAGGGGCAGCAGGGCGTGGTACATTTTTGATGTGAGCTGCAATAAAAGCTATTTTACCTGGTGCAGCTAAAAATCGCCATTATTTTATTTTGCATTAAAATGATGGGAATTCTTGCTTGATGCAATTTGCACACACACATTATCTTTGTTTTTTGTATTTTTCTTCTAAACCACTTTCAGAAATGTGATAAGATACATGTCGGTATTCACTCGCTGCAATCTCCGATGCAATTATAGAGGACCATTTGCATGCATCCAATGTTACTGAGTCAGCAGTCTGGGGCACGGAGACACTGAAAATGAGAGCTATTTAAGAGCTACTTAACGAGTTTTAACAATAAAGAGATTGCTGTACTGGAGAGGTCGGATGATAAAAGCAAAGATGGCAAATGAAAATGTACGTGGAAAGGTAAAATAACACTAACATTATTTTGATAGAGAAATCTCACACCGCATATAACGTATATCTTCAGACGTGACAAATTGTGATTTGCGTTGTGAGACGTGGCTTTAAAAAACAAGAAAGAGAAGCGGACTATAAACGAACCCAAAAGTAATTCTGATACATATATTTATTTTAATATTCGCAATAATTTATTTGTTCGAATTTTAAATATGCTGATTTCTATTCATAAAGAAAAGAAAAAAAACTGACACCAAATGTGTGTTCTTATCTATGGACATATATTTTATATTTTATATTTTTACACGTGTTAATGTTGTTGTAGAAGTGTCATACACAGTGTTAGAAGTGGGCGGGATCGGAAGGGCACGGCGTGCCCCTACTTTTAAAAATTTTTAGTCCGTTCCCCTACTTCTTTGTTTTAAAAAAGCCTACCGGGACTGCAGGATTAGCCCTGCTTTAAAAGTACAACTTTATTTTTCAGCCTGTGTGGTGCACCGTGCACATCGAAGAAGGCCTCTGCAGTGCGCCTGACCTCCTCCCTTTTCCCGTCTGTGTCTTAGGGCCTGCAAAGTGACACTGAACGGGCCATCAGTCTTAGCATTGGCGCGAAAACGGCTGCCTCTGATGGCCCTGCTTGCTGCTGTGAGCCCGTGATTCACACCTCATTGAGTGAGGACAATGCCTGCCTGCCCCCACTGTGACCATCAGAATACTTTGGTGGTGCCACCCTTGATGCCACCTGGAAAGAAGAAAAGAGCTTCACTGAGGACTTTGAGGATTGCTGTAAATCTGCTTTCCAGCCAGCCAGAACTGAACAAGCATTGAAAATGCAATAGATTTCGCCTTTGATTAAGTTAAAGGCATTTGCTTTGCTAATGGTATTGTATAGCAAAGCAAATGGCTTTAACTTAATCAAAGGCAAGAGCTATTGCATTTTTATTAGTAATGCTTGTTTGGTATTGTTTTTTACTCTGCTGTTCAGTGCTGACTACTTGTCTGCTGCATGCAAATAAATACAGCTAGTAATCCAGTAATTTACTTGCCACTAGTTTTTCATGGTAAATAGATAGGCTGTTTCTAGATTGATGATATTAAGGTACAAGCCCAGATGGCACACTGTTTCCAGTTTCCTGTATCAGATATCTTCATCACTACCTCTATTTGGTAACGTTTGGAGGTCTGACTGACCTTTGACTATTTGAGTTAGATCACTTTTGACCCTACAGCTCATGCTCATTGTCTTAGCTTGTAAATTGAATAAGTTCTACTCTTTCCCTGCCAGTATAGAAACCAAGCTCATTGCTGTGCACAGTGAGTGACCCATCTATGTGCCTTAACCCAGGAGCATTCTTTGGGACATATTAGCTTCACAAAAACTTTAATTGATCACAAAAGATACTGAGTCTTGCAGTTTCTCTCAGAGTGTAATCAGGGGAATCGGATAATACCTGTACTTGCGGTTTGCGTTTTTACAGAGTGGGAGGTTAGAAGAAACCGAGGCCTCTGTACATAGAATTATCTGTTTCACAAACATCAGAGAACGCACTGTACCATGCCGTGCTGTAGCACAGAGCAGGAGAGGTCTTACTTACTTAACCCACCCCATGTTTTGGCAAAATTTTAAATCATCATAAAATCTTTAGTTTGTCAATCAAAGCAACCGAAAAATTACAACCTACATTAAAAACGAGTATATATATATATATAATATATATATATATATATATATATATATATATATATATATATATATATTATATATATATATATATTGCACAGATTACAGTAAGATAAAAACATCATAAAATGAAAAATTAAGAACAGAATTAATAGCCATCATCAACTAAAGTGACCTATTGCCTCTCGCACCTCACTGTAAATTGGCCAGCCATTCCCCTGCAACCGGGTCCTTCAACCATCCATGAGGGACATGAATGCTGTATGATGCTTCTTTCTGCTTGTATAGAGGATATTTGTATTTGTCGTTTATGATACAGGTGCTCCCAGCCATGCTGGAATCCATTTAGTATTTGCTACAAGTGGTATCTAAGATGAAGGGATGGAGCGAAGTCAGACAGCAGATGTGAATTCCAGGGCTCTTCCAGGGCAGTGCAGCGATCCTTTGTACTGGAACAAACTTGTGGGTGTGGAAGAGGAGACAGAGAAACCATTGAAACTGGATTGTTAACCACATGCCCTTCCCTGGCCTATTTGCTGGAAAGGCCACTACCCACAAGTTATCATAACTCTTGCTTACCCTCACCTTCCTGCTAATATCTTGTGATAAAGATCTTGGTTGAATCAGTCTGAGTGAAATAACCAAAAGGACAGAACTGGCAAGAACTACTCACGGGACTGACTGTTGAAATGCATAACTACTTCATAGTATAAAGATGAACCACAAACTTTCAACCAGTGTGCAAGGTGCCAATGAACTTAGAAGGCAGGGCCAGGGAATGTTCCCTGCAACAGTGTGAGCCAGGATATAGTGTGCCAGCGAGGCTCACTAAATAATGAAAGATAATAGTCAGATATCAGATTTCTATAATGCCAAACGTACTAAAAATTGGTATGTCTTGCTATTTCTAGCCACACCTCTGACTCCGCCCACCAATCCAATCTTCTGTTTAGTCCCGCCCCCTGATTCTCCGCCCACAGTTCCCCTACTGTTTTTCCCCCACTTCGACCACTGGTCATACATGACATACAGTCAATGGAGGAAACCAATATCAGAACAAATAATAACATGACGTGCCAAACAGCTTTTGCCTTTACTGTTGATGACGAGATTGCCAGACGAATGGGTGACTCCTTCCTGTAGCCAGGCGCCAGCAACACTTGAATGCTTATGTTAATCAACAAGTGTTCCAAATGCGAGCTAAAAAATAAAATCTACAGTTGCAATTTTCTTAGTAGGAATATAGAGTGCTTGGTCTTTAAAATATGCATCATCTCATTTGGTTAATAATGCCCAGAGTTCTTCCAGAGCTATAGAGTCCATCAATGGATGGGCAAGACGTACCCTTTCGAAAAATAACTGAATGATTCTCAGAATATCTCCTTGGTAAAGCATCAGAGATAATATTATTCGATCCACGTAAGTAGGTTAAAAGAAATCACACTGGTTAAAGAAATATGTTTCTCATGCGTGAAGACTTGTTTTGCATTTCATTTTACATATATTGTAAGTGTGGTCATATGTTCGGATTTAAATTGTTTGTAGGTTCCAAACAAATCATTTCCCCGATCATTACAGGCTAGTTTCATAGCTAGCAGTTTTCTTTCTAAGGTAATATATTTCCATTTTGGTGAAAACTTGTGAAAAGTAGAATATTTGATGTCCAATGCGCAAATTAATCAAGAAACTGCTGATAAAAATTAACAAACCCAAGGAAACACGGTTTACTTTACTTAAATGGGTGAAGACTTATCCAGAACATCAGCCACTTTTTAAGAACCACTAAAGCTCTTTCGGCATTCAAGTGAAAACCTAGATATTCAATCTGACCTTTATTAAACTCATATGTCTCAGAATTAAAAAATTGAAGTAGTCCAGATATTATATGAGACTCGTGTTCATGATGTGTTTTAGCAGTTCTTGAATATTTAAGAATGCACCAACACTAGTGAATACTACTGAACTGAAGTGAGTGTGACCATGCACTGCATTTACCATATTGCATCTGGGTGAACTGTGTGGTGGTATGCCAGGCGTTCTGCTCTCTTCCCCTTTTGTGATTGGTTTCTTTTAGTTATTGGGCTGAAGAGCTAATAGGTATGCACATGCTCTCTGAGAGTGATATAGAAACCAGAGAAGACTGTGAGTAACATGACCAGCATCCCCAAAGTCAAGGTGTTAGTCTCTCCTGAAGAAGGACAAATATCCTGAAATATGGGTCTAGATATACCTAGTACAGGCTGCATCAATAATGGTGAATACCAAAGACCTTCAGTTAAAGTGAGTGTTATTGTGCACTGCATTTACCGCAATGCATCTGGGCAAATTGTGTGCTGTTATGCTGGGCAGTGTGAGCCCTCCCCCCTTTTGGGATAAGCTTGTATGAGCCAAAGGTAACTGATTCATGACTCTCAGTAAGAGTTTTCCACACTAAGCACACATATGTTTTTATCTCTCTTAAATACATTTTATTTTGTAAAACTTTTCACAATAATGTGCCCTATCTGACAGCTCCTCTTTAGTTTATAGTACTCCCTCCCTGTTACACATTTTGAAGGTATAGCTTAAGCAAGGGGTCAAGCAGAACAACAAGTGAAAGATTCTAAAAGAAATCTCCCCCCAGGGGATTATCTTGTGTCACGCCTCACACACTGCTCCCTCCCTCATGAAGTTATGCACATTGAGGCATTATTATGGATGACATAGATTGCTTTCATGCACCAGGCAGTAAAGCGATACATACTCGACCTTACCGCTGCCCGCCTGCGCACTGTGACTAATTTAGGCTTAAAGGTGACAACATATTAATGAGAAGATGAGTTGTATCTTCAACAGAAGAATGTTTAAATCTTACTCAGAGTATTGTCTTCCTCGTCCCATGCTAAACGAAGTAAGCTCCACACCAGAACTCACCAAAGCAAAAGTTAGCCTCCCATGCCTTCCATCTCTTCCCAACATGGCCGACCCATATCACCCCTGACCTCTACAAGAGGAGGATTGGCCCAACCCCCAGCCTGACGAACTACCTAGCCCCAAGAAATTAAGCCGATAGCACCCCAGGGAGGGAGGGATGTGGCGAGGAAGACAATACTCGGAGTAATGAAGATTACCAGTAAGTAACCGGGGCATTACCTCCTCGTACGTCTTTCACACCACATGCTAAACCAAGTGAGCACATACACAAGCCAAGAGGCTTCATAGTGAATAGGAAACCAACGAAAAGGAGTATATGACACCAAAACAGGATTTAATCCAGAATAGAAAAACAAACAGATCAAATCACACAGGCCGAAGATGAAAAATGGCCACAATCAAGGGACGGAGGACCCAGCCCCGAGAATAGACTCCTTAAAATCCACAGGAGGAGAACCACCCAAAACCACATGGTAGTGCTCCATGAACATGTGTGGGGAAGCCCAGGTCCCAGCCCGACAAATATCTTCGGTAGAGACACCCTTAAACGAGGCACAAAACACAGAGAGGCCCCATGAGGAACAACCCTGAACCCTGGCAGGGAGCTCAGACTGCTAGAACGTGTAGGCCAGGAAGATAGCTTGCTTAATCCACCGATTCAACTGGGAAACGGAAGGCTTGTGACCAGACCGGACCGGGCCAAACGTCACTAATTGTCACAACAACAGAAGGGGGCAGTGGGGTCCTGATACGCCATGACAGACACCAAACATCCAGTAGAGACAGAGGAGACTGAAGGAAGGAGCCTAGTTCACCCATCCTACCTGCCAAAGCAATCACCACTAAGAACACCACCTTGAATGTTAAAAACTTGAAATCCACCAAGCCCAGGGGCTCAAAGGGAACCCCCTGCATGGCCTGCAAAACCAAGGGAGATCCCAGGGCGGAGCCAGGCAAACAGCCTGAGGCCACTGCAGGAAACAACTCCCTAGCAAGCGAGCCACCAGAGAATCGAGGCCGTCCAGTCCCGGACTGCGAAAGCCCGCAAGGCAGCAAATTGAGCCTGCAGGGTGGAAGGAGCCAGACCCAGGGAAAACCCCTCAGCGTGTAAATCCAGGACCCTAGAGAGATCCTCCGAAACTTGGTTGACCCCGTTCAGCCCACACCAACGAGAGAAGGAAGACCAATGGCGGAATAAGAAAACAGAGTAGAAGACCTGCAGGAACCCTGCAGCAATTCCATCACCCCCACAGAACAACCCTAAGCCAGCAAAGTCACCCTCTCAAGAGCCAAGCCTTCAGATGGAGCCGGCGCAACATCCCCACAGGGAGTGGGGAGGCCTGCAATGGATAAAGCAGATCAGGAATAGCCCAGCACTCCTTAACAGCCAGCTTCCACAGGAGAGGAAACCGTGAATCCAACCGGGAACAACCAACAGGACAAACGCCTTCTCCAAGTGGATCTTGCACAGGACGTGCGGGATCAAGGGAAAGGCATACAGGCAGCCGGCTGGCCAGCCAAGGGACCGACGACGCATCCACCCGCCAAGCCCCTGGGCATGGACGGAGAGCAAAGAAACAGGGCAGGAGAACATTAAACTCGTCCGCAAACAAGTCAATCAGCGGATGGAAAAACCGTGCCACCATCACCCAGAACACTGAGAACATCAGGGAGAGGCAGACAGAGGCAGAAACACCCAGTTTAGGTGATACGCCACAACATTCTCCTTCCCCAGGAGATACACCGCCCAGAGGGACTGAACTGAAGACTCCAACCAAGACATCAGCTACTAAGTCAGGAGCCAAAGTGAGCGAACACTGCACCACCCATGATGATTGATATACCCCTGCCAGGTGACTGGCATCAGTCATGACCACCCAGGATGGGGAAACCATGAATGGGAGACCCCTGGAGAGGTGGGGCTCCACGAACCACCAGCCCAGTTTGGATCGGAGCTGCGGAGACACCGCCACTGGGATGTCGTAGTCCCCTGAGCAGGGATCCCAATTAGCCAGGAGATGATTCACCACGGGGTACAAGTGGAGGTGAGCCCAAGGCAACACATAGATGGTGGCATATATTAACCCCTGAACCCTCAACCATTTATGAACAGTGGCGGAATCCAGACCCAGGAGAGAACCCAAATCCCACCACAAGGTGTTCTGCCATTCCAGAGGCAAGAATGGGGTGTCGGGTTCAAATCAGGCCTACATACTCTGCTAAACTCTCGAACGCCTTAGTATAGAAGTTGGCACGGACACTGGAAAAGGTAAAAGACAAGTTTATTAAGACCCCATGGGGTGGTGGTACATTCCTACAGCACCCTTCGGCAATGTAAGAAGTAGCACACCGAACATCAGTGCGCGACCTCTTTTATATAGTTTAATAGCAATAAAAAGATAGGCGGTTACAAGTTACACATTTTAGGTACATATAAGGTCATTTTTGGAACACAGCCAGCACGTGGGAGGAGTTTAACGGCACTGGCCAGTTAGTGTGAACATTCCTAAAGAGTGACCAGTTGATGCATAGTGCGCATGTGCGCTTGACCAGTACTAAAAATAGCCTGTTGCCGAGCAGAATAGTGACCATGGGTATCGAGAAAGGACGAAAGGGCACACTGACCACGAGGCAGCGTGTTCATAGGAAACGGAAGTCAGAGGGATTCAAAATGGCCCCCGTTCGTTTTGGTCAAGTTAACAGAAAAGACCGTGTAGCTGTGCGAAACGCTAACTCAGGAGCTGCCAAAACACGACAGACGGCCCTTTTAGCGTTTAGCAAAAGCTACCTCATAGTGGACGTAGTCAGAATGTTCATCCTCAATGTTAATAGCCATTATTTTCAATACTTCATCATTGATCAGTTTCTCTTGCTTATCAATAGCTCGTTTGGACGGAATACAGGCTGTGATACATACAGAACATAATGTAGGGCCACATTGAATACATAGACAAAGGAAAAATAGTACTCCAATAAAAACACAGAGAATCGTTAATAATTTCCAACCCCAAGTACTAAGCAGGGTCCAGAACCAACCAGAAAAGGTCCATGTTCCATTTTCTGGGTGGATCTCAGCAGCTATCTTATGTAATTTTGTAATCGAATCATATACAGAAGGTGAGTTATCTGGTACGTACACGCAACAACTACTTCCGATGACGCGGCATGCTCCACCTCTATCAGCTAGTATCACATCTAGAACCATTCGATTCTGGAGCGCCACAATTCTGGTAATTTGTAATTCCTCAGTAATATTCCCTAAAGCGGAGGCAGTTTCGTTAGCGACTGCTTCCACCACACGCGTAAGCCGCCTTATCTTCCTGCTATTCAGTGCAGCTCCTACGAATGAGAATAACCCCAAATTGAAATCTACATATTGTTGTAAAGTGGTATCAGTCTGGTCTATTTCATCAAGATCTACTGTTCGTTTGACCCTGTTTAGTATGAAATCATGGTACAGAACGTAATCATTGTGGTACATGGGAGGAGCAATAAATACAGGTGGTAATACAAAAGCTATATAACACGTTCCCAACCATCCCAATGGTAGACGATGGTATCCCTTATTTCCACAAATGAAATACGTGTTATGTGAAGCTACAAATGCAATTCCAATTGGTGTATCAAAGGTAAGTGTAATATTACATTCACTGCGGCCTACAGGGATTGTACCTTTATTTCTAATACACAAATCTGCTTTTGTATCAATGACTGTTATCATATGCGAGCTCGTCACATTTATAAGTCTTTGATTCGTATATACACGAGGTGTAGAAACATTGTCCGGACGGTACTCTTCCCATTCAAACTTAGTTCCTTCAGCGTGTGGATAGCCGTCTTTGTCGTTATAACATATTTTATTCAACCGAAAAAGTAGTCCACCTTTCGTTGGCCATCGCAGAGTAAAAAGAAGAGTGTACCAAGCATGACAAGAACCATTATGAGAAAACGGGAGAGGAATGAGTGGTGTTCCTCCCTTCTTCTGATGTCCGGGCAACATTCCACATACACAACAATTGGACGTGTTGGTCATGTTATGAGTATGATGCAAAATCTTAATAAAGCTGTTATTCAAATAAGTCTGCCTATGTCTTTCTTCGTGAAAAGGCAGAGTGAAATGAAAATGTTCAGATGGACTTGGAGTGGTGGGCAGCAAATGTTCTCGTGCAGGAAACAACAGTTCTATAGTCCAAGCTAATACTGCGATCACCACTACGGTCAAGACAAACAAAACAACACCAAGAATTCTCCCTCTTCGTGTCGAAGGAGATGCCATAGTTCACAAAACAATACTCTTCAAGAAAACAACACTAAGCGGGAAAAAATAAAAACGATGGTTCTGAACCGAGGCTGCCGTTGATTTGTTCTCCGGGATTCAAGACGGGTGTCGCTACTCTGGGCAGAACTGATCCCCCCCCCTTGATATTCCCGGCTTCCGTTTCACAAACCTCAGAGCGGTTACCAACCAGTTTCAAAAACACAAAAGGAATCTTATTTCCTGGGGCGTAGATTGTACTTCACTTTATCAGAAACAACGTGGTCCGGGAAGGCTCCCTCCAATTCATCAGGCGTGACAGCTGGGCTCTTTTCTGTATCCAAAATCTTTCTGTAGTCGGATAGCACCACAGGGCTCACCAGATCCGGAGAGACACGTCGGCAGTGCGTTGAATGTATCCACCGCTTCTTGTTAGTGACTCTCACAGCAGTTCGCGTAGCCAGCAGCACTTGCTCAGGGCCATGCCATCTCGGTTCCAAACTGCTGGATCGTTCAAATACTTTGACCATCACGTGGTCCCCAGGGCGGAGATCGTGAGCCTCACCAGTGGAGTTATCAGGGAGCGCCTCTCGAACCTGTTGATGGATAGAAAGCAAATCATTTGTTAATCGTGCCAGATAATCGTTCATCATTATACAAGGCATATCATGTATCAAACGAGGTTTTGGAACTCCCCAAATATTCATAGGCCTTCCAAACACCACTTCGTAGGGTGTGAGGCCAGATCGAGAATGTGGCACTGCCTTTGGTCTACAATATTGTAGCTTTTTCTTCGAAACTTTATGATTATGTTTGGCCAGGAAGGAAAGCAAAGAAAAGGTACTCTTCTCACATTGTTCTGGCGTGTCTGCAGCAAGTAAGATATCGTCTACATATTGAATGAGAACCACTCCCTCTTGTAAGTCAAAGGAATCAAGCTGTCTTTTTAATGCCTGACTATAAATGCTAGTACTTTCAGTATAGCCTTGAGGAATTCGACAGAATCTGTACGATTTATTATTTAATGTAAAGCCGAATAGATATCGACTGTCAGGATGTACAGGGATCGAAAAGAAGGCATTCTTCAAATCGATAACTGTAAAAGTAGTTGCCGTCGATGGAACCAACGTAAGCAACGTGGTGATGTCAGACACCACCGGGTACTGAGGCACTACTATCTTGTTTATTTTCCTCAAATCAATAATGAAACGGTAAACCTTAGCATCTGTATCTCTTTTAAGAATCGGTAAAATTGGGCTATTGCAAACATTGTAGGGGACTTCCTCAACTACTCCTGCCAAAATCAAATCGTTCACAATGTGCATCAAAGCAAGTTCTCCTTCTCTGGAAATCTTATATTGTGGGACACGTGGTAGAGATACTCCCTCCTTTACAGTAATACGTACTGGAGGGATTAACATCTGCCCCACATCCGTGTCAGAAGTGGCCCACAACGTGTTTGGTAAGGAGGCCAATACTTCAGATTCATGGAGAAAACACACTCGCTCAAAGTCTGGGTAATTCTCATTCAACACAACTCGCACTCCTTCTGGGGCACAGCGAATAGTAGCTCGAAAGTATTTTAACATATCGAGTCCAATAATATTATCTGGTGTATTTGGAGACAACAAAAAGGGACATGGGACAGCAAATTTATCAACATGAAATGCAACTGGTTGAGACAATGGGCTAGAAGTAGGTGTTCCATCGAACCCTATTGCTGTAATTACCTCGCCAGACAGGGGAGCCCTTGGAACCAAGTATTTGGACAAAGCGCTACGAGTAGCTCCTGTATCGACCAGAAATTGATCAGTGGAACCCAGAACATGTGCTTCTATGTATGGACCCCTTTGATCAACTGGTACCTCAACCGATTCCACACCCCATCCTACGCAATCCTATGCATAATGCTCATCCCGTGGTTCAGCAGGACCACCCTCATTTATCTGATATTGATTGCGGTTATCAAACGTATTATAATCAGACTGACCACGACCCCTTGCTCCATATCCTCCACGATCATTCGTACCATAGCCTCCTCGATCATCCGTGCCATAACCTCCTCTTGACCCTCCATAATAATTCCTAGACCTTCCACTTCCTCGTCCCCTCAAATTACGCTGCTCTCGAAACACCGGACAGTCTGCAATCCAATGCCCAAACTGTTTGCAGTATGCACATTGATTCACAGAAATGTCAGAACGAGGGGGAGGAGCATTACTGTATGATCCTCGCCCTCCTCTGTTATTTCCTCTCGTAGCCTGAACCTGGGCTAACATTACCTTCGTCTTCAAATCCTTTGCTTTCTTTTCACTACTTTCTTTTGCCTCTAATTCCTGTCTTTCATAATATTGAGCCATAGTCAATAAAGAAGCAGGGGTTGCTGTGGTCCATGAACTTTCACTCGCTTTCAATCGTTTCGCAATCTCCGGTAGGAGATTAGCCACATACTTATCAACGAATAAATGCCTGCCAGTATCTTCTGTCAATAATTGACCACTGTAATCATGGAACGCTTCCTCGAAGCGAGAGAAAAAATCGGAAACTGATTCATCCGCTTTCTGCTTACAAGAGGCTAATATAGTCCAATCAATCTTTTTAGCGGGAGCAAGAGTCTTTAGTTTTGTTAGTATGGCCCCTGGAAGGTCTAATATTAATTGACACGGCTTACATGCTGGTTCTCTATCTAAATCAGCCTGAACAAGATCTTTCCAAGTGGCCCCGAGAGTCGTGAGGTCATCAAACCTACGAATCGCTCTCCACATATCAGGGGGCAATATCAACCCGAAAAATAGATCAATATCAACTAACGTCATGATACATGAAGAAATTGCACTTTCAACATTTTCATAAAAAGCCGCAGGGTTTTTACGGGGATCAGGTAAAGCATTCTTAAGCGCCATGACATCTGCTCTATTCCAAGGCGTATAAACCCAATTATATACAAAATACCCTTTCGCGTCCTTGGATCTTTTATCATCATCTGTGCCATCCCCTTTATGAGGGACATATAAAGGCGCAGCTTCTCGCATAGGTCTAACATTAATCGCAGTGATCTTATCTGTTTCAAAGATAGGGCATTCTTTGGATATCCCCGTCGCTCCGGACGTAGACGAATTCTTCGACTTTTCCAACTCCCGTAGTCGTGTCGCCTCATTACGCAGATCAATCAAACGCTTGAAGAAGTCGTCCGCATCTGAAAGAACAAAAAGACCTTTACGAAAATTCTCACGATCCTTGGATATCTCCTTTGGTTCTAACTCGAGAGAATATTTTCTATACCGCTCAACAACTTCATCTCCAAAATGATCTAAAAAATACAGTCGTTCCTTATCAGGCCACTGTTCCATTTGTTCAGTAACGTCAGAAACAGTAACAGTATTAATATTTAGTTTTCGTGCAAATGAACGTAATTCCGCAGCTCGTTCCGCATGTAACCTGGTACGCTGTGTTCGATCACTATCCTCGTCCGAGTCCTCGTTCGGAGCCGTAGGTACGACGTACGGAGGCGGACAACGATCTAGTAATGAAAAATCATCTGTTTCATTAGTAAGGACTGGATAAAAAGGACGCCTGATAGGGAATTGACCATTAACCTGTAAATTGCGTTCTCGTCTCTCCCTCACTTTCTTTTCCTGTAATTCCTTCGCCTGTAGCTGTAAAGCTTTGTCATGTGCAGCCTTCCGCTGCACTTTCTCCGCCAAGGCTTCCTCACGCTTCGCTCGTTCACGCACCTCTTTCTCCCACATACGCACACAATCAAACATATCTTGTCTAGACCTTCGCTGAAACAAACACTGCTCTACATATTGTACCTTTCGAAGGTCAAACGACCCATATAGCGGCCACTGTAATTCACGATCAGTCTTAGTATACTTATGCCATAATGTACTATACATTATAGGTGGAATACCGAATTTGACATACATTTCACGATTTGGAGTCCCCTCTGGGGGAGCCGGCTGCTTTTCACTTAATCGATAATTGGTACCATTTTCAGAACAGCACATCCTACGGAGTGTGCTAAAAACAGGCATGTTCCAAAAAGTACCACGAAAATGTGATACTACAAAAATGTCACCTAACGCGGTGTACCGTTCAAATCAAATAAATCAGAGAAATATCCCTACATGCCTGCCTATGTGAGGTGCACTTCACATATTCAAATTCAAATTCAAAGATTCAAAACGTTAGCTAACAAATTCAAATTCAAATTCAAAGTTTCAAAAAGCCACAGTAAGTGTCAGTAGACTACCTCACCGCTCAAAAGCTTACCAAATATTTTCAACCGTCCAAAGTCCAACTGCCAAGTTCTGTGGTCAAATCAGCCAAAACGGCACATCACGACAATCCAAGATCAGAATCTCAGTCGAGGACCGGCGCCACCTGGGAGGTCAGATCGGAAGGAAGGGAAAACACACCGTGGGTGCCAAGACTCGGGTCACTCAGTGGCAGCGTACGCGTCCATGGCGAGTTTCCTGACCTTCGTCACGACCTCTCCTTCGGGCATCCGAGTCACCGATGAGTCCCTTCGTGGTCGCCAATTGTGGTGTCGGGTTCAAATCAGGCCTACATACTCTGCTAAACTCTCGAACGCCTTAGTATAGAAGTTGGCACGGACACTGGAAAAGGTAAAAGACAAGTTTATTAAGACCCCATGGGGTGGTGGTACATTCCTACAGCACCCTTCGGCAATGTAAGAAGTAGCACACCGAACATCAGTGCGCGACCTCTTTTATATAGTTTAATAGCAATAAAAAGATAGGCGGTTACAAGTTACACATTTTAGGTACATATAAGGTCATTTTTGGAACACAGCCAGCACGTGGGAGGAGTTTAACGGCACTGGCCAGTTAGTGTGAACATTCCTAAAGAGTGACCAGTTGATGCATAGTGCGCATGTGCGCTTGACCAGTACTAAAAATAGCCTGTTGCCGAGCAGAATAGTGACCATGGGTATCGAGAAAGGACGAAAGGGCACACTGACCACGAGGCAGCGTGTTCATAGGAAACGGAAGTCAGAGGGATTCAAAATGGCCCCCGTACGTTTTGGTCAAGTTAACAGAAAAGACCGTGTAGCTGTGCTAAACGCTAACTCAGGAGCTGCCAAAACACGACAAGAACACCATCCCCCGGATCATTATCCAGTCGACCCCCAATGAACACCAAGTCACGGGTCGGCAATAGGTGAGACTTCTTGAGATTGACCAGGAAACCATTAGAGGACAGAACTTCGCAGACGCTCTTGATGTGAAGCGTCCCCTTGAAAAAAAAGAGGAAGAAATCATCCAGTCATCCAGATAAGGTAAAACCCTGACACCCTCCCTGTTGAGGATACCCACCAAAGGGCCAACACCTTAGTAAAAACCCTTGGGGCAGAGGATAAACCAAAGGGAAGTACCTGGAACTGGTGGTGGAGGCCCCCCACGCAGAATCGAGGAAAGCGCTGTAAGGATGGGTGGATGGGCACATGGAGGTAGGCGTCCATAATATCCAGGGCTGCGATCACCTCCCCCTGAACCAGCGGCAGAAGAATCTCCAGCAGAGGGAGCATTTTGAATTTTACATGGGGAATAAATGAATTCAAGTCCAGAATAAGACGATAGTCCCCAGACACCTTCCTCACCAAGAACAGGATGGAATAGACGCCTCTTCCCTTCAGAGCCGCCGGAAAAGGCCAAATAGCCCCCTTGGCGAGAAGATCCTGAACGCCGGCCAGCAGGGCCACCTGCTTCACAGGGGAGGAAGTCAGTGGGGTGGTGCGGAAAGCATCCAGAGGAACAGAGCTGAACAACATGGAAAAACCGTCCCGGACAATTTGGAGAGCCCACTGATCCATGAGTTCTGTCTCCCAAGCCGAGATTAAATGGCACAGGTGTTCACCCACCAGACAACCCACCAGACAACCCACCAGCTGGACCAGTAGATAGTCAGGATTCAGAGGTGGGGAAGAGGCAGCAGGCGGAGACAGGGATTTGTTGAAGAACGGGGTGCCCCAGCCGTGACCCCTCCCTCGAAAGGTCACACTGCCCCTAGGGTGGATGAGGAATAAAATGCCCTCTTAGGATCAAAAAAACGTCCGCTTGAGGAACGGATGGGTGCTAAAAGCTTCTTGTCCTCCGCTGACTTCTTCACCAAGTCCTCCAAGGAAGCGTTGAATAGCTTCAAACACGAAAAAATAATTTTCATCAGGATCGCCTTCTGGGCAGCAGCAGCTTTCCAGTGGCGAGCCCAGACTTGGCGATGGGTCTGCATTGCAGCACCACCAGCCGCGGCCCCCAATGTATCAAAAGAGATATCCGATAGAAGTCTAGTCTGCTGTTCCATCAGCACCAAAGTAGGAACAACATCTGCCCCATGGTACAGCAACTCCACCAAAGACTGAAAGTCGTTCAAGAAAGACTGGACCATGTACAACAAGTGCGCCGAAGCACGGACGGAAAAGTTGGCTGCCGCATAGGCCATTTTAGCCCTGGCCTCCACCCGCTTGTCCACCGGGTCTGAAGGAGAATCATCCTTGGAAATGATGAAGCCCTGAGTGGCAAAAGCAGCCATGAGAGAGTCCACCTTCACGGAGGGAGGGAACTCCTTAGCGTAGTCCTGGATGGCGTAGCGCTTGGCCTGCTACAGAGAAATAGTCTGTTTGTCGATTTCCTGCCATTCATTGTCAATACCTTTCTTATTGGAAGAATGGAGAGGAAGGGACTCAGGCTCCTTGTGCTGGTATTGCACGAAGAAATCCTCAGAAAGCTAATCGACTGTGGAAGCAGGAAACACCATGTTTCCTTAATGTGTTGAAGGACATCACTCAGTTCCTGGTCCTATACATTCATACCCCTGTGCGTCACATCCTCCCCATCAACATCGGAGACCGGAGGGGGTCCAGGTGAGGACGTTTGGGGGAAGAGGGACCCTGCCCCTCTTCATGTTCCTTAAACACAGCCACCACCGCAGCCTGAATAATGGCCTGGATGGACTGCATAGCCAGGGCATCAGAGGGGGCCTGAGAGCTAGAGCCAGCCACCACTGGAGGATTCACCCCCTGATCCATGAGGTAGTCAGCCCTAACAGAAACACACTGGCCACAGCCAAAAGTGAGACAAAATAGCCCAAAAATGCCCCAGTCACAGAACTACGACCTGAAATAGGCAAAAATAAGGTAAACACAAAAAAGAACAACTGTATGCCCAACGGCAACATTGTTGCTAGAAGCTGGAAACGTCAGGACCCGCCCCACAGCAGGTCGGCCAACAAATGCGGCAATACGCGCCCCCCGTCGTAACAATAGGGACAGGCCGAAACCCGCTCTGCGTGTAAATCCTGGACCCTAGAGAGATCCACCAAAACTTGGTTGAACCCGTTCAGCCCACACCAACGAGAGAAGGAAGACCAATGGCGGAATAAGAAAACAGAGTAGAAAACCTGCAGGAACCCTACAGCAATTCCACCACCCCCACAGAACAACCCTGAGCCAGCAAAGTCACCCTCTCAAGAGCTAAGCCTTCAGATGGAGCCGGCGCAACATCCCCACAGGGAGTGGGGAGGCCGGAAACGGATAAGGCAGATCAGGAATAGCTCAGCACTCCTTAACAGCCAGCTTCCACAGGAGAGGAAACCAAGGACAGTGAATCTAACCGGGAACAACCCACAGGACAAGCGCCTTCTCCAAGTGGATATTGCAGAGGATGTGCGGGATCAAGGAAAAGGTGGGAAAGGCATACAGGCAGCCAGCTGGCCAGCCAAGGGACCGACAACGCATCCACCCGCCAAGCCCCTGGGCATGGACGGAGAGCACAGAAACAGGGCAGGAGAACATTGAACTCGTCCACGAACAAGTCGATCAGCGGATGGAGAAACCGTGCCACCATCACCCGGAACACCGAGAACCTCAGGGAGAGGCAGACAGAGGCGGAAACACCCGGTTTAGGTGTTCCGCCACAACATTCTCCTTCCCCAGGAGATACACCGCCCAGAGGGACAGGACCGAAGACTCCAACCAGGACATCAGCTACTAAGTCAGCAGCCAAAGTGAGCGAACACTGCACCACCCATGATGATTGATATACCCCTGCCAGGTGACTGGCATCAGTCATGACCACCCAGGATGGGGAGACCCTGGAGAGATGGGCCTCCACGAACCACCAGCCAAGTTTGGCATGGAGCTGCGGAGGCACCGCCACTGGGATGTCGTAGTCCCCTGAGCAGGGATCCCAATGAGCCAGGAGATGATTCACCACGGGGTACAAGTGGAGGTGAGCCCAAGACAACACATTGATGGTGGCAGGCATCAACCCCTGAACCCTCAACCATTTATGAACAGTGGCGGAATCCAGACCCAGGAGAGAACCCGAATCCCACCACAAGGTGTTCTGCCATTCCAGAGGCAAGAACACCATCCCCCGGATCATTATCCAGTCGACCCCCAATGAACACCAAGTCATGGGTCGGCAACAGGTGAGATTTCTTCAGATTGACCAGGAAACCATTAGAGGACAGAACTTCGCAGACGCTCTTGATGTGAAGCGTCCCCTTGGAAAAAAAAGAGGAAGAAATCATCCAGTCATCCAGATAAGGAAAAACCTTAACACCCTCCCTGTTGAGGATACCCACCAAAGTGCCAACACCTTAGTAAAAATCCTTGGGGTAGAGAATAAACCAAAGGGAAGTACCTGGAACTGGTGGTGGAGGCCCCCCACGCAGAATCGAGGGAAGCGCTGTGAGGATGGGTGGATGGGCACATGGAGGTAGGTGTCCATAAGATCCAGGGCTGTGATCACCTCCCCCTGAACCAGCGGCAGCAGTATCTCCAGCAGAGAGAGCATTTTGAATTTTACATGGGGAATAAATTAATTCAAGTACAGAACAGGACGATAGTCCCCAGACACCTTCCTCACCAAGAACAGGATGGAATAGACGCCTCTTCCCTTCAGAGCCGCTGGAAAAGGCCGAATAGCCCCCTTGGCTAAAAGATCCTGAACGCCGGCCAGCAGGGCCACCTGCTTCACAGAGGAGGAAGGCAGTGGGGTGGTGCGGAAAGCATCCAGAGGAACGGAGCTGAACAACATGGAAAAACCGTCCTGGACAATTCGGAGAGCCCACTTATCCATGAGGGATGTCTCCCAAGCCGAGATTAAATCGCACAGGTGTTCACCCACCAGACAACCCACCAGCTGGACCAGTAGATAGTCAGGATTTAGAGGTGGGAGAAGAGGCAGCAGGCTGAAACCGGGATTTGTTGAAGAACGGGGTGCCCCAGCCGTGACCCCTCCCTCGAAAGGTCACACTGCCCCTACAGTGGATGAGGAATAAAATGCCCTCTTAGGATCAAAAAAAATCCCCTTGAGGAACGGATGGGTCCTTAAAGCTTCTTGTCCTCCGCTGACTTCTTCACCAAGTCCTCCAAGGAAGCATTGAATAGCTTTAAACACAAAAAATAATTTTCATCAGGATTGCCTTCTGGGCAGCAGCAGCTTTCCAGTGGCGAGCCAGACTTGGCGATGGGTCTGCATTGCAGCACCACCAGCCGCGGCTGCGGCCCCCAATGTATCAAAAGAGATATCCTATAGAACTCTAGTCTGCTGTTCCATCGGCACCAAAGTAGGTACAACATCTGCCCCATGGTCCAGCAACTCCGCCAAAGACTGAAAGTTGTTCAATAAAGACTGGACCATGTACAACAAGTGCGCCGAAGCATGGATGGAAAAGTTGGCTGCCGCATAGGCCCTTTTAGCCCTGGCCTCCACCCGCTTGTCCACCGGGTCTGAAGGAGAATCATCCTTGAAAATGATGGAGCCCTGAGTGGCAAGAGCAGCCATGAGAGAGTCCACCTTCACGGAGGGAGGGAACTCCTTAGCGTAGTCCTGGATGGCATAGCGCTTGGCCTGATACAGCGAAATAGTATGTTTGTTGATTTCCTGCCATTCATTGTCAATACCTTTCTTATTGGAAGAATGCAGAGGAAGGGACTCAGGCTCCTTGTGCTGGTATTGTAAGAAGAAATCCTCGGAAAGCTCATCGACTGTGGAAGCAGGAAACGCCATGTTTCCTTAATGTGTTGAAGGACATCACACAGTTCCTGGCCCTATACATTCATACCCCTGTGCGTCTCATCCTCCCCATCAACATCGGAGACCGGAGGGGGTCCAGGTGAGGACGTTTGGGGGAAGAGGGACCCTGCCCCTCTTCATGTTCCTTAAACGCAGCCACCACCGCAGCCTGAATAATGGCCTGGATGGACTGCATAGCCAGGGCATCAGAGGGGGCCTGAGAGCTAGAGCCAGCCACCACTGGAGGATTCACCCCCTGATCCATGAGGAAGTCAGCCCTAACAGAAACACACTGGCCACAGCCAAAAGTGAGACAAAATAGCCCAAAAATGTCCCAGTCACAGAACTGCGACCTGAAATAGGCAAAAATTACGTAAACATAAAAAAGAACAACTGTGTGCCTAACGGCAACATTGTTGCTAGGGAAGCTGGAAACATCAGGACCCGCCCCACAGGAGGTCGGCCAACAAATGCGGCAATATGCGTCCCCGTGGTAACAATCGGGACAGGCCGCAGTGTGTGACTGGAGCGGGAGAGTAGGAACACCGCAACCCACCCGTGCTGGCCCATGAATGAGCAATAACGGAGAACGAGTGAAGCCTCCAGCAGGCCGCAGCTGGGACCTGCCACTGTCCAAGATGCCAACTCAGCAGGTAAGGCCCAGACCTGCAAGCGCCTTTCCAACATGGGAGCTTCATCTCCACACCAGCCATTGCCTGAAGAAATCCTCACCCCCAGAAAAGAACACACGTGCCTGCAACCAGGCAGGATGCCTCCACGGCCGCAGGGGACAAGACAGGCTGAGAGAGCACAGTACAACTCCTCAGCGGGCGCCCCCTATTAACCCCTGGCTCGCTAAAGCAGAGTCTAACCGCCCCCAAGTAAAGTGGAAATGGGGGAAGGGGGAAGATCCCCACAGGCCTGCTAGAGCAGGGCCTCGACCCAGGGACCCATGATCCCGCTAAAGCAGGACCACAAACTTATCCATATAGCTCACTTGGAGAGTCAGTGCAGAACCAATAAAACAGGCTGGGGTTTGGGCCGACCCTTCTCTTATAGAGGTCAGGGGTGATATGGGTCGGCCATGTTTGGAAGGGATGGGAGGCATGGGAGGCTAACTTTTGCTTTGGAGCGTTCTGGTGTGGAGCTGAAACTCACTTTGATTACCATGTGGCGAGGAAGATTTACGAGGAGGTAATAGTAAATTCAGATGTATTTATTACGCATGAGGATAGGTTAAAGAACTTCGATCTGCTGCAGAACAACGAGGTAATTTATATGCAATGTGATGATTTGCCAGTGATTTAAGTAGTGAAAACAGAAAACACGTTTTTATGCACAGCCCGCTGTTTTCGTTAGAAAGCATCCGATAGTAACACCTAAGAGGTGTTCATTTCAGCTGCTAACATATTCAGACTACAGACATCTGCCAGACGGGATTATTCTCGGAATTTCTGTGCTGCTAATCTTCGCCTGCGCTGTGGGTGCCATATGTTCTAACAAGGCGCCTCTCTAGCACTTTCTCATTGCTCAATATTTTCTTTACATGTATTCACCTTTCTTGTCATTGTAGTTTAATTTAAAGGGCGGTGAATAGGACATATTCTCCCCTCGTTTTTGCTGTTTTTAATTTGAGGAATTTGTGCCTGTCGCCGTTTTATGACGTACCCGTATTCATAATATTATTTTCATAATTGTTTGCATCTGCAGTACGAATTGATTGAATCAATCCCACGCTAACAGGCTTGCCTACACTGGATGCATAATGCAGTCACTGCCAGTCAAGCGTTCCTTGTTAGCGCTGTGTAGGCGTCAAGTGGTCGATGAATCCTTTTGTGTGGGGTGCTGCACACATTTTCCTTTGTTTGTCGAATCACGAATTGTTTGCATTTTTGATCCATCATTTTTTCCTGAGGCATGCATGTTTACACATGCCTTACTCTATACCTTCACGGAATACTTACTGTTGCATATTTTTGCAATGTTTCATACGGATGTTTATTTAATTGCTTACAGCGCGCAAAGAAGTTCAAAATATATGTGTATAATGAGAATCCCGGAGTTGCTCTAGAAAAAAAGTTTAGTATTTTATTTTGCTTTGCATATTTGGTGGCTGTTAATTAAACAGCGTTGGCATTTTCATACAGTATGGTTTCATATATCATTAAGCAACACAGTCACATTAGCATATTCTCATTACACATAATTTTGTCAAATTATATATATTCGACGTAATTATGTTGGAAACTAACCTCGCATAAATTATGTTTCTGATATCTAAAACTTTGGTCCATACACCATGTATGGCCTGAGATTGTGACTCTTATGAAGAAATATAAAAATGCAAAATTTATGAGCATACTAAAACTCAGGACTTGAGCTGAATTTTGTAGTGTGCATGGAAGCTAATCCAACTACAAAACATGGATATCCGTATTTTTATTTAGTGCTTAAAACACAACGTATTCTGTCTGCAAATGCTCCCAATTTGAGCAGTTAAGCAAACATAATCTCAGGGAGATAGAATGTTGTGCCCAGGATCACACGTCTTGAACACACCATTCAGTTGCTGGAATTAGAAACCATTCTCTGGGTTCCACAATCGAAATACAGTCGCTGCTGAAGATGTGAAGGTGCTGTGCGGGTGGCTCATCCATCACAGGGAATGTCCTGATTTGTTCTACTGTAAATGAGATGGCATGGGGGCAGTCATGCGAAAAAGATGCCCTGTTTTTGTTTGTATTTACAATTAGATGGCTCAATTCCAATTTACTCAGAGTAATAATATTACCTATATTCAAGCCCTTAAGGTCAACCTATGTTGGCTACATGACCGGAGTATACTTTGGATGAACTTTCGCCAAACCTCGTAATGCTGAATACACCAGCACCCACTTCTGCTGGTCCAAAGCAAATCTTTACTTGCTGATAATTATTGCTTGCCTTCAAACTCAGCGTGATAATATTGCTACATTACTGTTATGATTCGCTAGTCAAGCTGTACTTTGAACTTGGCTAGGGGGTACATATTTCCATTACTGGCTTGCTGTTGTGAAAATTCCTCCTACAGATAGCTATAGATAGACCTCAAGTTTACATTAAGGTCTATCAATAATATACACCTTTTCTTCCTTCCTTTCTTCTGCCTGCACCTCTCTTTCTCCTTAACTCACCCCCTTCTTTCCTTCCCTACTTCCTTCCATCTTTCCACTCTGTCCCTATCTCCGTTCCTTCGTTGATTAGTCCTTGTGTTGACCTCCTCTAAAATTCAGTTAATCTAGAAATGTGCTCAAAGTAGTAAGAAAGATGCTGGTAAATGTCCCTTCTCCCCATAGTCTGAGGAGAACTCTCATTCACAATCATGAATACAAGTGAACTCTTTGTGGAGTATTCTGTCTTAAATTACACTTCTAGATTTATTGTTTTCCAGCTAGTTTTTCAGAATATAATGGGAGGTGGTAGGAAGGCCTCAACCCTCCTACTTTCTGTACTTATTAATAATTTAAGACGATCTAAAGTATTATTGCATAGAAGAGTATGATATGCTTTGGCCCACTATCACCAGCACCGGTCCAGCAAGAGAATCAGCCAAAGTGTGGTAAATAAATAATTAATTACCGATACTATTTTTCTATACATTAACTATAACAGATAGCTCAATAAATAAGAGGCAGGATCCGTGATATCTGAGTCAGAATGGCTTTAATCGGATGGCTCGAGCCTAAAGACCATGATGTGGCATGCAATGGAATGGAATGGCAGCTGCAACGTCTCATTAACATTACATAGTATATATAGTAAAACAGTACAATTGTATTGCATACAGTAGGCGTAACAAGTGACAAATGAAAGATAAGAACATATGGGCGTGAAAAGAAGGCGTGCACGGAGACATGTGATGTAAACGTCATAGAAGTGTCATAATGGGTGGATACATGGAGGGGGCTACCTGGGCAGCTGGAACCTTAAACCTACTGGTGCGCGCAAACGAACCATGACGTGTAACTGGGGAGAGCTGGGGGCCGCTGACTTCTAGCACTAGAAGAGGAGACTGTAGAGGAGACTGAAGTCTGGGATGTCAGAACGACATGTACCTATAGCATATCTGATATCTTGTGTTTGGAGAACATGTTGCTTGAATCTAAAAGTCATCAGGGCAAAGGCTACTTGACACTAAGGCTGGTGCATGCATATATTCTACATGTATTGCGTGTGCTATGAATCTTCTATGGATACTAATTCAGTAATTCTCTTGCATGGAGACAGTAAGGCTAGACTATAGCTGAAGATGTTTATGCGGTTCGTTAGCTTAGGAATGTGAAGCCGGGGAGCTGAACTGATAACTAGAGGCATAACATATTCTTGGCAGACAGGCAGGCAGGCCAGGCCGGGCACCGCGCTGCTTGGCAGAAAGTAAGTGAAGGGTCAGGGATGCGGGAGGGGCTGCATCGCTCCTCGGAGTGGTTTCAGGAGACTTGAGCTTGAATCTGGTGTCCGGGCCCTTATGAGGCCTAGAAACGGGGACAACTCGATAAATTAACGTGCACAATGTAAAGACGTTGGCATCATAGGCCTAATACTCGTTGCTTTCATGAGGACTGGATAACTGGCATACTAACGTTGGACACAACTATAATTGCGTCTTTATTCGGGCAAGGGGATAAATATGCATAGCGTACATGCACATATAACATATAATGGGGAACACGTAGGGACACATGACAGGGCAAAATTCAATTTTCCTCATTCCCTCCTTGTTCCCTACGTTTCCTTCAGGAAACATCAATATTCATGATACCATCTATCTGTTCATACAGCATCATTTGCTCGTCTCGAATCTTCTTGGAATGGGACTTGGGACTTGGAATACAAGAGGTAGAGCACAAGCCGCAAATCGCAGGGCCACATTGTAAACATAGGCAACAACTGAATATGATCATTACTACTATTCCTAGGAATGATAGTACTTTCCATCCCAAGCAGATATTATACTCCAGAGCCAACCGGACCATGTCCAGGTGCCTGGATTCTGGTGCAACTGATGGGCTATCTTGTGAAGTCTGGTTATAGCTGAATAAACAGACGGTGCGTTATTAGGAATGAAAATGCAACAACTAGATCCGATGACTCTACAAGCTCCGCCCCTATCGGCCAGTATGACGTCAAGAACAAGGCGGTTCTGAAGAACGACGAATCTCATAGCAGATTGCTCTTCTGTTAAGTTACCTAGAGCGGAAGTAGTCTCATTCACTACTGCTTCAAGGGTTCTGGTTAACCTACGTATTAGCTTACTATTCTGGATAGGTCCTATGAAGAAAAAGAAACCTTTATTGAAGTCTGTATACTGTTCGAAGACAGTTTCAGTTTGATCGACAATTGGGGACTCGATCTCCCTTCTATGTCTGATGTGTACTAGATGTGTATTTCTGTGATAATCGGATGGGGCTAGAAAAACTGGTGGCAGTAGGAAGGCAATGTAACATGTTCCATCCCAATCTAGGGGCAGACGTACATATGCGGTCTGACCACATACAAAATACGAATGACGTGAGGCTTTGAAATTAGATTTCCCACTGTCACTGTACTTGACCACAGTAGTACAATCACTGTGTCCTAGATGTACTGAACCATTCTTTCGGACACATAATTCGCCTTTTACTGGTAGAACTGTAATAGCAGGCAAGTCTGGAGTAGTCTCGGACTGAACATTCAAAACCATGAATTTCGAGGAATAATTACCTAGATCATATACTTCATTTTCTAGATCTAACCCTGTCCTATGGGAAAGACCTTCCTTGTCTGGGAAACATGTTCTATTCAGAAGGGACTTATCGTCTAAGGATGATGTTAACGTAAACCATGCTCCACACGAACCATTATGTGAAAACGGATAGGGAAAGAGTGGCAGAACTCCCTTCGGTGTCTGGAAAGGGGGGAGTCGACCACACACCCAACAATTAGTGGCATTGCTAGTCTGGTGTGAATAGTGTAACATTCGTATAAAAGTATTGTTGCGCATGGCAAGTCGATAGGATAACTCGTGAGGAGGTAGTTCACTAAAAGTGTGCTCTACTGTATTATTAGAGGAAAGATGTACATGCGAATCAAGAGGAGGAAAAAATACATGTAAAACGTAACTTATACATGTGATCGTAAGACTCAGAAATAACATAAACAACAACGTAATAATACATCTGCTTCGCAGATTTTTACAATAACGTATGTTCTTGGAGTTTCGTCTAACTCTCTCACTATGGGGGTCTATCTCATACAGGTCAGGAACCTGTCTAACCGCTTCACCCGAGAGGGACTTAAACAATTAAACTGTCTGACTTGCTAGACCTTAATTTGTTTTTATACTCCTGCTGCGGAGTTTTCTCTAACAGGGGGAGTTTAGAGTCAGTATCGGGGCAGTCCTTGAAAAAAGTCTTTGAACGGAGTCCATGAAAACGCTTGATGTGGCTGGAGTGAAGCCACCCTTTTCTTCCTTCTAGCTTTACGGCGGTCCTTGTGGTCATCAGAACAAGCTTCGGCTCTTTCCAGCGGGGCTCCAGCGGACTTGAGCGATCAAAGTTCCTTACAAGTACTAGGTCGCCTGGAATGACCTCGTGCGGTTTCACTTGAGTGTTGTCTGGAAAGGCAGCCGTGACCTGTGAACGACAAGAGAGTAGTGCAGACATCAAGGAAGCTAGGTAATCTGTCAGCATATTACTGTCAACATCAGTAATTTTACGTGGCATAGGTGTACCCCACATGTTCGGGGGACGACCGAATACAACCTCGAAAGGGGACAGACCTGAACGGGAGTGAGCGACCATTCTCATGTAAAAAAGGGCGACTGGCAGAGCTACCATCCAATCGACGCCTTTCTCTGCGCAAACTTTTGCAATGCGGATTTTCAGAGTTTGATTATGTCTCTCGACGAGGCCAGCTGCCTCGGGATGTCGCACACAGTGGAACTTCCACTGGTACCCTAACAGAAGAGATACTTGTTTCATGAGCTCGGATGAGAATGGCTGGCCGTTGTCTGAATACACGACCCTGGGCAAACCATAGCGGGGGAAAAACTCACGTACCAACTGCCTGGCAGTGGTCGCGGCAGTGTAATCTGGGACTGGATATGCTTCTGTCCATCTGGACAAAGCGCATACTACTACGAGGACATACTTGAAACCTCGACATCGATCCATCTGAATATAATCCATCTGGAGGACTTCAAAAGGGTGGTCAGGAGGATGGAATCCACCTTGTTCCACCGGAACACCTTTACCTGGATTGAACTGACAACAGATCATGCAGGTACGCACTTTCTGTTTGGCTGCTGCTCGTAAATGCTTGTTAAACCAGAGGTTCTGGATGCTGTCTAACATGGCTTTTTCTCCTAAATGTGCTGGACTATGTGCTGTATTAATAATGACTTGAACCATAGAGTCGGGGAGAAACCATGTGGCTTTTCCCTTCGTCAACCATCCCTGATCTGTCTGGACCCCTCCTTGTTCAGACCATTTCTTGATTTCGTCTGGGGTAGCATGTGACTGTATGTCTAGTACGTCTTGTGTAGGATCCTTGACTGACATGCAAGTTGTCAGGACTGAAACGTCTGTCTTTGTCTTGTCAGCTGGAATGACTGGAGTCTGAGCTGTAAGCTTGGCTGTTCGATCTGCTAGATCGTTACCTTGGGAAATGGTGTCAGTGGCTTTCGTATGTGCTTTGCACTTCATAATGGCAATGGCTTTCGGTAAATGTATTGCTTCTAACAGAGCTTGAATGAGGGGGCCATGCTGAATCTTGGCTCCATGAGAGGTCATGAAACCTCTTTCTTGCCAAAGGACTCCAAAGTCGTGAACGACTCCGAATGCATAACGTGAATCTGTATATATGTTTACTTTCAGGTTCTTGGCTCGTATGCAGGCTTGGGTCAGAGCGATAAGCTCTGCTGCTTGAGCAGACAGGGTGTCAATACGATGTGTTTCTATAACATTAGTTTCAGTAGTCACTGCATACGCGGCTACTAACTCTCCTGTACTTGTTCTCATACATGAACCATCCACATAAAGTGTCAGGTCTGGATCAGGTAATGCAATGTCCGTTAAGTCTTGTCTTGGCTTAGTCATGATGTTAATAACTTCCACACAGTCATGTGTGGCAGGATTCGATGTAATCGAGGGTAACAGTGTAGCAGGATTTAATACGTTGCAGCGTCTGATTTCTATGTGTGGCTGAAACAGTGTCAGTTCATATCCTGTTAAACGTGCAATTGTCAAGTGCTGAGTCTGTGTTCGGTTTAAAAGAACTTCCACGGAGTGTGGAACTTGTACTGTCAGGGAGTGTCCTAACACTATGGAATCACTTTGTCTGATAGCTAGAGCTGTGGCTGCAACTGACTTGAGGCACGCAGGCAAAGCCTGGGCGACTGGATCTAATGTACTAGAAAAATAAGCACAAGGCTTGTGTTGTCCTGCTTGATCTTGCGTGAGAACAGATAATGCTGTACCATCACGTTCAGTAACAAAAAGTGTAAAAGGCTTACTGTAGTTTGGTGTCGCTAAAACAGGTGCATTACATAAAGCTTTCTTTAACTCATTAAAAACAAGTGTATGTTCCTGGGTCCAAGGGAGGACAGTCGATGTGGCTGCCTCCTGTGTCGTTAACTGTATCAGTGGTTTAGCTAGATATGCATACTGAGGAATCCATTGTCTGCAGTAAGAAGTGAGGCCGATGAAAGCTCGTACCTCCTTCTGTGTCTTGGGCTGTGGAAGATGTGCTATTAACTGGATACGGTCTGGTGTCAACTGTCTACCCCTCTTGGACAGTAAGTGTCCAAGGTATACCACTTGCTGGACACAGAATTGCAGTTTGGAAGGGGACACCTTGTGCCCCATGTCTGCCAGGAAATACAAGACTGTCAGTGACGCACGTTCGCAGTCACGTTCTGTACGGGCTGTGATCAATAGATCATCGACATACTGGAGCAGGGCAGTGTCAGTTGGCATGTGTATACTGTCTAGTTGTCTTTTAAGTGCTTGACTGTAAATACTAGGACTTTCTGTGAAACCTTGAGGTGCTCGTGTGAATTTATAGCTTCTTCCATTTAAACAGAATCCGAAAAGAAACTGACTGTCTGGATGGATGGGGACACTAAAGAATGTGTTCTTGAGATCAATAACAGTAAAGAACGTTGCTTCAGAATCAATGGCAGTCAATAGGGACAAGATATCTGGAACCACAGGGTACTGGGGTATGATACATTTATTAAGTTCTCGAAGGTCAATCACCAATCGATAAACTGGAGGTGCATTTGGATCAGTACGTTTAAGAATCGGAATGATAGGAGAATTACATACATTGGAGTCAGTTTCTACAACTACTCCTTGAGCGATGAGCTCATCAATTATTTTCGATAAGGCTGCTACAGCCTCAGGGGGTAACTTGTACTGTCGGATTCGTGGTAATACAACACCTTGTTTCAGAGTGACACGATATGGTGTAATATGCATACAACCTACATCAGTTGGACCTTGCGCCCATAAATGCTGTGGTACATTCAATAATCTTGGATCAAAATCACGTAACACATAATGACCTTTAAATCATGTAAAAACAATCTCACTCCTTCCGGAGAGCAGCATATAACGGCACCTAATTCTTTCAATGTTTTGATACCCAGTAAATTTTCAGGACAGGATTTCGTAAGCAACAAGTCTGTAGTTCGGGACAATGGACCAACTTCTAGGGAAACTGGTTTCGATATTTCATTAACAATAGGCTTTCCGGAAAAACCCAGGGAAACATTTCTTGAGCCTGAGAGTGGAGCCCCTGGAACCTCGTCATGACTGATGGTAGTCCTACTTGCCCCTGTATCAATCAGAAACTTTCTGTCTTTCCCTAATACTTGACTGTGTACATAGGGACCCTCTTGGTCTACAGGAATCTCGATGAGAGGCAAGCCAACTTCCCTCTCTAGGCTATTTCATGAATACTGCTGATATTCTGGATAATCTGACTGTGCGTACTGGTACATCTGTTGTGTAACGTGTTGTGTGGCAGCTATAGGCTGCGGTACTGTAACTGTCTGTTGTGCGTTCTGCGGTGGTTGCGTATTTTGCGGAACATGTTCTTGTCTAGGAGGACGCGGTCTCTCTTTCGTCTTACCTGTAGCTATGTTATGTTTCAGAACTGCACATTCGTTTATGTAATGACCTGGCTGTTTACAGTAATTGCATGTCCCTTTAATGGGAGCTGTAGAATGACTAGTTTGATTCGTACCCCTCTTCTGATTATCTGATGGAACAGACTGTGCAACTAATACTTTCATTTTCGTGTCTTTCATACGTCTCCTTTCGTGTTCTTGCTCTTCCCTGATTCTATTCTGGTGATACTGTAGCATCTGGAGCATTTGGGACGGGGTATTAGCTTGCCAGGTACTCTCGACCTTCAATACTCTATTTTTAACTTGTGGTAAAGAATTCTCGACTAGTTTGGTAACAAAAAGATGTGGATACGACTCACTACTTGTTTTCAGACCGCTATTAATAATGAAACATTTCTCAAATCTGGAATAGAAATCACTAGTGTCTTCGTCCTGTTTCTGTTTACAGGCTGAGATGGCGTCCCAGTCTTCCTTTTTCGTGGCTAGTAATCTTGGCAAGACTTGTATTAACAGTTCGGGCAATTCTTTAGCTTTATCCCCAAGACCAGTACCTGGGACTCGTGTGTTATCTTCGGTTTCTAACGCGGTCCAATCTATCTTTTTCTCTCCCACCTCCCATTCTTTTTCTTTAAGTTTTTCATATATGCCCGCAGGCAACAGGACCTTTAACATTTTGATGATATCAGGATACGTGTATTCTCCCATACGGAGCATATCTTTTAATTCACGGTGGAACCCTGCTGGATCTTTATTGTGACAGGGCACTAACTTTTTCATTTCTAGTAATTCTATTTTCGTTATAGGGGTGTAAACAAATACTCGTTCGAGCTCACCCCCCGTTCCTTTAACGGGATGCACTTCTCGCAACGAATTCTGTCTATCTATGTAGAATGGGGGTGAAACAGAAACAAAATGCGGAGTCAGGAACGTTCTGTATTTGTGGCGTTGTTCTAGAATGACGTTAATTAAATCGGTACCTAGACCTTTCCATCTGTTTAGGAGTAACTCGTTCAGTACATTATATAAGGGACCTGGATCAGAGTGCTGATTCTCGTACAGTGTAATGAGGTGCTGGATCATGTACATACCCACCAGTCTCTGCTCGGCTGGCGGAAGCTTCAGAAACATTTGAGCCACTACTTCGTCTGAAAACGTGGTAGAATCACTAGTCCATCGGACTGCTGATCGGGCGAGTTCTTGTTCATGCATGGTACTAAGTTTACTGTAACCAATTCGTAATTTCAGAACTTTATCTGTAGCCTGGAATAATTGTTCAAGAGAACACTGTTCCGGCACGGGAGGAGGAAAAGCTTTCTTGTAATCTAGGCGTGTGTGTCTATCAGAAGGTCTCGTTCTACCTACATACGCTATTCTGGAGGGATTCTCGTTGTCTACCTCTTCGTCTGAGGAGTCATTCTCTTTCTCGGCTACTCTCATTGCTTCCTCCTTTTGGTGTATACCTATAATTTCTTTACGAATCTTCCTGTACATGGTTTCTTTACTATTCTGTGTTCTGTGTTTCCCTTCTGCTATATTGTCACTCCATCTGGTCAGGACTCTCATCTCTTCTGGATTTTTATCAGGATGATCCTGTTCTCTTATTAAACAATTTATTAAAAATTGCAAAATCATGCCTTGAATCTCGACTTTTCTGTGTACCATAGCTTCGTGAATACTTTCTGGTTTCTCCCCTGTTCGGATGAAGTGATATATTCTGTCCAGATGTTGTTCCATATTTGATATGGTAACCAAGAAGCTTGCAACTCGTCGTAATCGTATGGAATATATTATCATACTATCTTTACCTGGTACTGGATCATATCTACAATCAGATCCGCACTCATTGAAATACTTTCTGAGGGCTTCGTACGTAGTCACTTTTGGCGTACGTTGTAACGCTGCATCTCTCAGCGTCAGTCGCTTTGTTTGAGGCGGGGTGATAGGAGTACCTCCCCCTGCCCCTCCTGAACTGGAATCGTCAATTAATACTGAATGTGCGGCTACTGGTAACGTGACTGGTAAAGCAGGCGTACGTAAAGTGGGTTGGTCCTGGGGTACTGGCACATGGACAGGATTCCCGGGACCAACGGCTGGAGGCACAGTAATTACATTATTAACAGGGTGCTGAAGTTGAACAGGCGGGGTAGGATTCGTATTTGCATATTCTGGGACAGTGTCGTCCAAATAGGAAGAAAGGAAAATTTCAGCTGCGGTCGGTTTATGACGTAGCTTAGTCGGGACCAAGGGTGGCGGTAAATTACAGGACGTTTCCGGGGTCGCTTTAGGCAAGCCCTCGGCGAGAAGAGGATACATACCCTTAATAAGGGCATTTCTCTGTCTGTCTGATTGTTCTGCTCTAACTCGTTCACCTTCTTCTAGTAATTCCCTTTCTTGGGCTTTTTCTGAGGATGACCTACTTAATTCTGCTTTTCTGAATTCTTTCTCTGTTCTTTTAAGCGATTCTTTACGCCATAATTCTATGGCATCTTTCTGGGATTGTCTGGCTTTCTTTTTCCATAATGCTTCTTCTACTCTCATGATGCACTCGGCATCCCATGTTCCTGAAACAGGCCATCTATATTTCTCTTCGAGATTCTTGGTGTAGTCCACCCATAAATCTAGATACAGTATGGCATCTAAGCCATGTTTATGATACATGAAATGTCCAGGACTGTCCCTGGGAGGGACAGGAACTGATTCTTCGAGTAACCCTTTTCTGGTTTTTATCTGACGTAACTTTGAAAACAGAGGCATATTTGAACCGTACTTGAACTTGAACACAATACACAATGAACACAGTAATGAAATAGCAAAACAATCACTCATACCACGACATCAAAAACACATTAATAACAGTTCCAACAGATACTACCTAATACATTGGATTGATACTTGAATTTCTCTAGAAACGGACTTACTAGAATTTCTGGATGCACTGCTAAAACTGTACAGAACATACCGGTCTCCTAAAGAGACACGTCTTACCGTATCCACCTAGGTGAACACGTCGGACCGGATCTGTGTACCCAAACCCGTCGGACCGGGCACAAATTAATGAACCCGTCTAGATACCCCCAGCAACGGTACTCACCGGGAAGCAAAACTGAAGGCCTCGGACTGGACTGGACTGCTACGACGTCTGGTTACTGCTACGCACTACGCATGCGCCTCGGGCTTCGGAAACAGGTGGGCCTCCGGATACCTCGGACCTTGCTCTCTCGGCTTGGGCTCTGGTCGGGACGATCCGCCTTCCTCACCGCCTCGTCTGGATGCCAGACCGCAGTCTCCGTCTCCTCCGTGGGCCTGAGGGAGACTTGAAGCAGAAATATCTGCACGTGCACAGTAGGGTTCCGTCACGGCTGTAGAAGGGTCAGGGGGCCTGCGTTACATCGCCGGCGCGTGGGGAAGGGGCTCGTCCCTATTCGGGCGCCATTATGTGGTAAATAAATAATTAATTACCGATACTATTTTTCTATACATTAACTATAACAGATAGCTCAATAAATAAGAGGCAGGATCCGTGATATCTGAGTCAGAATGGCTTTAATCGGATGGCTCGAGCCTAAAGACCATGATGTGGCATGCAATGTAATGGAATGGCAGCTGCAACGTCTCATTAACATTACATAGTATATATAGTAAAACAGTACAATTGTATTGCATACAGTAGGCGTAACAAGTGACAAACGAAAGATAAGAACATATGGGCGTGAAAAGAAGGCGTGCACGGAGACATGTGATGTAAACGTCATAGAAGTGTCATAATGGGTGGATACATGGAGGGGGCTACCTGGGCAGCTGGAACCTTTAACCTACTGGTGCGCGCAAACGAACCATGACGTGTAACTGGGGAGAGCTGGGGGCTGCTGACTTCTAGCACTAGAAGAGGAGACTGTAGAGGAGACTGAAGTCTGGGATGTCAGAACGACATGTACCTATAGCATATCTGATATCTTGTGTTTGGAGAACATGTTGCTTGAATCTAAAAGTCATCAGGGCAAAGGCTACTTGACACTAAGGCTGGTGCATGCATATATTCTACATGTATTGCGTGTGCTATGAATCTTCTATGGATACTAATTCAGTAATTCTCTTGCATGGAGACAGTAAGGCTAGACTATAGCTGAAGATGTTTATGCGGTTCGTTAGCTTAGGAATGTGAAGCCGGGGAGCTGAACTGATAACTAGAGGCATAACATATTCTTGGCAGACAGGCAGGCAGGCCAGGCCGGGCACCGCGCTGCTTGGCAGAAAGTAAGTGAAGGGTCAGGGATGCGGGAGGGGCTGCATCGCTCCTCGGAGTGGTTTCAGGAGACTTGAGCTTGAATCTGGTGTCCGGGCCCTTATGAGGCCTAGAAACGGGACAACTCGATAAATTAACGTGCACAATGTAAAGACGTTGGCATCATAGGCCTAATACTCGTTGCTTTCATGAGGACTGGATAACTGGCATACTAACGTTGGACACAACTATAATTGCGTCTTTATTCGGGCAAGGGGATAAATATGCATAGCGTACATGCACATATAACATATAATGGGGAACACGTAGGGACACATGACAGGGCAAAATTCAATTTTCCTCAAAAGACAGTTGTGAGTGTGCTTCCCTTTGTGGGTATGCTCCTTTACAAGAACATCCCTTAAATATAATAAAACATCCTCTACATGCAGAGTGAGTACATAATATCTATTCTTAACTTCGCATCTCCTTACCTAGAAATATCCTGCAATGTAGTGATTAGGTAGTGATTAGGTATATGTAATGGGGTTGATATTTGCATGAAACTATACAGTATAGGAACTCTGTATAGGGACTGTACCCCTTGAGGCCATTGTCACCAGGCAGCTACCTTCAACTTTTAATTTCAATGTATCCTCAGCGACAATCACTATTAAGGCATCCCAGCTCTCATCTGTGAACCAAGACCTTTGTTGACCACACTGCTGTTCCATAGTTGTGCTGGTTCACATGGCTCTCTTAATCAGAAAGGGGGAGAGAGAAGCTAGGATCCAATCGGCTTCCATCCAAACATCCTGTTTTTGCCAGGGTCTATAGGTTTTCTAGTCTAAAAAACCCTCATACACGTAATGCTCGTCGTAGCGGTACATCTTGATTATCCGCTTGGTCTTTTAAGTGAGCAGCATCATCATTGGGTCTTATTTGGCTTACCTCCACCAGGAGGGAGACCAACAATACTACACAAAACATTACATACAAGGCTGAGAACGTGTAGATTATGTTGAGGGTCATTTTGATCTTACTTTAAAATTGGTGTAATGGTGGTTGTTGTGATTATTATGAGCGTGGAGGTCGGAATGTCATGTTAAATGCACTGTTGTTATGCCCTTGAATGCAGTGGCCTCTGCTGATGTTGATTTGCATGTTTAAAGAATCAGAAAAACTGAAAATGACTCCCCATGCTGGGATCTTTGAGTTGTTTACATTCTTTGTTGAGAAATAGACTTTCAAGGTCAAGGTAAAGCTCCAAAGAAAGCTATCCCTGCTTGCAGTGTTCCACAAATATTTCAACTATTGTAAAGTCTTTTCAATATTTACATGACTTTCTGGCCTTCATCATTGAGGTCAACAGCATATGAGGAGTTGTGGTGAAGTCAGGCTCACTGGCAATGCATCCTCAGTGGATTGACTGACAAGTTGGTCTAGTTTCCAGGATTTTTCTTCAGTTCGAAAGTTATCAAAGACCTTCTAAATCACAGAGTTTCAGGCGTATGCAGGTGGAGTATGCTCTGACACCAGCAAATGGTTCCAGGACCTCAGAAACAGTACTTGTGGGGTCAGGGCTTGCTCTAACAAAAGCCACCGGCAGGGTATAATGCAGGTCCAGTTCAAAGTGTTCTGCTAGACTCTTACAGGAAAGTGGGATTCTTGCAGGTTTTATGTCTGTGTAGTTTTACAGTAGGCCAGCCAACTGACCTTTGGAGTCCACTTCTTTGTCCTGGTTACAAGTGAGAGAAGACCCAGCCCTTAGGGTTCTCCTCACAGATCTCAACAGGTGCAGTCCTTCTGTCTTCACAGGTCCAGTAGCATTCTGAAGAGGGTGACCAGGTGTGGCGTATTTATGCCAGGTACCAGCCTATAGTTGAGGGTGACACCTGACACCTCCCTAACCAATAGGAAAAATGTTCCCAGCGGTAGCCCTACCCACTATTTTACCAGTTCATGTATACCTTATTGCAAACAATCCCACAATGCCCCTCTCTACCCACATCAAACATGGCAGAAGCTTTCTTCCCCATGCAGATCTATTGTGCCCTGATCTATTAGTGTGACCAGGAAAATTAGCAACCTCTCCTCTGTAGTCACTCAAAACCAGTTATGGGGGCAGCTACTGTCCAACTGGCCCTGGTGCCTGATGAGCTAGAGGGACAATGAAAGGAAGCAGGCTCAGGTGTTAGCTGCATCTGCCTCTGACAGGATAGACCTCTTTGAAGATATTTCACTTTCTGGGCACTTCCCATGTGGTCATCCTGTCGGGCGAAAATAACACCTCCCCAAACCCAAGGCCATTGTTTAAGCTCTGAAAGCACGGTCACACTTCATCAAGGAGCTAATCAGTTCTTGGGTGACAGTTGAAAGCTCAGGCAAAGTTGCTTCTAGAGGCTTTAAGCAGGTTAAAGGTGATATTTTTAAAGTGCCTTGTGTAAGCTATTTAGCACAAGTCTGACTTTACAAATTAACTGAATGTGTAATGTACATTTTAAAAATGTCTACGAATGAAATGAAAACATTTTCTGGTTCCTTGGCCAAGATCACATAATTAACTTTAATATTGTATCTCAATGCTTTACTATGGAACAGCTAACCCTACTACATTGAAAATGGCTATAGGGCCTTTTCGGTGTAAGGACATGTTTAACATTACACTTTTACATGTCTTGCTTTTACATACCATGCGCCCAGCCTTATGGACATATATGGCCTACTTAGGGGAAACTTGTTAATGTTTAAAGGGAGGGTTATATTATGCTATGCTAACTGGATTTATATAACACTGCTAATCACCAAAGGGGTATCATGGTGCTGAAGGTTTAGGGTTTAGGCCTGCCAAAAAGGGCCATTTTGACAGGTCAAATTTAGGTTTAACCCAGCACTTCCCAGTTACTGGTGTCAGGCCTGCAGTCATGTTTTGCACTGTCACTCTGGCAGTTGGACAATGTGTGATGTAGTCTATTGGTGACATTTAACTTTGGGTAAGTTAAATATGCCAATTAGAAGGATAGCCAATTTCAACATGCTTTAAGGGTCAGAGCACAGTCACTGGGTTGGTTAGCAGAGCCCCAATGTGCAGAGTAAAAAAACAGCAGCATCAGTCCAAAACTATGGGGTTGATCATGCAAAAGATGCATTTTCTTGAAAGCATTCACCTGTTCCATACGTTCCATACACTTTAAAATATAGGGGATTATTTGCAAGGCTCTCCATGGTCCCCCTTAAATATCAACTGACTAGATGTCTTTGGTCAGTCGCCCCAAATTAAACAGGCACCCATAAAGCTAAACACTGTTTATTCGGGGGAGATTCCTGCCATTATTAAAGCTCCACTCTTTGGATTCCCTCTTCCTCATACTTTCAAGAGAAGTTTTCATATTCAAATGAAGTAAAATATTGCTCCCATTGGCAGGTGCCCCATTGCACATGTGCACACTGAGTGCTGATGTCTAACTTGTCTAACTTGTCATCAGACTTGCCTCTCATCAAGCCAGCAAGACTTTCATCTAACCTCATGTCTACCTCATCTTGTTCAATCAAGCACAAGGAAGGCTGCTAATTACAGCAAAAGGACAACAATATTAGAAGATGGGTTACAATCTGTGATAATTTACCCACTGTGTGATTTCCCAATTTCTGCAGTACATGTTAAGTGCTCTGGGAGTAGGTTGTCCTTTACATTGTTGGGCTCCCCAAACACACAACCTCCTGAAGGACCAGGATTATTGTTGGCCCTCAGAATATATGCAAGTAGTATTGAAATGGAAATGGATAGCAGGTATAGGTCCCATTTTGGTCTGACCAGACCCCGACAAAGATTGTATTTATAACTTTTGGTAACATTAACACTCTGGGGCAGCCAGCCTATATCAGATGAATTGGGTGAATTGGGAAATGTACTATAATTCAACATAAACATTGCTTCTGTGAACTATGTTGGCTAATGACAACGTTTCCCTACTTACTACAATAGTAAAATATTTTTTCATCTTGTCTTACACCCCTGTAGGAACTGCTGAGTGGCAACATAAATCTAGATAACAAAAGTAACAATTTTATTCCAAATGGTTTGCCCACTTGGGAATGCAGGCCATCATCAATAAATGGCTATAAGGCAGCGAGACAATAACACATGGAGAAACAAGGACAGGAACCATGTAAACAGGTATTGTACAATTGGCTCCAGGATTTGGAAAAGGGGCTGAAATATTATGTGCATGGTAGCTCCCACAACAGAATTAGGTGTTATGTACTAAGGAGAGCAAAAGGAAGATGGAACAAATTGAGTGTCACGCTGTAGAGGATATCCGAAGTCATTGTCAATTTACCAATCTCAAATGTGAGATAACAGGTGTCCTTATTAACGATGGAACTGGGTAACTCAGATTGTACTAAAAAGTAGGCCTCCTAAGAATCATTGATGCCCTGGGGTACCATGTTTGAGCAGTCAATTGCCAGTTTAATGGAGATGGTGTGAACAGATATATAATATAAGACAGTTCTCACAACTGCAATAAAAATAAGTTGCACAGCTGGAGTTTCAATTTTGGTGAAAAAAAGGACACACCACTTTATAATATCATCTTAGATATATGAATGTAAGCTGAGTAAAAAATAGGAGCCAAGCAACTAAAATCACACAATTCAATATGCACCAAATATCACAAAAGTAAAGAGAAATACTGAGCATGCAGCCATAACATGGCACAGCATTAAATTAGTGCTCTCATTGGGACAGATGCAACACTATTGACATAAACGTACTGCAAGAATGTCAAGGTAATAAACATATTTAAAAGGGTCTGGTGTGGGGTCTCCACTGACCTGGCAGAGTGGCAGACTACCAGATGGTGTCTAAATGACCCCTTTGACTATTAGAACCATCTTGCCAGTATATGGCAGCACAAACATATTTGCCGGTGGCCGAGCTTTCAAGTATACTAGTTCTATTTGTGAGTAGAAGGCATTTGATCATGGCAATTTGCCTTCTGAGGGAAATCTGTAAACTTTCCAGTTCCATGTAGAGTATTTCAACCAGCCCAACTATTTTCTACATGTAGCAAATAATGCAATAAACAAGATTGTAAGTACAGATTACAAGGAAAAACCTGGTCTTGATAAGCTACCATGAAGACATTCACAGAAAGGAGAAGAAATGGGATCCAGTTGATACCTTGGATGTAGTTTGATGACCTGGACATAGCAGATAACCTAGCCATTCACTCCCATTACCATCTACAGATGGAAGAGAAGACTGAGAATGTAGCAGCCACATGAGCACAACTTGGTCTCAACATTCACAGGGGAAGAACCAAGACCCTGAAGGATAACACAGCCAGTACAACTGCAGTCACTCTTGCAGGCAATGCACTGAAAGAGGTTGAGGCCTTCATCCACCTGGGCAATGTCATAGACAAGCAGGGTGGCAAGATGCCGATATCAAGGCAAGGACTGGCAAAGCAAGGGCTGCGTTCATTTAGCTAAAGAAGATCTGGAGCTCCAAGGGCCTTATGCTGCAAGCCAAGACCATGCTTTTTAACTCCATTGCAAAAATCAGTCCTTCTGTATGGAAACTTGGAGGACAACAGTGACCACCAACAGAAAAGTCCAGACCTTCATTAAGACCTGTACAAGGAAAATAATGCAAATCTGCTGGCCAAACACCATCATGGCAACAGACTTTCTAACTTCCCGCTCGGGAAGAAATCATGAAAAGACATGGGCTGGATGGGTCACACCCTACGCAAGCTTGCATCAAAACCCACAAGTCAAGCCCTGACCTGGAACCCTCAATGGAAAAGGAAAAGGGGAAGGCCAATAAACACCTGGAGCTGAGGCCTTAAGGCTGACTGTAAGGGGATGGATTACACCTAGAGTCAGACTGGAAAAAAAAACCAGGACAGAGATGTCTGGGGAGCACTGGTTGATGGCCTATACCCGAGTAGAGGTAGTAGCATAAGTAAGTAAGTAAGTAAAGATGAGATACCTTCACGTGGAACTAGAAAGCCTGAGAGATTTGAAACAGGAGGTGGTGGAATATACTCTATAAATGAGGCATGTGGTCATCACCATTTTGTCATGCTGTGTGTTCTCTCTCACATTTGCCTTCCATAGCCTACCCTTTAATATTGGTGGGCCTAAGGGGAGAATACTCCATGATTCATCTTGAGCATTTTTGGCCTTTTCTGGCAATAGTATGGCAATGTGTGTTTTGTGAGAAATGGTTACTGTTTTGGACTTCACGGTTAAAACATGTTTGAGAGACTCTTTGAAGGTGTCCCCAGGTTTTGAGAAGTGTAGAACTTTCAAGCATGTTGGGAGGATTCCTTTGGAATAGGATGCGCCTTATGTCTCAACTGTGCTGTTCGAAGGGTAATGTGAAAATACCCAAACTGACCCTATTATCCTATTGAATATTCCTAACATATTCTTTCCTCTTACTTTTATATTTGTTATTATGTTTGTTGTGTAAAATACATGAAACATTGGTTTCTAAGCCTTCAATAAATGAACTAAATCTTGCTTTGACAACTACAAACTTATGTGTGTTACTTTATTAGATTTACACACAACCTTGTTAGTATTTGAGCAAAAAAGTGTAGTTACCAATTCTCTTGTTGGTGGATGCATTGTATAACCACAATATTTAATGTGCCGCTGTCGATGGACCACTGTATTTAATGGACTATATTTGTGTCTCTGGGCAAGAGCATAATACATTGCTGTTTGTGTATTAAAGTTAATTTCTGTTTGCTCCTCAAATGGCCCTACTAGGCAGTTTTTTCAAGATGGCCTATAACTGGAGAGGGAAATGACATGACTAGTGTTAACAGTCACAACCAGTATCTGCATCCTAGTAACCAGCAATGAAGAGTTTCCATAACTGTAATGGGGTCATGGAGTTAGAAGTTCTATTACCATATGCAAATCCTGATTTCAGGCCCTTTTCTGCACACCTCTTCCACCCGCTTCCAAGAGGAGGAAAATACACATGCAAAAGTAGAAGGGGCACCTTTACTAATAGTTCATGCAATGAAATGCAGCAATGCAAGTTGCTGTGTTACATGGTTAGGAGAGAGCTCACCAGGGCAATATTTACCAAGATATGGTGCTGTTTAGCTCCCTCAATGTATTTGTGTCTGTCTAGTGCTAACACCCATGATGCAAGGGTGCCTGCGTTATGAGTAGGATTATTGTTGCGCAGAAAGAGATCACTTTCTGCACAAAAAAAAATCCTTAGAAGCATATTGCATTTCTGTGTGCTGCCGAATGCACCATACATGGAAAGAGGAAGCAATGAGGAGAAAATACTATATTTCCCCTCGTTATGCCTTTGTTGGCTGGACCCACCATTGGGGCAGATACAAAAAAAAACAAGCTATTAGCATTTCCTATAATCTTTGTTTAGCCACAAATAAGCCCCCAAATGACAGGACAAAAAATAAACTCGTAACCCTAGCTGGTCGGTAAAATCATCGTCCCCCCAAAACATCCGTAGTCTGTAGCACTTGCAAATTTAACAGAAAATTATCCCAAATCTTAACAAACTTCGCCATTGCTTTCGTTCCTCTAATCTTGGCAAGTGAGCCTTCCATAGTATGAATTTCATTAATAAGAGCCCACCACTCAATCATATGAGGAGGATTCTGAGAGATTCAAGCTCTCGCTATAACCAATCTAGCACAGAACAGGAGAATATTTAACAAATGTTTGTTAGTACTGTTGGTGGAATGTATAGCCAATAGAACAGAAGTTGCAGATATTGCAGAGGTGATCACATTTTTTTGAAGTAAGATATTTTCTATTGCTGACCAATACTTAGTTAATGATGGGCAACAATACATCATATGTATGAGGTCTGCTGCCTCCGGACCACATTTAGGACATTTAGTGCGATCACTACCTAAGTTATTTTGTGACCATTTAGAAATTCTTAATGGAGTATAATATAGGTGGCATATAGTCTTGTAAGATTGAAGCTTTAAGCTTGAAGAGTGAACCGCTTTGTTAATGTTCACTAAAGCAGCCGAAATATTCTGGGCTGTTACATTAAATCCTAATCTAGTAGTCCATTTTAAAGCAAGTTTAGGACAATCATCCGTTCTATTTTGGCTAAAACACTTGTGTCCCACACTAATTAGTGATTTCCTATTCACCGAAAAAAAACAGGTCCATATATCTGAACCGCTCACTTCTTTCAAACTCATCTTACGTATTAAATAATCCCTTATTTGAATCTATTTATATCGCATAGTTTCTGGTAATTTATACAAGAGTTTCAGTGTTTCAAATTGTAGAAAGCCACCTGTGCCATATAAGTCTCCTAGTGTCTTAATACCATAGTTAGCCCAGTCACGCCCGGATTTATCACTAAAAATACCAGGAAGCCCTGGATTGTCCAAAAGTGGCAGATCAATATGAAAGAAAGAAGTACCGCAATTGGTCAGTATCAAATTCCATATACGTACTGCAACCCTCGCAGTCTTAAATTTAACACGTTTAAAATAGTTCGGATCGTGCACTCTTGCCAAGAATTGTTTTGTATCTCTACCAAGCATAAATTGATCAAAAAAATATTGATAATTAACCGCATACAGACTACGGAGCCGACCCAAAAAAGAAGCAAAAAAATACGCTCTGAAATCCGGAAAGTTAAGACCGCCCTTATTGGGTGGAAGTTTTAATATTGACATTGATCTTCGGGACTTTCTGTAGCCCCAAATGAAGCTGCTAAGATTGCCATCTAGTTTTTAAAAAAACAAATTATTAACGCGGAAAGGAATAGACCGAAAAAGATCTAAAAATTTCAGCAAGATGTTTATCTTAATTAGTTTCATTCGCCCGAGAATATTAAGCGGGATCTTATGCCATTTTTTCAAAAGGACAGCCACTTCTTTTAATAGAGGATCATAATTTAGTGCATTTATTTCAGTAATCTTAGAAGATATTTTTACCCCTAAGCGGGTGTTAGAGGGGGGTTTTCCCTTAAGGTACCTAGGGGTGGAGACTAGGATAGGGGTTGGTGGGGGGTTTGGGGGAGGGCAAAAAAGCAGAAAAGGACAAGACAAGCTTCAGGACACAGAACGTCCCGCCCCGTCAAACCTCGCAGCAGTAGAAGCTGCAGCATCCGCCGCTCCTGAAGATAGCAGACTCGCCACAAAACTTTACCGCACACTTCTTGCTTTCTTGCTTTCTTGCTTTCTGGTAGAGATCCTTGCAGTAACAAATTAACACTGGGAGTCCCAGGTCAGCATAGCCGCCACAAACGGCACTATCAAAACGATGGAATGAGGGAGCTTCGGACTCTCCTGCACCGCAGTGGCGTCTTCAATCCGCCATCTTTTTTCCCCCCGTAAATGTGGGTTTGCATCAAAATCCATAGGTGGGTGCACGAGAGCTCTCATGTTCCACCCATGTAATGCCAACCTGACACAAAGTAACTCAAGGCAGTTCTATGTTCTGCATTACATTATTTTGTGTGAAGGCAAACTAATGTGTTCCATGGGGACTGTCCTACACTCTCTTGAGTCCTCCCTGATTTCTTTGAGCAGCAAGTTAGGTGACTTGGGCTGTGATGGGTGCAACATAGAACTGGAGTGGGTATTATGTACCACTTGAGTACTCAATGCATCTGAGTACATCCTCCCCTGTCAATGCTCGGCTTTTAGTTGTTTAAATTCAGCAATCGATGACTTTATAGCCCCCTGTTTTGCTAACAAACCCTCCAAGATGTTAGAGACTGACTTTATGACCTTATTACGCAAGGCTTTAAATAGGGGTTTTAACACAGATTTAAACTGAGTATCAGAAAAATTAGCTCCCGCAGAATTGGGGATGAGGGGGGGGCAGTCATCAGGTCCCTAATTAGGTCACAGCCCTTACGAGAGACCACTGGAGCCAAACTAAAAATACTTCTAGTCTTTGGGGACTAATGTTTCTTTTTATATTCAAGCATACACTGACCAGATGTATGGGGTTGGAACTACCTCAGTTGTAGTGGATCTTGTTGACTTTGTACCAATATCCATAGAGATTCTTTGCTCCGCACTCCACTGTGGTAGAGTGGCCCCTTCATTGGATTCCAAATGAGGCCCCAGATATCCATTCTTCCCCATACAACCAAAATCATATGAACTAGGGTTCACCCCAAGCCCCAGTTTTTCTTCAGCGCATTGTATTTTCTCCGTTGGCGCCTCTGGAGTGAGAGATGACATGATAGAGGCATGTTTACATAGTGCCTCAAAACTATTTAGGTCAGTGTCAGTTTTAGGGGTAGGTTTTCATTTACCCATAGTTGGTTACAGAAGAATGACTGAAAGAGGGGTGGCCCTGCCTGTCCTCCATCATTCTCTGACTGGCTCACAACGGGTCTGCCCTTGGCCCTGGCTTTGCCCGGGCAAGGCCCACAGCTTGGGAGGCACTTTTTAAGCATAGCAGGAGGAGGCAGCTGATGGCAAGCCCCTCCTTTCCTTCAGGGCACAGCAGGCAGGGCGATGTAGTCCTTCCCATGCTCCCAGCAAAGCAGCTCACAGCGTCCCATGCTGTGGGAGTCCTCTAAGTTCTTTAATAGTGCAGCAGCAGGAGGCAGCTGATAGTGAGCCTCTCCTTTCCTTCGGGGCATAGCAGGCTAGGTGATTTACCCCCAGATTCATCAAAGCCACATTCTGCTAATTCTAAATTGCGAGAATTACCGAATCGCAATTCAGAATTCGCAGAATGGGATTCATGAAGAAATGCGAGTAAAAAAAGCAAATTGCAATCGGCCGCAATAGCCATTTGCTATAATTGCAAATTAAATCGCAGAATCTGCCCTTTCCGTGTAGAAATAGCGTTCCCGCAATTACCGAAATCGCAAATTGTGATCTCGCTAATTGCGAGATCGCAAAAACGGGAAGTCGCATTTCGAGCACAGTGATGACATCACAACCAGGAAGCAGGCAGTTCCCGCCCTCATTCAGCACACTGATCGTGAAAGTGGAAGCATCAGTGGCCAGAGCTCCACTACAGACCACCTTCAGCTGCAAATCAGGAGACAAACCACCCCTGAAAATGTCCCAGGAAGCAGCAGGGAGCAGTGCCTCAGGGAGGAAGCGAAAAATCTAATTTTTCCGAGCAGGAATTGGAATATTTAATAGAGGGAGTATCCAAAGACCATGACCGGCTCTTTGGGAAGGATTCAAGGAGGGTGCCTGAGGCGGAGAAGTGGAGAATTTGGCTGCGCATCTGCGCTAAAGTTAACGCAGTGGGGGGTGACTCAGCGCTCCATAGAGGAGCTGAAAAAGAGGTGGTGTGACCTCAGGGGGCGTGCCAAGGAGAGAATTGCTGAGAGGCTGGGGGAGCGACTGGGAACCGGAGGAGGCAAGCCCACTGTACCACCCAACACCCCACTGGAGGACCTCGTGGAGGACACCCTGAATCCCGAGGCATGCGTGGGGGTAACCCGGCTGGACTCCTCCCAACCCACCCAAGAATCCCAAGGTAAGTGCCATGCACCTGCGACCCTGTCCCCTAACAATGGCCATGACTCCCGAGCTACCCATTAGAAACCCCAGTCATGCAGGCCATGCACACCAGAAAAGGCCAATTGCATTGCGGGACTTGTAGTGTGACCACATTTTCCAGATAGCCCCATACAGCCAGACCTGTCCAGCGAGAGTCATTCCTAAAGCCAGGCAGGGAATGCTAGCCTGCATGCATGTAGCAACCTCCCATGTGCAAGAAACATGTCATTAATCACCGTCCCATTTACATCACAGGTGGCGCAGAACAACCCAGCAATGATAGTGAGGCCCTTCACATTGAGGACAATCCCGAGGACACAGAGGGAGAGGGCCATCCTAACCCTCAACCAGGACCATCACAGCCAGCACCAGCAGCAGTGGTACCACCACCTGCTCCTGCGGACAGGGCCACCCCTGCAACAACTGGCGCGCCACAACCACACCCAGTTACACCCATGCCAGTGGCACTCGCAACTACAGCTGCAGCACGGAAGCAGACAAGGCGCACAGCCACTGTTCGTACATAGTCCAGCGGACTGCTGAGGGAGCCGGGCAACACAACACCACGCGCCGGCAGGGGGGTGAATGTCCGGTTCCCTGGCCTGTCAATTGAGCGACGGATGCTCCGTGTGCATCAACAGCAGGCACGTCACTTGGCAGCCATCCACCTGCAGCTTGCCAAGACTGCACGTAATGTGGGACAGCTAAGTGACAACATGGAAAGCATGACCGCTGCTGTTCGGGAAAACAGCCAGGTCCTGGTATCCCAGCAGGATGTCAACCGCCGCCGCCACCGCCAGCTGCTGACCTGCCTGTCAGCGTACCCCCGATCTAACCACATCATTGGGAATGCCACCTCCCAGCTGTCGCGTCGATCATTAGCGATGCAAATTCAAATTGTCCAATGCTGCCAGGATGTCGCTAGGGCACTGGAGCAAGTCACCATTGCAGTGCAGGGTCTGCAGGCGAGTGGACATGGCCAGGCACGTGGTGGGGATGATGCCAGTGAGGGCAATTTCAGCCACAGCAGCATGTCGGTGCCGCTGGTGACGGTACCCCGCCGCAGCACCAGGCCAAATGCAGCCTCACGGGCTAATGCTGATGTGGAGGAGGTCAAAAGGCGACTGGGAGTGTCCACCCGGAGGCGCCACTGACTATTTATTATTTCACATGCAGGGCCATGCTGATGGAACAAGCATGCCCTCCTCACATACATGGGGATGTATGAATCAATACAGCTCTCATGCAATTTATAGAAAAGATGTTACATTATTGTGAAGAAAACAATAAGATTTATTATGCACTAGTTAATCTGACTCATGTCATTATTTCAATTGTCATGCATGAGTGAAGTGTTGGATGAGGGGAGTGGGTGCACGAGAAACAGTTCATTGTGATTTGGTTGCAGCGCCTGTGTCCTTCAGCAGGATTCTCCCAGCATGCATGACGCACATGTGCAGGTGGGCGGTTGTCCCCTTCCGACTCACTGCCAGAGATCTCTACAGGTATCCTCCGCATGGTAGCAATGTTGTGGAGTATTGCACACACGGCCACGATGCGGCAGCAGACCTCAGGCTGGTATTTGAGGGCCCCACCAGTCTTGTGAAGTATGTGGAATCGGCTCTTCAAAAGCCCGAATGTCCGCTCAATGCAATTTCTTGTGCAGATGTGTGTTGCATTGTAACGCCGTTGCTGTGATGTGGCAGGGTTGAGGTATGGGGTGAGGAGGTACTCACGGAGACAGTAGGCGCTGTCACCTGAATGAAAGGGGCAGAGGGTGAGTGCCTGTTATGCGCAACTACATGGTCACAAGGTACTATTTGTTGGCATGTGTACTAACCTAGTAGGTGGCCTTCCCCAAAGTCTCCCCTGGCCAGTCGTGTGTGCAAGCCGCTGTGCCGGAATATGAAGGAGTCATGTGTGCTCCCCGGGTATTGTGCCACCATGTCCGTGATGATTGTCTTAGCGTTGCACACCATCTGGATATTCAGGGAGTGGTAGCACTTGCGGTTCTGGTACATGTATTCTGATTGTGCAGGTGGGCATATGTGGATGTGGGTACAGTCAATGCATCCAATTACATGGGGGAATTGCGCAATGTTGTAATAATCTAGCTTGGTTTGATCCAAGTCCTGTTGGGTGGTCGGGAATGTGATGTAATGGTGTAGCCGGGTCAGCATTGCCTCCAGGAAACTCCTTAGGCAGCGGGACATGGTGATCTGGGAGATCCCCCCTGCTACGGCAACTCTCCCCTGGAAGCTTCCGGAGGCCAGGAGGTGCAGGCTGCACAAGACCTGGACATGGGTGGCACGGCATTGGTCCTCCTTGTTGGATGCTGCATCAGGGGGTCTAGGTCACGGATCAGCTTTGTAATCATTGCCCCATTCAGGCGGTACTTAGAGTAGATTTGCTCCACAGTTTGACCCGGAAGGGTGATCCGCAGGTGGAAGATTCGCTCCTGTATCCTGCGTCTGTTCCTTGCTGCAGCCTAGAGTCTTCGCCGCCTGACCACCATGTAGAGTCCTGGCATTGTGAGAGTCATGCTCCTACTGTGTCTCCTTAAGTGTGTTTGGTCAGGCCTGCACCTGTGGCTAGTTCTTTTTTTTTTTTTATTTATTGACTTCATGGTTACCACCTGGTTTGGGTTCTCCTTATTTTGCGCCTCGCAAATAGCGATTTAGCGATTGTTCGCTATCTGCGATCTTTCATGAATTGGGTTTGCGAGTATTTTGCAAAATCGCAAACTTTATCGCAGAATCCTTGGATTCTCGCTAATTCCGAATCGCAAAGGGGGTTCCACCTAGATTCTGCGATTTATTTTGCGAATTCGCAATATGGATTTTGCGAAATCGCTATTTATTAAACTTTTACTTCATGAATTGCATTTCATTTAATTGCTAATTCGCAGCTATTGCAATCACAATTTTGTTTCATGAATCTGGCTGTTAGTCCTTCTTGTGCCCACAGCAAAGCAGCTCACAGCATTCCGCACTGTGGGAGTCATCTAACCACTTTTAAAAAGTGGAAGGCAGCTGATGGCAAGCCCCTCCTTTTCTTCAGGGCACAGCAGGCTGGGAAGTTCAGGGCCCCAGCAAAGCAGCTCACAGAGTCCCACACAGCAGGAGTCCTCTAAGCACTTTTCAAGCAAGGACCGCAGCAGGAGGTGGCTGATGGCAAACCCCTCCTTTTCTTTGGGGTACAGCACCCTGGCTGATGTGGTCCTTCCTGGACCCCCAGCAAAGCAGCTGAAAGCATCAGATGTACTATTCCAACCCAACACTTAACTGCATTTAGAAAAGTGTTGTTACGATTTACTATTTGTACTCCAAATTTAACCACATTGAGAAAATCTTGGACGTTCGGTTTTTGGGGGCCAGATTTAGCATTTCCACTCCAAACTTAAACCACATTGGGAAAAGTGTTGGTCTTTGGGTGGCAAGATTTACTATTAATGCTACTGATTTAACAAAGTTGAGGAAAGTGCAGAACTTTTTTGGGGGGGCAGATTTGCTATTCCCACGCCACACTGAACCAAATTAGGGAAAGTGTTGAACTTTGGGGGATTCAAAATTACTATTCCTACTGCTAACTTTACCACACAGAGGAAAGTGTTGGACTTTGATAGGGTCAAATTTAATATTCATACTCCCAACGTAACCATATTGTGGAAAGTATTGGATTTTGTGGTTCAGATTTACTATTTTAACACTAAACCTAGCTACGTTGGGGAAAGTGTTGGACTTTGGTGGGGGGAGGGGGAAGATTTACTTTTTTAACTCCAATGTTCACCACAATGGGGAATATGCAGGACTTTGGGGGATCAGAGTTACTATTCCCACTTCAAATGTCACTACATTGGGAAAAGTATTGGACTCTGGGGTCAGATTTATTAATCCAACGTCAGGGTTAACAAAAGTGAGGAAAGGGTTGGACTTTTGGGGGGCTTTTTGGATCTACTATTCCCACTCCATACTGCATCACATCAGGAAAGTATTGTACTTTAGGGGTTCAAAATTACTATTCCCACTCCTACCTTTACCATATGGGTGAAAGTGTTGGACTGTGGAGGAGTCTGATTTAATATTCCCTCTCCAAATATAATCATATTGAAGAAAGTATTGGACTTTGGGTGAGGGGGTGCTCAGATTTATTATTTCCATTCATAACTTAATGACATTGGGATAGGTTTTGGATTTTTGGAAGCTCATAGTTACTATTCCAGCACCAAAGTTAACCACAATGAAGAAAATGTTGGACACTCTGTTCAGGTTTACTGCTCCAACTTCAAACAAAACAATTAATCACATTAAGGAAAGGGTTGGTCTTTCAAAATTAACTACTACCATAAAATTATAACAGCTGGGGTATATTACAGAAATCTATTTTAAGTATCACCAAAAAATAAATAACAAAACAATGAAAAAGTAAATTGACAATACTACTGACACAAAAAAACTAATATTTACTAAAACTTTCACATCAATAACTATAAGTAATTTAAAAAGTTTACATCTAAAAATTATTTTAAAACATGGAACACATTAAGTTCTAAAATAAAATTGCATACATTGAAAACGTCATCTGTAAAAAAAATACACAAATTACAAATACAGCTTTAAAACAAAGTGGTAGCCTTGAAGGTAGTAGGTAGTGGTGCAGCGGACTGCCTGCTGTCCCCAATGTCCTCCCCAATAGTAAACATTTATTTTTTTAGAAGCAGCACCAGTCCTTTTAATGGTCATGGGTTGTTTTTCAAAAAGTTTTCCATTTTTGAAGGAAAATGTAAGGAATAAGGTCTGCTGTCCCTTGCAGACTGACTTCCATTCTGGCATTACAGCCTGTCACAGGGAGTTGCAAACTGTGACCTGGCTTATTAACATTGACTAGGCAGGTTGTTTTGCCGCACCCTATAAATGTACAATTTGTGATGAGGCATATTAGTACTAACCTTGGGTGGAGTTCACAAGTTGCACTACGTGAAGCTACACGAAGTGCAAAGAAACCTCTCCGCACTATGCGGTAGAAAAATGCTGTTTGCGGTGATTGCACAGTGCCGGACGCTTGTCTGCACTGTTCAATCATTGCGAACAGCACCATGCACACCGCAAGCTTTCCTTTCCTGCCCCTCGAGTAGATTGTTACTCAAGCGGCAGCTTTCTCAACTCAAACGGGCAGTTTCTCAACGGGAATGGTCACGAGCATATGCCACCACTCACAATGAGAAACCTGACCCCCCTCCCCGTTGAGAAACCTTGCTGGGAGGTTTATTTTCCATGCTCGCGCTCGCCAACTTGATGTTAGCGATCGCGAACGAGGAAAAATCTCGCCGGGAGGTGGATTTTGCTCGCTCACGCTTGCAAACTCAACATTGGTGAACGCGAGCGAGGAGAAACACTCCGCTCTACTGTGCGAAGCTGAGTTTTTCGGAACTCCACGAGCTCCGCCTATCACGGAGTTCAGGAAACTCTGAAAACTCCGCGAGCGGAGCGGAGTTCACCTCCCAGGGTTAATTAGTAATTAGTATATTGCATTCCCATGCACAATCAGGTTGGTGTGCTAATTTCACATCCTTAATTTTCAAATGGGAATAGTATATGAGAGGACTAAATCTTTATATAAATAGCACTTCAAATGTGGGAGTGTTGAAGTCCTAGCTGTGTCTGTGCTAAAAATACTGAAGTATAAAAGTAAATGGTGGGTAGGATGCTTAAATTATTCTTGGCCACTAGTAATTATCCCAGTCCATCAATATTTTGCACACCATGTCTCCTCAGTTTGGATCAAACATTGGCTTAGCATTTCTCATTGTTGGGAAGCAGGGAGTTGGTTTCTTGCGGGGATAGCGCCTGGCCCAGCACCCAACCCCTGCTGCACCCAGCTGCAGGTGGTGCAGGGTGGGGAGTTTGCCATCCACTCGGGTTTCGGCACAAGACCTGTGTACTCACACATGGTCATACAGTAGCTTGATGCTGTACATGAGTAAGTCATCAATTATGTACTTTAACATGTCATGAATGATGTATTATGTGAGGTCATAAGCAGTGCATTGGCAAACCCCCAAACCCATTGATGCCATCCCCCTCAGAACACCCAAGTTACATGCTGTTTTTTAGTTTATTTTTTTACCCAATAAACTTTGCATGGAACTGTGGTACTCTGGGGGTGGAATACTGGGTGCCCAGTACCTTAGGAGTACTGTGGTACCTCATGGGAGGGCTCCACTGGGACCTGCAGGAGTACCACGATAGCTGTCCTTGCACAATTTGTTGGGGTGGGGGGTGGTCCCAATAGGTTCCCCAAAACAAGTGCCTTGGGTTAAGAGTCACCCATAGAATATGGATAGCATCAATAACAAAATACTGGCCTTGGCACAGTGGAGTTACGTTTTAACAAATGGGTGTACCCACGGCATGTTTTGAAAAAATGTGGTTAACATCTGGGGAGCAACAAGCACATTTATGTAAAAACGTGTTTTCAAATGCATTATTTGATTCCATTTGTTTCAAACTTTTTCTCGAGGGAAGGATCCCATGCTGAACCCTCATAAGGGAGGCCGAGCCTGCTCACGTTGCTCATTTACTGGCACACCACGACCTACCACTTTCATTGATCACCTCTCGCCACTGCGGACAATAACATCCTATTAGAGTAAAGAGCTGCAAAACCCATTGAGCCCTGACTGTTTAGGTGATCAGTATAAGCTCTTAAGAGAGATACATCGCCAAGTCACCCTCTGACTCCCAGAGTCTCCACCACTTCCGTCCACACGAAACTGACAAGACGTGACCCGGACTGCCGACTCCTCTCTGCAAGGAGGGGGGGCGGGCTTAATTCTACTGAAAGATATCCACTCCTAATACAATAGCTGAACTCTGATTGGGCGATAAATAAGCTGTATATTTTATGACTCCGAGCTTAGATTTCAATTGCCTTCCGCGCTCTGTAAAAAAACAGGTCGTTTTTAGCTGAAGTAGCATATCTCTCCTGAGTCAGGGAGGCTGATGAGAAATCCGTGCTGGCAAGCCGGGCAGTGCAAAGGGAAAATTAATTGTGTAGAAGCGAGGAGCTAGGTTTCTTTGAACTCTGGAGCTGGCAAGGCATTTGCGTTTCGACAGACCCTGGGTTATTGCAGAAAATCCACGTTCGTAAGGCGGCCTGACATTTAATTTGTCAAAGTAGCAGCACATGCTTTCAGCCATGCTAATGTGAGGAGCGATATCTCATGTTCTACGACCAGCAGCAAGGTTACATTAGGATGTGGTGCGCGCCTGTGCAGCCCTGCTGCAAATCTATATATTAATTCAAAATAGGGGCCTCAACTCCAAAAAACATTGCTGAGCAAAACAACCTTTTCTAAAATAGACCTGGGTCAAAGCTCACTAAATAACCATTGTCCATTAACATTTAGAATTCTAAAATAGGAATGTGTTTTCAGCTGCGTGAATGCAAATGTACTCTTATCAGCCGTCATTCTTATAGATGCATGAAAGACAAATATTCTCTTTTTAGGAGCCTGCCATATGGTGCGGGCTCGGAATAATATTATCGGAATTTTATCTAACAGACCTTGGAAATGAACTTTTTTTTTATATGCGAACATCATATTTGCACAGAATAACTCGGGGGTTAGGTGGATTAATCTTCTTATGATTAAACAGGCTTTGCTTGTACTAGTCCCATGTAATAATACTTGAATACTTTGTTTCTTTGGTGTGACTGAATACGTTAAATAATATTTACTATACTTTTATTGGGGACGTTACAATATGGCTTTACAGTGTTATTTATCACCCATCTTCAACTCTGCCAAGCCATAACATCCATTTGCCTTTAGCTTTAAAAAAACATTCTCATAAAATAGAAAGTGATGAAAGTATTGTGAATTATAGGGAGTTACGCATTTCTAGTGGCATGCACAAATTCTATGTAATATTGCCTAGTGGTTCTTAACCTGTGGTCCGAAAAGCCGTGCTTTTAAAAAAAATGTATATTCAATGTCCATAAACCATGTTTTTTTACTAGACATATTTATGGCATACAACGCAGTACCCAAGTCTAGTAAAACGCGTTAGGAACTAGTCAAATGCACTTTCCCTTAGGGAACCCCACTTCTCATTGTTGGTGACTATAGCCACAAAATAAGATATAAATGGCAGTCTCAGTAGGGGGCAGCTCAATAACAAGGCCTTTCGGTACAAAAGAAATGTTCAAATGCAGAATCGGACCCCTCTCTCCTTGTAAAGCGTACTGGGGAAATGTCTTGGAACTAAAGCCATGAACGAATCCTAGTATACTGAGGATAGAGGCAACGTTACAGAGGTTTTTATGCTAAAAAACATATACGTAAGGTACATATGATGATATGGATTACACATTGCATGTGTATAATAGGGCAACAATTCCTTCATGTAATCAATACTCAAGGAGTCTATAATAGTTAGTGAAGATACCTGCTCTTCAATTCACCCTTCTGTAGATCCTGTTCAAATCCACCGGCTGGCTGGGGATTTACTACAGAGGACAGACTGCAGAAAAGCATTTGAGGCATGTCATATTTTGCCTAAGGATTGGGCATTGCAGGAGGCACAGATGGGGATCAACTGAAGAGAAGCATTAGTTGGTATAATTTTGGATAATTCACTGACTCATCGTTTGTGCATTGGTCCTGTAATTTTTAACTGGAGAGTTGATGTATGAATACACAAAGGGATTTTGGAAACAAAAAATGGAGGATTTGGAATTGAGAATGCTTTCTTTTTCTGCTGTTTCCGGGCTTTTTCTCAAATTTCGCTTTGGCGTTTGCTTAGCAGTTCAGACTAGGTATGTAGAACCAGAATTCTCGAAGCTCAAATTATCCTCATTAGTAATGTTCCACTCTGCTCCTATTTCTTCCTCTCTCCCTTGGCCTTTAGAATTGACTACGGCAGGATTACCCCAGACACCACCATCAGATGGTCACACCTATCATAGCTGCACATACCAACAGACACACACGCACACATTTCAGACACCCATACACACACTGTTAGAGGTTCAAACACAGTATCATTTGCCCACAGGGGGTCACCTTGCAACCCACCACCACAAGCCTACAAAGTCAGTCACTATTAGGAGCCAAGACACGCTCCATCAAACAACCACAAAAACACCACCAGATGCTGACACAGCCACTGCAAAAAAATAACCATAAAATCACCAACAACCACCCATTAGACCCAAGCAAAATAGTTACATGGCTACAAAAACTGCACATTTTGCATTATATTAAATTCACAAAGTTTCATATTTTTTGATTGTATAATGTCATACCATTGTATCCCCTTCAAGACTGTTTCAAGCAGGAAATATCTTGTGGGAGTCATTTTCTTCTCAAACCTGTCCCCTTGCTGGTATCTCTTAACACTCCTAAATGCAAAGTATGCCCTACTGTTAAAGTTTCGCCTGAGATACAGAGAAGTAAATTTCACGTAATTTTATGAATTTTTTGTAAACGTTTGTTTTATATAGTTTCAAATGTTCACACAAGACTAGCGCTAGCATACAATATTAGATGCTCACCAACATAAGATAACTACACACAACATTAGGAACACATGCAAATCACATCTATCATCACATACACCCACCCACCAGCAGACACCCACACCAGAGCCGGACTAGCAGTAGTGGGTACTGGGCGTTTCCCCAGTGGACCACCAGGGTTGGGTCCGGTTTTAGACCCCCAGGGGTGCAATTCGGCCCCTGTAAAGCGGCACAAAGCTTTCCTTTCACTAGTACCCCACCGGATCCTAGTCTGACCCTGACCCACACATCACTCATCAGCTGCCCACACACCATCAACTGCTCCAAAAACAACTATCAGACACCCATCAAACGATCCTCAGAATCTGGCACAAATACACCATCTGATAACTAGACACACACTATCACATGTCCATACACACACCATCATCCTACTCCAACCCTTATTATCAGATGTTCACATACATCATCATGCACTTACAAGTATCAGGTGCCTATACATACCATTATACTGTCACCCACCCACCATCAGAGGTACACTATCACGCTCTCACATAACCACTATCAGACTCCTATACATTCAACATCATATGGCTTTACACCTAAAAAGGCACACTCAAATATCCACCACCAGTCACCCACATTCCCATGACCAAATGGCCACTCAACTACCATCAGTCACCCAACAGATGTCTGCATACACATCAGACCCTTACACATATGCACAGCCATCACACACCCACACACCTTTTGAGGTACACACACTATCAAAAACCTACAGACCAGTCAATATATGTTCACACTCTCATCATTAGATTCTTACATACTTAACATCAGATGCCCACACACAGTATTAGATGTCCACACCTATCATCAGACTCCGCTACACACCATCAGATGTGTGAACACATAAGAAATCACTCACATTCTCACATCTTATTTCTACTTATCTTAGCTCACTTATCTGCTTATGAGACATTTCAAAGAATTAATTTAAGGATCAAGCTAACATTTATTATGAGCTGTCCTTAATTTAGCCTCAAAAGGTAAATCATTCCTTACAATGTATATTATATCACAATGCCTATCTTGTATTAGCTGTAGAAAGGCATGTGAAAAGCAATAGCACAAATCCATAAAGACTTTGTCATTGTCTCATCCCTTATTCTATCTTGTCTTTCATCAGCCTGGAGAGGAACAACCACATTGACCTTCCTGATTTTGGTATTTGCACACACAAACTAACATTTAGGTGCTGAATCACAAATCATTTCATGAATACCAGAATAAGTACAACATGAGTACTCTTTTACATATTCTTGTATGCCTTTTGTGGATCGCGAAACATCTAACGTCTCATTAATGAGAGTACACAAAGGGCACAATCCTTTCTATGTGTACCAAAAGTATATAAATATTAATTGAATAATCCGTTTTACTTCCCATTTTAGATGTTTCGAGGCCAACCCATAAAGGAATGTAAGAGTATAGGAGTACGTAAAAGAGTACAATAGTGTTGAAGGGACTCTGCGTGCACAGAACTATGCCTTGGGACAACAGAATGCAGGTACTGTGTCTCTCTCCCTGTTAGGGTTTGTGCACAGCAAAGAGCATGTCCCCTCTCATTTGACTAGTGGTCTCTGTAATAGCTCTCTTAAACATACTATTGAAAGCCTTCTTGTTAGCTCAGCCTCTCCCTAAGACTTCTGTGTATGTTGCTCAATGTATTCACAAGTTTGGACATTGCTGTCTTGTTTGCACATTGGACCTTGCTTTTACCAAGGCTTATTTTGGACATTGCTGTCTTGTTTGCACATTGGACCTTGCTTTTACCAAGGCTTATTTAGAGCACTCCTCCCTAGGCCATGTGTTTCTTCAACTCATTAGCATAATAACTGAAGCCCTGCACACCTGCTTGTGAGAACCACACCCAGTTCTTCGAACCACACCCAGCTCTTCGAACCACACCCAACCCTGTCTATAAAAGGCAGCCCGTGAGCATCACCCAGTGCTTGTGCTCGTCTACCTCCCACTTACCTGAGAACATATCCTTCGGCGCTGGCACTCCTGCTCTCTCCAGAACTTCATTGGCTTCAACGGGCGCGGCTGCTGGTTCTTCCTTCTTACGGTTTCCGGCTCCTTCTTGCCTCAGCCCCTCTTCTGTCCACTGCAATCGACCTGCAAAAGAGAAAGAGGACAATGTTAGACAGATCAGTATCCCTTTTCAGCAACAAGTAAGTGCAAAACTTGTTATTACCTGAAAGAACTTTGTCGGCGATTTCTGGATTCATGTAAAGACAATTTGGAACAAGATATCTCCAACAAACTTTGTGATTCAAACCCTTTGTTACAAGAATACTTTGTGGAACTTTGTGAAATAAACATTGTTTTACCTGGAACTTTTTAAGAATCGAACAGAGGAAACCATTGACAGCAAGGCAAACAGTAAATAAAAGACTTGCACAAATTACCGGCTGTATTTTGATGTAAAAGTACAGTATTTGTTTTATAAAAAGTCTGGAAATGTGTGAAAAGTGAGTTTGCTATTAAGAATTTAGGCTTTAGTTATATTAAGGTGAATGTTAGATGTTGGTAATTCTGATAATGATATTCGTTTGATTTTACAGAAGTTTTACAGTGATAGAAAGCACATCCCAGAAGAGTAACACATTCCAAACCTGGAAGCTAGAGACCAGGATCCAAGAGGTACTTTTAGAAGAGAATTTCTAATAGATTAAGGGTTAGTCAGGAACACATTTAGGGATAGGTTGCACTTATCTGTTCTTTGTTTATGTTTCATAAGGCACCAGTTTCTACAGAAGTCAGAGAGGGCCGCAGATTTTAGCAGCACTTCTACAGTGGAAACGCAAGAACGGTGTTGTCTCTCTTTTTTTATTTTATCCACTTCCCCCCTTCCCTTGGCCTTCTGGTTCTTAGTGCACTGTTTAACACCTTGAATGCTATGGGGATTTTTCTCCTGTGCTGGAACTCCATGAACCCCATTATTCATGACGAGCTGGGCTCGTCATCAGCGTAGCAGGAGGCTACTGCATGACGAGCCCAGCTCGCCATGAGCGTGGAAGGGGTTAAAACTAGTGTGCTGGAACAAGCAGTTTCAGGGTGGGGACGGACTGTCTTCAACCTCCATCAGAACTGAACAGAAACTCAGGTGAGCTGGGCTTTGACAGAAGCACAAGCCATTAAAATATTCAGTTCTGTTGGACGATGAATGCCAGGGAAGAAACAGAGGGCATTGACTCCACGGATATGGTGCAGGCCCTAAACGAGGACTTCGCCCATAATGAATCAGTGTCTGGCATCTTGCAACATATGCAAGAGGAAATAGAGAAATTAAAGTTGGAAAACACCTTTTTAAAACAGGATTTAAGCAGGTATAAACGTAGGGAATCTCAGTGGAACACAGCTTTTACACCTTTGTTTAAAACCTCTTCAGAGACAGGGGCGCGAGCAAAACATACAACTTTTCCTCCCCAAGTTGAGGTTACCAGTAATGTTCCTAATGCTGTGCCTTTAGCAGCACCTGAACGTTTTCATGGAGATAGTAACAAATTCCATGTTTTTAACAATCAATGTCAATTACACTTTGTTTGTAAACCACAACAGTTCCCTACTGATGCTGCGAAAGTTGCATTCGTCTTGTCCTATTTGGGCGGTATAGCAGCCAATTGGTCAATTCCTTTAGTGGATAGAGATGATCCCATCCTACATAATTAGAATCAATTTAAACATACTATGACCAGCCTTTTTGCAAAACACACTTTTATGCAGACAAGTGATAATAAGCTTTTAAATCTTAAACAAGGTAACAAGGACTTATTGGCCTATCTCACTAGTTTTAATCGTTTACTGACCGAGACACGTTGGCCTGAAGAAATGCGTGTCTCCCTTTTTATAAAGGTTTGAGAGACGAGTTAAAAGACGCGCTGGCTCATATCGTTGATTTGCCAGAAGACTATTCTGACTTTGTAGATTTAGTCGTGAAATTGGAACACAGACTAGGAGAAAGAAAGGGAGATAAATCCAAACTGGAATCGCGGTTAACTTTTATTAGACATGAGAAGACAGACACAGATAATAAACTCCCTGAACTTGAGCCTATGTAAATAGGGACACTCAGAGCTCCACTCACGTCAGAGGAAAAAGAAAGAAGGAGAAAACTTCAATTATGTTTATATTTTGGCAAGGCAGGACATTTTGCCAGAGAATGTCCAGTAAAACCTAAAACATCACGAAAGGGTACTGTTCCTTTATCTCCTCAACTGAGTCGGGAAACGATTAAGCTCGACAAGGGGGGAGGTTACTTGTTCGAGAAAACATCTTAATCAAACCTCTAATTCTGCACCCTTCATGGTACCGCACATACCTAGACATTTCATAATTCAGGTCTTTTTAATTGTTACTACTCAAGTTAGACATTCTCTCCCTGTCCTACTGGACTCGGGAGCAACAGGAAATTTTGTGGATAATAAGTTAGCTAACACATTAGGTCTTCCTATTTGCCTAAAGCCTTGTCCAGAAGCAGTATGTGCAGTGGATGGGTCAGAATTAACCTCTGGATTAATCACAAAACCAACAAGTCCCCTTGTCATGGTCTGTCAATACGGGCACACAGAGATGATTAGCTTTGATCTGATAGATACCCCTAATTTTGGCTTGATTCTCGGGGTTTCCTGGTTAACAACTCATAACCCAAAAATTGATTGGGTGAACAGAACAGTTACTTTGGATTCCTCATTCTGTAGAACCAATTACTATCAAGAAGCAGGTACAGAACAGAGCACAGTAATACGCTGTGCTAGTGTTACACAAGACAAACCAAGTCTCCCTCCTGAATATTCTGACTTTAAAGACGTTTTTGATCGAGTGAAGGCTAGTGTGTTGCCCCCACATCGGTCATATGACTGCCGTATAGATCTTATCCCAGGGGCCCCTTTACCTAATAACAGAGTATATGCTTTGACTGACGAAGAGACCAAATATTTAAGAACCTACCTAGACGACCTACTACAGTCTGGGTTCAGCCGACATTCCACATCTCCATTGTCATCTCCACTTTTTTTTATCCCGAAGCCGGATAAATCTCTCCGCGCGTGTATCGACTATAGAGGACTAAATAAGGCTACAATAAAAAATAAATATCCTCTTCCTCTAATACCTGTGTTGTTGGATCAATTAAGACATGCTACTGTATACAGTAAACTAGATCTGCGGGGAGCTTACCACCTGGTCCGAATAAAAGAGGGGGATGAGTGGAAGACAGCTTTCAAGACAAAGTTTGGTCTATTTGAGTACACAGTAATGCCCTTTGGGTTGTGTAATGCCCCTGCCGCCTTTCAATTCTTTATAAATGAGGTCCTACACAAATTCCTGGACGTTTGTGTCATAGTATACATAGACGACATCCTCATTTACTCTAAGAACCCACAGGAACATCCCCAACATGTTCGTGCAGTATTATCAAAGTCAAAAGAAAATCATCTCTTTGCTAAATTAGAGAAATATACTTTTAATGTCAGCAAAGTGGACTTTTTAGAATACTGCCTGTCACCTCAAGGAATAATTATGGATGAAAAGAAAATTAGTGCTATTACTGATTGGCCAGAACCATCATCTGTGAAGGATGTTCAGAAATTTCTGGGTTTCGCCAATTTTTATAGGAGGTTTATTTCTCATTTTGCAGACATTGCGGCCCCAATAACTACCTTGTTGCGGAAAGGGCAACAATTACTTTGGTCTGATGAGGCGGCACACGCCTTTCAACTCCTGAAACACAAGTTCACTTCAGCCCCAATTCTGAAACATCCAGATCCAGACTTGTCATTTTTTGTTGAAGCGGATGCTTCACAAGTAGCTTTAGGAGGAGTTCTCTCAACAAGATGCAGTAGATGGCCAATTACATCCTATAGCCTTCTATTCCAAAAAGTTATTACCAGCTGAACAAAATTACACTGTGGCTGAAAGAGAATTATTAGCTATCAAAGTAGCCTTTTCTGAATGGAGTCACCATTTAATGGGAGCCAAGTTCCCTATTACCATCTTTTCTGACCATAAGAATATACAGTTTTTTGGATCACTAAAAGCATTAACTCCACGTCAGATGCGCTGGTTAAATTTTTTTAGTATATTTGTCTTCTTTATAACCTATAGACCAGGTGCACAACAAATTCAATCTGATGTGTTATCTAGATACGGACATACCTCAGACATGAAACAAGACAAAATAGGAGAACCCATTATTCCTCCCCAAAAACTTTTGACACCAGTACAACAGAAGGATTTCATCACAGATCTATATAATGCACACATGCAAATAGCACCTCAAGTTCGGTTAAAGGATTCCCATAACTCAATACAACGAGGTTTATTGTATCACGACAACATGCTGTTAGTGCCCACCACAGAATTACAAACACAGGTGATAATTTGGCATCACGCCTCACCGTTGGCAGGTCATCCTGGCTGGGTAAAAACCCTGGAAAATGTGCGAAAACACTTTTGGTGGGATAATATGACTAAGGACATCAAGCAATTTGTCACTACCTGTCCAGTTTGTGCAAGACATAAATCGTCTCATAAGGCCCCTGACGGTTTGTTAATACCAATGCCTTCACCCGAACAACCTTGGCACACTGTGAGTGTAGACTTTATTGTAGGCTTACCACCAGTAAAATCCTTCACAACAGTGTTAGTGATAGTGGATTTTTTGTCTAAAATGGCACATTTTGTACCATTACGGAAATTGCCAACTGCGGCAGAATTTGCAGATATTTTTATAAGAGAAATTGTGCGTTTACATGGTTTGCCAAGTAAAGTGGTGTCAGACCGAGGTAGCCAGTTAAACTCTAGATTTTGGAAAAAATTATGTGGAAAACTAATAATAGATGTGGCATTATCCACTGCTTTCCATCCAGAAACAGATGGACAACCTGAACGACTGAACCAAACCTTACTTCAAACGCTACGTTGTTTATTGGCTGATTATTCTAGTGAATGGTTGGAAGCTCTCCCTGTAGCGGAGTTTGTTTATAATAATACTGAGCATGCAGCTCTACTTTGCTCACCATTCTATTTCATGCAGGGGTATCATCCGAGCGCTATACCCATTTTATTAGAAGATTCCCTGTTGCCTACAGTAACAGATAGACTAACGAGATTAGGTGACATACAAGACAAGGCCAGGAAACATTTATTAAAGTACAAAGAAAGCATGCAAAGACAAGCAGACAAACACTAATCTGAGGCCCCAATGTATAAAATCGGTGACAAAGTATGGCTCTCCACAGAGAACCTAAATATAGAGGGATCCCGAAAGCTGCATCCACGTTTCACTGGACCCTTTAGTATAACTGCCATAGTAAACCCGGTAACAGTAAAATTGGACTTACCAAAAGAATACCCAGTACATGCTACATTCCATGTGTCCTTGCTTAAGCCGTACAACCCAAATACCCGACCCGAACCACCACCTCCACCCATACCAATTAAGGGAAATCTAGAATATGAAGTGAAAAGCATAAAAGACGCAAAAAGAATTCATGGACGTCTATTTTATTTAGTAGAATGGAAAGGATATGACGAAACTGAGAATTCATGGGAACCAGTGTCCTATGTACATGCCCGACGGTTGATTAGACAGTTTTATCTAGAAAATCCAGGGAAACCCCGTCCAGTAGGAGGGCCTTTGAGGGGGGCGACTGTTAGGGTTTGTGCACAGCAAAGAGCATGTCCCCTCTCATTGCACTAGTGGTCTCTGTAATAGCTCTCTTAAACATCCTATTGAAAGCCTTCTTGTTATCTCAGCCCCTCCCTAAGACTTCTGTGTATGTTGCTCAATGTATTCACAAGTTTGGACATTGCTGTCTTGTTTGCACATTGGACCTTGCTTTTACCAAGGCTTATTTTGGACATTGCTGTCTTGTTTGCACATTGGACCTTGCTTTTACCAAGGCTTATTTAGAGCACTCCTCCTTAGGCCATGTGTTACTTCAACTCATAGCATAATAACTGAAGCTCTGCACACCTGCTTGTTAGAACCACACCCAGTTCTTCGAACCACACCCAGCCCTGTCTATAAAAAGCAGCCCCTGAGCCTCACCCAGTGCTTGTGCTCGTCTACCTCCCACTTACCTGAGAACAGATCCTTCGGCGCTGGCGCTCCTGCTATCTCCAGACCTTCATTGGCTTTAACGGGCACGGCTGCTGGCTCTTCCTTCTTCCGGTTTCCGGCTCCTTCTTGCCTCAGCCCCTCTTCTGTCCACTGCAATCGACCTGCAAAAGAAAAAGAGGACAAGGTTAGACTGATCAGTATCCCTTTTCAGCAACAAGTAAGTGCAAAACTTTGAATTACCTGAAAGAACTTTGTCTGCAATTTCTGGATTCATGTAAAGACAATTTGAAACAAGATATCTCCCACGAACTTTGTGGTTGAAACCCTTTGTTACAAGAATACTTTGTGGAACTTTGTGAAATAAACATTGTTTTACCTGGAACTTTTTAAGAATCGAACAGAGGAAACCATTGACAGCAAGGCAAGCAGTAAATCAAAGACTTGCACATATTACCTGCTGTATTTTGATGTAAAAGTACAGTATTTGTTTTATAAAAAGTCTGGAAATGTGTGAAAAGTGAGTTTGCTATTAAGAATTTAGGCTTTAGTTATATTAAGGTGAATGTTAGATGTTGGTAATTCTGATAATGATATTCATTTGATTTTACAGAAGTTTTACAGTAATATAAAGCACATCCCAGAACAGTAACACATTCCAAACCTGGAAGCTAGAGACCAGGATCCAAGAGGTACTTTTAGAAGAGAATTTCTAATAGATTAAGGGTTAGTCAGGAACACATTTAGGGATAGGTTGCACTTATCTGTTCTTTGTTTATGTTTCATAGGGCACCAGTTTCTACAGAAGTCAGAGAGGGCAGCAGATTTTAGCAGCACTTCTACAGTGGAAACGCAAGAACGGTGTTGTCTCTCTTTTTTTATTTTATCCACTTTCCCCCTTCCCTTGAGCTTCTGGTTCTTAGTGCACTGTTTAAAACTAGTGAGCTGGAACAAGCAGTTTCAGGGTGGGGTCGGACTGTCTTCAACCTCCATCAGAACTGAACAGAAACTCAGATGAGCTGGCCTTTGACACTCCCACATCACTGCCTACTAGCACAAATTTCCTCGCCAGCTCGCTGTGCCTTGCATGAACTCTTAAATGTCCCAGAGTAGCAGGTAATTTTGGCACCCTCGAACACAACACTTTAGTCCCAAAGGGAACCATGGAAACAGATCTTCACCTTTTGCTTTTCACTCATGCATGTCCATACTAAACAAAGTAAAGAAACAAGGAAAGTTTACTATATTTATTGAAACTATTATGCTCTATTATGAAGCAAGAGTGCTGCAATTAGAAAACATATACAACTAAACAAACTAATCAATTTTACTAGCAAACTGTATGCAATGAAAAGCCCTAACATGGTAAATTATATATCTGTTTAAGCTACTCTCACTACATGAGCACAGGGATATATCAGTGATCACTGGTATTAGCACCGGACCACATACCTGGTATTTTGTAGATAGGTGGTCGGCATCATAAATATAAACTCTATTTGTGCTAGGCTGGGGCGCCCGTTCCTAGACCTGGTTCTCTGCAAGAATCTCCCTTCCTGTTTTCAAAAAGGCAAGTCTCGGTGTATATGACAAGAAGTGCCATGTTGGAAAACACTAGCTGTCCTTTTGTGTTGTGTCTAAAACATTAGGGGATATTGCTGACTGTTCACAAGAAAACAGAAGGAGAAATACATAACAAATTATGTGCAGCGTATTTCTAAAATAATATTGTGGCCCAAAAGCAAATGTATTATGTGTGATTCTACGAGGTAAAAAGCAGCCTAATACATGTAATAAGCAGAACTAAGGAAGAACCAACGTAGGTTCAGAAGGGAACTTACTACATTAGGAGAATGTCCTCATAAATGCTTTTATGAATTATCCTGCAGTACTAGTTTTATTATCTTTGGTATTTCATCTGCATTACTAATCAAGTTTGATGGAACACCCCTTTATGTTTATGGTGTTGTAGCAATAGTTCTCTTTGATGAGGTAGGTTATTTGCTCTTTGCTAGATAAATTTACTGGCCTGCCAGGGTCTGAATATATGCTACACCACAAACCGGAGTTATCAGAATCTATGGCAGTAGCAGATTGCAGCTTTTATTGCCAATTAGTTAAGATTAATTCATTGTTCAAAATAGCCTATGAAAAAGCAAAAAGATATTATGGAAGTTGTGCTACTGTGAGATATTTAAATGTAGAAGAGCAACATGTTTATCATTAATTAATTTAGTGGGTGTACAGCAGAGCAATAGAGGCTGTGTGACTAACAAAGTTTTCTTTTTAAGTTCAATAGTTCTATGTTGCAGACAAATTCATGTTGCCAGTCAGGGGTTATATTAAAAATAAGGCACACTTTCACTGTAAATGCACTTCCCCCAGGGCAGCCACCAACTTGCGCTGCCCTGCAGGCAGTGCATTCAAGTAAGAAGCGGATCAGATTTGAAGCAGCTGCTCTGTGTATCACTGTGCATGTGGCAACACCCCTGCACTTTTAAAGGGGATTAGAGATTCCCTTGCAGGCGGGTGCAATGATTGACTGCACCTGCCTGCAAGGGGATGTCTGTTGGGTCCATAGGAGCCCTTTTCCCCGTTCCACAGGGCTACCATCAGGGAGCGAATGATAGGTGCAATGTCAGTGTGTCGTGTGACAGCTTATTTGACTCTGCGCCCACATATATAACACGACACAGGCACAGAGGCAAAGGGATTCCCTCATGGGCATGGGGCCGCACCCCCGTGCAAATGAGGGAATGCCCTCTAGTAATAGCGCTGATGCTATATGTGGTACAAAAGGGGGTGGTGATGGACGGAGCATCTGAACCAATCAAACACTCACACCCAGTCAACAGATCTGGGTTTAATCCATCACCGTTCTTTAGCCCACTCTGCCACCCCAGTTCAGACTTGGCCATATGCAAATCAGTCTGACCCTGTGCCTCATGGGAACAGTCCAGCCCGAACTGCCAAGCCATGCCTTCCCTGGACCGAAAACAAGCTTCCTGGGACCGGATTCTGGCATTCCAGCCGTCTTCAGCCAGGCTTGCTTGAATCCAGTGGCAAAGTGAGCAAGGGACTCACGTCTGACCATAGCCTGCAAACTTATGGCGAACAAAGAGGTACAAAAGGGGGTGGTGATGGACGACCCCCTTTTGTGATGCTATATGTGGGCCAGCGCTATCTATATTACAGAAAGTGCTGCACAAACATCTGCTGTCCCTACTGTAATACCGAAGTCTTCCAGGGTCTCACAAAATGGGCACTAATTTAACATCACACTATAAGCAGGAGTTACTCCCCAGTTGTTGTTCGAAAGGCCTGGATAGGCATTCAGTGAATATGGAGTACGATACTTACATCACATATGGGCATCAAGCGATCAGGTATTAACATTTGGATTTAAATAAAGAAAAATGTTCAGAATCAAGTTCGTTGGAGGAATTCTATTTTGGCAGGGCACTCTGGTTTGGAACCTGACCAGGCTCCACCTCTAATATATAGAACTTGTGCGCATGGATGAACCACATGCAAGACAGGGTGCACGCTGTAACAATTGCAAATTATAAATACACGTATGTTTAAAAAAAACGGAGTGCATACTACCATTTTCTGAAGCATCTATTGATTTTCCATTCAAGGCAGCTTTGCACCCACAGACGACCTTTGGCTAACAAATGAGGAGCAGTCCATGAAGTATTCAACACTGGATGTTCACCTCCGAAAGAGTTGATGTATCGAGACCATCAGTAGTTTTTATTCCAGGACTTTGAGATTTTAAAACAAAAGCGATCATTGGCTGCAATGGCAATATTTATTTATTTATACCCTTGTATGATTATATATTTTTGAGTCTGTGTCAGGTTTATGTTTTTTAATGCTGCAATCATGTATGCTTTGTGCTTATTATGCTGTTCAGTTGATTTACTAGTTTGAGGCATGAAGGGGCTATTTTTAGTGTTTTGTTTAGTTCAGGCTTCTCCAACGAGTAGCTACTGGTAGCTTTCAAGCTACATATAAGTAGCTCTCCTGTACACAGCCCAATGTGCAAAATTAGATGTTTATGTTTGGCTTAATTAATGGGCACCAAAAGTGTGTATTCAAGACATAAAGTGTGCCATTTTGGAACTTCTAAGCTGATATTTGGAGAAAGAAATGGTTGAGTTTCCGAAATATATTTTAAGCTGATATTTGAGTGATAAATCACTTTGTGTTGGAGAGACTTATTGCTAAATGTATGTATTACCTTGGTGCCAAGGGAGTTGCAGTCATTACCCATGTAAAGTCCTTCAAAATTGGCACATTCTTTTTTATTTACAGCTGACAATCCTGCCTGGTGCCGTGAAGTAATCACCCATGATAACCTTTCACAGTGTGGCCAAGATTTTAATGTTGTAGGATGTAGTCACTATTACAACACTACAATACTATTAATATTAGTAGCTCGGAATGATTTCCATTGAACATAATAAGCTCTTATTTGAGAAAATAGTGGAGATCCCTGCCCTAGTTTTACGGTCACACGTCAGGTGATTGAGTTTATTCGCGTGACTTGTTTTATAAGCACCTGTAGCGTTTAAGTTTGTTTAGCTGGCACATTCAGTTCATTTATCATATTTGTTTTCAAATATTTTTATAGTACAGCTTGTGACAGCAGACTACATACTCCAGCGGGGCTTAGCAAGTCATTGACAAGGAATATGCCATACAAGTACTTTATACATTAACCCAATACCCAACCTTGAAGCAACCCCACCCGCCGCCCCCAGCACCTGGCACTGTTAGTCCCTGAACCTGATGTAGTATGTGACCTTTGTACAAAAAACATCCCAACGAAACCGCCTAATCCTTGCATGTTGAAAGGGTAGGCTTTCCATCTGACCGTCTATGAGAGATTTGGATTGCTGAGTAAGTATCCTGTTAATAGGGCCCAAACATCCTTTGGTCTCGAGACCTCCGGCAGTTCCTCTGCATAGATCCCCAATTGGTCCCTACAATATAACAATTCACGCATCCATTTTTTCACTGTGGGGAGAGTTTTAGTCCCCAAGCATTGCGCAATCGCCCGCTTCACTCGGCAATGGAATCATTGGTGCTAAAATCGAGAGTACAGGAGCCGACGCACTGGGCAGGGCAAACCCTGGACTCTATTTTTACTAATGTCCCTAGCCTTTTATTAGAAAAACCCCAGGAGTTAACATGGTCCGACCATTGGGCCTTAAAGTTCTCATTTACGCATCAAGAAAGGGCAATGATGAACAGGGATAAGAAGGGCCTGCGGAGGACTTGGAGGAAAGTTACTCCTGAGGCATTTAGAGAGGCCTTCATAGCCCCGCTGTTAGAGGACAGGGACTGTAATAGAGCTTTGGAGAGGTGGGAAGGGGCGGTGGTAAAAGCCTTGAATAGTATTGCGCCGCTAAAAACGATGACATTAAAGGAAAAGTGAGCATCTGCTCCATGGTACTCAGTGGAGCTGAAGGAGGAGAAAGCTCAGTGTAGAGGTGGGAAAGAAAGTGGAGAAGAACGAAATGTGCAGTGGATAAGCAGGCATGTACCGAGGCGCACAGAGCCTATTTGGGCCATTGTAAATCCGCTAGAAGATAACACTTGAGCAGGAGGATTAGGAAAGCAAATAACTCCTCTAAGGAACTGTTTGCAATACTAAAAGAATTTACGAACCCTTCTGTAAGCAGTTCTACGGTCCCACATACGCAAGATCAATGTTATAAGGTGGCCACCCACTTCAGAGATAAGATAGATATCATCTATAATTCTCTGGGGGGAGGAAAGAGCATAATGCCACCCAATCCAAGGGCGATGATCCCCTCTCTACCTAAGCTGGACTCCTTTTCCACTATTACAACGGAGCAAATAAGAGTAGCCCTGGAAGCAATCAAGTCAGGAGCAGAATCAGATTGTGCTCCTCCTTTTGTTATGGCAGCCTTGGCCGCTACCCTGGCTCCTTCATTTCGGGATGTTTGTAACATTTCCCTATCTACAGCCATCTTCCCAGATAAGTGGAAGCACGCTCTGGTGAGACCGCTTTTAAAAAAGCCATCAGCTAACCCCTTGGAAATGAAGAACTACAGGCCAATATCCCTGTTGCCATGTGGGGCTTAGGTGATGGAAAAGTTGATCAACCAACAATTAACAAGCCACCTGGAGCAGAACAAACTATTAGATCCCGCCCAATCTATAGTACGGAGGCGGGCCTGATGGAAGTAACGGACATAATCAGAATGTCCCAGGATAAAGGGATGCCTACTATGTTGGTCTTATTAGACCTATTGGCGGCTTTCGACACCATCTCCCATTCCATCCTGCTTTGCAGATTACAGGAGATTGGTGTCGAGGGGCAAGCTCTGGCATGGTTGGAAAGCTTTGTGTCAAAGAGATCACAGCAGGTCAAACTGGAGACATTTTTCTCAGCAAGAAACCTAGTGAACAAGGGGGTCCCACAGGGTTCCATTTTGAGCCCAACGTTGTTCAACATTTATGTGTCTCCATTGTCTGCAATTATAAGGGCGTCTGGATTCGAGATGATTTCATATGCAGACGACACATAGGTGATTATCCCATTGGATTTGGATCCTGAGGTCACCAAAATCAAATTCAAGACCTGTATGTTGAACATTGCGGCCTGAATGAGGTACAATTTCCTCCAGTTGAACTCTAATAAGACTGAGATCCTCCTGTTCGGGAAGGCGGAGGAACTATGGACTCCAGAGTGGTGGCCGGCGGAACTGGGGGAGGGTCCCCGTCCCACTAAGCAGGTCAGGAATCTGGGAATCCTGCTGGACAGCAACCTTTCTCCTGAAGAGCATGTAAAATCACTGTTTAGCTCTTGCTTTGGCATTTTGAAAATGTTAAGGAAAGTTTTTCCCTGGATTCCTGTGGAGGCAAGAAAAACTCTCATTCAGGCGTTAATTGTGAGTAGGCTGGACTACAGAAATTCCCTACTAGTCGGGCTATAGAAGATCTTTTCTCTAGGCTACAGGTACTACAGGTACTGCAGAATACTGCAGCCAGAATGGGTGTGAATAAACCAAGACGTACTCCATCTCGTCCTCTGCTGCAGTCTCTGCATTGGTGACCCGTGAAGAAGAGAGCAGTCTTTAAACTTTTGATCTTGGTGTTTAAGGCTAGGCAGGGCCTAGCCCGGCTTACCTAAAAAAGAAGGTAAGAGCATATGTGCCAGGACGTCAACTAAGATCTAGCAACCAAAATCTGATGGTCCCGTGCAAAATCAAGAAAGTGAGAATGGGCGGGCTTTTTCATACCTAGCCCCCTTCCACTGGAATAAGCTACCGGAATCACTTCGTGGTTGCACCTCCCTGGCACACTTCAAAAAGAGCCTAAAGACCTGGATGTTTTAGTATGCCTTGGCCGTCCACCGGGCTTGCTTTTCTGTATTTCCCTTGGGGATGATTCACTGCGCCATACAAATGTTAATAATAATAATAATAATAATTGGCAAAGAGTGTGGAGATAGGCACCAGTCTCCAATTGCACGGCTTTAGCCCCATACCCACCCCAAAAGGCACACATCTGGCGCACACAATACATTTTCCAGCACTACTTCCGAAAGCACACCTGTGACACATGTCCAGAAGCCATGTATAGCAGCACAGTGCCATGCAAGGTGCATAAAATCCGTGTCATCCTGTCCACAACGCACATTCTCCATAAGCCCAAAACAACGCAATTGAATAGGGGTGTAGTATAGTTGGTGGAGATATTGAAATGTATGTTGTGCAGGTTGCAAATTCGGTGATCATTAACATTTGGCGTTCACACAAGGTAACCTTCAGTTTTTGGGAGAACAGTGGTTTTGAAGGCACTTTGAGTTTGGAAATATTAATTCATTCAGGTTGATAGTTATGTAGTATGGGGGAGGTCTGCGCCAGGATATGAGGACATAGTTCACTTAAGAGTTTAGCAGCCATTGCTTGATTTATTCATTAATCTGTTTTACACAAGGTTTGCATATTTTATGATATATTTCAATGTCTATTTTACTTTTCTCATGAGTTATATGCAACTGAAGGTCAGATCGCAGGCATAAAATAAAACATCTTAAGAAGTATAAGATGGCTTGGAACAAGATAAACTGGCGATTTCTGTTATTTGTCTTATTACAGCTAACCCTGAGGAAGGGCAAATGCATTGGGTTTAACCATTAATTTAACGTCATACTATAAGGAGGGGTGAATCCCCAGTTGTTGTTCAAAAGGCCGGGATACGCATTCTGTGAATATAGAATACAATACTTACATCATATATGGGCATCAAAAGATCATGTATTTAAGCATCAAGATTAGTTGGGTGGTAATGTTGAGCAGAGCATTGATTTTGGTTGACAAAATAAGGTCAGTTTCAAACCAAATGCCTATTTGTTTTATCCATTGTAGATGTTAGGGTTGCCTCAAGATCTGAGGCCAGTGAAGTCTAACGAAAATCTTAATTGTGTTAACAACAGCAATAGATTTAAGCATAGGAAGTAGGCCTGGGCAAAATTTTTATTTTACAACGTAATTTATGTAATTTCAGGAATTTAGCTTTTCCCATGTTTTGCAATATTCCCCAAATTATGCCATTATGCCATTTTTTGTAATTACCCACAATTCACAGTATAGATTTACCATGAACGTATGGGACAACAGTTTAGAAGCGCTTGTTGTTTACAGTGCTTTTATTTTACCGCAAAAGGTCTTTTTGTGGAAAACATTGATGCATTATGATAAAATATAGTGTTAAATGACATCTATGCATTTTGCACAATGACGTAGTTTTCTGAAATGTTATATAAAATTTCAACTTAATGAAGCCAAAACAAATAACAGCAATTTTACACCTCTCTGAAGAAGGTCTGTTTCATCCAATAGAACAGGTCCCAGAGAAAGTATTAGTTCTAATCATTTCCTAGTCTCACATGTATTTGAGTATGATCAACATACAAGCTGAGGGAACAGTACGCCTTCTCCCTGTCACCCTTCTCCCTGTCTCCCTGTCACCCTGTCACCATCCATGATGGAGAAGTGTGGCTCAATAGTTAGAGCGGCAGACCCTGATGCAGAGGTCTCGCCCGGGACCAGGGTTCAATTCCCCGCCTCCGCGGGTCTTGGGCTCAAAATTCCACGGACATGATAATTCTCGCCTCGGGGCCTATTCCAATCATGGAGTCCCACTCTGCAACTCTGGGCAATAGCTTGCTTAATCTCCACAACGGCCCCCACAACGCTAAGGATGCCTGGCCGCCACCTTGGGGGTGCCCAGGAGTGGACACCTCACAGGGAAAGCCAGGATGGGTTCCACAGCGATATTCGTACAAGCGCCTTGAGACCCTTGCGGGTGAGTAGTGCTATACAAGTATAAATTTACATTTACATTACATTACATTTACATTACATGATGCCCCACCTGCTCTTTGGGCTTCAGTGATGACTGTCAACCATGCTCGGTGTACTCGTGGCCTCCTTGAATGTGACTGAATTCTTTTGCCAGACTTCCAACTGTAACTTTAGAGTGGGATTAACTTGGTCCCTCTATCTGACAAGCGCTTTGCCATTGTCGGCCTGAACTAGTGACTTTCTCCAGGTCTGGCGCCACTAGATGACAACGAGTGAAGCTTTGTCCTTTTAGGCTATATTGTCAACAAAAAAATCAAATTGAATATCTCGAGTTCTACTGATTGGATTTGGTCATTCTGATGTAATTACATGTATTAAAATTTCCCATATATTTCTAAATTGGTTTGGGATTTTTGTGCTATGTGTTCACTTTATTACTTTTCGTGTGCTTCATAAATACTTTACTCATTGCCTCTAAGTTAAAATTCAATGCGTTTGTGTCAAACTACCTGAGGGATAAGCACAAGCTAACTTAGCAACTTTTGAGGTTCACACTGACCAGGATTGCAGTTGTTGCTGAGTGGGGCTTCCACATCCCTCAACCAATAACCCAATCTCTTACACAGAGCATTCATTTTTTTCTAGGGTACTTTCTTGGCCATATATGATAGAAAAGGCCTTGTCCTTCTATGAGTTTTGCCAGGGGCTACCTGTTCTGAAGGGGTTGAAAGGGTGAATGTTTGGAGTGAATGAATACTTGTACTTCGATGATGGATTTGCCAACATGGCATTTGTCTCAACAGTCCCTCCTGAAGGGCACACATATGCTCCATTAATAAACAAACCATGCTTACATGTCCCTCAGCAACCATGTTTGTGAATTGTGTTACTCCTATTTGATGTTGCAATTGACACGTCGATTGGCTTTGTGTTCTGCCAGATTTCCCAATCATTGTGGTTGAGCAGACCTCATATTGTCTCACAACTGTATGCAATGATGTGTAGTTGCTGTTTATATGTTGCTGCAGCCTCATCTTTGGACTCATATTATCACACAGAGTCATCATTATTTTATCAATTACAATTATTTCATTTTTTGGAGTCTCATGAATTTTGTTATAAACCAGTATGTACTTCCTCCAAGAAAGCAATGCTTTGAATAATTTGGGACAATGTGTGTGTTACAGAGGTGGTAGAACATTAGCTGAGACAGGTTGCATGTATTTCTCTGCTGTTGTAGCTTGCTCTATGTCTGCCCTTTCATGTTCCTATTTTGTAATCTAATTTACCTCTTCCGTTTCTCTCTTGGCCATGGGAGCATTTACAACAATTTGGAGAAAGGGTGCTCACAATTTTGGTGGGCAATAGAGACTGTGGCTGTTGCACTTGCCTCAGAAAGAGTATGTTCAGTGTCCACAATTCCTGAAGCAGGCTGGCTATTTGCGATTATGGCAGTTATGGTGGTAGACCCAAAGAGGTTAATAATTAAAAAAATTCTGTGCTGTAGTTAGAATAGTGGCAGTGTCTGCTTTGACAGTTTGATTTTAGGCTCTTTGCAGGGAGTGGGGGGGATGCATAACTGAAAAACTTCACCTGATGCTTATTCTGCAACAAACGTTTAAAAAAATTCTTTAACATTTTGACACAGAAAATCAATGTCATTGTTTTTTGGTGTGGGGATACCGGAGGGCCATAATGTCTGAATGAAGTTAGTATTCCTTCATCAAAAGTGTCTGTCTGTGATTTGCTGGATAGCTATATAAAACCAGAAACATTAGTTTCTATACCGTGCAAATTGTCACCATTCGGGAGGAAAAAAACCAACATTGTCAGCCTTTTTTGAGCATGTGAAAGAGCCACTGAAAAGGGCAGTTAAGGGGTGGGAAAGTGAGTTGTGGGCACAGGGTGTTGGGCTGGCATGTGACTGGGGTGGTGCGCACCTCATATGACAGCACTTGTCACTCTACCTCAATGAACGTGTATTTTCTGATTTTCTCAGGTGCCATGTTGGATATAATAAAATAGGTAGAATAGATGGATGGCTGATTATTTGGATGGATTAGAATGGATTATTAATTCACAAAATGGCTGCCAGATGTTGAAAGGATTGAAGGTTTCTCTGAGGAACAAAGAGATGATAGATGGCTTACAACAAAAGCCTCTCCTCAGCACTAGAAATTATTTTGGAAGCAGGAAAAGACCTACAATCTATTTTTGTATTCCTCCTCTTTTTGTCTAACTGATTTCAGGATCTGAGCTGCATAAGCTTACAATATTCGTCTTGAAATGAAATGAAATGAAAAGACGATTTATAGAGCGCGGTAGCTGCCCTGGGGCGTCCTAGTGCTAGAAAGAAAGGTGCTTTCTGGTGAGACTGCTAACAGCATGAGTTAGTCAGATTTCTTAAAATGTTTGCGAAATGAGAGTAGGTTAGGTTCGGATCTCAGGTAAAGGGGAGGGAGTTCCACAGTTTAGCCGCGTTGTAAGAGAACGACCGGCCCCCACATCTTGATCTCTTAATCGTGGGGACTGTGGCGAGGAATGCATGGGCAGAGGGGAGCTGTTTGGTAGGGTGGTAGGGGGTGATTAAGGAGTGGTTAACGACCGCACCCGTTTTCCAAAATGCTTGATGGGAGATGCAGAGAGTCTTAAAATTGATTCTTTTCTAACAATGCTCTTGAATCTCACTAATATATTTACATCCTTCCTTCAATGTTCCATGGAAACAAAAGGAGAGGTGGCTTTGCAGCAGGACACTGATTAGGAGGGGGAAGGAGCAGGAGGAAGTTGAATAGACAGCTAGAAACTGCATCCATTTTAAAAATAGTGTTCCACATGAAAATGTCTATTTCAAACAAACAAGGGGACCCAAAAAGTAACTAAGGACCTCGGGGAACAATTTCTTTTAGGAACAATGGTCCTAAGCAAAGCAAACATAGAAAGAAATAGATGCAATATAAACCTTAATGGGTACTACAGTATTTCAATGTCCAACCGGACAAAGACTTTTTAATTTCAATGATAGAAGTTAATTTGTTACAGTGAAGACAAAAACCATACAACGGGATGCAATCCTGCACCCGATATTTAGAAACCAAAAGAAGAACAAGTAAACATTACGAGTACAGAACAAAATAACACAGGCAATAGTTTGAGCATTGGGAGCTTGAACTAGTTATACAGTGAAGCAAGCTAACCCACATAGTGACCACATTATTCATATTAAGGGTGGGCGTAGTTCGCGAAGTAGCGCTACGCGAAGCTACGCGAAGTGCACTTCGCACTACGCGAACTTCATGTAGCATTACGCGAGCTGCGTAGTAGCATGCTCGCACTGTGCAAGATGCGTTTTCAATGATTGCACAGTGCGGACAAGCATACGGCACTGTGCAATCATTGAAAACGGTATCTTGCACAGTGCGTGCTGTAGTTTTCTGCTGCTCGAGTAGATTTTTACTCGAGCGGCAGTTTTCTCAACGCAAACTGGTAGTTTCTCATTGCGAGCGGTCGCGAGCATGCGCAACCACTCGCAATGAGAAACCTGACCTCCCAGCGTTGAGAATGTCGCAGGGATGTCATTTTGCTTGCTCGCGGTCGCGAACATGACGTTGAGGACCGCGAACAAGCAAAAAATGACTGCTGCACTACACTACGCTGCACTGCGCATTTTCGCACGGTGCTACGTGCAGCTCGCGTAGTGCGAAGTTGCACAAACTTCGCAAACTACGCGAGCGTAGCGTAGTGCTTCACCCAGGGATAATTCATATGTAAAATTAAAATTAATGGCACTAATCAGAGTGTCGACGACGTTTTGAGCCCAAGCTCACAATTAATAGGGATCATCATCAGGACAAAAACAATAGAATTGCCCGGTATTAAACCAAAAAAATGCCTGTTGGAATAAGAAACAGGGAAGGAAGAAAACAAGGGAACCAGTCAGGTACACTATTGGAAAATATTTACCAACATGTTGACAGCATGAGTACCACTTAGTTGAGACTAACATATACGTTCAGGTGGTTAGGTGAACAGTACCAGCTGTTTGCACAGAGCGCAGGTGAGAGGAGTGATTGAGCCGGCTAAAACGCTGCAACATTATGGTTACGTGCGGCAGCGTGTGGTACAAGTGGCGCCGGTTGTTGAGACCATCATGAAACCATTGTAAGGTATGAGTAGCGCTTTTTTATTGTGACCGTGGTGCGAGCTTACTAATATATAACTGTTTAAGCGAGAATCAAGTGCTTGTGTTGGAGATAGTGGCCAAATTGATTTGAAAAGGGAGGCGTGTAACTCCGTAAATCGGTGTAAGGTCTGGGCATGTGAAAGAATCGGGTAATGTTCTAACCTTATGGGCTGTGTTCACATGTGAATAAGATTGAATCATGCCGAAACGTTAACCATGCCGAAAATAGTTGAAAGTTAAAACAAGCTAACGAACCTTGAGGAATGAAGAATGTATTCCTCGAGAATTGGGTAATCGACAGATTAATCAATGCATTGGCGGAACTGTAAAATGGAAAAAGGGTGTTAACCAACTAGCGGATTGTGCAGTTTAATAGTTATTGTGGCAGTGAATACAATAATTTACCTTGCGAACTGAGGTTTTTGGGCAAGATTATCCTTACTGGTGCAATAGGCTTCTTTCGAGAGGGCCTAGTTTACGAGGGCGCCACAATGGGCTTCAGATTCGAGTCCGCTGTTGGGCATGAAGGGAGAGAGGGTGTTTTAAAGGATTGTGGCAGTAACGGACGCTGAACCTATCGTGCACGAGAGGAGTGAGCCGCTTACCGTCTATTCCGTCGGCGAGGATGCGCCTGTGGTTCGTAGCATAATGGCAGGAACTGTGTGTGTCAGATGCGACGGGCGTGATAAGGAGAAGCGAGGCGCCATCTTGGTTGAGTGACCGGTGAAAATAGTAGAAAGACTACCATGCCATAGAGGTTTTACGAAAAGGCATGGAACGCGTAGTGAGGATTAATAAGGCCATTTTGGTGAATAAAGAAGCGGAATTGTGGTGCACTCAAATTAAGGACAGCTTCATTAGGAGTTGTGGTCACACTGCGTATTTAGCTCTGGGTGCTTTACAACATAAGCACCCACATTTACAACATCATTTTTTAATATACTTGTAATATACATGTTGTACATAAACATAGTAAAAGCGGTTAAAAGCATATTGGAGGAGGACGTTTAGAATACTGCAAAGCCCAAATAGAATGAAACGTTTCTACTAGGCAGCCTCAAAAGGTCACATATTAATATAGATCTGACTTAATATTATCTATATTAATATGTGACCTTTTGAGGCTGCCTAGTATAAATGTTTAATTCTCCCCTCAGGCCCTATAGCTGAGGGCTAGGGAGGAAGGGGGCCCTCCTAGTCCCCAAAGTCTGTTTCTGCCTGCCTTTTCATGAAAAGGCACCGCGCCTCTTTGTATGGAATAGGAGTTTGATCCTATCGGACACGTCGGTCTTTCCCCTGACAGTCGAGCTCCGACCGCCTGCATCCTAATGCTGCGGTCAGACCAATTGGCTGAACGGTTGTGGGACCGCCACCAATGGCCTGACAATGGCGGTCCCACCACCCTCAAAATAAGGCCCTAATTATCATAAATATCTTTCACACTACATTTGCACATTTTGCATATTTTTTTAAACGCTACAACAAGGATGTCCTGCAACAGTAGTCAGGCTCATTTCTATGTGCTTGGATATAAGGTCACAAACTCAACATCTTAGGTCCTGTAAATGTTTTGTCCCTTATCCTTAGTCTTTGGGTATGCAGATACAGCATAAACATTTTCATTCATCTGCTGTTTTAATCTGATGCTTGCTTTCATGCTGGGCTTGGACAGAAAATGGCCCTGTAGTTGTGCATCCTCTTTGCGCACCTCATATGACAGCACTTGTCACTCTACCTCAATGAACGTGTATTTTCTGATTTTCTCAGGTGCCATGTTGGATATAATAAAATAGGTAGAATAGATGGATGGCTGATTATTTGGATGGATTAGAATGGATTATTATTTCACAAAATGGCTGCCAGATGTTGAAAGGATTGAAGGTTTCTCTGAGGAACAAAGAGATGATAGATGGCTTACAACAAAAGCCTCTCCTCAGCACTAGAAATTATTTTGGAAGCAGGCAAAGACCTACAATCTATTTTTGTATTCCTCTTCTTTTTTTCTCACTGATTTCAGGATCTGAGCTGCATAAGCTTACAATATTCTTCTTGAAATGAAATGAAATGAAAAGAGGTTTTATAGAGCGCGGTAGCTGCCCTGGGGAGTCCTAGTGGAGTAGTGTGGCTCACTGGTTAGAGGCGGCAGGCCTGAGAGCAGAAGTCAGCCTGGGACCAGGGTTCAATTCCCGACGCGGCAGGGTCGTGGACCTTGGTCAGCGGACTCGATAATTCTCGCTTCGGTGCTTACTCTAATCAGGGGTTCCACTCGGCAACTCTGGGCATTAGCTTGCCTAATCTCCACAACGGCCCCACCAATTCCGGGGATGCCTTGCCCCACCTTGGGGACTCCCAGCAAGGGACCATCCCACAGGGAAAGCCAGGACGGGTTCCCCAGAGTTATACAGCGCCGGGACGCCCCGTTGCTGGGGCAGCTGTGCGCTTTACAAGTATACTACATTTACATTTACATTAGTGCTAGAAAGAAAGGTGCTATCTGGTGAGACTGCTAACAGCATGAGTTAGTCAGATTTCTTAAAATGTTTGCGAAATGAGAGTAGGTTAGGTTCGGATCTCAGGTAAAGGGGGAGGGAGTTCCACAGTTTAGCCGCGTTGTAAGAGAGCGACCGGCCCCCACATCTTGATCTCTTAATCGTGGGGACTGTGGCGAGGAATGCATGGGCAGAGGGGAGCTGTTTGGTAGGGTGGTAGGGGGTGATTAAGGAGTGGTTAACGACCGCACCCGTTTTCCAAAATGCTTGATGGGAGATGCAGAGAGTCTTAAAATTGATTCTTTCCCTAACAGGAAGCCAAAGAAGACTTCTTAGGCTAGGTTTTGCTGAGAGACGGCGGGGAGTTGAAGCAGAGTTCGGGCGGCACAGTTTTGGATTATCTGGAGCTTTCGTAGGATATATTCAGGGGCTCCTAGGTAGAGGGCATTACCAAAATCGAGGCGAGACTGGATTAGGCCTTGGACCACGATCTGCTCGCCCCGAAAGGCAGGAGGGGAAGAATCTTTCTAAGAAGTCTGAGAAGGCCGAAGCAAGTGGCTGTTTGGCTGCCTGACTGTTGAAGCTGAAGGATTTGTCCAGCCAGACACCGAGGCTTTTTATAGTGTCTTTGGGTGTGGGGGGAACGCCAAGGCAGGCGGGCCAGATTGAATTGATCGTGGGGGAGACTGAGCTACCGAGGAGCATCAGCTCCATTTTGTCTCCATTCAGTTTGAGACATGAAGAGGTCATCCAGTTGTTGACTTCTTCTAGGCAGCCCCTCAGGTTGATCTGTGCTAGTTGGCTGTCTGGCTGATTGAGGGAAACCACTAGCTGAGTGTCGTCGGCGTATGTAATGATCTTTATACCGAACAGACGGATAATCTCAGCTAGTGGGCTCATATACACGTTAAATAACATAGGGCTCAAAGATGAGCCCTGCGGCACCCCGCAGCCCAGGCGTTTGCTAAGGGAGTTGGTGTCCCCTTCAAAGACCTGGAATGATCGGTCACCCAAAAAGAATTTGAGCCAGGTTATTGCTGTCCCTGAAACTCCCAAACTGAGGAGTCGATGCAGTAGAATTCTATTGTTCACTGTATCGAAAGTGGCACTTAGATCGAGGAGGATGGCTGCCACTGATCCCCCCCGATCCAAGATCCCCCTGGCTTCTTCTGTTACCGCAACCAGGGCAGTTTCAGTCCCATGCTTGGGGCGGTAACCCATCTGTGAGGGGTCGAGCAGATGGTTAATCTCGAGGAAGGCAGTCAAATGCTTATTGACGTGTTTCTCAAGGATTTTGCTCATCCATGGAAGCAGGGAGATGGGGCGATAGTTACTGGGGTTGTTGGGGTCCAGGTTTGGTTTTTTGAGGAGTGCTCTTACCATCGCTCGTTTCCAGGGGGGAGGGACAGTGCCTGAGGATAGGGAGCATTGCGCAAGTCAAGGATGGTAGGGAGAATGCTGTGGGTAGCAGCAACCAGGGTATGTGGGGGTGCTGGGTCACAGAGGGAGCCAGACTTTACTTGGTGCATAATGAGATCGAGCGTCTCTGTATTTGGAGAGTGCCGCCCAGGTTCCGGTAGGGACAGGGGTGTGCAATCGAAGTCGGATTCAATGTCGGTGGCGGGGAAGGAGGTGTAGATTTGTTGAATTTTTTGGAAGAATAATTCTGCCAGATCATTGCAGCGAGATTGTATATCATGAGTAGGTGGCGGGTTTTGAGGGAGCTTAGTGAGGCTTTTTACAATCTGGTATATTTCTTTTGGCTTGGATGAGGCTGCAGTGATTTATGTAAGCTTTCTTTGTATCCAAAACAGCAGGGTGTGGGACATTGCCTTGCTTAACATGGATGCATTCTGATATTTCGATTTGTAGGTATGTAATGTAACTGTCATAATCAATCAGATGTCTAGGGAAAGAGCATTGGAGTGATTGTTTATGTACATCTAAATATGCCCAGTTAAGCTAGGCAGCTGAGTCATCAGAACACATGAGGTGATGAATATTAATTTTACATGATGAGAACATTGTTGTACTAGACAAACAGAAATATATCCGAGAGTACTGTATAAGGGGTTTAGAGTAAAACGTGTATTCCCTTGTAGTAGGACTTAGAACTCTCCAAACATAAATCAGTTCAAGTGGTTCTATTATATTAATAACACTGTGCCCTGTGTAAGTGGTCTTTATTCGTTGATCTAAATCTAATTGAAATCCCCTATAATAATGTTGGGCATATGAGAGCTGCTGAATTCTATCATTAAGTCTGAAAAGAATTTGGGGTACTCTTGATTTGGTGCAGAATTAAACCTCTACTAGTCTGAGTATCTATTGTCTGTGTTACTACCCACCTACCCACTATGTCTGACTTAGCAATTTTGATTTTTAACGAGTTGTTAAAGATGAACATGGAAAATCCTCTCTGTCCAGAGATATGTGAGATGCTGGTTAGATCATGAATTCAAAGAGTTGAATATCCTTTGCAACATTTAGATATTTTGCTAGTGGTGGCTTCAGATGTGTTAAAATGTGTTTCCTGAAAATTGCTAATGTCTGGCTTCAACCACCAAGATCCAGAACTACTTAAGTGCTTTTAATTCCCTTTCCTATTACAATTAATACTACAAAACAAAAGTCTAACCATTTCCCTTTCTTTTCAACATAATGACATGACTGTGGTTGTTGAACTTTCTTTTACCTTTATATCCGTTCCCTTCATGTAAGTAATGTATATTATTTTCAGTTGTTATTCCACTTCCTTTATTTTTGCTCATGTGATACCCCACTCCTCTGCCCTTCCTCCCTCTCGCCCTTCCAGTCCACACTTGTCCCACACCTGTGTTAACTACTGCACTCTGATTTGCTTTACCATTGGGTAGAGGACCAATGCCCCTCCCTTAGAAGTCTGTCTAGACATCTTGGAAATATGTGAGAATCTTTTCTCCCATCTCTTTGGCCACCCTGCAAAAAAATATATATATTTGTTTCTCCTTTTATCCCTCTTGTACTTAATTTAAATCATAATGTAATTTATACCGTTTATTTTCTTAATTATTTAGTGTCTCTCATCCAAAAACTGTTGAGCTATCTAAGGATTATAAAAGGTTAGAAAGAGACTTTGCCAGTTATATTTTAATGTGCCTTCCCACAATGAGACCTATCGTAATAGATAAGTCTTTGAATGTGGTATCAGGGCTCTCATTATTTTTTGTCTAGACACAGTTTCCCAAGCAAGATCTAGAAAAATGGAGAAAGATATTCTTTCAATGCTCCTTAGAAATAGGTAGAATTTTTCATATTATATTGAAGACTTGAAATTACACAATAATAGTGAGCATCTAACTTCCTGGTCTTAGAGGACCTAGTGGTACCTAAGTACTCTTGCAATAGACAAGAAAGCGTCATACTTCCTATTTTATATGTCATTTACTGTTGCTGTGGTGTTTCCTCGCATGCAGTTTTTTCTGCAATTTTACCTTCCGAAAAATCGCCTGCAATAAAATCACATGCATTAGAGGGAAGGTGCTGTAGGATCGCATTCAGTAAAACCAATTCCACAAGACACATGAAACACTTATACTCAATCAATTGTACCTATCACATGAGTGATTTTACCACCGGGTAACAGTAAATCCTAGTGAGATTTTATCAAAACAGATTTAGCATGCTATCAGGCCTATAGTACAATAAACCTGGCAGTAGACCACTTATGGCCACTGCTAACACTGATATCATGGATTTGAATATTGATGGGTTGCAGAAGTTTGCAGTAGACGTTTTATACATTGACTCCACATTGATAGATATTATTAGAAACATATTTGTGCTTCAGAAGGTGATTGAAATGATCCACTCTGTATTCAGGAGGGATTTGTGCAAACTTTAATGAAACTACAATTAGCCTCCTTTGATCTAATTCCTGCTTAAAGCTGCTGCTTTGAAGAGTCTTACTTCTCATCAAAAGCTGGCACAAACAAAGGCTCTTTAAGGGGAATTCTGAAATTCCCTCTTCACAAACTGCATTTCATAGTACTGCAATAATACTATTTACATACTACATAATGGTATTAGCAAACCTACGCCCAGAGGTACCGATTGCCTCTCCAATCTTTTTCTGTACAGAGACCTCCACCCCAATTGTGGGTCCTTTCCACAGAGAAGTCTATGAAATTATAGTAAATGTAGGAGGGACAGAAAGGAGTGGTTAGGAAATTCGGAAAACTTAAGACTAAATGGGAGGATTTAAGGGAGGACAAAGGGGGGGTTCAGGTATAGTTAGGGAGGGGTTTAGGGACAGATGTGTACTCAGCCAAAAAACAGTAAAACCCATTTCTATTCATAAACCGCACTTCTAAAATTATTACAGGGAGAAAAGGACACACAACAGTAGTAAATGTACTCCAGTTCAGAGCACCACCCATGGCCAACCACTGGTACTGTTACACCCTCCCATAGGAATCAGTGAAGGTAGAGCTTAAAATTAAATCCCGTTGAAAATAAAGTTAAAATAATTTAAATTATTTTAACTATTCAAAAATACAAAAGCAATTTAATCTTAAACGAGTCTAAAAAAATCATTATTTAATTTTACAACAATGTAATAAACATTTAGGAATGTAAAAATTCATATTACATTTTTTGCATTGAAATATAATTCCATCACTTTTAAATAATTCTATACATAATGTTATAATTATTAAAACATAATAAAATACGTTTTTAATTTTGATGGGATCATTCTAAAGAAAGAAAATAAGCACAACATAGTTTTGATTTAATATATTTAGATTAATTAAATATTTATTTTAACATTAAGTTTAGTGCTGTAGCTTTTTTTCTACAATTAAAATAAATATGTGGAATTAATTTACATTAATGTTTAACAGAAAATAATTTTCACTTATTTTTCAAGTTTAATACATGTTTTAACTTTTTTCCATACTTTACTTTAGGGAGCTCTCAGTCCCTAGTTGAACTGAGAATTAATTGAAATTTAAAGTTGTGTTAAAATTTAAAAAAATATATTATTTTTTTTTTAAATACCACTTTTTAATATATATTTTTCAACATTCAATTTAATTTAAAAAATATTTTTACAAAGTTGAAACACATTATTTTATTTCTAACATTATTTCCTATTGTGTTTTATTTTAAGCCCCTGCATCTGTCATTTTCCGTGGTAGGTAATTACAGTAGTAGTGGTTGGCCTTATGTGGTGCTGGGCTTACAACTGCTCCTTTTTGGACATTGTACCAATGCTCTAAAATTTGGGTACACCACCTGTTTTACGGGTGGGGACATGTAAGTCTACACATTTGAGTAACTGTACACTCATAAATGTTAAATAGCCAAAACTTACTCAAACGTGTAAGAGTAAACTTACGAATTTAAATTACTTACAGTTGAAAGTTAACTTTGTGAATAGCCCCATATGGGTAGTGTCATGAGAGAACCAAGTACTACATCCATGCACATAATACTTTTATGTCTTTCCCCAGGAAGTCTTTGGATATTACTATATTGTCAGTTTAAAATCTGATTACTGGCATGCTGTTGATGTAATCTCAAGAGAGTGATAATGAGCTTTTATTGACATATTTGAAAAAACTTTATAACGGTAAGAGTAAAAGATCATCCCACTAGAATCCATTGGACTGGAGTGTAGTGATAATGTGCATTCTCAAAATAACCTTGAATTGATCAAATATTCTTATTCCCAAGCGTACTCTACTCTGCTGTCAGGGATGTGGGTATATTAACATTTATCGACCTGAGAAAGTGAATTAATTTTGGATAAATAGAAGTCTGATATTCCCTTGAGTCGTAAAACATTGTTTTACAATTGATTCTTTGTAGATTGAAAAATTATGACTGTCAAGCTGCTTGCCGAAGGAATTCGGCTGCCTCACTGGCCAAAAACAAAACATTGAACATAACATAAAGCAAGAATATAAGGAGATAACTTGCTATAAAAGAAAGTAGCACCAGGAACAGGGAGGAAAAGATATGTTAGAAGCAGCCGCATGTGGAGCTGCAGAAACATCTTGGGAATTAGCAGTTCTGGGAAGAAGGGGTCAAGTTTTACCAGATTTAATGGATGCATCAGTGTAAACAGTTGGACAGATTTAATGGATGCTTCAGTGCAGACAGTTGGACATCTACATTGTCAAAGTACGCAAAGACGGAGTTTGGGTTTCCACAAAAGCACACAATGTGGTGCCTTACTTTGATGTTTCTCTTTTTGCTCAAAATGTAGGGAAGGCAGAAAAAATCAGGGGCCCTATTCTGTACCGGTTTTTATGTTTAAAGCAAGTGTACTGATGGATAATACTATTTCACAAATACTGCATGCCTTTTTTGCACAGGATGGATGTACCATCATGAGCAAGAATGGGCAGCAGGACAGATTCGAAAAAATATAGACCCATCTACCTCCATGATGCAGCTCTTAACCATGCTAGGAGACATTACAAAAACATCCAATAATGGCCTTTGCCCAAGCTGGTTTTGGATGAGCCTTTGTAACCACAAACAATCGATTTAAGTTCCATTAAACCCATGATATGCATTTTTCTATTTACGAATGACTAAGCACAAAGGTTGACGTTTCAAGCACTCAACAAATATTGCATGAGCACTTCTATGCCTAAAAAGCATGGATAAAGTCCTGTTAGTAAACTCAAAATGTGCATCAAACACCAAGAGGTGTGCCTCATTTGGTAATGTAGGAAAACAGGCAGAATATATATTAGAAATCAATATGACATAAAACATATACCAAGGAAGAATTATGCATTTGTATCTCTGCTCTCATTTGTAGATGGTAATATGATTATGATGTGAACAGAATTGTCACAACACCACATGTTCCAGAGTGGTACACACTACTGAAAAACCTAAGAGCCTGCTATAAATAAAAGCAACAGTGAATTAGTGATCTTCAGCAATAAACATCCTTTGTCCAAATGCTTATAGATTAAGGGAAGCAGAACCAGAGCATTGTAATGTTGAGAGCTCTATTGAAGACAATGGAGCAGCAGCGGCTTATAGGAATGGGTATAGGCCCGCTGCTCTCAACATTTCAATGTCCTAATGCACTGCTTCTGCCTTTATTTTTCCCTGCTTCTCGAAAATATATTAATTAGGTAGAGGAAAAAGAAAGGCAGAGGTCATGCAGGAGGACGCATGCTGCCTTCGCCCTCCCCTCCTCCTGTAGACTAGTCGTACTAGGGTCTCAGATGGAGGATGGGGTGAATGCTGCTCAACACCTGGGTCTCCCTGGTTTGGCTGAACTGCAAAACGCAGTTCAGCCAAACCAGGGAGAACCTGGGGCTAATTTCAGCCCCTGGTTCTCCCCTTTTCAAAGGTTTTGCTGTGATTGTTCAAAAGCTAACAGCCTTGGGCCTTCGCCCGAGGCTTTTAACACTGGAGTGGGCCTTTAATGGCTGGTATAGCCCACAGTGGCGGGCTATACAGCTATATTCAATCCATACTACCTTTTCATTAAATGGACACACACTATGGGGCCGATTATGATGGCGGATTACCCGCATCCACCGGGCCGGCGGAAGCCACCGCCGGCCCGGAGGATGCGGGAAATCCGCCGGGGAGCCCTGCAAGACCCACCGCCATATTAGGATGGCTGGTGGGTCTTCCTATCTGTCCGCCACCTTTCCGCCGCGGGCCGATTGCGCCCGCGGTGGAAAAGCATTAACATGGCTGGCGGTGTCTATCAGACACCGCCAGCCATATTAGGATGACAGCGGAAAGATGCCTTTACACGGCGGCATTTCCGCCGTGTAAAGGCATACGGATTTGTGTTTGGGGGCCCGTTGCGGGCCCCCAGGGGTGAAGGGGGGTGGGGGGTGCACATGGGGGGTACCTATGGTACCCCCCTGCATTTGCCTGCACAAAGAGGCAGGCACCGCGAGGTGCCTGCCGCATTGTGCATGCAAATGCACAACTTACTTTTTTAACATTGCGGCGGGTGCTGCTTCAAGCAGCACCCGTCGCAATGATAAAAATACAGGATGTGACCGCCAGGGTGGCGGTCACATCCTAATTAGCACGGAGGGACCTCCGCTGCCCCTGCGGACGGTCCCTCCTCCTCTAGGGTGGCGCAGGCGCGTCGCGTCGCGTGGTTAGGGGGATTTTAGTCATTCAGGAGATCCTGGATTATCGGCACGGCGGGAGGTGTCTCCGGCGGGCAGAGTCTGGATATGGTCTTGCTCGTTGGCCGGACAATGGGGTTCTGGCCAGTCACCTCCCGCCGTGCCGATAATCCAGGATCTCCTGAATGACTAAAATCCCCCTAACCACGCGACGCGTCTGCGGCTAGGACGGAGATTAACCGTGTTATACTGCGATCGTGCACAATCGGTACCCCCGCCCCCGCTGTGCAATTCGCATCCCTCACGAAGAGGCCTAGCTATTATGCTCTCAAGACAAACATGACACAATGTTTTTTGGCCTGATGATGATGCTTGCATTTCTCTCTGCATCGAAACGTCGTCGACCTAAAAGCACCATATGTTTGTTATAAAAGTCACAAATGCCCTTACAATGGTTTGCTAATAAGAGCACAAGTCTGTTGAACTGAATTACTAGTGCAGACCGCCTTGTGCGCCCTTACATAATTCATTTTCACTTGTTTTGTCTTGTCTTCTGTGGGTCACAGGTTGTGCCCACTTGTGTATAAATGTTGATTATGTGAACCAATATAAATTATCCTAGCTAAATAAAGTTCTGTCCGGCTGGACAAAGGACACACATACTATTTAGTGTGAGTCTATCATTCACTTGATCCTAATTGACTAGGGTCCTCTGTTTTGTGTAATAAGTTTCCGCCCAAGGACCCTAGTGTTATTCCTTCTGGGTTTTCCCTTGTTGTGTAGAACACTTAAAATAGGATGACACATCAACTGCATTATTGTTCATACCAGAAACAAGGTTGCACCCATGAGAAATAAACTGCAAACAAACCATAAAGGACGTGATTACACTCGTGTGATAAGCGCCTCAGAAATGGAAGTTCATTGCGATCGGACTGTTGGTTTCTCTCGCTTACAGTTTTCAACACCAGGAGTTAATAGACATTGTATAGTTTTCACAAATTTTGTAACATGTTTTAAAACATACAAATGTATAATGTTCTCTTGTTAAACTGTATAATTTTTGCTTCAGCACAGTGATTTATAACTACAGGGTGGGCGGGGTATAGTTGAATTGCTCGAGGCAGCAAAGGAAAGGGGAAAATACTGGATGACACTTTCGTGACAAAACGCAGAGGTGTATTGTGGGCCACGTAGTCATTAGCGTGAACAAGACTATTGTAGGGCGGTTGTGATAGGTGTAATTTAAAACTTGAGGGAGTGTCTAAGTTGCGTGGGTTAATTTAGAGACAGTTTGCATTCGCCTCGTAAAGGGAACCATTTTGAACAGATAGATATGATCAGAGGATGCAAAGGTATGAGCTAAATGAGGTATGTTGTGAGGGTTTAAGATCGGGCAAAAGATTAGAAAAATGTTAGTGTGGGAGACTTGGTGATTTACTGAAGGATTTGTAGTGAATGTAAGGGTTAACATCTTAATATGAAGGGTAGGAGGTTAAAATGATGGTTCTTTTTAAGAGAAATAGCGGTAGCATAGCGTACCACGTTTAGAGGGAAAGTGCTGAACAAGGATGATTCTGAGAAGATAGTATTGCAGTTTGTGTAAAATAACATGTAATGTCAAATATAGCGGTTTGAGGCTACTTTTTAATGGCGATGTTTTTTTCATTTGTAGTGAACCCCTGAGGAAGGGCTAATGATTATAGCCCGAAATGCATTGGCTAACAACAATTTCGCAACTGAGGATGTTTTATGTTTTATGGCGTGTCCAGACAAAGGCTCGGATGGGCATATCTGGGCATGAGAAACTGTTGAAATATATATGTCGCACAAGTGATTTGAACAACAAAAATGAATACGATGACAATAAATCTCTGGATTATTAGGAACAATCATTATTGAAACTCGACAACTGTTGATAACATTTGATGATGATCGCAAATAATGCTGTGCACCTGGATATGGAGGGAAACCCCCCTCCATCCCCATAGAAAAACGGTAATAAACACCATACACAATGTCTCCCACACCTCACTTGAAAAGCAAAGAAGGTGTAGCCTAGCATACAGAAGATAGCAGTGGGCAGCAGCAGGTTCACCTCAAGCAACTAGTGTTTTAAGACAAAAAACAAAAGAACATATGCATTTGATATGCACTTCAGGGATCACAACATATTAGGTAATGGTATATACCGATCACCGCAACCTTCAATTCATGTGAGCAGCTCAACACCTCACTCCACGTCAGCTCCGTTCGATGCTTTTTTTGTCGAATTTAATTTCATCATGACCTTCCGACCAAGCATCAACAACAAGAAGGCTGACACGCTTACAAAGCAAGAAAACTCCCTCCAAAATGACAGTTCCACAGAAAGGGCTATTGTTGAGCCTAGCAGAGTACTAAGGGGCCTATTAGGATGACGGGCGGACTTAGTCCGCCTGCCATCCTATCAGTCATTGGGACCGCCCGCCATAAGGGCAGGGGTCCCGTGCGGGGTATTAGGATGCGCCCGCCACTGTGGCGAGCACATCCTGCATTTTTTGCATTAACAAAGCCAGCAAACTGCTGCACGCTGCGCTATACCTCGATTAACTTTGAAATACTAGAGAATTTACCCCTGCCTAATTGAGGATTTCTCTGAGTCTATCCGACTTCGACTTTGCGGTTAAACTAGACTCATCTTTATGTCCATACAAACTCCCACGATTTATGAAGAATACACCACCGTTTTTTTGGAATTAATGCGTTTCATTTCTGAGTGATAGATCACCGGTTTGTGGCATGAAATCTATAATCTGCCTTGAAAAATTTACACAGGAGTGGGCCGGACATACAATTAGGAGCAGTGCCAGTACCTTCACTTTACATGATACTGTGATCGAGTTACAACATCCCTAGACCTGCAGCATTATAATCGAGATTACAATTGCATCTATACAGATCATAATTGACACCAGTCCTGAAGATGGTTTCTGAAATTGTTATTTAGGAAACCGAAACATCGACCTTCATCTTATCCCTGTCTTGTTTTACTCATTCTGATTTGGGATAGGTGTTTTTAGGTTCTGTTGAGTCACTTATTAATTTACTTTTTGTGTACCTACAGTCTTAACTATTTCTGTATTTTTTCTCATCTGTATATGGAATTATTCACTTTATTGATTTCTTGATAAAATTCTATTTTTATAATACACCTTTGAGTTTGTTGTCTATATGTTGCTTATGTGTCCTGACCTAATTGAGGTTTTATATTCAATCAAATAATTATTTTGTTGAATTGATTGCTTGTAAGGATCATTAATTTATCCTCCAAAAATGGATTGAATTATTAATTGTTTTCCAAACAAACTCCCTTGAAGGCAGCTTTACCTCTCTACATAGCCCAAAGGGCATCACAAGATATTCAAATACCCCATACCGCGTCTTAAAGGCGGTCTTCCATTCGTCACTCTTGCGCATCCTCACAAGGTGGTATGCCCCTCTCAAGTCCAGCTTCGTATAGATGCCTGCCGCTCTCACCTGCTCCAAAAGGACGGGGATCAATGTAAGTGGGTATTGGTTCTTTACTGTGATTGCGTTTAATTCCCCTGAAGTCGATGCAGCACCTCAGTTCCCTGTTAGCCTTCGGGATAAAAAAAAGGGGACAGGCTGGCGGAGACCGCGAAGGACGAATGAACCCCAATCCTAGATGTTTGTCCAAGTAGGTCCGCAGATGTTGGTTCTCCGGTTGGGTAAGAGCGTAAATCCGCCCACAGAGTACAACCGCCACTGGGACCAAGTCGATGCGACAATCATAATCCCGGTGTGGGGGTATTTCTTCCGCCTTGGTATCACTGAACACCTCCATGAAAGCTTGGTAACAGTCTGGCAAGACCAATTTTTCTCTGCCGCCGTTGCAATATGATGCCAGGTAGCCAAAACCTCCGAAGATCGGCTAGGCAACTGGTTGCAATGATTTTGGCAATAGACTGAATGCAACTGCAAAGTCTTATTGGGCCAGTTTATGATAGGCTCATGTTTCTGTAGCAGAGGAAGTCCTAGTATCACCCCGTAGTGAGGGGCTTGAATGATATTAAATGACAGCCATTCTCTGTGATACCCCTCATAGGTGAGTTCGAATTCCGGGGTGTTGTGTCTAATTGGTCCCAATTCCAGCTCCTTGCCATCAACAGTGTACACCTGTTCCGGGGTGTTCTAACACCCCTAGCCTACTGGCTTCCCCTCTGTCCATAAAACAGCCGGTAGCCCTAGAATCCACCATAACTCTGATCGGTTTTGTTTCTTGGTTTATCCCTATGTCCATAGAGATAAAGAAATGCTCTGTTTCACAAAAGATGGCAAAGTTCACTGAAGGGACTGTACATCCGCTTGAGAGTTTCCCTTCTGATGTTCTCAAGCACTGCAATTCCCCCCCCCCTTCTTTGCCACCACTGTAGCCAGCTGACCAGGACGAGACCGGCCATATTTGGGCTTAACAGGACATTCTCTAGGGAAATGCCCCTTCTTTCCACAATACAAACATAAGCCCGGTTTGCGCCAATTGTCTCAATAACTAAGCGTTAATGAGGCTCTCACTGTTCCAATTTCCATAGGTTCGGGTCTTGCTGTGGTCTTCTCAGTGGGAAAAGCTCGATCCCTCAGGGGTGCGTACCTCTCCTTTCTTATGTGCTTCCCCTTCCGCTCCTTTAGTCTGTGGTCCAAACGTAGCGTCAGATTGATGAGGGCAGCACAAGTGGTAGACTGAGATTCAATTTGGGTGAGAACATCCTTTAGCTCCTCCGTGAGGCCTTGGTAAAAGATGACTGATTGTTTGGCTTCCGGCCAGTTTGTTCCTGCTACCAGTCTTCGAAAGTTGTTTAGGTAACTGACCAAATCCAATGAACCTTGTCTGAGCTCAAGCATATCCTTGTCCGCGGAGAAGGTTTCTGCCCGAAGGTCAAATGTTTTCTCGAACTCATTCCCAAATCTGTCCCAGTTGTAAAGCAGGGAGTCATCTCTCCTGACTATTGGGACCGCTCACTGCACTGCCTCACTACCCAAGTAGGAGATAAAAAATGCCACTCGAGCATGGTTAGTTAAAAACATCTTTGGATTACAAGTAAAGTGAAGTAACACCTGGCTCATAAACACCTGGACCTTTTTCATATCTCCGTGATACCTCTCTGGTGGGGCCAATGGTACCTGGGACGGCATCTCTTCCACCACTGATGTTGGGTGTGGGGTTCTCCCCCGCATTAAACGGGGTTCACTGTAGCAAATCAACTCTGGTCTGTAAGACTGCTGTTTCCTGTTGTGAAGCAGTTAGCTCTGCCTGTACTAGTGCCAAATCAGTCATCACATCTTCTAAGGTGGCCATCCTTAACTTCAACACAACCAGGAGGAAAATAATTTGTGGTCCGATAATTCTGTCAGGCTCCTCCAGTCCGAATCCTCAGGACTGTGCTGATGCTCTAAAGGAGCCCACCTCTGGACAACCCCAAGTCTGGCATATAGTAATACACAGACTGTTGGCGTAATCGAGCAGAGGAAGGAAATGGTATGGACTGCGGTGAGGGTGATCTGAGAAAGATACAAAAACATAATATGAGCACAGTATCTGACTATACTAGGGCCCTGAAATGGTAAACGATAATAAACACCATACACAATGTCTCCCGCACCTCATCTGAAAAGCAAAGAAGGTGTAGCCTAACACACAAAAGAGAGCAGACGGCAGCGTGAGGTTCACCTCAAGCAACTAGTGTTTTAAGACAAAAAACAAAAGAACATATGTATTTGATATGCACTTCAGGGATCACAACATATTAGAAAATGCATGATTCGGTTCCTCCTATTTCACCTACCAACTCGTTCTTGAAGTGAGGCTAATATGCCTAGCCTATGTGGCAACACACCCTCTCAGGAGGCTCTCTCTTATAGTAGGTATAGAAAATCACAAAAATCAAGAGAAATAATTGTGTTTGCTTCTGGACTTTGGAGCAAGAAACGTCTTGCTTTAGCCAGATTGCGATCTGCTAGCGTTTGTTATATATCCACAATGTCACCAGCATAACATGTGCCTAGCAATCCATGTAAAATAGTAACTGCCCCCCGATTCTCAGGAATGAAGTTTGCTAGGGATATCAGTTACAAGCAATATTAACAGAGGTTCCACGGGTCTCGGCCTATAGTGGAATACTGAGGCTTCAGTTCAAAGAAACAAAGAATCCTCTGCATGAGACCGGCAAAATGGGCCTCTGCCAACAGAGGAGTACAGAGTCTTTGGGGAACTGAACCAAAGGATCCTCTGCATGAGACCGGCAATAGCCCGGATCTCGGCCAACAGATGAGTAAGGGGAGGTAACAACGAGGTTTGCCTTCCTACTGTCAGTGGCGATACAACCAGAGATGCTTTCGCACTCTTACCGTCCCGATTGTTGATGTCCACGGGATTCAGCTACAGGCACATCCAAAGGAATTATCGGCGTCGAGGAATGCTTCCGTCGCCTTTTACTTCCACAATCGATGTTGCGTTACATCACGTGAGGCATGACTTGCAAAGCCTGTCGGGACATGTAGTTTCTGGCGAGGTTGTGTCCTGAAGTCAGCTCTACACGAAATAACGGCAATTGGCGTACTACCGGTAGCGGAATCATGACAAACAGCCCAACAGTGCGACAAAAAATTCCCTTGGTAACCAATTGAATAAAAACACATGATAAACAGATATAGGCCGAAAAGAACATCACTAGAAAAACAACTATTTCATTTATTGTTCCAAATCGTCAAATACATCTTATTTCTCACTTCTAACAAATACATATGGGATTTAAAGACAATCTAGTGATCACAAATTAATCTCACACCATATCTGTCTGAACAATTAGAATCCTACCATATTTAGCAAAAACAAACATGACTTTAAATGTAGATAATGATCAGACTCTGATAGACTAAATTAAAAACATAACATAGCAAACATAACATAAAAAATGCTAAATATGTACAAAATAACTCACAGATTGTGGCTTCAATTAATAATTCTTTGATGATCATCAAAGAATTATCAATTGAAGCCACAATCTGTGTTTTATTTCAAAATATGCATGGGGATGCCAGCATCAGCAGCATATACAGGCCCCTTTCTACACCGTCACCACCATGGGATCCTAGATACCGGTGTAGGCGGCGGTCTTGTGGTTGTTCCATCACAGCATCATAATACGGCAGTCAGATGGCCAGGGTGGTGGTGGGTGTTCTGCCATTGCAAGTACTGCAGTCCGAAGGATCACTGCACTCATAATTAACCCCCAGTGATGGTCAATCCACCCTGTATAAGTTAGGATAACCAGCACTTGTTTTTCCTACCTGGACCGCCACGCGAGACATGGTAGTCTAGGGTAAGGCGGGTGCTCAACGGCCCTCATGTGTAGGGAGAAAACCTCCTACCTATCAGGGCCATTGACTTTTTTGTTTTTGAAAGACAAGCTTCCCCATTGAGAGTTTCTTTCTTGTGAATATGGAAATGTAGCTTATAGACAGGCTATCAAAGATTTTCTTAAGCTTCATTTCCCCATTATGTAAAATGCTACAAGCCAACAATGTAGAACTAACCGAGATATCCCCATGATATGAAGACTTTTGCGGGTATGTATGCTTGCTTGTGATCTTGTATGAGACCTAGACATAAAGGGATGTATGCCTTTGTGTGTTTAAAAGGATGCTGCTACGATAATGGTCATTTTAAATATATCAACTACCAGAAACCAGATCACAATTGTGAATGATACTTCAAGCAAACATTGGCTCCAGGAGTCTAACTAAAAGTCCCACGTGAATTATTATGTATGACGTATTAATTGTAATACTTCTGTTTCTTAGGACAGATAGAAAGAGAACATTGAATTTGCTTTTCATTTTAAGCAATGGACATCTTAAGACAACTCTGATGTCACTCTATGTTCACCTACTACACATTATACATCCCAAGATACACCCATTGTGTGCTCTCCTAATGCAGTGCCAGTGACTGTTCTTCTAAGGCATGCCACCTAGGGCACTCCTGAGGGGTATGGCACGACAATGTTGTTGTTGTCCAAGTTCCGACTGAAATAAATACTGTGCACTAAATGTTTTTTACAAACATATCGTGCCATTTGAGTTAATAATAGAAAACTCCACCCTATGCGGCAATATTTGTGTAAACAATATTTCAGATGAAAAATTTACGTTAATATTTCTGACAATGCTATCCTAACAAACAATCCTCTAGAAGACCATCAACCAGTACTCCCTATGGTGCATTTCTTTTGCTGCTCTGGGACCATATTATACAAGTGCCCCGGAACTACAATAGGGGTTTGCTCTCATGTATGGTATTTCAGAGGGGGCCACAGATGCTTTGGTGCCCCCTTCTTTATTATTGATTATCCCGGCGCACCTCCTGCACTGGCAATGCCAAGAAGGTGTGTTTCCTCATTTACTTGGGGCCATGTACTCATAAAAATTAGTAAACACTTTGCCTTTGTGCCGGGTCCATTGTATAATCATGGCAGACGACAATAAAGTCATCAGAAGCCACTGTGATTGCATCACATTGAAGGTGGTGCAAAGTCAAGGCCCCCTTAGGATTGCCCTCGGAGTTGGGCACAGTGCTTCCAGGAACCACCCAGTCATCTCCCTGCCAACTTATGCAGTCACACACTGCTTCTACCTGTAAAGGCATCCCTACTCACCATTCAGAGTGAGACATACCATGTGTGGTATCCCTCTTGTTCAGGTAATTCCATGTGCCTCGTCCTGAAAATGTATGCCCAAATTGGACTGCCCTTGCACCACCTTCTATGTTGCTGTCTCTTACTGAGAGTAGCGTATTATGCCAGTGGTATATGAATCCTGGTCCTGAATAAAGCCACTAATCCTGGATGGGCATCTATTTTAGTGGGTGAAACACGTTCACACAAGGAGACCAGGGAGATTGAAAAACCCTTATTATCAGGTAATGTTTTTTAATCTTACTGCAGGGGACATAAATACATGATTTTCAGCCACCAGTAGATCATTTTAACAGCCCTTGGTTCCCATGAGTGCAATCTACAATATGTAGAAATATGGTTTGCAGCTCCTTTCCTTGAGAAACGCTCTCCTTATAAAAACTTTGAAAAATGTACCACCGGGTGAGTAGCCGACTCGAGGGTCACTAGGATGGGTGAAGGTGCCGCATCCTTCAAACAATACGTCAGACAGCGTAATTTAGGGCTTCTAAGTCTTCCCAGGCCATCCATATTTGTTTTATATATATTATATATATATATATATATATATATATATATATATATATATATATATATATATATATATATATATATATATATATATATATATTTATATATATATATATACACATATATATATATAACCTACTGGCGGTTGCCAGTAGGTAGTTATAGTTAGGACCTAGTTTCCATAAGAAATCCGCAACATTCTATTGGGAATAACTTTGGCGCCGGTTGATGAATCTTTGTGAATTTCTCAAAGAAGATGGCCCGCTCCGCTCTGCTCCTTCCCTGAATGTTTTGGGGGGATTTGTGAAGTGGGGGCTGAGAAAAAAGGGGGGTCCCAAAACGTCTTTTCCCCATGTTATTTTCCATAGGACGATTAGACACGGCTACAGCCCAAACGGCGGAACGGAATTACAAGAAATTTGGCAAAATGGTAGAGTCTGATTCGCAGATCACCCTTTTGTTTAAAGGGTGTAAATCCCTCCAGTATTTGTTGAGAAAATAGAATTTACATTTTTTTTACATATCTATAAGCGCGCACCGTGCACGCATCGGGTGTGCGCGAGCGGAATTCTGATTTGCTGTTAGACGTCTGTGAACATTCGATTCGGTGGTAACCAGGAAGTGTTGGCCGCCATTTTGTCAGTGTGAGGCTGAAAAGAGGGCAAAATAAAAGTGAAGAACATGAAAAGGGGGCAGGGTAGAGAGTCCCTGACCCCCTAGGCTTTCTCAGGGGGTCCCTGAAGGACCGAGAAGGCCAAAAGAATATATATATATATTTTTTTTTAAACCGCGGGGTGCGCGCACGGTGCACGCACCCTCGAGGCACAGGAGAACGAAAACCAAAATTGGAGAACGTGAAAAGGGGATATGGTAGAGACTCGCTGACCCCCAGGCCTTCTCAGGGGTTCCCTGAAGGTCCCCAAAGGGCAAAAAAACTATTTTTTTTACTTTTTAAATTGCGAGGTGCGCGCACCCTTCAGCCGCCATTTTGTGTAGTTTCAGAAGAGAGTGAAAAAAGAAAGTGGATAACGTGAAAAGGGGGCAGGGTAGAGTCTCCCTGACCCCCTTGGCCTTCTCAGGGGGTCCCTGAAGGGCAAAAAAACATTTTTTTTTTTTTTAAATCACGAGGTGCGCGCACGGTGCACGCACGGTGAAAAAAAACAACAAAAAAAGACAGTTAAATAACAAGTTTGAGTGTTTAGATGTTGGTTGGCTCTAAAAAGAGCTGTTGTGTTCATTGAGTGTTTTTTTGTACCTACAAGTAAGTACCGATGCAGAGTTTAAAGTTTAAAAGGAAGACTCTGTTCCCTTCATCTGTAAAATGTACACCATCTCTCCTATAGATGCCTTGCATGTTGTAACGCAAGTTGTTGTGGTATATAGAACCCATACCATAGTCTCTGAGGAAAGCAGAAACAGACTTATTCACATGTTTCCTTGCTTTCTCAATCTGCGGACAATATTGGTTGGACCAGTTCCATTTTTGCCTTTGGCATATATTAGAATATACAAAGGCAGTTTGTGGAAAAAGTGACATCAATTGCCCAAAGGTGTCCTTTAAAAGCATTTCCAGACCTACCCCAGTCAAAGTGCACAGGTCATTTCCACCACAGTGCACAATTATGAGGTCAGGGTTTGGGAGATGCAAAAAGGATTTTACCAATGGCATCAATTGGTGACATCTCAATCCTCTCTGGCCAATCCACATAATATCCACATTTGGTAAATCAAGGTTGAGAAAGCATCTATTTGCTGCATACCTTTCACTCCAGAAAATAAAACTGTGTCCTACAATACACACTCTAAGCATCTTGAAGGCAGATCCAGTTGTACTCAGATGGGCTCTGGAAATGAAATGGCAGTTTGAAAAATAGGAGTTTAGAAAAAAATGTGGATGAGATTCAGTGCACTTGAAAAAAAAACAAATGATTGGTGGTTTCTGATAATTTAACATTGAAAACTAGGGTGCATACTACTGTTTTGTAAAAGGAATAATACTATTGGTTTAGAAAAAGTCATTGAAAAGAACATTGCAAAGGATAAGCTGGTATATTGAGAAGTCAAACACACTTGCTGGTTTGGTTTGCAACATTGAGTGATGAACTTTTCACCTTTTGAGTTCAGATAGGTGTTCTATGGAGAGTTACCATGGTAACAGGCAGAGAGAGCAGTGGGAGAAGGTTGAACATTATGTGAGTTTGAAAGTGTTGAAATTTACAACCAATTAAAATGTTAGTTTGGTTTTGAATTTGTGTGGGAAGAAATTTCATTGGTTATGTACATGGATATGTGTGAAAAATGAGAGGGAATAAGGGCCATTTTGTGATTGCAGTGTCTGAGGTACATTTCAGAGATTCTGCTTAAAGTCTGGTGTGTGATTGACACTGTTCTAAATCTTCAAAAGCATTTATAAAGGTGAGTTATTAATTTGTAAGGGGATATATGTTGTGCACTTTAATAATAAAAATGTGTTCTAATGTGGAAGTTACTCACTCTCCCTCTCTTTCACTCTCTCTCACTGTCTTCCTTTCTCTCCACCACCTTTTTCCTTCCCCTCTTTTTCTATAAATCCTTCTGTGTCACTTACTCCTTTTTCCTTTTTCTTGATATGCTTTTTTTTCTCTCACTCTCCTTTCCTCACCCTCATATCTCTTTCCTCACTGTCATTATCCCTTTCCTTTACTCATCTTTTCTAACTCCCTCTCTCCATTTGATTTGCTTCCTTTTGTTTATTCCTTCCCTCTCATTGTCTCCCTCTTTCTCTCTCCCTCACCCTTGCTCTCTTTATACAACACTACTAGCAAGACTCCCCCTTCACTGTAGTAATCATTTGACTGAATTGCAAGGATTTCTGTTATGTGTCTAAGGTCACAGTGTGAGTTAGTATTCATTTCAGAAGATTCTGGCAGAATAATTTACTTTTATCTTTCTGCGTGTAGCTTTTTACCTCATTTTCTCTCTGTATGTATTATCTCCCTCTCTGTGTGTTTCATCTGCCCTCTGCATGTAACATTTATTTCTCTGTTTGCAGCATTTCTTTCTTGCTGTACCATGTTATCCCTTTGTGTGCATTATCTCTGTGTCTGTATGCACCATTTGTCTCTCTGTGTGAACCATATTACCCTGTCTCTGTTTTATCTGCCCTCTGTCTCCAGCAACTCTCCTCTGTTAGCAGCCCTGCACCATGTATTGTTTTGGTAGTAATGTTGGAAAAAAAATATTGCAGTAAATTTAGAATATATTTGAAAACTAACTTAGGATTGTTAATTGAAATGTAGTGGTCATATACATTGAATGTTTTTAGTCAGTTAAATGTTTTAGGATGGGAAATGTGTTTTGGTAAAATGTATGGTTTCACATTTTTGGTACAGGATCACACTGAGTGTCTGTCTACATGAAAGAATTACATTTTTATCTTTTTCTACAATCTCCCCTGTCTGTCCTCACAGTCTACCTCTCTCTGCTTATACTGTCCTTTGTTTTCTGAAATTTCCACTCTTTCCTTATTTCTTCTTGTCTTTCTTGAGAGTGCTATTTTTTTAAACTGTTTCTTGTGTTCCCTCTGTTGTGGTTGTCTTTACTGTCCCCTAATGTTCCCCTTTCTTTTTATACTCCCTCCTCTGCTTTCTTAATAATACTCTCTGTTTTGTTAGACCTCCACTTAGCAATGACCCACTTAATATAGATAGTGTACTGTATACACTGTTGGGCAGATTTACAAGCATATTGGGCCTCTTTCTTCTTGCATTGTGTCTCATGTTTGGATGTAATGCTGGCAAAAAACTAATGGTGCATATTGGAAATGTATGTTGGAAATGAGTTAGGTTTCTGCATTGTAATGTAGTGCTCATATACATGGGCTGTGTTCTGTCTCTTAAATGATTTATTGTGGTATATGTGTTTTGGTAAAATTTATGGTTTTAACATATTTGACTAGGATCACACTGAGTGTCTGTGTAAATTAAAGAAATATATTTGCACCTTTTTCTATAATGTCACGTGTGTCTCCTCATAGTTTGCATCTCTCTGCTTATAGGGTACCCTTTATTTGATATTGTGTCTCATGTTTTCATTAAATGCTGGTATAGAAATAGTGCTGTAAATTGGAAATTTATTTTCTGTCTGCACTATCCCTCTCCCTCTGCCTGCACCCTCTGCCTGCACCCTCTCATGTGCATTTTTAGAGGGCTAATATGATATGGCTGCTGGTGTGTATTAGACAGCGCTACCATGTTAAATCTTTTCCTTCTCTGCCTGTAGTCTCGCACCTTCTGCTTTTACCATTTTATCTCTGTCTTCACTATCTCCCCCTCTTTGTGCTCCAATTAGCCTCTGCATGTAACATTTCTCTCACTGTTTCCAGCATTTCTTCTCTGTTGTACCATTTTATCCTCTGTGTGTACCATGTCTGTGTCTGCTTGCACTATCTGTGTCTCTGCTTGAACAGTCTCACCCTCTCTCTGCACCATGTTTACTCTGACTGCACCATCTGTCCCTCTGCCTGCAGCCCTGCACCATCTATACTCTGCCTGTACCAGTTTAGACTCTGCCTGCATTATCTCATTTTCTGTCTGCACCAACCCTCTCCCTCTGCCTGCACTCTCCCATGTGCATCTGCAGAGGCCTATTATGATATGGCTGCTGGTGTGTATTAGACAGCAGTACCATGTTAAATCTTTTCCTTCTCTGCCTGTAGTCTCGCACCCTCTGCGTGTACCATTTTATCTCTGTCTTCACTATCTCCCCCTCTGTATGCTCCAATTAGCCTCTGCATGTAACATTTCTCTCACTGTTTCCAGCATTTCTTCTCTGTTGTACCATTTTATCCTCTGCGTGTACCATGTCTGTGTCTGCTTGCACTATCTGTGTTTCTGCTTGAACTATCTCACCCTTTCTCTGCACCACCTTTTCTCTGACTGCACCATCTGCCCCTCTGGCTCCAGTCCTGCACCATCTATCCTCTGCCTGTACCAGTTCAGTCTCTGTCTGCATTATCTCATTTTCTGTCTGCACCATCCCTCTCCCTCTGCTTGCACCTTCTGCCTGCACCCTTTCATGTTCATCTGCAGATGCCTATTATCATATGGCTGCTGGTATGTATTAGACAGTGCTACCATGTTAAATATTTTCCTTCTCTGCCTGTAGTCTCGCACCCTCTGCGTGTACCATTTTATCTCTGTCTTCACTATCTTCCCCTCTGTGTGCTCCAATTAGCCTCTGCATGTGACATTTCTCTCACTGTTTCGAGCATTTCTTCTCTGTTGTACCATTTTATCCTCTATGTGTACCATGTCTGTGTCTGCTTGCACTATCTGTGGCTCTGCTTGAACCATCTCACCCTCTCTGCACCATCTTTTCTCTGACTGCACCATCTGTCCCTCTGCTTGCAAACCTGCACCATCTATCCTCTGCCTGTACCAGTTTAGTCTCTGCCTGCATTATCTCATTTTCTGTCTGCAACAACCCTCTCCCTCTGCCTGCACCCTCTGCCTGCACCCTCTCATGTGCATCTGCAGAGGCCTATTATGATATGGCTGCTGGTGTGCATTAGACAGTGCTACCATGTTAAATCTTTTCCTTCTCTGCCTGTAGTCTCGCACCCTCTGCGTGTACCATTTTATCTCTGTCTTCACTATCTGTGTGCTCCAATTAGCCTCTGCATGTAACATTTCGCTCACTGTTTCCAGCATTTCCTCTCTGTTGTACCATTTTATCCTCTGTGTGTACCATGTCTGTGTCTGCTTACACTATCTGTGTTTCTGCTTGAACTATCTTACCCTTTCTCTGCATCACCTTTTCTCTGACTGCACCATCTGTCCCTTTGCCTGCAGTCCTGCACCATCTATCCTCTGCCTGTACCAGTTCAGTCTCTGTCTGCATTATCTCATGTTCTATCTGCACCATCCCTCTTCCTCTGCCTGCACCTTCTGCCTGCACCCTCTCATGTGCATCTGCAGAGGCCTATTATGACACTATCTGTGTCTCTGCTTGAACCATCTCACCCTCTCTCTGCACCATCTTTTCTCTGACTGCACCATCTGTCCCTCTGCCTGCAAACCTGCACCATCTATCCTCTGCCTGTACCAGTTTAGTCTCTGCCTGCATTATCTCATTTTCTGTCTGCAAAAACCCTCTCCCTCTGACTGCACCCTCTCATGTGCATCTGCAGAGGCCTATTATGATATGGCTGCTGGTGTGTATTAGACAGCGCTACCACGTTAAATCTTTTCCTACTCTGCCTGTAGTCTCGCACCCTCTGCGTGTACCATTTTATCTCTGTCTTCACTATCTCCCCCTCTGTGTGCTCCAATTAGCCTCTGCATGTAACATTTCTCTCACTGTTTGCAGCATTTCTTCTCTGTTGTACCATTGTATCCTCTGTATGTACCATGTCTGTGTCTGCCTTCACTATCTGTGTCTCTGCTTAAACCATCTCACCCTCCTTCTCCTTCTCTGCCTGAAGTCTCGCACCCTCTGCCTGTACCATTTTGTCTCTGTTTGTACTTTCTCTCCCTCTGTGTGCTAAATCACCTAAATCATGAAGTGAGTCATGATTTAGGTGATTTAATTGTAGAAAGTCCTATGCAGTATGTGTCGCAGGCCTCAAATTGTGTTTATGCTGTGCAATTTAGATGCTGGGTGTGCTGTTGAAATGCAAAAGCAACTGTCTCTGTAGCATGTAGTAATCATTTCAGTGAATTTTCATTTGTACATTCTCAGTCCCACCTTGACTCTCTACACTGCTTGAAGTTCACTTTATTGTCCTAAACCCTGAAACTCCGTTTCTAGAAAAATATTCTAAACTCTTGCAACACAACTGCAGTGCTATAAACCCTGAAAGAATACTCCCAGCAAGACTCCCTTTCATTGTAGTAATCATTTTATTGAATTGCAAGGGATAGTGTTATGTGTCTAAGATCACAGTGTGAGTCAGTTTTCATTTCAGAAGAATGTGGCAAAATAATTTGCTTAGTTGATGTGTTTAAAAATATGGGAATACATGTACTTGATAAAGGTAGTTTTTTATTATCTATTAGTGAAAATGATATAATTAGGTGTTTATATTTTTTTTGCAGGGACCAGCAACATTGTACTATATATAATGGATCAAAATTATGACAACTTTCAAGTCAATTTTGAAATTTCCAACAAAGTCATAGAGGACTTAAATGTACCTTTTGAAGACAACATTGATAAACAAGATAATGGAGAAGGAGATTTAAGCAGTGATTTTTTTTATCAAAGTTTGGACAATGACTTGATAGAAGCAGTAGAAGACATTGAGTTTCAAGTTGCAAATTTTGAAGTTGAGGACAATGCAAACGAAATTACAGATAAAATCATGCTGGATGTTTTATTACAGTATGAAATGTTTGAAGAATAAATATATGATTTAGAATTAAAAATTATTCGAGAGAGTCTTTTTGTTCTATTGTAATAATTTGGTTAGTTGATGTGTTTAAAAATATGGGAATACATGTTCTGATGAAGAGAGTCAGGCTTTTGGATATGTAGTGCTAGAAACTGCTATGCAGTATGTCTGTCAGGCCTCTTAATTTGCAAATAGTCTCCATGCTGTGTACTGAAGATCCTGGCTGTCCTGTAGAAATGCCATACCAACTCTTTCTGTAACATGTAGTAATCATTTCAGTGAATTTCAAGGCATATTTCTATCTTTTTTCATTTAGAATGCAAGTCAGTGTGTTTTTTAAATATTGTGTCAGAATCACTTGCTCGGTGTATGTGTTTTAAGGCATGGGAATACATGTACTCATGGAGTGAGTTAGACTTTAGGACATCCAGTGCTTTTTACTCGTAGCCCTTGCTTGATACCATACACTGCCTACACACAACTGTATTGCTCTAAAGTCAGATATATCAATCCCACCACGACCACCTACACTGTCTAAACACCACTGCACTGTTCTGAACCCTGAAACACCATTCTCAGCAAATTCCCCTATAATGTTGAAACACCCCTACACTGCCATAAACTCAGAAACAGCACTCACTGCATGATTTCCTACTCTGATCAGACACTGTTGCTGTACCTTAAACTTACTTATGAAGTGAACCAGTGTTTACATCATATAGTTGTTCTAATTGCTATGTAGTATGGTAGTAGTGGTCTATAACATGTTTTTTCTTCACAATAGATCGGTATTATCTACAGAAAGAAAAACCAAAATGCCTTCAAAGAATGACAAAAGAAAAAAATATAAACAGGCTTACTTTTTCAAGAAAACACAATTACAAGATTTATCTAAAGAACATTGTACAGAGAAAAAGAAGAATGCTCCTGGTAAGACAACAAAGGATTTTATAAGGAAATTAACCCAAAGTAAAAAAAGTGTGGATAATGTGGAAAAGATAAAAAAATTATCTGTAAGTACGAAGAAAAAGCGGATAAAAAAGAAAAATGTTGGAAAAGTATGTGGCGATCAAATTGTCTATAGTAATAGACGAAAAAATTCAGTTTGTTCAAATTCGCAAGAGAATGTTTTATAACAGAGTTGTATTCAATTTATTAAAAATTTAAAGAATTGTAAAAGGAAAACAGCTTTTTATAAGAAAAAAAAAGAATTGAAAGTATTGTTGATTAGGCTTTTGAATTAAAAAAGAAGTTGTTTATTTTAGTAATCAATAGAATTTGTACACTAGACAAGGCAATCAATCTTTTGAAAGCGAAAAGTAAGTGGAAAAGACTAATTAATAGAACTAATGTCTGTAATGTTTTTTCTGGATCATGGAAGCATAGTTCAAGTTGTGAACCATTTTTTATTGAAGAGACTTACTTTCAGACTAATGATTTGTTGCATGCAGTTGACACCAGTGGTCAAGCATATGAGGTGAAGGACGGTTGTCCGATTGAAAAAGAGAAAATTGTCCCAAGAAGTGCAGAAGAGGTGTTAGCTGATGAAGTTTTAGGGACACATCCTAGGGCTCCAGTGTACACTTGGAATTGTAGTAGTATTTGTAGTGTACGACAGGATTCAATTGATTTTTTTTTGTAATTTCTTACGTAAGTATACTAAGAAAAGTCTTAAATAAAAGATTAAAATGTTGCAAGAATTAGACCCTTGCAGACTGAGAGAAAAAACGGGTTTACAAGGGCATTCTCTGGCTTGTCTTTCTAGAAAAGTATGCCAGAGTGTTTTTCACCATTTTAGGATGTTAGCAGTGCATCATACTGAAGTGAGGAAATTAGTGAGAAGGTTGTATTATGCAAAAATCCCAGCACTTAAGCTAAAACAGTTAAACAGTGCTCTTTTACATGGATCTGTATTAGATGTAAAGAACATTTGTGAAGAAATTGAGGTTCGAAACTTTTGTGAAAAAGAGGACAGTGCAGAAACTGATACAGTATTAGAAGGAAATGTGGAAGAAAATGAACAGAATTTTAGTGCAGATAATTTGGACCAAGAAATTACACGGTTTAAGGTCATTTCAGGTGAAAGGCCAAACTTTTCTTGTGTCTGTTGTCGACGAACTCATTATAAGAATCAGACTAGGTTAGTTGATTTATATGTAAAAAGTGAAGAGGAAAATAATAATGAGTGGAAGGATTTTGCAACTTATTTGCTGGTAGAGAATTGTTTTGATTTGGGTTCTGATCAACATATTTGTACATATTGTTATAATAAATTAAATGAAAACAAAATGCCTGTTAGAGCTGTACATAATAATCTTGAGTTGGTAAATATTCCTTCTGAACGGATGGATCTAAATTCCTATGAGTCTATTTTGATTCAATGTGTGCATCCATTTCAGGCTATTGTTCGTACGGAGCCTAAAACAGGGAAATTGAATCCTTCAGATTTACAGAGAGGATTAAAGGGAAGAGTTGTATATTTGCCTCTTGATTTAAAGTAAAATATTGAAACAATTGGTGTTGAAAATGTGGAAGAGGAACCTCTCGTTATTCTAGTTAATGGCGTACATACGAAGAGTAAGAAAATCTGGCAAGAATTAGTGGATGTGAGGAAAGTGAAAAAGGCAACATTGTATGTGGTAAAAAACAATCAATACTACAAACATGTATATGTAGGAGAAGAGGAAACAACTGTAGAAGAGGACAGTGATTTGTCAGCTGGACAAATTGAAAAAGTGGATGTGTCCAGAAGTGAAAAATTTATGAACATTATAGTGTTCATCCACTGCATTCCAAAGAAGTAATGGGGAATGCTATTGAGTTATTCCAAATGAAAGAAGCAAAAGGAAATCCCATTAGTGTATGGGAAGAAAGCTTGGAAGCTCGTTGTTTTCATCAGTTATTTCCAACAGGTCAAGGTGGACGACATGATGACCGACCTGTGCAGATTCCTGCATCTGAATACCGGACATCAAGATTATATGCAGAAGATCCAAGGTTTCGCCAATGTATTCCATATTTGTTTCATCTTGTGTGTGAGAGTGACTTGTCTGGACTTTCTTATGCAGTGAACCATATACTAAAAAGTGGAGTACATCTGCAAAATGTTTCGGCAAGGGACTTTATGGATAAAGTCCAACAGAAAGAGACTGTTTTGGAATCTCCGCTAATTAATCTCATGGCATGTCAGCGTGGTACTAACGAGTATTGGTACCGTCATCATGGGGATTTGAAATGTGTGCTAAGAAACTTAGGAACTCCTACATGGTTCCTTACTCTAAGCTGTGCTGAGTATGCTTGGGAAGATTTACTTCAATTTCTTCAAGAGGCAAATGCAAACATAGAAAATATAGAATACAAGACACCTGGAGAACTGTGCTCTTTGGATCCAGTTAATGTATGCAGGTATTTCAATCATAGATTTGAAGCTATGATGTCTTTTATCACAAACAAAAAAAATCCTCCTCTTGGAGAGGTTCTGGATTTCTTTTGGAGAAAGGAGTATCAAGCAAGAGGTGCTCCTCACATACTTATGTCGCTATTGATCAAAGATGCCCCCAAATTTGGAACAGATTCAGATGACACAGTGATGAGTTTTATTGAACAGTATTCTACATGTGCTGTTCCTAAAAGTACAGAACAATAGAATTTAAAACATCAAGTCTTACTGTTTCAAACCCACCGTTGTGGAAAATACTGTTGTCGAAAGTACAAATCAAAGGACAAGTTCTACATAAAGGGGCCGATTCCGATCCGGTAAAATTCTCGTCCGTACTATTCGCATCCGGAGCCGTCTCCGTACGACTCGTACACACACCGTACGACTCGACGGGTACAATCCGGACCGGGGTATCAGGACACGATTCGTACGGTCCACGTCAGGTAAGGGCGTTTTGTACGGAAAAGCGCACATTCACATATACACCGTATGGTGCGTACCCCCCTATGATCGCAGGGGTATGCACCGTACCCCTGCGATCATGGGGGTTATGCACCGTACACCCAGCGGACATGGGGTACGCACCGTACACCCAGCGTACATGGGGTACGGTGCGTACACCCCAAGATCGCGGGGTGCGGTACGTACCCCTCATGATCGCAGGGGTACAGTGCATACCCCTGCGATCATGGGGGGTACGCACCATACCTGGGGGGTCGTTCCGTACCTGTTTTGAGGCGAACTCTGCTTTTACGGCTGTTTTCAGCTCCCGTAGAAAAAGGGTTGTACGGTGCGTACCCAACACGAATCGTACTTGCCAGGTCGGAAAAAGCAGCTGCGAACCGTACAGATGTCGCGTACAGCGCGTTCCGAGGGAGATTCGTATGGGGATTTGATTCGTACGTTCCCTGTACGATTCGTACGGAGTACAGCTCCTGGTACGAATCGTACTTCGTCGTACGCACGGGGGACGTTGCAGGGTACAATTCGTACGGGAAAAACGCTCCGAACGGCAATTCGGGGCGCTTTTTACCGGATCGGAATCGACCCCAAAATGTCGTTTTGGATTTCCATGACCAGTAATATCAAAAGGAAGAGTGAACAATTTTATGTCATCTTTGCGACATACTGTCACAAGACAATCACCGAAAAATACCTACAACTTAAGAAGAAATGAAGAGTCAAAATACATAAATGACTATAACCGAGTCATTTTGTCCATGTGGAATGCTAACATGGATATTCAATATATTGCAGACAACTCCATTGCTGTGGCTCGATATGTAACATCTTACATTACGAAATCTGAAAAGACCGAACTAAAAGAAATGTGGGAGGAAATTTCTCATGAAAAGAGCCTAAGTAAGAAATTGTACAGCTACAGTTTGAAGATGTTGTCTCATCGAGAAATTGGAGCATATGAATGTTCAGATCGCTTATCATCTGCAAGTCTATATGCCAAATCTAGAACAATCATTTGGGTGAGTTTAGGTCTTGCAAAAACACGAAACCGAGTTTTAAAATCTGTACAAGAAATTGAGTATTTAGCAGAGAAAGAACCAAACAGTACAGATATTTTGAAGACAAATATGTTGGATACATACTATCCAAATAGAAGCAATCATCTTGAAAATGTTTGTCTCTATGAAGTACTGCAAAGCTATACTTTTAAGAGGAATATTACAGAAGATATAAATAAAGGTGTAAATGCTGTGATTGGATATGAAGGATGTCTGCTGAAACAAAGAAAAGGACATTTGATTAATCATAGAAAACTGAGTTGCGAAACTCCTGACAAAAGGGAATTTTACTATTTAGCTCTTTTGCAACTCTTTAAGCCATGGCGTACAGAAGAGGAACTACTTGGAGATTTTGTCAGTTATGAAGATTCATTCAACGCAACCAAAAATACTATAGAATGTCCTGTTTTTACTAATTATCTACAATTGTTGAATGAGGAAATACAGCAAGAAGCTACAATTGCAGCAGAGATTGCTAGAGACAGTTCTCAAGACAGTAAAAGTTCTTCTTCGTTGAGTCAGGATCCACTAGGAGGACCAATTATCCTAAATGAAGCAGCCACTGCCATGGATGAGGTGGAAAGAGCAATGGAACAAGCTCAGGAGGATGTAATAAACTTAGAAGAATTGGAAAAACAACTAAATGTTGATCAAAAACAAATATATGATGAAATGACAGAGCAGATTGAGCATGGTTTATGTCATGAAAAAAAAGAGTGCTCATGTACGTCATTTAAACCTGTCCGACTGTACGTGAGTGGAGAAGCAGGAACTGGAAAACCTTTTCTAATTAAAGGAATTGCAATTTATCTAGAGGAAAGAACTGAGGGGTATATTACCAACAACTAGCGATAATTTTTGTCTCTAACTTGTTTAGAGACAAAAATTATCGCCGCAAATCGGCGATTTTTATCGCAGATAAACCTTGCTATTAGCAAGGTTTATCGCAAATGCGATAAAAAACGGCCGCAATGCATGAATATCGCTGAAAAGTCAGCGAGATTCATGCATTATCGAGCAAATGCTCTTAGCCATGTTATCCACCTCCCATTGGATAACATGGCTAAGAACTGCTCCTGGGCAGGTGTTAGCTTTTGGAGATATTCGCGCTTAGCGCGAATATCTCCAAAAGTTGGTAATAGGAGATAGCGATGTTAGCGACTGTTTCCAGACGCTAACATCTTGGCACGCCCACTTTGCATGTCATTAGTGATAAATATCACTGACATGCAAAGCGGGGCCCAAGATGGTCGCTATCTCCTATTAGCTGTCGCTAACTGGTGTTAGCGAGGGCTTGGTAATAGGGAGATAATTTTATCTCCGCTTTCTTGGCTTTTAAAGCCAAAAAAGCGGAGATAAACCCCCTTGATAATATGCCCCTGAGTCGTCACTCTCTTGTGTTGTTACCGCTCCAACTGGGTTGGCAGCACATAACATTAACAGGATTACTTTACATCCTTTATTGATGCTGCCAGTAGAGCACGAAAATAAATTAGAATACCACAAGCTATCTGGAGAAGCTTGTTGTGAAGGTTCCAGAGTCCTGAAAAAATGAAACTGCTCATTATCGATGAGGTAAGCATGGTATCAAATGTAGTGCTTGCTTTTGTACATTTAAGAATGCAACACATTCTTAAAACAGAGTATGATGTGTTATTTGGAGGCAAACACATCATCGTTTTTGGAGATCTACTACAGCTAACTCCTGTGAAAGGACAACCAGTGTTTAAAACCGTTACACATGAAGATACCAGAAAGTGCCTGGGAAGCATTGGAAAAGTTAATATATGGTTATATTTCAAATATACAGAACTCATTCAAAATATGCGACAGGCAAAGGATGCTGATTATAAAAGTATTCTTCAAGATATAAGAAATGGAAAAGTGAGTGAACATGGCAAAGAAGCTTTACAGACACGATTACTTTCAAATTTTTTCCCAAATGAAAATGTTGGTGCAGAGAATATATATAGAAAAATTGCAGAAAATAAATCAGTGATATGCTTGATGCCAACTCTGCAAGAATGTTCAATCCTCAATGAAAAAATGTTAAAGTTAGAAAAACAAGAAATTATAAAACTGGAAGCTATTGATAGAATAGAGCATGAAGGAGCTACTATTATTTTGTCAGAAAAGTTGAAGTCAAAATTGGATTCTTTAGACAAATCAATATCTAAAACGGCTGGTTTAGAAGAGAATCTATATGCATGTTTAAATTGTCGGATAATTTTACGACGTAATTTACATGTGGAAAGAGGTTTAGTAAATGGAGCAATGGGTCATGTTGTTGATTTTGTGAATTACCCAAATAGAGATGACATTGAATTTTTGAAAATCAAATTTGATGACATTGAAGAAGTACAACAATTGAGTCGTTGTTCGACTCGATTTTTGTGTGTAAAAGATTTATATGTCCGCCGAAAACAGTTTCCTGTTTGTTTGGCATATGCAGTGACTATTCATAAATATCAAGGTTTAAGTGTAGATAGTGCTTTGGTGAATATTGAAAGTACTGTGTTCAAGGAGGAAATGGCATATGTTGCTTTATCTCGAGTCAGAACTTTATCTGGATTATACTTGATTGATTTTGATGAGACAAAGATTAGTGCAGATCTACATTGTGTGAAAGAGTATAATAGGTTAAGAAGAGAATATGCTCCAAATTTTCCTCAATATCCTTTATTTGAAAAGCTTGTGGTAGGTCGAAAAATAAGATATGAGAAAAATTGTAGCGAGGTTGTAGAGAAAAGAAAAAAAACTAGATGAACCAGTAATTGTAAGCAAAAAGAAAAAGGATAGTATTGAAGAGGTTGTTGGATTTCAGTTTGAAAACAGTTCTGGTGTCAACTGCTATGCTAATGTAGTGGTTAAAGTTGTTTTTTTTCTTCAAACTTTACAACAACAGATTGTTGAAAATTGGGATCAAAGATTTTGTTGTTTGTTGAATTCTGTCTTTGAGAAATGTAGCAGTGATAAAACAAAAATAGAAAGTGTTTTTGATATTCGAAATGTTTTAAACATATGTTCTGGTCTAAATCAATTTTCACAGAATATTCAGCAAGATTGTCAGGAATTTCTTATGTATATGCTTGTTGTAATGCAAGATGAAGGTATAGATATTGAAAATATTTTTGGTGTTTCTTATAAATGGCAACATGACTGTGACAATTGTTCGTTTTCAAGTAGTACTGAAATAGACACTGAAAGATTTATATATTTGACTTTACCAGACTGCAAATCAGTGACTTTTAATAATCTAGTTAGAGAAGCAAATCAAAACATGGTCTGTACCCAATGTAACTCACAAATGTTATCAACATTATTTATACAAAGATATGGACAGTATGTAATTTTAATGCTCCAACGATGCAGACCAGATGGAACACAATTGACAACTTCAATTAAAAAACTTTGTGGCTTCTCAATTATCAATTTCAGGAAGAACTTTTGTAACTGTAGCAATTATTTTCCATGATGGTCCTTCTACAACATCAGGACATTACACAGCTTATTTCAAATGTCCAACAGGCTGGCCTCATTGTAATTGGCCTAGGAAGATTAGTGCTGTTAAAAAAGGTTAGTCTGCTGTTGAGATTTACTTTGTAAGTGAGGGTGATCAAGATAAAAAAAAACTTGTACTTGTCATAGAGGTAGTGTAAGTGTATCACATAGTGAGTGATATGAGTATTACAGGAAATGTTGATCATGAGGGAGGCATAGGTGTTTAAGATTTGTTGTAGTTGTTGGAGATGTTGGTGGCATTTTTTATTCCCTTGTAAAGGTTTCTTTTAATGGTATACAGCTCCTTGCTAAGATAAAGGATGAGCAGAGTGTGATCGGCATACCAGATGATGTTGAGGTTCTGATAGCATGCTTGTTGTTTAAGGTTCTATGTTCATGAAAAATAACATCGGGTGGAGGTATAACCATTGTTAGATGGTCCAAAAGATGTTGGTGCTTTTGGTTCAGAAGGTTGGGAAACGGACGCTTACGAGTACTATTAAGTAACTTCCAAACTAAGGATTTCACACATATTATTTGGCCATGAGGAATGATATGTGAAACAAAAAATGACTATTTCGGGTAAATGTTGTAGCATATGTTTGTACATTACTTTATTTAGAGTGTATAAGAAAGAAGTAATAATGTTTTGTTACTTTGTGATTGTTGGTGACATTCCTTACTTACGTAAAAACTTGCTGTTCGAAAAAGACATTTAAGATATGTTTTTTTCTAATTGTTACATTCTTATTGAAAATGTTGAATGGGTTTTTTAAACACAATCTTTTTGATTGTGTTTTTTTTTGCCCGCTGTCATATGATGAGTAGTATTGAACTCACTGTTTTTAGTGAAATTTAATTTATTCTGAGAACAGCAAAATAAAATATATAACATATTGTACAAATTATTTTGTATTTTGTATTGTGAAATATGTATTATAACTCAATTGTTTCTTCTCTTCCACAGATATTATATTTATAAGGTAAGTACGACAAACAAAAAATACTTTTTCATCACTTTATTACTTCTTTCTCTCTATCCTGTCTTCACTCTCTCTCTTACTCCTTTACCTTTCCTCATCTTACTCCTCTTCCCTCATTCTACTTACTCCCCTTCATTCACTTTTACACTCCTTCTCTCACCATCAGTACTCTTCCTTCACCCTCACTCATCTTGTCCAGCTCCCTCTTTCCCCTGTCTGTCCCTCACTTGTCTTTCCTGTCTTCCTCCATCACTACCCTTGTCTTGCTATATCGATCAGTCTCTTCTCACTGCCCCCTTACTCTCTTTCCTTCACATCATCCCTCAGTGACCTTCACTCACTCCACTTCTTTCACTTCCTCACTCCCTTTCGCTCACTCCCCTTTCCTCCACCGGTCTCTAAGTCTCTTCCCCTGTGTCAGTCACTATAACTGATTTACTCCTTCACAGTCTGTCACTCTCCCTCTGTTTGTCTCTTTTACTGTCTCCCTCTCTCTCCACCAGTCTTCCTTTTCTTTTCTCTCTCTTTCCATAAATCCTTATCTCTCACTTACTTCTCTTTCCTTTCTCTTAATATGCTTCTTTTTCCATCACTCCCCTTCCCTCACCCTTATATCCATTCCCTCAGTGTCACTGCCCTTCATTCAATCTGAGTCCTCTTCCTCCACTTCATGTTCTCTTCTCTCGGCATCACTCTCATTCCATTTCTCCTGCACCCATTCCCTCACTCTCCCTCACACTCTGTCGCTCACTCCATCTGTCAATCCCCTTCCCTTATTCCCCTTTCCTCAATCCCTTTTGGCAACTCTCATTCCTTTAGTCTCTCACTCCTTTCACTCCATTTCTCTCTCCCTCTCTCCCTCTGTCTCACTCAGTCTAGCCACTTCATCTCTTGTCAGTCACTCGCTCTCCCTCTCTTTCTCTCTCACTCTCTCCCTCAATGTTTCTCCCTCACCCTTCCTTTCTTTCCCTTTCTGTTTTTTTCACTTCTACTTTCTTTTGTATTATGAAATATATATTATAACTCAATTTTTTCTTGTCTTCGACAGATACTATATTATACAAAAATATTCTATTAAGTTGTCATTATTTATAAGGTAAGTATGACAAACAGAAAATACTTTTTCTTTACTCTCTTACTTCTCTTTCTCTCTTTCCTATTCTTTAATCTCTCTCTTACTCCCCTTCCTCTACTCATCTTCCTTTCCTTTTCTCATTCGCATTACTTCCCTTCATTCACTTTTACAGTCTTTCTGTACTATCAGTACTCTCTCTTCACCCTCACTTACCTTGTCCAACTCCCTCTTTCCCCTGTCTGTCTCTCACTTCTCCTTCCGATCTTTCTCCATCACTACCCTTGTGTTGCTGTATCGCTTAGTCTCTTCTCACTCCCCCTTACTCTCTTTCCATAACATCATCCCTCACTCACCTTCACTCACTCCACTTCTCTCACTCCCTCACTCCCTTTCGCTCAGTTCCCTTCCTTTATTCTCTCCCTCATCCCCTTTCCTCCATCTGTCTCTAAATCTCTTCCTCTGTCTCAGTCTCTATAACTGATTTACTCCTTCACACTCCCTCACTCTCCTTCTGTTTGTCTCTTTCACTGTCTCCCTCTCTCTTCACTACTCTTCCTTTTATTTTTTCTCTCTTTCTATAAATATGCTTATTTTTCAATCACTCCCTTTCCCTCAATCTTATATCCCTTCCCTCACTGTCACTGCCCTTCATTCAATCTGAGTCCTCTTCCCCCACTTCATGTTCTCCTCACTGTGCATCAGTCCCATTCCCTTTCTCTTGCTTCCATTCCCTCAGTCACCCTCACTCTCTTTTACTTACTCCATCCGACAATACTTTTCCCTTATTCCCCTTTCCTCATTCCCTTTTGCTAACTCTCATTCCTTTAGTCTCTCACTCCCCTTCACTCCTTTTCTCTCTCCCTCTGTCTCACTCAGTCTAACCACTTCACTCCCTGTCACTCACTTGCTCTCCCTCTCTTTCTCTCTCACTCTTTCCCTCTCTCTCTCTCCCTCACCCTTCCTTTATTTCCCTTTCTGTTTCTTTCACTTCTACTTTCTTTTGTATTGTGAATTATATATTATAACTCAATTTTTTCTTGTCTTCCACAGATACTATATAATAAAAAGTACTAATAACATGTCATTATTTATAAGGTAAGTATGGCAAACAAAAAATACCTCTATTATTTCTCTATCTCTCATTCCCTTTCTTCACTGTCTCTTTTACTCACCTTCCTTTTCTTCATCTTACTCCCCTTTCCTCCTTCTCCTTACTCCCCTTCATTCACCTTTACACTCCTCACTATCAGTACTCTTCCTTCACCCCCACTCACCTTGTCCAACTTTGGGGCCGATTAGGATGTCCGCCATCCCAGAGGTGGAGGGACCGTCCGCATGGGCTGCGGCGGTCCCTCCGTGCAAATTAGGATGTGACCGCCACCCTGGCGGTCACATCCTGGATATTTAACATTGCGGCGGGTGCTGCTTCAAGCAGCACCCGCCGCAATGTTAAAAGTGCATGTTTTACATTTACATGCACAAAGCGGCTGGCACCGCGCGGTGCCTGCCGCTTTGTGCATGTAAATACTGGGGGGTACCATAGGTACCCCCCATGTGCACCCCCCACCCGCCTACAACCTGGGGCCCGCAACGGGCCCCCAAAATCAAAAGTACACATGCTTTTCCACGGCGGAAAAACCGCCGCGGAAAAGCATGTTTAAAAATGCATCCTAATTTGGCTGGCGGTGTTGGTTAGACACTGCCAGCCAAATGAGAGCTTTTCCGCCACGGTTGTAATCCGACCGCGGCGGAAAAGCAGCGGACAGAAACCAAGACCCACCAGCCATCGTAATGCGGCGGTGGGACTTTGGTGACTCCGCAGAGGATTTTCCGCCTCCTCCGGGCCGGAGGTGGCTTCCACCGGCCCGGAGGAGGCGGAAAATCCTCCATCCTAATCGGCCCCTTTGTCTTTTCCCTCTCTGTCCCTCACTTCTCTTTCCTATCTTCCTCCATCACTACCCTTGTCTTGCTGTATCGCTCAGTCTCTTCTCACTCTCCCCTTACTCTTTTTCCTTCATATCATCCCTCACTTTCTTTCACTCACTCCACTTCTCTCACTCCCCCTCACTCTCTTTCCCTCACTCCATCCGTCAGTCCCTTTCCCTTACTCCTCTTTCCTCATTCACTTTTGCTAACTCCCATTCCTTTAGTCCCACACTCCCCTTCACTCCATTTCTCTCTCCCTCTCTCCCTCTGTCTCACTCAGTCTACCAGCCTTACTCCCTCTCAGTCACTTGCTCTCCCTCTCTTTCTCTCTCACTCTCTCTCTCTCTCTCTTTCTCTCCCTCACCCTTCCTGTCTTTCTCTTTCTGTTTCCTTCACTCCTACTTTATCCCTCAGTCCCCTTTCCTCTCTCGTAATCTCCTTTCTTCTCTCTCATTCCCCTTTCATCACCCTCATACCCATTCTCTCACTGTTACTGCCTTTCACTCACCCTTAGTACTCTTCCCTCACTCCCATTCGTTTACTCCCTCACATTTTTTCATCCATGTTTCTCTCCCTGTCTCTTTCTGTGCCATTCACTCTAACTGCCTCACTCCTTCTCAGTACCCTGCTCTCCCTCGCTCTCATTCTGTCCCTCTCTCTCCCTTACCCTTAAACTCCTTTCCTCTCTCTTTATATCACACCTTCTCTCTTCCTTACTCATTTTCCCTCTCTCTTAATTTTGTTCCTTCTTTCTTATTCATCTTCCCTCACCCTTATACTCCTTCCCTAACTGTCACTGCCGTTCACTCACCGTCACTCCCTTTCACCCTCTCCACTTCCTCCTGTCTGTATTTCTCACATTTTCACTTTCCCATTCCCTTTTCCTCACTCTCCCTCGCTCTCTTTCTCACACTCTCTTCTTTACTCCCCTTCTCTCACTTCCCTTTACTAACTCCCTTCATCCCCTCACCTCACTTCTCTGTCCCTCACTCCCCATCTCTCACTTTCCCTTACTCCCCTTTTGTCATCATCATACCCCTTCCCTCACCTTCACTCCATTTCTCTTACCTTCACTCCCTTTACTCGGCTCTACTTCTCCCTTTCCATCTCTTACTTCCCTTCCTTGTCTCTGTTCCATGCTCCTCCTTTCTTCCTCCCTCACTTTCCTTTCCTTACTGCCCTTTCTTTACTCTTACTCTCCACTTACCTCACTCCCCTACCCTTAGTCCCCTTGTTTCAGTCACTCTTTGACTCTCCTTTCCTCACTCACCATACTACCCTTTACTCACTCATTCCATCAGTCCCTTCCTCCCCTACACTCAGTCATTTCAGTCATTCATTTAACTCTACACATTCATTCAAAAAAAGTATGACACAGTATATAAGATATATAGCTCTTTGTGGAGAAGTGAAGTGAGTTCTGAAAATAACTGTTTTTTTGTCTTTTTTGTTTTGTCTTTTTTTTGTAGTTTTTTAACAATTTGATATTTTTTGGGATTTTTTAGAACAAAAATAAAAAACAGGTAACAAAAAACTTCTCAACAGGAACAAAAAATAATTAAATGACAAAAAATATTTGCGGGAGCATTGGTGCTGGATGATTTTCAGCTCCATTAAATTTAGACTTTGCTCGCCATTGCAAAGAATTTCATTGCACCGGTTGCAACGGAGGTGGACTTTGGTGAAAAGTGGCCTGATATTAATAGATGACGTAGAAGGAGATGCTCCTCCAGATGAAGTGCTGGGGACAGCAGGTGGTAGTTGTGTCGCCAGGGCTCTTGTAGAAGCCTGTGCATATTGGTGAGGATGCACATTCCTCACATGCCGCAACATGGTGTGTATGCTGAATGAGTATTTTTTTTTTAGGGTTTCCCCTCGACAGCACACTCCCACAGATGTTGCAGGATACTTTTGGCGCATTCACCTTTTTCTGCCCCTCAGGAAAAGTGAAGGATTCCTTTGATTTCTTTGCAGGTGGCTGTTGTTGCTCCACATCTGAGTCAGAAGAAGAGGAATCCTGTTGCTGCTGTCTCTCTGCCATCTTTTCAAAAGAAATCCTGGAAAAAACTCCAAAGCTGTAACAAAGCAGCATAGATCCTTCTCCCAAGAAAGTGAAAGAGATAGTGAGGGAAGTGGGTGGGGTTTTTGAAGATTCTGGAACAGAAATTTCTATAAACCAATCAAAAGTGTTGTTTTCAAATCACATGAAGGGTGCGCACACGGTGCACGACCGTCGCATATAAATGACGATTATCCGATTTTCGTAAAAGCTTAAAAGCGTGAAAAGGAGGCAGGGAAGAGACTCCATGACCCCCTAGGCCTTCTCATGGGGTCCCCGAAGGGCAAAAAAAAACATTTAAAAAAAGTTGGGAGGTGCGCGCATGGTGCTCGCACCCCCGAGGCACAAGAGTGTGAAAAACAGTAGTGGAGAATGTGGAAAAGGGGCAGGGTAGAGACTCCCTGACCCCCTAGGCTTTCTCAGGGGTCCCTGAAGGAATCGCGAGGTGCACGCACGTTGGATTTTTTTTTTTAATTAATTGACAAATTTGACTGTTTATATTTTGATTGAAGATGTAGACTATACAATTCAAAAATATACAAATCATAAAACTAGCTGTGCCGTTGCATATTATAGGATACAGTCAATGTATTACAATATACAAGGGCAGTTTGTTGAAAAATAAATATATAATTTTTTTTAAAATAAATACAGAAATTAGCATTTTTAAAAACTTTTGAAATTCACTGAAAAAACCATAGGTTTAACACACGTTATAGTTAGGAATTAGCATTGAAAAAACCTTAGAAATTCACTGAAAGAACCATAGGTTTGACACACATTATAGTTAGGAATTAGCATTTAAAAAACCTTTGAAGTTTAGTAACTACACATTATATATAGTGAGACTCTACAAATAAGTCAAGGAAACAATCAATGACACTGTTACTAAATCCACGATCCACACATTTATATTTATATATCCACTCATTCTTCAATGCAAAGTGTATTTATAATACATATTTAAATATCAAAGCAAACCACATTCACTGGATGATGTCATCAGTGATGTCATTTGAGATGTCATCAGTGATGTCACTGACCATGTTATGAATGATGTAATATGTGACATCATCAGCAGTGGATTGCGGGCGCGCAAGTTATAGTGAGTACAACTAACTATAACGGGGGAATTTCAATGGTTTTGTATGAGTAAAATGTACAGCTAACTATAACTGGTGTAAAACCTATGGTATTTTCAGTGAATTTCTAAGGTTTTTTAAATGCTAATTCCTAACTATAACGTGTGTCAAACCTATGTTTTTTTCAGTGAATATATATATATATATATATATATATATATATATATATATATATATATATATATATATATATATGTAATATATATATGTAATATATATATATATATATATGTATATATGTATGTATATATATATTACAGGAGGATGTTTGACAGATATGTAACAATCCTCTCTCTCCTCTGCTGTCTGTGCGGTTTAGGTATGACTATTGGACTGTGTGCTCTGAGGCATGAATATTTAGTTTACTTGTCTGTTAATATGAGTGCATGCCTGTCTTTGTGAAAAGGAGCGCCTGTGAGCGCATTGTGTTTGCGCACCTTACATGTGCTCAAAGGTTGTTCACCGCTTTGTTTATATACTGTGTAAAAACTAAACCTCTTACCTTGGTGAATGTTTGATGAATGTTTGCTATATTTTAATTTTGCAAAGGTAAGCAGACTGCATGAAGGTAATAAGCGGTGTGCTTGGCACGGTTCTCTTCTGTCTGGCCAGGCAAACAGGAAAGATTATCGTGCTACAAACAATTTAAAACAGCAACAAACGAGCGCCCCTTGATGAGAAAATAAGAGCTATTTACTAGGGAGAAAGGCTAGCTGTGTAAATATTAATTGAGACCGCCAGGCGAAGATTTAGCAGCATACACACATAGTAGATGACAATGATAGTTTAATCTATACAGCTTAATAATAGTGTCCAGAAGAATGATTGCAGTGACGTGTGCAGAATGTCTGACAATTGGACTTGATAAATGTGTAACACCAAAGAGAATTGATATATGCAGTGTTCTCTCTGATTCTGAAAAATGCCTTATCAGCGCGTCCCATTAAACACTCAACTGATCATTAATAAAGTGCTTTCCTTTTCTAGTACAAAGGAGACCTTTTCCATCAAATCTGATAGAGGCCATTAATTCTCTTTCATTGCTCCACGATCAATACCGCCGAGAAGTACTGAATGGGTAACAAAGTTGCCCATCCTTAACGGACCCTTGAGCTGGCGCTTCTTTATGTGCACTTGTTAGGTATGAATCTGGATGGTCCCAAAAAGCGATCTACTTTTAGGGAAGTGACAAAGAACCTGTGCAAAGCATAGCACGGCACACCCAATAGTACCTACACCAGGTCCAGTTGACAGGAAGAACAGAGGGGTCAGGGGCGTAACAGAGGCCCCTGCAGCCCATGCAGCAGAGGGGCCCCCCAAAGCCTTCAGGGGCCCCTAAACCCCTCAGAAGTGTCCCATTCAGCCCAAAGCCAATGAATATGTGTGAGATGTGGGAGACGCAAGGCCCCTCTTCACATTCTGTAGTGAGGGGCTTCATTTACATTCTGCCACTGGGAGGCGAAGGTTGAAAACAGGCAATGCCAGTACATCATTAGGCAGTTGTAGTTGGCTACCTATAGTATGACTCACACGGGTGCCAAATTATCCGTAGAACAGGGGGGCCAGAGTCATGTTAAATGTATGCACATATGAATGTATGTATGCATGTACGTGTCTACTACTCCTTAAATGGGTAGAATCTGACCTCAAGATGAATCAAGAGATGAACTTACAGGGTGGGCAGGTCTCTTCATGTACTGTCCAAAACCTGGTAGTGCTCGCAAACTTGTAAATGAGAAGAATTTATGAGGAGATTGTCTCTTGAGTATACCAGAAGTGAAAGAGGGACGCACCTTGTCATTAAAGATTTGGGTTGGAGTCCATAAACTTTGGTGTGTAGCAGAAGAAGCCTGTTATCTCATTTACTTTCCCTTGCTCCTTTTTTTCTCCCAAACAGGAGGATGTCACTGCTGCAAGTGTTGTAAAGACCTTGATTATTTGTATTTACTCCTTTGAATGTGATGCAGCATTCTTGGAAGATGACGCTGGCCGGCAGAAGAGCCAGTGACATTCTCAAGTCTTGCGGGGTATCCGGTTATAATTCCTTCATCAGTTGTAATGCATGGTGCTCTTCACTGGACTCAAGTGTGAATCTAGGATGAAAACTAACAGGTTTGTCCTTGTGTGCAGATGGGAAAGCACCAAAGCTTATATGACTGTTTTGAAGATGTGATCTGGTATAACGTATTCAATAGCCTTAAATGAGAATCATTGAATTGGTCAGTGGTAATCTCACAAACCTGTCAAGCCTCTGGCCCTCCTAGAACTATGTGAAACACCCTTGGCCGAAACATATCAAATTTTTCTGTGTTGCCAAGGACAAAAACATTTTTTTTTCTCCTAGTTCACAAAATCTTTGTAAATGCTGTCTTTGAGGCAGGTGATTTTTAACAATTTTGAAAAAAGGTGGGCAAGCATTTCAACATCTTTGGAAATAACTAGCAAGGCCATGATCTCTTACTCAATGCTAAGTGGTGAGATATACACTATAAGATTTGTTTCTGAAAGAATCCAAAAGGTGACAATAGCAATCATTGTATTACTCAGGGACAGACCTGTCAATAATGCAGCCACAGGTGTTAAAGCCATCTAGATCCAATTATGACTGTATTTTACTATCAAGCTATGGATATAGTGGCCATTATTCTTGCATGCTTGTGTCCATGGTCTCTTGCCACACCACGGTTCTTACTGCAGCACTGTAGATGATCATTAACGTAAGCGTCCTTGTACTCTAGGCATACAACACCAAAACTCCAAAAGTTTAGGATGTCCAAAAATATACTTACATGACAAAGCCCAATGGGGCATGTTTATGAGAGCTTTGCCCCAGTATTGCGCCACTTTTATGATACTTTGGTAGCAACCCCAAATCTTTGGGGGTGCCTCCCTGAGCACAAGTGTTGGATGCTTATGGATCAGCTAAATTCAAACAACCAATTCTTTTCAATTTTCCATATGCGTTGTTTATTCTTTGAAATGTGTTTTATTCACACGTTTTACTGGATTTAGGGATAGTACTCCAAATCCCACAATGCATTGTTTTCACATTAAATGCTTAAAGCACATTCTCTCCTCCCTATGCATTTCGGCATGTGCCTTCTTCAGGGGAGTATCTAAAAAGTAAATCAAAATATCATGTTCACACAATTGCGGGGTTTTCCTCCTGAAATATTGCCGCCACCGTGTTAATTGTGGTTAATATTGTGAAAGATTTTCATTGATTTATATCTTAGTGCTCTGTCTGTGACAATTATAAGAAAACAGTGATCTACGAACCCTTCTTAGCATGAGCCTTTTATTCACGGTGCTCCGAATCTATTGTGCAAGTTAAATTAATGCTTATCATGCTGTAAGTCACCCTAATCATATCATGCTCTTAACTTTAACGCGCTTTAACTTCTATGAATGCTCGCGCTTTACTGAAACTACAAAATTCAGCTCTTAAAGGTTAACTCAATGAATCAGCGCTTACCAGTGTCTTAAGCGTAACGCGTTTATGTCCTTCTCAGATTGAGTGTGCGGATGCCGAAGCTTGTTAGCAGTTTAAAACGTGTGCGTGCGTCAGTGCGCGATAACTAATCTCGGAAATGTAAGTGTTAGTTAGTTGGATTTGTGGTATGTAGATCAATAAAGATTTTAAAAGAAAAAACATTTAAGGTGACAGGAACAAACACAGAAACTAACGATTCCTGGATGTTAAAATATTAAGCTTGTTTCACTAAGAGCAACTATGACATGTTCACAAGAAGTGGAAATAAGTGTTATAGATATAAGTCCATGTTAAATTAATATCGATATTGAAATTGAATAAATCTCGAAGTATAACATTCAGTTTAAAGTGTCCCTAGATAACCATATATAGTTGCAAGCAGTCCGGTTGGTACCTCCTTATTGGAATGTCTATCTTCTATCACATGGGTGGAGACCTCATTTACAAGTAACATTGAAACTCTACCCTCTCATTCAATCTATTAGGTTTTAAAGTATTCAAATAATAAATCCAATGATTCTCTCTTTTGAGTAGGGTGTTTCTGTTGTCTTTTCCTACTGTCTTCTCCACTGTTTCTAGCACGCAGGCTTTCAATTGGCTAATGTGATGCTGTGCCTCAATAAAATGGGATGCTACAGTAGACTTCATAGCTCTAGTTCCTATGTTACTCTTATGCTCATTCACGCGAGTTTTCAATTTGCGTTCCGGTTGGCCTATGTAGGCTTTCCCACATGGGCACTGGAGCATATAAATGATGTTAGATGTATCACATGTAGCGTTGACTTGTAAATTAATTTTGTATCCTTTCATCAGGTGGGTGATATAACCTCCTCGGATTATGTTATTACAGTTGTTACAGTTCCAGCATGGAGTTGCACCACTATATCCTTTTTTCTCAATAATCTTGGTGGGGTGTCTTATGATCTCTCCTATGTTTTTTGCTGTCGTGTACGCAAACAAAGGCTCTTGTTCAAAAATCTTTCTGGAATCTTGTTCTACTTTCAGTAGAATCCAATTTCTTTTAATTATTTGCCTATGCCAGCTGTTGTCCCATCTAAAGTAGCTATGCATCAAGGTAGAGTCCAGTAGCTCCATCAGAAACACTTTCATTGTAGTGTGTAGTAATGCTTTTTCCACCGCTTCAACGCCTTGTTGGTGGGGGATTGATGTATATAGAGACTTTACATCAATGGTGCATAGTACTATGGGTACCTCTTCTTTTATGGTGATGTTTTGCAATTTATTGAGAAAATATGTTGTGTCCTTAAGAAATGATCTCACCTTGGTTACACATGGTTGTAAATATCGGTGTAGAAACTTCCTCACTGGTTCCTAGAGACTTCTCCTTGTGGATATGATAGGGCGACATGGTGGTTTTACACCGTCCTTATGAATTTTAGGTACCATGTAGAAGCTTGGACTTATGGGACTACTTTGGATGAGATATTTCTTGACTTTCTCATTAATGATGCTTCAATCCACTGTTTTTTGGATGATGTTCACCAATGTGGCTTTCATTTCTATTGTGGGATTTGACTTGAGTTTCATGTAGAGGTTTTCATCCTGTAAGTGGTTGTTTACTTTGTTCAGATAGTATGCAGTATTTAATAGCAATAGAGCTCCTCTGTTATCAGCTTTCTGGCAGGTTACTGAGTTGTTATTTGCGATTGACCGTAGAATACCAAATTTTTTAGCTGATAAGTTTTTATGTTTGGATTTCTTGTGAAAGTTTAATTTTCACAAATCTTGTTTTACTACCTGTTCAAACAGATATAGAGTTTTATGGCTCACCGGTACAATGTATGTGCTCACTAGTCTCAATCCTTTCAATAGGTCTTCTACCTCTGTCTTTTGTTCAGTTATCACATTTTCCCTAAAATGGCAAAGTCTGAGTTTTCTCATTAATTAAAAAAAACTAATGTTGATTTCCAACAAGTTGGTATGAGCTGTATGTAAGAATGATGCTACTTTCTGAAGTGTTCGTAGTTGACTTTCATTGAAATGGTAATCCAATATGTTGATCACTAGGTTATTCATTTCTTGCTCTTGTCCGTCTTTGATGTTACATTTCTCGTCTGCGGCGGTCCTTTCTCTTTCTTCTTGCCTTTTTCTTTTTCCCCGCCGGGGTCTTACCGTTCGTCGTGGCCTGCCTCTAAAAAAGGAACGGTGGGTGAAGTGCTTGCAATTATCTGTTGTTGTCCTTGTGTTGTGTTTAACCTTTGGGTGTTTCTTGATGTTTGAGTTGTCTCACTGCCAGATGATGAGGTGTCTGTGTTCATTGTATAGGGTTTGTTTTGTCTTTTCTTTGCAAAAATGTCGGCCCATGTATACACTTCCCCCAATTTATAATTGATGGTGCCTCTTCAATACATTCTGATTTTTCTTTCGTTCACCTCTTGAGTGTGTTTCTGTATTTGGTTGTTGATATCCTCCAGTATTTTAGACAATTCCTCTGCTGTCATTGTTTTTTTCTAGTTCTGCTTTGACTGTCTCAATTTCTTTCCTCAATTTATCCAAAATGTTAGATAGTTCTTCTATAGTTAGTAGGATCAGGTCTGAAGAGCACTTATTCAATATTGCATACCATATTTCAGTGATGTTTTGTGTGTTTTTACATAAGGATGGTTTCAAGGATATTCTCAGGCCCTTTGAAATTCTCTGAGCCTTGTGGTACCTTATCATCGTGCTGATGTGTATTCGCTGGTTTATTTCTTTTCTAGATAAATAAAGTAATTGCCGGATTTGTTGTTCTTCAGTTCTGGTGGTGGTGTATTCAGTGTTCTCCTCTTGTATTAATGCATATATTTGTGTAATCTCTTCATTGGCGAATGCAAATGTCTCCGCCCTGGATTCCGTCCAGTGAGTTATCTCTTCGTATTGCATCTTTTCACTGAGTGCGTGCTATGATCGTCAAGCAGGTTTTGGTATACAATACAATAGTTCACATGGATCATGCACAGCCACTTTTATGATGCAATAGCACCACACGTAGTAAGTCATATTTAGAAAATGGCGCATTGGCAAAAATTCATCATGTTTTAAAGTTTTTGTGGTGCAAAAGCTAAGTCAAAAGCTGCCGCACCATGCTCAAATTAATATGTGCATTGTAGGCATTCCCCCACAAAATCTGACGCAAATGTAACTATGGTTTGACCATTTCATCATGTATCATTGGGAAGCTCAAGCAATGACTGAAATGCACCAGCATTTCTGCACGTTGGCAACCCAAGTGTAGGACATGATGGAGTAGGTATGATATAAAAAGATCAACCCACAAAACAATTTGGAAATCTCAATCACGCCATGCAGGTCATCATACAGCTACTTGGAATAGCTAGGAGACCACCACCACCATGCAGGCAGCAAAGGAGGAGGGAGCATGTGTTCCGGCATCGCATATCCCTCATTAACTTCACAGAGGTCATACAATTCTCCAGACTCAGGAGGGAGTCTATCATTTAATTGCTGCAGAAGATTTGGCCAATTCTCAACCCACTAACTACAAGGCCCAATAACATCCACCCACATGTGAAACTTTGGCTGTGCTCCACATGCAGGAATCTGAATCCTTCCAGATCACAACAGTAAGATTGAGCCTAAGAGAGAAAGGTTTTTTAGGGTACAGGGAAATACTAGGCGCACAGCACACGTTAGTGTAATTTTATAGGTGGGTCTGGGTGCAAGTTGGTGAGGGGAAAAAAGCCCTAAACCCCTCCAGGAGTGTGCGGAGCACACTCAAACAAAGCAAACACAAAAACCAAATGCACTCCAAATACAGTAAAGAGAGAGATGCCTCAATGGACATGAAATGTACAATTGACAGTAATTGAAGCAGAGGAAAGATGGGTGAATCCTCTTTTATTGCATGAATGGCCAGCCGACACGTGTTTCGTCGTCAAGCGGTAACAATGCTTGCACGACTCATCAGGGCTGTAGTGACAGAAGGAAGGACCACAGGTCGCTTAGCCGGTGATACTTCCGACCCGGCCCTTGCTCGGGACCAGGCAGACGAGGGTAAATGGATGTTGCTCCAGATCCAGTGGAAAAATGTTGTAAAAAAGAAGCTCAGAGTAAGGAAACAGTGCTCCAACTTTCTTAGTGCGTGGATGCCACTAATGGTAGCAAGCATTCACCTCTAGATACAGGATTATCTCGGAACTGCTGTTGGGAGCACCCTCCCCGCTGACCACCGTCCCGATCTCGGATCCCGCCACTACCGAGCAACCTCATGATTAATGTCTACTTAGACGAATTCAACCACTGAGATAATCCTGTATCTAGAGGTGAATGCTTGCTACCATTAGTGGCATCCACGCACTAAGAAAGTTGGAGCACTGTTTCCTTACTCTGAGCTTCTTTTTTACAACATTTTTCCACTGGATCTGGAGCAACATCCATTTACCCTCGTCTGCCTGGTCCCGAGCAAGGGCCGGGTCGGAAGTATCACCGGCTAAGCGACCTGTGGTCCTTCCTTCTGTCACTACAGCCCTGATGAGTCGTGCAAGCATTGTTACCGCTTGACGACGAAACACGTGTCGGCTGGCCATTCATGCAATAAAAGAGGATTCACCCATCTTTCCTCTGCTTCAATTACTGTCAATTGTACATTTCATGTCCATTGAGGCATCTCTCTCTTTACTGTATTTGGAGTGCATTTGGTTTTTGTGTTCACAACAGTAAGATTGACAGGAATCTCACAGGGATGTTTTTCTGCCCTCCTACCATCTGTTTTGGTTGCCATCATTAAACTAACGCCCCAGTACATTATCCTACCCACAACTCAACAGCAACAACTGGACACCAGGCAAGGATCCATAGCTGTATTCCCACATCCTTGGTGCAGTTGATTGCCCACATGTGCACTTGACGACCCCTGCTGCAACATCCCACATGTACAGAACCTGGAAACACACAAATTCCATCAATGTTTAGGCCATAATGGTTCATAAAGGAATTTCATCAATGTGCTGGCTAAATATACAGGAAGTGCACATAATGCCTTCATCTCCCATCACAGTGTCATCAATGAGTGATTTCAGCTATGGGAATGGTCTACTCATTGGTAGGGAAACCAGAAATATACCTAATACTAACTAAGAAGTTGAATGTATGAAATAATAACCATCTCTGTGTTTGGTAATGTATCTCTTGTTATATGCAGATAGTGGGGAAAAGGGACTGTAATATGTAGGAAATGATGTCCCATTGTGTCATTCCCTCACTAATCCTGCAGTGGATTTGCGTAAAAATCACCTGTGTGGAGTGTTGTGTCATCTCACACTATGGGGCTGACTAATATGTCAGTTGGAGAGCCTCCGACCACTAGTCAAAAGCTTTCTGACTGCGGTCGGAGGCATTCCGACCGACACAGTCGGTTTGCAGTCCGAATGTCTGATTATGATGTTGGCGGTCAGCACATAAACCAGCCGGTCATTCCGACTCAGTTCCGACTGGCTCTCGAAGTCTTCCAGCCAGTTGGAACTGCACCGTAATTCCCAATGGATGGTGTTTCTGCCATCGGGATTCCGATTCCGATTCCCACAGCCTTTCCTTGCCGGCCTTTTCAATGTGGAAAGGCTGTCGAAGTGACTTTGGGGGCCTCTAGCAGGGACCCCTTCCCCTGCTTCCTATGGTTGGTGGTCGAGGGGGTACCTAGGGTACCCCTCTGTTAAACCCTGCCCTAGGGTGCAGCGTTTTATACCCCCCCACTTCTCCATAGGAGCCTGTATTACAGGCGGTTTATGGCCGTGACACAAGCTCCCGTAGAGAAATGTGAGTATGCAACCGAACAGTGTTCAGTCACATCGTAACAGGCAGTTGGAACCGCTGACCTCAGGCCGTTGGTCCCGAGTTGAGGTGGTGTTGGTCAGAGGATACTACGACCAACATCATCATGTGGTCCTATGTGAGTGGACAGAAACACATCTTCTGCACTGGTTAACAAAAATCATGCGGTCCACAAGTGAAGTCAATATTAGTGAAAGGGTACATTTTAGCTAAGTGAAATATGTGTGCATGTTCAGTGTTTATTCTAATCTTGGAATTTTCTCAATGTTTCACTAGTATAATGGGTGTTGAACAAATCATATTTTCCTACGTTAACATGGCACATGGCAGTAAACTTCTATACTGACCTAATTATCAAGAGCAATAATGAAAGAAGTAGTTGTAAATTCCATTTTATGTCATGCGCTGTAAGTGTAGCCTCAAATCATGTGTAAATATCAAATCAGGTTCTTATGTGATACCAACAGTATACGTTTGTCTCAGCAATTCCTCCAGTCTAGGTCCAAACATACACATATTTATTATCCCACAATGACACACTTCATCTATGCCATAGATGACCAGTTTGCTGGTTCAAGTTGCCTACATATCCAGCATTGCAGCCCATCAATGTCAAACTGACACAGTAAATCAATATGCTGTCAAGCATGTCATACTCTAGTAAATAACCTAGAATAAAATGCAACCAGGGTAAGGTATCCCAGTGTACCTAGGATCCCAAACTTAACACTCTCTTGCCTCATCAATTATAACATATTCAAGGCATAGAAGTAATAAATCACCTACAATGCAAAATTACATACATACATGTGAAATCCTAAAGTGTTGTGTATAGGTCTGTAGTAGAAAGGTACTTGTGTCTGCATCAATTTCTCGCAAATAAAAACAGCTTACATTGCCATGCGTATGTGTCAACCTAAGTTCACCATGACACCTTAACATACAAAAATCATTAGCTGTTGGTTGACAAAAGAATATGAATATCTATGTCACATGTTGTAAATTCACTAACTGTACTAAGCAAATAGTCATGGTAAATTTTGTGAACAAATCAAAGGCCCTGCTTAGTGTTAAGTAGGCAGTTGGGGACACCAGAAGTGACAAGAGGACATATGTATGTGTGAGTGTCAAATATGGTGGCACTGTCACAACTTAACTAGGACTGAATTTCATGCCATAGAGTTTGATCATGTTTGTCACTTTGCACATATAGTGAGTGCAAATAACATAGAGATGTTAAGAACATTCCAAAATACTTATCAAAGAAAACTACTGCCTAAACATGTCAGTCAGCATGTAGACGTGTTCTATGTATTGAAACATGGACATTATTTGCAATGGCAAAAAGAACCTAAAGATACATTTGTAAACCAGTGGTCAGCAGTATCTAATTCAAATGGGTAAAAACTGTAAGAAATGCCTATGAGTTTGCCAGCATGCCTAACACACATGTACAGTTATGTCTAAGTAACAATGTGCAAAATCATTTACTGTTGTATTTTTGTACTTACAGGTGACCAAGAATATCGGTTGGAGCTATGTGTCCTAACCCCATTCACCCATCACGAGATAGAGGCTGAAAACAATATAACACGGCACACGAGGAATGTTGTGGAGAGGACTTTTGGTGTCTTAAATTCCAGGTTTAGATGCCTGGATATGTCATGAGGAAGACTGCTGTACTCACCCCTATGGTATGCAAAAACATCCTCATCTGTGCTATATTGCACAACACATGTGTAAAAATAAATGTCCAGTGGGACTTTGAGCCACTAAATACAAAGGAATTTGATGATGGTGAAGATAACAAAGCAGAGATCCAGCACATGATGGCGGGTCAGTGGAGATGTGACCAGATTGTGGCCAACTTGTTCTAGTTAATCTGTACCACTTGATGGTAATTCTGACAGAAAAGTTCAACTTATCAAACAATAAATAACTTTATGAATTTATTCATTGTGTTATGTATATGTGAAAAGCAATGATAAAGATTGACTCACTCATATCTTCTCAAGTAGATGTGGGCCTCAACATGTAACAATCATGCTGTCTGAGCTGTTGTTTAACATGGGGCCATAACACCAAAGAATAAAACAATCAAAGCAGCAAGCCAATGTGATGCAGTTTACTACAAGAAAGGGACAGTGCAGGATTATCATATATTTACATAGTAATGGTCCAGTCGTGCTGTGTTCTGAAAAAGCTAAATGTGTCCCATATGGTACTCAGTGAATGATGGAACACAAATCCCCTAAAATGTCAGCATCTGAGGCAAACCGCTCATTGTAGTGTGTCCCACAAATGGACTAGTATGCAGAATGGCATTACTTTCCAGGAGCAAATGTTGTCGCAGATACCTTTGAAGGCAGTGGCCCGTTTCGGGTCACCCGGTTCACTAATGACCACCTTCCATCCTTCCATACTACATGAAGAGTCGGTCAGACAGTAGAGAATTTAAACCAATAACTGTTTATTCATATACACTCAGAGAGGAGCCCAGTCTGCCCAGTTGCTAGGAGTGCTGGTGGGACTGAAATCAAAAAGCATAAAAATACATTATGCAAGTTTCGAAACTGGGCTAAAACACACTGTCAGAACGGGGGGTCTCTAGTTGGCAAAGGTAGGTACCACTACTGTCCAAATAGGGACCCTTGCTTCTAGTCAGGGTAAGGAGGATACACTCTTTAGATAGCCCCTGCTCATCCCCTTGGTAGCTTGGCACGAGCAGTCAAGGCTTATCAAAGGCAATGTGTAAAGTATTTGTACCAACACTCACAGTAACACAGTGAAAAAACCACAAACTGACTCCACAACAGTTTAGAAAAATAAAGGTATTTAATCTAAACTACACAAGATGAAAACGACAGAAATCCAACATACACAGTTCAAGAATATGGTTTCAAAAGTGTTCTTAAGGGTGCGATAAAATAATCCACAGTTGCGTGAAAAGTTCACAGTTGCGTCACGTTTAGCCAACAGTACCTTCAAATGCGACAAAGTTCCAAAACAGAAACTGGTGCGGTGGAAAACAACCAATGTGTCACTCCTGAGACCCTGGGGAGGCAATGCGATAGCCCCGCTGGATGTAGCGGGCGTGGTGTGGTGACTCCGGTCTGTATGGGGAGGGATGCGATACCTTGTATGGATTCCGGTGCGGAGGTTCCGTAGGGAAAAAGCTTGCAGAGGCACGATGCGACGGTCTTTGGGAATGCGACGATCTCCAGTGTGACGATGCGCGGACCAGCGGTGATCTTCCTCTTGGAGCTCCTCGATGCGATGGCTCTGCGACGACACTGACAGTGATATGATGTGGTCCTCAAGCAAGCGGTGGGATGATCTCACCCAGCGACGACAGGCTCTGAGACGACATTCGCAGCGATGGTAATCTTCCCGCACCGGTCTGGTGCGTCCCGTAAACGAAGGATGTGACGACTCTGGCAGCGGCAACAGGGGCTGCGATGATCTCGGCCTTCGTAGCGGCGGGAATTTCCTGGCACTGACGGGGATGCGCTCCGCAAGCGAGCAATGCGACAAAACTTGCAGAAAGTCTTTAAAAGCTTAGTTACCACCTTCTTAACACAGGTACAACTTCCAGAGGCACCACAACTGGCCCAAGCACACTAGGAAGGACAGAACTCTCTCAGCAGAGTTCAGGGAAGCTGGGGGTGAAGTTCTTTTGTTCCTGGGAATTCTTAACAGGGAGCCAGCTCTTCTCAGGCCCTTGGAGATTACTTCAAGCAAGGGGACACAGCACCAAAAGCAAAGTCCTTCCCCTCTCCTTGGCAGCAAAGCAACAGCAGCACGTGTCCCCTCCATTTGAAAGTGGGGAGAACTACCCACCCTCTTGGGAGTTCTCTTCACTAAGGCGGAAAAACCTGGACAGACCATCAGCATTGGCGTGCTCTGTGCCAGGGCGGTGTTCCACCATGAAGTCCATTCCCTGTAGGGAGATGGACCACCTCAACAGTTTTGGGTTCTCACCCATCATCTGCATTAACCATCTGAGGGGGCTGTGGTCTGTCTGAACACGGAAGTGAGTCCCAAACAGGTAGAGCCTCAGCTTCTTCAGAACCCAGACCACAGCAAAAGCTTCCCTTTCAATTGCACTCCACCTCTGTTCCCTGGGGAGTAGCCTCCTGCTAATGAAAGCCACAGGATGGTCCCAGCCCGCGTCGTTGATCTGTGAGAGTACTGCTCCCACACCATGCTCTGAAGCGTCTGTCTGCACTATGAACTCACTGGAGAAGTGAGGTCCCTTAAACACCGGTGCTGTGCACATGGCAGTCTTCAGGGCATCAAAAGCAGTTTGGCAGGCTTCGGTCTAATTCACATTCCTGGGCTGCTTCTTGGAAGTCAGCTCTGTCAAGGCATCAACGATGGTGCCATATCCCTTGACAAGCCATCTGTAATACCCGGTGAGACCTAAAAAGGCCCTCACCTCTGTCTGGGTCTTGGGAGGCTCCCAAGCCAGAATGGTATCAATCTTTGCCTGTAGGGGCGCCACCTAGCCGCTACCTACCTGGTGTCCCAAGTAAACCACAGATCTTTGCCCTATCTGGCACTTGCTGGCCTTGATAGTGAGGCCTGCCCTTTGCAGAGCCTTCAACACTTCACAGAGGAGTTGCAAGTGTTCTTCCCAAGTGGAGCTGAACACAGCAATGTCATCCAGGTATGCAGCGCTGAATTCCTCCAGCCCGGTCAATACCTGGTTAACCTGTCTCTGGAATGTGGCTGGGGCATTTTTCAGCCCAAAGGGCATGACTCTGAACTGGAAGTGCCCCTCTGGCGTTGAGAATGCAGATATCTCTTTAGCCCCCTCAGTTAAGGCAATCTGCCAGTACCCAGAAGTTAAATCAAACGTACCGAGGTGCTGGGCAGTTCCCAACAGATCCACAAGCTCATCAGCTCTGGGAATGGGGTGTGCGTCAGTCTTCATGACCGCATTGAGCCCACGGTAGTCCAAACAAAACCGGAGTTCTGGAGTGGCACCGGGTGCAGCAGCTTTTGGTACTAAGACCACTGGGCTAGCCCATGGGTCGCTGGAGGGCTCAATCACCCCTGGCGCCTACATCTTGGAAACCTCTTCCTTGATGCTGGCCCTGACCTTGTCAGCTACTCTGTAAAATTTCTGTTTCACAGGCAGACTATCTCCAGTGTCCACATCATGGACGCACCAATTGGTGACACCTGGGGTCAGGGAGAACAGGGAGGTGAACTGACCCAACACTTGGTGACCGTCCCTCTGCTGTTCTGGGGTCAGGGCGGGCGAGAGGACCACACCATCCACTGACCTGTCTTGCTCCTTGGCTGCCAGGAGGTCAGGGAGAGGATCACTATCCTCTTCCCTTCCAGCATTTGTGGCCATGAGCATTGTCACTTCAGATCTCTCAAAGTGGGGTTTGAGGCAGTTCACATGCAAGACTCTCAGGGGCTGCCTGGGAGTCTTCAAGTTAACCAGGTAGGTTACTTCGCTCTTGTGCTCCACCACCTCATATGGCCCAGTCCACTTGTCTTGGAGTGCACAAGGCTCCACTGGCGCCATTACCCACACTTTCTGCCTAGGTTGAAATTCGACCAGAGTGGTATTCTGGTCATTCCATCTTTTCATTTCTTCCTGGCTAGCTTCTAGGTTCCCCTGTGCAGCTTCCTGAAGCGTTGTGTCTGGTTGCGGAAGGCCAGCACGTAGCTGAACACATCCTGGGGAGTCTTCCCACAGGATTTCTCCTACCCCAGTGTGAGAGGTCCTCTAACAGGGTGGCCATACAGGAGTTCAAAGGGACTGAACCCTAAGGACTTCTGAGGCACCTCCCTGTAGGCAAACAACGGGCATGGTAGAAAGACGTCCCACTTCCGTCTCATGGGCTCCGCTAGGCGGTATACACCCGTTACAACGGATCTTTTACTCCGCAGACCCATTACAACGCGACCATTACTCCGCATACCATTACAACGCATTGCGCTGGGGGGCGCTCTAGGATAGGGGATAAGTATAATTTACTATCCAACACCTTCCCTAGGGTCCACGGGGACTGGAGTTAGAATAGTAAATTATACTTACCACTATCCAGCGCCCCAAGGCGCTATGCGTTGTAACGGTATGCGGAGTAAAAGTCGCGTTGTAATGGTCTGCGGAGTAAAAGTATGCGTTATAACGTCATACATCCCCGCTAGGCCCATAATCATACCTTTGAGGATGCGGTTGAACCTTTCAACTAACCATTTCCTTGAGGGTGGTAAGGAGTGGTGAACCTATAAGTTACCCTACACTCCTCCCACAGAGACTTCATGTACCTAGAGATTAAGTTGGTAGCCCGGCCGGAGACCACCTCTCTGGGGAACTCCACTCGAGAAAAGATCCCCATCAATGCACGGCCACCACGGGTGCTGTGATTGTCCTGAGAGGGAATATTTCCGGGTACCGGCTGGTATTGTCCACCAAGACCACGATGAACTTGTTGCCTACGGCTGTCTTGGGGTCCAGGGGCCCCACAATGTTGATGCCCACCTGCTCAAAATGGGTGCTCATCACAGGAAAGGGTTGGAGGGGTGCCTTGCACTTCCCTCCGCTCTTGCCACTAGCCTGACATGTTTGGCAAGTTCTACAAAAGGTACCAGCATACTTCTTCATCTGGGGCCAGTAGAAGGGGGTGAGAAGCCTTTGGAAGATCTTGTCTTGCCCCAGATGTCCCACGAGAGGCACGTCATGAGCCAGACCCATTAGGAAGTTCCTGAAGCGCACGGGTACCACCAGCACACGGGCTGCACCGGGCTCAGCAAACTTAGGCTCACTATACAACAACTCATCTTCCCAGTAAAGGAAATTATTTTTGGACGCTCCACCTGCTGCCTGATCTGCAGCCTGTTGCCACACACCAATGAGGGAAGGGCACTCTTTCTGCGCCTTGTAGAATTCTTCCCTGGAGGGCCCACCTTCTTGCTGCCAATGGGTCAGCTCAGACAGATCACCCAGTTCGGCCACCTGTTCCCCTGTAGGTTCCAGGGCACCCCCCTCAGGTTCTGCTCCTTCCTGGACCGTGGGAATGGCTGGGGCTGGTTTCCCATGCCCCCTGCCTCTTCCTCTCCTGGCAGGTCTCTGGGCCACTGTTTCAGGCTCCAGTTCTGCTGAATCACCCTAACTGGCTGCCATAGCATGCGTGGTCACACAGATCCACGCAGGCAAACCCAACATTTCCAAATGAGTTTGGTGTTCCACATCCTTCCATGGAGAACTCTCCAGGTCATTACCTAGCAGACAGTCTACAGGCAAGGCATCACATCAACAACTTCCAAGAGACCAGAGACCCCTCCCAATTCAAAGGGAACACGCGCCACTTTGTAGAGGCGCACTGAGCTGTCAGCTGCCACCACAGGGTGGAGTACATTGGGAATTACCTGCTCTTCAGACACCCACTGACAACTCACGGATGTCACGCTGGCTCTTGTGTTTCTCAGAGCCTCTATCTCTCTCCCATTGATGATCAACTTCTGCCCGTATTTCTTAGTTTAAGGGGGCAGTAACGTTTCCTGGACCATCTCTTGGTCTCCTAAAGAGACAAGGGTCATAACTGCTAGTTCCTCCTCCCCACTAGAAATCAAAACCCCTCCCAAAGCTAGACTTGCTAACCCTGGGGCTGGAGCCCCAGTGGGTGCTGTGGATTTCTTGGTACATTTAGGAGCAAAGTGGCCCACCTCATTGCAGTGATAGCAGGTAGGGGGATCCTTGTTGCCCCTGTTGTCTCTATTGTCCCGCCTGCCCCTAGGGAGCCATGGCTGTCTAGGTCTGGGGGGGGTTGGGATTTCTTTCCCTGGGAACTATTTTGGGGCCCTTGCGTGAACTCCTTTTTGTTACCCTTGTCCCCCCCACTCTTCTGCCGGGGATACTGCCTACCTTTGGCTGTGGTACCCACAATTCCTCTGTGGACCCTGGTACTGGTCTAGTGGTCCGCCTCCTTAGCAAGCTCAATGGGGTCTGTCAGCTTGCTGTCTAAAAGATCCTGGTGCAGCTCTGGAACACAAAGACTACTCAAGTGCTCCCAACTAATTAAATGCAACAACCCCATATAATCAGTTACTTTGCTGCCCTTCATCCAACCTTCCAGTGCACATGAGTACAAATTCACACACTCCATCCAAGTCTCAGACTCTCTCTTCTTAGAGTTCCTAAACTGCAGTCTGTACTGCTCTGGAGTAAGTCCATACCTGAGACATAAGGCCTCCTTCATATTGGGGTAGGTCATGGTACCTGCTAACTCTAAGGGCTCTAGAGCACTCTTCCCAGAAGCCTGAAAATGTTTCCACAGGCCGCCCCCCAATGCTGTTCAGGCACACCATTCATTCTCAATGCAATCTCATAAGAAGTAAACCAGGCATAAATATCCTCACTCTTATGGTAATTCTGTACCAGATCCATGGGAATATATACTTTACCCCCCTGCACTGGCTGTGCGCTGCCAACATTTGAACTGGTATCCACATGCTTGGCCTTGATATCCAGTTCTCTCATGCTCACTTCATGAGTCAAAAGCAATTTCTTCTCCTCCAGGGCACGGGCACTTTTGCTTTCCTCCGCTGGCCTTTCTTTTTCTACCTCCAATTGCTTCATTTTCATTCTCAAGATTTCAATTTCATGGTCTCTCACTTTTTGATTTTTTTCTAACTCTTCTGGGGTCAGACCCCGGCCGGAGTGGTTGCTGCCAACCCTTGAATCTGATCTGCTCACCGGCAATTCATGGGGGTGAAACCCCCGCCTTCCACTTGCACCATTTCCTTCTTGGGCCTCCCAATAGGCCTTCAAGATGCTCTACAGGTCCTCCTTCCTCCTGAGGCTGCTCTTTATGGGGCACTTAAACTGGCTGCAGAATGGTTTAGGCTGTGTAACCTTGTAGGAATACAAATCCTCAATGCAAAATTCCAATTCTGCCTCTTCCACACTGGGTGCCTTTCGATTCACAGACATGATGCTTTGAAGAGTTAATCAAAAATAGAACCAACCAAAAAAATTAACCGTAGTATGCGGTGGCGTAGTGGTCTGCACTCACTAGTGATGTACACCAATCAATGTGGGTCTAGTACAAATACAATTTCAAATCCCACCGCTGACCAACAGTGTTAGAACTGGGGGTCTCTAGTTGGCTGCTCTTGCCAAGCTACCAAGGGGGTGAACAAGGGTTATCTAAAGAGTGTATCCTCCTTACCCTGACTAGAAGAAAAGGTCCCTATTTGGACAGTGGTCCAAATAGGGACCTTTTCTTCTAGTCAGGGTAAGGAGGATACACTCTTTAGATAACCCTTGTTCACCCCCTTGGTAGCTTGGCAAGAGCAGTCAAGGATTATCAAAGGCAATGTGTAAAGTATTTGTACCAACACTCACAGTAGCACAGTGAAAACACCACAAACTGACTCCACAACAGTTTAGAAAAATAAAGGTATTTAATCTAAACTACACAAGACCAAAACAACAAAAATCCAAAATACACAGTTCAAGAATATGGTTTCAAAAGTGTTCTTAAGGTTGCAATAAAATAATCCACAGTTGTGTGAAAAGTTCACAGTTGCATCACGTTTAACCAACAGTACCTTTATATGCGACAAATTTCCAAAACAGAAACTGGTGCGGTGGAAAACAAGCGATGCGTCACTCCTGAGACCCTGGGGAGGCGATGCAACAGCCCCGCTGGATGTAGCGGGCATGGTGCGGTGACTCCGGTCTGTATGGGGAGGGATGCAATACCTTGTATGGATTCCGGTGCGGAGGTTCCGTAGTGAAAAAGCTTGCAACGGATCGATGCGATGATCTTTGGGGCTGCAATGATCTCCGGGGCAACGATGCGCGGACCAGCAGTGATCTTCCTCTTGCAGCTCCTCGATGCAATGGCTCTGCAATGACACTCACACCGACGTGATGTGGTCTGCAAGCTAGCGGTGCGACAATCTCACCCAGCAAAGACAGGCTCTGCGATGACACTCGCAGCGATGGTAATCTTTTCGCACCGGTCTGGTGCGTCCCGCAAACGAAGGATGTAACGACTCTGGCATCGGCAACAGGCGCTGTGACGATCTCGGCCTTCGTAGCGGCGGGAATTTCCTTGCACTGACGGGGATGCGCTCCGCAAGCGAGCGATGTGACAAAACTTGCAGAAAGTCTTTAAAAGCGTGGTTTCCATCTTCCCAACACAGGTACAACTTCCAGAGGCACCACAACTGGCCCAACCACTCCAGGAGGGACATAACTCTCTCAGCAGAGTTCAGGGAAGCTCTTCTCAGGCCCTTGGAGATTCCTTCAAGCAAGGGGACACAGCACCAAAAGCAAAGTCCTTCCCCTTTCCTTGGCAGCAAAGCAACAACAGGTCAGTACAGCAGAGCAACAGCAGGACAGTCTTCCTTCTCCAGTTTCAGCTTTCTCCTTGGCAGAGGTTACTTCTGGATTCCAGGATGATCTAATTTTCTGTAGTCAGGGGTCCTTTACTTATACCCCTAAAAGTCTTTGATCCCTTTGTGCAGGAGGGCTCTTAGACCGGTCTGACCCAGTTCTGGGTGTTCCTTGAGCACTTCGTTTTCCTGGCCTCTCCTTTCCTTTCAGAGAGAGGGGCAGGGTCGTCAGCCGCCCAGCAGGAGGTGGAGCCAGCATTGTGGAAGGCAGGCACAGCCCTATTCAGGCCCAGGTGCTACCCCCTCCCACCACTCTAGATGGAGCTATTCAGCCCAGGGATGGCCCGCTCAGCCTCTGGGAGCCACCCAGCCCCTGCCACTCTCAAACCAGACAGTCAATTCACAAACAGGCCAAAGCACACAGAAAGGTCACAAAAGAGAATTGCAACTTTCTGAAAGTGCTGTTCTCTAACACAGGATTTAAAAACAACCTTTCCTAAAATACGTGTTATTAATTTCTGAGTTCAGGGATATCAGACTTTTAGGTCCTATCTTGCTCCTATGGGAAGATATGCTGGTAGCCACTGTAGCCAGCATTCCCATGATAGCCTATGGGGCAAGATAGCCTTACCATAGTGAACAACGAAAATGGCTGTAATTCACTACCAGAGCATGTCACCTGCACAAGTACATGCTCTACCTTTCACATACACTGCACCCTGCCCAAGGGGGTACCTTGGGCCTTCCATAGGGGTGACCAATGTGAACAGAAAGGGAAGGGTTAGGCCTGGCCAGTGGGGACATTGACCAGGAGGACATGGCAGTTCACAGACTGCACACAGGCATTGCGGTGGCAGGCCTGAGACACCACTTTAGGGCTACTCATGTGGGTGGCACAATCAGTGCTGCAGGCCCACTAGTAGCATCTGTTATCACCAGCCCTGGCACACTCAGTGCACTTTACTAGGTGCTTCTTGGTGACACAAATATGCCAATTATGGATAATCAATCATAACAACAATTTACACAGGGAGCACTTGCACTTTGACACTGAACAGCAGTGGCAAAGTGCCCAAAGCATCTGAACCAGCAAAAGCGAAATCCAGCACAGCATCAAAAATACAGGAGGTAGAGGCAAAAATATAGGGGGAAACCACGCCACATTTGCCATGTCTAACACACACCCATAGTGGAATTTTCCAGGCAGGTGCTGCTAAGCAATGAAATTAAAAAAATGATCTCAGCACTCATAACTTACACAAAGTTGCAAAGTCCAAGGTTGGTCCAGTCGAGCCCGTCACCAGACAAGTGGGAGAATGCCTCTATCTAGTAAGCAAGGTATGCACTAATATGAACAGTCTATTCATTAGTGAAGATAAACCCAACACTGCAGAAACTAAACGTAACAGGGGCCTTTTCTCAGAAATAGCAAAGGATTAGTTTCGATCATGAATCAAAATGGCGCCTGAATAGAAACTGGTGCTGCAAACGCTAACTTACATAGAGCAATGCGCAAACATGAATATTTCTATTCTAAAACCATTACTTAGCTTGAGTGAAAGTTGTCATGGACAAAGGCCAGGTCTGAAGTGTAGATGTTAAAATGTCATTTTTAAAGAAGGCATACATGCATGTGTGGGAATCCACAAAACACTACACATGTGATGTCTTTCCTGGGAAGATTCTTATACATACCACATCTGGCCACAGTTGATAAAATACACATTTACCATGCTTTGTACAGCAATGCCAGGAGGCTCAAAGGCCTCTAACAGAAGAATATAAACAGATGAAGTTGCAATGTGTGGCATTAACCGGAGAAGTAAGACAAGGGAGATGTTTGCTAACCATCACATCACCTCAAGAATACTGAGATGGTAAAAGTGTGAAGCACCCATGTCAATAGCCAAGCACAAATTTATGTGTACAAACAATCTCATTGAAAGTGGTACGGAGTGTGGTGAAAGAACTCTAAGTAACATCAAAAGCTTCAAGATACGTATAAAGGGAAACCGAGAGGATCAATTACAGCCTACGGTATCTAACACTGTGTCTAGGGGCTACGTTACATTGCTTCAAGCACGAAGCTGGTGATATATTACTTACGTAGTATTGCTCTGTACTGGCATCAAAACACCACGGCTGTTCGCTTCATCACTGCTCCTCTTCTGCCGGTGGATCTGCTAGAAAGCCTCGATCTCTGTCATCACTCCATCATCACTCGCTCGTGAAATCTCAGCGGATCTTTAAAACCCCCTGCCACTCATCTGCTCGGCTGCTCGGCTGCTCGGCTGGCCTCTACCAGAAATACACAATCTGGGAGTCCACCGGCTGGGAAAGGCTTCCCAAGCCCCCATCTAAAAAGCTAAGAAGTTAACATTAAGGAGCGCGGCCAAGGGTCTCCGGAGGCCAGGCATACTCCTAAAAAGGAGGGAAAAGGGGGAGAAATTCTCCTCTACGAAAGGACAGTCTGCAATGAGAACCGGGTTTCAGTGGAACACCCGAGAAAGTCATATGCGGAGTCTAAGCACATTTACAAGAAAGTTGTTGGTGGGGGCCACGATTGAAATATACCTCTCTTGCACTACATGTACAACAAACACATCTAACATATCTAACGTATCTAACGCATCAACCAACTTCTCAGACGCACAGCAGGAAGAGGGGGCGACTAGAAGAGTTACCAAAGGCGGTAACATCGAACTTAACCCACCTAAACCAAACACATATTTACAAGTGCACGAACAGCATACAGCGCTGAACACAATAAAAGTGGCCAATCCAGGAAAGATAGCAGTAGCAATATCACTAACCCAAACAATTCCAACTGGACAGAGTGAAGAGCGAGAGAAGGGCTGGGAAATGGAGGACGGGGGAACAGGAGGGGGGGACAGAATGGATTGAAGGAGTTAAACGAGCAAAGCTTGGCCCAGTCCCTACCCCTACCCCGCCTAGACACCCTGGACACCCAAGGCACCCAACGCATCCAAGAAATTGAAATTGAACTTAATGAGAGCCCACAAGACCCACAAGATCTGCACAGTGCACAGAGAGTAAAGTCAATACAGCGACGACCTGAGACCAGGGGAGCTAAAGCTAAGGAAGTAAAAGACAAAGTTCAAGAGCAAGATAGAGAAAAAGATAAAGAGAAAGACAAGGAGAAGGAGAAGGGCAAAAAAAAGGGTCCGGAAAAAGATAAAGATAAAGATAAAGATAAAAACAAAGATAAAGATAAAAGCACGAGTAACTTTGAGAAAAAGGAAGTAAATGAAAAATCCAAGAAGGATACAAATAAAGATAAAGATAAAGGTATGGACCAGGAGAAAGGGAAAGAGAAGCGCAAGGAGAAGGAGAAGGATTTTCAAGACACTGATGAGGTGGAACTAATGGCGAAAATAGCAAAGCGATTACAAACCATTAAAAATCTGAAAGCAAAGGCCAATTCCACGGGTCAGATAGCAACATCCCAGCCTAGTATTCTCAATATTTTTAGCCCATTACCCAAAGAAGGGGTGAATAAAGCTACAAACCGTTGGGGAACTGTGCAGGATCCAATGGCACAGGGTGGGGCAGACAGTGGAACGAGACACGATGAACCAGATGTTGAAATAGTGGCTGAGCCAGCTATGGAGGAAAGGACTGCTCGAACCCCGGATCTCGGAACTCAGGCTGTAAACATCAAACTGGGGAAACTCAGGGCTAGCGTAGCCAAAACCACAATGGTAATCAATGACTACCCAATTGTTTCAGTTCCAAAACATGGACCTGATCGGAGCGCCCCTACAACTCAAAACTCCTCCTTTGAAAAAACGCTACAATCAGAAACTGAAGCACACTCAGAGGAATCAGATGCAGATATATATACGAAACTGGCATCTCGACTTCTAGCAAGGCAAGCAACGCTAGCAAATACCAAGACCCAGCTGCATCAATCCCAGAAATATCAGACTCCTCAGATGTAAGGAAATTGAGCGAACCTGGGCAAGGCATCACCCCATGGAAAAAACTTGAAAAAAGAAGGTTAAGGAATAAAACACTAAACAAATCAACATACGAAGAAACCACAGATCAAGGAAGTAACTCGGAACAAATTAGAAATACACGAAAAAGCTCAACTCCAAAAAAATCAAAGGAAACAGTACCCAATCAGTATAGTGGTGAGGAATCGAATGGGAGCGGCTCTCAGCAACATGGAACAGGAAAGGCGGCAGAGCCATCTTTAAAGATATACTAAGCTCCATAAGAAAATTCCACAAAGATGTTAAAATGGATTGCCAAAAGAACCTTACCGCCATCCAAAAGCTACAAGGAGCAATTAATAAAGTGGGCAGCACTTGTCTAGAGATATCGGAAAGGATGGTGTCAGTAGAAACACGCACGGACCATCTAGAGAAGGATGTCGCCTGTCTTCAAAGTCAGGAAAAAGCACAAGAAGGAATTATAAAGGATTTAATGATAAAGGTCGAGGACCAAGAGAACAGAGCAAGAAGAAATAATCTGCGCTTCCTGGGCATCCCGGGAGGCGCAGAGGGCAACGACCCAAGGGGTTATATGACTAATCTCCTTAAATCAGCTCTCCCTGAACTGCAATCCTGGGAAATAGACAGAGAAATACAACGCGCCCACCGCTTTCTCCTACGGGAAACTATCTATGACCTTGCCCGGCCTACAAGCAAAAGGGAATATAATGGTTTCATATTCTTTGTAAGACCAGACTTTGCCCATGCTACTGTAGTACGAAGGTGGAGAATGCGACAGCTATTTACTCCCTTCGAGCAAATCGGCGCAACAGTTTTTTTTACACAACCCCCGCTTGATTTAAAATAGTTTTTAGAGGAACAACTTGCAGCTTCACAAGTGAAATTCAGGCTGAAAATTAATTGAAAGAAATCACTTAAACTGCAAAAAGGAATAACCGATAACTATCAAGAACAGATAAAACCACCATCACGATGGGGACGGGACCATAAGTGTCACACAAAAAACAGTATGGGGCTACAGGCTTAAAAAAATAATAAAAATTTGGAAAAGGGGGGGAATACTAACGATTATTAATCAAATATTATGTAATATATGATTATGTGTATAACTATAGAAAAACGTTCGCTTACATAGAGGACTCTCTCCCTATTCTGCTCTTATAGCCACGCAGGGCCAGGGAAGGGGAGTGTCCTGAGGAGCACTAACCACACGGGCACCCACACCTGGATCTCACCGGATCCAGGACGCCTCAATGGGTGGTAAGGGGGTTGGGAAGGTGGGGGGTGGTTGGGAGGGTTGTGGGGGGAGGGAAAACAGGGCTCAGGATTTCTACAAGGGACACATGGAATACACACAGAATAGCCAGAAAGGAAGACTTAGAATAGTATGTTGCTTTTGGAGATGGTATATAACTCAGCAAGAGGCTACTAGAGATCTAGATGGCTAAGATCAGCATATTCTCAATGAATGTCTACGGCCTTAACGATCTAAAGAAAAGGCAGAAAGTTGCGGAGGGACTTAAGCTATCTGAAGCAAACATTGTTTGTCTTCAGGAGACACACATTGAGGGGTCACAGCAATACCTACTTAAAACACTAGGATACCGACTCATATTCTCTACAACGCAAGGGACACACACTAGGGGGGTGGCTATTCTAGCAAAAGGTGGGGGATTGCAATTTCCACGGGCTATAGCGGATACATTTGGACGGTTTGCAATAGTAGAATGTCGTTTTAAAAATGGGGAGAGCAAGTTAACAATATCTACTATTTATCGTAATATTAGTGGCGACCCGGATGTATTGAATAATGTCTCCAATGAATTAGAACACTGGCCTCTTCCATTGATTTTATGTGGAGACTTAAATATCCATCTGCCTAGTGAATGGTCTATAGATCCAAGATTTAAATTTCAGGGAAGGAAGCGAAACGTTTTTCAAGCTTTAAAAGATATGTGTGTACTACATGGTTTAGTAGACGGTTGGTCAGCAAAACACCCAGGGGACCCAGGTTACACTTATTATTCACACCCACACTCAAAGCATCTAAGATTAGATTATATGCTTATGTCTAATTCCTTGAGAACAACTTGCCAAATCGATAGACTACCTAGAATTCTCTCAGACCATAACCCGCTTGAGCTTACCCTTACGGGTGTCTCTGAGAGATCCAATACAAACACACGGACCTTTGAAAGGGCGTTTTTAAATAATGATGAATATTGTCATCAAATGAGAACCTGGATTTCGGCTTTTTTAGAGGATAACATGGGATCTACCTCAATCGATATGGTGTGGGATGCCCTGAAGGCCTCTGTTAGGGGCGAAACTATGAGATTCTCCTTTCAACATAACAAAATAGAAAAACAGAAAATGCTAGAACAAGATCTACACAGAGCAGAAGAGGAGCTGATTAAAGCGGTACAGGAGGGAAGGGCAACAGATAGTGAAGTACGTAAGGTGGCAATCGCTAAAAACTACATTTCAGAAACATTAATCGGAAAAGCAGTTGCCAGAGCCAGTATCCATAGGGAAAAAACATATGAGTTAAGCGAAAAAATGGGACATCAACTAGCGGTTAGAACTCGGGAGGAGATATCATTTGCATTAATAAAAGAAATCAGGGACCCAGAATTAGGCCTAAGATCCGAATCCTCTGAAATAAGAACGGCCTTCCAGGGGTTTTATAGGAAACTATACCGCGAAGATGATAATGAATGTGATGATCCCAAAATATATCTTGATCATTTCAATTCCGATCATCTGGGAACAGAAGACCAGGAACTATTAGATGGTCCACTTTCCTGGGAGGAAATATTACTATCTATGTATTCCCTTGCCAACGGGAAAGCCCCTGGTATGGAAGGGATTCCCACTGAATTTTACACTAAATTTGCACCACAACTTAGGACCATCATGACAGAACTCTTTCAGTATATTTTTCAGGGAGGGAACCCACCAAAGTCCTGGTCAATGGCTAAAATAATTGTTTTTCCCAAAAAGAACCAGGATGTCCAGGAAATGGGCTCCTATCGTCCTATTACCCTGATCAATGGGGACTCAAAAATGTATTCCAAACTATTAGCAGCACGGCTGGCCCCCATAATCCATAAGATAGTTTCGGAATGACAACATGGGTTCGTACCTGGACGATCCACAATCGATCACATACAAAGAGCCATTTCTCTCTTTGATTACACAGGAGGGACAGGAGACCCTATGGCGCTTATACTGCTGGATGCGGAGAAAGCGTTTGATAGGGTCTCCTGGAAATTCCTGTGGGCCGCCATGTCAAACTGCGGGATCGGAGAGAAATATATAACAGCAATCCAGCGGCTCTATGTAAACCCTAGTGCCAGTGTTTTGATTAATGGGGTTCTTTCTGAAAATGTTGCTATCACTAGGGGTACAAGACAGGGGTGCCCCTGCTCGCCCCTCCTGTGCGCAATTTATGTTGACGCATTTATACACAGACTTGAAAATAACGTTTTAATGCTCCCCATTCAAGTACGTGGCCTAGATACAAAATGCCTGGCATATGCAGATGACATTGCCATTGTTACAAAGGACCCTAAAAACGCTATAAACTGGATAGAAAAAGAAGCCCATGACTTCGGTAGAGTCTCTGGATATAAACTAAACTCCAGCAAGACTCAAATCGTGCTTAACAACAAAATCACGATGAGGGACCCTAGGATAACTGATAAGGCGACATATTTGGGGGTTAGCATTAGCGCTAACATTGAGAGCATCGTGGACGATAATATTGAGCCCCTTATACACCATACTAAGAAAGAACTATTTAGGTTAAATAACCTACACTTGACTATCAAGGGTAGAACTAATGTTGTGAATGTGAATGTTTTCACGATTTGTGTGGGGATATAACAGGCCATGTAGGGTATTCAGGTGGATTACCTTACCCAGAGAGCGGCGGGTGGTCCGTGCCCAATTTTAAACTATACTATTGGGCTACAGTACAGAAACATAGCGTAAGACTACTAATTGATAACCCGGATGGCTGCAACGTACCCACTCCACAAGAACTGATCCTGGGGGTTGGGAGCGCTGGATGTCTATGGTGACGTGTAAATGATGGCTATTTAAAAAAAGTAAAATTTAAGATTATTTCTAGTGTTGTCAAAGTATGGGGAAATGTTAAAAAACTGTTAGGTCTAGGTCCATATTCCTTCTACACCCCTGTGTCATAGAATGCAGATCTTTCAGAGATATTCCAAGATGTATGTATGTGGAGATGGATTGAGTCAGGGGTTAGACAGCTCGGGGACTTCTTTTCAGTAAACGGAATTAAATCATTTGATGAACTGAAATCAGATTTTAGTATGGCTAATAGGGATTTTTTCAAATATCTCCAGGTAAGAGACTTTCTATTAAAGAAAGGGGAGGTCGTATCAAATTTCAAACTTGCCAAATCATAGAAAAGCTGAAACTAGCAAAAATTCCAAGAATCAGCGAGATATATGCAGGGTTGAATCTATTATTACCAGATGATATGGACAAACATGGGGCGGCATGGCAGACTAGGCTCGATATCTCTCCTCGAACATCTCTCTATGCCTACGAAATGTCACTCACCTGCTTAATGAAACTACAGGCACAATTCTATAAAACGTTCTTCTCACTTTACTACACTCCAAACAAAATAGCCAAATGGGGGATGGGGAAAGGTCCAACCTGTCCACGCTGCGCATTCCCCGCGGCAGACATAGTTCATATGTCCGCCACATGTAATATACTAACAAAGGTATTAACTGAAATCTCTGACTTCCTCTCGAAAATCGCACATGGTAGGGTTAAAATTACAGCTGAAGAGGTCGTGCTGGGCACATCTAGCATCGCCCGACCAAAACAAATACAAGGGCTGATCTTTGTAGCTATGGCCGTTTTCAGTTTGTGCGTTGCATCAGCATGGTTAGATCCGACACCACCATCCTTTCTGCAATGGAGGGTTAGGCTGCTTGCGACCTGCAACCTGGAGGTTGCTATATACTGAAATAAAGAGAATAATACGCGGAATAGGGGTATGAAGATTTGGGCGTCGCTGCTAGTCTGGATTCAGGAGCAATGATTGGAGTAGGGGGAACAACGGATGCTAGCCACGTGGCAAATATGGTATTCCCCCTTTTTGCTTTCTTTTTTTTTGTATGTCTTCTCTCTCATAAATTGACTGAGCTCAGTAACGTATTTGTGTGATAAAATGTTGGATACCTGTTCTCCTGGGGGGGAGGGTTGTGTATGTCAAAAACTGGAAATTTGAATAAAAATTGTTTTAAAAAAAAAAAGAAAGAAAGTGGTGCAGTGGAGATGTTGGGTATGAGAATACCCTTGCATGGTGAGAGTAGTGTACCCCTGCCCTGAGTGTACAACTGCATAGTTGTGTGGTTCACCAAATCTGGTATATACCCAAAGGGGAACAGGGAAAATGCATGTTTGCAATGGCATAGGCCTGTGTCAAGGATTGCAATCTGCTTGGACCAGGAGGGCCAAACAAACATCTGCCCTCATTATAGATGTACGCTACTGTCTTTGCAAGGATTAAGACAGAGTTAAAGTAGGTATGGCAGCATGTTGTATAGTGAACAGTAGTAGTGTAAATTACCATTCAACCCTGGTTCCTACTGCCTCACAAACCTCTTCAAATGTTCTGTTACTGTGTGTTACACTCACTCCTGCCCATCATCAGGTGGATCAAGAAATGTGAGCATGACAAAACCATGTGCCGAATGCATGTGCCTGAGAAAGACATACACAACACATAGGTTTAAATGTTAAACAGTGTGCACATGCATAATATGTATGTGCTGGTAGTTTGTGCTCTACTTGGAACACTCTACTACAGTTCAAAGGTAGTGTAGAACTTAACAGTGGTGTAGGTTAACAAGTATTTTTATGCAGTGCAGAAAGTCACCTTGCTGCGCTGAACGGCATGACAGGAAAGGGCAGGGATGTGTTATATATCAAATTATGTGGCACATTTACGCTTTTTCTCCTAATATGGTGACATGTTGGCTGTCTAGCGCAAATTCAGACACCCTTGGACCATGGTGCAAGGGTGCTTTTTTTCCTTGCAGGATTGTTTTTTCTGCATGAGGGGCCACCTTCCAGCAAATAACAAATCCTGAGAGGCATGTTCCTCAAGCTGCGTGTTGCTGCAGAATGCAGCACACATTGAAAGAGGAAGTAACAGGGGTAAAAAATGTTTAACGCTCTTTGTCCCGCCTCTCCTGGGAAAATGTATCTTTCTGTGCCGATACCAGGTTTACCAGGTTAGGTAAGTCTGACAATTCATCCAACAGCCTGGGAGTTGCATGGGAACATCCAAGTCACAGCAATTGAATGCCTCCCTAGTGCAGAGTAAGCCAATGCAGCAATTTGAGATGCCATGTTTCACTTGAGATTTGAGAAGTCACCCAGGGCTACACAAGGTGGGCTTAGGGGCTTTACAAGTATCATATTTCATTCGTGTACCACATCTACCACATTGAGTGGTGCAAGTGCCATGCAAATGGGGTCATGCATGTACCCCTGAATGCAGAAGTGGCTGCGCTGTTACATTACATGGAGGACCCTGTCTACCTTTTGTGTGGAACACATGGCTGCCTGATAAATGCATGAGAAATATTTCAGGCACAACAGATAAAGTTTGGTAGTTCAGCAATTCTGCAAGTTGGGTGGGACATACATTGGAGTGTTGTGGAGCCATCCTGTCTCTGTGCTTCCCTAATCGTGTATTGCGTCCATGACACATCACACGGAAGGGGTCTTGACACATCGCTGTTAGAAAGAGATTGGACTGATTATGGAATAAAAATGAGTGGTACATAGTCGCCAGCATCAATCTTTCACATTTGACTGTGGGGGACATCCAGGTGTGTACCCTGGTAAAAAATAATGATGTGTGAGCATTCCACTCTGGATTCCTGCCTTGCTGTTCTGCCATACTGCCTGCTAAAATGTTTGATGGCATATACCAGTCCCTGTAGCTGTGTGTCACAATACATTTCAAATTGTTAGATCATGTAGGACAGTATCAGCAGGATAGCCATCACAATCTAACCATTTTTCCTACGATAGATGCTGAGTGTGCTGTTGTGATAGGACAAAGTTTTTTCAAATCATGGATTTGCCAGTGACAGAGAACAAATTACATCTAAACATGTGTTTCTTTAAATGAGTTAGTACATTATCATAAGTATGTCAAAATCATCGTTAACTTAACTTAATCAGAGGTGTGGCTGTTGCCATCCAGTCTCAGGGGTAATCCCTCAGATTAGGACATGTCATACCTATGTGAAATGTAGTGACAGGAATAATTACACAGATGCTCTGGAGGCTGCAGGGATGTAGGTCTGCAACTCTATTTAACTATGGTGTTGTAGAAATCATTACCAGACTGCCTGCAATTTGTGAGTGTGCATGCCAACATGGCAGGGTTCTGGTCAAGTTGCCTGCAGGTCTAACAGGATATCAGCCCTCATATCTCAGTGCGATATGTGTATTCGGGTGCACTTTGTGCAAATGTCATTGCTATTAAACCTATAGACTACCATTAGGCCTCAATGCCTGGATACAGTCTCATTGGCATGGTGTAGCCAGCTGGACAAATGCACTAGTATGCACATGGATTGACAGCGGAATACCAAAGTCATGCCCCTCCTATCCCCATGTTCTATTTCTGAGAGGCATTATACAATGCAAGGTATAAAATAAGGTTGCTGCACTGTGCCAATAATAACATGCAGGAATGCACAGTGTTAGCATCATACAGCCCATTACACTGCTCACCTACTGATGAGGTAAGGTAGACTGGCTAGCGCCAACGCAGTTGGTCCCTATATTATACTCAGATGAGTACTCCAGCATGCATACACATACTCCTGAGATGCATTGTCTTATTTACATTGTGCGCTGACAAATGCAGCCTCAAGAGAAAGAGTGTACAGAAATGTGTTTATGTAAAGGTCATCGTGGTATTTCTATAATTGTATACCAGAATCCCTTTGTCTGATTTCTGTGTATTTGCCTGATGGTAAATTGGAGAAGTGTACACAAGTAATGTCTTGTAGGAGGGAGCCAACGACCATCCATTCATGCTACCTAGCGGTGAGTAAGTAAAGTTAGCAATGTATGCTGCCTTGTGTAATTCCAGATGAGTCATGCAATGCAGAAGGACTCTTCCTGGACTTGCTTACCTTATCACTTTTCACTTATGCTTATGAGTAAATAAGAGTGTCCATATCAGAACCATGTGTCCAATTTCCTATTGATGCATAATCTTCAGTGTTCTATATGATATGATTGTAACCATATTTTGACTACATTACCATATTGTACACTTACACTGACTGCACCTGACTCGGCGTGCCTTGTTTGATCAGGAGAGGTCTTTGTCCTGAAGGTATAATGTCTGTATCTCTATCTCAATTGTGGGTCTTTGGACTGCCACACATAATTCTAAGACAATGTCAGCCTATTTTCTCAAATACCATATACATTTGCAACTTGAGCTAATATGGGTTTTTTTCAACTCCCCAGAAGTTAAAGCCTATGAAATTCGAAAGAAATGCTGCCGCCACATCTGCCATATTGCCAGGGCATAACGGAAGATGAGGAAGATATAAGAAAGGGCCATGGCATCAGAGACCTGATAGTCTGGACGGGTGAAAAACAGCACAATCCGGTGAGCCAAAACATCTGGAGGGTGTCCAGCAGCAGCTGGTCCAGACACAGGCTATTGCAGGACCATCAACTGCCTCACAGCCACCAACTACACAGGCTAGGAGGTCTAAAAATGCCATTGAATCCCTCTTCAAATATCACATTCTAAATGTGTCGCGGAAAATGGCATAGGGCAAGAGCAGGCCCACCTCTGGGAAATTATGTGAATCTTTCAGGAGGCCATGGAGCGGATTTCTGCACAAATGTAAGGCTTTCCCTCTGGATATTCCCTATCATTGTTTTTAATATGTTGGCAGATTTTTTCTTGATGTTAGGCATAGGTGCAGGATTAAAATATAGTAGTGCAAGGTAGATATTTTATTATTTTAGCTAGTTGTTTATAAACATGGTATTAAATGGTTAAATGGTAGTAGTATTAGGTGAATGGGGGTTGATGTAAAGTGTTAAAAAAGTGTAAAACAAAAAATACAGAAAACATATCCTTGTTTGGGATTAAATATGTAGTCAGTATATGTTTAGGATGTAGTTGCGGTTTGTATTGTACAAAGCAAAGTGTATTAAAGGTGGTGAGGGGGGCAATGTTTAACTTGTCGTATCTATGAAGTATTTAAGATAGGTTAGGATAAGTTAAGATAGTTTATGCTAGTTTTAAGGTTAGTTAGTGTAGGCTAGGTATGCTTGAGCAGTTTAGATACAATACATTTTTTCTAGTGTAAGACCTGGCCCTTTTTACAGTTTTGCCCCCAAACCTTTTGCCTTTTGTCTCCTATTGTTCTGACCCTGTTGTTGTTGGTTATTGGTTTCTGGGCACTTTACCACTGCTGATCACTGATAAAGTGCATGTGCTCTCAGTATAAATTATGAAAATGATTGGTTATCCATGATTGGCATATTCGATTTACTGTTAAGTCCCTAGTCAAGTAAACAGTGCATGGCAGGGCCTGTAAATCAAAAGCTACTAGTGGGCTTGCAGCGCTGGTTGTGCCACCCACATGAGTAGTCCTGTAACTGTGTCTCAGACCTACCACTGTACTATCTGTGCACGCAGTTGAAAACTGCCATGGTGCACCCACTTGCCATTCCCAAACCTTCCCTTTCCTTACACCCCTGAGGTAGGTCCAAGGTACCCCCATGGGCAGGGTGCAGTGTATGTGAAAGGTGGGACATGCACTGGTGTGTGTGACATGTCCTGATAGTAAAATACTGTGTATTTTTTTTCACTATAGAAAGCCTGTCTGTTTCATAGGCTTATTATTGGGGTTGCACTGTAACTTTTTTTCGTGAGTTACTTGCAATAGTGACAAGATAGGAAAATGGAGTTTAGGCTCTCTGAACTCAGAATTTATTAACACACCTTTTGGTAAGGGTGTTTTTTAAATTCTGTGTTTGAAAATTACGCTTTTAGAAAGTGGGCATTTTTCTTATATTACCATTCTGTGTACATATGGCTGCTTGTGTACTCAGCGTCTGGTGTTTGAGTGACAGGAGCTGGGATGTGCATTAATTCTAGACAGTCACTGGGGGGGGGGTTCGGGTGTGCTCTGCCTTCCCTGGGTGACTTATGGTGGTGCTGAATAGACTTGGTCTGCATTTAGAGTGGTGGGCGGAGGTTCACTGGCACTCGAATAGGCTGCATCCTTTTTCACAAAGCTGTCTCTGCCCCCTGTGGTCATGTTGCACCAGGGAGGACAGAACAGGTTTGGACTGGGTTCAGAGACACTTGCCACAAAGAAAACAATGACATTTTAGGGTAAAGGTATTAAACCTACAACCTTAGGGCTTTAGATTGCTTCCAGGAACAAGAGGATCCTGCCAAGAAGAAGAGTGGAAGGACTGCATGAGGACTCTGCCCTGAAGAAGAGTGGAAAGACTGCATTAGGAGCACTACCTTTTCTGAGTGAGGGATGGGTTGGCCAGCAGTTGCTGCATCTGTCTGAGGTGGAGGAAAATGACTGATCTTTTTTCCCTGCTGTGGTATCCTGCTTGGGAAACAAATATCCAAGGGCTTGTGTGTGCTGGCCTCCTGTTTTAGGAAATTCACGGGCATCAAAGTTTCTGGGTTTATCACCAAGAGCTATGGGTGCTTTACTTTCCAAGAGCTCTGTGTGCATTTTGTTTTCACATGAGATTACCTGTGCTGACTGGGAGTTCTAGGAGTGGAGGATCTCCCTTTTGCTTCTATTTCTGTGCCTGGGGAGGCCTTCTAGCACTCCCTGGATCTCTACTCTCCGTAGGCACTGGCCGCCGCACCACCGTGGACAAGAGTTCGGAGGCTGGGTCGTTTACTGAGGAGCGCAAAAGTGAAATCGGCCTCTCAGCAGTGTGGTGAGCACCACAGGAGTGCAAGTCGTTGCCTGGCGACCAGGCCAACCTCGTGACCGCAGGAGCATAGGCCAGAAGGGCCGCAGCCCTCCAATGCTCAATCCCCACTAGAACACTGCACCTAGTGCACCTGTGCCTTCTCAGCGAGGACGATCCATGATGGTGAGGGAACCACGGCCACCCCGGTAACAGATGCCGGCTCCAGAAATGCAGGGACGCCTTTGGAGGGAAGAGAGCCACTGCCTTGCAGAGGCACCAGTGAGAGCCACAGAATCAGGAGGGAACCCTTTTTCCACTTGTGTAGTGCAGCAGGGGAGGCCGCACTGAACCGTCCAGCCAGTCCTGCCCAGGGAGCAAGTGGGGCTTATCCCCCTCTTCTTTGGCCCAGGATCCCTCATTGCGGGCCTGCCTGAGAGCATGCTGCCGCTTCAGTAAAGAGGGTTTGAGGAACCAGTACCACACAGCTGGGGGTAGCCCACAGACTTTATGCAAACCGGGTTGTCTCGGACCTCAGCCAAGGCCCCAGTAGTATGGTCGCCCAGTTGGTGGATAGGCGGTAAACTTGGCTTAATTACTGCAAACACCCAGCATTCACTGATCAAGCTAATGGTATTCTAACATGTTTGGCCTAAAGGAGATGTATGAATAACAGTGCCCAGAATAAGATGTTAAGGTTGCATGATTGGCAAGGTTCAGTTATCTATCAAATGGGGTGTATATCCTGTGCAACATTTGGGAGGTAACACATTGCACTGATTGTAGCATGATAATTGCCTAGCTGGCAAAAATGATTTCTGACCAAGATATTCTGACAATTGCATGATTGGCAAAGTAATTGTAATTGATGTGAGTGTAGTCTAATGTGTTTACCTATAACACAAAGGATATTTTTATAGAACCTTGTGTGGAGTCTCATTTGTGGTGAGCCTAGTGTGTCAATCGTGTGTGTGTGTGTGTGTTGCACAAACATTTTAGAAATTGCCTCTGGGATAAGCCTGACTGCTCTGCCAAGCTACCAATGGTGTGAGCAGGGGTTATCTTGTGTGTAACTCCCTTACCCAAACTAGAGTGGTGGGTTCTGCCTGGCTTAGGTGTATATTCTAGCCAACCAGAAACCAGGACAGCTGCGTGCAATATGGTTTAGCGCAAGTGATTGTATACTTGCTTCTTCACATCATCCTACTTGAGAAGCCTTCACATACTCAGCACCTGGATACCATCTCTGGTGAGGAGTTTACCCGTGGACAAACTGCACTCCAATCCATTCCAATCCATTCCATTATTGGCTGCCTAGACCCAAGACAAGCACACTTGTTTCATGGAGCAAGGCGGCCTGCATTGTCATTGAAATATCTGCAAAGTTTCCAAGGTCCACGCATGATGTGCTGTTCCAGTACATGTCTTTTTGGTTTATATTGTGGGACTTGTAATACTGATCAATCATGTTGTACATTACACTACAAGTCCCAGGATTCAAATTACAACCTGGACTGGGAAAGCACATCATGCATGGACCTGAGAAATTTGGCAGGGCTGGACTGGCCTGAATAAATTGTCACTTTCCAAATAAATTACATGTATGTGATTGGTGAGTTGACATGTGAGACCTTCCTGCACTTTCCCTTGCCCATAGTGCAGAACAGCAAAGTGTGTTGCTGCACTGCATGACAGTTTCGACCATATGGTCACTTGTTTTCACTTACTCTGTACGTCTTCCTGGTCCTAAACCACACCACTGTATAGCCCAAAAACTGCTACCAATCATGCAGCATTGTGTGAGTTCTCATAAACATACCCTGATATGTCTAAGATGCTCATATTTAAGCTTATACAAGATAGGCATAATGCTCACTAATATTGTCCAAGTCACGCAGTTTAATGTTATAGTTAGCTTTATTGGTGTAGAAGTCTCAAGATATATGACCGAGGAAAAGGTTAAATGTTACATGAGTTGTCATAGACATGTAATATAAATGTAAGGGTTCATTTATTTGAAAGTCATGCAGTGCAGCTCAGCAAGACACCATGCCATACTGCACTGCATGACAAGGTGTGGCCAGGAATGCACTGTATTTAAGGCCATTCCCTTGCACTGTCACCCTTTTGACAGCCTAGTGCCAACGTATCCACCCTTGCTCCATGGTCTAAGGGTACCTCCGTTGCATGCAGTATTGTTTTTGTGCAGGAAGGTGCCCCTTCCTGCACAAAAACAGTCCTGGAAGCCATATTCCTCTTTCTATGTGTGATGCAGAATGCAGCACACGTAGAAATAGTAAGAAATAAGGAGAAATCAAGGTATTTCTCCTCGTTACACCTCCCCTGGAAAGTTCTTGTAAATCCGGGGATGCACCAAAATCCATGGGAGTTGAGTGGGAACACTCACGCAACGCCCAAGGAACACTTTCCCAGGGCAGAGTAACACAATGCAGCTGTTTGTGCTGCATTGTGTTATTACAGATTTTTGGAGCCACTCAAAGACATGCAAAGTGACTTTTTGTGGCTTCAAAAATCAGTTTTAGGGTTTGTGTTGCTCTTGCAGCACATTGCATGGTGCAGAGTTTTGCAAATGGCCTCATAAATAGGCCCCAAAATGTATAATCATGAAGTCAGAAAGTTTTGAAACGTGACAGATTAAATATTCTTGTCAGAGATAGCATATATCTTACCCATTAATTGGCCTTGCACAAGAAGTTAGTTAACAAAAGTCTTGCCATTACAAATATGTGTGCCGACTCACATAGCATATGTTACATTTCAGTGGGAACTTCAGTCACCATTCTGGTGGAAAACATATATATAACTAGCTGTAAGAAAAGGTGCTCTAGTTGGCAGAGGTATGCACCTTGTCCAGGTAGGGACTACCACTGTAGTGAAGGTAACTTGTGCTCATCCTCTGGTAGCTTGGGACAGAGCAGTCAGGCATATCTAAAGAGGCAATGCTCCAACTCTTCTTTCAGCAAACTCAGAGGTCCTCTGACCGACTGTCCATACAGAAGCTCAAATGGGCTGAAGCCCACTCCCTTCAGTGGTACCTCTTAGGATATATAAACAGAGGGCATGGCAAGAGGATGTCCCACTTACTCCTCAAGGCCTCATGCAGGACTCTAATTATGTCCATTAAGGTTGTGTTGAGTCTTTCAACAAGTCCATTTGTTTGTGGATGGTAAGGAATGGAGAACTTGTTGGTTATCCCACACTCCTCCCACATTGACTAAATAAATAGACATTAAGTTGATGCCCCTTGTCAGACACCACTTCTTTGGAGAAATCCACTTGGGTAAAAATCTCCAACAGGGCCGTTGCCATTGCAGGTCTATTGTGGACCTCAGAGGGATTGTCTCTGGGTACCAAGTGGTATGACTCACCAGAACCAAGATATAACTGATCTGGGGATCCATAGGCTCAACGATGTCAATGCACACCCTCTGAAAGGGTGTTCCAATGACAGGCAAGAGATTAAGTAGGATTTAAGCCTCTTCCCTGTTTTCCCACTGACCTGGCAGGTCACACAAGTCCTACAGAATGCATCAGAGGAAGTTTTAATCCTAGTACAATATAAGTGGCGAACAAGCCTTGCACAGGTCTTGTCTTGGCCCAGGTGTCCTATCAGCGGACTCTTGTGAGCCAGCTCCAGTGGTAAGGCCATGTACCATTGGGGGGGACTACCATGCCTCTTGTTGTTCTATGCACAGGAGACTTAGGTTCAATGTGATGACTTACAAAGGCCTCGCCTGCTGCTTGGGCTTCAGCCTGTTGTCTCATGCCCTCAACGGCTGGGCACTCCCTCTGTGCCCTACAGACCTCTTTCTTGGTAGGTCCTCCTTCCAAATGCCATCCACCTAGCTCTAGCAGGTCACCTAGAGGAGCCATGCACTCCTCGGTGCGCTCCGGGGTGGCCAGCGCAGGTGCCCATCCACCTCACTGGGAAAACATTCAGGAGCTGGTTTTCCACACCCTCTGCCTTTACCCTTTATAGCAGCTGACTGGACCATTTTTCCAGGCTCCAGCCCTGTTTGACCCCAAACCTAGGCAGCCATGTTTCATGTGGTTGCACAGATTCAATCAGGTAACTCCAACATCTCTACATGAGCCTTGAGCTCCTCTTCCTTCCAGGTAGTGTGCTCCAGGTCATTACCCAACAAACAGGCCACAGACATGGCAGAGGTCAATGCAACTTTCAGAAGACCTGAGACCCCACCACCCAATTGGAAGAAGGACCACTGGATAGTGACCCACTCTGTTGTCAGCCACCACAACCTGGTGGAATGAATTTGGCATCACATTCTCTGGGGCCACCAGCTGGTTCCTTACAATAGTCACCCATGCACCTGTATCCCTCAGAGCCTTAACACCTTGCCCAGTGATGTTGACCCATTGCCTATACTTTGTAATAATAAAGGGCACATGAATCTTACAAACCATTTAATTGTCACCCAGGGACACTAGGTTAACCCCACAGAACTCCCCCCTCCTGAACTGGAATAGACACCTCCCCCAGCACTATACTCATCACAACTGGGACCTTTCCTCCAGCGGGAGGTTGTGCTCTTTTTAAACAAATGGGATCCCCCTTGTAGTGTCCATACTCGGAGCACTCATACCACTTGGGTGTTGTGGGCTGCTGACATTTGTCAATGTAGGTTTTCTTCTGGTGGCCAGATTGGGAATGAGACCCTTTCCCCTGTGAGTTGCTTTGGGGGCCTGCAGAGGACTCCTTCTTTCTATCTCCCCCTCTTTCTTCTAATGAGAACCCTTACCACTCTTTTGGGATTCCCCCCAGATGACTTCTTGAACACTTTGGTGCTGACCTGTGCTCTCCCTCTGGTAGCTCGGCACAGAGCACTCAGGCTTATCTAAAGAGACAATGTGTAAAGTATTTGTGCAAGGCAACACACAGTAACACAATGAAACCACCAAAAAAAGACTAAACACAAGGTTAGAAAAATAGATAATAAGTTTAGGAATAAAACAAGACCAAACAACAATAATCCAATAAGTAGATCCAGAGTCATTAATTTGTAAAGAATAAAAGTAGTTATAGCACTTATAAACAATGAATGTCAATGGGGGCTATCTGGTCATGCTGGACCTGAGCAACGTCAATAGTTTGGGCCAAAAAATTCGAACAATGGCAGACCTTACAACCGCACCTGACACTATGTTCAAAATACTTATGGCTGGTGCACTTTCTCTCCAATATCAGCCATTATGTGATTGCATATTTTGGAGTACACCCAAAAATACAAGAGTCAATAAGTCCTCAGATTAATTTGTAGAAAATATTTTCTTCCTTTATTTTATTCCGCTTTAATACAAAAAGATTCAGCAACTCAAACATCCAGCCAATGCGTTTGGTTCAAAATCAATTGAACTTCGTCAGGGCTTATATATATCATTCAGTACTGTTTTTCATGTTTCATGAACTGGTAATATGGCAATGAGTGGCATCCCATCAATCAATTAAATCCACAGTCTTACACCAAATCTTCAGGGGACAATAATGGTATTCCCCGTCCAGTACCCTATTCTGTAATGTTTCGTCAACACGCCGTGTGATGGCAGCATGTTGACAAGGTGTTTTGATACAGATTCAGCCTTTGAAGCAAGTATGTGGGTCCACTTCCAGTTAACCATCCATAAGGGCAGGGGTAAAGACTTTGATTTCCCAACAACATGAGACAAACCAACAAACCATTGGAGAACACTTTGGGGTGCAAGGCAGAGACCAGCTCTCCCTCAGCAAGGTCAGAGAGCAGCAGGCAGCAGGGCAACACAGCAGAAAAGCAAGCCTCCTAGGTCAGTAGATCAGCAGAATGATTTCAGCACAGCAGTTCTTTTGACAGAGTCAAGTTGTAGGTCCAGAAGTGTCAAGTTTGGTGGGGTCTGATACCCAGTACTTATAGCCAGTTGTGCCTTTGAAGTGAGGGTGACTTCAAAGAAGGGCATTTGAAGTGCACAGAGGTTTAACTTCCCAGCCCTGGCTCCAGACAATTAGTAGGGGGTAATCTGCCCTTTGTGTCGGGACAGGGCACTGCCTATTTAGGTGTAAGTGTCAGTCCCTCTCTCCCTTCCTGCCCAGGAAGAGCCATCAGAATGCAGCTGAGTACTCAGATACACCCAACCTTCCGGTGTTTGTGGCTATCTAGAGGGACGGCACAAAGTGTAGCTGTCTCCCACCTCAGACATGTATTAAAGACAGGCTGCAGGCACATAGAGCTGGAAGAGCAGAGAAATGTCCACTTTTTAAAAGTGGCATTTGTAAAAGAGTAAAGTTAAATCACACTTTACCAATAAAGGGGATTTATAATTACCATTTCACAGATATAAAAAATGACACAGCTACTCCTTTCTCATCAGAACTTACTGCTTAGAAGTGAATTAACAAATTCCCAAAGTTAACCTATGAGAGGAGTAGTCCGCACAGTATTGAAAAACAAATTTAGGGGATTTTTACTACTAGGACATGCAAAACTTAAAAGTATATGTCCTACCGTTTAATTCCACAGCAACCTGCCCTATGGTCTATGTAGGGCCTACGTTAGGTGTGACATATGTGTAATAAAAGGGGGGGTGTGGGTATTAAGGTTTGGAAAAGGGTTTTAAATGCCTAGTCGAAGTGGCAGTAAAACTGCACAGATAGACTCTGCAGTGGCATGCCTGAGAAGGTTTGAGAGGCTTCCTGTAGGCACAATCAGTTCTGCAGGTTCACTAGTAGCATTTAATGTACAGGCCCTGGGTATATGGTACCCCACTTACAAGCGACTTACATGTAAACTAAATATGCCAATTGGGTATACATCAATTTTACCATGTTTAGGGGAGAAGCAAATGCACTTTACCCCTGGTCAGCAGTGGTAACGTTCTCATAGTCCTAAGGCCAACAAAAGGATTCAGCAAAAAGAGGAGGCAAGCAGACAACATGTTTGGGAAAGACCTCCCAAAGGATGACAGATTGAACACTAGCTCATTTATCATGGAATCAAATGCATTTAACATTCTAATCAATGTATTTAATTTATTTAATTATAATTTTTTATTTTTTTATTTTTTTCGGTGTAAGAAGTTTATTGCACTTTTCATCACATACAAAAAAAATCACATACAGTGTATTCGCCTACAACCGCAAAGGGCCGGCTACAAGTAATCGCAACCGAGATCATTAGTATTAGTTGTACACAGCCCATCAGCCGACATCCAGCGGACCGGCGGCGTGTTATCCGATAGCTCCCACTTGTATGTCAGTGCTGTACCCGCCTACTTATACATCAGTAGTCTTACATTTTCACATTTTTTGCTTAACTGGATCAAACATAACAGTGTATTACCCAACTTGTAATTCTCCCCTTGCTGCATTCACTCTGCATCACAGCATCCTCCCTCCTCAGTACCATTACTATATAATTTTTCGCTTTGTGTTGTCACCTTCAGACGTTTACTTCACTCAACTTCCGCTTCCGATTCTGACGCACCATGTTCTAGTAAATAGGCACGCAGGTACCCCCAATAGTCTTTGGGCCTAGAACTGACTGGCAACTCCTCCTCGTACGTGGTAAGCGTGTCTCGACAATAAACCATATCCTCAATCCAGCGCTTTACCTCCGGGCCCTCTTGCTGTTCCAGTGCATAGACACCCTTCTCTTAGCTAGCAGTAGCGCAATAGCACAGAATTTGCGCTTCAAGGCTCTTAGTTGCGGAACAATACCCAACAGACAGACTTTCGCGTCACACAGCATGGAAACCCCGAGCATATCGTTCAAAATTTGTATGACTTGTTCCCAATATCCTGCCACTTTACGACAGTGCCATGCTAGATGCATGAAGTCCGCATCCTCTTGTTTACACCTGCAACATTGTGAATCCTCCCTCAAGCCGTATTTATATAGTCTCTGAGGTGTGTGGTACACTTGATGCAAATACTTGTAATGTATAATTTTCAAGTTCCCGTTTGGTGTCAGCATACCCGTAAGCATGCAGGAGGAATCCCATTCTACATCCGTTAGGGGTTCTGCCAGCCCAGCGCTCCATTTGTCCCTAGCCTTGTGTGTATTTTCCCCCACCGCCCCCTGTATATTCGCATATAGCTTGGATACTAGGTGAGATGCTGTGGGTGTAGTGAGGAGTAGTTGTAGGGGTTCAAGGGTAGGCGGCTCTTCCGGATGTGATGGGTAGTGTTCCCGAAGTGCTCTTTGTAGCCTATAGTAGTTGAAACTAAAAAGTGGAGATGGGTTTCTGATGTATTGTAGTTTGTCTAGTGTCTGGAATACGCCATCTTTGTACAGGTCCCCCAGTGTATCTATTCCAGCCCGCCTAAACAGATCCATGCCGACCCGCTCTTGCGTTACCGAAAGGGCCGGGTGATGTGCCAGTGGAAGCGTGGGTGCATATAGTGGTAGGCTGTCTGCTGCTTTACCCATCAGTCTCCATGCCTCTATGGTTGCGTTAACCGGATTAATGTCACGGTCGTGTAGCCTAGTGCGTTTATGCGTCAGTATATTGGCTAGCGGGATCGGGTCAGTGTCCCCCGCCTCCACAGCCACATGCGTCAGAAAGGGCACTTCGTGGTACCAGAAGTGTGCGTATTGCGCCTGAGCGCATAAGTAATATAAGTAGAAGTCTGGTACTTTGAAACCCCCCCTAGCATATGGTAGCGTCATGGTGCGCAGTTCCATCCTCGCCTGTTTCCCCGCCCACAGCAAACTAAGTACCAGCGTTTTGATATTACGGAATACAGCAGCTGGAGGTTTTATTGGGATATTGTTAAATAAATACAGGAACTTCGGCAGAAGCACCATTTTAACTATCGCGGCCCTGTCTGCCAACGACAGAGGAAGTCTGTTCCATCTTTTAATTTTGTCTTCCAGGGATGCTATGGTTCGCCCGTAATTTGTCCTAATTACCAATTCAGGGTCTCTGTGGAACCATATTCCTAAATATTTGGTGGGTTCCTCTTGCCATTCCAGCGGATAGTCCAATTTTGTCGGACGTGTGCTAGGATCAGTGTCAGTGATAGGACAAGGGATTTATTCCAGTTTATCTGCAAACCGGATTGTTGGCCAAATTTTATGTACTCTCTTAGGAGCGGATTTAGGTGTTGTTCAGGATGTTTAACATATAACACCATGTCATCCGCGTATAGCGAGATATGTATGGGTCGGGAGGGCATTTGAATCGCCGAGTAGTGGTGATGCTGCCGGATTTTACAGGCCAGTGGCTCCAGCACTAACGCGAAGAGCATCGGCGAGAGTGGGCACCCTTGCCGAGTACCTCTGCATATTTGAATGGGTTCTGATATGTACCTGTTTACTCTGATGCGTGCCGTTAAGTTTGTGTATAGCATCGCTATCCATCCCAGAAATATCAATGGAAATCCCATACGCACCAGTACTGCTTGGATAAAGGGCCAGCCAATAGTGTCGAACGCTTTAGCAGCGTCTAGTAGCACCGCCACAGCCTTCGTCTCCGGAGCCAGATAGTGCGCCAATGCGAACAGAGTGCGGGTGTTATGTGTGGTGGCCCTGTCAGGGATAAATCCAGACTGATCAGGCCTGATCAACAACGGCATAAGCGGTTTTAACCTGTCTGCCAGCAGACTAGCTATGATTTTGGTGTCCACATTTAACAACGAAAGGGGTCGGTATGAATCACATTTATTTACTTCTTTGCCTGGTTTCAGCAACGCGATGAGCAAGGCTTCCCTTAGAGATGCTGGCAGCGTCTGGGCCTCGTGCGCCGCCCCATATAGTTGCATTAAGTGCGGGGCGAGTAAGTCAGCGTACGTCTTATAGAATTCCGTTACGAAGCCATCCGGCCCCGGCGCTTTGTTATTAGGTAAGCGCCTAATGGTGTCTGTAACCTCTTCTACTGTTATAGGGCGTTCTAAGTATTTCCTATGCCCATCAGCTAGCCATGCCATTTCTACATCCTCCATATACTTCAATAATTCAGCCTGTGATGGTGATGGGCGTGCCTTATAAAGTGTGCCGTATGAGTACATAAATTCTTTCAGTATCCCCTTGGTATCCGTAACCACCTCCCCGGTTTCGGTACAAATGGACGCTATAGTTTGTGGTGATTTACCTGCGCATATCTTCGCGGCCAGTTCTCTGCCGGGTCTACCCCCTTCCCCATACCGTCTAGCAGTTGCTCGCTTAGTCACATATTGAAGCTCGTCCGTTGCAAATTTATTGTGTTCCGTTAACAGCGCCTGAATGTCCCCCAATACTTTAGTGTCTCCCGTCTGGGTGTACGTCTGTTCCAATGTTTGAATGGCCTTTTCTCGTGTGTGTAGTTGCTGTCGGATATCTTTGAGGATGCCTGAGGTTGTACTGATACAGACTCCCCGAATTGTAGCCTTAAAGGCCTCCCATAGCAAACCCGGGTCCTCAGTTGTCGGGCCGTTAAGATCAAAGTAATCCACTATTGCCCTATGTATGGTGGTAACGTATACGGGGTCTCGCAACGCAGCTGCGTTGAAGCGCCAAGTGAAGGGTGGTGGGTCGTAATGTGGGATAGCTACCTCCAGCAGTACCGGACTGTGATCTGATAGTGTTCGTGGTAAGTGTTTGACATCTATAATCCATGAAAGTACTTCTTGTGTGCCCAGCCAGTAGTCTAGCCCAGACCAACTGTTGTTCGCCGCGTGTATGTGTGTCGCAGTTGTCACCCCTGGGTTACGTGTTCTCCACAAATCTACCATATGTAGGTCTTCCATGGCGTCCCGCAGCATTGTCCTGGCATTCCCATGTTGTTCCAACGTATGTGCTGCTCTGTCTAGAGTGTCTCGCAATGTAACATTGAAATCCCCTCCCCATATTACGTGAGTCGTCTGCATGTCAGTGATGATGTGCCATATCTTACTGAAAAACCCCGGGTCATCCACATTAGGGCCATACGTATTCACCAATAGTATCTTTTGTCGTCTAACCGTGCCAGCTACCATCACGCTCCTCCCATCTGTATCCCTGTGTATGTTTGTAATCTCAAAGCCCGTTCCCTTTCTTATCAATATGCTCACCCCTCTAGAGTAAGATGAGTAGCTCGAGTTGGTTACAGATTCAGCCCATTTAGTACCCAGTGTGGATGTGCCGTCACGTACCAAGTGCGTTTCCTGTAAAAAAACGATGTTAACTTGCAATCGGTCAAAGTAAGCAAACAATCGCCTGATCTTTTTCGGGTTGCCTAGACCTCGCACATTCCAAGTGAGAAATTTCAGCGTACTAATACTTGCCATGAGCGTGCACTTGCAGATTAATTATACATTTCAGGCATTGAGCCTGCTTCCCATTGTGCGTGTGTGCAGTGTCACACCTTACAGCAACTGAACGTGACAGTGGTATACGTTGTATGTAAACATCATTCGCATGATAATACATGACTAAGGAGTTCGCCATGCTTCTTAGACACAGAGGTTGCAGTTGGATAGATCCTGTATTTCCCTCCCTCCCCCCACCCACTTTAGCACCCAAACTTTGCCAAAGCCATCCCTGAACAAACTTTAACTGTGGTATCGAACATGCTTCGGGGTACACCCTCCTGGGGGTGTCACCAGGTTCACACATCTCCATCCACATAGTGGATGTGGACGGACGCATGCGTATGTTTCGGTATATAACATGTGTGTAACTTCCTCTAACCCCTCAACCCCTCCAATATAACCAGCATCGATGAAATGGTACAATGACAGTCCACCAAACTCCCCACAATTATGTGTCCTAGTGCATCGGAGAGGAGGAGCCGTGCCACGGACATTGTCTCTCTCGCTAGTTAAGCTGTATAACGACAGGCCCAGCCAGGGTGCCTGCCACCGATCTTCGGCCCCACACCCCCATCTGCTGGCCTACACAACTCCTCACATCGCCATCAGCACTCTTGATACTCACATCTTGATTGTCTCTTCCGCGGCACATCATTATCAAGGTCCGTACTCACAGTAAGTTCGTAAGTGCCTCGCCAGTCCATCGTCAGCTACATCCGTAGTCGCCATGTCACGTTGGAGTGTCCGCAGTCGGCTGCAGCCACCGCTAGCTGCGTCTTACATGTGAGCACCGTAGTTTAGTTCAGCCCATCCTCAATCAAACTTAGTCATTCCACATCACTCGTTGGTTCATTCCGATCCTGCTGTTTTCGTCGTTTCCCTTGTTGCCTAACATATTCCTGTGCCGCCTGTACCGTCTGAAGTATGACCGGTTTCCCGCCGTTGGTGATTTTGAGTTTCGCCGGATATAACATGGCGTACTCCAGACCAAGTTCCCTCAGCTTCTTTTTTACTGGAGCAAATTCCTTCCGAGCCAGTTGTACCGCCATGGTGTGATCTGGATAGAACTCCAGTGTGTTTCCCTGATGAGTAATTTTACCCAGTTCTCTGGCCAGCCTCAAGATCGTGTCTCTATCCCTGTAATTAAGCATGCGGGCAATGACCATGCGCGGGGCAGCGCCAGGCTTCGGTACGGGCGCTAGCGATCGATGAGCACGTTCCACCAGGAACACTGGGGACAGTTTCTCGGAGCCAAAGATCTCTCTCACCAGTGCTTCTATATAGGTCTCCATCTTCCCTGTGTTTGTGGATTCCGGCAGACCCGATATCCGGACGTTATTCCGCCTGGACCTGGCTTCCTGGTCCTCCACTCTGGCTCGTAGGCTTTCCACTGTTTTTTCCAGGCCACCGCAGGTCTTGGATGTGGTTCTTTGGTCATCTTCCACCTGTGAGATTCGCTGTTCGGCTTCCACAATGCGCCCGTCATGCTGTTCAATTTTTGCCGCCATATTGTCCACCCTCTGCACCACGTTATCAAGTTTACCGTTCATCTCCTGCAGGCTCTGCTGGATCGCCCGTAGTACCGACTCCATGCCCGTGCCTTCCGATAGCTCTTGGCCCCCTTCCGCTTCGGTGTCAGTCGTAGTATTTTTGCCCTGTTTTCGTGTTTCGAATTGGAGCTTGGTTTGCTGCCGGTCCAATTTACCCATTTCGTGGTGTTGTTTTGGCGTAGATTGCCCGGTGGTCTTAGGGCTGCCAACCGTCGTCGCACTGGTCGTGGAGTTTGCGCGATGTGTGGATGCTGCAGCCCCCCACCGTGCTGCACGTGTAGTCATCAGACGGCTAATGCAGGTGTGGGTATGATTGGGGCCGTGGTGGATTAGCGCTTTGCAGGGTCAGCGGGTGTTGCCGGCCATGGATCCCTTGGGGCGCAGCAGAAACAGTACCCCACACCTTCGCACCCCCTTGCTGGAAAGATAGCTTCTTTTAGATCGGTGGAGCTGGTGTGATGTTATGGGCAGAGTCCATAGGTCCGTGGCGCGGCTTTGGACACCGTACACAGCGTGCGCGCCTTGTGCTCCGTGCGAGTCGCAGACCGCTTCTCCCACCTCGCGGGATCCCGGCCACCGGAATGCAGCCTAGTGGTTCGTTGCGCAGCACAGCCAGCAGCGAGGGTAGGGAGCCCCACTCATACACCGACCCTCAATGCTCCACATATCCGCCAGGCAATTATGGGAATCTTCACCACACCCGGCGCCTGGCTTGATCGTGCGCCGCCGCCGGTCATATGCGTTCCAAGGGCGTCACCATCTTGTCTCTGGTGGAACGCACAGCAAATCTCTGCGGTTCTTCGCCCTGTCACTGTCCTCGATCGCCGCACAGCCTCATATGTTGGTCAGCACCCGCAGTCCTTACGGCGCCGAGTAGGCACCTAGTCCCATTCTACCTGGCTGTTTCGCAAGCACTGACCTGCCGATCTTCGCAAGCGGCCATTTTGTGGCGCCGTTGTTAGGTCTCCGTTAGTCGGGTTGGATCTACCACAAACAGCCCATTTGGCGTCTTCTCCTTGCAGGACAATGTCGGTCTCGAATTCCGATGCCCAATTCACTGTCCATTACCGCATTAGCTGGGGATCTAAGGGGTCAAAGGCCGCTAGGCGCGCGACCGTCCGGCGGAGCTGACACACTAGCCAGCCATTCCGCAGTGCGCCCTCTAGCGCCCTATTTAATTTATTTAATTAAATACATTTTAATTTAAATTTACATAAATTTTAATTCAATGTAACTAATTTATTTCTGCAGATAGTCACATATACATTCATTAATATGAACCACTAAAAACGTAACCAACACATGGTATAGCTTTTGATTACTTTTCTATCCAGTATAAATTGTTCAGACTCTATTTACTGCTCTGTGTCCATTAGGACATGACCTTAATGAATGCATATTCAAGCATGATATAACTATGTGTCCCTAAGTTTTAGGGGTCCATTAGGATGGCGGGCGGACTTTGTCCGCCCGCCACCCTAACGGAGATCGGGACCGCCCGCCTGAAGGGCGGGGGTTCCGACATTGGCATTAGGATGCGCCCGCCACAGTGACGGGCGCATTCCTCAATTTAACATTGTGGCGGGCGGTGCTCACTGCACCGCCCGCCACAATGTTAAAAACAAATGCACTAATTTGCATAATCGAAACGGCAGGCACCGCGCGGTGCCTGCCGCTGCGCTTATGCAAATGCAGGGGGGTACCACAGGTACCCCCCGTGTGCCACCCCCCTTTGGCCATCACTCTAGGGGCCCACAGGGGGCCCCCGCAGCAATCACCGCCTGCCTTTCCGTGGCGGCATTGCCGCCGCGGAAAGGCCCCTAATTTAAGCCATCGTAATATGGCTGGCGGTGTCCATTGGACATCGCCACCATATTATTCCATCACCGCCGCGGTTGCCTTGCGACCGCGGCGGTGATGGAATAATAGGGTTTAAATTTACATACATTTTAATTCAATGTAATTAATTTATTTCTGCAGATAGTCACATATACATTCATTAATATGAACCACTAAAAACGTAACCAACACATGGTATAGCTTTTGATTACTTTTCTATCCAGTATAAATTGTTCAGACTCTATTTACTGCTCTGTGTCCATTAGGACATGACCTTAATGAATGCATATTCAAGCAGGATATAACTATGTGTCCCTAAGTTTTAGGGGTCCATTAGGATGGCGGGCGGACTTTGTCCGCCCGCCACCCTAACGGAGATCGGGACCGCCCGCCTGAAGGGCGGGGGTTCCGACATTGGCATTAGGATGCGCCCGCCACAGTGACGGGCGCATTCCTCAATTTAACATTGTGGCGGGCGGTGCTCACAGCACCGCCCGCCACAATGTTAAAAACAAATGCACTCATTTGCATAATCGAAGCGGCAGGCACCGCGCGGTGCCTGCCGCTGCGCTTATGCAAACGCAGGGGGGTACCACAGGTACCCCCCGTGTGCCACCCCCCTTTGGCCGTCACTCTGGGGGCCCACAGGGGGCCCTCGCAGCAATCACCTCCTGCCTTTTCGTGGCGGCATTGCCGCCGCGGAAAGGCCCCTAATTTAAGCCATCGTAATATGGCTGGCGGTGTCCATTGGACACGCCACCATATTATTCCATCACCGCCGCGGTCGCAAGACGACCGCGGCGGTAAAGCGGCGGACGGTCTTTCCGTCCGCCGCTGTCCCCCCGCCATCCTAATATGGCGGGGGGGATCCAGGCATTGGTGTCAGGCGGATTGCCTCCGGCAGGCCGGCGGTTGCCACCGCCAGCCTGGCGGAGGCAATCCGCCCGACATCATAATGGGCCCCTTAGTTTCAGCAAACATCAATAATACTAATTGCAGGTAAACGTATTATTCTGCCCAATAATGTTCATGGCACTTCCATAAGTAGCATAAATATTTAACACTTCCCACATGCAGGGATGCTTTTCAGGATCACTAGGTGGCCCTTTTTGAAGAGCGTAATGGAGGAGGTTGTAACCCATGCACTGTTTGGAGGTCTTAGCTATGCCCTTGCTGCTGCCCATGAATGAGGCCTAGGTAGCAGAGTTCGAATGGCAGCGTTGGTTAGGTCTCAACTCCTCAGTCTCATGTTTTCCTTTGTGGGCCACTCTGCGGAGCAGCCTAGGAAGCAGATGTTGGTGCTAGGGGTTGAACCAAGGATGTTACACTGTATAAACATTTATATCTACTGATTAATCTCCTGTATCCCATGATGAAGAGGCCGCTGGATATAGTGGGCTCATGCTTGTTGGCCATTCATCCCTGGGGCATGATTATGCTAGAGAACAACGAGAGCAGGTCCTCCCGGGTATGCCAGACTCCAAGAGGTGAGGGGAATCCTCACTTCTAAAGCAGCACAACAACTCAAACTGCAGCCCACAAGCCATTCTCATCTCAAAACCTCAATAACTAAATTTAAGAGAACAATAAAACAGTGCTTTCCAACTTATCCATATTCCACTCAAAACATGAACAGTTCCATAAAGCACATGTTAACTCAACCAAGGTGAAAGGATCTTCATATGTAATCTTCTGTAGGGTTGGTCAGACTATTGTTGATGTTCTGTAGGAGGAAATAAGTCAAGGGAGTTTCTCCTGTATACTTCTGGTGAAATTGACTACCTTGTAGGTGTACCTTAAATGGACTTACAATTTAGGCACCTTTAGTGTATATTGTTTAAGAGGGCAAGATACTTTTTTGAATGTGCTATAAGGCTTGTATGTATTTGTTTGTGGTGTATTTTGCGTTTAATAATTTATGTACAATTGTACATTTATGATTATTTAGGAACCACAGTGTACTCTACATGTCGGTATTGGTTGTCAGTCATGATTGATATTTCTCATTTATTGTTATAGTATGCTTGATTAATTCAAGTTTCCAATGATAATCAATTGTCTCATTGTAATCAATGTAGATTGTATGTAATTAATCCCCATCATATACTACTCTTTTATTTTTGTATGTTGAAGCCCAGGTTATGTGGGGTTTATGGGAAAACTCCTATTTTTCTTGTCCGAATGTCATACGTTTGGCAATACCAAATGTGTGGATTTTCTGAGGAAATTGTGACGGCACAGTACATGATTTAATATTAGCACAGATCCTCTAGTTGTGGCAGATTCACTGTTTAAGATTTACTTATAACTTAATGACAAATATAAAGCTCAGGACTATATGGAAAGTATAAAACTATATCAGTTCTAACTGTCAGATCTAATGACTCTCATATTGCCTTCCAGCACTTCCTTGTCCTGACTGGCTGGCATGTAGAACATGCTAATTACTCACACAAGGAAAGTGTGAGAGGTTCCAAAGTCTTGCTTCCACACACCCTCCCACTTAATCTATACTCTACACCACAAAATTCAAAATCTGAGCGATTAAGTATGGCCAGGTTTGATAGTCTACCCTACAGGATCATTAAAGATATTAAGAAGAGACACCTCAGCCACCCAATAGTGGCATGCATCTTCATTGGTGCCCCTTCTCACCTAGGTAGGACACTGGCACCGTGGGCTCAGCTGAGTCAAGGAGCTCTTAAATATATATATATATATAGTCATCTTGACTATGATAGGATGTCTAAGTCAGGCTAAAGATGGTTAGGGATTGCCCTAAATGTCTTTAGTCAACAAATTCCTCTTCTATGGTTAAAAACAATTCAACCACTGCTATCCAACGATTCCTGAATCTCTCATATGTCAACATGTAGGAACCAAATTCAAAACTGCCCAACGGATCATTTGGCCTTCTTCAGGGCTCCAAGACCTCCCTATCTACCTTCTTCTAGCTCTAGGGATGTGTGCTAAAGGAGACAGAAGTCTCTCCTACCTGATCATCGAAGCAAAACCTGTAAGATATAAAATATATATATATATAACATCAGCACAATAGTTTCATTTCTTCAACCACATGGGCATTCCTTCTATAAAGTGCCTTTGTGCATAGAAAGTGAATCCCATTAAAATCCGTGTTCACTGTAAACCATGCATACTCAGTGAAAAGAAAATTCCCTGCACCATCATCTGTGTCCACTGTGTGGTAAATAAATAATTAAATACCGGTTCTATTTTTGACAATAAACAATAAACGGTTAGCTCAATAAATAAGAGTCAAGATACGAGGTAGTTAGAGTTGACAGGCTTTAATTAAGCATAAAGGACTGGAACAGGACAGCCTGTACGGGAATAGGATGGCAGGGCCCGGCAGCTGCCGGGGCAGGATCTGGGAATGGCTAGCAAACTTTAATAACAGTGCACAATATTTATAGTTAAACAAAATACATTGTATTCAATACAGTAGGCGTAGCAGTAGGCGGAGTTTGTAGCAGTCGCGAAAGATAAGGCATAAAGTGGGTGTAACAAGAGGTGTGTACAGGGCGTATACATAGACATGGGATGCAAACGTAACAGAATATGTCATAAACGGGGCGGAAACATGGAGGGGGCTACCTGAGCAGCTAGGACCTCTAACCTAGTGGTGCGCGCAAACTGGCAATGACGTGTTACTAGGGAGAACTGGGGGGCTATGACTTCTGCGCTAGAAGAGGAGACGAAAGTCTGGAGTGTCAGAGCGACATGTACCTAAGGCCTATCTAGTATCTAGTGTTTAGAGAACATGTTGATAGAATCCAAGAGTTATCAGGGTAAAGGCTAACAGACACTAAGACTGGTGCATGCATAATTCTACATGTAGTGTGTGTGCGAGGAATATTCTATGAATATTAATACAGTATTTCTCTTACATGGAGACATAAAGGCTAGACCATGACGGAAACTATTGATGCGATTCAGTAGCTTAGGAATGCAGGGAAGGAGGGCTGGACTGATAACTAGAATCATAACATACTCTTGGCAGACTAAGAGGCAGAGCCAGGTCTAGCCGGGCACTGCGAGGCATGAAAGTAAGTGAAGGGTCAGGGATACAGGTGGGGGCTGTATCGCTCCTCGGAGAGGGTTCAGGAAACAGGAGCTGAATCTGAGTCCGGGCCCTTTTGAGGCCTAGAAACGGGGATAATTCAATGAATTAACGTGCACACTGTAAAAAGTGGCAACGTAGCTTTACATAGGCCTGATATTCGTTATATTTACGAAAACTGGAAACTGGCATACTAGAGATGGACACAACTGTAATTGCGTCTTTAATCGATCAGAGGGGGATACATGCATATCGATCATGCACATATGACATAACATGGGGAACACGTAGGCACATATAACATGGCAAAATTTACTTTTCCACATTCCCTCCTTGTGCCCTACGTTTCCATCAGGAAACATCTATATTCATGATACCATCTATCATTTCATATAGCATCATTTGCTCGTCTCGAATTGTCTTGGAACGGGACTTAGGACTAGGAATACAAGAGGTAGCACAAATGCCGCAAATCGCAGGGCCACATTGTATACAGAGGCAGCAACTGAATATGATCATTACTGCAATACCTAGAAATGACAATACTTTCCATCCCCAGGCAGATATAATACTCCAGAGCCAACTGGACCATGTCCAGGTGCCTGGATTCTGGTGTAACTGATGGGCAATTTTATGAAGTCTGGTTATAGCTGAATAAACAGACGGCGCGTTATTAGGAATGAAAATGCAGCAACTAGATCCGATGACTCTACATGCTCCTCCTCTATCGGCCAGTATGACGTCAAGAACGAGACGATTTTGGAGCACGACAAATCTCATAGCAGATTGCTCTTCGGTTAAGTTACCTAGAGCGGAGGTAGTCTCATTCACTACTGCTTCGAGGGTTCTGGTTAATCTACGTATTAACTTACTATTCTGGATAGGTCCTATAAAGAAGAAGAAACCTTTATTAAAGTCTTGATATTGTTCTAGAGTAGTTTCAGTTTGATCGACAATTGGGGACTCGATCTCCCTTCTAGGTCTGACGTGTACTAGATGCGTGTTTCTATGATAATCAGATGGGGCTAGAAAAACTGGTGGCAGTAGGAAGGCAATGTAACATGTTCCATCCCAATCGAGGGGCAGACGAATATATGCGGTCTGACCACACACAAAATAAGAATGACGTGAGGCTTTGAAAATAGATTTCCCACTGTCACTATATTCGACAGTAGTAGTACAATCACTATGTCCTACATGTGCGGAACCATTCTTTCTGACACATAATTCGCCTTTGACTGGTAGTACTGAAATAGCAGGTAAGTCTGGAGTAGTATCAGACTGAACATTCAGGACCATAAAATTCGAAGAATAATTACCTAAATCATATACTTCATTTTCTAGATCTAACCCTGTTCTATGGGGGAGACCTTGCTTGTCTGGAAAACATGTTCTATTCAGAAGGGACATATCATTTGAGGATGATGTTAACGTGGACCATGCTCCACACGAACCATTATGTGAAAACGGATAAGGAAAGAGTGGCAGAACTCCCTTCGGTGTCTGGAAAGGGGGGAGTCGACCACACACCCAACAATTTGTGGCATTGCTGGTCTGGTGTGAATAGTGTAACATTCTGATGAATGTGTTATTACGCATAGCAAGACGATAGGATAACTCGTGAGGAGGCAGATCACTAAATGTGTGCTCTACTGTAGCATTAGCAAACTTATTTACATGAGAAATTGGAAAACATAAATGTAATGCATAACTTGTGCAGGTAACCATCAAACTTAGAAATAGAAGAAAACTTAGAACAATGATACATTTGATAGAGTTTTGACTAACTCTCTCACTATGGGGGTCTATCTCATACATGTCAGATACCTGTCTAACCGTTTCACCCGAGGGGGACTTAGACAATTAAACTGGCTGACTTATTTTACTAGACCGGAGCTTTAGCTTATACTCCTGCTGCGGAGTTTTCTCTAACAGAGGAACATTCAGTTCTGGATTTGACTTAATGTCAGGATTAGAGTCTGGTTTCAGGCAGTCTTTGGAAATGGAAATGTCTGTAGAAATGTCATTAAAAGTCTTGTTTCGGAGTCCATGAAATTTCTTGACATGAGACAGATGGACCCAACCCTTGCGGCCTTCCAACTTCACGGCCGTACGGGTGGTCAGAAGGACTAGTTTCGGCTCCTTCCAGCGAGGCTCCAGCGGACTTGAACGATCAAAGTTCCTTACAAAAACGAGGCTTCCTGGAACGATTTCATGCGGTTTCACCTCGGTATTGTCTGGAAATGCGGCGGCAACCTGTGAACGACAAGAGTGTAGGGCAGACATCAAGGAAGCTAGGTAATCTGTCAGCATATTACTGGAAACATCTGTAATACTGCGGGGTCTAGGTGTACCCCACATGTTTGGGGGGCGGCCGAATACGACCTCATAAGGGGACAGACCTGATCTGGAATGTGCGACCATGCGCATATAGAATAGGGCGACTGGCAGAGCTACTAGCCAGTCTACACCTTTCTCTTTACATGTCTTAGCAATACGGATTTTCAAGGTCTGATTATGTCTCTCTATGAGACCTGCTGCTTCAGGATGGCGTACACAATGGAACTTCCACTGGTACCCCAACAAAAGGGAAACATGTTTCATTAACTCAGATGAGAATGGCTGGCCGTTATCAGAATACACGACCCTAGGGAGTCCATAACGAGGGAAAAATTCACGAACCAGCTGCTTGGCAGTGGTCGCGGCTGTGTAATCTGGAACTGGATATGCCTCTGTCCACCTGGACAAAGCGCATACAACTACAAGAACATACTTGAAACCTCGACATCGCTCCATCTGAATATAATCCATCTGGAGGACTTCAAAAGGGTGGTCAGGAGGTTGGAATCCACCTTGTTCCACCGGGACACTTTTACCTGGATTGAACTGACAACATATCATACAAGTACGGACTTTCTGCTTGGCTGCAGCTCGTAAGTGCTTGTTGAACCAAAGGTTCTGAATACTGTCTAACATGGCTTTTTCTCCTAGGTGTGCTGGACTATGTGCGGTATTGATAATGACTTGAACCATAGAGTCGGGGAGAAACCATGTGGCTTTTCCCTTCGTCACCCATCCCTGATCTGTCTGGACCCCTCCTTGTTCGGACCATTTCTTGATTTCTTCAGGAGTAGCATGTAACTGTATGTCTATGACATCTTGTGTAGGGTCCTTAACTGTCATACATGTAGTCGGATCTGGAGTGGATATCTGTGTTTTGTTAACTGAAATGTCTGGAGTCTGAGCTGTGAGCTTGGCTGTTTGATCTGCTAGATCATTACCTTGGGAAATAATGTCAGTGACTTTCGTATGTGCCTTGCACTTCATGATAGCGATAGCCGTCGGTAAATGTATTGCATCTAACAGAGCTTGAATGAGGAGACCATGCTGAATCTTGGTTCCATGAGAAGTCATGAAACCTCTCTCCTGCCAGAGTACTCCGAAGTCGTGTACAACTCCGAATGCGTAACGTGAATCTGTGTATATATTTACTTTCAGGTTCTTGGCATGTATGCAGGCTTGGGTCAGAGCAACTAGCTCTGCTGCTTGAGCGGACAGGGTGTCAATACGGTGTGTCTCTATAACTTCAGTGTCAGTAGTCACTGCATACGCGGCTACTAGTTCTCCTGTACTTGTTCTCATACATGAACCATCCACATAAAGTGTCAGGTCGGGATCTGGTAGTGGAATATCTGTCAGGTCTTGTCTTGGCTTAGTCATAGTGTTAATGACTTCCACACAGTCATGTGTGGCAGGATTTGAAGTAACTGACGGTAACAGTGTAGCAGGATTTAGAATGTTGCAGCGTCTGATTTCTATGTGTGGCTGGAACAGTGTCAGTTCATAACCTGTTAAACGTGCAATTGTCAAGTGCTGAGTCTGAGTTCGGTTTAAAAGAACTTCCACGGAATGTGGAACTTGTACTGTCAGGGAGTGTCCTAATACTATGGAATCACTTTGTCTGATAGCTAGAGCTGTGGCTGCAACTGACTTGAGGCACGCAGGCAGAGCCTGGGCTACTGGATCTAGTGTGCTCGAAAAATAAGCACAGGGCTTGTACTGTCCTGCTTGATCTTGTGTGAGGACAGATAATGCAGTACCATTACGTTCTGTGACAAAAAGTGTAAAAGGCTTACTGTAGTTCGGTGTAGCTAGAACAGGTGCTTGGCATAAAGCTTTCTTTAATTCATTAAAACTAAGTGTATGTTCAGATGTCCAAGGGAGGACAGTCGATACGGCTGCCTCCTGTGTCGTTAACTGTATCAGTGGCTTGGCTAGAAATGCATACTGAGGAATCCATTGTCTGCAGTAAGAAGTAAGGCCAATAAAAGCACGTACCTCCTTCTGTGTCTTGGGCTGTGGAAGACTCGCTATTAACTGGATACGGTCTGGTGTCAACTGCCTACCCCACTTGGACAGTAAGTGGCCTAAGTAGATCACTTGCTGGACACAGAACTGGAGCTTCGAAGGGGACACCTTGTGCCCCATCTCGGCTAGGAAATACAGAACTGTAAGTGACGCTCGCTCGCAAGCACGTTCAGAACGGGCTGTGATCAGTAGATCATCGACATACTGGAGCAGGGCAGCGTCAGTTGGCATGTGAATGTTGTCTAGTTGTCTCTTAAGTGCTTGACTGTAAATACTAGGACTTTCTGTGAAACCTTGAGGAGCTCGTGTGAATGTATAGCTCCTTCCATTTAAACAAAAACCGAAAAGGTACTGGCTGTCTGGATGAATCGGGACACTGAAAAATGCGTTCTTGAGGTCTATTACACTAAAAAATGTAGCTTCGGGATCAATGGCTGTTAATAGGGACGAAATATCTGGGACTACTGGATACTGAGGTATGATACATTTATTAAGTTCTCGAAGGTCAATCACTAATCGATATACTGGAGGTGCATTTGGATCAGTACGTTTCATGACTGGAATGATAGGAGAATTACATACATTGGAGTCAGTTTCTACAACCACTCCTTGAGCAATGAGCTCATCAATAATTTTGGATAAGGCTGCTACAGCCTCAGGTGGCAATCTGTACTGTCTGATCCGTGGCAGGACAACACCTTGCTTGAGAGTCACACGATGGGGTGTGATTTGCATAAAACCTACATCTGTTGGACCTTGCGCCCATAAATGCTGCGGTACATTGGATAATCTTGGATCAAAATCGCGTAATACATAGTGACCTTTATAGTCCCTTAAAAACAAACGAACTCCCTCTGGGGAGCAACAAATTACTGCACCTAATTCTTTCAATGTCTTGATACCTAACAAATTTTCTGGACATGACTTCGTAAGTAACAAATCAGTAGTTCGGGACAATGGACCTACTTCTAGAGAAACTGGTTTTGAAATCTCGTTCACAATAGGCTTTCCTGAAAATCCAAGGGAAACATTTTTAGAGCCTGAGAGCGGAGCCCCTGGAACCTCGTCATGACTGATAGTAGTCCTACTTGCCCCTGTATCAATCAGAAACTTTCTGTCTTTCCCTAATACTTGACTGTGTACATAGGGACCCTCTTGATCTACAGGTATCTCGATGAGAGGCAAGCCTACCTCCCTCTCTAGGCTGTTTCATGAATACTGTTGATACTCTGGATACTCTGTCTGGGCATACTGGTACATCTGTTGTGTAACATGCTGTGTTGCAGCGATGGGCTGCGATGCTGGAACTGTCTGTTGTGCATTCTGTGGTGACTGAGAAGTCTGTGAAACTTGTTCTTGTCTAGGCGGACGTGGTCTTTCTTTAGTCTTACCAGTGGCTATGTTGTGTTTCAGAACTGCACACTCGTTTATAAAATGACCTGGCTGTTTACAATAATTGCATGTCCCTTTAACGGGAGCTGCAGAATGACTGGCTTGATTCGGACCCCTCTTCTGACTGTCTTGTGGAACAGATTGTGCAACTAATACTTTCATTTTCGTATCTTTCATACGTCTCTTTTCGTGTTCTTGCTCTTCTCTGATTCTGTTCTGGTGATACTGGAGCATCTGAAGCATTTGTGACGGGGTATTAGCTTGCCAGGTACTTTCGACTTTCAAAACTCGATTTTTAACTTGTGGGCTTGAATTCTCGACTAGTTTGGTAACAAAAAGATGAGGGTATGACTCGCTACCTGTCTTCAGACCACTGTTAATGATAAAACATTTTTCAAATCTAGAATAAAAATCACTAGTATCTTCGTCTGGTTTCTGTTTACAGGCTGAGATGGCATCCCAGTCTTCCTTTTTCGTGGCTAATAACCTAGGCAAAACCTGAATCAATAACTCGGGCAATTCTTTACATTTGTCCCCAAGACCGGTACCTGGTACACGTGCATTATCTTCAGCTTCTAGAGCTGTCCAATCTATCTTTTTCTCTCCCACCTCCCATTCTTTTTCCTTGAGTATTTCATATACCCCTGCGGGCAACAGGACCTTTAACATTTTAATGATATCTGGATACGTATATTCTCCCATACGGAGCATGTCTTTTAATTCTCGATGGAACCCTGCTGGATCTTTGTCGTGACAGGGAATTAATTTTTTCATCTCTAAGAGTTCCATCTTTGTGATCGGGGTGTAAACAAATACTCGTTCTAGATCGCCACCCGTTCCTCTAACTGGATGGACTTCTCGTAACGGATGCTGTCCATCTATATAAAATGGTTTACTTTCTGGGGGTGAGACGTGAACAAAATGCGGGTTCAGAAACGTTCGGTATTTGTGGCGCTGTTCTAGAATGACACTAATTAAATCAGTACCTAAACCTTTCCATTTATACTGGAGTAACTCGTTCAGGACATCATGTAACGGACCTGGATCAGAATGTTGACCCTCATACAGTGTGATGAGGTGCTGGATCATATACATACCCACCAGTCGCTGCTCGGCTGGGGGCAGTTTCAGAAACATTTGTGCCACTATTTCATCTGGAAAAGTGGTAGAATCAGTAATCCATCGGACTGCTGATCGGGCTAGTTCTTGTTCATGCATGGTACTAAGTTCACTATAACCGATTCGTGATTTCAGAATGTGATCGGTAGCTTGAAATACTTGCTCAAGAGAACCTTGTTCTGGTGCTGGAAGATGAAAAACTTTCTTGTGTTCTAGGCGTGAATGTCGGTCTGGAAATCTAGATTTACCTACATACGCTATTCTGATGGGATTCTCGTCGTCTACCTCTTCAGTAGAAGAGTTGTCTTCTTTCTCACTTACTTGTGCTGCTTTACGATTGTCGTGTAACCTTATTATTTCCTTACGAATTTTCTTGTACATACTTTCTATACTACTGAGTGTCCTGTGTCTTCCCTCGGCTATATTATCACTCCACCTTGTCAGAACTTTCATTTCGGTCGGATCTTTAGTCGGACAATCTTGTTCCCTTATTAAACAATTAATTAGAAACTTCAATAGCATGAGCTGGGTCTCAGCTTTCCTTAGAGACATGATTTCGCCAATACTTTCTGGATCGTCTCCTGTACGGATGAAACGATATATTCTGTCTAGATCTTCTTTCATATTCGGTAGGGTGTCCAAATATTCGGTCACCCGTCTTACACGCAATGAATATATAACCATATTATCATCGCCTGGGACTGGATCATAACGGCATTCGGTAAGAGCTCGTCTGATATCTGCGACGGACTGATATTTGGGCGTACGCTGTAACGCACGTTCATGTAACTCGACTAATGTTACACGTTTGTGTGGCGGCGGGGTACCAGGAGGACCTCCCCCCGCGGCCCCTAAACTGGAATCGTCGACTGATACTCTTCGTGCTGGCAGAGTGACCGATGTAGCGGGTACTTGTACTATGGGCTGGACCGGGGGTACCGTAACAGGTGCTGTAACAGGTGCCCCGGTGGCTGGAAGAACAGGAATTACATTATTTACAGGAGCTGGCGGAACAGGATTTGCATATTCTGGGACTGTGTCGTCCAAATAGTACGAGAGAAAAATATCAGCTGCGGTCGGTTTGTGACGTAGCTTAATCGGAACTAATGGCGGCGGAAAATGACATGGTGCTTCCGGGGTTGCTTTCGGCAAGCCCTCGGCAAGAAGAGGATACATACCCTTAATAAGGGCAGTTCTCTGTCTGTCTGACTGTTCGGCTTTAACTCGTTCACCTATTTCGATTAATTCCCTTTCTTGGGCTCTTTCAGAGGATTCTCTACTTAATTCTGACTTTCTGATTTCTTTCTCTGTTCTCCTGTGAGATTCTTTGCGCCATAACTCGATGGCGTCTTTCTGGGACTGTCTGGCTTTCTTTTTCCATAATGCTTCTTCTACTCGCATGATGCACTCGGCATCCCACGTACCTGATACGGGCCATCTATACTTTTCCTCTAATTCCTTGGTGTATTCCACCCATAAGTCTAGATATAATATGGCACTTATGCCATGCTTGTGATACATAAAATGACCTGGACTGTCCCTAGGCGGGACAGGAACTGCTTCCTCGAGCAGACCTTTTCTAGTTTTTAACTGATGTAACTTAGAGAACAGAGGCATGATTAGACTGGAGTCTAGACACAATACTATACACAATGAACACAATAATTACTTGAAAAACAACTCATTCATACCACGACATTGAAAACACATGGAATAACATTTAGAATAACAGTTCGGACAAGATACTACCTGAAATACTGAGAACAGAACACATGAATTTCTCGAGAACAGAACTTACTGGACTGACTAGATGCACTGCTAAAACAGTACAAAACTTACCGGTCTCATAAAGAGACACGTCAGGACCCGCATCCACCTAAGTGGACACTTCGTGTTGGATCTGCGTACCCAAACCCACGGACCAGAGACAAATTAATTGACCCTGTCTAGATACTACCCCAGCAACGGTACTCACCGGGCAGCAAGAACGGAAAGCCTCGGACTGGACTGGACTGCTACGACGACGGACGGACGAACTTCGGACTTCAGTTACAGGTGGGCCTCCGGATACCTCGGACCTAGGACTCTCGGCTTGGGCTCTGGTCGGGACTCGCCGCGTTCCTCCACAGCCTCGTCTGGACGCTGGACCGCAACCTCCGTCTCCTCCGTGGGCCTGAGGGATACTTGAAGCAGAAATATCTGCACGTGCACGGTATGGTTCCGTCACGGCTGCAGAGGATCAGGGGGCCTGCGTGGCTTCTCCGGCGCGTGGGGAAAGGGCAAGTCCCTATTCGGGCGCCATTATGTGGTAAATAAATAATTAAATACCGGTTCTATTTTTGACAATAAACAATAAACGGTTAGCTCAATAAATAAGAGTCAAGATACGAGGTAGTTAGAGTTGACAGGCTTTAATTAAGCATAAAGGACTGGAACAGGACAGCCTGTACGGGAATAGGATGGCAGGGCCCGGCAGCTGCCGGGGCAGGATCTGGGAATGGCTAGCAAACTTTAATAACAGTGCACAATATTTATAGTTAAACAAAATACATTGTATTCAATACAGTAGGCGTAGCAGTAGGCGGAGTTTGTAGCAGTCGCGAAAGATAAGGCATAAAGTGGGTGTAACAAGAGGTGTGTACAGGGCGTATACATAGACATGTGATGCAAACGTAACAGAATATGTCATAAACGGGGCGGAAACATGGAGGGGGCTACCTGAGCAGCTGGGACCTCTAACCTAGTGGTACGCGCAAACTGGCAATGACGTGTTACTAGGGAGAACTGGGGGGCTATGACTTCTGCGCTAGAAGAGGAGACGAAAGTCTGGAGTGTCAGAGCGACATGTACCTAAGGCCTATCTAGTATCTAGTGTTTAGAGAACATGTTGATAGAATCCAAGAGTTATCAGGGTAAAGGCTAACAGACACTAAGACTGGTGCATGCATAATTCTACATGTAGTGTGTGTGCGAGGAATATTCTATGAATATTAATACAGTATTTCTCTTACATGGAGACATAAAGGCTAGACCATGACGGAAACTATTGATGCGATTCAGTAGCTTAGGAATGCAGGGAAGGAGGGCTGGACTGATAACTAGAATCATAACATACTCTTGGCAGACTAAGAGGCAGAGCCAGGCCTAGCCGGGCACTGCGAGGCATGAAAGTAAGTGAAGGGTCAGGGATACAGGTGGGGGCTGTATCGCTCCTCGGAGAGGGTTCAGGAAACAGGAGCTGAATCTGAGTCCGGGCCCTTTTGAGGCCTAGAAACGGGGATAATTCAATGAATTAACGTGCACACTGTAAAAAGTGGCAACGTAGCTTTACATAGGCCTGATATTCGTTATATTTACGAAAACTGGAAACTGGCATACTAGAGATGGACACAACTGTAATTGCGTCTTTAATCGATCAGAGGGGGATACATGCATATCGATCATGCACATATGACATAACATGGGGAACACGTAGGCACATATAACATGGCAAAATTTACTTTTCCACAACTGCATGCAATAAAGCCAATCCTTGCTCATATAACCTGCAATATTTCTCAACCATTACAGTCACATATGGCAAGTATATGTGGGTATGTGTTTTTGGGACATGTCTTATGCATTGTTTTACTCACCTTACTACATTTTTTACAAGGTCCCATCAGGTTGGAGGGAGGGGATGCTTCCTTACTGTCACACTCTTAAAAAGTAGATAAAATAACTTTTCCTAACTGTTATCTATCCATATGTTTTCAAGCGTTGTGTGCTCTTTGTGTCTCCGGTGAACCAGAGAACACTACTCTCTCTTTTAATTATTTATATAAGACAGCATTTGTCTTACTTCTATCCCGTAAAAAGGAAGGGCACTTACATTATGTTATCTCCATGACCCTTCAACACATGCACTTAGGACCCCACACTGCTCTGTATATTATCCAAAGTTTAATTGTAATTCCTCTTCGTTTCAACACCCTCTAATGCATGCATGACATACTGTCCCAGAAAGAGACCCTTTGTGTACTTGTAGCTCTACTTGAACAAGAAGCATGGCACAAAATCACTGCAAAGGACTTTGTGCAAGATTTCGCAAGTATAGTTTTAACAGGGAACTATTTCAAATTTAAGACCAATTCTTCCATCAGACATACAGCATGTCCAAGGGGAGAGAGCCTTTACGCAGAACATAGCATGTCTGTATGTACATAACTTCGAAGTTAAATACATCTTTGATGAAGAAAACCCCTACAATACAAATACACAACTCTGGAAGTGCTACACTGATGATATTTTTATGATCTGGAGAGGAGATTACCATTTTTTACCCATTGGGTGAACAACATCAACACATTCTTAAAGTTCAGTTTGTCATACAGTCTGATTGAGCAATCCTTATTAGATCTGAGAATTAGAACCCTAGAGGAGACATTGGTGTGTGAAGTATTTTACAAGCAGACAAACAGATACAATTTGTTATGGTTATTTGGTTTTCAGCTGTAGTCTCTGAGAGAGAATCTCCCTGTAGGGCAATTCCTAAGCTTAATGAGAAACTGTACAAACAAAGAAGAGTTCATGAAGAAATCAGAAATACTAACGAGTAAACTCAAAGAAAGAGAATATCCATATACATACAGCAATCGAGCACAGAAAAGGGAACAGAATATTCCAAGAGAAGTTTTATTACTCCAAAACACTAGAAAACAGGAAAACATACGATCTCTTCTTAGAGAGAAGAAAATAAACAGAAATTGGAGAATACTGACATCGGCATCACAGAATTTTGAATTTTGAATCTTGAATCACTGATGTTTGCATTGAAATGGCACAGATCTATTAGGAATATAGTAGTCCACACAAGATCAAAGCTATGAAACAACACAGACAGTACATTACAATACACACTCTATGGGACCTACCTGCTGTCACATTAACCATGAGATAAATGTAGTGTGTGTGCCGTGTCTTTAAAAGGGAAAACAATGGACCTAGAAACACCATGGATCTTTTGACGATGCACCATTTCCAATACAAGAAATGTAGCCTATAACTTCACTTGCCCATGTAGTCTTCGTTCTATAGGGATGACCACTAAGAAAGTGAAGGTGCGGGTAAATGAACATCGGAGCACTATCAGATGCAGATTTGGGAACCTAACCCTCTGGTTAAGATGGCATAAAATGTGCACCAGACAAATCATGAGACATAAATAAAATGCCTTTCACAATGCTCCTTGAAGACCTGTATCGGGAAACGTTTAGGAAATACTGGTATGTACCTAATGCCCATAGTACCATTTTTGTTACTGGAACAACACTAGTTTTTTTACTTCTGTACTTGGGCATCAAAATCTACTTCCAGAATGTCACCCCAAGGTAGTGCATTCTGAAGTGAAAAGTAGCAGCCATCATCATACTTCTTTTGTAAGTTGAACAAGAACATTGAAAGAAAAAGTCTCTCATCGTCATTTAAAGTTAATAGTAACCATAATGTAAGAAAGTGGCTTACTGATTGAGGGGGTGAAACCCTATTCAAGTAGTAACTACAGTCTTTGTCAAGGTGAAGTCACAAACAATCCCTACATTAACCTGTGTTCGACCCCCTGGTAGCTTAGCACAGAGTAGCCAGGGTTAAATTAGAGGCAACGTGTAAAGTATTTGTGTAGAACTTCAATCAGCCATAATTTGAAAACGGAACACAAGAATAATCCCACACCAAATTAGGAAATATAGAGAAACATGTCATATCTGATTTGACACAGAAGAAACACAGATCCAATTAGTAAAAGGGAAGTTATGAATTTTGAAAGATTTAAGTGAAAATAATACCAAAAGGCTTAAAGCACCACTCACAGCTATCTGATTGTGCAAGACCAGGAGAAAGTCACAAGTTCAGGCCGACTGTGATAGAGCATGGGTCAGATACAAGGGCCAAGCCAGTCCTGCTGACAGACTTACCTTCTCAGTCCAGCACCAAGAATTCTGTTCGCGGTAAACGGGGCCGCGAGGAGCAGGGAGAGCATTGCGAGTGTCAGTTGAAGTAGTGCGGTGAGCCGGCTGGGCATTGTGGATGGTCTTTGCTGTTGTGCGAAGATCCTGTTTGTAGTAGATTGGCAGCGCTGGAGCTTGAAGTGTTAGCTTGCTTGAACTTTGCTTTGCTGGCTGGCACAAGCGGCAAGGTCTTGGCATGAATGGGCTTTTTTCATTAGCAAAGAGAATAAAAAAACTTCAGGGTGCTCAACTGCCCCATACCACTCATCCAGGACCTGATAGCGCAACTTGGCGGTCAGGAAGTCAATCCAGCAGAGGCCAGCAGGGCACATGCAGATCCAGTTGGATGTCCCGGAAGCAGGTCAGCTGGGCAGTTACAGGGAGCCTCTGAAGTTTTATATGTTCCTGTAGCTCAGAACAGGAGGTCAGCTGATTGACCTTTGGAGCCTTTGACACTTGAAGGCAGAAGACAAACTATTCAGAGGTAAGTGAGGCCCTGCCATTCTACTTGTGATGACCCATCCAGGCACACCTAAGCTCTCTATTGTTTGTATCTTTCTAGGAGTGCACAAAGTCCATATGTCAACTACAACCAGTCATGTGACTCAGATGGAGGCTGCAGGCACTAAATGGCTAAGACAGCAAATTGTCATCTTTCTAAAAGTGGCATTTTCAAAACTATAGTCACAAATCTGACCACACCATAAAGGAAGATTATTCATTACAATTCAAAAGACACCAAACGTGAATCCCATTTGGAAGTTATAGCTTATTAATTGTAATATGGTAAATCCATTTTTATCCTGTGGGAGTAGCAGGCATTGCAGTAGTGAAGAACAAATGTAAGAGTTTTCCAGTACCATACCATATAAAAATTAAAATTGCATGCCCTACTTTTTAAATGCATTGCACCCTTTCCTATGGACTGTTTAGAGCCTACCCTAGGGGTAACTTAAACGTATTAAAAAGGCAGGTTTGAGCCTGGCTGAAGGTATGTTTTTCCAGGTTCAGATGGCAGTTTCAAACTGCACACACAGGCTACAATGACAGGCCTGAGGCAGGTTTGCAAGTCTACCTAAGTGAGTGGCACAAGATTTACTGCAGGCCCACTAGTAGCATTTCATTTACAGGCCCTGAATACATGTTGTACCACTTTACTGGGGACTTAAAAGTAAATTAGTTATGCCAATTGGAGACAAGCCAATATTATCGTATTTGTAGGAGTGTGTATATGCACTTTAGCACTAGTTAGCAGTGGACAAGTGCCCAAAGTCCTACGGCCTGCAGAAATGAGAACAGTAAACATGGAGGAGGAAGGCAAAAAGTTTGGGGAGACCACCCTAAGGCTGACCGGACTCATAAATAATCGTTCTCAAATGCAGTTGTTTCAAAAGATTCAGAATCCGTTAATTTAAAGAAATGTGCAAATAATGCATGCAGTGCTTGAGCTGTTCACCTCATTGGGGATTATTGCAAATCAGAAAGCAGGAGTCTTTAAGGTAGGACTTGTAATAAAAACACATAGAAATTTCCCTAATAAATACCACTAGTTAAAACCTGGCACAAGAAGTAAGGGATCTTAGTAGAGAAAGATAAATCCATTCTCTTGGTGGCCATGGTGGAGAAGTAATGCATAAACTAATCACTCTATGCCAAGGTAATCGAATGGCAAAATGTCTTTCTTTTCAGTTGCCTGGGGGTCTTTGTGAGATTCTGCTTTGGGTAAAGTGATCAATATCCCCTGCTCAGATTAACCTTCCAGTGCCTCCTGCTAACACCTCCAAAAATTAACACAGAAAATGACTGTCCCAAATATAATGGTGCTTGTTCTATCACAACTGTGTCACTGAATTGGCATTGAAATGGTCAGGACTGAGGGTGTTGGCTCTTTTTGCTTGGGACTGCTGTCTGGCAATTATGTCTATGCTTGGCATCCTAGCCACTGGAGGTCACCATACTAGGCTCGTACTAGCAAGTTATCAAAGTAGTCACCATATATATATTTGATTATTCTTCTGTAATGGGCAAATGTTTCCACCCAATGATAGTCCAGCTAGAGCTGGGGGTCTTAATTAATAGAATCCATGATCATGGTCAAAAATAAAAAAGTTGGAAAAATGTATGGGAAAATGTCTCTACTTTTTGCCCAAGGCACACAAACCTACCATCTTCCAACTTGTACCTGTTCAATGTATATATAAACTGTTCCCTATGCTTCAGCATTGGCTATGTTTCTGTTCATTATGAAGTGCAGCCAGCCCTGTCCCATCCACATGGGTGGAGAAGCCGTGCCCCTCTCCTTTTTTCCCCAAGGAGAAGAGTGCCTCTCAGGCTGAAAAAGGTCAGCTTGACAGGAACTCTTCTTGTTAAGGTCAGGCAGCCAGGAGCCAAACACACACTAATTTCTTGGGTGCCTGGCTGCCTGAACTGAACTTTGCCAGGCTGGGGATTTCACAGCCCTGTGGGGCGTGACCTCCTCAGTCTAGCACAATTGCCTTGGGACCCTCCCTCTCATGATGAAGGGGAGTGTCACTCGTAGCCTCAGATCTGGGGATTTCAGTTTTAAGCATTTTAGGCCTGAAGTGCCCAGGGCTGATTGTCAATCAGTGACACCTCGTCACAGAGTGTGGAGGGTCAGCAGCCCAACTTAATCCATCTCACTCTGTGAAGCGTGAGGGACTGCTACGTTTCCTCAGTGACTAAGGTCAGCCAACTCTCCATCAGGGACCTCCGAGGCTTCCCTCGCGGAGAGCTGCAGTGAACGTGCGTTTTATGTTTTTGGATGTTTGGTGCATGCAAGCCTGTGTGCTGTGAATGAGTGTGTGTGTGTGTGAATATGTGTGAATGTGTGTCTGTGTGAGTGTGTATGTGTGCATGTGTGGCCCTAAGACCCCTCCCTGCTAAATTTACCAGCCACCACTGAGTGCAGCAACTTGTTATCCCAGAGCTGTGGCCTCAATTTCCCCTTTGTCCTGTGTATACATGCTCGCGTTCTAGAGCAGTTCATTCTGTACTTTAAGGTAACATTTCCATTTGGCCTCAGTCGTCCGGTTATACTATTTCATTCTTCCCATCAATGTCAGAGAAAAGGAACATTTGTTTTCCATGCTTTCCCTGATTGCAAGGGACTGCATTTCCCCGGCAGAAAATATAAACCTCTCTTCAGGTTGAGTTATATCCTACTCATATATTCTACCAGAAAGAAATCTTGATTCCAGGCAGAAAAAAAATAGATCACATTTACATCATCAGCTTTTGTGGTAGATCAAGCTGCCCATGAATAATGAATGCTTTTTAATGTAAGTGACATTATCAAGAGAAAGATTTCTTTCCAGTGAATGTTTATTCTGTAACTAATCACATTTTCAAGAGGCTGCCCCCTGAGCCTCTAAACCTTTCATTTTTTGAGTGGTTTGATTTAATTACTCATTGCATTCACTTTCTGACTCATCGCAGTTAGTGTTGAAGTGTGTGTCTGTAAAATGTAAATTAATTTCTGCCTGCATTTTTTAGTGGGTGGAGGTTAACAATTCTGTCTTGCTTTCACACAGTAGCACTTTTTTTTGGAATTGCGGTTTTAAAAAGTTACAGAAAAGAAAACGGGCCGGATCTACAAAACTCCCATTCTGAAAGCCTTCCCTGTGTTTGCAGAATAAGTGGATTCTGTAGAAATTACAGAATCTTCTCATATTATCATTAATGAGACAGGTCTCGGTTTGAGAATCCTACCCAAAGGACTGGCATTGACGGACTGGGAGTGAAAGGAGATCTCCATTCCTCAATTCGAATCATTACATATGTTTTTATTGCAGCCACTGTACCTTAAAGGGGCTGAGACTGAAATCAGAAAACAACTGGCATGGAATTAAGTGAAGACCATTGGCAGAGGATGAAGCTGTACTCTGAATCTCTACATGCCCACATTCACAAATTGTAGCATTGAAGTCATATTACACTAACTAAAAAGGAACACATGTTACCAAGAGTTCAGTGGACATGTATTTGCCCCTCATCCAAAGTAGCAGCCCCTTCAACTTACTCTCAGTTGAATTCCAACATTCCTTTCAGAACATTCTAAACACAAAACATTATGGCTTTATGTTACAGAAACCATAACTAAGATAACTATATTGTCAAGGACAAAGTTCAATTTTGCAAATTCATATCACCTCCTTTATAGGTGGCGGCATTCAATCAATTGTGGTCGCAAATCATTGCATTTTCAGGTTGTAAATAAGGGAAATCCATTTCATGTCCCCTTTTCCTAATAATTCATATTGGTCAGAAAATATATACTGTGTCTTGCTCAGATATGTGCAGTTGCAATGAGCCTTTAATACTGTCTTTGGATTTTGTGATCACAAAGCTTTGATTGTGAGGATGACATGCTTTGCAACTTCAAAATCCATTAGTAGATCAGGCCAATATTGTGCCCCAGATGTATGGGTTTGCACCAGCTATCAGAAAGTACTAACCTTGTACTCTGGGTCAAATAGGAGCGCTACACGCTTCTACTCCTCTCCACATCCACCATCAACACTCAGAGTAAAAATATGTACACTAGTAGTGAAAGCAAGGAAAGGAGAATGGGAAAGGGGAAAACAAAGGTGCTGGATATCAGCATTCTACAACATCACAAGTCTGCAGGTCAAGAAGAGTATATCTGAAGATAAATGAGGCAGCCTCAATAGTCTGTGACTAAGTAGAACACGTAGCCCTAGCAGTTGACTGTTAGACCTGGCACCATTGGCGCGGGTCTCCCTTCCATTTTTGCTATTGCCTCATGTGTTTTTGCTGGTGTTAGATGCTTTGGGCACTGTGCCACTGCTGTCCAGTGCCACAGAGCAAGTGCTCCCTATTATAAGTTGATGTATTAATCAGTGGTTCCATGTTTGGCTATTTGGTTTACTTGTCAGACCCTAGTCTGCTGGTGGGCCTGCAGCACTGGTTGCACCACCCACAGAAGCAGCCTTGTAAAATGTGTCTAAGGTCTGCCATTGCAGAGCCTGTGTGCAGTCTGGTACTGTCATGCTGACTGGGCAAGTGCACCCACTTGCCTGTCCCTAAACCTTCACTTTTCTTCATATCAGTCACCACTATGGTAGGCCCATGGGCAGGGTGCATTGTAAGTATAAGGTAGGACAAGCCCTGATGTGTGTGGCATGTCCTAATAGTGAATTACAGCCATTTTCGTTGTTCACTATTGCAAGGCTACCTGTTCTCCATAGGCCAGAATGGGCTGTTAGAGTTATTATATTTTATAATCCTAACTGTCTCCGAGAACATGGTAGAAATTAGAGTTTACTATGCCTGAACTCAGAATGATAAAATACATCTTTTAGGGCCAGATGTAGGTAAATATCATTTACCGATTCTAAAATACTGAATTTTACCGATTCAGTATTTTAGAATCGGTAAATGATATGTAGCTACTGATTCGGTAAATGTTACCGAATCGGTAAAATTCGATAACTACCGATTCAGTATTTACCGAATCGGTATTCCCCATTCATTCCTAAGGGCCTGGAGGCCCAGAGGAATGTATGAGAATTACCTATTCGGTAAATACCGAATCGGTAATAGGGGGTAGACCTACAAGGGTGGCAGGGTGTCACATTGACACCCTGTTGCACCCCTGTATAGTGCATGGATGCACATGTGGGTGACATATATGTATGTCTGCCACATGGCACTGAATAAAAAGCACAAAATTGCTTTTTAAAAGGTATTCCAAATTTACCACCAACTAACAGTTGGTGGTAAATAACAAATCTTTAAATGTAAAAAGCACTCACTTGAGTGCTCTCTACATCAATGATTCGGTAATTTACCAAATCGGTATGCTAAGAATTCGGTAATTTACCGATTCCTTAAGTTACCGATTTGGTAAATTACCGAATCCTACAATTTGGCCACCTACATCTGAAAAGCCTAATTCCGGTCGGTACCGGACGAAATTCGGTAATTTTGGCCGTTACCGACCGGACTTAGGCTTCCTACATCTGGCCCTTAGTGAAGTTGGTTTTAACATTCTGTGTTTGCAAATACCACTTTTAGAAAGTAGGTATTTGCTTGTCCAACTATCCAAAGCCTGCCTCTGTTAGGTTGTGTATTCCTTGTCTGGTTTTGTGAGTGACAGGTTTGGGGGATTCCAAGAGACAGGATGAGTCACCCAGTGGTGAATAGAGAGATCTGCATCTAGATGGGCTGGAGGAGTTGCACCTGAACCTTGAATAGGGCTGTGCCTGCCTTCCACAATGCTGGTTCCACCTCTCATGTGCCTGCCCTGCACTGTGAAAGGAAAGGAGAAGTCTGGTAAACAGAGTGCTTCAGAACTTTTTTGGACTGGGCAAAGGCCCCTCTCTCCTCAGAGAAGAAAGGATTTTGGGGTATAAATATTGGGACCCTGAACCCATGAAATCAGATCACTTTTGGACTACAAGAAGAAACCTTTACTGAGGAGAGGAACCTGAAGAAACTGAGGAGAGACTATTCCCAAGATGAAGTGCTGCTTGGGGGATTGGCCTGCAGTGGTTGCCTCACTGGCAATGTAAGGAGAAAGGAACTTTGAGTATTTTGCTTTCAACTTGTGAAGGATCTCCAAGGGTTTGGAAAAGAGCTTGCCTCCTGCTGAAGTCTCAGTGACAACAGAATTCCACCCCAGCTCCCCAGAATTCTTTGGAAGTGCCTGCTGCTGTTTTTGGGCCTTCTGAGGAGCTGCGTGTCGCAAGGAGCTGGAAGCATGACTCAACGAGAAGAAGCGCGTCGCTGTGCTTGCCGTCGCAACTCCGAATGAGGGTGTCACCGCTGGAACTATTGCACTGCACCGCATCGGAAAGAAGCGTGCCGCAACGAAGAGGAAGCGTGTCACCGTCGCTGCTGCTGCCGTCGCAACTCCGAAGGAGGGTGTCGCCGCTGTAGCTGTCGCATTGCACCGCATCAAAAGAAGAATCTCTCAAAGATGCCGGAGCATGTCGCCGTAGCTGTGCCTGCCGTCGCAACTCCGAAGGAGGGTGTCGCCGCTGGAACTGTCACACTGCACTGTCATATAGTTACTGCTTGCCTATATACCGTGTTAAGTTAGCATGAGCTTATTAAATGTTTAAATGCCATTTTACCTTTGGCTGCTTCTGCACACGACACATAATTGTTGTTTTAGCTTTCAGCCTAGAAGAGCGTTGTGATTAACACGAGAATAATATGTTATTGCTCTGATATCAGCTTTGCTTAGTAAACTGTGTCTGTACAGTGAGTGCTGAAGCCTTCAAGGATAACTCGACACAGTGTTGTCGTGAGGTCTGATCTTCGCACCTTCCTAGACATAACATAAATGCAGCTGCTGCCAAAATCTGGCTTTAAGCGCATTTTATATTGCTTTGCATAGAGCACACGACACACACTTGATGGTGCTTCGCATGCAGAGAGCTGGTGGAAGATAATGTGATCCCTTCACACTAAGATCTTGAGGTATGGGGCCGCCCTGCTAAAACCCAAAGAGACCTTCTTAGATATAATATAATATGCTAGATAGGGAGGGTGAGAATTAGGTGTTGTTAACCCCTATTCATTACAGCATTTTAGCATGTTGTCACCTTTTGCCCCTTTTGCATTCGATGGACTTGCTGATAACTTTTCTTCTTATATTATGTTTGCTTGTATTATCTAAGATACTGTGTTTGAGAACACGGCATTAGTAAATAAATATTTCAAATGTGCACGCGTCCTCATTTACTCCACGTTCTGGTTTGAAATGATTGTATAACGAAAGAGTGTTCATGTGTTCAACGTGACCTGAGGTATTCTAAGTTCATGTTCTGGTTTGTCAAAACATTGGGAGTTTGTAATGACCAATGAGACACTGTAGCTAGCTCGGTAAGGGGATTTTGGGTACTAAGGTGAGTTTTGGCACACCCTAATTCACTGAGGTTCCAAGTCTCTATGCACAGTTCTGTAGGAGAACGGAATCCCTGCTACATGGCGTCCATACATTGGTGGTCTTATTTCATGACACTTGAGTAGTACATCATTCAATCCTTGACCCCTTCACTGTCGTTTCCGGAAAACGGTGGTGTCGGAAATAACCTACCTATTTTATGGAATAGGTCTTTTCAAACTTGAATCTTTCTAAATGGTTTCCTTGAATTACATACCCAGTTGTGCTACAAAGTTTCCTTTGTCTTTTTTCTTCTGTGTTATCATGGCCGCAGCCGTGGACATTCCGCAAAATAGTCGAATTGCGGTGCGCAATCATTTGCAGAATTATAATGTCCCTGTGAATGGCCTGGCCGTGATAATGGTGGTGAGTGCGGAGATAGCTTGCCCTTACGAAATCTTTTATTCGTGGGTGACATTCCTGGCGATGGACGGTACTTCAGGTGTGTTCCACACATACACTCCCACCCCTGTGCCGAATGAGTACACACCGTACCGGGCACAGGAAGTACCTATAGATACTTGGCAGCTTCGCGTTTGGTTTGGTGGCGCCCTCCCCCATTCTTTAACAGCTCCGAGGTTAGGTCCTTTGTCCATTCCAGGCGCAAATTGGCCTGTTTTGGCTGGATTTACTCCTCATCCTCAACACAGCAATTGTACCGTTGTTGAACGCGCGTTGGTACAATACATAACCCGTAACCTTCCGGGTGGCTGGTGCGGCGCTTCCTGCGGGACCGGGTGGTATGAAGCTCAGTCCCGTGATGGTCAATGCTGTGATGGGCAAGCGTCCCCAAGATAAGGATGAATTTCCTTTCTGGCTTGCTGAGAAATTTGACCAGCTGGAAGCAGTATTTCCTAACATGACTCCTGGTGAAAAACACAGGATTCTGACAATTAGTTTACCCAAAGACTTGGCCCCTGAAATCGGTGACTGTGAGACCTGGGATAGAACATTTGCGGCGGTCTATGCGAGGTGCTACGGCACTCCAACTATGACTGTCCTGCCTGCGGTCCTTAAGCGTGTTCAAGATGAGCACGGACCTGAGGCTGCGGTTGAATTGGGTATGCGCCTGTGTGGCACCTTTGATGTGGTTTGCGATCTCATTCTTGCTAATGTCAAAGGGGATGCAGTGAGCTTTCAGGTAGCTAATGCTTTGAGTGCGCTTCCCGATGCCGAGAAACCCCGACAGTTAGCGAGGATTATTGTGGCGGCTTATAAAACCGTGGGCCGCAATAGTAGAGGTCTCAAGCCTTTTTCTACTGAAGAGAAAATGCAACCCCGAGGGCAGAAGTCTGACACGGACGTTCAGCCCAAGTTCAAGAAACAAAATTGGCCTAAAAAACAAAAACAGGGAAAGCAACAGCAACAGAAACAGGAGTCTCATCCTGTGTCTCCAGTGCCTGCCCCCACAGAACGTGTTTATGACTTGCGCGATCGCGGCAGGGGTCGTGGTGGCCAGCAAGGATGCAACCAGCCCTGTCCAAAAGACGTGCAGGAGAGCAGGAAGGCTCTACACCGAAAAAACCCCAGTTTCAAAAGAAGAAAGTCGCCGCTTTAACAGCAAGATATGCCACAGATAGTGAGAACGCGGCTTCGGAATCTGACATGGGCTCTGACCTTGCTGGACAGCGCGGCGGAGATTACCATAGTGCGAGAGGCCCTGCGTCCACTACTGAAGGTGACAGCGACTGACCGTTATGTTGTAGTAGAAACAGCTGACACTAGAGTTGCTCCCCCTTACAGACTTTATGAAATTGTCCTGTTAATCGAAGGTGACATACAGCGTACCATAAAAGGGATATTTTGGGAACATCTTTCATCTACGCATGACATTTTGCTTTCGGAGGCTGACTGGCCCCCACCTTTTGTACTCGCAGCTCCGCGAGGGGAGGAGGTGATCCTCCCCAGTTTCGCGCACAGAGTCTCGAAAGAGCATGCGCTGAATTTTGCAGAAGAGTGGGCTAAGGCTCTAGCGCCGGCTCTGTACCGTACACACTGTGTTTGGGATACATTTTCCCTACACCACGAGATTCCTTTGCGGTCTCAGCCTCAGCCTCAACCTCAATATCCCATAGGACGTGAAGCTAAGGCTTGCGTTGCGGAAATCCATGAACAATTAGAGTATCAGGGAGTGATTGAAATGTGTGTGTCCCCGATGAATAACCCTTCTTTTTACTGTGACCAAGCCAGACGGTTTGTATCGTTTGGTATTGGATTACCGGCATTTAAACTCACATTGCCGTACCTGTGCAGTACACAATACTCACAGCTCTGCCTTGGTGGATAGTCTAGTGCGTAAGCGTTTTAAGATCACACTTGACATATCCAAAGGTTTTTATGCCCACCACTTGGATGGTCTAAGTTCCCAATGGACCTCCTTTACTTGCGGCGGTGTCCAAAAACAATTTCGGCGTTTACCTATGGCCTATAAGAATAGTCCTGGGATTTTTACAGCCCGCATTGTCTCTCTTTTAGAGAGAGTCGACCCTGATGCTTGCTCATATGTGGATGACATTTATCTCACAGACGACGAACTTTGGGACCATCTGTGTCGCGTTGACCGCTTAATTTGTAGCTTTGCAGACATGGGTTACAAATTCAACTTTGCAAAATCGCACATTGCAGAGTATACAGTGTTGTTCCTTGGTGTCAGGAATCACGGGAGGTTTCCTCCTCATACCTCCTCAGTGGCTTCTACCCTCCCATTCCAAACGCAAAGAGTACCTTATTCTTTAAGTTGGAGTGCTAGTTGACACCGCAGAAACTCCAACATGGCTGCCAACATTCTGTCACTGCAACAGCTTACTGCTGTTTAGCAGTCTAGTCTTTTAAACAATCACAGCCTGGTGAGGTGTGATCCAACATTCTACTGTGCACTTCACCAAAGAATCTACTAGGAGAGCATCTGAAAATGGAGCGTCGTGGAAGTTAGTCAGGGTAGGCTCGAAATATCCGGGTTTTAGCTTTGTCGGTCAAAGTCCTGGTTCTAAAAATAAGGTTAGTGCTAAATTAAAAGTATTTCAGTAGTCAAAAGACTAATAATAATAATAATAATAAGTTCTTTATTTCGGTTTGTTCACAGTGGAAAAACCATAAAAGACACAATATTCAACATTCATTACATTTTTGTATGGTTAAAAAAAAAAAGAAGCTATTATCGAAAGATTGATTAAAAAGTTTTTCTATAACAATATTCATGAAGTAGCATCAGTAAGACGGTTTATAAGTTATTTCTGTGCTTCAAGATGCATTTTAAAAAATTGCTCACGAAATAACAAACATTTTCTGATTCCAGCATTTGGAGTCTAAGAAGAGCTGGTCTACATTGTCTAAGACCCCAAGTCCTTAAAATTGCCAATAACCAGATTTTTCTGTGTGAGCGGTGGAATTTGCAAAGCAAAATCACGTGTAAGGTTGATTGTGTGGATACTTCATCGCACGGACAGGGAGAGAGAGTATCTTTCCAGCAGTTTTTCTCAGGGAACGTGACCAATCTAAAAAAAGAATTTAGTCTAAAACGTGTAAGTAGCATTCTCTCGTAGATCGATAATTGCAGAGTCAGATATGGGTGGATGCCATGAGCTAATTGTACCATGTTCGCGTGGACAACCGACATTTTCATTGCGTTTGATGATAATCTTAGAGATTCCAGGTGTCTTAGCGCTAGGAGTTTAAGAGCTCTCTTTGAAATGTCCCTAATGGAATCTGGGTTAAGGTAACAGTGCTGGAGGTCTAGGTCTGTAAGAAATTTTTTTACATACGACAGCCACTTTATGCTAGAAGATTTTTCAAGCGCCATCGAGTCAGTGATGATAGACTGAGTCAGATTGTTATTTTCAGATGCCCAAATGCGCCGCCACAGCATCACAGGTTCTATTTTAATTTGGTCCTCTATATAGGGAATTCCTAGTTCTTGATGCATGGCGTATGTTGAGGTGCCTCTCGACATTGCCAGGAGGAATCTAAGAAAGATGTTCTCCGCCTTCTGGATATAACTGGTGTCAACATATCCCCAAACTCCCGCACCGTATGTGGCAGTAGCCAGGCACTTGGCAGTGTAAATTTTTAATAGCTCCACAGGAGGCCTTTGCCCAAGTCTCTGGGAAAAGCTCGTTAGAGCAGCTATTGATCTTTTAAAAAGGTTACCCCTTGTAACTACTGCTGGCTTCCATGTTAGGTGGTCGTCGATCATGATGCCCAGATAGGGGTATTGAGAGGTCACGTCGAGTTTTTGAGCTTCAAGGTGGATGGCTTTTGTTCTTTGGGAGCCCCTACCTGCTGTCATAACAAAGGTTTTCTTCACGTTTACTCTGAGGTCCAAATTGCTCATGAAAGTCGTATACCTATTAAGTGAGTTTTGAAGCTCACGGGGAGTACGCGCGAGGATGACCGCATCATCCGCGTAGAGCAGAGCGGGAATCAGGCGATGATTAATGCGTGGGAGGTCCCGAGCCCCCCTCAACATCTCCTCCTCCAAGCCATTTGTGTAGAGAGAGAAGAGGAAGGGGGCCAGGACGCAACCCTGCCTGACTCCTCGCCCTACGCTAAACGGGGCAGTCAGCTCGCCATTTACGCCGAATCGTACTCTAGCCGTGGCGCCAGAATAGAGTTCACGTAAAAAATCCAGGAGGGGGGGATCTACTCCCATTTGGGCGAGAATTGTCCACAGCTTAGCGTGCGAAACGCAGTCGAAGGCTGCGGAGAGGTCGACAAAGACCATGTAGATTTTATTAGCCTTGGCCTGTGTATATTTTCCCATCAATAGGGTGAGGTTGAGGGCCTGTTCAACTGTTCCGAAACCCTCTCGGAAGCCGAATTGGATGTCAGAGATGATGCAACGGTCCTCACTCCACTGCTGGAGACGCTCTAGGATTACTCTTCCCACTACTTTCCCGAGCGAATCCAACAGTGAGATGGGCCGATAGCACTTCACGTCTTGTCTGTCCCCTTTTTTAAAAACGGGGACCATTATTGAGTCAAAAGACTGGTTTATAATTTCCCTTGTTGATAAAACCTTAGCCTTAATGAGGAGGTAATAAAAGTGGAACTTTAGAGTAATGTTCATCTTAAAAATTAAAGAATGCCTTGCTCATAAGAATTAATCATTGTAAAACATTTCTGAGTTGAGCTGACATGGGCGTGACCTTTCTACATGCTGTGTCAGAAAGAATAAACTGTGTTTGTTGCAGAAACTATTATAGAAGAAAGTCTTATTTGAGCACATTATTTCTCTGTGTTGTTTAGGCTTTCATTTTAAAAGGATTAAATGTTAACATGAGCATTTCCTGCTTGCTCGTGAAGGAAACCCATAAATAATTCCCTTGTCACTGGCAGTTCATTAGCTCTTGGGACTGTGTGTTTCTTCCAATTAGGTTTCCAGTGTTTGTATTTATTTCCTGTTAAGCTGCATGAATAAACTAAAGCCTAGACTGCGTGTAGCCAATAGTTTATTCATTTAATAAATATGAGGAAGCTTATCTCTCTCTCTCTCTCATTTGAATTAAAACCCCTCAAGAGAGTAATAAATCTGCGCTCTTTTCCTACCTAACAAGAACCTAATAACTTAGGCTAGGAGAGTTGGTTTTATGGAGAGAAACTAAAGACTCACCTCATCATATCAGACCCCCAATAAAAGTCCACAAGTCTACTTGTTGAAGTGAGTTTATTAAGGAGAGAATTCCCAAGACATTTACAGAAAGAAGTTAAAGAAGAACATATACTTACCTTGTTTTCTCTCATAGAAGATAGAACAGAGAAGGAAGTCGTAGGGCCTGTAAAGAAAAAGAACAAGAGACTTAGTGAAGGTTTCTCTTAGTGAAAATATGCATCTATAAGAGAAGTAAGAAGAGAGGCAAGCCCAAAACTACTTTCTGGTAAGATAAGTTATTCATGTGTTAAAAGAAAGTAAGTTTTATGCAAATAGAAAAGGTTATATAAACATTTGTTCTTTAGCCTGAATAATGCGAAGAAGAACAAGGCGCACGAAGACACAAAACAGGCAGAGTTTTGGAGCAGTCTCTTCTCTATCCCAATTCCCTTTCCCCCCCTTAGTACTTACCTGCAAAGAGTATATCACTTACCTGCAGAGGGGTGCTGAGAGGGGTACTGGGACTTAGCGGCATTCTGCTGCTGTGTGGTTTCTTGCTGCAGTTGAGCAGCCCCTTGACAGAGTGAAGTGCCCACGTTGGTACAAACACCCGAGCAGAATGGCAGAAGGTTTTAATCTTAAAAATTTAGGTGAGGGTTTGAGTAATATACAAAGGGACTTGGAGGCAGTGAGAGAGGAGAATAAGATACTGAGACAAGAGATAATAACCTTCAAAACAGGAACACCAGTTTTAGGTGCTAGCCAAGCTTCCACATCTTTTCCAACACAGAACCCAAACACTAGCACCCCCACCTATGCCCCTACTCAAGTCATCCATTCCTTATCCCCAGTAATTCCTCTTGCCCCGCCAGAGAGATTCAATGGAGACCCACAGAAGGCTCAATTTTTTTTGACCTAGTGTTCGTTGCATTTTATGTGCCGCCCCATGATTTTCCCTGATGCACAATCTCGTGTGGCGTTCATCCTTTCCTATCTGAGTAGAGACGCCGCCTCATGGTCCATGCCTCTGGTGTCCAAAGATGACCCAATTCTATACAACTTAGATGACTTCAAGAAGGAATTCCTCCGCATTTTTGATCGCAGAACAGCATCTCAAGCCTCAGACAATGATTTGCTAGAGTTAAAACAGGGAAATCGAGAATTGTTGGCTTATCTAGCTCAATTTAATAAACTTGTGGTCGAGACAAGCTGGCCGGAGGATAAACGAGCTGCAGTATTCTACAGGGGGCTACGAGAAGAATTGAAGGACGCCCTTCCACAAATTCCGAATAGACCAACTGACATCTCGGCTTTAGTGGAGTTAACTTTAGAGATTGACTATCGACTAAGTGAGCGAAAGGGAGAACGTAAAAGGGAGTTTAGGTCTAGTGTTCCGCGTTTCGACCGAGCTAAAACTGACTCCTCACGACCTGCCGACAGTTCTACTATAATTGAACCCAAGCAAATTGGAGCAGTTAGAGGTCCCCTTTCTAAAGAGGAAAAGGAAAAGAGAAGATTGAACAAGTTGTGTTTATATTGTGGAGGAAGCGGACATTTTGTTAAGAATTGTTTAAAAAGACCAAAATTGCCTGCCAAGGAGAAGGAAAACTAGAGGCACCACAGGTAGGCGGAGTTGGGCCTGTGGATGCGAATAATAAAGTTACAACTCCCATCGGTCACCAGTTGGCAAATACTCTACAAGTTTCTGCACCTCATCTGATTATGGCTGTAACCCTAATGTATAGAGGTGTAATGCTGGCTGGAGTCAATGTCATGGTGGATTCCGGGGCGACTGGTAACTTTTGCGATCTCAAATTTGCTGGTCAGATTGGTTTACAATCTATACAAAAGGAGAAGAGTGAAAAGGTCCGAGCAGTGGATGGAACTGAACCAACTTCTGGACCAATTACCTGCCATACCGAATTGGTACAAATGACCACCATTGAAGGCCATAAAGAGATATTACAGTTTAATTTAATAGACGCCCCCCAATTCCAACTGATTTTAGGCCTTCCATGGTTGACTGAACACAACCCGTTGATTGATTGGGGAGCTCGCACTATTCAATTAAATTCAGAATACTGTTCCACACATTGTTTTGAAGGTTCAACTCATCTAACGATACCAAGTCCAGTTACTCAGTTATGTACAAATGGAGGTTCATAATTCCGAAGCACCACCGAGCGCGGTTGCCTCAGCCCGCAACTTGGGTGTTCAATTTGATGCTTCCCTCAGCTTCGATGAACATGTGCGCATTACCGCAGGGCGCTGTTTCAGTTTGATCAGGCAATTAAAGAAATGTTTTAATTTTTTGCCTATCAGTGCCAGGAAATCAGTCGCGGTGGCGCTTATCCTCTCCCGGCTGGATTATTGTAACGGCCTCCTAGCAGGTATCAAGAAGTCCTCTCTGAAAAAACTACAAACTGTCCAACATGCAGCAGCCAGGCTTGTTTTGAAACTCCCCCGCAGGTCCTCGGCCTCTGCAGCCCTCAACGCCCTCCACTGGCTGCCCCTCCACAAGAGAATCCTATTCAAGCTCTTAGTCACTGTATTTAAAGCTAACAGGTGCATGGGTCCATCCTACCTGATTAAGCGCTTCCAGCGCTACAATCCAACTCGCTGTTTGAGGTCATCGGGCGCCAACTTCATCTCTGAACCCCGTATAAAATAAAAATCCAAGGGTGGAAAGACCTTTTCTTTTCTGGCGGCCAAGGCATGGAACCGCCTCCCCCCCAGCCTTAGGCACGCCCCCTCTGAAAGCCTATTTAGGAAATCCTTGAAAACCTGGATTTATGCTCAGTCCGACCCTTCAGTTCTCGCAGCTATTTGATCCATGCCCCCCATAGACGACCTTCTGTGTGCTCAGCGCCAAGATGCTCCCTCCGGAGCGAAAGTTAGCGCTTTATAAATGATAATAAATATCAAATATCAAATATCAAATGAATAAATATTATTCAAACCGCAGCAATTCCAGAACAGTATCAGGAGTTTGCAGATGTTTTTGACGAGGTTAAAGCCGAAACCCTACCTTCACATAGACCCTACGATTGCAAGATTGATCTGGAACCTGTGGCGAACCTACCATGCAGCAGTCTATGCCTTAACGGAAAAAGAGAATATCCACCTGAAGGAATATTTAACAAAAAATTTGGAAAATGGTTTCATTAGACCTTCCCAATCCCCCGTCTCTTCCCCTCTTTTTTTTGTACCGAAGAAGGGAGGGGATCTCAGGACTTGCATTGACTATAGGGCTATCAATTGGGTCAAGGTCAAGAATCGATACCCGTTACCCCTCATTTCAGTACTGATTGATCAGGTGAAGGAAGCCAAGATTTACACTCGCTTGGATCTGAGGGGTGCGTATCATTTGATCAGACTCCGTGAAGACGACGAGTGGAAGACGGCATTCAGAACTAAGTTTGGACTCTACGAGTACCTGGTAATGCCCTATGGTCTTTGTAATGCTCCGGCGGCCTTTCAGTATTTCATCAACGATGTTTTGAGCGACTTTATTGATCCATGTGCTATAGTCTACATCGATGACATCCTGATTTATTCTAACACCATTACGGAACATTGTGATCAGGTCAGAGCTGTTCTCCAATGTCTAAGGGAGAACTCCTTGTATGTAAAATTGGAGAAATGTCTATTTAATTCAGACACGGTGGAATTTCTAGGTTTTGTGCTTTCGCCTAATGGCGTTCAAATGGATGAACAAAAAGTGCAGGCGATAACGGATTGGAAATCCCCCACATCCATCAAGGAAGTTCAAAGCTTTATTGGATTCTCCAATTTTTACAGACGGTTTATTCATGATTTTTCATCGAACATACTTCCTCTGACACGTCTTTTGAAGAAGGGTGTTTCGTTCCAAAGGTCTGAAGAGGCAGAAGAGGCCATTCAGTTGATGAAGAAGAGTTTCACCACTGCACCAGTGTTACTTCATGCAGACCCTTCTGAATCATTTTATTTGGAAACCGATGCTTCTGACCTCGGCATTGGAGGGATACTTTCTCAGAGGCATAAAGACACTGGCCAACTGCATCCAGTATCGTATCGTTCCCGTAAACTTAACCCTGCTGAATGCAACTACACGATTACTGAAAAAGAACTTTTGGCGATCAAGGATGCTTTCAAGGATTGGAGGCATTACCTCATGGGAGCTAAGCATACTGTAACGGTGTTTACAGATCACCGAAATCTAAACTTTTTGCGATCTGCCCGTACCCTCACACCACGTCATTTGCGTTGGTCTCTGTACTTCGCTGATTTTGACTTCGTCATCACCTTTCGTCCTGGATCTAAGAATGGAAAGGCTGATGTACTTTCACGACTTGATACTGAAAATCAAACTTCTGACGTTGAAAATCAACCAATCATTCCTGATACCAAATTCATTGGAGCAATCTCATTGGAACCTTTTGAGCATCTTGTTCGGAACTCGATGTCGGACCTAGACATAGAAGTTTGGGCCACCGAAGATCCACAACGTGTCATCCGCAATGGCCTTCCTTATCAAGACTCTGCCTTATATTTACCCACCAAGGACCTCCAGTTAAAAGCAATGCAGGAATGTCATGACAACCCATTGGACGGTCACAAGGGCATTTTAAAAACTGAAGATCTCCTCAAACGAAAATTCTGGTGGCCATATATGTGTTGTGACGTTCGCCAATATGTGCTAGTATGTGAACTTTGTGCACGGGGAAAATCGGACAGGCCGGCCCCCAAGGGGGTCTTACAACCCATGCCCACTCCTCCGTATCCTTGGCACACTGTCTCGTTAGACTTGATTGTGGATTTACCTTCTTCCCATGGTTATGATACCATTCTTGTAGTGGTCGACACCTTTAGCAAAATGGCACACTTTGTTCCCTTCAAAGGCACTCCCACTTCTAAGCAACTGTCACAGCTTTTCAATCAACACATAATTCGCCTTCATGGGATTCCTAAAGTACTCATTTCAGACAGGGGTTCGCAGTTCCTTTCCCGATTTTGGAGGGCTTACATCAAGGGCCTTAACATTGACCATTGTTACTCCACTAGTTTTCACCCAGAAACTGACGGTCAGACTGAACGCATTAATCAGGAATTAGAACAACACCTCAGATTTTACTTGTTAGACGAAGAGGGTGATTGGCCTGATCATTTGTGGACGGCGGAGTTTGCATATAATAATGCCTTTAACGTCTCTACTGGCTGCTCCCCCTTCTTTACAAATGCTGGCAGACATCCTAATTCCCTTTCTAATTTAGATGATGCTACCATTCCTGCGGTTCAGGATATTGCTAACCAATTAACCAAGATTCATCGCACTGTCACTCAGAATTTGTCAGTCGCGAAAGCTCGTTACAAACACTTTGCTGATCGCAAACGTAAAAAAGCTCCTGAACTTCATGTAGATGATTTAGTCTGGTTGTGCTCCAAAAATCTCAGACTCAAGGGTCCTCGTAAATTTCAACCTCATTTTACGGGCCCTTATCCAATTGAGAAGATCATAAACCCAGTCACATATAGACTTTTGAGTACTTCAAAAATCCATCCTGTCTTTCATGTTTCTCTCCTGAAGCCAATTCAACCAGGATTGTGTAGGTCTTCCCCTCCTACTCCGTTAACCCTTCAGGGTGAGACTGAATATGAAGTTAAACGAATCCTAGATTCAAAACTCATCCGCAATGAACTCTTTTACCTTGTTGACTGGAAGGGTTATGGACCTGATGAGCGCTCTTGGGAAAAGAGTACTGATGTCAATGCACCCCGCCTAACTAAAGCCTTTCATGCTAAATTCCCTACCAAACCTCGATTAGAGAAAACCCCGTTGGGAGGGGGTACTGTCAGGAAAGACGGGAAGTTTCCTCCTCATACCTCCTCAGTGGCTTCTACCCTCCCATTCCAAACGCAAAGAGTACCTTATTCTTTAAGTTGGAGTGCTAGTTGGTACCGCAGAAACTCCAACATGGCTGCCAACATTCTGTCACTGCAACAGCTTACTGCTGTTTAGCAGTCTAGTCTTTTAAACAATCACAGCCTGGTGAGGTGTGCTCCAACAGTCTACTGTGCACTTCACCAAAGAATCTACTAGGAGAGCATCTAAAAATGGAGCGTCGTGGAAGTTAGTCAGGGTAGGCTCGAAATATCCGGGTTTTAGCTTCGTAGGTAAAAGTCCTGGTTCTAAAAATAAGGTTAGTGCTACATTAAAAGTATTTCAGTAGTCAAAAGAGTGGTTTATAATTTCCCTTGTTGATAAAACCTTAGTGTTAATGAGGAGGTAATGAAAGTCAAACTTTAGAGTAATATTCATCTTAAAAATTAAAGAATGCCTTGCTCCTAAGAATTAATCTTTGTAAAACATTTCCAAGGATTAAATGTTAACATGAGCATTTCCTGCTTGCTCGTGAAGGAAACCCATAAATAATTCCCTTGTCACTGGCAGTTCATTAGCTCTTGGAACTGTGTGTTTCTTCGAATTAGGTTTCCAGTATTCGTATTTATTTCCTTTTAAGCTGCATGAATAAACTAAAGCCTAGGCTGCATCTAGCCAATAGTTTATTCATTTAATAAATATGAGGAAGCTTATCTCTCTCTCTCTCTCATTCGAATTAAAACCCCTCAAGAGAGTATTAAATCTGCGCTCTTTTCCTACCTAAAAAGAACCTAATAACTTAGGCTAGGAGAGTTGGTTTTATGGAGAGAAACTAAAGACTCACCTCATCATATCAGACCCCAAATAAAAGTCCACAAGTCTACTTGTTGAAGTGAGTACATTAAGGAGAGAATTCCCAAGACATTTACAGAAAGAAGTTAAAGAAGAACATACACGTACCTTGTTTTCTCTCATAGAAGATAGAATAGAGAAGGAAGTCGAAGGGCCTGTAAAGAAAAAAAACAAGAGACTTAGGGCCAGATGTAGGTAGGCTTTTACCGGGTGGTAACGGCCGAATTCGGCCGTTACCACCCGGTAAAAGCAATTTGACATGTAGGGCCCTGTAATTTACAGACTCGGTAAATTTACCGGTAGGTAAATTTACCGAGTATGTAAAATACCGAGTCGGTATCATTACTGATTCCGGACAATTGGTATGTAGGTGGGACTCTTCTGAGTCCCACAAGCAGTACCACATCGGTATTTTACCATCAAATACTACTTGATGGTAAAATACCGTTTCTGGTGTGCATGCACATGTGTGCATGCACACCTATGCCATATGACAGGCAGACCTGCCCTTAGGGCAGGTATGCCTGCCACATGGCACCCGAGCCTCTTTTGGGGGTGCCAGAGGGTGTCAAAGTGACACCCCCTGCACCCTTGTGACAGTCGGTATTTTCCGATGTGGTAAATACCGACCGGTATATGCCCAATCAATCCTATGGGCTTCAAAGCCCATAGGAATGCATGGGCATTAACTGGTCGGTATTTACCACATCGGAAATTACCGACTGTTTCCGATTCGGTAATTGCACATCTGCAATTACCTACATCTCGGTATTTTTATTTTCCGACCTCTTAAATACCGAGTCGGTGTGACTCGGTATTTAAGAGGTCGGTAAATAAAAATTACCTACATCTGGCCCTTAGTGAAGGTTTCTCTTAGTGAAAATACGCATCTATAAGAGAAGTAAGAAGAGAGGCAAGCCCAAAACTACTTTCTGGTAAGATAAGTTATTCATGTGTTAAAAGAAAGTAAGTTTTATGCAAGTAGGAAAGGTTATATAAACATTTGTTCTTTAGCCTGAATAATCCGAAGAAGAAGAAGACGCACGAAGACACAAAACAGGCAGAGTTGTGGAGCAGTCTCTTCTCTATCCCAATTCCCTTTCCCCCCTTAGTACTTACCTGCAAGGAGTATATCACTTACCTGCAGAGGGGTTCTGAGTGGGGTACTGGGACTTAGCGGCATTCTGCTCCTGTGTGGTTTCTTGCTGCAGTTGAGCAGCCCCTTGACACTGGGCTACGAGCTCAACAATGAAGGTAGAGGTTTGGCTCCTCACTTCATGGAGAAATGTGCACTACTGCGCGCTCCGACAACTCTGAAAAAATTACTGTCTTTACTGGGTTTTTTAAATTTCGGGAGAACATACATTCCGGAATCTGCCCAGCGTATCAAGCCTTTGTATGCGTTGATACAACCAACTTTTTCCAAATCATGCTGGCTGCCTGAGCACTCTGCTATTCTGCAATCTTTGCAGGCTGATCTGCTCGCTTCTAAATTCTTACTGACACGTGACAACCACACCAACCTGGTGATAAGAATCATCCCTGGATGGTGAGTTTCACGTACCTGACTTTTAACGAAGGAGACACAGTACCTATTGCTTACAAGTCACACTTGTACACTTCGGCTGAAATGCAATTTTCCACTGTGGAGAAAGTTTTGATGGCTGTACAGATGGCGATTCTTAAGGAACGTGCTCTGTCACAGGGAAAACGCATGTTGGTTGTTACCCCATGTCCTGCCTTGGAGGCAGTTACGAAAGCCAGTGTACCGAATTCTAAAGCTTTGCACCCTCGGTGGATACAATGGGCTGCGTCATTGACGTCTCCGGATGTCACGTTTATTATTGACACCTCCTTACGGTCACAGGAGTACTTACAGTATGAATTTGTTCATTCCGCTCCTTTAGCTATGCGGCCGTTGGAGGATTTCCATTGCATCATTTACACTGATGGGTCGGCGCAGGTTGCGCATGGCTCTAAACACGCCTACGTTTCCGCATGCGCCATTGTGGTCGGTGCCATGGTGAACGATGAGTTCAAGTCCAGAGTCGTGCACACGCAGACTCTAGGGGACTGCACCGCACAATTGGCAGAGCTTCGGGTTCTGATGCTTGCATTGGAGTACGCAGATCCTAGTGTGACGACTCTTATTGTGAGTGATTCCTGTTACTGTTTCCAGTCTTACAATGAAAACTTGTTCTTTTGGATTCAAAATGACTTTCGTGATTCCTAGGGTAGCACAATAAAACATAAAATTATCTGGGTTCGAGTGGCTGAGCTTAAAGAGCAGTTGCCACTTGTGTTTGTAATTCATACTCTCGGCCATCAGCGTGTTGGAGTTCACGCTGTTGGTAACTCGCTTGCTGATGAGGCAGCAAAATCAGCAGTATCTACATACTTAGTTGCAGCAGTTACACGGTCCAAAAGTAAGATGGATGATGATATCTTGGCGGCTGTTGCTGCCACTGAGAAGGTAGGTAAACATCCTACGGGGTTCCCTTCGAAGTACACATACCACTTATGTCCCGATAAGGTTCCTTATGTGAAAATTCCTGAAGTTGGGGAGCGGTTGATTCCTAACTCGGACCGCAGGGCTACATTGATTACAGCGGTGCATGAAGGTGTGGGGTCTGCGCATGCGGGCGTCTCGGCCACTGTATCTCAATTACAACAGCGTTTCTGGTGGCGGGGACTGTACAAACAGACGAGCGATTATGTCCTACAATGTGACATTTGCCAGCAGATTAAGCCTTGGACTGCTGCGCGTCCGCCACAGACACAGTTGTACATATCTAATAAATAACCCTGGGCGTAGAACTACGCTCCGTTCACGGAGTTTGCGAATTTTTGGCAACTTCGCAGCGAGCGCGAAGTTGTTGACTACTTCGCAATCTACAGCGTAGCGTGGTAGTTTTTCTTCCTCGTGCGCTCAAAAGCATTCTCGCGTGCGCGGTAAGGACTTGCCGTGGTTCTGCGTTCGCTTTCTCGCTCGTAAGTTTGAGAATTGAGAATTGGTGTACTGTAAATGTTTTTTTTTTTTTTTTAAACTACAGTTTTCTGTGCTTCTCAATCTTTCTTAAAAATTATTATTGAGGGAGGCCTGTACTTTCATGAGGGGCCACGTTGTATGTGTTTGAAATTTCACCCAGTAGGCCTACAGGTACCCAAGGGTCCACCCATGTTTCTCTGGTGTCTGTAAAACATCATGGATGGCATTGGATTTAATTGCATACTCTGTTGTAGTGGAATTTTTTTTTTTTTTAGTAAAGTTAGGTAACCCTAGTAGTTCATGTAGTTAGTGTAGGCCTGCTTGAGTTCATTTACTTTCTGTGTGGGTGGATGGCCAGGTGGTGGCGGCCATTTTGTGTTTGTAGCCACTGTGTTTTTGCCATAGGCCTCCAGTTTTTGTCTTCTTCGCACGCTCAATGTGCGTGCTCGGGAACGCGATAACGACGTTTTGTACAGTTCACGCTGCCGAACACGCCGAATTTGCATTCTCCCGAGCAATATCTCTCGAGTTGCCTAAAACCTTCCCGAAAATGTAGATGCTGTTCATTTTGCTAAAGAAACTCCTCAGGTTGTCATTTGCTTGTAGTTTTTGGAGCATGGACCACTTACTGTTTCTGTCCTCTATGTACTTTGTTGTTTGAGGGTGACCTGACCATGTGGGCGGCTTGTCGGCCATTTTGTCAAGCCAAGCATTGTCCTTTTGCCATAGGAATGTATTGTCTGTCTTCTCTTTCTTTTCATGTGTTTGGGGGTGGCCAGGCCATGTGGGGGTGGCCATTTTGTGTGACCTTCCATCGTGCTTTAGTTTTTTTGCCGCAGGCCTACAAACTTGTGATTTTTTCTGCCAGTAGGCCTAGAGTCCCAGAGGTAGTCAGCGGGGTACTTGATGTAGCGGTTTCCATTTTGTCTGTTGAATTTAACATCATTTAGGGCATGGGTGGCAATGCATTGAATTTTCAAATGTGGTGTTTGGGGTGTAGTTAACTGTTTGGGTGTAAACTGTAAATGCCTTTGTTGTATGTGTTGTTGTGTAACTTTCAAACCTTTTAGCCATGGGGATTTTCTTTTTGCATTAAGCTGTGATGTGTAACAGGCATCCTCCTTTTTCTGGCCATATAGGGTTATTGATAGACCTGCTTGAGTTTATTTAAATTGTATGTACTTTCTTGCTGGTGGGCTGACCATGGGGCTGGTGCCCATTCCCATTTGATGAAGCCATGCATTTTGCTTTTCCCATAGGCCTGCTTTGTCTGTTTTTTATTTTTTATTCCTTTCTTATTTTTTTTATTCCTTTTCTTTTTTTATTGTGACTGCCTGTCCATGACATGGCGGCCATTTCCTGGTCCTAGTAGTAGCCTCTGTGTTTTTGCCATAGGCCTCCAAGCTTGTGGCCTACTCTGCCAGTAGGCCCAAGGGTACTACTAGAGTCCTCATCATGGGTGCATGAAAGTTGTTCAACTGTTATTGGGGTGTTTAAGTTGTAAGTGTAACATCATGTAGGTCATGGATGGCTTTGGATTGATTAGCAAAATGTGTTTTTGGTGTTGAATTGCAGGTTTTGGGTGTGTGTTGAATAATATGGCTTTTTTCTGCGCACTAGGTAACCCTAGAATTCAGCTCGCGTAGTTTTGCTAACTTTGCACAGTGCTACAACGCGACCTTACAGTTTTTGTCTTCTTCGCGCGCTCAATGTGCGTGCTCGGGAACGCAATAACGACGTTTTGTACAGTTCGTGCTGCCGCACACGCCGAATTTGCATTCTTGCGAGCAATATCTCTAGAGTTGCCTAAAACCTTCCCGAAAATGTAGATGCTGTTCATTTTGCTAAAGAAACTCCTCAGGTTGTCATTTGCTTGTAGTTTTTGGAGCATGGACCACTTTCTGTTTCTGTCCTCTATGTACTTTGTTGTTTGAGGGTGGCCTGACCATGTGGGCGGCTTGGCGGCCATTTTGTCTAGCCAAGCATTGTCCTTTTGCCATAGGAATGTATTGTCTGTCTTCTCTTTCTTTTCATGTGTTTGGGGGTGGCCAGGCCATGTGGGGGTGGCCATTTTGTGTGACCTTCCATCGTGCTTTAGTTTTTTTGCCGCAGGCCTATAAACTTGTGATTTTTTCTGCCAGTAGGCCTAGAGTCCCAGAGGTAGTCAGCGGCGATGCTTGATGTAGCGGTTTCCATTTTGTCTGTTGAATTTAACATCATTTAGGGCATGGGTGGCAATGCATTGAATTTTCAAATGTGGTGTTTGGGGTGTAGTTAACTGTTTGGGTGTAAACTGTAAATGCCTTTGTTGTTTGTGTTGTTGTGTAACTTTCAGTTTCAAACCTTTTAGCCATGGGATTTTCTTTTTTGCATTAAGCTGTGATGTGTAACAGACATCCTCCTTTTCTGGCCATATAGGGAGGGATATAGGCCTGCTTGAGTTTATTGTTTTCTGGCCTTTACCCATGTACCTGTGATGAGAGTGCCCATGTGGAGCTGTGGTGGTAGTAGTAGTGTGCTGTTTTGTTTTTGACAAATTGGCCTGTGTCTTGCCATTGTTCCTGTTGGCTTACTACCGGTCACATCCCCATTGCTATCTGCTGCAGGTCACTGATGCTGCATCCATCCGAAATGATGCACAAATTAAGGATAAACAAGTTCCACTTCCACTACATTTGCATTTTAGTTCTTTGCTATTCTTACTCTTAATGAGTGTACTAATACTTCTAGTAGTAATTAAAATTAAAGCTAACAAAAATCCACATTTGACTGATGTTGTTCTGCCTTCTTTGCTTGTAGGTGCACAAAAGACTGAAGAGGAGGTGTCTGTCATCATTCATCGCCTGTTCTACTGCCAGACGGACGTCCTTCTGTACTACGTCACGTGTGGTGTGACTAACCTGACCAGACATCATTCTCAGCAACTTGTGCAACTGAGTGCTGCTGCTAACATCTGAAGAAGATGGGCCCAAAGAAAGCAGGTACCAGGCCCTCCAAGACCAAGAAAGTTTCTGAGAAGAAGAAGGAAGAACAGAAGAAGGAAGTGACACTTAAGTCTGGTGTTGACCCGAAAATCTTTTTTGCGAAAAAAAAAGTACACCTGCAGCAGCAGTGACCGGGGTCCAAGCTATGCCAGCACCTCCGCATCTGTGGGCCCAAGCCACCAACCCAGGCCCAAGCAGATGAGTGGGGAAGAGGTAGCCGCCTAATGATGGAAAGCAGTGATACTGAGCCTGACCTGAACTTATCGCTATCTCAAAGTAGTACACATTCCACGCAAGAGGGAACACAGCAGAAAAGTGGTGAACAACAACCACCGCCCGCAAAAGTAGATGTTCAAACTGAGCCACCGCCCGCAATAGTAGTTGTTCCACAACCACCGCCCGCAATAGTAGATGTTCAACGAAAACAACAACCACAACCACAACATGCAATAGTTGTTGTTCAAGAACCACCACTGGAAATAGTAGTTGTTGTTCCTCCCGAAGTCGGGGCAGTTTAGGAAATTGAGCCTGATGCAGAGCAAGAAGAGGCAGCACCTGATGCAGGAGATCTATTGTTTTCCAAATCCCCACCAAGGAAAAGGAGGGTTAGTCCATTAAGTTCTTCGCCAAGCATCCCTTCTGATGATCTTGATCTCAATTGGGAGCCACAACAATCTGAGCATGAGAGGGAGAGACATCCCAAGAAGACCAGGCTAGGGAAAAGGAAGGTTCCAGGAAGCCTACCACTTATGGAGTTCGATGTTGAACAGCCGGATAATGATGGTGATGGCGATTCAGACCCAGTCATCACAAGCATTACTCCTGGCCCTGAGGACATGGAGACCAACATTTTAACCCTAGCGAGAATGGCTGCGACTAGGGATGCAGCACGCATACCACCAACACAGGCCACACCAAAACTACCTCCAGCTTCCATTTTTACATTTGCACAGAGCCGGCAGCGTCCTACATCCAGCACAAGTTCCACCTCAGCAGAAGTAGGTAGTGGTACTACTGCGCAGCCACATAGTGAAAATCAACACACAACCTCCAGTTCATCCGGCATTGGAAGTGGCACCTCTAGCAGGAGACAAAAGTTAAGCTCCCCAGTGTGGGACTTCTTTACAGTTAGCGCAAATGAGGAGAACATTGCTATAAGCTCCATTTGTCATTCCTCTGTTAGTCGTGGTAAGCTTGGTACAAACTATGGTACCGGAGGCCAAATGACCCATATGAAAAAACACCACGCAATCAAGTGGGAGGACCACCTACGTATCATAAAAGCAGGAACCAATAATGTTGGTGGGGAAGCAGTAACATTATGGTTCAAGACTTTCTGAAAAATGAAAGCACAGTCAGCAACTTACTGACCATTTGCAGAAGAATCTGCACGCATTTCAATCATTCTTTTAAAGCCCAGAAGCAGCTACGGGTCATTCAACGTGAGTATAAAATGCCAGTCAAAGCACTCATCCAGGAGGTACCAACACGTTGGAACTCTACTTATTACATGCTTGATCGGCTGTTTGAGCAGTACATACCACTTAATGCTTATGTCATGACAATGTCAAGAAGATCAGGGGATTCAACTGTTATTACAGCCATGACAGTTGAGATGTCGCAATGGGACCTCATTAAATGCCTGACAGAGATGCTACTTCCTTTTGAGGTCTTCACACGTGCAGTCAGCAGGGAGGACTGTACTATGGGCCAAGCTATCCCAATGTTGTACATGCTAGAGCCAGAGCAGAAGGAGGTGTCTGAAACATACGAAGGTGTTGAAGGAAAACTTGAAGCATGTAATTTGACGGACGCTTATCTGAGAATACAAGGATTCAAAATAAGATTGTGTCACATCAACATTACATTACTGCCACAATTTTGGATCCATGGTACAAATTATTTGTGAACAGTAATGCAGTAATTCCTTTTTCAGAAGGGGATGTTGCCAAGTACAAAACTGCAATAGCCGAGGAAGCCACTGATTTAGAAAACGAACGGCTCTCAATTAGAGGCCTGCCAGTGCCAGCCCAGGACAGTGCAAGTACTACTGAGCATCCGACAGAGTCAAATTCTTCTTCACAGCATGCGAGCAGTGCATTTGCTTCCTGCAGTCACCAACACAACCAATAACAACAACCGCACCAACAGGATCTGATTCATCAGACACAAGGAAAAAAATAGCTGCTTGGTTTCTACAGAAAGGGATGGGTAAGTCCATTGCTGTCGCAAAGCAAAAATAGGACGAGCAAACCCGAGCGCCAATGAACATTGAGCGGTTGGTCCAGGCCTATCTGGATGACACAACAGAAGTGTTCATGGAGCAAAGCCCATTGATGTATTGGTATAGGACAAGAAAGCAATGGCCAGTGCTCAGCAGGCTGGCGATAAAGTATCTAGCTTGCCCTGTTGCAAGTGTCTCTTCTGAGCGTGTTTTCAGTGCTGCTGGTGCCATTGTGACTGTGAAAAGGACCAGTCTCTCGCCCAAAAGCGTGGAGAGGTTAACCATGATCAAAATGAATCAGCACTTCATACCACCAGACTACAAAATACGTGAATCAGAGCTGGAAGAGGAGAGCGAGTCGGAAGACATAACTAGTGGGTTACATGACCTACTTCTGTCAGAAGAACCACCAGGGTTTGAGGACGAGCTCCTCTTCCCTGACAACTAGGCTTTTAAATTGTTACATTCTCCCTTCCTTTATTTCTCCGTTCCTTATTTGTGTGTATCTGTCTTTCTGGCTCAAACTTCAAAACCAACACCATCTTCCTTTCTCTTTTAATTACCTATTGGAGTTGCACATCTGAGCATTTACTGTGCACTCCACTCATCAGAGTCCTGCTCCATCTTCCTGACTCACCCTAAATACATTTCCATCTTGCCATACATTGGATGGAGATCGGCAATAGTGCAATAATGTAGCCTCTAACAGTCCCTCCATAACAAGTGAAACGTATGTGACTATAGCCATCTTCTGTTTTGTTTCCAATCTGAAATGCATCACTGTCTTAAAGCTACACCTCTGTCTGCAGGCATACACAACTCTTCAATGTCAGAACTTGAGCAGGGCTCCAAAATTAAAGTAAACTCGTCATCACTTTCAGAAGGTTCTGCTGCATCTGTGATCTGACAGCCACAAAGAAGAGAAAGACAGGTATATGAAATGACTGATGCCATACATTGCATTGGCTGCTTGCTGACTCAGAGCAAATGGGCATGAAGTAGATCTATTCTAGTAGTTTAATATAATAACAAAGTACTTGTGTCTCAAGTGATGGTCAGTGTTTCCATGTTGTTTAATAATATGTATCCAATTGTACTCCTACTACTGTAGGTGCAGTCTGGACTTAATCGTAGTCACTCACTACAGACTGAGTTGCTGTTGGTGGTCTGTTGGAGAACAGGTACACGTGTCACACCGGATGATGATGATGACCACCATACCATCTTTGCACGCTGTCAGTCAGTTTGATCTGAGATGATTGACGGAATATGTTCAGGAAGTGGAATACAAGGTAAACACACAACCAATCAACAAGAACCACAGCAGACCTAGGCTACATGTGTGTGCAGTGGTGGAATAGAATAGTGGTAAGATTGACTGACATTGGTGCATTGATTTAATCACTTGTTTTGGAAAATGCTAGGTTGATGTATATGCCTTTTGTCTGAAACTGTGAAAAATGGAGGTAAATGGAGTTTGGGCCACAGACTCATGGCCCGGTGTTGTGGTGTGGCCCTGTAACTGTTCTGTGCTGGCTCCTATCTTGTTGTTCTTTTCGATGACTGCTGTGCAACTAGAAGAGTAGAGTTAATCAATGTATCCAAGCAGCCTCAGTCTGAAAATCTTCTCGCTCACGAGTCTTGTCTTTTTTGCACTACACCGTAATTGATTTTTATGCTTTAATTCAGTTAACTTATTTTGTAATACCCCATTTCTTCTTTCATCAACACTTACAGGCCGGCCTTTCACCCAGCGCTATAATACGTGGAGCAACAACTCACACTTACCTTACCAATCCTCCTCATCTTCCAGCCAGAGGCGCCCAAGAATGATATTCAGTCACAGTGTCCATGGAAGGGAGGACAAAGATGAATGACGAGATACAACTACACATTTGGCCCTGGATAATACATTAACTTTAGTATCATTTTCATATTTTTCTTTGATTCCTTTTTCCTCTTCATTTATTTTATGCTTGTGTTTGGTAATTGATTGTTCACTAAAACTTTCTCTTAATTTTTTTTGCTACCTTTCAGCCCGCTACATCAGGTAATACGGTTTCTCAGAGGGCATACAGCCTAGGCAAAAGTCATATTCATAATATCATATATAAGAAATACTTCCTTTGAATTGTGTAGTAGTAGTTAAGTAATTACCACTTATTATTAACCATAAAGTTAATAATAAACCTTCATCATGCATCCATTTTGTTTTTCTTACTTGACTTTACATTTATTGGGTAGTAGTGGATCAGCAATCATCGTCTTCATTGTTTTGCTTTTGTTGTCTCCATGTGTACTGTTTTTCTTTGTCAAACCTTTCCCCAAACCCCCGTTCCCATCCATTCATCAAACCCTAACCCTCTTCCCCCGGGCTGTGTGTTTTTATATTGAGGTGTGATGTTACTACATTAAATCTACACCAACAATTGATCACATGCTTGCTGGGGCAGATGTGGTGAAAGCAACACTAATGAAATCAAATGTCAACGAGGCAGGGCGAGGATCTTCTTCTGCTTGCCCACCCAAGCTCACTTTATGTACTAGTGTACAAGGCAATTAATTTCCCAAAGTGACCCAACGAATAAATGTAAATAATTGCTGGCATTGTTTGAATTTAATTTTAGAGCATTTAAGTTTACGATTTGTATTGTGTTTTAATGACTCCAACGCAACTACAGTTATCTTCTTGTACTTGGCAGTCCCTGACACCATTGATTTCTTTGAGTTCGTTTAGCAGTTGCAATATTGTTTGTATTTTTTTGTCACTATTATGTATTGTAATTTCCTACTTTTCCCACATTCTCTCTCAGGAAATGACTGTCTCTTTGTTTTTGTTTGCCAATGCTAGTGCCAGTGTCTAGTCTACTTATACTACCATCACACAACCACGGCATAATCTCCGTTGTCTTGGGAAACCATGCAGCCCTTGCGGTGCCAAACTTAATCATCATCAATCACAGGTAAGAAGAGAAGTTTGCTGGGAGGTATAATGGAGGAGAGGCTGGTAGTACTAATAGGACAAATATAACTGAGTGAGGGGTACCGCATCTATCTGTTTGCATGTTACACATGTGGTCAATTAATAAAGTATTTCAATCAAAAACTGGCCTCTGCCCTGCATCTAGAGTAAACCTTGTGACGTACAACAGTAACCCCACCACAAAACAACATCATATGTGTAAGTTGAAAATAAATAACATTTATTCATGTAAAAAATATCCTCCTAGTCCTCCTATCCCACCCCTATCCCCACCCTAACCCCAACCAATGTACAAGTCCAAAGAATGTCCCACAAAAAAACCCCAACACCCAATTCCCACCCACCAATAAAAGTATTAAAAAAGGGGCAAATCAACAGGGTCCATTACAACTGGCGGGCTTTGAGGTATTTGTCCACTATAATCTTGATGCGCTCCTCTAATTGGTCCTCCAGCTTGGCCACCCGGAGGAGAAGTTGTTGCCGAAATGCACGGCACCTACATTTGCATCCATGCTGTGTGGGGGTGGCAGATGTTAATTGCCGTCGGTGAGCGGCTGCCTGGCCGCGGCGCCGTACTCCTGCAGGTGGGGCCTTGCTGGGGCCAGACGTATTGGAAGAGGCAGCAGCTGCTGCTGCCGCCTCTTCCTCCTCTTCCTCGGCCTCAGCCACCAGCCTGCGGTACTCCTCCACAATGGCCTGCAGTTTCCTTTGCCGGGCCCTGGCTGCCAACTCCTTCCATGATGGTTTTTGGGAAGGAGTATGAGTATCTATAAAAAAAGAAACAGAATTGTAACTGAAACTCTTCAAAATTAATTCAACAGTACATTGTGGCATAGTAGCACTACCAAGCGCAGCGCATACAATTGTTGTCAACTTTTAGTATTTATCTAATCTATCCTCCTGCTTCCCCTGCCTGTAGCGTTTGTTGAAGTTTTTTCCGGCATTATACTTTCCCTAGTACTATGGGTGGCCTTGAGTACACAGAAGAACACCAGTCTTTTTTGTATCTCCTTTTATATTTTCAAAGTAAGACTCTGGTTCCAGTGACAGTCTCCACCTATGATGAATACAATACATTTAGGGGGCATCCATCCATTAAAAGTAAATGTCTATCATTCTTTATTATCGGCTTTGCTGGTTTCACTTTCACCAGCAACCACCCATGCGTCCACTCCTTCCTTGCTTTGGGTTTCATTGACACAAACTCCGCTCATGATTCTTGCTATCCACTATATCCATGCACCCATATTGTTTTGCCCAACTAGGCCTGCATTTTCTTTCACCTTCCAGTTGTACACTTCCTTCAACAACCCATGCATCGGATTCATATCAGCCACGTGCATGAACCTTCCAAAGTATCCTTCTATGGTAGTTAGTCTTATTATTATTATTACATGTCTTTAGTCCTTCCTCCTTCCACCCTAGATCACTTCTTTCCCTTTTTGTTCAACACATCCCTCAAGGTCATCTGATCTGACTTTTAGTCTTCTCCATAACTTTCACAGCTGAGTTGGAGTCTGATAGAAGAGGCCTTGTTTACTCAACTCACACTGGTAATGCTACAAAGGGTGTCTTCTTCAACCATTGTATATTGTCGAGTACAACTTCAAATTCATACTTTCTTAATAAGTCTCATAGCACAGTGAGGGAAATGTTCCCCTACCACCTAGTAATGCAAATAAGTAATGAATATAACTTACCACCGCCCACCGCTGAAGTTTTCTCCCCCACTGATGCTCCTGCAGGTGCCACCAGCCACTGTCCCCTCCTGGATGGCAATCGCATCGCCGCTGGCCCCGTCGTCACTGGTGGTTGGTAGTGATTGTGCACCTATAAAAGCAAGTACACCTTTTTAGATGCCTGCACACCTCCCCCTATTTTACTAGTTGTACTTTTTTCACCAGGAAGGAAGATTGAAAAAACAGTTACGTACAACATAAATTGTTGTTGTAACTAGTCCAAATTGGGCCCTACTGTACAGCAGTCACATTAGACAGAGTTTAATTTTAATTTATTAGATGGTCCCTAGGGTCATCTAATCTCTACTCCTACTCTAGTCTTTGGAAAGTTAGCCTGAGCCATATAACCATTTTAGATCCGGGTCTACTGCTTTGCCCATGTTATCTCGCAGCTTGTTGCACAGTAAGAAAGACACCTTTGAGGCCACATGAGTGTTGCATACAACTAAAGAGGTTGACAAACCAGTATTGTTAGTCCCTTTTGCTTATCCATAATGTTGCATTTTTTGCCATGACTGCTAAAATCTGGCATAGTTGTATTCACTGTCTAACGTGCAACATTTTTCTCATAGGCAGATGAGAAAATTGCCTTCTACGAAACAAGGGATTTGCAGAGCTTTCGAAAGATGCATGTGTAACCAGTATACGTTCAACGGTGAGGGGTCTCCCAAAATTCACACATTTCTCTATCGTGCACTAGATGTACAAAATGTATAGTATTTAATCTTCTTCATTTTGCATGGTGGAGCAGGATGTTTTTCATGGAAATACTTACAAGTTACAACAATACAAAGCTTGTTATTAAAAAAATAAAGTTTTTGAACTTGCATATAGACTCTGTGGTATATTTTGAGTGTCTGGGGTGTTGTGGACTGAAACGAGTGAGTGAGCGAAAGGGTGTTCTTCTGTTCTGGGTTGTGTAATAAAATCATTGGGTATATATATCTTACTATCTTCGTGTGGGGGTCGGGAGTGGGACAAATGACTATGACCGAGACACTTAGGTATTGTGGGTTCTTCTGACAGAGTTCTGTGACTAGGGTGTAAGGTGTAATGTCCAACCTCCTATCACCAACATCAACATCCTATTTTCTTGTGCATAGTTCTGTATGTGTATGTGCAGAGAATAATAACCACAACAGTAGTAGTAGTATACTAACTGAACAAAAATTAGTAGGCAAACATCTGGTTGTGCATTTTGTTGGTGGGAATTGACAAAGACTGGATATTACAGAGCAATTAATACACAATTGACCTAGACCTTATAGGCACTTATAAATTAGTCATTTTTAGGTATACCGTATGTTAGATGAACATTACAAATATACTCCCCTTCCTTTGATTATTGGGGTAGTAGGTATATTCAGAATTAGTGCCTTCTTAAACATTGGCCCATTCCCTGATAATAATAATACAGTTGCGAGACATTAAAAGCACACACACCCTAGTGTCAAATTATAACAGAGAAAACGAAAAAAGTGTGTGGGAGCGAGATGGCACCTCACGGGCGCACCACCAACGGGAACCTGGCAGGTACTCACCAGGGTTGCCCTGTTATCATCATTGGCACCATCAAGCTCGGAAAGGAAAATTGTGTCCAAGAAACACAAAAGGAAAGCATTTTGTGAAGGTATGCGTGAAAAAAGACCACAAAACAACCAAGAAAGTGTCAAACAACATATAAACCACACAGCAACACAGATATGCAATTTTATTCTGTCTCTTGTGTTGGGTGTGGAATCTAAAAAAAGTGAGTGTGGTTACTAACTATCCAACCAACACCACTTTATTTGCCGACATGTTTCATTGCCATCAAACTTTCTGGCAATTTCTTCAGGGCGTCACACATATTAAAGCCACTGCATAAGGACAACATAGTCTTCACAACTGAAAAACAGATAAAAACACTTGTGTAACAACCTGCCTTTAGAACATGTACCGCCTCATCCCAAACGCATATAACTCAACCTTATTCACCCTCACTCGGCCATCTGAACTCGTACCAGCCGGGAGGATAGTACCCTCATGGAACTGCAACCCCGAACGTGGGTCATTAATCCTTCCCCTTCGATTTGCTGAGAGGGATTAAACAGAGAGATAGTAAATGCGCTTTAACTCCCATGTTCCTGTCTCTTTACGAATTAAGTGAAAGACCTCATTTTCTCCCCATTCATTCAAGTGTGTTGTCAGCTGAAATGACTCGACCGGTCTTCTCGAGTGCCGAGCTACCCTCTCAAAATCATAAACCACCCCGGAGCCCTTACTCCTTACCGCTATGGTGGAGGATGTCTAGCGTGGACTCAGCCCATGTGTAACTCGAACAGGTCCCTGTTCTATTTACGTTGGTTTACTGGCGAGTTCTCGCAAGATAACGCGGCTGCCATTTTGGACCGGGCAGGACCTCTTTGTAATCAATGCTTATACCGGTCTCGGGACGAAATCTCACGGGATCTCGACTCGATATCTAAACTTTTTGATTAACTTTCTTCAGTAACTCCTGTGTTCCTGTCTTGTTACGAAAACATGTGAAAGACCTCATATTCTCCCCAGTCATTCAAGTATATTGTCTTCTAAAATGATTCGACCGGTCTTCTCGAGTGCCGGGCCACCATCTCAAAGCTATAAACCACCCCGTAGCCCTTACTCCTTACCGCACTGGTGGAGGATGTCTAGCGTGGACTCAGCCCATGTGTACCTAGAACATATCCCTGTTCTATTTACATTGGTTTGGTGGCGTGTTCTCGCGAGGTGACGCGGCCGCCATTTTGGACCGGGCAGGATCCCTTTGTAATCATGCTTATGCCGGTCTCTGGACGAAATCTCGCGGGATCTCGACTCGATATCTAAACTTTTAAATCAACTTTATTCAGTCACTACGAAGGCAATCGTATGCTTTCCAAATACATTTCAAATGTTTTCGAACAATGATATTATTCAAAAACATTTTTCTAAATTATTTTATATAAAGAGGAAAGGTGCCACATTAGACCGTGTTTTCATGGACTAATCCAAGTTGAGACCAGATTATTGCTTCCCCATTCAGGCGTTATGATTAAGTGGGGGCACCCACCCGTTTTAATATGGTGAGTACCTGCCAGGTTCTCGTTGGTGGTGCGCCCGTGAGGTGCCATCTCGCTCCCACACACTTTTTTCGTTTTCTCTGTTATAATTTGACACTAGGGTGTGTGTGCTTTTGTTGTCTCGCAACTGGATTATTATTATCAGGGAATGGGCGAATGTTTAAGGAGGCACTAATTCTGGATATACCTACTACCCCAATAATTAAAGGAAGGGGAGTATATTTGTAATGTTCATGTAACATACGTTATACCTAAAAAGGACTAATTTATAAGTGCCTATAAGGTCTAGGTCAATTGTGTATTAATTGCATCGTGAGTGGAGGGCGACCTATGACCAGCTTTACCCTCTAGGCTCCTGGTATTTTGGATATTACAGAGGACAACGCAAAAGACAGGAATGGACCCAGTGGCTACAGCTATTCTATCACAGCTTTATTCAAAAGAATACCTTAATTAAAGAGTGGCCAACAGGGCAAGCTTAGCTACACACAGTCTAATAGTAGTAGCACAGAGAGTCATAGGGCAGAGGCAGTTTGAAGGAACTGAAAGTCAGGGATGGGATTGGATACCCAAAATTTGGAAAACAAATTTAAGACCAAAGAAGGTTTTGCTAACATTGAATTAGGAAGGAGGCTTAATAGGTTGGAAAAAATAAGGTGCGTTAAAAAGTTAGGGAAATATAATTGTATAATATTAAGCACTGTAGGACTTACTGGGGCCAGCAGCAGGATCCTCGGTAGAGGAGCGCTCCTCTTGTGGTTGTCCCGCCAACTCGGACCCCATCTTCTTGCCCCTGGGTGGTGCTGATCATGCAAGAAATAATAAAGAAAGAGAAACATTAAGTGCTGTGAAACAAATACATCATTCAAAAATCCTCTCAAACATTTTAGGAAACAACAATTCCAATAAAATTGACTTCGAAGTATAAATGACTACTGGCTTGCAGGATTCACAGACCGTCTACTTATAGAACACTAATCAAATGTTCCATAAACATTCTGATTGCAGAATATACTAACGAAGCCAGTACCACCTGACCTACATCACCTGTTCCAGAATCCAGACGGCCAATTGTTCAGTAAGTAGGCATTTCCATTTTATTTTTGCCCGCAAACATGCATAGATGAGATGGAGGACACATGCATAAATTTGTGCAGACACAGAATTGTTGGTTGCTTGCGTCATATGAACTGCTACTGACTCACCCGACCATGCTATTGCTGCTAAGCCTACCACTCAGTAAACAAACTTCAAACCGGTTCTATGGAGGGGTGGGGTAAATAAGAACTAAGCATTCAGTGACAGAGGAGGCATCATGCAGACCATTAGAAAAATATGAACTAATACTATCCATCCACCACTATTTCACTAAAGGACAAAGTAAGGAAGGACTAGACTCCAGCAATAGCATTAACTAACTTCAGTTCTCTAAAAACTCTAACATCAATAATCACCAGCCCAAGCTAGCGCAAAAATACAAACCAGTAAGAGAAGTGGCGAGCAGCACCTGTGTCATACAATAACAGAAGATTTTGAGACGAAATTGATCTGTAATGTAACTAAGCGCACCAGTAATCGTGTTACTTATTCATCCAAGAAATATACACAATACTTATACTACTATATTATATATTAAATTATTAATATTACTAGCTACTCACCAAGCCCCACGACCTCGACACCTAGCAGGTCCAACAGGTCCTGCTCCCTGTCCAGAATGTCTGCCCACCGGTGGGCCAGCTGCTGGTGGGTGCGCCGGATATCCGAGCGATGGTAGAATGCCCGGCGCACCTTCGCCCACCGGCGGTGACGCTCCTCTGGGAGGTAACCGGAGCCTGGCCTGTCGCCTGCTGCCAAGGTCAAGGGGAGGTGGCGCTGGATGAAAAAAACCAGGGCGGCCACCTCCGCCTCCCCGAAAAGATTCCGGGCATGCACCCCTGCAGGTCTCATTCTGCCGCAAGGCAGCCGGCTCTTGGGCGCAGGCGCCTTGCCCTTCGAGCCGGTTCTGCTGCTCCCGTTTGCCATGGTTCTGGGGTGGAGGTGGAGTTGGAAAAGAAAAGTTAGAACAAAAGGAAAAAAAGTTAGGGGGAAGAAGTAGGAGCTTAAATAAAGAAGTAAAATAAAACAGTAGAAAAGTTTAAAAAAGGTGGAAAATTAGAAATAAAATGCAAAATATAAACTTAGGGACAGTGAGAGATAGATGATAAGTAAAAAAAGTAAGAAAAACTGTGAAAATAGGTAAAGATTGCACAGATATAAGGTGGATAGAAAACTAGGCCCAGAGCCATAGCATAGAGTGTGAAAAACAAGATGGCCGCGCCCAGCGCGACCATGTGGGTAAGTTCGCGCGCGATTTCAGGCGAACACGCACTTTGTCAGCGTGAACAAGTACTTGTGTTCCCGAACAAGCTGTGCATCGCGCGAACACGTTATACGCGACCCGGAAGAGGAAATAGGGGACGCGAGCGGGCGGGACAATTGAAAAAACAAGATGGCCACGCCAATAGCCCACCACATGGGTAAGGTCGCACACTACAATCCCCCGATCACGCAAACAGCGCCCTGAACACGCACAAAGCGCTCCCGAGCAAGAAAAACGGCTCGCGAACGGGTCCAGCAAGCTACTACGCACGCTCGCGAAGCTACGCAAAGCTCGCGTAGTGCGAGAACGTCTTCGCGTAGCTTCGCGTAGCGCGACTACGCGTACTACGCCCAGGGTTACTAATAAACCACTAGGATTCGTTTATTTAGATCACTGCGGTCCCTTTTCTTCTGATACTGCATATAAGTATATCTTAGTCGCAGTTGACTCATGCACACGCTTTGTCTGGGTCTGGCCCCACTGTAGTGCTGATTCACGTACTGTCATAAGAGATTTGCGCGTCTTTGTAGGGATTTTTGCCTGTGGTACCTTCCATTCGGATCAGGGTCCTTCTTTCGCCTCTAAGGCGTATAAGGATGCTATGATGTCGTTGGGGGTCCAAGTCAAGTTTTCTTCTACATACAGACCTGCGGGTAATAGTGTAGCGGAACGAATGAACCGTGACTTAAAGCAATCATTGACAGCACAAGTTATAGGCACTGGCAGGAACTGGCTGGCCCATCTCAATGGCGTGCAGCGTGCTCTTAATAATCTCCCTAGAAGGTCTCTGGGTGGGCGGACCCCATACGAAATGCTCTTTGGTATCAAGATGTATGTCCCGGACCTTGACGGTCTAGAATGCGTGGCCCAAGCCACAACCTTTGACGTAGATGAACATTGCACTGTTTTACAGGATCTACAAAAGACCAGAGACAGTCTTGCAAAGGAACATTTGCTCTCCACATCGGATGATGCGTTGCAGATCCCGGTAGTTGGCTGGCTACCCTAAGTTGGAGAACTGGTTCGAGAGAAGATCGATAACAAGAAAGAATTTGGTCCTTCCTATCGAGCTCCAGTTCCTATGCTTAGCGTGAAGGGCTGAAGAACAGTCATTTTACCACCACTTCCAGGTCGTAAGGAAAACAGGTTTATCTCAATTGACAATGTCAAAATACACAGAGTGGCCGATTCTTCTTAGTATGACACCCACTGTCTCCTGTCCTTCGATTGTGAGAAATTCTGTTTTGGCCACTGCTTCCAATCCTGAGCCAGAAGTGGCCATCAAGATGCCTGCATTTCCAGTCCTTTATTGAGTACTTTCCCTGGTACTAATGGTCATGAACTTGATTACACTTACCCAACTGATGTATCGATGCCTGATTTGCAAACACGTTTGGCCACAGAATCCAAATTTTCTTTTGACACTGTTTCGAATAACTCAAAAAAGCCCTCACGTTTTGCAGTTTATGGCAGTTTATTTAAACAACACTTTTTGATTCCCCCTTGGACATATATTTGATTGGTACTTTTTTCAATTTACCTTTTCATGTCAATTGGTTTTGTGTTTTATTTTTTTCGAATCATCAATGGACACTAGGTCGAGGAGAGAACATGCATTCAACATCTAAATGGAACTTTGGCCCCCCTTTCCTCATCGCATTCAGCACACAGACTGAAAAGAGACTTGACTTTTGTTAACTTCACTGCTTGGCCTGTCCTTGATGGGATTGTGTGGGATGCCGTTAAATTTCAAATCCATGGCCCTACTAAGGTTGGTAATGTCCCTAATGTGTTCAGGGTAAACATGGGGCATGTAGTACAACAAAACATACGTTCTGATGATTGGGATATTCAGGCCGTAGGGGCATTGTTTTCTGATTTGAAATATTATACTGCCTTTGATGCTGAAGATTTGTACTTAGAATCTGCTAATTATGGTGAATTATTTTGCTTCCAACATTTTGGCAACCATTATCTGCATAAAACTAATTCCAGAAGGAGTACTGTAAATTATACACAGTGGGAGCATTGCCCGGCTCCTTTACAAGGCAGTTTCAGTACTTTTTTGAAAAAGTACACATATTTTACTGACTTTAATCAGTCCAATCCCGCTTCTTTTTATTTTAAATTGACAGAGAGGTCCATGTCCAAGGTTAGACTTACCGATACTAAGTTATTGTACTCGAAGTCCTTTCTAGACAAGTTGGCTGTAGAAGGCTACGAGTTATAGAAGGAAACTGTTGACCTTAAATCTGTTTGGGGTTCTAAAAGCTGGCAGGTACAAGGCACTGAGGCTTTGCACCGAGCATGTCTCATCCCAAATCATATGTAGTTTTTGAATTCTACCATTTTGCTAACAACATGCTTTGGATTGGCTACTTCTAAAAAATTAAATGCACCTACTGTCCCTGATTTAGAAGAACATTCTGGTTGGAGTAATATTACACAGTTTTCTATTAGGGAATTGCAAACTCTATTGCATAATTCGTCCTTTAACATATCCAGTTTGGATCCAAAAGGTTGGCTGATGTGGCACAGAAGTTCTGATTCATGCCAACGTCGTTTTCTGGGTTTAGCTGAAGGATTTACTGATCCCCGTTTTGCAACTGACCATTCTGTCACCACTTACTCAGTAGGCACATTCTACCTTGGCTGCGGTTAAACTGCATCTATCCAAGCTGACTGATGATGTGGATTTAAATGATTTCATAAAAGGCCCGGCTAGTGGTAGATCTAAAAGATGGATATATGCGATTTACAATGAAATCTGGAAGACATCACAGATTGAGGCAGCTACTCGCCTTAGAGCTATTGATCAAGCTAATTTAGAAAAAGTGCTTGCAGTTGTAGATAACAGTATTAACATGCTTTCTTCCCGCATTTACACATTAGATAATATAGTGTCTTCTGTTGTTGATATTGTGCAAGATGAAGTGTCTGTGTTATACCATTGTCAAACTCAATTGCGTTCCATTATGCAATTTGAGTGGACCCTACAGACGCTTAAATCTGGAAAAGTGCCTTGGAATTACATGAACGTGTCCTCCCTCTTTGCCCCTATTAATTTGACTGACAAGCAGCGCTTGCTTTCAATGCGAGATGCATCTTTTTCCATGTTACACATTGAAAGGTTGGAATCTTTACCGTTCTCTGTGGCAGAAGCCACTGCTGCAACGTGGCTTATCCACGGGTTAATCACATTACCATTTGCTTTGTTTAAATTTACAAATTGTATGTGATATATTGCGATAGGCCAATATGAACCACTGGGTAGTTCATTTCTCCATGAAGCCTGGTCGCTTCCTTTTAGTTACAGATGCCTAAAAGATGGACAAGAAGTATATCTTAAAGGTGAGGAGTGCACAGAAACACCAGATCACTCATTAATGTGTAGACATATTCAATTACACGGTACTTGTAACCAAGAACAGCCAAATTTAGCCTGTGTTTTGAAAGGTACTACGGTTCCCGCAATCGTCCCCACTTTCACATTACTGGCAAACGGCAGTAATTTACTTTTAAATAACGAAGATTGTTGTGGGTTAATTAGCGGTATTGCTTGTGTGGTTACAGTGTCTGAACGAGTGGTTTGCTGCAAAAATGTTTTGTACCAACCCCCGCATGGGAACTCGGATGTTTCCATCTGGCCGCGAATCCCGACCTTGACGGCAGAGTTCAATGGAATGAGTAGAATAAGAGCCGTTTTGTCCTAAAAAGAAGTGGCCCTGAGTTTGGTTCACGTAGCTAACACCTGCACAGAGGTGCAGGCTCTTTTAAATACTGACTTACTATTGCATTTCAGTGAGCTGATTCATTCAATCTTTAACGCGTCCTCCACTTCTGGCCTAGTTAGCAGTGGTCTCGTGACTTCATTTGAAAATATATTTGGAGTCATTCCTGCTTTCTTTCATTCTATATTTTCAAGCCTATTTGGTGGATTTCCTGTTTTGCTGGCGCTGGCTACAGGCGTCCTGGTATTATTTTGTTTTATTAGAAATGGATGCCCATCCTGTGTTACACGCCGCACAGCCCCACCTGGCACTGTTTCGCAACAGGATGCTTGAGTACTCTGGCACATTGCCGCTCGCGACTTTAAGCGCGGCATATGGATTATCGTTTCGATTTTCCTATTTCACATGTGTCCAGCCTGTGTTTCATTGACTGAGCTACGATTTCGAGTGGGCCCTTGATTTGTGTCTCTGCAAGACGGTGTCTCCTGACATCGATTTTAATCATCTGATGAGACCCTTAGTTTGATCATGAGTTGTTTTGTTCGGACGAAAGGATTATGGCCTTGGCAGCGATGCATGGACTAATGGGTCATTGGAACATACTCGCAGCAGCGCAAGATTTCTTGGCACAGTGTTTTATTGAGAACCCACCGAGTTGTCCTCTGATGTTGCTAGAGGCTCCGGTGCTGGAAGAGCACGTATGTTCTTTCCCATTATTAAATTGGATGGCTGAACTGTTTTCGGATGATGACAGTGACTTCCTGTTGGAGGCTGTTGCTGCATATTTTGCATATTCAGTCCTGTCCTAAAGGCTTTCAAGGATTTTGATGACATACCGTTCTTACTTACACAATTTGTTTACAAATTATGCGTAAATTTTTTACCACCCAGACCTACTGACTTGAGTAAAAAGTGAACAATTGATTGGCAAGTTGGACTTTTTTAAATTGACTTATGAAAACGTTTTTTCCACCGTTTTTATATTTGACCTGGTCATCCTTCTTGAACTCTGCTTTCATGATGTGCACCTTGCCTTATCTTATCTTATCTTATCCGTGCTCGGATCATGGGGGGATGTCATAAAGTTACTGCTTGCCTATATACCGTGTTAAGTTAGCATGAGCTTATTAAATGTTTAAACGCCATTTTACCTTTGGCTGCTTCTGCACACGACACATAATTGTTGTTTTAGCTTTCAGCCTAGAAGAGCGTTGTGATTTACACGATAATAATATGTTATTGCTCTGATATCAGCTTTGCTTAGTAAACTGTGTCTGTACAGTGAGCGCTGAAGCCTTCAAGGATAACTCTACAAAGTGTTGTTGTGAGGTCTGATCTTCGCACCTTCCTATATATAACATAAATGCAGCTGCTGCCAAAATCTAGCTTTAGGCGCGTTTTATATTGCTTTGCATAGAGCACACGACACACACTTGATGGTGCTTCACATGCAGAGAGCTGGTGGAAGATGATGTGATCCCTTCACTCTAAGATCTTGAGGTATGGGGCCGCCCTGCTAAAACCCAAAGAGACCTTCTTAGAAATAATATAATATGCTAGATAGGGAGGGTGAGAATTAGGTGTTGTTAACCCCTATTCATTACAGCATTTTAGCATGTTGTCACCTTTTGCATTCTATGGACTAGTAACTATGCTGATAACTTTGCTTCTTATAATATGTTTGCTTGTATTATCTAAGATACTGCGTTTAAGAACACGGCATTAGTAAATAAATATTTCAAATGTGCACACGTCCTCATTTACTCCACGTTCTGGTTTGAAATGATTGTATAACGAAAGAGTGTTTATGTGTTCCACGTGACATGAGGTATTCTAAGTTCATGTTCTGGTTCGTCTAAACATTGGGAGTTTGTAATGACCAATGAGACACTGTAGCTAGCTCGGTAAGGGGATTTTGGGTACTGAGTTGAGTTTTGGCACACCCTAATTCACTGAGGTTCCAAGTCTCTATGCACAGTTCTGTAGGAGAACGGAATCCCTGCTACAGCACCACATCGAAGAAGAGCACCTCGCATCCCTGAGAGGCACGCCGCCGTCAGAGCTGCTGCCGTCGCATCGTGGATGTCGCCACTGTAGTTGTCGCATCGTGCGGAAGCTTCACGCATCGTGGGACAAGATTGTTGCCACTGGAGCAGCTGCCGTTGCATCGCAAGGGTGTCGCCACCACAGTCCACGCATCGAACCGAGAAATTCACGCATCCCCGAGAAGCTTGCCGCATCTGGAAGATCTTCACGTGTTTATTTCTTTGCACCTGAACTTTGCCGCATTTCCCTCGCTCCGACAATGCTTGTCGTGGAAGCGCAACGCAACCTAAGGTATATTGAAACAAAGTGCCGCATCTGAGAATTGAACTGAGCTAAGCTTAATCCACCATCTTAAAGTAACAGTATTGTGTGTTTTTGTCGTTTATGGTCTTGTGGTAACGCTATATAAAGTCTACTTATTTTTTATATAAAACCTGTGTGGTGTCCATTTGTAGTGTTGTCACTGGGTTACTGTATGTGGTCACAAATGTTTAACACAACGCCTCTGAGATAAAGCCTGTCTGCTCGTGCCCAGCTACCAAGGGGGTGAGCAGGGGTTATTTTAGGAGTGTAATCCCCTTATCCTGACTAGAGGCGAGGGTCCCTATTTGTCACAAGTACCTACCTGTGCCAACTAGAGATCCCCAAATCTAACATTGACAAAATGTAGTATATTGCTAAGTAGCCAATGAACTGTCTTCTTTTCTAAAACGTCATTAATTTTGAACAATGATGAAATGAAATGAAATGATTACGCACTTGTATAGCGCACGACTACCCGTAGGCATCTCGGGGCTTGTACAAATACCGCTGAGGAACCCTTCCTGGCCTTTCCCTGTGAGGAGCCCACTCCTGGGCACCCCCAAGGTGAAGTCAGGCATCCTCAGCATTGTTGGGGCCATTGTAGAAATTAAGCAAGCTATTGCCCAGAGGTGCAGAGTGGGACTCATGATTAGAATAGTCACTGAGGCAAGAATTATCAGGTCCCAGGAAATTGAGCCCGAGACCCGCTGAGGCGGGAATTGAACCCTGGTCCCGGCCAGACTACTGCATCAGGGTCTGCCGCTCTAACCATTGAGCCACACTTCCCTACAACCCACTTGTTGTATTGATAAGGAAGGTAACTTCTACATCATGAATGTGTACTCTCTTTAGATGGTAGGATTAATGTCTAACTGACATGACTATATAACTTAAACCATTGTTGAATGTGGGGAGGGACCTTGACTCAGGGAATGCGGAGCCTCGAGCGAGTCTTGAATCCCCTCTCCTCCATCAATAATGATAAGAAGTAGCATAATAGACTCTGCGCATCTGCAATTATGGTTTTAACATGGAATATCTTCATGTGTACTTGTCTTAACAAAAGGCATTTAATCAAAACCAGGATGCACGTGGTTAAACTTCTGCAAGCAATTGTTATATGCAATCTCTCAGGTGGTAAAAAGTGATTTTGTCACTCTGATTTAGCTGTATTGTGGTAAAAAAAACTCCAATTTGACTTTTCTACTGTAGTATGAAATGTGTAAATGTGTGTTCATTAGTGTACGTTTTACGGTGCTACATGTCAGTTCACTATTAAATATGGAACATTTTTCATGGTTATCTGTGAAATACAGATTGCATCATTATAAAAACAGCCCCCACACCACACTGCAAAGCTTTAACATTGTCAGGGCTTCTAGGATTAGTCAGTATAGAGAAATAAAGTATGTGGCAAGAATATCTCAATAATGCAGTAAAAAAAGCAACTTATGCAGCACATTTTGAGGCAGCATTATTTTCATCTATTAAGCTAGGTATAAAAATGTTGGTGAAATCCTCAAATTTTACAAATTATGTGGCAAATCTGGAAAATCCGTAATGATGTGGTAAATATTGCTGCCACAGTATTGCTTAATTCTCCTAACCCTCACCACTCTGTATTGTTTTATCAACAATGTATTCCAAAAAGCTAAACAAAACCCTAAACATTTTAACTCGAGTCAGAGCTCATTGTTAGCTGCACTTTAAAAGAACAGGTGTGGTAATAAGACCGTAGCTTATGTTGAAAATGAACATTAAAAATGTACTGAAAAAAAAGGGTTAAAGTGAAATTCACCAATTAACATTTACTGGGTTAACTAAAACTCACACCACCGCCATGCACTGCTTATCACCTCTCATATTACATCACTCATGACATGTAAATGACATCATTGATGAAATCACTGATGACACCTCAAATGGAATAACTGATGACATCACTGGTGACATCATCCAGTTATTGAGACAGAGTTCTTCAAGTTTGTAGACTTGAAGAAATCCAACATGTTACACCGGTGGCTACTTTTCAATTCAACTTAATAAGATTTAGCCACTTAAAAACCTCATATCATCTGCAATTTTAGTTAAAGAGGTTTACAGGGATGCATTTTCCACTGAAAATACACTTTCTGCAAAGGCCCAATAACCCTTCCAAGTTTGGTAAAACACATAAACGCATTCCCGAAATGTGCATAATGGCATAAAACCTTATATCCATGCTTACAGATCGCCTGATGGAGCAAAAAATTGCCGAAAAATACAAGGATGGCACGGGGATAAGCCCCGGGTTTCGTTGGCTGTTTCAAAGTGAATGGCACACAGTGGGCGAGCTGAACTTCTACAGCCCAATTCCAGCCAGAAAGCTCCGGCAGAGAGTCACGAATAAGATCCACCACAAATGAGCGAATATCTTCCCCCTCCACTGCCTCAGGTACCCCTAAAATGCGTATGTTATTTCTACGCTGGCGGTTTTCGAATTCCTTATACTTGGACGGGATGGGCATGATGGCGGTTTGCCTGAAACCGTAGTGCACACGAAGACCAGAGGTCCCGATGGTGGACACAGAATGTGCCGATAAAGTTCTGGCTATATGATGCTGAAGCTCGAATCATATTGAGGAAAATAATAAAAGCTGATGAGAGGAGAGGAGATGCTAACAGAAAAGTTCCAGGAAGAGATAAAGCCAGCTAATAACCAACTACTAACCCTAGGCACGGTAATCGGTTTGGCCGTTCTCCGCTACCTGTGGAAGACGATCCCCAAGGCGCAAGAAAGAACTGACACCAGAACCTACCTTGCGGTGTGTGTTGAGGCCGGGGGTGATGCAGTCATGGCCCTGAAGATCGCTGCAGCATCGGTGGCAGCAGCGGCCAGGGCAAGAGCAGCAAGACTGGTGCAGCGGGAGATCGTTGAGCAGACCAGCAAGAGTAATGGGGGAGCTGCAAAAGAGGCTGCGTCGGTCTCCAAGACAGCGTGGAAGGGCTGCCGCACAGAAGGGAAGCGCGACCGGCCCATCAGTGGCGGATCTGTTGTGGAGGGCTCCGGTGGGACTGCTTCCAGGTCGGGAAGGGAAGCGCAAGGATGAAACCCCTGACGAACGGATGACCGCGGAACTGACTACCATTATAGCCGGGCTGGTACTGAATGAGGGCCCCGGTGTGGGGGACACACTACCTGATGGAATCGATACCCCTAACGTCCCTGAAGCGCTGACCTCTATGGTATCCAGAGAAGATAATGGATTGTTACCAATCCCCGATCTCAGCGCGAGGGATCCCTGCGAGGCTGACATTAGGGAAAATGAAGGTATGCTTCCACCTCCTTCCCTTTTGATGGTAGACAACGACACTGGCATGAGAGATGATGGGGGGGTGACTAGCATGGCTATTAGATGTAAAAACCAGAAGGGTTGATGAGATGCAAACTTTACATAAGCCGGTTTCCAATCCTCAAACACCCCAAATCATGTTAGCTGGTCCTAACAGAGTAATAAATGCCGGCAATACTAATGTGGCTAATATGAACAAAACGAACATGAATAACATTGGCATTGACGTAGAGCTAGAGAAGGATCCCAGTGACTTTTTCTCTTTTTCTGATGAAGCTGAATGGTCTGACGATACCACGTCATATTTGACTGAGAAGAGTAGTAGTGGTGAGAAAGCAGAAGCTCCTAGTGGTAAACCAAAAACAGCGGAAAAAGAGACGCCATGGGAGAACAGATGTAGCCTGGGACAATACCCTGACTAATTAACTCACTAGTCTCTCTTGCTTGACAAATTTGGCACAACAATCTGATCACCCGGTACTTCTAGATCCAGCCGCTCCAACCCTTGCCACTGTTCTCCAAGCTATCGCATCACATCGTGAGAAAACTTCTCAGGATGGGTGCAAAGCACAGGCAGCCCTACGTAAAGTACAAGGGGTGGTGCGTAAACTGACTAAGACCTGCAGTACATTTGGGGATCGCTTGACTGTGCTGGAATCTAGAATGGTATCTAATGAATCTGAGATCACCATGAATCAAGAATGGGATGAATCTCATGAATCTGAGCTGGCAGATGTCAGATGGAAACTGGAGGAATTCGAAAACCACCAGCGTAGAAATAACTGGGTCGAGCAATCCAAGGCTCTTCACGGAAAGGTAGGTGCAAGACATGGAACAGCTTATAACTTAAAATACCCCCAGTGAACACAAGATGATTATCCAGTCCAATACTGATCTTGGATGTAAAAAGCAGAATTTATTAAACACGCTAAACACAGCACACTTTGTAAACTATTCAGTAATCTCTCAAAGCTAGCTCTCTTGCACTTCTCAGGGCAGTACATACCTTGCATATTTTAGGTGGTGATCTAAGGTATTCCCTACACTGGCATTGCGCACCAAAGTCATAATTTGGCCTTGGAACTTCCTCAGCTCTTCGGGCAGTAACACCATTAAATAAGTCTGACATGGGCCTATGATACTGCTTCCACCTTAACCCAACTTGTGACCTTCCAAAGAACCCAGTAGCCAGGACACTCTTCTCCCCGTTCTTAACACTGAGCAGCTTGCACAGCACCCTTCCTATGGTCATTGAGATCTGTGCACTAGGGTAGTCGAAAGCAGCTTCCGGATGTGGTAGTTCTTTTCACTTCCTGACAGTATGTCAGTGAAGTAGCAGCATACCTGTCTACAGCTTCTGCCCTTCTTCTGGAACTCCTCCACTTGTTGTGGTCATTCCTCTGATACGGTGATGTCCCCAAAATTCTTAGTGTAGTGGCCCCTTCCCAGCACATGGGGATCACAGTCACAGGTGATGGCCCACAGTATCGGTTACATGAACGGATGGTCCACCATCTCAGGTGCTTGGGCAACAGCCCCAACAATCTCTGTGGCCCTGTTCCTGGCACATGGGGGTTACAAAAATGGGTGATTACCCCAAAAGAGATCAGTGCTACTGGGCTGCAAATTCACAGCAGCCCCAAAGGTGTTGCTGTCTTCTGCAATAGATTGGATGGCTCTCTCGAAACACTGGTCCTGAATGGATCAGAAGCCTCACATTCTACTCACTAGGATCACTGGTGTGCCTCGCTCCCTTCAGGCTCTCTCCTCCTGCTCACAGGGCACACTAGTCTTGGTAGGCAGACAGAAGGCTGACTCTTCAGGTACAAGGCAAGTGTTCTTGACTACTGGGTCATGGCTCCTCACCCAAATGGGAGACAAGCAGATGTTGGATCCAGCCATGTTCCCTTTCCTGATGAGACAGTGCTGTCCAACAAAGAATGTGGCCCATACTCGGTCCTTTATAGATCCTTTATAGATCCTTTATAGATCAAGCTCAGACACATATTAGATTTTGCATCTGGCCTTTCAAGTTCGTTTTGGGGTGTCAGTTTTTTTTAAATGCTCTCTCCTCTGCCCTGCCCTCCGTCAAAAGGACAGTCTTCCACAGCAGGAGTGGCTCCAATTTTGAGTGACCCACAACACAAGCCAAGGAAAAAACCAAGGATCACACCTGGCTTGTATTATCTACTGAAATATACCCCATAAAGGTTTTAAGGACTAACCTTCCTCTCTATCAGATTCCCTGTTTTTTTTACCCATGGGGGGCAGTTTGCAGAAGTGCTGCAATATTGGCCCCCAGTAACAAATGCATGAGCAGTGCTTCTCTCTAGCACCACCCCCTCCCCCCAGCTCCCGGAGCGAGCTGAGCAGCAATCTTCCAGGGCTGGTTGCTGTTTTCAGTCCGGCTGTGCCCTGGTAGTGCCAACCAGATCAGTCCCACCATCTCCCTGACAATGAGCCTAGGCCCCACTGACCAGTAGCTCTTCCTGGCATCAAATAAACCATTGATGAGCACCGAGGATGCTCTGCTCCTCTCCCTTTGCAACCCAACAGGTATCACATGCTTTCTGGTGCAACGCATACTTCATGCAGGCCAAGAGTGAATTAAGTACCCAGCCACAGAATGTTACACCAGCGTGCTAGAAGGAGGCACTCTTGTGAGCAAGGTAAACAAGGTTTGTCCACATTGCTTATTCTACTGAAAACACAAACAAATATGCTTCCAGCACCATGCTCTTGTCACTTAACTCAATGTAAGGGTAAAAGGCCACTAACTTCATGACGGTAGCTTTTGGTGTGCCTCTATCAGTCTAAACAGTCTGCATTACCATGAGACAGGTTTAGGTCATGGCCCAGGCATGTTCCGTGTTCGTCTATGACCTCCAATCAGTACCAGGCATCCACATATGCATGCAGCTCTGGCACTCAGGATCGGTGTACATGTCCATTAGGAGAATGAAAATGACTCCACAGATTTGTGAGGCTTAATGTAGAAAAGAATGAAAAAATCCAGTTATTACTTATCTATAAGGTTAAATATTCGACACAAAAATGTCACATTTCTGGTTGTGGAAAGTCTTTACTTTTGAATTTATGATTCCCCAATGATATTTGATGGTATGTTGCTTTCTTTAAGGCTGCAGAAAGGTCCCTGAGTGTTTTTTGTAGGTCAGTCTAGAACGTTTCCTTCAAATAATCAGAATTTCTAAACCATTGCAGAAAAGACAAGGAAGCAATGGGTAAAGTACATAAGCAAACATTAATAATTGTAAGACAAAAAAATATTTTCTGAAATTAGGTTACTTGGAGGGGCACCTCTACTAATTTATTAAAAAGAATCTCGTTGGGTTCCAAAACAGAGTTCAGAGAGCATATCTGATCACCCCATTGCAGCAATGGCACAAGCAGAAGAAATGTCCCTAGAGAAATCAGTGATGATAAGTTAAAGCAATGCCAGGCACATTAAAAGTAAAGACACCAAAGATAAAAATGTAAACCATTTTAAAAAAATCAAAGAAAACATACATGGTTAAGATGAAATATTAAAATGGAAAAATTAGTTAGGAAGATTTGTAACTTTGTTTTTAAGGATATAAGACGAAATGGCAAATAAACTCTTAAGGACAATGGGGAAGGTAAAAATGTCTTTGGTTTATGTCATTATCCAAAAATGGTCACAGAGGATGCCTTTGTACCAGAATTAAAATCAGGAAAAGTTTCCAGCAAACTGGCTGTGAAGTCTGAAGCAGAATCAGTAATCTTGTACCCTGGTACACTACAATGACTTCAATCTTCCAGGTTCTGGGGGAGAAAAAGCCCGATCTGCCCCTGCTTTCTGCTGCTGCCAAGAGTCTCAATATTTCTTGATGTTGGGAAGATGTAACCTAGTTTAACCTAGTCACCTGCAAACCACAGGTCCACAAGACAGGTCTAGGTCTCTATCCAGCCTGAGCTCTCTCAGGTACCAATCTTTAGTGGTTAGCTGACCCTTCTTCAGAGCAAGAAACCTTTTTGCCTTTTTATGACCCTATAGAAACAACAGGAGTCCAACCACCAGACCTTTAGAAAGAGTTCTAGTGCACCTGTGCCACCAAGAGTCAAGAGTCAGTCTGTCTTCTTTCCCCAGAAGTCAGGCAGAATTTTCCTTCATTATAGGTGTTCCTTCATGTCCCCACAAATTCTCTGGAGAGGGAGGTAGAGGTAAAGAACCTGTCTTTGCCTGTACTCTAGCTAGTGATTGGAAAATTCCTTAAAGCGAATTCCAGTAATTTTCTTGACAAAACCTGACCTCCTTTTCCAGCATTTACTGCCCCAAATCACTCAAATAGCCTTCCTTACAGATACAACAGTGGTGTCCCTTTTATAGCAACTCCTGCAGGAAAAAGAGGTGCCCACCCACATCACAAGCGGCATAACCCTGTCTGGGTAATACTGGGTGTTTGTACCGCTAAGATACATTTACATCATGCACCCCCACTTGGTGATGAGACACATCAACCATTACGCTAGAATAATGAGTGACTAACTTTCCTAAGTATTTGTATAAATGAGGAAACATGGTGCCCACACTGAGATCAGCAACACCTCTAATATCCTTTGTTATAGTTACACGGCGGTAGAAACATGGACTATGTTGGGCTTAAATTCATTTTTAAATGTGTCAAGTGGGATGCCAACACTTTTTAGCATTTCATTAGCCTTTATCAGAATGCAGGCACCCGCAGATGAGTTTTACAAGTCCAGACAATGCCTGACTTTAAACAGTGAACACAACTCGAATGTACGTTATACACAGGCGCATTGAACGCATGCACGTTAGTTATTCCACATGTCTACTACACCCACAAGCTGGGAGAAGAGCTGAAGGCACACATGCTCTTCACCCAAGGGTCATGGTCATTCCCTCATGAACCACGGCCATTGATCGGGATGTAGTGTCTCAGTGCAGCACACGCTATGAAACATCACTTCCTTAGAAATGCCCTTGACCAGGCAACCAGGAACGATCCCACGACGACACCGGACCTTGCCCAGGTGTCACCGATTGATTACTAATTAACAACAATCACGTATTCAGGGGCACTATAAAAGACCGCTCCCTTCCCACCACCATTCATCGGCGGGAGGCGAAGTGGACAGCTGTAAGATACACGGCGGAAGGCGCTGAAAAAAACAGTAAGAGTGTGTATGCTGTGTGTATGGATGCAAGAGCGTGTTTAAATGCGATGGTGCAGGTTAAAACCTTCTACCAACCCTGGAAGGCACCATTTTTAACGTGTACCTGTATGTTTTTAACTTCATATTATGGACCTGATTTACCAACACCAGGCTGTGATATTGTGTTTCTCTTTCCAGAATGTCAAAGTAGGGCCTTCCCCACTCGACCTCCCATGGAGTAAGTAGGATAATCACCTAGGGTAAGAAAACAGAAACAATTTCTCTCCTTCACAAGTGTTAACACGTATGAATGACACATGTTTTTCACTTAGAAACCACCAAGCGCGCTCTAAAGTGTGGTGATGAAAGTTATTACGTGTTACAAACAGAAAGCTACATATTCAGTGTGTGTTTGTTTTTCTACACACATTTATTTGGAGTACTGTACCGAAGGGTATAGTGATATTTACACAAACGCCTTTAGTGGTTGATCTTTATTTGCTCACTTTCCATATAAAGACGGTGCCCTTTAAATACATAGTTCTGATGAATGCTATGTACCCTCCGGGGACCCTTAGCAGAAACATGTTGACCACATTTAGCACGGTGAAGGGATAATCAGTTCCCAAATCACCACTCACTTCTTTTAATACCATACAGTTGCCCAAATAATTAAAAGTAAGTCTTTACGACAACTGCAATGGTTTTTAAATCACTTTCACTACTCATGAGCCCCCACTTAGTTTAGAAGTGCATCCATGTCTTCAGGTGTATGACCACCCTCTATCAAACCGAGTTTTTAGAGGGAGAGGAAGGCCTATGATGAAGCATGACACCAGGGGGGTGTGTGAGGCCAGTCCTTCACTTTTTGTGAGATGCCCCCACTTAATGTGCATCTCTAAAAGTCCTGTAGTTATCCCAACTAGGGGCAGCCCCATTTGTGTTTACACTTCGTGTTGGAGGCAGGTTAGCCCCTGGGCCCTGTGCCTCTAGGTCCCATCCCTGGCTAAAAACTATGGCTAGTGTGTTCGGCGACCCTTAGGCTAGACCCTGGATAGCCTAGACAGGGTGCAGCGTATTTAAGAGTTGGACATGTACTTTTAAGTTACACATCTCCTGAATTGACAAACTCTGAATTTCATTTTTCAGTGCTGCAAGTCCTACCTCTCCCATAGGATAGCATTGGAGTTACCTTAGCACATTTAATAAGTTGTAATTTCCAAATAGGAGCAGGTAGCCAGATGTCTCTGGAATTGTAATAAAACATCCTAAGTTATGATGTACTCAGATTTTAAATTACAATTTTGAAAGTGCCCCTTTTAGGAAGTTGGCATTTTCCTGCCTTAGCCATTTTGTGCCTTTATCCTGTTTCTGGGTCACACGAGGGGGTGTAGGTGAGTTTGATTTGTGTATTTCTCCTAGACTGCCTCACACAATTGGGAGCTTAGGTGTCCCTAGATGGAGCACCACTGACAGGATGGTAAGGTGGAGCTGGGCACAGCCCTATTTACACTTAAATAGGCTGTGCCCTGCCTTCACAGATAGAGCTGCATACACCCTGCAGTAAGTTTGGAGGAAGGATAGGTAAGGCAGAATGCCTGGGGACTTCAAAGGGTAACCTCTAGGAGCTTTTCTTATCTTCCAAAGGGAGAGTACCAGGTAATACATTTTCAGACACCAACTCTTCAGTAAACATCTGGACCTGTGGATATTCTGCCAGGAAGAAGGATTGCTGTGCTGATGAAAGGACTACCACACTGCTGGATTGCTGCCCTGCTGTGTGTTTCCTGCTGCCCTCTTGCTTGGGAGAAAAGGACTGGACCTGCATCTGTTGAACCCATGACCACCTGAGTGACTCCAAGGGCTAGTTGGCCGGCCCCTTGACTTGAGATTCAGTGGCAGGAGGCTCCAACAATGTTAACCCCAGTTCTGGACTCTGCCATCCGTGAGTCTACCCAGCCAAGTGGTGCCACCCTAGTCCTGGGCCCTTGGAAGTGGGCCTAAGGTACTCTGGCAGCCTCTGTGGATGGAGCAGTACTTATACATCTCCTCTACTATGCGGTGCAACCCCAACCAGAATGCCACCTCACTGCTGCAGTGTGGATCTGTACGGCCGCAAAGACACACAAAGCATTGCAACCTTTGTACCCATCGTAACCACCTCTGCATGACAAATCCCCTGCACAGGCCTTCGTTTCTCTCACTGACGCCAGCCTTGACTCCTCATCATAGCCTCACAGCTCCTTAGGACCAATGCATTGCCCGACTGCAAAATGCATCCCTGATGCTGGATTTCGCATCGCAAACCCTTGACAGGCTCCTCAATGATAAAGCAGGCCCTTGCACCACAGACTTACCATACCTAGGAATCAATGCTTTGCTTAGTCTGCGCAATGCATCTTCAACACAGGATTTCAGGTACTCTGCTCAGCAGGCCTAACTGGGCCCCTATAGCCTGCCCGTGCTCCATTGCAGTCAGCCTGATTTTTGACTTTGTCCTTGGTCAAGGCAGCAAACAGATATCCACACTTGGTACTTTGTGCTTTTTGGCGCTGTTTGCACTGAAAACTTTTAAATTGCATATCTCTTGTTTTATTAATTGACCTCTCTAGCCATGATCCCACATCCTCTGAAATTAGGGTTTGTTTGTCCCTGACCGTGATAAGGGCTGTGGTTGCTGCTTGACCAGGGCTCACAGCCCAGTCAACCAACATCCCAATTTTTCACAGTTGACAACATGTTTGTAATCCCCAGGTGTCAGGAAAAGAGTACATTTGGACACCATCCAAGGGTAGGTGACCATGGGAACACCACTTGGAGGTCAAGACCTACCCCAGCAGAGGTCAGCAGCAGGGTTCAGGGCAGGTCTAGTTGGAACTGGTCAGCTAGGCAGTTTCAGGACGTCCTCTGGAAGTTTTTTCTGTCCCTGTAGCTCAAACAGGTCACCCAACTGACCCTTGGAGTCATTCTTTGCTCCTGGGTTCAAGGCAAGCAGGCCAAGTCTTCCTTCAGGCTCATTAGACAGAAATGCAGTCCTTCTTCTGCTCCACACAGGTCCAGAAGTGTTCTGAGGAGTCTACAGTTAGTGTCACATTTATGTCCAGTGCCAACCTGTGGGTGAGGGAACCTCCTGTTCATTCCCTAACTAATGGGGTAAAAGTTCCCAGATGTGACTGTATCCAATGTCTGCTCCGTCCATCACCACCACCCCCTTTTGTACCGCTGTATCCAATGTTGCAGCATGTCTTATATGTTTACTGTAAACTATTCCACAGTGCCCTTCTCTACCTCAATACAACATTGCAGAACCTTTCTTTTCCTGATCACAGCTACCTTTGCCCACCTAGAGGTATGCCAATGATAATGGACAGACCCTTCCTTGTGGTCATTCAAAACTGGTTCTAGAGGCATCCCCTCTCCCACTGGGATTGGTGCCTTGCTGTCTAGCAGAGAAATAAAGGGGCAGGCCCAGGTGTGAGGTACATATGCATGCATGTGACAGGGAGACCGCCTTTAAAGTTCATTGAGTTCCTGGGCACAGGCCAGGTGGCCAACCTGTCAGGAAGAACATCTCCCCACACCCAAGCCGTATGTCCACTGTCTGAGAGGAATACAGATTTCACTTCAGAGGAGCCTTCAACAGTCAGGTGACACTGAGCACTGGCAGAAAGGCCATTTGGTTCAAGCACGAAAATTCAACCTTTCTACATGATTTATTTAAAAAATAGTAACCTAAAATTGGACTTGACAATTAAGCTGGATTTTAAATTAGCAATACAATGAGTCCTTGTGTCATTTTCCTAGCTATTCCCTAACTGAAAGTTACCATTATAAGGTGAAATAATGTAACTGCATCTCTTCCAATGGGAGAGTCAGCCTTACCATACTGGAAAACGACTTTGAGGATGTTTTATTGCTAGTACCTGCACAACTTAAGTATGCATGCCCTACCTTTGAAATACCATGCACCCTGCCATATGGGCCTACTTAAGGGAGGACTTATAAGTATTAAAAAGGAATGTGTAGGTTTGGCAAAATATTTCCTTTGCTAGATCAAACTAGCAGTTTTTAAACTGCAAACCCAGTCTGCAGGTGCAGGCCTGGAGACACGCTTTGCATTATCACTTTAGTGTGGGCACAATATGTGTTGCTGTCCACTAGTCACATTTAATTTTCAGGCCCTGGGCACACCTTGGAATCCTATACTAGGGACATATATTTAAGTTCAATATGCCAGTCAAGAGCATAGCCAATTTCAGCATGATTGTAGGGGTCAGAGTGTGTGCACAGGGCACTAGACAGTAGTATCCCAGTGTGCAGAGTCCAAGAACCAGCAATAACATCAAATAAATAGGCATTGGCGAAGCCAATACGTCTTTAGTGGAGTGGCAAAGAGTGTCATAGAGTGAAGTGTCATAGTGTTAAGGAGTGGGGTGGCATAGAGTGGTGTAGAGTGGACTAGTGTGTTGTAGAATAGAGTAGAGTAAAGTGCCATGAAGTGGTGTAGAGGGAGTTGCATAGAGCGTTGTGGAGTAGTGTTGTAGAGTGGCATAGCGTCAAGTAGCATGTCATAGAGTGGAGTAGATTTTAATGGAGTAGCGTGTCAAAAAGTGGAGTATCAAAGAGTGGAGTGTCATCGTGTAGCCTGGAATGAAGTGGCTAAAGTACAGTGGGGCAGAGTAAATTGCGTAGAGTGCACTGGTGTAGAGTGCATTGGTTTTGAGTAAAGTGGTAAAGAGTTCATTGGCGTAGAGTGTAGTGATGTTGAGTAGAGTGACATAGACTAGAATGGTGCAGAGTAGAGTAAAGTGGTGCAGTATAGATTGCAGTGACATAGAGTGCAGTGGCATAGATTGGAGTGGTGCAGGGTGGAGTGGCGCAGAGTGGAGTGGCATAGTGTCGATTGTTTTTGAGTATAGTGAGGTGGCATAGACTGGAATGGTTCAAGGTAGAGTGGAGTGGTGCAGGGAGAGGTGTAGAGTAAAGTGGTCTAGTCAATTGGCATAGAGTGTAGTGGCTTAGAGTGTAGTGGTAATGAGTGCATTGGTATTGAGTGCTGTAGAGTGACCTAGAGCTGAGTGGTGCAGAGTAGAGTGCATTAGCATAGAGTACAGTATCATGGAGTGCAGTGGTGTAAACTGCATTGGCATACATTGCATTGGCATATAGTGTAGTGGTGTTGAGTAAAATTGTGCAGAGTATAGTCATGTAGAGAGCAGTGGCGTAGAGTGAAGTGGTGCAGGATAGAGTAGACTGGCATGGGTGCAATTGACATAGAGCACAATGGTGCAGAGTAGTATAATATGCAATGGCATAGAGTGTTGCAGAGTAGAGTATGGAGGCATACATTGGAGTGGTGCAGAGTAGTTGGCAAAGAGTGCAGTGGGGTACAGTGCATGAGTTTTGAGGAAATTGTTGACAAGTGCTTTGGCTTAGAGTACATGGCATAGAGTAGAATGGCACAACATGCAGTGGCGTAGAGTAGAGTGGTGCAGAGTAGAGTAGAGCGGCGTACAATGGCACAGCATAGATTGCAGTGGTGTAGAGTGTAGTGGTATAGAGTGGAATGGCAAAGAGTGGAATACAGTGGCATAGAGTGCAGTGGGATATAGTAGATTGTTTCTGAATTGAGTGAAGTGGCTGAGAGTGGAGTGGTGCACGGTAGAGTGCAGTTGCATGGAGTAGTGGGGAAGAGTGCACTGGCGTGGAGTGGCACAACGTAGAATGCATTGGCAAAGAGTGCAGTGGCATACAGTGTTGTGTTGCAGAGAAGAGTGGCACAGAGTGAAGTCACATTGAGTAGAGTGACAGTGGAGTGATGAGGAGTAGAGTAGAGTAGCCCAGTCTGAAATGGTGTACATTGTAGCGGCAAAGAGTACAATGGTGCATAGTAGAGTGGGGTAGAGTGCACTGGCATAAAGTAGAGTGTTGGAGAGGAGAGTAGAGAGGCATAAAGCGAAGTGGCGTAGAGTGCAGTGTCATAGAGTGCAGTGGTGCACAGTAGAGGAGAGTCACATTGAGTGGATTGGTGTATAGTGGAGTGGCTTAAAGTGTAGTGATGTAGAGTGATGACCTCGCTAAATTTTTGTCTCGCTGTGGTCCTTCACGAGCTCTGAGGTCAGCCGACTATGACCTAGTATGTCAGCCCAGAATTAGGAGAGCCCGATGGGGGGAAATTGTTCTCCTACCAAGCCGCAAAATTGTGGAACTCGTTGCCTCCAACACTTCCCTCACAAAAGTCGAAACCAAGTTTCAGGAAGGCTTTAAAAACCTGGCTTTTTTCCCTCCCCTAACTTGTGCTTGCCTGACTTTTTTCTGTACTACAGCGCCAAGACGCAGCGGCATTCGAGCGCTTTACAAACCCTTCAGTCAGTAAGTCAGTCAGTGGAGAGGTGTAGAGTGTTTTGGAGTAGAGTGGTGTAAAGTTGAGTGGTCCAGAGTAGAGTTGGAATACATAGAGTGAATGGCTCAGAGTAGAGTGATGCAGAGTAGAGTGGTGGAGAGATCAGTGGTGGAGACTTCAGGGTTGCAGAATAGAGTGTCAAAGAGTGCATTGATATAGAGTGAAGTGGCATAGAGTATGGTGGTGCAGAGTAAAGTGTAGAGAGCAGTGGTGAAGAGTACGGTGGTGCAGAATAGAATAGAGTGGCATAGAGTTCAGTGATGTAGAGTGCAATGGCGTAGAGCGTAGAGATGCGGAGTGCTGTGGCTTAGAGTAGAGTGTTGCAGAGTAGAGTATAGTGGCATACAGGTCCGTAAAGCAGAGTAGATTGGCATAGAGTGCAGTGGCAGAGAGTGTATTGGTTTTGAGTGCATTGGTGTAGAGTACAATACCCTTGAATAGAATGGCATAGAGTAGAGTGGTGTAGAGAAGAGTGGTGCACAGTAGAGTTGAGTGGAGCAGTACAGAGTAGTGTGGCAAAGAGTTCATTGATGTAGAGTGCAGTGACATAGAGTATGGTGGTGCAGAGTAAAGTGTTGTAGAGAGCAGTGGGGAAGAGTACAGTGGTGCAGAATATAATAGAGTAGCGTAGAGTTCAGTGATGTAGAGTAGTGCAATGGCATAGAGCGTAGAGATGTGGAGTGCTGTGGCATAGAGTAGAGTGTTGCAGAGTAGAGTATAGTGGCATACAGGTCCCTAAAGCAGAGTAGATTGGCATAGAGTGCAGTGGCAGAGAGTGTATTGGTTTTGAGTGCATTGGTGTAGAGTACAATAGCCTTGAATAGAATGGCATAGAGTAGAGTGGTGTAGAGTAGCGTGGTGCACAGTAGAGTTGAGTGGAGCAGTACAGAGTAGAGTGGCAAAGAGTGCATTGATGTAGAGTGCAGTGACATAGAGTATGGTGGTGCAGAGTAAAGTGTTGTAGAGAGCAGTGGGGAAGAGTACAGTGGTGCAGAATATAATAGAGTGGCGTAGAGTTCAGTGATGTAGAGTGCAATGGCATAGAGCGTAGAGATGTGGAGTGCTGTGGCATAGAGTAGAGTGTTGCAGAGTAGAGTATAGTGGCATATAGAGCCCTAAAGCAGAGTAGATTGGCATAGAGTGCAGTGGCAGAGAGTGTATTGGTTTTGAGTGCATTGGTGTAGAGTGCAATACCCTTGAATAGAATGACATAGAGTAGAGTGGTGTAGAGTAGAGTGGTGCACAGTAGAGTTGAGTGGAGCAGTACAGAGTAGAGTGGCAAAGAGTGGAATGGCACAGAGTGGAATAGTGTTTCATAGAGTTCAGTGTCGTAGAGTGCAGTGGCACAGAGTAGATTAGAGTGGATTGGCATAGACTGCAGTGATACAGAGATGAGTGGCATTGAGTATAGTGATGTACAGTGCATTGGTGTAGAGTGCAGTAGAGTGGCACAGAGTAGAGTGGTGCAGAGTAGAAGGCAGTAGCATGGAGTGCAGTGATGCAGAGTAGAGTGATGAAGAGTAGAGTGACATAGCGTTGAGTAGCATAGAGTGCAGTGCGAGTAGATTCTCGTAGGGTGCAGAGGTGTAGAGTGGTGCAGAGTGCTTTGGTGCAGAGTGCAGTAGCGTAGGGTAGAATGGTGTAGAGTAAAGGGCAAGTGTGCAGTGGTGCACAGTAGAATAGAGTGGTGTATAGTTCAGTAACGTAGGGTGTAATGGTGTAGAGTGAAATAGAGTGCAGTGGGTTAGAGTTCCATGGAATACAGTTGCAGAGTAGAGTGGCATACAGTGCAGAGGTAGATATAGAGTGCAGTGGCATAGAGTATGGTGGTGCAGAGTAAAGTGTTGTAGAGAGCAGTGGTGAAGAGTACGGTGGTGCAGAATAGAATAGAGTGGCATAGAGTTCAGTGATGTAGAGTGCAATGGCATAGAGCGTAGAGATGCGGAGTGCTGTGGCATTGAGTAGAGTGTTGCAGAGTAGAGTATAGTGGCATATAGGTCCCTAAAGCAGAGTAGATTGGCATAGAGTGCAGTGGCAGAGAGTGTATTGGTTTTGAGTGCATTGGTGTAGAGTGCAATACCCTTGAATAGAATGGCATAGAGTAGAGTGGTGTAGAGTAGAGTGGTGCACAGTAGAGTTGAGTGGAGCAGTACAGAGTAGAGTGGCAAAGAGTGGAATGGCACAGAGTGGAATAGTGTGTCATAGAGTTCAGTGTCGTAGAGTGCAGTGGCACAGAGTAGATTAGAGTGGATTGGCATAGAGTGCAGTGATACAGAGATGAGTGGCATTGAGTATAGTGATGTACAGTGCATTGGTGTAGAGTGCAGTAGAGTGGCACAGAGTAGAGTTGTGCAGAGTAGAAGGCAGTAGCATGGAGTGCAGTGATGCAGAGTAGAGTGATGAAGAGTAGAGTGACATAGCGTTGAGTAGCAGAGAGTGCAGTGCGAGTAGATTCTCGTAGGGTGCAGAGGTGTAGAGTGGTGCGGAGTGCTTTGGTGCAGAGTGCAGTAGCGTAGGGTAGAATGGTGTAGAGTAAAGGGCAAGTGTGCAGTGGTGCACAGTAGAATAGAGTGGTGTATAGTTCAGTAACGTAGGGTGTAATGGTGTAGAGTGAAATAGAGTGCAGTGGGTTAGAGTTCCATGGCATACAGTTGCAGAGTAGAGTGGCATACCGTGCAGAGGTAGAGAGTAGAGTGTTATAGAGTTCAGTTCAGTGATGTAGAGTGTGTTGATTTTGAGTAAGGTGGTGTAGAAAGTGCTGACATAGAGTGCAGAGGCATAGAATAGAGTAGCATAGAGTAGAGTGGAGTAGAATGGTGCAGGGTAGAGTAGAGTGGGATTGAAAGGAATGGTGCAGAGTGGAACAGAGTGGCATACAGTGCAGTGATATACAGTAGATTGTTTCAGAGTAGAGTGACATATCGTACAGTGCAATGACATAGAGTATAGTGTCATAGAGTGCAGTGCCTAGACTACAGTGGTTCAGAGTAGATTAGAGTGGTGTAGAGCAGTTGACGTACAGTGCATTGATACAGGGTAGAGTGGTGTACAGTACATCAGTGCAAAGTAAAGTAGAGTGGCATAGAGTAGAGTGGGGAGGAGTAGAATGCTGTTGCATCGAGTGCAGTGTTGCAGAGGAGAATGGCATAACGTTTAGTGGCAGACAGGGCAGTGTTGCAGAGTAGAGTGCCGTAAAGTGGATTGTCATAGAGTGAAGTGGTGCAGAGTAGAGTGGAGTGGTGCAGGGTAGAGTGGAGGTTGTGCAGGATAGAGTGAAGTGGCATGGAGTGAAGCGATGAAGAGTAGTGTGGCCCAAAGTGTAGTGGCATAGAGTGCATCCGCGTAGAGTGCCGTAGAGTGGTGCACAGTAGAGTGCAGTGGCATAGAGTAGAGTGGTGTAGAGTTCAGTGGCAGAGAGTGCGTTGTTGCAGAGTAGACTGTGATAGAATGCAGTAGTGTATAGTAGTGTGGCATAGAGTGCACTGGTATAGAGTGCACTGGCCTAGAGTTCAGTGATGTGGAATACAGGCGTGCTGTTGTGTGTTTGTAGCATGGCCCATTGGCCAATTTTATTCACTCTAATCACTAGTATATGCAGTAGACCTTTGTACTATCTACCATTCCTATATGACTCTTAGAGTATATTCAGTCATATCCCTTCCCTATGTATATAGAGATAACTCTAAACACTAGTTTATGCAGTAGACCTTTGTACTCTCTACCATTCCTATGTGACTCTTAGAGTATATCCAGTCATATCCCTTCCCTATGTATATAGAGATAACTCTAATCACTAGTATGTGCAGTATACCTTTGTACTCTCTACCATTCCTATGTGACTCTTAGAGTATATCCATTTATATCTCTTCCTTGAGTGACTTTACTACTTGTACATTTGCAATTTTTCTTTCTGTTTGTATCTCCTCCTTGTGTGACTTTAGATCTTGTACATTTGCAAATTTTTTTGTGTGTATCTGTTATGTAACGCATGTAATCCTAAGTCCTTATGTTTTTCAACTGGTTCTTATGTAAAGCGCTCTGACACCTTCGGGTAAAGTTCGCGCTATATAAAATCGCATTAAATAAATAAAATAAAAATAAAAACTAGCATTTAGACATAACAAGAGAATGCAGCAGCTGTTTGTGCACACATGTCTCGTCATATAACTAAGGACAAGAGTTCTGAAAAAACACACACTGAGCGAAGGATCTGAATCAAGAGTGTTGTTTCAGCTGAGATGTAGAACATCCACCTATGTATGCCAAGGTGCGGGGTCCGCCACTATTCCCAGAGATCTATAATATACAACCAATTAGTTTCAGTAGAAAAGAGGAGAGGTGTAGGCTAATCAGGGCTTTTTATGGTATCTGAGGCCAGATGTAGGTAAATCTATTTTGCCGACTCATAAATACCGAATTTTACCGATTCGGTATTTATGAATCGGTAAAATAGAAGTACTGATATGTAGGTAAATACAGATGTGCATTTACCGAATCGGTAATATTCGGTATTTACCGATTCGGTAAATACCGACCGGTAATGCCCATTCATCCCTATGGGCTTTGAAGCCCATAGGAATGAATGGGCATTACCGATTCGGTATTTACCGAATCGGTAAATACCGAATTTCACAAGGGTGCAGGGGGTGTCACTTTGACACCCTCTAGCACCCCCAAAACTGGTTTGTGTGCCATGTGGCAGGCATACATGCCCTAAGGGCAGGTCTGCCTGTCATATGGCACAGGTGTGCATGCACACATGTGCATGCACACCGGAATCGGTATTTTACCATCAAATTGAATTTGATGGTAAAATACCGATTCGGAAAGGCTTGTGGGACTCAGAAGAGTCCCACCTACATTTCAAAATTACCGATTCGGTAAAAATACCGATTCGGTAATTTACAGAATCGGTAAATTTACCGATCGGTAAATTTACAGATTCTGCCCCCTACATCTCAAAATCCATTTACCGGTCACCGACCGGTAAGAGCCTACCTACATCTGGGCCCTGGTTTGTTAACCGTGCTAACAAAGTTTTATGCATGTTTGTTTTCTAATTGTGGCATAAATACTGCATCTTAGAGCATGATAGTTTAAATAAATATTATAAACTTTCTTCATGTCTCTGGTTTATCTTATTGTGGGCAAGTATGAGTGAGAGTGTAAAAGGGTGTGTCCTGTTACAATGATCCCTGAGAGGGTCGAGAGTATTGTGTCCTGGGGTGTCAACACACTTGTTTCTCCGAATGATTAGGAAAGCAAGTAAGGCACCATAGCAAGACTCGGGCTCAAAGATACTAAGGTAGTATGATGAATCAGTCCCTCCATGCTGATGATCTGTGGTCCCAAGTATAGTTCTGTTCCTGAGCAGAATTCCTGCAATGTGCTGCCCAACATTTTGGTCGGGTACTTACTTGCGGGAACCCTGAATAGTGTTTTTCCTTGTCCACAAAACCTTTGCATCTTTTATCAGAGATGTCTGTGGTGTTGATTATTAATCCTCCACAGTTTTTAGGGATTACCTAGTTTTGTTGATTATTCAAGCTTGAATATTAAATGGTTACAGCCCGGTTTGTGTTTGTAACAGGGTGGGTGCGGCACTGCCAATGGACTGGTGGAAAGCTGACTGTACTTCCCCTCCTTCCCTTCATTAGGATTGGGACTCCAGTCCCCTACTCTCGAACAACGAAGATTACTCAAGGGAAGGCGCCTTTAACTGGGACCGCAGTAGTGATGTGGCCACGCCCCCGTTTGACGTAGGAGGACCAGGACTGGACAAAGGCCCGAAAGCCCTCTACTGGGGGTGTGTCGACACCCGGGAGGAAGGAAGTCGGGACGAGGAGGATCGAGGCGGAGAGGACGGTGTGCGACGAGAGGATGGAGGAGAAAGCGTGGAGGTCGGAGGTGGAGAGCCAGGAGGCCAACGACCCGGTGAATCGCCGTGCCACACTCCCGAGGGAGGAGTGTGGCTTTCTCTGGTACGGCGGCGTTGGGCAGCTTGGGTCGGGAGTAAAGGAGCCCGTGTGTAATATAGCGTCCATCCCGTTACCCTTCCCGCTTACCTCAACCCCCCCCCTTTCCCGCCTATCCGCCCTTCTTATCCTCACTCTTCCCCCCCCCTTGTTAGAACACCGAGCACCGTAGTAGTTGTACAGCACTGGTGCCCTTCACTATCACTGGGTTCCCCGTGGTGACACCGGTATCAGTGCCTTTAACTGACGGTATCCCTCTCTGTTGGTTTTCTCGTTGCGGAGCTGACCAGGCAGAACCATCCCTTGAAGTGGAGACAACAGCATCGTCCCAAGGCAGTACAACAGCCACCACGGACCGAGTGGAGTTTACAAAAGAGCGCTTGACATTCCGTACTAGAAAGACCTTTATACGAATAAAACCCTCTTTGCGCAGACTTAGTGTTCAGCCTATTCTTGAGTTGCCCATTAAACCTAGCGTGCCCGCTCCAACCCCCACGCTACAGTGTTACACTTTGAATCCATTACTAGTTACTTATGGTGTAACCCATTGCAGCCATTTGCTGACCAGTGGTCTATGCACATTTAACAACATGAAGACTCCTATGCCGGTGCTCCTGTAATGTTTGTAGTAGAAGTCGATGCAGCCTTCCGCTTTTGCGTTTTTTATCCTTGGGTCACATTTCCAGCTGTGGATGCTAACACAAGCAGTGAATGCCCCAATAATTCCCTAAATTGCCCGCTTTGATAATTGGCACCGTTTGACAAAATTCCACATTTTCAGGTCCTAATGGGTGGCTATTGTGGCCAGTAGACATTAACATTTGTCATGCTCTTTTTCTTACCTCCACACATGGGTTCAAATGCAACAGACCTGATCCCCAATACTCTCAAACACCACATTCTGGTAGTATTACTTCCTGTTTGGTGGCAAAGTTCTGTCAACAATGGTTGGAACACTCCACACTGTTTGCATCTTTCTCTCCTGTCTGAAAACATGAATTTATCAGATTTTCTTTTGGGTCCCAAATCTTCATGTTTTAACAGATTTATTTATACTACGTATATTGAAATTTTCAAATGACCCCACATGGAAGCTGCTCCATGTTTAAGACAAATTGACCAAGATAATTTGGACAACGAGCTAGCCATTGTTGATATAAGTACTAATACATTGTCTTCTCATATTTTCAATTTAAATAGCATTGTGTCATCTGTTATTAATAATATACATAGTGACATGTCAACAATGTATCATGGGCAAAGTCAACTTAGATCTAATATGCAGCTTAGCTGGACACTTCAAACACTTAAAAATGGCCACGTACCACGGCACTAATTGAACTGTAGTAATGTATTCCTGCCCTTTAATTTGACACGCAAACAACAACTGATGTTGATGAAAGACTCAATTTACATGAAGCTACATTTGTAGAAATTAAATTTTCTATAGCTGAAACACCTTCAGGTTTGTGGCTTACATGCAGTGTTATGTCTTTCCCTATCTCAACATTTCAGTTACTGCTTGCACAAAACATTTTCTTATTGGTAGAGAGGAACCCCTTGGGAGCTGCTTCATTCACAAATCATGGTCACTTTTCTTTACATAACATTTTGAATGGGCCAGTAAGGACGTTTTCCACACTAGAGAAGAATGTGACTCTTCTAACAGACATTCACTCATTTGCAAACATTAAAATCCATAGTGCCTGTAATACATCAGCGCCAAGTTTGGTCTGTTACTTCAAAGGAATTCCAGTCCCCACAATTCTTCCCTTTATTACGGTTCTTTCAAATGGGACTTATTTAATTGTTGGCGATCAAGATTGTTGCCGAATGAGAGCTGGAGTTACCTATATTTTGTCCATTTCCCAGCTCTTCACTTGCGACAACAACGTCTTGTTTACCCCCCACATGACATTGTAATCAGCTCGTTGTGGCCTTCTATTCCAACTTTGAAGGCAGACTTCAACAAGATGAGCAAACTCAAAGAATTATTGTTTCAACATGAGGTAGCTATCACATCTGCTAGCTAAACCTTCGAATTGCAGGTGGCTAGAACTTCTAGTGAAATACAGTAATTGGTCAATCAATACAACCCTTCCCATGCATTTCTATGAATTACGGCATCAAATGTTTAATGCCTCTAATTAAAGTTGCCAGCTCTGGCCTCGTCAGTTTATTCCAAATTATCTTTGGAATAATACGCCTTTCATCCATTCAATTTTTTCCAGTATATTTAGAGAATTTCATCTGTTATCCCTCATTTGTGGCATTCTCATTCCATTTCTGCTTCCCCGCAAAGGATGCTCCTTCTGTGGGCCCTCTGGAATGACAACAGCTCCAACACTATTGTGAGCGTATACTTCAGATTTTGGGAAGATTTCTATTGAAAGAGCTGGATTTTGACTGCTCCTTAACATTCTGGCCTGCCTGGTTTACCTACGTACAACCCATGTTCCATTGCTTCTTGTGCCCCTTTGAATGCCACTGGATATTTGCCTGGCTTCACAGACACCCTCACCCTTAGACATTAGACTGCTAATGAGTCCTTTAGCAATCCATTTTCAGGACTGTCCCTTGGGTTTGCAACTTATTCGCAATATGAAGTTTGAGCCACTCACTTTCAAGGAAATATGTGCATTGGTTCATCAATCAATCAGGGAATTGTAAGCGCGCTTTTCATCCGTGAGGGTCTCAAGGCGCTGAGGGGGGGGCTCCGCATATCTGTTTAGCCAAAGAGCCAGGCCTTGATGTCTGCCAGTAGCTCACTCCAGGTCTTGGCTGCAATGTGAGAGAAGGATCTTCCGCCTGCTCTGGCTCTGTGGATGCGCTGGGTTTTGGCCAGTGCGAGGTTGGAAGATCAGAGGTTTCTTTTGGGTACGTGGAAGTTGATTCAGTTGTTGAGGTATTTGGGTCCGTTGTTGTGTAGGCATTTGTAGGCGTGAGTGAGGATTTTGAAAGTGACTCTTTTTTCCACGGTGAGCCAGTGGAGACTTCGTAGGTTTTGGCTGATGTGTTAGTGTCGGGGGATGCCAAGGACGAGTCTGGTGTTCTGTATTGTCTGGAGTTTGCGGAGTAGGGACTTTTTGATGCTGACATAGAGTGTTTTGCCATAGTCAAGTCTGCTGGTGATGAGTGCATGGGTGACTGTCTTCCTTGACTCAGGGGGGATCCACTTGAAGGTCTTGCAGAGGATGCGGAGGGTGTTGAAGCAGCTGGAGGTGACGGTGTTGATCTGTTGGTTCACAGTGAGTCATGAGTTGAGTGCGATGCCCAGGCTCTTGGCGTGGTCTGAGGGGGTAGGTGGGCTGCCAAGGGCAGTCAGCCACCAGAAGCTGTCCCAAGCAGAAGGGGTGGTACCAAAAAAGAGGAATTATGCCTTCTCGGCATTGAGATTCAGGCAGCTTGTCATTCAGATTGCGACATCTTGCATTCCTTTCTGGAAGTTTAGTTTGGCAGTGGTGGGGTTTTTGGTAAGGGAGAGGATGAGCTGGGTGTCATTGGTGTAGGATACGATGTTGAGGCCGTGTTGTCGGACGATGACTGCAAGGGGGGCCATGTAGATGTTGAAGAGGGTGGGGATCAGTGTTGAACCCTGTGGGACTCCGCAGGTGATTTTCGTGGGGTCAAAGAGGAAGGGGAGGCTGACCCTTTGGCTTCTTCCAGTGAAGAATGATCGGATCCATTTTATGCCTGCATCGTGTAGTCTAGTGACTAGTGTGCCGTGGGAGACGGTGTTAAAGGCCGCTGATAGGTTGAGTAGGATGAGGACTGCGGAGTGGCCTTGGTCCAGGAGGGTGCGGATGCCATCTGTGGTGGCGAGTAGGGCAGTCTCTGTGCTGTGGTTTCTTTGGAATCCGGATTGGGACGGGCCAAGGACGGCGTTCTCTACAATGAATCGTGTCAGTTTCCCTGTTGACTGTTTTCTCTGCAACTTTGGCTGCGAAGGTGAGAAGCGAGATGGGCCGATAGTTCTTGAGGTCGGTAGGGTCAGCTATGGGCTTCTTGAGCAGGGGTCTGACTTCTGCGTGCTTCCAGTCGTCTGGGAAGGGGCCTGTTTTGAAGGTGGTGCTGATGGTGCGTTGTAGTTTGGGTGCGATAGTGGCCGCGGCTCTGTGGTAGATGTGAGGGGGCAGGGGTCAGTAGGGGCCCCCGAGTGGAAGATTTTCATGGTCGAGACAGTGTAATTGGCTGTGATCTGGGTCCAGTTGTAGATGGCGGGTTGGCTGGTGTTTCTATGGCACCTGGTGGATGGTCGATGAGGTTGTCATACAGGTTTTTGATTTTGAGGTGGAAATGGGTTCCAAGCTTGTTGCAGAGGTCTTCGGATGGGGTATTGTCTGTGGCTTTGCTGCATGGGTTGGTGAATTATTGAATGACACTGAAAAGTTCCTTGGAGTTTGTGGAGTTGGCCAGGATTTTGTTGTGGATGAAGTTCCTCTTGGGGGCTCTGATCTGGTTGTGGTAGTCAGTCATTATGTCCTTGTAGGTGGTGTGGTTTTGGGTTGTCTTGGTGTTTCTCCAGTTCTTCTCCAGGCATCTGCAGGTGTGTATGGCTTCTTGGAGAGCAGTGGTGAACCAGGCAGCTTTCCTGGGGCGTTGTCTGTCAGGGTTGTGTCGCGAGGCGAGCTCGTCTGTACAGTTGTAGATCCAGATGTGGAGTTCTCTGACTGTGTTGTTTGCGTCGGGTGCCCAGGTGTGGCTGTCTCTGGTGATGGTGGAGTTAACTTGCTCGTTGGTAACCTTGCTCCAGTCTCTTCGTGGTGGGTGTGGGGCTGCTTTGGGTGCCTTGGGTTTGTTGATGGCAGAGTGTAAGAAGTGGTGGTCGATCCATGGCTGCTGCTTTGTGTGGCTGAATTGAACGCTGTTTCCTGCTGCGAAGATCGGGTCAATGGTGTGTCCTGCTCTGTGGGTCAGTGTGTTGACGAGTTGTTTAAGTCCGATGCTGGCGAGGTTGTCACAAAGGATAGTGGAGTTGGGGTCGCTGGGGTTGTCGAGGTGGAAGTTGAGGTCTCCAATGAGTATGTAGTTTGTTGAGGCGATGGCGTGGGGTCCGATGAAGTCGGTGATGGTGGTGGTGAAGAGTGTTGGGGGGCCGGGGGTTCTGTAGACGTGGGTTCCTTGGACTGTGGCTTTGGGGGTGGTCTGGATCTGGAAGTGCAGGTGTTTGGCGGAGGGGAAGGTTTCGCTGGAGGTAGTGAGGTCGAGGGTGCTCTTGTGGGTGATGGCGAGGCCCCTTCCTGGGTCGTTGGACCGGTCTTTCCTCTGGATCTTGTATCCGTCTGGGAAGGGCGCCGAGACGCCCTTGGGCCATTGATTGCGCTTTAGAAATGTCATTAAATAAATAAAAATAAATAAATAAACAAATGGTGGTGCTGATGTCAGGGGCAGAAGATGTGTTGGTCCATGTCTCTGTGAAGAAGGCGATGTCGGGCGAGATAGAGTCGAGTAGGTTCCAGATTTCCATGGCTTGTTTTTATACGGAGTGTACGTTGAGGAGGATGCATATTAGGGTTTCGTTGGTACTGGCGTCGACGCTGTTGGTGGCTGGGCTGGCGTTGAGGGTCGACAGTGGAGGCAGGAGAACTGGTCGTGGGTCATGTTGGGTCATGTGGAGAAGTGTGGCTCAGGGGTTAGAGGCAGCAGACCCGGAAGCTGAGATCGGTCCTGGACCAGGGTTCAATTCCCCGCCTCGGCGGGTCTTGGGCTAAAAATTCCACGGACTCGATAATTCTCGCCCCGGTGCCTCCTCGACTCATGGGTTCACACTCTGCGACTCTGGGCAATAGCTTGCTTAATCTCCACAACGGCCCCTCGCGGCGGGATGCCTGACTTTCACCTTGTGGATACCCTGCTATCTCACAGGGGAATACCAGGAAGGGTTCCCTAAGCAAGCGCCGAGACACCCACTGCGGGTAGCTGTGCGCTATATAAGCTCAACTACATTTACATTTACATTCTCTAAATCTTCCAGGGTTCAGTGCGAGGAGGGTGGTGGTGTTGTAGTGATGGGTAGTGGGATGTCCAGGGTTCCTGGCGCTGGTCGCGGTTGGGTCACGGACAGTCGCAGACGGGCTTGCCTTTGGGGCGCCCGTTGCACATGTCTGTTGCGTGACCGCGCAGTGGCTGCCCTTAAGTAGGGGAGGGAGGAGAAGCTGGGAGGCGGGAGAAGGGGAATTCTGGGGGGAGGGGCCATAGAGGCAGCAACGGTGAAAGGCGAAAGGATCAGGCAGGCACAAAAAGATCAAAATAGTGGTGGAATTAGAGCAAGATACAGATGAGCAAAATAACAATGGTACAACAGGGAAAAAAAATAAGAAAAAAAACGGCTGAGAAAGGTTACGGTGGTTGCAGGCAATCTGGTCCCAGTTGGAGCCGGCAGCAGGCACAGGAGCGGGCAGCAGCCTGGAACCTCCCAAAGAGGAGGTCGGGGTCTGGAGGCAAGAGATGGCACAAAGGAGCTGCAGAGAGAGAGTGGACCTAGACCATGATTCGATTAGTTTTCCAATTGACAATTGCTTTTTAAATTTTTTTAATATGAATTCGCGGAGTAGAGTGTTGTAGAGTGTAGTGGTGCAGAGTGGCATAGAGTGTAGTGCCATAGAGTAGAATAATATACAGTAAAGTGCGTAGCGTGCGGTGGTGCAGAGTACAATAGAGTGGCATATAGTTCATTTACGTAGAGTGCAATGGTGTAAAGTATAGTTGCATAGAATGTTTATTATAGTGCAGAGGGGTAGAGTTTTGCAGAGTAGAGTACAGTAGCGTACAATGCAGTGGTAAAGAGTAGAGTGGCATAGAGTTCAGTGGTGTAGAGTGTATTGGTTTTGAGTAAGGTGGTGTAGAGTGCAGTGGGATAGAATAGAGTGGCATAGAGTACAGTGGCATAAAGTAGAGTGGTGCAGTGTAGAGTGGAGTGGCGTGGCACAGGGTAGAGTGGAGTAGGCTAGTGTAGAATGGCACATAGTGGACTAGAGTAGTGTAGAGTGCAGTGGCATACAGTAGATTGTTTCAGGGTAGAATGAAGTAAGCTAGAGTGCAGTGACTTAGAGTGTCATAGAGTGCAGTGGTTCCTAGTATATTTGAGTGGCTTAGAGGGGATTGACATAAAGTGCAGTGATACAGAGTAGTGTGGCGTAGAGTTTAGTGATGCACAGTGCATTGAGAAGAGTGGCGCCGGGTAGACTGGTGCAGAATAGAATGCAGTGACATAGATGCAGTGTTGCAGAATAGAGTGAAATAGAGTTCAATGGTGGAGAGGGCATTGATGCAGATTAGTGTGACGCAGAGTGGACTGGTGCAGAATAGATGAAATGGTTCATGATAGAGTGCAGTGGCGTCGGGTGAAGTGATGCAGTGTAGAGTGGTATAGCATGGTGCAGAGTAGAGTAGAGTGGCATAGAGTGCAGCGGAGTAAAATGCAGCAATGTAGAGTGCAATGGCATATAGTATTATGGCATAGGGTGCAGTGGCATAGAGTAGAGTGGCATAGAGTTCAGTGGCAGAAAGTGCATTGTTGCAAAGTAGACCTGTCATAGACTGCAGTAGTGTATAGTAGTGTGGCATAGAGTGCAATGGCATAGAGTGCAGTGGTGTGGAGTATAGTGGTGCAGAGAAGAATAGGTTGGCATAGAGTGCAGTGACACAGGGTATAATGGTTTATAGTGCAGAGGCATAGAGTGCAGTGGAGCAGAGTATTGCAGAGTAGAGTAGATTGGCATAGAGCACATTGATATAGATAGAATTGATTTTATGTAAAGTGGTGTAGAGTGCATTGGTGTAGAGTACAGTGGTTAGAGTAGAATGCATTGTCATAGAGTAGAGTGTGCAGATTTAAGTGGTGCAGCATAGATTGCAGTGACATAGAGAGCAGTGGCATGGAATGGTAAAGAGCAGAGTGGAGTGGAGTAAGTGAAATATGCAGTGTGGTAGCATACTGCCTTTACAGACAGCACATCGTCAATTGAAATGACCACTACATTTGCACAGACATACAGTGGTACTGATAAAAGTGTACAGCACACAAATGATATTGTGTGGAAATGTCATCACCTAGTGTATTGATTTGTTTTGATTGTATTCGAATATGTGTTTCCACCACACTTCTGAAAGACAAAAACATGTGCTTTGTTTGTGCCTTTATCATTCTGCTATATTCTGCAAGGTTCATTTACAGAAATTTAAATTTAGTTGTGTGCTAAGAAAAAAATAACATCATACAGTCTCTCTCCAACATATCCCCAGTAGCCAGCCTGATTATCACATAAATCCTCTCACTTTGTAGTCAGAGAAAGAAAAGTAAACACCAAACTCCCTTGGAAGACAGAGCCTAACTTTTGACATCTGTCTTTAAATGCAAAGCAAATGTGACAAGATAAGAACAAGATTTAAAGACCTGTTTTCAGAAAACGATCTACAAAATAATACAGTAAATAAAGTATAAGCCACTGAAGGGACAAACTAAAGCTAGACAGCCTTAAACAAATAAAGCCAGCAAACAGATAGCAAGCAATTGTGACTTACAAACAACAAAGTCAATGGCAAGCAATGGGTGAAATGCATTCCCAGGGAAGCTTTCAGAATGTCCGGAAGAGGTCTTTAGCAAACCAGACAGCTGTGCTGTCTTTGAAGGGTTTGACCTAAAAATGAGGGCCATCATGCAAAAAAGGGGCATTTTCCAACAGATGGGTCAGTTTGATAGTGTACCTGCTATTGCCCAGACCTACTTGTAACCTCTGAAAACAGACCAGTTTCCCAAATCTAGTGAGAGAAACCTGTGCTTAAGACACCTATTTTACATGTCTATAGTGGATGCAAACCTCAGCGCTATCCTACTCATTTGGGGGTGCATTATCAAGAACGGCGTTAAAAATGATCTCTGGTTCAGCGGCAGAAAACTGCTGTTAAAGCAGCGATAATGGGATTGATAATATGCTCTTACATTTCATTCCCGCCTGAAAACATCCAATTGCTATATAGTAGATCATACAGTTTTTCAGTCTACAGTTAAGTGGTCCCTGGTGGCTGCAGGAATTTGATCAGAATCACACAATGTAGACAGTTTTAAATGCCACACGGGCTTAACATTTAGTATTGGAGTTTACATGTCACCAGATGGGCTACTAGACCACACATTTTGTACACATCTGCTGCTCAGGTTTTATTTGGTATTATTTCATTTGTAAGACGTGTATCCTCTGTAAACGGAACCTCATTTTTCAAGCAGTTAAAATCACACTGAACTTTACTATGGAAGACAGGGCTTTTAACACATTTGAATCTAGTCATGCCTGACTTTTCACAAAGTCGCCCACCCCTGGTCCCCGGTGGACTTCTTTTTATAATGTGTTTCCGTAAATGATGGCTTTGTAGGAATATTCAGTGTCGAATAATGTCCTCGCTATTGCTGTATTTTTCAACAAAGACTGCCTAGCAAGCCAGACATCAACAGCTTCTCTCTCCTCCCAACTACCTTGGAACATCCCTATGTCACAAGGCTTACATACTAACTTTGCATCCTTCCATGTATCCACTACAAACAGGATAACAGCAAATTAAAAATATTGGTAAAACTGAACATCAATATACTAGCACATTATAACACATCCCCTTCCCAAACGTGAATCGAACAGAAACAACCATCAAACAAACATCACCAACCACAAGCAAACAAACGAAAAAAACAACACTACATAGACAAATCCTTCCCTTCACACAAACCGCCCAAAAAAAGTTGCACAAAACACCACAGCTAGGACAGGAAGCACCCTCTACCCTCTACCCCCACACAAAGACACCCAACCAACCAGGTGGCTGTCGAATCCTTAATTCTCTTGCTGCCACCATATCATCCCCTGAAAATCTCAGTGGCTTTCTCCTTTGCACCAGCAGGGCTTGCTTGAAAGTCACAATTCTCCATCGTCAACCACTCTGAGCAACCATGGAGACCATGGAGTGGACGCAGGTGGAAGGTACGTCTGCCACAGCTGCACACCAGCGAGAGGTAGCTAGGCTCCTCAATGACCTCATTACCATCCCCATGGCATTGCTGCCACAAGGGCTGGCGCTGAAGCATGCTGCTGCTACCACTACATCCACATCTCCGCTCCCTGAAGTGTCAGTGCCACAGAGTGCAGCAGACATTCCACCTCCAGCCACTGATGTGTCACTGTCACACAGTGCTGGAGACAGAACACAACCACCCACATGTGAGACACATGAAACAGCAGAGGACGAAGATGCGGATGCATCTGCCTTCCTGGTAAGAATATTGCAGTAGCATTCATCTCTGCCATAGGGCCGGTTTCTGTTTGGTTCTGCCCTCTGCATCATCACCTTCCACTGTTATGTTATGTTATGTTATGTTTTGTTATGTTATGTTATGTTATACTAGTTTTATAGAGCGCACAGCTATTAAGAGTATCCCGGCGCTGCTACCACAAAAAGACTACCACAGAACCAGCTGAAGAATCAGAACGTCAGGAGGGAAAAAAAGGCATCAGAACAACAGCGTATTCAGTTTCTTCTTAAAAACTGCCGGGTCAGAAACCATCCTGAGGGCAAGAGGGAGCTCATTCCAGGCTAAGCCAGTTTACGAGTGAAGGAACAGCCGCCCAGCCGATGGCGTTTGAACCGGGGAGTCTGTATAAGGAATGGTTCCGAAGAACGCAATTGTCTAGAGGGCGTGTAGAAGGCAAAGCGCTTCTGAAGGTAGAGTGGGCCCAGCCCATACAAAGCCCGTTGGACAAAGGACAACATTTTAAATTTAAACCGAGACTCAACTGGGAGCCAGTGTAGGAGGCGGAGATGGGCCTGCACACACTGCCTGGGAGAGAGTCCCAGCAGAAGTCTTGCTGCCGCATTTTGGACTACCTGCAACTTCCTGGTAAGATACCCCGGACATCCCACCAGGAGAGCATTAGAATAGTTGAGCCGGTAGAGAATAAGTGCCCGGACAACCGTTTCTTTGGCACCAGCTGGCAGGAGAGGGAGAAATTTTCGCAGCGTTTTTAAGATGCCAAAGCAGGTCCCTGTAAGTTTCTTAACGTGAGTCGCAAAATTAAAGTTCTCCTCAAACCAGACCCCTAGATTTTTTGCTAGACCCTTGTCAGACTGGGGGGGGAGGAAAGTCAGATGGCCAGAGGGTGACTCTAAAGTCACTGTTCCCCTATACACTCTGCGATACTCACCTTGGACCTCGCAAGGGACTGCCATATTCTGTTTGATCACCAATGACACAGCACTCAGACTGCAGACTGAACTCTTCCTCTTCTTTGGACTTGTCATTCCCTGAAAGACTCTGTCTGGCCCTCCACGGGCCAACAATGTAAAGTGGAGTTAGCATGGCCATGTACTGCTCCAGCTGCAACACTCCACTGAATGTGCATTAAACATTCATAATCACACAGATGTGTCATGTCTATGATCTTTCAAGTGTGGAAGTATGGATGAATGTAGGGTCATTGATTTACGTCCATGTTGCTCATGTCATTGGACTTGGGTCACAGGGTGACACATTACCGATTGCGGTCCGTGATGCGCCGACACATCAATAGGGACACATGCATTAGTTACTTCCTTTTCAAGCCCAGTACGGAACCTCGCCCAGAGCCCCAGGGTCATTGTTCAAACCCTTACACTGGACTGGCATACGCCAGGCCAGCCCACTCCGCTTACTCTCACAGGGGCGGACAACAACGCTACATGTTCCAGGCCTACCCTGTGTCGCAGGGATTCCGTTCTCATACAGAACTGTGCATAGAGACTTGGAACCTCAGTGAATTAGGGTGTGCTAAAACTCACCTTAGTACCCAAAATCCCCTACCAGACTAGCTACAGTGTCTCATTGGTTATTACAAACTCCCAATGTTTAGACAAACCAGAACATGGACTTAGTACACCTCAGGTAACGTGGAACACATGAACACTCTTTCGTTATACAATCATTTCAATACAGAACAAGGAGTAAATGAGGACACGTGGACATTTGAAATGTTTATTTTCTAATGCAGTGTTCTCAAGCGCAGTATCTTAGCTAATACAAGCAAACATATTATAAAAAACAGAGTAATCAGCATAGTTACTAGTCCATAGAATACAAAAGGTGAAAGCATGTTAAAATGCTAAAATGAATAGGTTAAACAACACCTAATTCTCACCCTCCTTAGCTAGTATATTATATATATATTATATTATATATTATATATAAGAAGGTCTCTTTGGGTTTTAGCAGGGCGGGCCCATACCTCAGATCCTAGTGGTAAGGGATCACATCATCTTCCACCAGCTCTCTGCATGCGAAGCACCATCAAGTGTGTGTGTGTGTATGCTGTGTGCAAAGCAATATAAAACGCGCCTAAGCCAGAATTTGGCCGCAGCTGCATGTAAGTTATGTCTAGGAAGGTGCGAAGATCAGACCACACAACAACCACTGTGTCGAGATGTCCTTGAAGGCTTCAGCACTCACTGTACAGACACAGCTCACCAAGCAAGGCTGATATCAGAGTAACAACATATTATTCTTGTGTGAATCAAAACACTCTACTAGGCTCAAAGCTAAAGCAACAGTTATGTGTCGTGTGCAGAAGCAGTAGCAAGGTAAAATGGCGTTTAAACTCCTAATAAGCTCATGCTAACATAACACAGCATATAGGCAAAGCATGTCTATATGACACTTGTAGAGATCTGCTGATTACCGGTCTAGTTGTGAGCATGCCACAGGCACTGCCTCATGGCTGATTAACACCCACACCATACCCATCCAGCACACGCGTCACAGGACATGTGACCCTGCCAATAAAAAGGGCCGGGCGCACGTGCTCTACGCCAATTCCACTGTCTCTCTGGGTGTATCCATGTGGTTATCATTTATGCATGAGGGCCTAGGGCCCTGCAACATCACATTCCCCAGGGCCGAAGGTGACATGATGGCGTCCGCACCACAATACTCAATCATAGACTTGCAGGGCACATACTTCATGGCATCGGATACACTGCGTCCAGCACAGGCACACCGCCACGTGCCGGTGACTTTCGGTGCACTGAGGTAGAGGAACCTTAAGTGCTGTGCGGATGTGCAGCCTGCAATTATGCCCCGTACTGGCGGCCCTGACTGGTGAGGATCTTTGTGAGCCCTGCTGGACCGCAGTGTAGTCCTGAGCCAGTGGGCAGTGCTGGGCTACTGCCATGTGGTGTTGCCTTGTGGGTCACAGAGTTAGTGGCACCTCAAGGGCTGAGGGGGTGTGCAGCCTGCGATGATGCCTTGTGCTGGGCTGGGGTGCAGCTGCCTCGTTGCGGAGGGGTGGGCATGGACCGCTGGGCAGTGGGAGGGGCTGGGTGCTGCTGCCTGGGTGCACAGGGGCAGACAAGCGATGATGGCATGTGCAATTGTATGTACTCTGCCATTCATGTATCTGGACTCTGTTTCAGATGAGAGACCTGCTGCACTGCAGTGCATACCGGCATGTGGTTTGAGACACACCGGTGGCAGCAGCTGAGCAGTGAGGCTTGGGTGCGCAGTGTCGGCACTCTCTCTCCCTATCCCTCTCTTCTTTTCACTGTGTGTCTCTCGTCCCCTCTTTCTGTCTTTCTCTCTTACCCTCTCTCCCTCTCTTTCACTCTTACCCTCTCTCCCTCTCTTACTCCCTCTCTTTCCGTCTTTCTGTCACTCTCTCTCCCTCTCTTTCTGTCTTTCTCTCTCTCTCTCCCTCTCTTTCTGTCTTTCTCTCTCTCCCTCTCTTTCAGTCTTTCTCTCTCTCTCTCTCCCTCTCTTTCCATCTTTCTCTCTCCCTCTCTTTCTCTCTCTCTCTGTATCTCTCTCTCTCTTTCGCTCTCTCTCTGTCCTTTGATGAGCGCATGTCACACCTTCTTATCTGGATTTTTGTCTTGCAGGCTGTGACCTACAGATTGTCCCGAGGAGACCCGCCATGAGTCTTCAAAATTGTTGGTTTGAGTTTTTTTTAAAATAAAATGCTTGGTTTGGTAATTCGAAGGTTGATATGTGATGCTTCTTTTTGTGACATGCATCTTACTTGTTGTGATTGTGCGACATTAGTCGAATTGTTTTGTTCATGATTTCATGAAGTTGATGTGACATGTCTTTGCCCTGGGAGTGCTTGCCCAGGGGGGGGGGGGGGGGGGTGGTGCCCGAAGGGGAGGTCATGGGGGTCGTGGTGGTGGGTGTTGTGGCCCTGGTGGAGCTCCAAGCTGCATGATCAGTGGCTCCATGGCATGTGTTGCCCTTCAGGTGTGGCTCTGGGCTGGGCTCCTTTTTCTGGTGCGGGCTGTCATCCAACTTTACACCCGGTCAGAGCAGGTGTTAATTTCCTGCTGCTAACGCGCCTCATCGAGTCAAGTCAAGAGCAACTTGAAAATTTGATGGTCTGCTGTAAGAAGGAAAACAGGGAGATGTTGATGAGGAGTCTTGAGTTGAAATGGATTTACTGCCGGAGGCTACAACTAAAATGGGACCCTGGGGGTATAGTAGTGGAGAGGCTGCCATCCCTGCTGTAAAAGCATCCCACATGTAGACATTCACAGGGAGATATCAGTGCCAACATGGTTAGTTCGACAAAGTAGATACATTTTTAGAGTGTGCAATTGGCCCCATTTGTTTGTGATATACAGGTTGAATTTTGTGTAATTTGCATATGAGTTTTAATGGCACCGACCACTGTCAATATTGAAGAGACTGGGCAGAGACACATGTCAAATAGTGTCAATTAGTATTTTGGCTCTCACAGGGTTCTCTAGCTTTTGAAAGTGTCATGGAAGTTGATAGGCTGGAGGTCTGTTATTGCAAGTGAACCTAGGGTTAAGGATGATGACAGCTTATTTAAATTGGATTATGGTGACACCCTTCTCTTAGAACCTGATATGATATAGTATGACTATTATAGTGCAGTTAAATACTTTTTGAGGAGTCTTGTTTAGCATGGCTTAGTTGTTGGATGCAGGCGAGAGTAAGAATGTAGTCAGCATAGTTTAATTTCACCTGTGTTAGCTTGGAAAGAGGATGAGGATGGTGATGTCGGTTTCTGTTGAAAGTCTTGAGTATTCTGGTGATTTTGTCAAACCGTGAATCATTGGATTCATTGCAACATTCTTGGAATATTTTTTAAGGGGTGAAACATGTGGGATTTATTGTTGATGTGACTATCCTGACTAGGTTACAGTGACACACAGAAAACTAGAAAATGAAAAAATTGTTAATGCCAGGCACCTAGCCCAGGAATACTTTTTGCATGCTTGTGCGAGAAAACATGACAGCAGCAACCCCCCTCCCATGTCGTTTCTCCAAGGCCTGATGAGCACCAGACAAATTACAAGCAGAGCTTTATAGTGCAGAGACGCCCATGCTTGTGGAAGTCTGGTAAAGTGGAAAAGCTGCATAAAAAGAAGGCATAGTGTGACACTGAAAGTACCAGAAAGACCATCTTGATAAGCATTTAATAAAATAAATGCACAGATTCGATGGTGTCCTGAAAACATCATATAATGTATTATTGAGGGAAAGAAAATGCCCTCACTCCAAGAGGATTTGATAACCTGTACTGGAAATGTGTTGCATTGTTTCAAACTACAGCCGACTGATATGCCCCAGTCTGGGCAAAACCAGTTTTGCATAGCTTATGCTCTAGTTCAGGAAGGACCTAACCTGGCCGTTCAGGCTGGACTTTTCCTAATGGACAAGGGTCAAGACTTGTTTGCATGTACCTTCATTCAAACTGAGGTGGCATAGTGTGCAAAATACCAATTGACTGGGATGCAGCCCAAGTAATTATCCGTGGCTGAGATTAATGTAATCATTTCAGCCGCCACTTTTTCCATACTCTGGTTCAAATGTCGCATTCTTTGTTTACAGTTTTAAGTTTTCAAATTCAGGTCAGTGGCTTAACTCCTGAGTGTTTGATATGTCAAAATTGAGATATGCAAAACTCACAAACCCCACATTCTTCAACAGCTTGAGAATATGATTATTCTTCAATTGATTCACATTCATATTGTAACGAAGTGAAATATACAGATGTTAAAGTAAGCACAACATAATCTACAGAAAATTACTGTAATTGAAGAACAACTTTACAAGCTGATCGCAGTGTGGAAGTGTGCTTTAATCCTCATGGTGTTTGTCCAAATGCTCGATGCAATCAGGTACAGTAGATATGAGCAATTGCTCTATGTTACTGTGAAAAATGTCCTCTGGAGTTGTTCTCCACCAAAATCATGGTGGTAGCAGAAGAAGCAGCACACACTTTATTCCTGTGTTAACATCGCATGAAGAGAAAGCATAATAGCACATGACCTTTGGCTGCGAATAGTATTACTAAAGGTAACATTACACAACCTTTGTCATTTGTGCAAGAATAAAAAGGGTGCAATAAAAATCTTGAAATAATTGTCAAGCTAGTAGAAAACATGAAATGTCACAAATGATGATAACAACCTGGCATTAGGCTCTCAAGAGGCATCATATAGGGACATAGAAATTACAATTGCAAAAATGTACTTTTAATATTCTCTCCAATCATGCTGAGTGCCTATGGACCTCTAACCGACAAGGCAGGATAGTCAATGAGCCAAAAAAGAGGGAGCCTTAAGATCATTTTCAGAAAATGGCTCATCTGCAAGTATGCACCAGTGACCTAGACAACATCCCCATGTCCTTCAGGACGGCTGCAACCCTGCTTTAATCTAGGAAAGAGTTGGAGACTCAGCTCTTTAAAGAACACTGCATCTCAATGCATTAACAGTCCACTTCTGTTCTCAGAACCCAGGTACCACTCCAATTACTCATTAACTCTATCTTTACTGTTGCCCATGTACAGGGCTATGCTGCCTTTTAGAGAGAAAGGTTTCATACAAATAACACACACACGCACACACACACACAACTATGCACATACATAAATAATTAAAAGCTCGGGGAAAAGGAAAGATGTTTGGTTGGTTATTTAACCAATGATCCGTCAGTTCTTGGCCCTCGTACTGCTCCTTCCTAATCTCTACAGTGCTAAGACACCTCCGGGTATTCATGCACTCTATAAGACTCATTCATTCATTCATAGTCCTACTAGAATATTTTTTTAAAGCTACTAAATTTACAAAAAAATCCACTCTATAGTTGCCTGAGTAACAGATAATAATGAAAAGAGAATAACTACTGAAAATACTCGCCTCACCAGTGAATAAATAACTTTAATAATAAATCTAGAGTGTTACAACATATCTGAAAAATTCTCCTTGGTGGAAATCATGGCTTAGTTCACTTTATAAAAATAAAACTTGTAATAGTAGGTAAGAAGCCCACATTTCACCTTCTGATTATATGTAATGTACATACGGAAAGGTGGATTCTAAAAGACTAAAGGTTTATGCACTTCAGCCCATAGTACCAACTTACTTTGAAAAACAGAATAATTATGCCCATTTACAACACAAAGGTATTGATTATTCCAAAACCCCTGTGGACACATCAGCCAATGATTATATTATTGCACCCTGCCATGGTGGGCCAAATTGGGTCTATCTATTTTGGACAAGAAACATGTTCGTTGACTGTTCATTAAAAAGAAACACAGGCAAACAAATATCACTGTTTTACGTATTTTGCAGATTATTTGCTATCCTTTTATTTACTAGATAGACTATTGACAAAGTCAGAAAAGGTGAAAGTTAACAGTTCCATGCTTTGCATAATTAAGGAATTGCATGTGGACATTAACCTGATGTAAGTTTAAGAGCAGGAGGCCAACTAGTTCAACATTTTACATTTTCAACCAGATTTAAACAAGACTGGCTGCTTGCTCCATATCTTAATGACATATAACAAATTATCCCCAGAAACCTTTTTGAGTGTTAGTGCAAGTGCTTAAGGAACATTATCCTAGCGAATGTTCTGTATGAAAATGAAACAAAATATTTAAATCAAAATGTAATATCAATGTGTGGAGGATCATAAACAAACCTGCAGAAAAGTACATATTCTATCTTCGAATACACAAACTACATAGAAGGGGGTCTAAGGGCTAGTTTACCGACTCATACTAGATACATGCCCCTAACTAACTGATTCTACACAAAGGAATATCTAGGAGTCTAAAAGTGAAATCTAATCACAAACAACTGTTGACGTGACAACTAAGAGAGGGGTGGCAGCTATGTTAACCAATTGCACCACGTGATATAAGGACACCACATTCACGTGAAGCACATACTCAAGGTGAGAATTTTCCCATCAGTTGGGCGTTCCCAAGTCCAGTACAGAGGAACGCCTGGAGACACCTACGGAGAGAGCGGTGCTCCTCATTTACCTGAGCTGCAGCCAGGTGAGGTGAGGCGCGATCCCCACACTAATTGGATTGTGGTGGAGCATCTGTACCTGACAATCAGGTGATATGATTCCTCTTAATTTTTGTCACTAATTTTACAGCAGTAGCACAAACTAGGTCCTGATGAATGCATGGGCACTACCCTGTATGCAGAAACATGTTGACCACTCGCTGAGCAGATATTCTGTTAAATCTGTTTTCACACTTTTTTAGACTTAGGGAGCTGAGAGAAAACATTAAAAGTCTTCTTTCCGCTCAGTCTCACCTAATTTTATATTCTCACTGAAACACTCACTTGCACTGCTTTTTCAGTTGTCCTATTACACTGTTTCCGCTCACCAGACAAGAACGGTGGGTCTTCTCACTCTCACAGTCCTCTTTTTTGTTTTGTGTGACTGTGACTGCATTGACTCCTGGGTAAGGAGAACCCAAATGATGTAAATGTGGCGGTACAGTTAGACAACTGATGGGAAAATTCTCACCTTGAGTATGTGCTTCACGTGAATGTGGTGTCCTTATATCACGTGGTGCAATTGGTTAACATAGCTGCCACCCCTCTCTTAGTTGTCACGTCAACAGTTGTTTGTGATTAGATTTCACTTTTAGACTCCTAGATATTCCTTTGTGTAGAATCATATTCTATCTTCAGCATAAAGTCATCAACAGAGTGAATAATTTTAAAGAACTTAAACCATCTAAGTGTAATATTCTCACCATCAGCAAATGGAGGGAACCTTTACTTTGCCTGCTCAAAAATAATGAAAAATAGTACCATAAGGCATAATGAGATGCACCACCAAATATGGAGCACCCATGGTCCAATATACACCAGATATTGCAAGAGTAAAGATTTAATTTGATCTGCATTATGAAAAACAGCAAAAAAGCTTGCCCTTCATACAGAATTTGTACAGTGCATCACTGTCACACCTAAGGGCATCTGGTCGCTGGGGTGTTGGCGTCTCTATCGAAAAGCCAGGGCTTGACTTTCCTTCTGAAGTCTGCCAGGGAGGGTGCAGTACGAAGATGGAGGGGCAGGTCATTCCAGGTCTTGGCGGCGATGTAGGGGAAGAAGCATCCTCTACTGTAGCTGTGACAGATGTGGGGGGGTGCGCAAGGGCTAGTGAGGCAGAGTGTAGGTGTCTTGTGGGTAGATGGAAGTTTAGTTGATGGTTGAAATAAGCCAGTCCTTGATTGTGTAGCTTGTGTAGAAGACATGCATGAGGATCTTGAACTGGCTTCTCTTCTGGATGGGGAGCCAGTGGAGGTTTCTGCGGTGGGGGTGATATGGGTCCATCAGGGGAGGTTCAGGATGAGTCTGACTGCAGCATTCTGTATGGTCTGGAGTCTTCAGAGGAGCTGGGTGGAGATGCCGGCATAGGAAGTGCTGCCATAGTCAAGGAGGCCGGTGATGAGGGGACCCTTAATAGTGAATAGTCAGCAGAAATCTCCCTAAAATCCAAAAAGAAAGCCAGCCAGCCATGGTAGAAGTAGACTGAGGCTTATTTCCAGTGGAGCTCATCTGCTGCTAGAATGTAGTGATGTAGGCAACAAAAGGTGTATCTCAATTTGTAATATTCATATTGGCATATTCTGGAGAGATCTTATGTCTCCCAAGTGCAGAATGCACATAAGGACCATTCTTACAAAGAAGCATATATAACCATTCTCAAATACATGTATTTGGCAATAAGCTCTCCACATTCAGAGCTGATTCACAAAGATAAATGTACTCAAGTTTACTCTTTATTGGTATTCCCAAACAGATGATGTAATAGTTATTTTATGGCTGTGGAGATTCCACAGTCAGGCAGAGAACTCCTCCATAAAAAAATAGGACAGCCTATCCGAAATTTCCTAATTAAGTAACATTATTGTGTTGATGCTCCTGTGAGAATAAAAAAATGATAATTGTGCTCAAGCAGAAAGATACAGTATATTGTGGAAATTTCAAGTCTATTGCAGCATTGATTATTTCTTTTCATAACTTACATTGCTTTAAGTTTTCAGGCTAGTTTTGCACCGAAGCACAAATTTAAGGTGTATCTAAAAATGACTTTGGAAGCAATTCTTTATTAATATTCTGGGGGAAAGTAAGGCTTGTTTTAGAAGCAGCAGTATAATTTGCTTGGAGCTGTTTTTCTTTTCCTTCACACAATCTGACGTTTTAGTTTGAGAAAGAAAGCTCCCAAGTAATCTGACCTACTTGTAAGACGCCAAAGTAGCTTTGCATTTACCTAGAAGAAAGGCTCTAAGAGCAATTTAAAATTCCGAAGGGCTATATTTAGACAAGGCTCACTTGCTTAGCTAACCCTGCCAGATTAGATTTACCTCCAAGTCATGCCTGCACAGTTCACAGGAGCATTCACTTGCACTGAGAAATTCTAGTGTTTATATTCGTCTGCTTTATTGTGATTCCACTTTCTCTAAATTCTCTGTAACACATTGTTGCTTTTTTGACAGGACCATGGCTTTATCCCCGAGTGTGAAGACTTTAGACTTTGTCTCTTTTTGTAATTTCTTACATATAGGATCAATGTACAGTAATCAGGGCTGACTTTAGGTCAGTGCAACCAGTGCAGCTCCACTTGTCGCAGGGCGGGGGGGGGGGGGGATATTAAAAATACCTTATGTGTAAAAGCACCTGCTGCAGAGTTCCTTCTGTGTTGAGCAGTTACAAGCAACAATAAAAATGGCAATAACTTTGGTGATTAATGTTCCTGCTGCAGAGAGATCAGAGTTTTGTATAGTTGCAGATTAGACTCATCATAAAGTAGACATGAGGGTTAATATGCCTACAACAAACAACGCGATCCATGCTGGTCACAGAACAGTATTTTATGATCTATTGTCTCTGTGTAAAGTGTGTGTGATGAAAAGTGAACTGACAACCTACACTGGTATGAGTATCACTATAAAACAAAGGAAAGATGAGGGGCACTGGTTAAAGGTGGTAGTGAGGGAATTCATGAAGGATGTCATTATGGGCTGCAAAAAAAGATTGTCGCACCAGGCTCCACCAGCACTAAAGACAGCCCTGCTAGTAGTACCTTGCTTACTTCAAGCAATATAATTACACCAATGTAGTCTTTTTTGTCGCACTCTTTGTCCCGTTATAAGGTGAGCTCAACTCGAGGGACACACACTCCACAGCCTATAACATAAATTGGTTTGATTTTTGTATTTATAACGTGTAAGCTAGTACCCGAAGGCATCGATGGGCAGCCGACAAGACCAGATGATATAGTAGGATCTACGCATAAAAAACTCGGGAACCCAAGTTTGAACAGATAGAGCTCATAGAGTGAAGAGCCACGTTTAGAGGGCTTTACTAAAAGAAAGCAGATTGGATGACTCTGACCTTAATCAAGTTGGCATTGGAAGAGTGAAGGTTCCTTTGTGGGGTGTACCGGCAGATCCGCTGCTTGAGATAGTCAGGACCGACATTGCGCAGGGCCCTACAGACAATGCAAAAGGCCTTAAAATCAATTATTATCTTCATGGGAAGTCAATGAAGAGAGGGTAGGGCATTTTTTATAGACTGCTGTCAGGGAAATTTTAGCAAGAGACAGGCATCAACATTCTGTAGGACCTGGATCCTGGCAAGCAGAACTTTCTGTGTACCCATGAAGAAAGCATTTCAGTAATCCAGCATTGAAAGAGCAAGTGCTGCAAACAACTGTTTTCTGAAGAGCCTGAGGTAGTCCGAGTTCTTCTGAGCATTTTAAGTGTGTAAAAGGTCTCAGAATTAACAACATTAACTTAGTGTTTGAAAGGAAGGGATGTGTCAACAATTACTCCCAGATTCTTTTTAGCTTTTGCTAAAGGCCAGGGGAGATTACCAAGTTCCTGAGGCCACCAATTGGGTGACCAAAAGGAGACACTGGGCCCAAAAAGTAAGAGCTCAGTCTTTTCTGAGTATAATTTCAGGCAGCTTTCCAGCATCAACTTGCTGTCGCACGCACTGTAATTTTTTTTTGCTGTATTGTGAATGTTACTGGTGACTGAGACAATAATTTGGGTGTCATCAGCATATGATACCATGGCAAATCCAAAGGATTTAATCAGTGGTGCCAAATGGTAAACTAACTGAAGGAGATACCACATTGCTTATTTCTGCAGCTTGCTCTCAATCCGTCAGAAAAGATTTTAAAAGAGATCAAGCAGCACCGCTAATGCCCACATTTTGAAGATGATCTATAAGCAAGTGGAGGTCGACAGTGTCAAACGCTGCAGAGATGTCTAAAAGAATAGGAGCGGCAGTACCTTTGTTGTCTACTGCACATCGGATCTCTCTTGTAGCGGTTATCAGGGCCAGCTCAGTGCTGTGCTCGCTCCTGAAACCATACTGTGTGACATCAAGGAGACTGTCCCTTTCAATAAAGAAGGTGATTTATTGGTTTATTCGTTTTTCGAGAATTTTTTCCGGCAAGGGGAGGCATGAGATGGAGCCACAGCTACTGGTCCAGAGGAATTTTTCAGGACACATAAGATTGAGGCTTTTTTCCATTGTTTTGTAAACGTTGCCATTTTAATTAATCAGGTTAAAAACCTCTGTAAGATGTTTAAAATCGGTTCCATACAAACAATTCTAGGATGCTAATGGATCGTCCAGTGAGCCAGAATTTGCTGTGCTGACAAGTTTGAATACATGTTTATATAAAATGGGGGGAAATGAAGATAAATAAGCTAATTTGTTAACAGGCAGGTCCAGCCGTGATGTCTGGTTATTCCCCATCGTGTTAACCATGGTAAGAGGGCTACTGATGTTGTTAGACTATCCTCCATTGTTAAGATTCGAGGAGATGGAATCACATATGTCATGTACTTGTGTTGGAAAAAAGGAAGCTAAGGCGTTACAAAACCTTTGGTCTATAGATGGATTCTTTTTATCTAGGACTACTGTTAACCTTTGCACCATGACAAATACTTCTTTTGGGCAGTTAACCACTGAATTTATTCTATCTACAAAGAAGCTGGTTTTTGCTTTAGAGATGAGTTCCATGTATTTTTTCTTTATGTTCCTTTTCTGTAGCAATATAGTTCTGATTCCACTGGTGTTCCTGGCGGCGACAGTGCTGTTTTTCGATCATCCTGAGTTCCTCAGGAAACCAAGGCTCAGGTGGCCTGATCTCTGTAATTTGAGAGGGGCTAAGGTGCCAAACATGGAATCAATCCAGGCATGGTAATCTGTAACTACAATTTCTATTTCCATAGCCATCTGAGGTCTATTTATAGCCACATGTGTCTCAATAGCATCAATAGAGTGCCAAGAGTATTGCACATATTTCTTTACAAAAGTGTTCCCCTTCCGGCAAGCCTTCGGGAGGGGGACAGGGAGGGGGAGAATCAAACATAATGGCTAAGTGATCTGACCAGGAAAGTTGAAGTGACCTAGTCGAGAAAAGAAAAGGGTTGTTTGTGAAAATACCATCGAGCAAGTTCCTCGCTGTGTGGGATATTCCCTTGACAATTAGCTCCAGATCCGTGATAGCCATTAAGTCCATCAGGTCGCTTGTATCTTTGTCCACCATATTGTCTAGGTGAAAATTAAAATTACTGAGTACAGCGAAGTCCTGAAAATTAATGTTTACCTCTAGAAGTTGGCTTAAAGCTTGGATGAAGCTACCTCTGGGACCCAGACGGTGATATATCAGAAGGCCGTTGAAAGTGTAAGTGTGAGTGAGTTCAATTTTAAAAGTGAGGGCTTCACATTCAAAGCTGGGTGGAAGCTCTGTACATGTTACTCTCAGACTGTCTCACAAAAATATCGCTAAACCCCTGCCCCTTTTTCCCATGCTATCCTTCCTGGAAAGGGAAAACCCGATTAGGATGGCAGTGACCAGGTCTGGGCCCGACAAAGAGTCAGCCCATGTTTCTGTGACAAATGCTAAATCAATTGAGTGAACTGTATCGCTATTATTATGAATTCTCTGAGGCCCTACCAAATGAGTTGTTGGGCTTTTCAATCAAACTCATTTTCTCACTGGTCAAAGTGAGTTTACAGTCTGGGCGACTTTGTAGGAGATCGCTGTCTGCAGAACCAAGCAAGGGGCTATGGCTCATTTTGATCCTAGGGTTTATTTTAAGAAGGCCAGAGGAGGAGCTACGCTAGCAACCAAGATGGCCGCATAAGCTCCCGGCTCCGTCGACCTCCGCCGAAGGCTCATACATCCTGGCTTTTATCCTGACTTCCCGCCGCACTCCCGTGCAGCTGAAGTGCGCCTGACTCTAAAGGTGCAATCTCGGAATTTCTGGCTGCTCAAATGTGGGAGATACACCGTGTGCCATTCTCGGCCTAACCCGGAGTTGAAGCCGGGGCCTCGAGTTCTAACCCAGCCGGGTTGAAGTTGAACAACATCGGCCGCGGGACTTGGGTGGCTCCGGTCTCCCGAAGTGGCATTTTTTCCTTTCCGTTTTGGATGGTGTCCGGTGGCAGCTTTATCCTGCAACTACGGCGGCTCGCCTTAAAAACTGTTTTGGTCGTGGACCCGCCTCCCGAAGACCCCGTTGAGCTCCCGGGGTCGATGGGCTTGGTTCCTCGCTGGCGGCGACGGTGCTGAGATTGTGCTTTTGAAGAGCTAACAATTGTCATCTGTATTGCCTTTGCCTGGGGCCCTGGAGCAGTCGACCTCCGGGGTTCGGTTACCCGCCCTGTCGCTCACCGGGGGGCGATGGAGCGGGCTGAAAGTACACCGTCGCTATGCACAGTAATGGCCGCCATTTGGGAGCTCCACGACCGCGTCACCGCCACCGTCCAGAAGTTGGGGGGACCGGTTGATCATCATTGCCGGAGACCGGACTCCGACCGTTTGTTGGTTGTGAGCCAAGATGCTTCACCCGCGGAGCAAGTTCCGATTGCTATCGAGGACCCTGTATTGGAATCGGGCTTGGAAATATTTCGCGACCCTAAGATGGCGGCGAGCGAGCTTGAAAGTACTGGCTGTGTGGTTTGCCCCGTGTCGATATCGCCCGAGTTGGATGTGACTGTTTCTGTACTTCAGAGTGACTTCTCCAGTGAATGTCGGATTAATGCCTCGCCTCTTTTCTTTCTGAAGGATCAAAAACGCTTTGCTGACTTATCGCTGGTGGGCAGTGAACTTGATTTGACATTTCGACTTTGTGACTGTCTATCCTGGTATTACTCCTTTCGTGTTGACTTCTACACTATTCTCTTTCTGGATATTCTTGCTGTGATGGCGGTTCGACTGGCCAGGGCCCGCTTGAAGAATCGTAGCGGCCCGGTTATAATGGATGGGGTCTGTGTAATGGATCGTGTGGGCCAGGGCTGAATTTGACTTGAATTCGGTGCAATGACTTTCATTTGGCTCTGCTGGGTTGTGTCCGTGGGTGCGAGGGCCAGAGGGGATCCTGATTGTCTGGGTTTGGTGTTACTTCCGTTCTCGAACAGGGATTTGCTGCCTCTGTAGCGCCGGAGGTTGGGCGGGATGGTCCTTTTCTCCTGTCCGTGGCTCCCCTATCGATTTGTTTATTGTTCTGTTTGGATCTGCCTAATACTACGGTAGGGGATGTCTGCTTTTGGCGGGGGGGAAGGGAGTCCGGGAGCCCGCATCGTTTTGTACTATATCTCCTCCTCCAGCTTTTCCCTTCCTTGGGTGTAGTTTAGGGGGCGACAGGCACGCTGCTAGTGGGGTTAGGTCGTAGCCATCTGCAGGGGTGCAGGGTGGGGGGTTGCGGGTTTTTTTTTTTTTCCTTTATTTTGTTCTATGACCTTTCTATTTCCCTTTTCCCTCTTCACAAGAGATGTGGCGTATTCTCCTGATCTCCTTTTTGTTCTTCATGTCTGGGTGTTGAATGTCTAATTTGCATATCCTTTATTACTGGTGGGCGGGTACTGTGGGGGTTTGCTTATGGTCATCTGTATTGTATTGTTTTGCCTCAGCTCTACGCTGGTTTTGATATCTCGCTGTTGATTTGACCGTAATGTATTTCCTCATCTGCCTGCCCATCCGCGGTTGTAATATATTTTGTCAACTGACACCCGATATGTACATTCTACTCTTGTGTAAAATTAATAAAAATATATATATAAAAAAAAAAAAAGAAGGCCATACCTTGAATAGTTTCTTGTAGGCAAGGAATGGGGGTGAAATCCGGCAGGGGGGTGGGGCTAACTGTGGTTCGAGTGCAGTTTGCCTTAGGAGCACCTTTTGGAATGCCGACAGAGCGCCTGCTGCGCAGACGCACCATTGCCATGAATAAGTACCCTCCCAACCAAGGTTCGTGTCTCAGCTCTGGTTCCAATGCGCATTAAAAATTAGACCGGGTAAAGAAAAAAGGGCTTTAAACTGGGTTCCAGCAACTCCTTCAGCTCTTGCAGGCTCCCCTGTGAGTTGCTGAAGACTTGTAAATTAGGCGGTATCTCCTAAACAACACATATAATGATTACAATATCAGGATAAGCACTCTCCTAATCAGTGGCCCTTCATAAAACCAGGAGCCAGACAACTCCTAAAACAAGTACAAGGAAAATAAAACAGGAAAGGCAATGTACCGCATTCGTGCTCAGGAGGTACTGCCGGGACGCACCATTGACGTGAGTAAGTAGCCTCCCAACTAAGGGGTGTGTCTCAGCTCCAGTGCTGAGGCGCGGTAAATACTAGACCATGCAAAGAACAAAGGGCTTTAAACTGGGGTCCAGCAACCCTTTAAGCACTTGCAGGCTCCCCTGCGAGTTGCTGAATACTGGTAAATTAGGCAGAATCGAATAAACAATGTGAAACAATCAACACATCAAATGAATAAAATGTCAGGGTAAGCTCTCTCCTAATTAGTGGCACTTTATAAAACCAAGAGACAACAAACTCCTAAAACAAGTACAAGAAGATAAAGTGGGAAAGGCAATTGGAACTGTTAGTGGAGCATGTGATTTGGCTACATTGGCAGGTCTCTTATGAAAGGTCAATGTGGTTGAGAGGTGTGTTTCTGATTATTTATAGAAAGCCAGGATATGTCATGCAACAATCTCAGTTCTGGTAATGTAAAGCCCTAAGTCAAATATTCTGCCTCTCAGTTCAGAGTATAACATCAAAGAAACTGGCTTTGTGGAGCTATGCTCCTCCTCTTGGATTTGTCACACTATGATGTAGCCCAAGTACATGGAAGTGGCCAGCTGTACTTGTGGACCTGTGCATCCTTTCAAATGTGTTCTGCTACTACTCCAGTCTGCCTGCCTGGTTGTCCTTGGTACCGCTGCACTGATGTACACTGCTGTGGGGACTGCAAAATGTCAGGAATCGCCTCATCTCATCTTCTCCTCATGATCTCCCATGGCTTCTTGCAACTGTAAGCTGTCCAGTCTGTAAATCCCCAGTCCTTTAAGTGGCATCAAATAAGGGCCAGTAGGTGGTGAGGGAGCATATGTTGCTGGACAGGTCTAGGAACAGCGATCAGTGTGGCTTGTGGCGCGGCAGGTCGACAGGATAAGGTTGTAGGGGAGAGCAAGGTCTCAACCCCAACTAGTTCCGTAAGTGGGTACTGGCAGTGCGTGATAGCACGCTTGGCGTTCTAGGAGACCTAAGTCAGGGTACAAATCCAAAGGATGAGAGTCCTGCACACTGGCTGCTAATAATCGCTGTCCGGAAGTGATAGAACAACCGGATCATGCACTGCCAGTTCCCACTTACGGATCTAGTTGGGGTTGAGACCCTGCTCTCTGCTATGACCTTATCCCATTGACCTGCCGCGCACACACTAGCCGCGCTGGTTGGGACATTGATCCTCTCCACGTGACCCTCATTTGACAATCTACTAAGAACCTCGAAGTCCACGCTGGATCTATCAACCTTTTGCTACGCAAACAAATGATGGGCTGAATGAATCATACATTCACCCACAGTCAAGAGATCTGGGTTAAATCCATCGTTCTTTTGCTCACCATGCCACCCCAGTTTAGACCCAGCCATATGCAAATCAGTCTTGACCCTGTGCCTCATACTGAACTGCCAAGACTTGGCAACTTCTCAGGCATTTTTTGATTCATTAGTCCTGATGATGAACCCACAACCGTTGTTGGGGATCGAAAACGTCGTTGACAACCACGTCTTAACTCTTACCCTCATTTATGATTAATACTGAGTACAAGATGTTATTTTTATTGTGACTGTTGTTATTTCCTATTTTCACTTAAAAGTCAATTTAATTTACATGCCTGATGTAAGAAAATATGTTGACTTCCAGAAACCCCTTCACATCCTGCTCACTTTATGTTAATGTATTGTTTCCATGTTTTACTTTTTGTTTAATAAATCTAATATCGTCCATTTGGACAGGAATAGACCCAATCCTGATTGTAGTTTTGTGGCTATGTGGATGTCTTTTTCTTGTTCTGTGTGTATAGACATATGGACCAGGCAGCTCCTCATCATCTGGATTTGCACGAATGGAGTCCTCACTGAAGGTATGATTCTGGTCTAGGGTGGCAGTATCTTTAGTGGTGGATGATTGTCACCGTAGTCTGGGTGTTGGATCTATTATGAATATAAAAACATCAAAATTGGATTATACATCAAATGAGTTTGAAGCGAAAAACTAAGCAACCTAAAAGGAAAAAGATACTAATGGGAATGATTATACTTTCTAATGGTTGTTTAATTAATTGCACAAGCAGTTCAAATTACACACATATCTACTTCAAAAAAGCCAGGTACAAAGATGTCCCGAAAATAACAAAATAATTAGAAAGTATATATAACATTTACCAAAAATTCAACACAGCAGAGAGGAGAGATGTGAAGTAAATTATTCCAAGGCCTAGCAGGCTAACAATTTGCTTATAAAACAGCTTCTAACATTAGCCATCATATAAGCATTGCAAAGCACATTTATTACCTGTTCAACTTATATTCAGCATACAACATAACATACATGAACATTTTTAGGTCAACATACTTTGATTTGTGAAACACATTACATCAATTCAATAACATAACAAGGAAGTGGCAAAATATAAAATGAAGCACAAAATGGCATTTTAAAACATAGCATGAAACAGAGATTGATAAGTAAATAATACATTAACATATTTAAAAATATGAAACAAAAGAGATAATGACCAACATCACTTTGCAATATTATTTTTAAAAAAAGAAACACAAGGCGTCATTGTAGTTGTAGTCAATTGAATTAACCAGTAACAACACTTGGAAATTTTTAAGTTGAATATACATATATGTAGTGAAAATGAACAGACATTTACAATATAAAAAATAAATCTGAAATATGTTATTAGGTGAAAAAAATCTTACAAGCACCATTACGTCATGGGAAATTTAAAGAAGATTGCAACATGTAACCTAAAATACAACAAAATGCATTCAAACAAACAAACAAACAAGGCAAAAACAACAAAAATACATTAAGAAAAAAAAAAACATATTGACAACACATATTGACCACCAGTAAAACAAGACCTTCTCCTCCCAGGGAAAATTTATAAGGGGAACTGGGAGAACCACCACCAGTCCTCTGGGCTTCAGGTTATGCTTGGAGGCCAGGGAATACACTCTCCCCTACAGGTGTTCCATCTCTTCCTAATTTCTTCCTACGTGTGCAGATTTTTTGCTACAGCATTCACTCTGTCAACTGTTATGGCCCACATTTGCCTTTTCTGAGCTATAGCTGTATTTTGTACTTGGGCTCCAAACAATTGTGGCTCAACTCGAGAGATTTCTCCTCCCTGCCATTATCAAAAATATATAATTAAATAAATGTAATCACCCACAAGAAATGAAAGACGAAAAGTTAGACAAGAAAGCAAAGAAAATGATCTAACTTCACTGACTGAAGTTCTGCTTAACAATGTTGTGCTGAAGTGTAATGCCAAAGGATCATGGGCTGAAATGGAGTGTGTTTTATAGTGTGGTATGCTGGTGAATAAAACCAGCCAAAATGCATCAGGCGGGTGATGCTAGCATCCATCCAATAGCCACAAGAATGGTACATTGTTGAACACGTCCTGCAATAGAATGATTCCGTTGGCAATCCATTGCTTGAACAACACTGTGAAATCTAAATATGCTCAGTGAAATCCCACCACCCTGACGGCGATGGAGTAATGTTAGTCTTTAGAGGAATCCTTTTATGCAATGGAAAGTACTCTGTCAACGCAGACAGCGGATCAGTCAGCCCACATCTCAATACGGCAGGCGGGAATCTGTCTGCTCGATGGAGTACTTGAAAACTCTGCCAGGGAGGGATGACAGGAGTCCTGCCAAGATCTAAACTAGGCCCTTAGATTGTTCTGAAGAACCACCTAACCTAACCTAGGACCAGAGACCTATCTCCTAATTCTATAAACGTATCTCCTCTATTACTTGAAAGTTGAGCCATATTGGAAGAAGAAATCTCTGAGTGAGGGATAACACAGATACCTCAGAATTTCTCTCCTGAAAATCCACAAGTGAACGTGGTTTCCATTGTGAATTCTGCCAAATTAACCCCTGGTGTCCCTCATGTTGCATGCCTTATTTCCAGACAGGAGAGAGACTGTCTCTTGAGCCCATATTCAACAAGGACATCACCTTTCCAAGAGAAGAAGGACCCTTTAGATTGCAGTAGTTATTGCCTCAAATATTTGATCAACAATGACTTTAAGATTTTGGTTAAGGCCCTTGCCAACAGGGTATCCCGTCATTAATTCATGATTGTCTCTTAGGATTTATACCAAAACACTCCTCCTAGAATAACCTGAAATTATTCTTACACCTGTTGTGGACCCTTAACCCTCTCTCAGAGAATGTCTTGACCCTTTCACTTAATGCCGAAAAGGCACTTGATATTGTGTACTGGGTGGGTATCTCTTTCACATTATTGAAAGATTTGGGCTGACAGAAAACTTTAGCTCTAAATTTTAATGGTTGTGTCACTCTCTTATGGCCCAGGCCAATTGTGGCAGATTCTTTTTTCCAGAACCCATACAGTAGGAAAAGTTTTGAGATACACTTGCCTTAAAGACTCTTTGTTTCAAAGGAAGACAAAACCTAAGTAGATTAAGGAGTATTCTTTAATCATTCCTTTTACAATCACAGATTCCAGTCAGCTGTGGAATGTTCACAACAATAACTAGGCACATACCAAGAGGGGCAAGGTGAGGGGGTGGCAGAATATACCATTGTATAAGATTATAACACACTTCCTTACATAGGGTGGTGAAAGAAAGGAAGGAAGTAAGGAAGAGCAGGATGGAGAAGAGAAGAAGCGGGAAGAGCAGAGGAGAAGAAAAAAGTTTGAAAGCAGATGATTAGAAATAAGCTAGATGTAGCACAAAAGAGAACTTGCAATACAAATAATTTAGCACCATAGATTCTTATGCACAACGGTGAGGATATGGTTCATTGAGATCTACAAGGTCAACACTAGAATGTTAAACAGTGCACAAAAGAGGAACTGCAAAAGGATGTCATTAAACACAACAGGCTCTAACCCACATAGGTGTGGATTTGGTTCTTTGAGATCTCCTGGGAGCAACAATTTCCATCTCATTCCCTCGATCAGGAATGACCTTTGTTCCCACAACTTGCTTGTGAGGGACAATCTTGTGCAAGTGCCAGGTTTGTCCATTTTCTAGATGGACCATGTTTATATCCACCCTAGATACTTTGATAGGTCGGAAAATCTAGCAGCCTCCCTCATATGTGGTTTGGGAAGGTCAATACGGACCTAATCTCCTTCTTTAAATATACAGGATTTGACATGTTTGGTTAGACCATTTCTGTTCATCCACCCTCCCGGTGATTTCATTGGGGTCCACAACACGCATCCCCTTTTTCCTCAATCCTGGAGGAGAAAGTCTGTTTTTCAAAACTCTACCTTTCAAGGGGGTAAAAGGGGAAACTCTTGTGACACAATTGGGGGTTGAACGATAGGCCCCAATGGTATCTTTTAAAGCATCTTTAGCAGGGTTTCCTACTAACTCTGCTCTCTGTAAGCATTCCTTGAACACACGGTTCATTTGTTCAATTAACCCATTTGCACTGGGACAGAACAAGGCAGTTTTGTGATGGATAATACCCATTTCAGATAACAATTCTTTCATTTTTTCTGAAGTGAAGAGCACCCAGCTATCAGTAACAAGGATGTCTGGGATACCCTCATCAAAGAAGGAACCTTTCAAAAATTGAATAAGTACATCTGTGTTGATTTGCTGCACACATTTAAAAACTACCCAACAAGTGTGATAGTCCACCAAAACCAAATATAATGTTCATTTAACATTGTGAGATTGAGGGGACCAATAATGTCAAGTGCTAGTTTTGACCATGGGCAATCTGGGACTTCAACAGGAGATAGGAAGGGCTTCCGGGATTGGTGGATTTTATCAGAGCGACTACACTCCCGACAGTCTCTCACCATGTCCTCTACCATAACATCCATTCCTGGCCACCAGTAATACATGCAGATTTTGTTTTTAGTGATACTGCGCCCTAAATGTAAAATGTGGGCTAAATCTGTCAGTTTTACTGGCGGACCGATTTTGTCGCCCCTCCAAACAGTTCCCTCTTGTATGTTTAATTCCAGCCTCACATCCCAGTAATTAATCAATGGCATTGGAACTTAATTTCTGTGCAGCAGGTCAACCATTTGTTTGTATTCTTTAAGAACCTTCATTTCATCATCAATTAGTTAACAATTATTCCATTCCTCCTTATTCAAACATGACGGTTTAAGTATGACATCATCAGATCCAACATGGTCGGTACCATCTTCAGCCTCAGGTGGTAAGTGAGATAAAAAATCGGCTACAACATTTTGTGTTCCCAGTACATATTTGACTCTAAAATTGTATCCTTCTAGTCCCAGAATCCATCTAGCAATTCTCACTGTGGTTTTGACTGACCCTTTCATGGTGAACGTATACATGAGAGGCTTTTGGTCGGTCTTTACAGTAAAGGGTATGCCCCACAAGAAGAAACAGAAATGTTTAATTGCCCAAGCACAGGCAAGTACCTCTTTATCCACCACTGAGTAGTTTGCTTCCGCACCTTTAAGTGCATGAGAGGCAAAGGCAACCACTTGTTCTTTGCCATCGCAGTTTTGGGTAAGACTATCCTCCAATCCTTTATTACTGGCATCAGTGCAAAGCACAGAGGGTTTGGTGGGATTGAATCTACCCAAGGACGTGGCAAAAACAATGCTCTCTTTCACTGCAACAAAAACATCATGGCAATCATTGTTCCACACAAATGGAGTCCTTGACTTAAGTAGGTTTCACAATAGTTCCACAATGCAGGAATGATTTAAGGTCATCAACATAGGTCGGAGCAGCGGTATTTTGGATTGCTTCCACAAGATCAACTTTGGGCTTGATACCATCTTGAGAGATGGTGTGCCCCAGGTATTCAACAGACCCCACTCCAATGTGACATTTTTCCTTTTTTAAAGTCAGACCTGCCTTTTCAAGATTAGTTAACACATTCTTCAGCATGGTATTGTGCTCCTCCACATCTGTCCCATAAATGAGGATGTCGTTTTGAAAGCAAAGGGTTCTAGGAAGGACCTTCAGCACATGTTTCATGATCTTTTAGAAGGCAGCGGCCACTGAAGCCAACACAAAGGGCATGCAAATGTATTGGAACATACCAAGGAGAGTTTCAAATGAAGTAAGGTGACGGGAGTCTGGGTGAAGCTCTACTTGTTAGTATGCGGAGGAAAGGTCTAGGATGCTAAAACAGCTCGCACCCTTGATGAGAGTAAGGACCTCACGTATGCGTGGCAGGGGATATATGTCAACCCAGATGTTTTTGTTTAAATCTCTCAGGTCAACACAAAGTCTGATGTATTTTCTAGAAGCTTTGGTGGTGAGGACTATGGGGGCTAATTACTGGGAGCTTTCAATTGATTCGATGAATCCTAGTGTTAAAAGTCTATCTAGCTCAGATTTGAGGGGAGCTTGCGTCATATGTGGGATGGGCCTACCTTTGTGTGCAATGTCTTTAGCATTGGATTTGAGCTTGATGGAGTGTTGGTAGTTCTTAGGAGACCTATCTCTTCAGACAAAACTTTGGGGAAATCATTGCAAACCTCCATACCACCCTCTGACGGATTCACCAAAATAACGTGATTTGGACTGTTGGGCTCTAACTTGATGCCCAATTCTCATTGGTGCTTCGACCACAACAAATTAGACCCTTTTTGTGTGACATAAATCTTGCCCACTGTACTCCTGCCCTTTAACCCTATCTCCATGGTAGTCCTCCCTAGCAATGGTCTGGGGTCACCAATATAACTGCCAGGGCGAGTATCTGGGGGCCGCATGTCTTGTTCCCAAGAGGGAAACAGTTTGGTGAACATATTGGCTTCCATTAAGGTATATGGGGAACAAGAGTCGGCAAATAAGATCACTGGTTTTTTATCCATAGTGATCATAAATTAGTGGTATCATCAATGTTTTGTAGTTGGAACCCTCATTTTGTATCCGCAGGAGAGTCGTGTTTAATAGACAATACAGACTTGGAACACTGATCTCTACAGACCCTAGCCAAATAACCCTTTTTACCACATTTGTGACATGAAACGGATCTAGCTTGGCAAGCCTTATTGCTAGCCAAATGGGTGGGACTCCTACACCTGTAGCATTTGAGTTTGATGCTCAACAGAAATGTGTTAGTGATTTATTTTTGCTCTATTTTCCCACATCTTGTTTATTAATCACATGGACTTCAGCTTGATTGTCTACACTTCCCTTCATAGCCATAATACAAGAGGCAGTATGTTCGATCCCCACTGCTATATCAATGGCTTCTTTGAGATCTGGGTTAGCCACCAGGAGTCTTTCTTCTATTTTTGAGTTGTTGGTGAATCTGACCAACTGATCCTTGATGAGGGACTCCTGAAGAAACTCACATTCTTATGTGTTAGCCAGGCCCTTTAATGCAGCCACAAAAGGTTTAACTTTGTCACTGTTACTTTGGACTCTTGAAAAGAACTTATGTCTTTCTAGTACAACCTTAATTCTCTTCCCAAAATTTTTTTCTAACTTGTTGACAGCAACCTGATAAAGATTATCCTCATCTTCACTAACATCCTCCCCCATCAATACAGAAATGTTGTTGTCTGTTTTTTGTCCTTCGACTCCTAGATTGTGGAGTAGAGTATGTAGTTTACGCAAAGGAGAGAATGTTTCCCCTCCAATAGCAATTAGGTGGGACTCCATTAACCCAAACCACTGATTCCACGGTAGAAGAGGTTCACCTACATCATTAGGAAAAGGGGGTGATTGTGACATGTTAGCTGTGGACATACTGATACACTTAGATGAACTGTAGTTTTAAGGAAAAGGAAAAACAAGATACAAATTCCACAATAAATACAGAAGAGGGATAACTGTGGGAAACAGTTACAAGGGGATTAGAGGATACAAGTAGGTGATTCTGGTAGCAGATGGTTGCCACAAGTTCAAATGTGGAAAAACTGTGCTAGTCAATGTGAGGAGGATAGACAGAGTAGGTACATGCTTTATTTTAATAGTAATAGCTATGCCCATCAGCATACAGTGGCAGGCAGGGAAGGTCTCTGAGGCAAATTGGAAAATATCAACTAAAAATAGTTACAAAGCAAAGCAGAAGCAGAAAATGAGTTAGATTGAAGTAGTTCAACGTGGAGTCAGGCTCCCACACTGTGAAAATGTTCAAGACCAGCTGTGCCCATCACGTACAATGACAGGCAGGGAAAGTCTGTGAGGCAAATTCCTATGCTGTCAGAAGGCAAAACGAAATATGAGAAAAAGCTGTGCCTGTCAGCGTGTTGAGGCAAGCAGAAAAACAAGGTGAAAATGTTCAAGAACCAGCTGTGCCCATCAGCGCAAGGTTGCTGACAGGCTGTGAAACTCTGAGGACAGTAAGACTCCCCGCTGGGAAACAAGCAAAATGACAAAAAGCTGTGCCTGTCAGCAAGAAAACAGGCTGCCAGAAGGACGGTCCACCCACTCGACACGGAACACCTCAGGAGGCCGTATTAAGAGCAGCCACGCCCCATGGAAGAAGACACTGAGGGACACTGGATTATTTCGTAGAGGGAGCAAGAAGTCCGAACACAGCACTCTTGAGGATGATGGAGGCGGTTCAGAGAGACCCACAAGGCGGAGACACGCTCCCACGCCAACAATGCAGACAGCAAGCAGCCTGAGGAAACACCCCACAGAGCTGTGGCAGCACAACATCGAGGAAACTGGGCAGGTAGTTCAGGGAACGGAGTCCCGCATGCAGATCTGGGTACTCTAGGGCAACGGGTGACACGGAGGCTAGGCACAGACCGCAGACAGTGATAAATAGACCCCACAACACTGGCATACCCAAGCCAAAGGTTGAAAAGTAAGGCTATGGACAGCGGCTGAAACATAGAAATAAAGGCAGCAACACAACTTGCCTAAATACGCTACCGATATCAACCAATAAGTGCATGCGGCAGCTGCTTGGAGGAAAGCAGGCTGAAGGGAAATAGAACACTGTCCAGACAGTGGAGAACCTCCCACACAGTCATACACAGAGAACAAAGTGCCACAAGCCAGAGGGCAGCAGAGGAAGCAAGGAGCAGCACTGACAAGCAGCAGTACAGAATGTGTGGTAAAGGTAGTACTCACAAATTAACCAGTAGTAAGATTGAAATTTACAGCTGGCACTGGAGATCGTGTTGGGGGTGATGGTGAACCATCCCCACATGGTGGATTGTCGCCAATGTTGCAAAGGAAGACATACCACAAGTAGTTTAAGGAGTCTTCTTTATTCAGTCCTTTCACCATCACAGATTCTATTCAGCTGACGTTAGCTGTGGAATGTTCACCACAAAGACTGGGCACATACCAAGCGGGGTGAGGAGGTGGCAGAATGTATTCCATTGTATAAGATTATAACACTCTTCTCCTTTTTTATTGTCTCTTTAGAACAACTTCCAGTTGCGAACAGGGCCCCTCCAGATATGCAAGGCTTACCTACTATGGCTGGAGTAGTTAAGGTTCTATATTGTACAGATGATATTTTGCAGACAAAAACATCCTCTCCAGCTCCATTGCCTGTCCTAAAGACTTTTATATATGAGTTCTCAGGTATCTGGATATTTGATCATCTGGACGATATGAAGCTCACCCTATCTCATGTGCTACAACTAAAGTCAGAACTATCAGAACTGCTCCTGAACCATTCCCCCCTTGCCCTCTAGCACCCCCTTCATATAGGGACATCGATTCCCTGCATGCCAGAGCCGCCAAACTAACCCAGAGCATTCATATTTCCATCCTAGAGCTAATGAACCTCCTCCACCTCACTGAGCTCTCCCTCGCTAAACTTATGTCCCTGCCAAACGCCAACCCCTGCATTTGCCAGAGCTTACTAAGCAACCTCTTCCGCTATCCTTGAGACATCATCGCCCCCACAAGCACTCATGCCACCTCTCAGAGGAAGAAACCTGTGCTCTTGTCTTTCCCTACAACCCCTCCTCTGCCACTCCAAGCCCACTAGATCTCACTGAAATGGAAATCCTTGCCATCCTCCGAGACTACAACTCTACCCCAGCTATCCCTCATCCTTTAGACTCAAAGGCCGAACACGCCATCTGCACGGTCAATAGCAACCCCAAAAGACCAGCTACCCTCCAAAACAGAACTGTGGTCAAGAGTAATCTAGCACCTGTTCGCCTGTCCACCCAGACTCCCGAACCTCCTTCCAAATCCTCCTTATCTGGTCTTTTAATTAATTGCAGGTCGGCAGCTAATCATGCTGCGGATATTGCTGATCTCATCCTTCTCAAAGATTTCGACATTGCGATCCTTACAGAATCATGGCTCAATGAATCCTCATCTCCATACCTGGACCTCCTAGTCCCTCCTAACTACAACATCATAAGGCCAGACGGACAATCTATCAAGAAAGGAGGAGGCATCACCTGCATATACGGCTCTAACCTTCTGGTCACGGACCTTCTGGCGGACACCACTGAATCCTGCGAATACCTCACCCTCGCTATTCGCAGCAACTCCACCCCACTGTGCAACCTGCACATCTTTTACCACCCCCCAGGCATGAACAACTCCTTCACTGACCACCTCATGGAAATCATCACAGCTAAGAGTTCCAATAATGCCAATGATATTTTCCTCAGTGACTTTAACCTGCACTGGAATGATCCAAAGGATTCACATGTCAACGCCATAAAGGACCTCTGTTGTAATTCTATCTAGGACCCTAATTCGATATTCCTGATTTATGCCCTTATGTGGTTATAATAGATAATATCCTTATAAAGGCATAAGAATCATATCCATATTAAGTCATAGCCCATGCAGTCCAAATTAAGCAAGGCTACTTCCCCAGGCTCCTAGAAAGTACAACGAGTTCTGTAAACAAACCAAACCTCCAGCAACCTGGGAATTCCCCATGGCTTTTGTTTTGATTTGTCCTAGAACTCCTGTGAGCACTCTAAGAACGGCCAGTTCTTAGTGACCTCTTTATTGACGTCTTATGTCCAACCTTACGTCAAACCCGGCACCTTTCAGGTATAAATATACCAACGTTGCCTTAAGCAAACACACGGTGGTTTGGAGCAGAGCGGCTATCTACTTGCCCGAGAGCCCAGCTGATGCGGAGAGCCCACGGACGCCGCCCCTCCCTTTTGACGCACTGAGAGAGACGCTGTCTTTTCTCCTGCCGAGAAATCCAGCTCAGGTGTTCTCAGCCGCCCTTGCGGGTTGCTGGGATATCGAGTCCTGAGAGAGAGATACCAGACCTCCTGCTTCCTATTACCCAGGTACGGAGCTGACTAAACCCTTAAATAGAATTCTTGACTCAGATTCTTGGCAAAACCAACTTAACTTAAACTGCTACTTATTTACTCCTTCCCACGTATTAGGCTTAGGTCAGGTACACCGGGGTAGGTGTATTTAGAAGCACCAGTTGAGCACGTTAGTCAATGTATATTTGTATGTATATATTTTATCTATTTTAAAGTATCATATGGCTAAGAAACCATATCCATGCTTTTACAGTATTATTTCACAATACTCCTTTTACTGTACGCACTTTACTTTATGCTGAGTATTGCAATTGTGGCAATTCATTTCTCTTGCATGAGAAAGAAGACTGCTCAATAAATAACACCTTTTATTGAAAACGCCCGTCTCTCTATTCTCTGCACTCTGGTGAAACTAAGTATGCACGATTGACTGAGTAAAACAGCTGTCTATTGTTTTCAGACGACTCTAGAGATACACTCTTATTCTGAGGGAGCAAAGTTGTCATGTTTTATGGTTGTCAGAAGCTAATCCCTTCTTGTCTATCCAGGGAAGTTAAACTCCTCCTTGTTTATTCGAGAAAGTTTCTAGTGACCTCTGAGCTAACTGGCAAAACTAATTAAGTTTAATAAAGTCAGTAGAGACCTAGTCGACCTCATTCCTACGTCTACACTGCTGTTTATATTATTCCAATGCGCAGAGCCTATTGGGAATATAGGAACTACACTACACCTCCTGGTCGATCAAGCCCTGACCAAGCCTGCTCACTACCATCTCATGCAAAAGGGGCCACTCTTGACTGGATTATCTCTAAAGAATCAATAGTCAAGCTTATCTCTATAGACCCATGCAACTGGTCTGACCACCACGCCATCACCTTCCTACTATCTGACACCCACAAGACATGGGCACCGCAACTGGTGATTCCGAAATGCTGGATCAGAGACACTAAGAATCTGGACCGCAGGGAACTTAATGCTCGCTGCAAATTGGATCTCCCCCCGCATATCACAACAGTCAGCAGCCTCAACGAGCACTACTCTGCAACCATTTTGATTAACCTGCATGACCAAGCCCCACTAAAGCTGAAAAGAACCCAAATCAAAGACAGAAACCCCTGGTTCACTGGATCCCTTAACAATGAGAGGAGAACCCTATAACAGGCTGAAAGATCTTGGAGGCATCACCCCTCTACCGCACATCAAAAACTCCTCTACCAGGCCAGAAATCCCTACAACAGGAGCATACTCAAGTCTAAAAAAGAGTTCCTCAGAACTGCACTAGAGAAGGCCAAGAATAGACCCCAAAAGCTCTTCGATCTGGTCAAACACCAGTCTAATAAATTGGCCAAAATTTCAAAAGAAAACCCTAAGTCTCTTATATCCTCGGAGGAATTCTCCTTCTTTGCTGACAAAATCTCAGCCCTTGGAAACAAACTCAAATCCATCACCCTCAAACACCTCTTGGCCCACCTCCTCCAGCCACGTCGCCCCTACAGGCTTCACCCAAAAACCATGCTCACTGGACAGACTTCAAAATCTACGATGACGACTCAGTGTCCAAAATCCTATCTTCTCTAAAACCCAATAACCCTTTTAATGACCCGCTTCCTTCCAACTGCTTTGCTGTCGTCGCCCAATCCATTATTCCTAGCTGGACTATAATAATTAATGCCTCACGTCGGCAGGGAAAGATGCCCGACCCTCTAAAAGCCGGTCAAGTCCTTCCCATTCTGAAAAAGCTGTCACTGGATCCAGCCTCCCCTGACAACTTCAGACCCATCTCCAATATCCCCCTCTTGGCCAAAGTGATGGAGAAATTTGTGCAGCAGCAGCCAAGTCAACACATCAACAACTTCCACCTACTCAATGACTACCATTCCGGTTTCACACCAGGGCACAGCACTAAAACCACTATGCTCCACATCGTTGATGATGCTCTCCAAGCTCTTGACCAAGGCAAAACCTGTCTCCTCATCCTCCTGGACCTATCCTCTGCCTTCAACACGGTCAACCATGTAAAACTACTCGAACGCCTTAAACTCAGGATGGACTTAGATGGCAATGTTCTAGAATGGTTCAGATCCTTCCTCCAAAACTGGTCCCAGAGATTCCTCGTCAACGGCAACCTATCGGCACCATTCCCTGTCACTCACATCTACATCAAAACCTCATCTCTTGAGGAGATCCTCTCCCTGAACGATGCCTTGGAACACACCGTCAAATGGCTCAAATCCAATCAACTCAAACTTAACGCAAAGAAAACTGAATTTCTCCTGATCGCCCGCCCAATACAAATCCTTGAGATTAAATCATGAGTTAAGACTATCACAGCCTTGAATTGCCCACCGGCCATCGTGGATTCCGCCAAATCCCTGGGAATCACTCTCAACAGCAACCTGAACATGCGTAACCACATCAACTCAATGGCCAAATCTGCCAGATTCCACCTGAGCTACCTCAGGAAATTGAAACCCTTCCTTGACGCTCCCGACCTAAAAATGGCAGTCCAAGCGCTTGTCATATCTAGACTGGAGTAAGGCTGTTCTACCCTCTCGGGTCTACCCCAGATCTCCCTGGCACCTCTAAAAGCCTGCCTCAATGCGGCCGCCAGACTACTCACTGGCATGAGGAAATACGACATAGATCTCCACACTTGAAAGCTCTCAACTGGCTTCCCCTGGAGGCAAGAATACAGCTCAAAGTACCATGCATCATGCACAAAGCTTTATTTTCTAACTCCCCTGCATATCTGAGGCAGAAACTTGTGATCTCAGGAGGAATCAGAAACTCCCGAGCTGCCAGAGATCTCCTGCTCCAACCTGCACGTTTTCGGAAAACAAAAACTTACAACCAAGCTTTCTCTGGGGCTTCTCCAAGAATATGGAACTCTCTCCCTCCTGACATCAGAAGAAATATGTTATCTCGCCTTGAGTATTTGGATATTTAATCTGTAAATATATGCCCTATCTCCCTTATGTATCCTGCACCCTGCCCTCTTTCATTCAATCTGTAACTGGATGATGCTATGCCTATTCTGTACATGCCTATGTTTCTCTGTAAAGCGCTCTGATACCCTAACGGGCCAGGTTCGCGCTCTATAAAACACATAAAATAAATAAATAAATAATACAAATAAACAAAGTCCAGTTGAGAGAATATGATATGAAATAAGTGCCTAGAGGTCTGGGATTCCTTTGGATCTATTTTCATGGACAGCTAGTAGATATGATGGCAGGCAACTTCGACCCACTGAGCATTAACTGTCAAATGACCCTGCCAGATAGAATCAAATAAATGTATCCATATCTGGCAAGGTACCAATCATCAAGATGTCATCGCTCCTAGGTACCTTTTGATTGGGATTTATTTAAAGGTTCCTAGAAGCATCTTGTCAAACATCAATGCTGATATAAAAATGTATTTATGGAAAAACAAGACTGAGGTTGAAACGTATTAAACTACGGACACAGATTCAAGCAGGGGGATTGTGCTTGTCAATGTATGCATGCATTTACGTGGTATTTCCATAGCATGAGCCTAGCCAAATCACCGCAGAGCATAGTAGAGAATCACAGACACATAAAGCCCTGATTTAGAATTTGGGGGACAGTATAATGTCCCTCAGTATGGGGGAGGATATTACATCTGCCATACCCAGAGTACTCTGCCCATCAAAATGTAGATGTATGCAGGTCCTTCTGTCATCAGTGTACATTGAAAGGAATGGTGTGTTGACCAATATTGTTTTTTTCCTGTCCCTCACCATGAGGTTTTCATGGTGGTGATGAACAGGAAAAAAAAGGAATTTCACTGACCACCCTATGTAGGGTAGACGGTGTAATGTCCTTGCTCCCATGGCCCTTACTCTATTGCTGATTGGTTGGAGTATTCAGTCAGTGGAGCCAGCCAGGGCTGCCCATCTCTAAAACAAGAGGGCCGATAGAGGGTTTGCCGGACAGGGTCCTCTGTTACTTTTGTGACAGAATATCTTAGGAGCCAAACTTTACATTTGACCCTTGATACATTGCTTTCAGCTCTCTCCATTGGTACATTTTTAGCTCAATATACATATTGGTCTTGGCCCTTTCTGCAGGGGCCTCTTCAACCATTTTGCCTTAACCCTCCTGTTTTTCTCAACCAGTTTTGGTTGGCTCTTAGGACCCTGCACACTTTACCACTGCTAACCACCACTAAAGTGATTATGCTCTCTCCTTTGGACATGATGAAATTGGCTTACACCCAATTTACATATCCAAGTTACCTGCCTGTCCCAAGCAAAGTGGTACTACGTGTACCCAGAGTCTGTAAAATCAATCCTAAAACGTGGCCTACAGCACTCATTGTGCAGCCACGTAAGTAGCTGCTTAAAACATGTCCCCGGCATTCCATTGCAGCCTTTGTTTGCAGTTTTAAGTAGGCCATGCTCTGCTTTCACACAAAGGACTTGTCACCACTGCATTGTTCATTCAGCCACCTTGGAGTGAGGACATGGGAGGCAGGAATCTTCAAGGGCTTCAAATGGAATTTTCTAGAAACTTCTCCTACTTCAAAGTGGGCACCAGATATAATTAGCAGACCCTCAAACCCAACTCTTCAGTACACATCTGGACATGTGGAAGACCCAGCATTAGTACTGCTGTGCTGTTTAGCTGAAAGAAGGACTGCCACTCTGTTGCCCTGCTGTGCTTTCCCACTGCCCTCCTGCCTGAATGAGAATGAATGGCCCTGAATCTTGGACCCAGAACCACCAGAGGGACTCCAAGGGCTAGTTAGCTGGCCTCCAGATCAGCGCCTCAGGGTCAGAACAGGTTCCACCAACCTTGGATCAAGGGGGCGGAGCCAGAGCCGGGCGGTCGTAATCCGTCTCGGCTCCCGGCTCCAGCGCTGCTCGGGAGCTTAATTTGGCGGTTCCCCAGTGGCCCGGGGGCTGTTTCCAGCACGCCTCGGAAGCGGAAGGTGCGGCGGTCAGCTGTAGAGCACTTAGATGCTTCTGGAGATACAGGATCGTCCCTGGCGCGACCTCGGGGGGATCTCGTGCTTGTGAGGCAAAATGGCAGCTGTCGGGCGGCTTTATTCACCGGATCCTGTCGTGCCAGCGGAGGTTGCCACCTGAAGACCTTGGCCTCCCATGTTACACCAGCACTAGAAGTGAGCCGGGCCCCACCGCAACTAACGGGGCGTCCTCGCTGCTCTCCTCAGAGAAGGGCTCCAGTCTGCTCTGCCTGACCCCAAAATGGCGGCCCCTTAGGGACATCGGTGCCAATGACTCCCCGGACAGACTTTCAAGCTCGCGATCGGCTGCTGCCGAAGCATAGCCTGAAGAGCTCTCCTCCTGATCCTTCCTCCTGTGCCCATCCAGCGTCGGCGTTGCTGAGGCTCCTCCAGTTGGCCCCAGATGATGTGGGTCGGCTTTGTGGCGTGTTCTCCCCTCCTCCCGGGAATGCCTCCCGTTCTGCGAACCGCTGTTTTGGCGTCTGTGGTCTTTCTTCCCTGACTCCTGGTATCCGGATCGAACTCCTCTGCCCCAGCTCCTCATGTGACTTTGCCGCGGACTGCCTTTCTCCCACCGGACTTGCTGGCTATGGCAGCCCTCTTCCTGGACTTTCGGACCTGGACCTCTGAGTTTCCCGCCATTTTCTTTTTATGACTCGCTTCTTCTTCTACCTTTCTCCTCCGCCACTTTAGCGATCTCTGACCTCCCCCTCTGTCCTAATGACCTTTCTATTGTCTCTCCTGCTGCCTCTGACACACTCCTCGCTGTCTTACTCATTACTATCTGCTTCCCTCTCTGGTTTGTCTCACTTTCCTGCCCTTCTCTGTCCCTCCCTAGGTGCTATGACTGCATACCCCCTCCGACCCCACCTAATGGAACTCTGCTTTTCTGTATATAGAGATAACTCTAATCACTCATACATGCAGTAGACCTGTATACTCTCTACCATTCCTATGTGACTCCTAGAGTATATCCATTTGTATCCCTTCCTTATGTATATAGAGATAACTCTAATCACTAGTATATGCAGTAGACCTATATACACTCTACCATTCCTATGTGACTCTTAGAGTATATCCAGTCATATCCCTTCCCTATGTATATAGAGATAACTCTAATCACTAGTATATGCAGTAGACCGCTGTGCTCTCTACCATTCCTATGTGACCCTTAGAGTATATCCAGTCATATCCCTTCCCTATGTATATAGAGATAACTCTAATCACTAGTATATGCAGTAGACCGTTGTGCTCTCTACCATTCCTAAGTGACTCTTAGAGTATATCCACTTGTATCCCTTCCCTATGTATATAGAGATAACTCTAATCACTAGTATATGCGGTTGACCTTTGCACTACCTACCATTCCTATGTGACTCTTAGAGTATATCCATTTGTATCTCCTCCTTGTGTGACTTTACATCTTGTACATTTGCAATTTTTTCTGTTTGTATCCTTTATGTAACGCATGTAATCCTAAATCCTTATGTTTCTCAACTGGTTCTTATGTAAAGCGCTCTGACACCTTCGGGTAAAGTTGGCGCTATATAAAATCGCAAAATAAATAAATAAATAAATAAATTGAACCCAGCACCTGGACTCTGTCAGCTGTGAGTCTTGCCCCTCCAAGTGATGCCACCGTGGAAGTGGTCCTGGGGGTGCTTTGATAGCCCATCCGTGGTCCCAGCAGAACCAATGAAGCTCTACACATTGCCTCATAAAACTCTGCATAGGAACTGCTGTGGGACACATTCCCAATGCAGTACTTCGCATTGCAGCACCACATCCCATCAGAAGTGCCCCGGCACACCACATCTTGCAAGGATATTGCATCACCCACCGCAGCTCTCCGGAATAGTTGCTGTGAGATGCATCTCCAAGCTTGAACCTTGCATCGCCCTTCGCAGCTCCCCAGAAATGGCACTGTGCGACATATCTCCAAGCAAAGACCTTGCACTGCCTATGCTGCAGGACGCATCCATGACATGAGGCTTCGCATCGCTCCACAACAAAGATTTAAGGTACTCTGTGAAACGCACCTAATTTTGGCCCTGTAGCCGGCACACGCTCAATCACGGTCAGTCTGAACTTGTGAGCTTGTCCCAATCTGGTGCAACCAGATACCACAATTGGCACTTTGTGCTTTTTGGTGCTATTTTCCTTTAAACTTTAAAATTGCATATCTACAGCTGAACTGATTGGAATTTTGTCAAACGTTTTACATTTTACTCTATCTTTCTAAATTGGTGTAGGATTTTACTGGTACTGTGTTTCCCCTTTATTAGCGTTTAAAGTACTGCATACATACTTTACACATTACCTCTAAGTTAAGCCTTGCTGTTTTTATGCCAAACTACCAGAGGGTTTTGCATAGGTTAATTTGGGGTTTGCTTGTGCTTCACCCTGACAGGAATTGTGGTTGCTGCTTAAGAAAGGTTTCACCCATCCCATCCAATTACCCATTTAAATACACTACATCATTGATGCTCTGGGTAAAGCTTGAACAAGATATTTTAGGCAGCCACTCAGAGATACTCCCTGCCTACTATTGTAAATCTGTTCCTACAACCATAAATATTACTATGGTCCGTACTGTGTTCCATATTTGGAAGTCAATGTACCTTCAGCTACAGATTGACACTTAAATGGCATATTGCAGGTGTACTCGGGATTACTAGGTGGTGATTCGAAAACAAAATGGACCATTATTCTATGATGAAGCCCCCAAGCCATTCTCAACTATCTACATGTAATTTGACTTTATGGATAAGGACTTTTGACTGTATGGTCAAATCACCCACTCTCACGTTGGTCGGACCCTCCTAATGATGCTACAGGATTTTTGTATACATATATCCTTGGACATGGAGTACTTTCAATAGCTAATTTCAGTCATTTACACAGTATTAATTCAACACCTTTTCCAGTTCAATCTTGATGGACACAAAGCAATGCTGAAAAACTATTCTGCAGAGAGATCACCTTGAAAAAGACTTGGGAGTTCTGGCTCTCCACCTATGATACTTATGTAAGGGGCTCACATCTTAAGTTTATATGGTTTAAACCAATATTTGGTACTGGACACCTCTCAAATTCCACGAGGTAGCTTTATTCCTCCTGTCCACTGCTCAATGTGTAAACAACCAGGCTGTGAGATATGCTGCACACAAAATGGTCTTGCCCAGGTGTCACACACTATTGGACGAATAGCTGTCAGCAACCAGTGATCTTGGGAAAACGTCAAATGTGATGGGATTTCCTAACTGCAGTAGGCACAGAGTTGCCAGTATGTATAATAAACATTGTGAGACACTGGAGGACTGCATCCAACTTAGACCTAAACGAATGGCTCGCTGAAATGTTGACGGTTGCGTTTTCCTAACAAATAACATGTGAAGTTAGGACCAGATAGATGTGTCACTGTTTTGCATTAAACCTTGGGTTGTGTTCCATGAAACCTCAGTGATTCACTGCATATTACATGGTTGGGATATAGATCATGGTTAACCATGTGCGAAGGACTTCGCTACGCCCACGAAGTCGGCGTAGTATTGCCTACTTCGCCCTTTGCAAAGTAGGCGTAGCAGGCAACACTACGCCCACTCCGTGGGCTTAGCAAAGTTGCCCGCCACCCGCCTCCCTCCTGCCCTTCCCTACATACCTAATTTTTGTAAATGCTCAAAGAAAAGTAAATAAAAGGCACTTACCTTGTCCGCTGTGTCCCGGTGCTCCCTCTGCTCCTGCTCCTCGTGAGAAATGCGCATGCGTGGGCGGCGTGCATGCGCATTGGTATCCAAGACGGCGGCCTGAACGAGCAGAGGGAGCCCCGGGACGCAGCGGACAAGGTAAGTGCCTTTTATTTACTTTTCTTTGAGCATTTACAAAAATTAGGTATGTAGGGGAGGGGGGCAGGCGGCGCGTAGTGGGGCTTTGCGAAGTGCGCAAGCGGGCGTAGTTTCTCGCCCACTTTGCATAGCTTCGCGTAGCCCCACTACGCATACCACACCCAGGGTTAATCATGGTGCTGTTGTATGGATTTTCTTATACGATCTGGATGAACCTTTCAATTCTGCTCACAAATGCCTTCAGAATGCTGCCACAGATATGCTTTGACTTTGCACGCTGCCTCAGCAAAACTGTCTAAGGAATATATTTTTATTTAGTATATCACTGACATTGCTTGATTTGAGCAGGCTTATTTTTGGGGACCAGCACTTATTTTTCCGCATCAGATAGTTACTGAGAACAAAAAAGTAAAAAATACACATTTCAGAAAGAAAAAAGAAGAGGAAGATGGAAAACTCGTGACCAAGGGAGAAGCTGGAACCTGCAAGAATATGATAAAAGGACTGGGAGTGTCTGGTAGTGGATTAAAGAAGCATGAGGTGGGTTCAAGTCTATGCAGCCTTGGTATTCAGTGCTTTGGCATTTTACTCCACTGGCTGTAACTGTCATGTATCGCCAATCTAGTCTCCCCTGGTCTCCATCGACCCCACTGGTTCCACCATTCTTATGGCATTTTGGTCCATTGAAAACCCACCCCTTTCCCGTGCACCCGCACGTCCAGAATATCAGTGTGTCATTATGTGGTTGTGTGACGTTTTCTACTGGTGTATTTGTTTTCTGCATTTGTTGTTTGGAAAGCGCCAGGTGTGTGGTGCTGTTTTCTTGTAATGGGTCATTGGCTTGTAGTGCCGAGAGTTTTGATTCACTTAATAATGATCTCCACTCGTATTGCCTAAAGACCGTTTTCAGTGCTGGCTGCTGAGATGCCCAGAAGCGTTAGAACATTTGTCACGCTAGCTGCGCTTAGCTGTCAGCTCGCATCGGCTAAGCGTGAAAGAGTGCACGTTTCTTTTAGAGCGTTCTGGGTGCGGTCCTCTATTTAAACCGCACCCAGTGTTCTGGAAGACGCTTTGCCTTCCACCTGACTCGAGGAAGGATCGCGTCTGGAGACTCTCCGAGGCACTTACCTTTTTTGAAGATTCCGAGCAGCTTGAAGTCATCTCTACGAAGTTTCCTCGATCCAGAATCCTGCAAAGAAAAGAAGAAACAAAGTTAAGTGCAATCTTGTTTTTAGTTTAGGCGCCCAACGCAAGAAAGACTTGAACAATTTTTGGAACACTCTTCTCTTTTCAGCAATACAGAAACGAAGGAATCAAAGACATTTTAGATTCTGACATTGCAAGAAATTATTGTGGTGTTAGGAATTTTAGCAGTATTTAATTGCCAGTAACTGTATTTTCTCGGCAGAAATTGTATGCTGTTAAAAAGGCCTCAGGAAAGTAAGGTCATTGTGCATCTTGTATTACTGCCTGTGATATTTTGTTTTGCGCACCTTGTATTTCTCCCTGTGATATTTGTTTACTTAAGAAGAGCAGGCCAAGACACAAGAGCTTGCAGAACCCCTTTTGTAGAACTTAAAGAGAAAGATACAAGTAAGTATATCATAGGAAGTTTCATGTATGTAAAAGGAGAAAAGTAGGAATTGTGTTTAACAGCACTCGTTTGTTTCTTATAGTAATCCCTCATTTAGAACTACTCCACATCTAGAACTACAGGATCTACTCACCAGAGAGAAAATCTGATGACAAGAATTCCAAGACAAGACAAAGACATACTGGACGTTTGCCAAGTCAAGACTGATCGCAGGTAGACTTATGGCTAAATACTCTCCAAAAAGTAGATAGGTTGAGACTTAGTTTAGGAAGTGAGAATCTAAAGGTACTTGTATTTACAACTTTGATACTTGTTGCCTCTCAGGTCGACAGCAAGAATCATCCTACCCATCAACGTCCAGTACCGGCCCTCCTCCCCTATTTCTAGTTTTATTTTTACTGTGAATATATAATTTCAGTAAGAGTATAGTTAGTCATTTGGGAAGTTAGTCCCTTGCGTCTCTGCGAAAATAATCTACGTCATCCCAGAGGTCTTCGTCAACAGGACAAGGTAAGAGACGACGTAGCCTGGTTTGACAGAAGGCAAAGCCCACGGATATTTTTTCGCCCAGACGCAATGGACCAAGTTTCTTTGCAAGATATAGCTGCTATCCTAAATGACCTAAGAGTAGAAAATGCTTCTTTACGTAGGGATATGTCTTATTTACAGGAGGCAATACAACACAAGCCTATCTTGAAACCTGAAACTTTCCATGGTTCTTCTTCAGACTCTGCACCCCAGACCCAGATCCAAGTGGTAACTCCCATTCCCACTCCCTTAGCTCAGCCAGAGAGGTTTTATGGAGATTGCAACAAATTCTCCATATTTCTGCAGCAATGCCATTTACATTTTTTAGCAAAAGCAACCGCCTTTCCTGACGATTCCTCTAAGGTGGCGTTTATGTTATCCTATTTAGGAGGCGATGCAGCTCTTTGGTCTGTTCCGTTAGTGGAGAAAGATGACCCTCTTTTATATAACTTTAGAAATTTTGAGCGAGCATTAAAAAAGATATTTGCTAAACACTTTTTCGTACAGTCCGCAGACAATGAACGTTTAGGCTTGAAACAAGGATCTTCGGATCTACTTCATTATATCTCTCAGTTTAATCGTCTGGTTCTGGAAGCTAATTGGCCTTATGAGAAGAGAGTCTCAATTTTTTACAGGGGGTTAATGGATGATTTAAAGGACATGGTCTCCCAGATCCTAGAGCCCAGGGAAGACATCAAAGAGTTCAAAGATTTGGTGGTAAAGTTAAACCATAGGCTTCTGGAAAGAAGAGGAGAGAAAGGGAGATCTGACCACAAACTGGTTTTTTTAAAGAAAAATCCTCTTCTTCGTCTCGAGAGAATACCCCCAAAGTAGATACTGTAGAACCTATGCAGATTGGCTCCATAAGAGGTCCCTTATCTAAAGACGAAAAAGAAAAGAGACAAAAACTAAATCAATGTTTGTATTGTGGTAAGACTGGTCATTTCGTAAAAGAATGTCCTACACGACCTAACAAGACTAAGACAAGACACTCAGAAATAGCCATCACACAGGAAGTGTCGGAAAACTAGAAAACTCGATGAAGGAAGAGGTCAGTTTATCGAGTAAGATTTCTAGTTTGGCCTCCACAGTTCCACCTGTTGGTTATAAACATTTTTGTATAGTAGTAATTTTAAGAAGTTTGCTTCCGACATCACATTCAAGGAGGGTAGAAGCGATAATAGACTCAGGAGCAACGGGAAATTTTATTGATTCACACCTTTTCACTCAATTAGGTTTCACCTCGGTCCTTAAACGTTGTCCAGAAACAGTAAGGGCTGTAGATGGAAAGGAACTGACTTCGGGTCCTATTGACAGACAAACTGAACTGCTAGAAATGGACTGTTCACCAATTCATAGAGAGAGAATCCGATTTGACATCATAGATGCCCCTCAATATAAATTAATCTTGGGAATTCCTTGGTTAGTTCAACACAACCCAAAAATTGATTGGGTCTCTAAAAATTTGACTTTTAATTCTACTCACTGTTCAAATCATTGTTTCCTTTTAAAGAAAGAAGTAGATGTAATACAAGGTGTTGACTTTACGACCGAATCTACCAGTGTTCTTGCCCTTGATGGTGTCCCTTCTGTATACTCTGATCTTTTGGACGTTTTTGATAAAGGAAAGGCTAACTCTCTTCCTCCTCACAGGGATTTTGACTGTAGAATAGTTTTAGTACCTGGAGCCACCCTGCCCTGTAGTAGGATTTATGCCCTTACAGAAAACGAAAATGTACATCTTAGAGAATATCTTTACGAATACTTGGCAAATGGTTTCATCCGACATTCCAAATCCCCTGTGTCATCTTCTCTTTTTTTCATAACAAAAAAAGGAGGAGAGTTGCGCATGTGTATCGATTACAGAGCCTTGAATAACGTATCCATTAAGAATAGGTTTCTTTTGCCTCTTAATCCTACTCTATTAGACCAAATTAAGAAGGCAACCATTTATACTAAATTGGATTTGCGCGGTGCATATCATCTGGTTAGAGTCCGAAAAGGCGATGAATGGAAGACAGCGTTTCGTACAAAATTTGGCCTCTTTGAATACCAAGTTATGCCTTTCGGACTTTGTAATGCACCTGCTGCTTTCTAATTTTTTATAAATGAAGTCTTGCATGAATTCATTGATGTATGCTGTGTGGTATATATTGATGATATTCTTATTTTTTCCCACTCTGAGAAGGATCATGTACAACAAGTTCGTGCCATTCTTCAAAAATTGCTTTCAAATTCTTTATACGTAAAACTGGAGAAAAGTCTATTTCATGTGTCCAAAGTGGATTCCCTTGGTTATGTTATCAGTCCCAAGGGAATCGAGATGGACCCAAAGAAAGTTGACGCAGTTACCTCTTGGCCAAGCTCAACTTCTGTAAAACATGTTCAAATCTTCCTGGGCTTCGCAAACTTCTACCGTCGCTTTATGCAAGACTTTTCTCAAACTATAACTCCCATCACCAGATTGTTGCGAAAAGGTGAAAAGCTTGTGTGGTCGGATTCAGCTGAAAAGGCTTTTCAAGAACTTAAGAGGAGATTTACAACTGCTCCAATTCTAAGTCATCCCGATCCTAGTTAGCCTTTTATTGTAGAAGCGGATGCTTCACAATTTGCTTTAGGTGGCATCTTGTCTCAAAGAAATATAAACACTGGACAGATGCACCCAATTGCTTTTTATTCAAGAAAGTTTTCCCAAACAGAACTAAATTATGCAATCGCTGACAAAGAACTTTTGGCTATAAAAGCGGTCTTTGAAGAATGGCGCCACTACTTGTTAGGAGCTTGTCACCCTGTAACAATTTATACAGACCACAGAAATCTCCAAGCTTTACGGTCTGTTAAAGCTCTGTCAGCTAGACAATTACGATGGTCAATGTTTTTTAACGACTATAATTTTGTCATAACATATCGTCCAGGAAAAGAAAATCTTAAAGCTGATGCTTTATCCAGATTAGGCGAAAACAATGTTGAACAACTTACTGAAGTTCATCCTGTGATTCCCACATCATGTTTTCAAGCCAGTTTATCAGTTTGTGACATCATTGTTGATATAAAGGAAGAAGTGCAAAAGAAGGGGATAGACGAATGGAAGAGGGAGTTTCCTTATCTTCAGGAAAAAGATAAACTAATCCTGGTACATGATCGAATTTTTGTTCCTACCAAATTACTTCAAAAGGCCATAATTCATTTACACCATGACACTCCTTTGACGGCTCATCCTAGCATTATAAAGACCTACGAATTAATAAAATGAACCTTCTGGTGGCCATCCATGTTAAAAGATGTTCAACATTTTGTAGAAACTTGCAGTGTATGTATTCAGAACAAGGTTTCACATCAGGCTCCTGGTGGTTTATTAACGCCTCTTCCCATCCCACCTCATCCATGGCATACAATCTCTTTAGATTTTATAGTGGAGCTTCCCAAAACTCAGGAAGGATTTACAACCATCTTGACTATAGTGGACAAATTTTTCACGTATGGCCCATTTCATTTCTTTAAAAGGTCTACCTACAGCTATGGAACTGACTCATCCTCTAATGGAAAATATTATACGATTGCATGGCATCCCGTCTGTAGTAATTTCAGATAGGGGGGCCCAATTCATATCTCGAGTTTGGTGAAATTTAGGTTCCCTCTTGAATATGGATTTACGATTATCATCTAGCTATCACCCCCAAACAGACGGTTTAACCGAATGCACCAACCAAACTATAGAACAGTTTCTTCGCTGTATGTTAGCACATTCAACCGAAGATTGGTCAAGTCTTTTAAGCCCATTAGAATTTGCTTATAACAACGTAAACCATGCTTCTTTAGATATGTCCCCATTCTTTTGTAATTATGGTTTCCATCCCAAGTGTTTCCCAAAGAATATCAAAGACTCTACTACTGTGCCTGCACTCACAGAATATGTGTCCAAATTGTCTTCTATCCAAGAACTGGCTTCTTACAACCTAGCACGAGCAAAGGAGTATCAAAAGACTTTTGCAGATAAACATAGAACAGAGCAACCTACATACACTCCTGGAGATAAGGTCTGGTTAAGCACCAAAAATTTAAAGATAAAATGGAATCGCAAATTCAACCCCAGATTTATTAGACCTTTTCCTATAGAAAAGGTTATCAACCCAGTTTGCGTCAAATTATCTCTCCCCCCAAGATACCAGATCCATCCTGTGTTCCATGTTTCGCTAATTAAACAGTTTAACCCTCTTACTCGGTTGAGTCACAATCCTCCTTCCATCATGATAGAAGGTCATCCCGAATATGAAGTTAAGACTATTTTGGACTCTAAACGAATGTGAGGGAAACTCATGTATTTGGTAGATTGGAAAGGGTATGGTCCTGAGGAGAGATCATGGGAACCTTTGGAAAATCTGAAGAATGCTCCAAAGAACGTTAAAACCTTTCATTTGCTACATCCGGATAAACCTAAACCTATCTCACCAGTTTTAGGAGGGATCTTGAGGAGGGAATACTGTCATGTATCTCCAATCTTGTCTCCCCTGGTCTCCATCGACCCCACTGGTTCCGCCATTCTTATGGCATTTTGGTCCATTGAAAACCTATCCCTTTCCCGTGCACCCGCACTTCCAGAATATCAGTGTGTGATTATGTGGTTGTGTGACATTTTCTACTGGTGTATTTGTTTTCTGCATTTGTTGTTTGGAAAGCGCCAGGTGTGTGGTGCTGTTTTCTTGTAATGGGTCATTGGCTTGTAGTGCCGAGAGTTTTGATTCACTTAATAATGATCTCCACTCGTATTGCCTAAAGACCGTTTTCAGTGCTGGCTGCTGAGATGCCCAGAAGCGTTAGAACATTTGTCACGCTAGCCGCGCTTAGCTGTCTGCTCGCGTCGGCTAAGCGTGAAAGAGTGCACGTTTCTTCTAGAGCGTTCTGGGTGCGGTCCTCTATTTAAACCGCACCCAGTGTTCTGGAAGACGCTTTGCCTTCCACCTGACACGAGAAAGGATCGCGTCTGGAGACTCTCCGAGGCACTTACCTTTTTTGAAGATTCCGAGCAGCTTGAACTCATCTCTACGAAGTTTCCTCGATCCAGAATCCTGCAAAGAAAAGAAGAAACAAAGTTAAGTGCAATCTTGCTTTTATTTTAGGCGCCCAACGCAAGAAAGACTTGAACAATTTTTGGAACACTTTTCTCTTTTCAGCATTACAGAAAAGAAGGAATCAAACACATTTTAGATTCTGACATTGCAAGAAGTTATTGTGGTTTTAGGAATTTTAGCAGTATTTAATTGGCAGTAACTGTATTTTCTCGGCAGAAATTGTATGCTGTTAAAAAGGCCTCAGGAAAGTAAGGTCATTGTGCATCTTGTATTACTGCCTGTGATATTTTTTTTTGCGCACCTTGTATTTCTCCCTGTGATATTTGTTTACTTAAGAAGAGCAAGCCAAGACACAAGAGCTTGTACCTTTTGTAGAACTTAAAGAGAAAGATACAAGTAAGTCTATCATAGGAAGTTTCATGTATGTAAAAGGAGAAAAGTAGGAATTGTGTTTAACAGCACTCGTTTATTTCTTATAGTAATCCCTCATTTAGAACTACTCCACATCTAGAACTACAGGATCTACTCACCAGAGAGAAAATCTGATGACAAGAATTCCAAGACAAGACAAAGACATACTGGACGTTTGCCAAGTCAAGACTGATCGCAGGTAGGCTTAAGGCTAAATACTCTCTAAAAAGTAGATAGGTTGAGACTTAGTTTAGGAAGTGAGAATCTAAAGGTACTTGTATTTACAACTTTGATACTTGTTGCCTCGCAGGTCGACAGCAAGAATCATCCTACCAATCAACGTCCAGTACCGGCCCTCCTCCCCTATTTCTAGTTTTATTTTTACTGTGAATATATAATTTCAGTAAGAGTATAGTTAGTCATTTGGGATGTTGGTCCCTTGCGTCTCTGCGAAAATAACCTACGTCATCCCAGAGGGCTTCGTCAACAGGACAAGGTAAGGGACGACGTAGCCTGGTTTGACAGTAACCTTCTGAGTAGAGCTTCAAGCACCGACCTTCTTCCTTTTACAAATCAAGCATTGGCATTGATATTTGATTAAACCATCTTCTCTACCCTCTGCCTTCACTCTCACCCCCTACCTTTAAAACACTTATGGATTTTTATCCAACTAAGATTTACATTTATGTATTGTTATAATCTTTACAGTCATCAATGGCATGGATTATCAAGTATCTTGTTAGAAAACTGCTATTGATCTTAGACCGAATTTCGGGCAAATGTAACAATATCTGAGGGATGTAAATACGACTAAACTGTCTAGTGAAATGAGGGAGGAGGGTTCCTCTTCAGTAATGTTCCCTCTTTCAAATCATGCTGAAAAACTGTAAAATGTAGATCCTTACCCTTTCTTTATTTTTTGAAATAATTGATTTCAATGTGCAACCCATCAAATATCCAGACTTATGCTATAGTGATCTCCACTGAACATCATGGCATCTCCAGCTACTTGTTAATGGACCACTTTTAGAAATGGGATTCCTGGTTGGCTGAGGTATGCACCAAGGTCAGGCAGGAAACACCACTCTAGCTGGGGCAAGCTAGATGACACTAAAAGATAACATTATCAGGCTTATCTAAAGAGGTATCATAAAAAGTATTTGCACAACACACACAGAAGCACAATGAATACACCACAAAAGACTCCATACAGGTTTATAAAAATAGAACATTATATTCTGAACAATACAAGACCAAAATGACAAAACCCAATGTAACAGAAGTAAATGTTAAATTTTAAAGGAATAAATCAGTAAAACGCATAGGAGCAAGTAGCGCTAAAAAAGTTACTTTGGTTCATGCTGGACTGGGGCAAAGTCAAAGACCACAATGAAGTGTAGGTCTGCTACAGGATCCACGCAGGCCCAGGTGAACAAAGAACCTTTTCTGGTCGCAAACAATGAGATGCATCGATAGTCTACACTGTGAAGGTGATGCACATGTTCGGAAGGCGACAACCAAAGTCGAGAGGTGTTGAACGAAGCGCCAGATTCTACCACACAGTCCAGGGGATGCGTTGATCTCACCAAGCTGCAGCAGTGGTGATACGGTGCCCGATGTGTCAATCTCTGTAGTCAAAGCACTGGTTCCAATGCAATGCGCCACTTTTACTCCCCCAACCGATTAGATGCTCTGGTTCTGCTACATGCAGTCAAGATATGCGCTGACATCCGTGTTGCAAATATTTGGCCACTTCCAGTGAGCCAGGCAAAGGAGTAGGGGTGCAGACTTTGATTCCCTGAGTCTCAAGCTACAGAAGGATTGATTCGTTGCGCATGCGCTGGGACTTACCTTACCTTTCTCCACAGTCAGTAGTCAGCGGTCAGCACGGTCAGCGCGGCACTAGCCCTAGCCTGCGAGCAGACTCGAGCAGACTCGAGCACACTAGAGACAAGAGACAAGAGACTGTAAGAGCAGAAGCCCGCTCTCGCCTGCATACCGGAGCCGAAAACAAGGAGACGAACAGTCGAAGGGCATCCCCTGTGGCATCCCGGCGGCGGCAGAGAGAGGGGTCCGCCCTGCCGGTCCTCTCGGCCCCCTCAGTCTCAGCCCCCTCAGTCTCGGGCTCAGAGGATCGACCGCTCGACAGGATACCGAAGGGGAAAGCGTCGAGGCATTGAGGCGGAGAGAGCAGCGAGGGTGAAGGCGGAGGCAGGGGAGGAGCGGTGAGCCACGGCATCTACCCCAAGGCTCTACCTGCAGAGGAAAGGATCGCACCGCCGAACACAGGAGAGCTCGGGAGGAGTCAGGTCAGGTCAGTGATCGGCATCCACAGCTAGGTAAAGAAAGGCCATATTGCATTGCTTTACTTTGCTTTACTTTGAGGTGGTTATTTCACACACGCCTGAACTTTGACAATGCCCGACTTGCCAGTGCCTGAGACTGCAGCACGCCGCCCATAGAGTGCAGAGGCACTAGGTGGCGCTTTAGAGGAAAAGGACACAAGCAGCACCAGGGGGAAGGGGGGACACCCAACTCCCAGGCAGCGAGGCGGCAGGAAGGAAAAAGGAGAACCCAGAAGGGGGCGCTGGCACTTCAATCCAACAATCCCTGATTCCATCTGCGCCAGGCCTGCTTCACCTCGCACTCAACCCCCCAACATGAGATCGGGCAGAGTTCGAACAGAGCCGATCAAATACAAAAGACGTCAACAGAAACGCAGAAATATGAGTGAAGGATCTAGTGACCCTTTCGATGAGGATCCAACAGATGGGCTAGATTCGAGAGTTTCTCCCCCCCCCCCAACAAGATCCAAAAAAAACGCCTTGGCCTCACAAACGCCAAGATCACAGATTTTTTAATTCCCTCTTCGCCCTCCCTACCGTCTACATTTTCTGCATCCCCTGCATCCTCAACGCTCCAGACTTCCTCATTGCAGCAAGCACAGACACCCAAGCTCACCACCGCAACAAAAGACTCTCTCAGGCAGTTGGCATCACAACGGTGGTCCTGCAGTCACAGAGTAACTCTTCAAAAGACAACAGCCATAACATATGGTCTACCCCTACCCCAAAAAAAACGACTGACAAAGTAACAGTAACAGCCCAAATCAATAGAGAACCGTCAAACAACCGTAACGCCCAAAGGTACAGGCACACAGACACATCAGTCTCACCAGAGAAAAAAAACATAAACCTGTCAGTAAAGCAGGGCTCAACAAACCAGGGTCCTTCATTTAGTATCACAGCCCCCGTCCTAGGGGCCGTCCCTCCTACATCCACAGCAACGGCCAACAGTGACTTGTGGGACAGGGGTAGCACAAGCACAGATTCTTCAGAAAGGTCAGAGGGAGCACCATCGACTAGCTACGTCCATACAAACTTGGGAAATCACAGGGCACAGGATAGCCCAACAACTCGCACTAAGGAGCCAACCAAGTTTGACAAAACACCAACATCCCTAGCAGGCCTCGAATCATCGCCAGCTCTTGACAGCCCTAGTGAGACCAGCCAAGTATCCTGCAGTGAGGTGACAGCAAAACCTCCAAAAAGTCCACTAAGAGATGTCTATCTCCATCATTCCATCATCTCACAAAACACAGCATTTCCTTTAAAAGGAACATTAGGAGAGGTCCATCTCCATCACCCTATCATTTCACAAAATACAGAATTTTCTTCAAAAGGAACAGAGGCCCAGAACCTAACATACAAATCAGCACCAACACCGGGACCAGGCCCGGAAAGGATCTCATTAGATTCCGATCGGAACAAACCAGAGGTAAAAGCTTGCTACAGTCCTCAAACCAGCAATAACCATTCAGACCTTTTCTCCCCACAACAGGCTCCATTATGGCCTCCATTCATAAGCATCATGGAAACCATTTCGACAGCGCTACTACAACACTCAGCAAAATTAGAGTTACAGGTCGAACTGTTGCAACTCCTGGCTTCCTATGTAGCAGGAATAGACAGGAAAATTAACGAGTTTAACTCCCTTATCGAACGGGTGCAGAAAGACCCGCACACAAGGTTCCATGAATGCCAGTGCCTTGAAACAACGGTTCATCTTGCAGCACTGCCAAATATATTATCAGACATTTTGTCAGAGGTTAGAAAAAACACGAATAAGCCCCACACAATGCGTGAAGATACAGGTGCAGGAAACGTCCTCCAACCCCCGACAAGTGCCATCAGCAGGGATACCCCAGCTAGTGAGGACACAACTGCGGCCCAAACGGGAGGAAGCACCCAAGCTATCTCCGCAATCATTGGCGGGGATACTCCAAAAAGTGAGAAAAAATCAGAGGATCTATCGGGAGAAACCATCACAGTCACCATCGCACACACCGAGACAGCAACTTTTAAAAACTCCCAAGCTTACTCAACTGGCACTGACGATCCGGCCAATCAAGGCAGCCAAAACCTAGGGCCTCAAACAAACGAGCAACCAAAACAATCTAACCCCTTAACAAAACACGAGCGAAAACGCTTGAGGAAAGCCAGACAAAACAAACAACAAGGAAAAAAAGGAGCAACATTACTGAAAAGGCACCACCACCAAGAGATCCTATTGGTCAACAACACAATTCAAAACTACTCAACAGAACTAATAGAGAATGGAAATAAGGGCAAAGAATCAATGTCCAATGCAGAGGACGACCAAGGAGCATTATGTCTGCACCCTTCCCCACAAACCCCGCCACAGTCAACAACCCAAAATAAAATCCAAAGTAATCATAAAGTTTCTCATCAAGTGCAAGAAAAGATAAAAACGGATCGGGTGGTTGGCCCCTTTCCGCAAACAGAACAAAAAACCATCACACACTATTTTACAAAGATGATCACGTTACAAAAAGAAAATCCTCGGGATAAAGGGTCGAAACAAAGCACCCCAACAGAAGGAGCAGAGAAATCAAGTCCCTTCCAACTAGGATCTGAGAACGAACCAGTAGCTCACACAAATATTCTATATCAGGGCTATAGAGAGCACACCCAAAAAAACAGCCAAATCAGGCGGGTGGGGCCAAAAGAAGATTCAGAGGTACCATATCCAGCTGAAGCACATGCTCATGAACTTATCCCACACTACAGCTCCAGGGGTAAGCACGACATTCTTAACCGGAGCGCCATTTTAAAACTCATTAATTCAATTGAAACATTGAAACACCTGAAGACCATCCACATCGAAAGCATCGAATTCAAAATAATCCCGAACGCAAACGGAAGAGAGATGACAGTGGTAACTTGGAATGATCATCTGAAGGCCAAAGAATTCTGGCAACAGAGGGAAGTGTTTGCAAAATGGGGAATCGAGATCAGACCGGTCGAAATTGAAAGATACCCGGGCCCGTTATCCACGTTGGCAGACGCAAGCCCAGAGTTTAATAGTGGAATACTCCGGGGCGCGGTAGGCCGTTCGGACAGCAGCAAGGGAGGATGGTCCAACTTACGGATCATCCAACAAGGAGGGACGGGAGTCGTCAGCCAGGTGCGGAAAGTCCTAGCTCCAATGGCAACCCCAGTGGACATCAAGAGGGAGGAAGCATGAAAGCCGAACCTGAAGGTATGCTCTTGGAATATAAATGGACTGGCAGGCAAAACAAACGACTCTGAACTTATAGCATTCCTCAAACAATTCGACATCATATTACTCCAAGAGACTTGGTCAATTGCATCGGACCACATAACTGGCTTTAAAGAAATACAACAACACGCCATCAAAAGAGGTTTAACCGGCAGGGCAGCGGGAGGCCTATCGATTTATCTAAACACCAGCATCCCATGGTCTGTTGAGCCAATTGAGTCAGGTCAATCATGGATTCAATGCATCAAAATCATGCTCCCGACTGACACCAGTTCAGGACAACACGTTACCACAGAGTGTCGCTCACTGGTTATATGCAATATCTACATTCATCTGGCAACAAAGAACAAATTACAGAAAATTCTGTCCCTAAAAGCATTTCTCAAATCCTTGCAAGCCACTTACCAACAGGCTGGCTTGGTGGTTTCTGGCGACTTAAACATGTTTCTACTAGAAAGAGACCCCGTTCATGACATCCAACGTACAAAGCGGCACGGGAAAAGAATACCACCAACAATAACAAACCATCGGAAAAAAGACAAACATGGCCAGACGTGCGCCCAAATGTTGGCCGATATCGGACTGATCACTTTGAATGGCCGTCTCTTGCAGGATCAGCCGGCATCCTCGACTAGAATTGTCAAAAAGGCCCAATCAATTCTGGACTACACCATGGTGGACTTTGAAGTATTCCAAATAGTAGATACCTACAGAATAATCCACAAACTGGAGAGCGATCACAGTCTACAAGCAATAGAGCTCAGATTGCAACACTCCAAGGCCCCAGCAACAAAAGACCTGATGACAACTCCGACCCTTTATAATCTTAAGCGATTAGCATGGAACGGAAAGAACGCGGGTGAAATTATGGTTCATGTGAAACTAATGTCGGCAGAAGACGAGGCAACAAACCCATTTGCATATCAAGAAAACTGGGAAAAAATGACTGCACTCCTAACCGACAAATTTGGTCAACAAAAACAAACTAACAAAAGAAAACCCTGTCAGTTACAACAAGCTCACTCGGGTGCAATAGGGAAAAAAAAAAGGTTATTCAATCAGGAACTCAGAAAACTCAAAGGAAAAGACCCCAAGAATGGTGACCACATCAGGCAGCAAATACATAATCTAAGGCAAATATACAAAAAAGAAGTATGGACTCTAAAGAAAAAACATCAAACAGAAATCTGGCAACAACTAATAGAAGCCAGTAAATCCAACAACAACAGGAAATTCTGGGCAGAAATCAACAAAGTAGCCAACGGAGCAGCCCTAGTTTTTAATGCAAATATATTACAGGAAGACTGGATACACCATCTAGAGCAGTCTCAAACGACCGACGCGAAAGTAAGGAAGGAACACCCCCTCATCATCCAACTGACAGAAAAGCACGAAGAAGACCAAACCTTTGAAGGAACCTGGATAACGGAATGCCAAGTCCAAACGGTCCTGAACAAACTGAGGCGAAAAGGTGCCCCAGGCCCGAATGGCTTGCCAAATGTGCTCTTCAAACAAGATCACTCGTTCTGGGCAGAATATCTCTCCCCATTGTATAATCATGCATTCCAATCAGGAAGCATTCCCTCCTCATGGAGAGGGAGTATTTTGCACCCAATTTTCAAAGCAGGAGCGCGCACAGATCCCGCGAATTACAGACTGATCGCGCTCATTGACGTAGAGGCCAAGGTATACACATCAAATCTCCTGATTGCACTGGAAGACTGGATCAGCTGCAACAACATCCTTCCAATCACCCAAACAGGGTTCAGGCCCGGAACCAATACGCTATGCAATCTGACAGCACTCAACCTTCTTGTCGAGAGAGCAAAAGCCAATTCAACAAAACTGTACACCTGTTTTGTTGACCTAAAAGCGGCGTTCGATACAGTGCCAAGGGAGATACTATGGGAAAAGATGGCCAACTGGGGCACCCCCCCGAAGTTGTTACGGGCCATCATAAATCTATACTCATCCACCTGGGTCAAGATAAAACTCGGTAATGGGGACAGGACAACATCAAAAATCCCCACCCGAATTGGGCTCAAGCAGGGATGCGTTTTAGCCCCCACCCTCTTCAACATCTTCACTGCGGACCTTGACAAGAGCATCTCAGAGATTCAAAGCGATCCACCAAAACTAGCCCAACACAAAATAAGGTGTATGCAGTATGCCGACGATATTGTCCTGTGCAGCCAGACCCCGCTGGGTCTCCAACGCGCCATAACAAAGTTGCACAAATACACCTGCACGCATGGGCTGCAATTCAACTATAAAAAAACAAAAGTGGTTTGCTTCGTGTCTCACCAAGGGCAGCAAACATTCAGATGGCACATCGCGGGAAATAACATAGAGCAATGTCTCACCTATAAGTATCTGGGAGTACTTGTTGATTCAAGATGGTCACTAAAAGAACACACCTTGTACAGAAAATCTCAGGCAATCAAATTGCGGTTTGCCCTAAACATACTAAAAACAAAACTAATATGTCCATCTAACGAATACTTGCTGAAAGTGATCGCTGCCAAATTTTTACCCTCCCTCACGTATGGCTCCGACCTATACAGAGGCAAAGATGCGAATTTCCTGAATCTCCAACAGTCAGCGCTGATCAAATACCTCTACCAAATTCCGAAGTTTGCATCACAGGCGCAGGTACGCCTTGAATTCGGATTACTTAATCAGATTCACGCAAGACAAGCCGCCTTAATAAAAACGTGCTGGAAACTAAGAGCAGCACAAGCGGATACACTGATGGGTCACTGTTGGACCGAAATCAACAATCAAACCAAAGGAAAAAAGGCATGGAAAAAAACACTGGAAGTAGCGTTGGAAAATCTTGACATGCAACAGACGTGGAACAATGAACATACCTTCGCGGCCTTTAAAAAAGCGGCCAATGGTGCGGCGAAACATAAATCCAGGATTGCTGACAAAGCAACATTGGCCAAGAAAAAACACGGATGGATGGTACTGGCCACATACGACAGAGGCATTCCACAACCGTACCTAGTCAATTACATAACACCATCAACGCAACAAATGCTATTACGTCTGCGGCTGGGAACCTATTCCACAAAAGACCAGATCCCGGCATGGCGGCAAACTTGGCCAACATAATAATAATAATAATAATAATAAAAAGCTTGTAAAGCGCTCAGTAATGCCATCGTGGCATGTCCCCGCGCTGAAGCTAACAATGGAACAGCAAGAGAGAGATCCGATGGTCTATGCAGTGTATAAGTGAGTTTTCAGCAAGGCCCTAAACCGAGCTTCACTGGTCTCCAGTCTCATGGCCAAGGGAAGTTTGTTCCATTGTTGAGCTGCGTGGAGAGCAAAAGAACGTCCACCAACTCTGGCCTTCCTCGTCCTGGGGACTGTCAGCAGTCCGGTCCCCTCCGACCGGAGGGTCCTGGAAGGTTCATACCGGCTGACTAGGTCCTTTAAATATGCGGGCGACCTATCCCAGACAATCCGATGACAGAAGAGGAGGCACTTGAACCGCACCCGTTTCTTCACAGGCAACCAGTGCAGCGCATCCAGCGCCTTCTGCGAATTGGCTCTCCTAGGTCTTCTCAACACCAGCCTGGCGGCGGAGTTCTGGATGACTTGGAGGCGACCTAGGCTGCCCTCGGTTGCCCCCAGGAACAGTACATTTCCATAGTCCAACCGCGAGGTCACCAGTGCCTGTGTTAGAGTCCTTCTGGCCGCTAAGGGCAGTAGGTCTAAAGTTTTATTTAGGGTCTTTAGAACTCCAAAACATTTGCCCACAAGACGCCTAATGTGGCCATCATACGAGAGGGAGGGATTCATCCAAATTCCCAAGTTCTTCGCTTCCTCGCAGGGGATAGGAGTGGGACCCAGGCATGAAGGCCACAACTCAGCTGACCAATTATCGCTTTTTCCCCCCACCACCAGCACCTCTGTTTTAGAGCCATTGAGTTTTAAGCAGTGGGAGTCCATCCACTCTCCCAGTGCCTGCATGCAGGATTTGAAGTTGGTAGGAGTGTTGGAGGTGTTCTGCGATAGGGAGATCAGCAGCTGGGTGTCGTCAGCGTACGACACCAATTCCACCCCAAATGATTGTACCACTTTTGCCAGAGAGGCCATATAAAGATTAAAAAGAGTGGGGCTCAGAGCAGAGCCCTGAGGCACTCCCTGATCTAATGGCATTTCCGCTGAGCGACATGCCCCTTGCTGAACCTGAAAGCATCATTGTGCAGACTTTGTGGTCTGGCTGAAGAATCCCTGATCCACGTCTTGTGCATCTGTCCCGCTCTGAGCAACCTGAGACGGTATTATCTCCTCCAAATACTCCGCCTTTTCCACATTAGAACTTGTCGGTCGGCAGTCATGCTAGTACTGAACAGCGAACAGCTGCAGACAGCCTGCAGGGCCACCCGTTTTTTTTCAGAAAGTGAGCCTCCTATTGATGAAAAACGAAAAAGAGGCAACCAATGGGATAAAATACAAAGTCTCACTGAAACAAAAGACTTTGAAGCCAGATAATGAAAGATAGACTTTTTTTACTCTGAAATGGTCAAATGTCAGCAGATGTATTCTTAATCATTTTATTGGAATAAGTTCTTTGAAATTCTCTCCTTTTGTAAAGGTTTTTATTAACCATATACAATCAAATTTTACTTACTTACTTACAGAAGGAAACCCAGCAATCCCTTGAAGATCATTGGAATGAAGGCAGAGTTCAGCTCTCGTTCAGCAGAGTCAGAGAAGAACATGCAGCAGAGCATCAAAGAGAAAAGCAGGTCTTACAGATCAGCAGTCCAATGGAGACCTTTCAGCAGCACAGCAGTACTTCTGCGGAACTTCAATTTCAAGTCCAATAGTGTCTGATTTTACAGGGTCAGAGACCCAGTAGTTCTACCAAAAGTGCCTTTGATGTGAGGGGTGACTTCAAAGCAGCTCTCTGAAGTACACAAGTATCCCTTTCAACCCAGCCCTGGCTGCAAGGCTATGGCTAGGGGGTAAGCATTCCTTTGTGTGGGGACCGGGCACTGCCTTGTCAAGTGAAGTGTTAGACTCTCCTTTCCATCCTGCCCAGACAATCCATCAAAATGCATATGTAAGTAGATCAACACAACTATCCTTCCTGTGTTGTGGCTATCTGGAGGAAATGCACAAAGTGTACCTGTCAACCACCTCAGAACGTCTATTGGAGACAGGCTGTCAGGAACACACAGATCAGTAGGTGCAGAGAAATGTCCATTTCTAAAACAGTAATGTTAAGGCTAACTTCACGAGTAAGGAGGATTTATCATTACCATTCCAATCATATGCAAGTGATAGAAATATCCATCTCTGTTCAGAAATTACAGCTTTAAAGTGCATTAAGGATTTCCCAGTGCTAGCCTATGAGAGAAGTAGGCCTCACAGTACTGAAAAATGAAATGGGATGTTCGTCACCACCAGGACATGTGAAACATAAAGGTGCATGTCTAACCTTTACTTACATAGCACTCTGCCCTTAGGGTTGCTTAGGGCCTACCTTAGGGGTGACTTATATGTAATAAAAGTGGAGGAGGTTAAGGCATGGCAAGTAGTTGTAAATGCCAAGTCAAAGTGGCAGTAAACTGCACACACAGGCACTGCAATATCAGGCCTGAGACAGGTTTGAAAGGCTACTTCTGTGGGTGGCACAATCAGTGCTGGAACCCACTAGCAGCATTTGAAGTACAGGCCCTGGGAATATGTTATACCACTGTCCAATGGACTTACCAGTTCAACAATTATGCCGATCAGGTGTACACCAATGTTATTAGGTTTAGGGGAGAAGCCTATGCACTTCTGCACAGGTTAGCAGTGGTAAAGTGCTCAGAGTCCTAAGGCCGACAAAAAGAATCAGCAAAAACAGGAGGCAAAAACCAAAATGCCTGGAGGAAGACCACTCCGAGGCTGACAGGTTAAACATTCACATTGGTCATGGATTGCATAAGTAGCTTAACTTTCATGTGCAAGGAATTCTAGACTGCTCATTCCTCCAATGCATTTAGGGGCTATCCATACTATTCATGTAGATCAAGGGAACATGTATTCTTAACAGAACAAACTTTATCAAATGTTTTATCATTCATCTGCCTGAGGGGCAGCTGGATGCACATAAAAGCCTGGACTAAACAGAAAAAAAACATCGGACAGGGCTATTATGATTCTAGTTTCAGTCTGCAACTGAGGGCTGAACATTATATACTCATTATTAAAGAGATTTTCATGCAAGAGGTGTCCAACATAACGGCCAGTCCCATGCCATATTCCAGCATATCCTACAAGATAAACTTCTATATAGTTATTCTAAATGGGAATAATTTACAAAGGCAGTCACTGCCACAAATATTTGGCATGTCTCAGACAAGTTCAACTGTAGGTCACTCCTGCTGTGTTTTCTATCTTCAGTATAGATGACTACCACATTCTTCAGAACAGGATCTGCTGTTAGAAGGGCATCCATCTAGCGCATTTCTTTATGACTGGTCAGCGACACATAATGTCTCTGTCCTCTACTGTGTTTTTTAAATGGCAGCTTGGGGCCTCTTAAATATCATTGTATAAGAGTCTTCCTCTCAATTGTTATCTACATCTTGCAAATATGTAAGTTTTTATGTAGATGGAAAAGATGAAGGAAAGATAAGTCCACCACTGAAGTTATAAAATTAATTTGCTTTGTGTGAGAAATCAGGATCTGCTTGCAGGGTCCCCACACTTTTTGCCCTAATTTTGACTACTAGGTGCTTGTTTTCTGACTCCGATTGTGCCTGGGCTCTGCTAATCAGGCACAACTACCATTACTATGAGGTCATTACAACGCACTACCTTTACAATGCAACTGTTACAATGCAACTGCCTTTACATCACATACCATTACATCGCATAATGTTACAATGCATTATAATGTAAGTAAGTGAGATTTTTTAGTTTTAGGGTGGGTATGGGCTTTGGGGGACATGGGAATAGTAATTTGTACCCCTACACTATCCACCACTTGCCCTACTGTTACACTAAAAGTTACCCTAAAAGTATTATGCGCTGTAATGGTATGCGTTGTAATGGAATGAGTTGTAATGGTAGTTTTTAAAAATGTGTTGTAATGGCATGCGTTGTAAAATCATGCGATGTAATGGTAGTTGTGATGTAACAGCTGTGTTGTTAAAGCATGCATTGTAATTGTTTGCGTTGTAACATCACATATTCGTCACAGGACCTGTGCTCTGATTAAAAATATGTGGTTAGGTATAATTATAATTGGCAATAACAGACACCTGTAAGTCCCCAGTATATAATAAGGCAAGGGGGATTCAAGCTACCTATAAGTCCCCATTATATAATATGGCAGGGAGATTTTCGATGCCCAGTAGATTTCCTACATCGGAGTGTGCACTACTGTGTTGCCTGATGTCATTTTAAAATTTAGCCCATCAGGCAGCTTTTTACTTACAATTATATGCAAATTCGATTTTGGAATTAAAGGCACTTCCAAACTAGTAATCTACCCTATTGTAAGATATAATTCACCCCTAAGGTCTCCCCTAGGTGCCCCCGGGGTAGGGTGCCTAGTAACTATAAGCAGAAACATTCTAAAACATGTTTTATGAGCCTTGGTGAGAAAAACTGTCAATTTTGAGTTTTCTCGTTATACATAATTAGCTCCATAGGCTAACATTGGGAAATTTAATTTACGTCTAAATATTGATAAGAATGAGCTAGAAATGTAATGTAATGACTGGAAATGCTAGTTATGATCACTCCAACAACTTTCCACTGTTAGATTTATAATAACTATCATAGAATATGTTATTAAACGTTCTTTTCTGTAAGCCAAAACCTAGCCTTCCAGCTTCCTCTCCTAATTGGATAGGCTCTGCCAGGCTGAGCCAAGCTTTCTTAATGAGGTGTGAAGTGACCAGCTAGAGAGGCAAAGAACTGAAACTGCAGACGCAGAAGGCAGGATGGGGGTGGAGTCACCCAACTGGTATTTAAAGGGAGAATGATAATTTAGGGCAGCCCCGGCTCACCCTCACCTCCTGCAAACCCAGCCACACAGAAGCCCCTGTAATTAGATTAGTGACAGGGCTGGAAGGGGGATGTTAGCCCATCTTAGCCACACCAGTGGGTTGGCTTAGCTTGATCTAACCTGCAAGGATAGAGTTTATCCATGTTGGATTTTGGAAGAATTGTGCTTTCTGAGTCTAGAAAATGCCACACTTTGGAGGAAGTGGTCATACACCTGGGTGGAATCCTGCATCCCATTGGTCAGGGGCCCCCTGATTGACACCCAGTAACACTGCATAAATATCGAGGAGTTAAAAAGCAACTCAGATCTGCTGTCAGAAACTACAGGGAGAAGATGGACAGCCCTATTGGAATCCTGCTTTATCAAAAAAACAAGAGCAATCCATATGTCCATGTAAACTGGCTATATAAGTATTAACCTACCACTGTTGTTCACATGGAACTCATTTAAGTAACAATTTCATATTATCACAAGTAGTTTCTGTGTTGATTGAATCAAGAAAAAAGGATACAGAGCACATCTGCCTAGATTCTGCTTTCTGGTTTCTAAACTTTTTTGTTACAACGCTTTAGTTTTTGTGAGTGATTTTCTTCGGAAGAGAAAAATAGAGTGTAAAGGAACCCCAAATGAAAAAACCATAACCTAAAAATATTTCACACTAAAGTGACTTGGAATAATAAAAACCACGGTTACTGGTATTTAAAAAGGGATGTCTAATTATTCAATTTTCAATTAAGGGAAGATCAACCATAACTGTTCTGGAGCTTCACTCTGTGGACTATCCTTTTGATGGTGTTGACTGCCCTACTCGTGATGTGAGGGTCTCATCAAGACAGGAATTGCCTGGGGACTAAAGGATGGTTGTGTTTTTCCTTGTCTGCGTAATTCAGATTCAGTACTATGGTATATACATCCTAGTATTGGAGGCTGAGGTGGCCTTCAGAGCACCGATGTGCAATAATTGCGGCTGTGTGTCAATATTGGACGCCGCGGAAATAATTTTTATTACCCTGCAGAGTAAATCTGCTGTAGGCGTGCGCTCCCTTCTGGCAGAGAGCAGCAGTTTATGTGTGGGAATCTTGTTAATCTAACTCTGCTGGATTGTAATCCTTCAACGCGGCGTCTTCTATCAATGGACTGCCACCCCTTGCGCACATTAGTGTCTCAAAGAGTTATCATTTCCATTGGGAGGAAGACTTTTACCACAAGACTCCTGCACATAAACTGTGGCTCCTGACTCTCTGCCCAAACGGGGCGCACACCGAGAACTGATTAACTCTGTAGCATAATAAGATTTTTCACGCGGCTTTAGATATCGACAGACAGCTGCAATTTTTGCTCATCGGTGCTGGGGCAGGGCCATGGGGGGGGGGAGAGTGCTATGTGCACTTCTAAGTACGCATGTGTGTTTGGCTGCCCGGTTAGGCCGGCCAAACATACATGCGCACTTAGGTTTCTCAAACAGGGCAGTAATGAACAGCCGGGCTTGAGAAACAGCACGGACTTCCTGTCCTAAGCGGACTCTCTTTTCAACCTGCTCAGGCCAATTCTCACTCTGCTCTCATTGTATGAGAACATTGCACATTGGGTCTGTGGTGTAGTCTCAATGTCTGCTGGCACAAGGAAGAACACCAAGGAGTAACGTGGGAGGCGGCCGACAGCTGCAGGTATGTTTTCCTTTCCTTTCTTTTTTATTATTTTTTAGACTAACTCCCACTCATGCTCTCCTTCCCACGCCCCCTCCCCCTCACCACCTCTCCCCAATTTTTGTTTGTGACTGCTGCCACTGAAAACATTGAGACTGCTCGCAAGGGAAGCCAAGCTAACAGTATTAGCCTGCAAAATTTGATGTCCCTTTAGCAGTTTTACTCTGAGAGATGTAAAAAGCACACTCACCTAATCTAGGTTTACTGAGACCGGAAACAAGGTCAATGATAGAAGTTAGACCTGCTTATAATTTACCTTCTCATGATTTTTTGCTTTTGACTCCCCATTTTTTTTTTACTAATGCTGGTGCAGATGGGTTGCTTAACACACTTTATCCCCTAAATGTATATTCTAATGTGGGTTTTCATTCAAAGCCAATGCAGTTCAGCCTACCACAGCAAGGCATAACCTTTGATAGATTACTGGGCTGTCACAGATAGGGGTGAAATATATATTAGTAACGAGTCTATTAAAAGCAGATCACTCTTTATTAAAATGGTTACCTCTTTCTGATCAAATGAATATGTGTGTTATAAAGTTAGGTAGTAGCAGACATTCTTGCAATAGCCAAGAACTGTGTCATGTGTGGGAACCCAAGCAACTCTGGACTCTGCACATACACAAATACTCCACTCTAAAATTGTAAAGGGCATCATTAATTTATTAAAGCCCTGTTTCAGTGCATAATATTTGAAAAAACCTAATTGCAGATATAAACATTATGGAAAGTGCAATGATGTCATTCGTGGACATAAAATGGAAACTGGCAACATGGCTGACGGCTATCTGGGATGCAATCTGTGATGGAATCAATTGTGTTTTTCTGTAGTACAAGCTAGTGTCTACTGTAGCACCAAAATGCGGCCAAAAATCAGAGCTTCCGAAATAGCACAAACTCATTTTATTCATATATTTCTGGTATGTTGCCTGACAGGAGGCAAGGTCAATCATCATCTCAATCAATCAGGCATTTGTAGAGTGCACTACGCACCCGTGAGGGTCTCAAGGCGCAAAGGGGGTGTGGGGGGGGAGGCAGCTACCGGTCGAACAGCCACATCTTGAGGAGTCTCCTGAGTGCAAGCAGGTCCTGGGTCCGACACAGGTGGGTGTTCCATGTCTTTGTGGCGAGGTGGGAGAATGATCTGCCGCCGATGGTCACTCTGCAGATGCGTGGGAAGGTGGTGAGGGCGAGGTCGGTGGAGCAAAGCTGGTGGTTCAGGGTGTAGGACAGTCGTTCATTGAGATATGATGGTCCGGAGTTGTGGAGTGCCTTGTGGGCCTGGGTGAGGAGTTTGAAGGTGATCCTTTTGTTGATTGGGAGCCAGTGCAGATCTCTTAGGTGGGTGGTGATATGGCTGTGGTCCGAGGATGAGGTGTGCAAAGGCGTTTTGTATGCGTTGGAGTCTCATCTGGAGTGTATCCGTGGTTCCTGCTTAGAGGGCATTGCCGTAGTCCAGCATGCTGCTGACAAGTGCCTAGGTGACAGTTCTCCTGGTTTTGGTGGGGATCCATGTGTAGATCTTGCAGAGCATGCAGATGGTATTGAAGCAGGAGGAGGAAACAGAGTTGACTTGCTGGGTCATAGAGAGTGTTGAGTCTAGGATGATCCCCAGATTGTGTGAGTGGTTAGTGCTGTCACTAGGACAGATGCCCATCCAATACCCAGATGAGCTCATTGACAGATTGGCATCTGCCAAGTTTTTTAGCACATTTGACCTGACAGCTGGCTACTGGCAGATCAGGCTAGCTGATGATGCAAAGCCAAAGACAGCATTTTCAACCCCTGGTGGGCATTATCAGTTTGTGGTGATGCCATTTGGTCTGAAAATGCACCTACCACATTCCAAAGGTTGGTGAACCAAGTCCTCTCCGGTCTGGATGACTACTGTGCAGCTTGTCTAGATATTGCTGTATTTAGCTCCACTTGGGAAGATCACCTGATCCACCTGAAGAATGTTTTGGAGGCCCTGCAAAAGGCAGGCCTAACTATCAAGGCTACCAAGTGCCAGATAGGGCAGAGTCAGGTTGTATACCTGGGCCACCTTGTAGGTGGAGGCCAGGTTCAACCATTGCAGAGCAAGATCCAGACCATAATGGACTGGACTGCTCCAACCACCCAGACTCAGGTCAGAGCTTTCTTGGGCCTGACTGGGTATTACAGGAAATGTGTGAAGGGGTATGGTTTCATAGTGACACCCCTTAATGACTTAACTTCCAAGAAAATGCCAAAGAAAGTTCAGTGGACAGTCAGCTGTCAAAAGGCATTTGATGACCTGAAACAGGCCATGTGCACTGCACCAATTCTGCAAAGTCCAGACTACTCTAAAGAATTCATTGGTCAAACAGATGCTTCTGAGTTGGGGGTAGGTACTGTGCTTTCACAACTGAATAAAGATGGTGAAGACCAGCCAGTAGCTTTTATAAACAGAAGGCTGACCCCTAGAGAGAAACGTTGGTCAGCTATTGAGAGGGAGGCCTTTGCTGTGGTTTGGGCCGAGAAGAAGTTGAGACCATACTTATTTGGCACTCACTTCAAGATTCAGACAGACCACGAGCCCCTCTTGTGGCTAAATCAGATGAGGGGTGAAAATCCCAAACTGCTCAGGTGGTCCATTTCCCTACAGGGGAAGGACTTTACAGTGGAACATAGACCTGGGACTGACCATGCCAATGCAGATGGACTCTCCAGATATTTCCACTTAGAACATGAAGACTTAACTGGTCAAGGTTAGTTTAATGTCCCTGCGTTTGGGGGGGGGGGGTTTGTGTAGGAGAGTAGGGTCAGCTTCCTATGGTCACCCCCACTTTTTGCTGTGATTTTTCGACTTTAGTGTGGCTGCGGGCCTGCCAATCAGACCCACAGCCCAGTTGTTCTCTCTCTAAATTGATACCATGTACTTTAGGTACATACCAGATTGGTTACTGGGTCAACCTTGTGAGCCCCTGAATAGTGTACCATAGGTACCCAGGGCATAGGTTTACCTTGGGCCTACCATGGGCTGCAGCATGTATTGTGCCATCCCTGGTTTGCCTTCCAAACTGACACCACAGGTCTGTTAACACAGCATAACACAGTATACCTATATCTATATATACATATAGACACATATACACCTATAAGTCACTCCTATGGCAGGCCTTAACAATCCTGGAGGCAGAGTGCTTGTTTTTATGTGAGAGGGTGCCCTAGCATGAGCTGAGCCCCTCTTCAGCTTTCGGAACCATCTCCTTATAGCTGTTCTATGATATAGCCATACCATATACTCTTAAGTGCATTATAATCCTCGCGGTTAATGCTAACTTTGGTTTGACTTTATCAAAACATGTCATGTAGGGTGTCAAACACTTTGCAATACTACCCCCCCCGCCAGTCCTGGTGGCGGGGGTAGCATTCCACCCTTCTAGAGAGAGAAGACATGTAGTTACTGCTTTACCCGGTTAAAGTTAAACAGAGCCTCAGCATCACAAAATGGATGCTGCTGCCACAGACACGAGTCTGACCTCCTGCTCTGGACAATATGTTTCCTGTCCAGGGAGGTGACAGCACCTCCCCAGACAGGGTTTTGTGTATTGGGGCAGGGAGGGCTGCATCAGCAGATGCTTTTCCAGACACTGCCTGGGGCACACAAGGTGCTCCATGCATAGCCCGGTTCAAACCAATTGCGGGGGCACTCAGCCCCAGCTCTGGCACGAAACTGGACAAAGGGAAAGGGTGCGACCACCCCCTTTTCAGGTCCACCCATAGGAGGGACCTAGCAAGGTAGTCCTGCCCCCATCCTTTGTATAAGTATAGGAGCTGTGTCCCTCGGACTTTAGATTACCCTGGATGAATCTTTGAAAGACATATCTTGGACCTTTCGATGTTCCATTCTAACTGGAAGATGGAAGATATCTCCCTTGTGGTCAAGGAGTGACTACCCTGTTCAAACAGGCACCAACAGCAACTTTGCCAGTCTGCATTTTCGAGACTCCCACCCGATCCGAAGAATCTGCGACACAGGACCTAGACTTTCAGACATCTCTGACCCCGACCCATAACCACAGCAAAGCTGAGACCTGTGGCGGACACAAGAGACGTGGGACCGGAACTCCTTGTCATCCTGCATTTTGCAAGCTGTACTCCTTCAACGAGCTATCTCGAAGTTGTGCTTTGGGGTGCTTGAAGCCCTAGCTCCGAGCACTATTTACACTGAAGCCCATGCCCCCACACTCCATGAGTGTTCCATGGGCCCCGCTTTTGCATTTGAGCTTGACGCATCTTCCCGGTTCCTTCTCCCTTGGCTAGTGAGCCCCCTGAAGACTCCATTTTAAAATAACTAAATTTCCTGGTTGCTCCAGCTTCCTTGCAAAGGCGAAGTGCCACAAACCTTGCTGGTTTGCAACAGAGCTAATCTCAACATCCTGCATGAGTTGCAATTGCCAAGGCTTGTTGGGTCCAATCCGGATACCAACACTGCAGTCAACTAGATCCATCATGGGACAGCTTGAATCCAGCGCCTGGTCATCGTCGATGCCTCCTGGACCTCTTGGCTGAAGAGACATGTTTGACTACTTCACTTGACATCACCTGACATCGCCTGGTTCATTCCTGATTCCTTCCTGGTCACTGGCTAGTGACTCAGACTCTGTCCCTTCTGCTTTCACATCTTCAGATCTTCGATCCACCCTTGGATCCACCCGGACACTTTTCCTCTGGTCGTCTGCAGCACTTCTTTGCAGCTCTCCATAGAAAACGACGACGAAACCCGACATGAAAAGACACCTATGCACCCGGCTTCCCTGGGTGAGGTAACACGAGTACTTCGGTGCTCCCGTGGGTCTTGACTCTCGAAGTGTCCTAGTATAAAAGGGTTCCATCCTAGTCCATCCGGAAGTGTCCTTAAATTGTATATTCGTAACTTTTACATTCTCCATAGAAAGTCAATGGTAGCCCGCGCCTGTGTTTAGACACTGCACGTGTCTCCCGTGGGCCTCCTACTTCTTAACCTTTGGTCGATTCGAGTAGCCCCAGCGATTCCACAGGCCCCAGGCCTGCTTTCTAATTCTCTCGTGGTTCTCATACCACCTCCTTAGTATATGGTTTGTGAGGTCCCTGGGCATAACGTATACTGTGCAACTTATCGTATATGAATTGTGTGACTTGTATTGTATTTTTACCTCTGACCTCATAAAGAGTGCAGAGGGGTTCTATTTATATTAAATACATATATATTTGATATATACCTTGTGTGGTGTCCTTTCATTTGGTACTCAAGGGATTATAATTGGTAAAACAACTTGCTTAACTCGCCTACTGAAGTCTTAGCCTGATGACTGCTGGTTCATGCTACCAATAGGATAGCTTTCTATAACGTTGACTTTACAACCACCATCAATAAGGGTCGATTAGACTGGTGCAAGGTGCCCATTAGAACAAGTGATTATCATATGCCAGGCTAACTTCTCACACTAAATCTCAGGGATATCAAAAACTTGACCCATCTGGGCCTGTACCTAGTCTCTGCAAGCTGCCAGCCTCACCAAAATCAACAGCAGGTGGCGCTAAGCATTGCAAAGCCTCGCTGCACAGTTGCCAGTCCATCAGAACTGATGCTCAGCAACGCCAACCCTTCAAAGCCTTGCCGCACAACTTCTCAGAACCTACGTCGGATGATGTGAAGCCTCACAAAGCAGTGCCGTGCAGACTGCACACAAGGATTTAAGGTACTATGTTCAGGGCGTCCAAGTGGATCCTTGCAGCTGGCCCACACTCCATTGCTGTTGGACTGAACTTGTGACTTTGTCCTGGTCTGGCATGACCAGATAACCACAGTTGACACTGCACTTTTATGCACTTTTTTCACCTAAATCTTTAAAACGGAAAATCTCAGGATCTACTTATTGGATTTTTATTGTTTTGTTGTTATAAAATCATAATCCATTATTCTAACCTGGTGTGTAGTCTTTTTGTGATGTTTTCACTGTGATACTTTATGACTTATTGAACAAATACTTCACACGTTGCCCTTTAAGTTAAGCCTGCCTGCTCTGTTCCAAGCTCCCAAAGAGTGAGCACATGATAATTTAGGTTGTGTGCTGACCTAGCCTGATTAGGATTGCGATTCCTTCCTTGGACAGGGTGCATTCCTCTGCCAACTAGAGACTAGCACTGCCTCTCTGCTGGACTGCTGTTCTAAAGAAACTAATGCAATGCTGTGCTGCCTTGCTTCCCTTTTGCCGGGGAAAGAACAAGTGACCTGCAACATCATCTTTAATCCAGCACCCCAGAGGGACTCCATGGCTAGTCTGTTGGCCTCCTGATCTGAGCCTCAGGGACATAAAAGCCTTCCCAGCAGCTCCTGGACCAAGCTGCAATGCGTTTTGACCCCTCAGAGGTGCCCCTCAGGTCCTAATCTCAGTTGTGGCTCAGCAAGCTTAAATCAACTTTTGGGCTCTTCACGACTGCGAACGCGTCCATTCACACAGGGACTCCACCACTCGCTTTGAAAATCAGCAGGAGTTGCTGCCAGCCCATCTCTTTGCACTGCAGCATCCACAGCCCGCAGGGGACCGCCAACACCAAGCTCCAGACTGCCCAGCTTACTCTTCATGCCAAATTGACAGCCTTCTGCAACACTCTCTTTGCAGCCCTCTACAATATGAACAGGACTCTTGCCACATAATGTGATAAGGTAATATTTCAGCTGGACTAATCTGGTACTGTATCCGACCTGTTTTCCATTACGGGTGGCCTGAACTTTTGAATTTGACTCAGTCCAGATAGCCTTGGCTGGTGCATTGTGCTTTTAGACTCTAGTTTACACTTTATTCTTTAAAAATGTATAACTCCAGTTCTACTGGTTAGATTTTTGTTGTTTTGGTCTTGTTTTATTTATTACATGTTGCTCTTTTTTACTAATCCGGTGTGGAATCCTTTTCCTCTAATGTTTTCACTGTGGTAATGTTTGAAGTGTTGCACAAATACTTTACTCATCGCTCCTAAGTTAAGCCTGACTGCTCCCTTGACAAGCTACCAGGGGTTTGTGCACAGGTTAATTTGGGGTTTGCTTGTGCCTTACCCTAACAAGGATTGTGGTTTCTGCTTGACCAGGGCTCACGCCCCAGTCAACAAACAACCCAATTTCTTACATGAGGGAATGCCTAAAAACACTGTCCAGGATATACTATCTCTATTTACACATTGATGATATTATTTGGACAGCTAGCCCGCTTTGCACATGTCACGTTTACAATACAAAACTGGACGCAATGCCAAGAATTAGGAAACAAAAGCAAAATTGTCCACTAAATTATCAGAAATGGCACATTGATGGCAATATATTATTCATAATGAAAAGGAATTACTTATTTATGCCTGTTTTCAAGTTCAGATAGTGAACATATTCAATTAAATGAAAATGTATTCACAGACTTTCTATGAATCAATATATAGTCAGCATAAAAATGTGCATGTCATACACATCTGTTAACATTTATAGTCAAACAGTAAAATGTTCTTCCCCGTTTAAGGTTATCAAACTGGATGGCTCTTCACCAGAAGCTCTCTGTAGAACTTGTGTGGTGCGGAGCATCCTGGGCAAATGGCCATAACAGAACAGGCTAAAGACAGAAAACAAATGTACAATCTTTAAAATAAGTATGTGGTTTGTACACCTCCTGCAATATTTTACTTTGTAGACAGCCTGCAATGATTGCTTCAAATGATTTTCAGTCATTTATACAGGCCCTAATTCTATTTTATCATAGCCACTATGCTAACACCAAAAGGCATGTTAAGCAGTAGTGCCAGACTAGATTAAAAGAATCTTTACCCTGTCACATATGCTGATTTTGCTATATGGTCTTGTCCAAGAGGTGAAATCATCCTTCTGTGCCATTCACTACAATGCAGCATCTTCCTGCCAATGTACAGAATGAACACAATGCTACGACCTGTAACGGTCATCACCTGAGGGCTAACAAGAGCTGCTCATAGATGAGGCTGCAGCACCCATGGTGCAGGTGGATTCGTGCACAAATCACTAAAATTCATTGCTATCTGTCAGAGGGCCAGATGTACAAAGGTTTTTTGCGGGTGCAGATGGGTTTTAGACCCGTTTCCGTCAGCAAAAAACCTGTGGCCCATGTACTAATCCTATTTTGCGATTTGCAAATCAATTGGCGATTTTTTAAATAGGATTAGCGACTCACTATAAGGAAAGGTTGATCCAAGGGCATCCCTTCCTAATAGAAACTGCAAAGGGTGTGTTTGAATGTTTTGTGACCGCAATTGCAAAACAGTCGCAGTTTAACAGCCTTATCAGAAGGGTGGTTAAGCACTAACAAACGGGAAGGGGAACCCAGGGGACCCCGTCCCCTTTGTGAATGCATGTGCAAATATTTTGTAAGGGCAGGCAGTGGTCCCAGGGACCTGAAAAGTTTCATTTTTATTTTTTAAATGCGTCTTGTTTTCCTTTAAGGAAAACGGGCTGCATTAAAAAAACTGCTTTATTTAAAAGCAGTCCCAGACAAGGAGGTCTGCTGACCCCAGCAGACCATCATCCTTGGGAGTGCCAGCCATTCCCAATGGGGTCGCAAATTGTGACAGCCTCATTAATATGCATGAGGCATACAGTTTGCAACACCATAGGGAATTGCAAACAGTGTCGCAGACACTTTTGTTCATCCCAATTAGCGAGTTGCATATGCGACACAATTTGCGACTCTCTAATTGGCGGGTTGTACATCTGGCCCAGAGTCCCTACCTGGAATCCTGAACCATCATCCAGTAAATGTCAGAATACCGACTACGAACATAGTTTGCTGCAAGTATCCTTAGTAAAAACATTAAAATACAAAATGATGCAGAGTTAAGTATATATGTGCACGTATATCTTTACTTTTCTTAACTCAACCTTTGTACCCTGAAGAGAAATATATATTGTCAAGGTGCATATATGTGGAGTTAATTGTAGTAAACCTATACTTATCTTTTCATCGATATTTGTTCTACAATATTTTTGCAGCAACCCAGGGTTTAACTGAGGCTCTCAGAGTCAGAACAGATAAACATTCAGGGGATGACAGATGATGACACAAGCACTCACTCAAACAATACTGTAACATTATTTAACTTCATCTTTTTCAGCATTAACTTACTCCTAACACTCAAAAATAGATCTATGTTGGTAGCAGTGGCACCGAAAGAAAGTGTTGAATAAAGAAAAAAGCGACCAGGTGGTTTGATGTCCACGGAGGTACCATGAGTGAATAGTAGAACTCAATTTGAAGTTTATTTTGTTTTTCTCCACCAAAAGAGTTTCTAGGGACCTCTCAATAAAAAAGAAAATCTATACTTACTGGTTTGCAACGAAAGTCTATGGGCCTCATTTATGACAACTGTTGCATCGCTGCGATAAAACAGCGGAGCAACACTTTTCACTGTGTCCACCTTGCAACACGATGGATGCATCGTATTTACCGTATGGCACCCCATGTTGCAAGGAATTACAGATACGTCAGGAATCCTGATGTATCTGTCGGCGCAAAAGTCACACATTGCTGGAGTTGTGTCGCAAGCATGATGCAACTCCAGCAAAGCATGGGGTAGGCCTGTGCCTATGCCACTGCGTCACCCGTACACCTGCCAAGAGGCAGGCGTAAGGATTTGATGCAGTGGCGTCCTAGAAGTGTTGCAGTGAAATCTCGTAGATTTCACTGCAACACTTCTATGACCCTTTATTATGTGGGAATGCCCACCCTGCATACATAATACATGATGCAGATATAATGTGATGCAGGGCTTAACAAGGCAACATATCTGTCTAGATACGTCACCTTGTATATATGGAGCAATGTGGCACATTGTTTGCGAGCCGCTGCATCACGAAAAGTGTTGCAATGGTGCCACAAAAGTGTCGGAAGGCCTTCATATTGATGGCCATATATATGTAGTTCTTCTCCACAAAGGGTTCAACATTCACCTGCACCATAAATAAAGTACAGAGGCACAGTCCAGCCAAGTTGCTAGAATATGAAAAGCTGGAAAAAGACAATGAATTAAATAAGTGCATAAAAAGATTGCTTAGATTTCTTCACATTGCTGACAAAGGATAACACTGCCAGTAGGCAGGGGCAGACAAAGGTTTCAATGTAAATCTTTGACTGTAGCAAAAGAGGGTGACGTTTCCAGCCATTGCATGACTTGACTGTTGCACAGTAGAGTTCGCCCTGCCCTGACCACACTGCTGGATGTCCTTTCAATTAATGAAGGGCAGCTGGAAATGGTAAGAAGGTGTGAGTGGGTGTGAGTTGGAGGAACTAGGGCAGTGCAAAGCATGGGAGCTCGAGCGTAATCATGCCTCACCCTCTTGAGTAGTGCCCAGACTTGTAATTGTATTTATATTGCACTCACTACCCCTGTAGGCATGTTGTAAACATAACATAGTTTATAATAATGTGCAGAATTAACGTGTAAGCTTTATTGCTAATAAAATGCCAAAAATGTTGTATGCAATCATATTTACTCGTACTAGGCCTCAAATTGCTAAAGCAGCACTACCTAACAAGCTGACCTGACATGGACTCAGTCACGCCTACTGGGGCCCACAGTTCTGGCCTCCAGAGTTCGGCTCCCCCCCGTCCCATCAAAAACAGTAAAGAGTCTGGGCGTCATTATAGACACCGAGCTCTCTCTCAGGGCTCAAGTTGGAGCGGTGGTCTCCTCTTGTATGTATCAACTTCGGAGGATCCGCAAAGTTCGCCACTTCCTTCCCCCGGCGGCACTTACCCAAACTGTTATTTCGTTGCTCTCCCGTCTGGATTTTTCCAACGCCATCTACCACGGTCTGCCACAATTTCTGGTTCAACGCCTCCAAGTTGTCCAGAATCAAGCGGCTCGCCTGATTCATGGAACTCCCAGGTGGCAATCAGCTAAACCTCTGCTTACGAGCCTCCATTGGCTCCCAGTTGATCGAAGGGCCGCCTTCAAGGTGGCCTGCCTTACCTTCAAAGCACTTCACTGTCCTAGCCCCGCTTTTCTAAAATCCCTCATCCGCCCTCACTGTCCTACACGCAATCTCCGATCTGCCCACCGCGATTTGCTGACCACCCCCAAGAGCAAAACCAAGAGATTCGTCGGTCGTCGGTTCTCTTATCTAGCTCCTGCGCTCTGGAACCTCCTCCCTCTCCCGATCAAATCCTGCTCTTCCCTTCTGAATTTCAGAAAAATGTTAAAAACCCACCTTTTCCCCACCCTTATTTAGATTCTGTTATTTTTGCTCCCCCCTCATTTTGTTCTGTCTATCAGCGCCAGGAAGCTTCGGTGTCAGTGCGCTTTATAAGCTACACTTAACATAACATAACATAACAAATATGCATAAAAACCTTTTTCTTGACTTTTCCATGAACATGTTTTTCATATTAAATAATAGTTCCATAAATATTTTTGTATATTTCCACAGAATGTTTCTACTTACACAAAGATCACTGTTAACAAATGATTAGAAATTAGCATTTTAATGGGGGTAGTGAAGAGTTCATATAGGAAGATGCAGCATTTTTTTAAGAATATGAACGGTTGCTGTGCTAAATGTTTTCTTTTCATTATATTGATGTTTCAACTTCTACATAGACTATTGTTAACAAACTTGATGTTAAGAAGGATAGAAATGTAGTTTTTATATGGGAACGTACACCTGAAAAGTAGAATGACCCACATGAACTTAGAATTGATGCGACTTAGTTGCAAACTTAACATTGCTGTCTGTGGACTATTGTATTCCTGTGAGAAGAAGAATAGTGATCCTGTTCCCATAAACGCATTGAACACTGATTGGCTGACTGAAGGAGGAAGCATACTGAAAGCTGCAACATTGATAAAATGTGTTGTCTATAATAGTGCGTGTCCCCAGAGTAGGCTAACACTCTTTACCTCACTTGCAATTACAACTTCTCCATTTTACCTAGACCCAAACCTTATGCTACTTGCTCTGAGACTCTACTGAGATTCTTGAACCTCTCGTTATGAGAAGTTCTGCTTTAAGATATCTTTGAGTTATTGAGCTAACTTTAATGGTCACTCTCTCAAACTAGAACTCTTTATGGGTTCTGACTTAGTCCATGTCCTCCCAGGTCCTAGAGTAGGATTCTTTCCTTTATGGAAAGCACTTGAATGCACTTATTCTATGATCTAATTAACTAATGTTGATGTTTAGCTTCTGCTCATATATTAATACAAATTAACTTGTGGCATAATGAAGATGAATTACTAAAATATTTAATAATAATATTCTTTAACTCAAACCAACCTCTCATTGTTTACTGAAAATAGATTAGTGGTTGTTATTATAATTTGTGTGATGCACAGCTCCTGATCTTCTCTAAACCAGAGACAAAGATACATTGCAAAATACAATCAAACAGCAGGGGTTAACCCTGATGCTGGTAAACCAAGACTTTTCATTCCTGCAGCACCAGCACCCCTGAAGAAGCTTTGAAGCTTGTTAAAATGGAGGGGGTTGCTAGGGGTGGAAGGGATGTTTAATGACCTGGGAGATATTACAGGGAGCGGATGGTAAGGCCTGGACTTGGAAATCAGTTGGGCCAGGAGTAGGGATCCTGACAGCAGTCTGCCTGCTTCATCTTGCTGTAGTAGAAATGGTTTTCTTCTGCAGCAGAGGAAAGAAAAGCTGTTCTTTAAAAAAAACTGAAGAAGCTTGCAAAGTTTAAAACACGTGTACAATGTGGTGGAAGCCCGACTTTGCAACTTCTCATACCCCTAATATCAGCCTACATTCACCTTTCAATGTCTCGTGATCCCTGTTGTTTCTCTACATATGCATCCTCTCTCCATGTACATTATGCACTTGTGGTAAGCAGACACAAATTGCATTGACCTTCATTCCTCAGATACTTAACATTTTGCTGCAATGAAATACAGTTTTGATTCCCAAGAGCTAAATTTTCTACACAGAAAAGATTGTAACTATAAAATAAAAAGTGATAGGATAAATTGCTACCATTTGTTATATGATGTTTACAACAAAGACATTTCGAGTGATAAACAGTAATTACATTTCAGCATCTTCTGTTTGATAGAGTTCGCCCCCTTGAGTATTAAGTGTTGATGGAATACGGTGGATGGTTCAATAGAGCAGTTCTTTCCTTGTAGAAATGCTGTCTTTGTTTGCAGGGATGGCAGCAGTGTTATTGCTCTTCATTTGCCTTCACTAAATCACTTGTTTTAAAGAAGTGCCACCTGATTCAAGGGTCAATCACTGTACACTGACGTGAATACATGTTACTTTGCAACTTTTAATTAGAGTTCGGCATCTGCACGTTCAATACCCTGGACGATCTGACTCAGTATTGTTTACTTAGACCTACCATTCAACCATTACACTAGCCAAGTTTAAGCAGTAGCTTGAGTTGCAAAACATTCAGCTAAATACCAGGGTGCTTCCATTAATTGCGGAATTTGTAAATAATAATAACAGCAACAATATCAAAAATATTAATCATCATCATCATGAGTGCAGAAGTCTAAGGTTTTCCTTAGAAGGTCGAAGTTTGATAATGAAAAATACGTTCAGGTGCCTCAAAAAAGAGTGCCAGTGCCCACCAACCCTTCAATCGCTGCAGTACTTAATTTGTAAAATAAATACAAAAATAAATAAATAAGCACCTTTGCCTCAAAATAGATTTGAAGGAATTCACCACCTACTTTCTCCACTTGCGCGGATGGTTCTCAAAATGGTCACAGTCTTCTTCAAGTATTGGTGCATCATTTCCCGCTATCCTCTACCTCTCGTACGCTTACTTGAGTCTTCTATCCATTCTCACTCCACTGTGCCTCGTTTCTCTGTTCCCATTGTTCCCCATTATCTATCACCTTCCATTTTTGGTTCGGCCTCTCTTTTCTCTACTTTCTATCCTTCTACCATTCCTCTCCCCTACTATCCATACTCAGCAATTTCTGCATTCTATCCTGGCTCTTTTTGACTCGACTGTAGCCCTCTTCATCTCTTTCCTCAGTTTAGCCCTGCTCATCTCTTTTCTCTCCAGGTCACTCATTTTCTTGACTTTTTAAGATGGTTATTTGAGTCATCAGTGCAGAATAGTCTAAAATGGCGTTGCTCCTCTGTTCAACCCTAGGCCAACATCTCATTTCAAATATTGAACAACTATTTTTGTTCTCCAAAGTGCTGTCCACACCACCCTCTGTTAAAAACCCCATTATCTCACGATCACCCCCCATCCCATGCCACCATCTTGGCATTACGGTGAACCTTTGTGAATGGGATCCTTTGTATATTGGGCCTAAATTTTAGAGCAAACAAAGACAGAAATCTCTCCTTGCATCTTAATGAATTGCATTTAGCAGTGTATGAAGCAGTAACACTAGGACTACTACTTCATATATCTTTGTGAATTGGGCCCAAAGACTTTTAAATAATAGTCTAGGACTGAAGAATGGTAATGCATGTTGACATGGAGTCATCTGTTAACCCTGGCAAAAGACCAATCAAAAAATTATAAACAGATGAGCACCTATGCTTCAATTACGAGTTTGGCAGTTAAAAGCACCAAACTTGCACATTGTCTAAATACTGATTCCGAGTTGTTCGGTAAATAACACACGTTAAATAACACCATCTATGAGCGTTTCGTGTAGCGCAGAATTGGTATTTACCACATATGGTCAAAACACAATATCAGAAAGTTCTCTTTTTCAGGCATTGCAAGTTCCAGCAGTGAGACAATTCATCTATTGAGAGCAGAAACAAACAGATCAACACAAGAAAGACCACAAGACACCCCAATGTACACCAACTCATTCCTGTGTGGGAGTATGAAGCCATTCTTTTTGTGTGGACAAAGCATCTTGAGACAAGACAAACAGATTCCATTGCCATCCTCTGATATCACTCAGTCATCACAAGCACAAACCTGCCAAACTCTTCCATGGACCCCAGCAAGGAAAGGATCCTGAGCTGGAGGTCTGTGCCAATGAGGTGGTAAGACAACATGACCGTTCAATGTGCCATCCCATGCTGAAGATGCTACCAAAAGAAAACAAGAACATTCATGTGGAAGGAGCTAATGGAAAACATCCATACTGTACCAACATGGTCACATGATGTTGAGAACATTACAAACTGTTCTTAATCATTGAAATTCTAGGTACTTAATTGAGTTGCCAAGCACAAGCACTAAAGCATGGTAAATGGTAGTAATTCTCCATATCAGCTTTATCTTAAACCATAGGAAGAAGAATGTATGGCCATCCTCAACATGTTTAGAGTGGAGAACGTGAAAGAAGGTCTTCGTGTTTGAGGAATCTAAGTTAAGGAACATAAGAGTTGTAATGGAAGTACATATGCTTGTTAAAAGGATGATTTGGCTGGGAATCATCATCATTGTGAAGAGTGACCAATGTAATTTGTTACGCATAATCACATTGATTTATTTATGTGCTGCCAGGGTGTGAACAAGTCTCTAATGGTACTGTTGATATGCATTGACACTGAACCAAACAAGTGCAACTATCATAATTCATTGAAATCTTTCTGATAAATGGTTGATTGTCCTGCTCAATATGTTGAGGGTGATGTGTAACTACAGTATTACTAATGCTGCTCCTCTACAGGGTCATGGTATTGTGGTTTGATCCAGGGCACCTAACAAAGCAGTTCAGTATACACAGGTCCACATTACACAGCATTTGCACTTTAATGGTATGCTTTATTTTACAGTTGCTGCAGAATTGTTCCTTTCTACATGGGGTACAAGTGCACATGAGGGGAGTCAATTGACCCGAGGATTCCTGTAAATCCTACTTTTTTCAAAGACGTTTTCTTTGTTGGCATTGTCTGTGTGGGTGTCGAAATGCAACTGTACATGGTGACCACTCACTCTCTGCAAAGCATATATTACTTAGCAGAGTATTCTGCTGAGGGTTGACTGAGGAATGCTATGCACCAATCCTACGGCCTCTTGTGTGACACCCCTAGGAAAGAATTCTAGAACTGTAGTATTTTTCAGAAGTGGGGTTGGCAGCGGATCCATATGTTGGAGTCCAGGGTATCTGTAATGATGACAATATATCTTTTATGGTGCTGATATCGAGCCTCATCGAGCTCTAAAGCTGACTTACGTTTATGGGTTCCAGCCTTACTGGGTTAATCTTTGCTCTTCTGCGTTGCTACCCAATTTGAGGTCAGTTTAATCCTTGTGCTGTATTGATTTTTGTGGCAAACTTGGATCTCATCTAGTAACCTACCAGTGCTGAATCCCTTGTGGGTTAATGTAATATAGTAGTGGGTGCTATTGCAATAAGCCCGTGAGAGCTGTTTATGTAGTGGTCGACCTATGTGCAGGTGTGTGTAAATCTGTTTTATTTTATTTCTGTATTATTGTGTCGGTCTTAGTTTGTTATATTGTTTTACACCCTTTCTTTAGTTTCCTACACTTCCATGCATTTTTACTGATTTGGACTTGAAGTATTTTAAGGTGAAGTCTTTCAATGGTCTTCAATGATCTTGCTTACTTGTAACTGGCTGTTACTGACTACATGCATTATATTTGGCATGTGGTAAATACTATATGCGGTAAATAGCACATGTGATAGATAGTGCACGTGGCCCTCAGACATGCAGTATTTATCAGAAGTGATAAACATCAAATGCGCTTTTTGAAACTCATGATTAGAATAGTCGGTAAATGTGTGCGCTATTTACTCTGGTATGTGGTAATTAGCACTACGCATAATTCATAACCAAGATCATAGACTTTTATTTCATGCCAACAAAAGTTTTTTTTACAGGAAATTTGCAATTTTCTGTCAGATAGATAGTCACTTTTCTTTACCAATATATCTCTGTTAAGTCCAATCAATGGGCATTACTTGTTTTGCTTTGTTACACGCCACAGCTTCATTTTTGCAAGCAAAGAGCGGCCTCCACTAGGATTAGTCGGTCTCCCTAACTGATTACTATATCTGTTGAACTGCCACATACCTTACTTGTCAACCCCGATGAGGGACTCCACATGTGCCTAGTGATACTTCACATTTGTTCAGGTGCAATAGGTAATAAATCACTGACATTGCAAAATTCAATAAATGATTTGCAGGTTGAATGAAACATATGGTTCTTATAATTATATCTTGGGTAATGCCAAATGCATTCAGGTCTCTACAGGTACCTTGGAAAGTAAAAAATATATATATATAAACTCTAATTTTATAATGCGTGCTCAAAGCCTATGTTTATAGAGCATTGTTTTATATATATTTACGTTGCTTGCATTCTGTTTATATTTACGGTCCAACCCTTGAATGGCTGCATGATGCAGATCTTACATGATTCAGACAGCTAATGAGGAAGATGTTCTTGCTTCTCCTGTAGAAACACATGGCAAGTTCGACAAAGGTAACAGGAGCCATCGCTAAATTGATGGAGTGATGTTTAATCCGTTGGCTAAAAAATATGACCTACAGATTGTACTCCTGAGTTTCAACACCAACAATATTGTGGCATACTAATATGGAGCAAACACACAGAGATAATGGATGGAGCGCTGAAACTTTTCAGACACTCACCCCCAGTTTCAGATCTGGGTTGAATCAATCATCATTCTTTAGCTCACTTCGCCACCTCAGTTCAGACACAGCTATATGCAGATCAGTCTTGACCCTGTACCTCATGGGAACATTCCAGCCCGAACTATCAGCTAGGCTACCTTGAATACAGTGGCAAAGTGAGCAAGGGACCCACGTCTGGGCATATCCTGCCAACTTAGGGCGAACAAAGCAAACACAAGGAGATGATGGACGGGGCGCTGAAACTTTTCAGACACTCACCCCCAGTCACAGATGTGGGTTGAGTGCACTACTACTAATTTGGAGGACAGAATACCGAGAGACAAAATATTGAAAGGGAAGAGCATATAAGGAAGTACAGATTTACTGTTCCTAATTCGACATCCACATACCTTGAAGATATATCTACTGCCTAGGTTCATATATGTGGAGTTATATATAGAAAATCTAGACTTACCTACCTGTCAAAATGTTATTTTCAATATTCTGTTCTCGATATTCTGTCCCGTCAACATTGTTGGTCTGATATTCCAGGGGGAACACACAACACCCTGTGCCCAATTTAAATGTTCAAGGAATGCAATGTGTCAATGTTATAAACATTATTTTTCTTTGATAATGTGCTGATATAACCCATTGTTGTATCTGATGAAATTAGCATTAATTTGACAAAGTAGTATCGCATATAACATAGCAGACTCTGAGGCCAAGTACGCTTATATCAAACATCCACGGTCATAACAAATCTGTTTTTTGTTTAATCCATTGAACAACTAAGTTATTTTGATATTTTAGGGCACGCTACTGTGGGCTAGTCTGTGATAGATTTTTTTTGTATTAGAGAAAATTGCAAGTTGTAAAAACTAGGGTATCCTTCATGGAGCCTACTGGCATTTGCGTCAATATCTACATCAAAGAGGTGCATATTGTGGACACTAAATGTACCTGCATCCTTGCATGCCTGCTACAATTTCACTCCAAAAAGGGCTTAAAGACTTGTTTGTTTGTTATTATCTATATACAATCCCTACTAACTTGCTTCATTCAAACTTAACCAGTGTAGAAGATGACTTCCAGTGTAGAAGATGACTTATCAAGTTTGAGGGTTAATTTTCCTGACTCTATATTTGCGTGAGCAGGTGATTTTAATTTGAAGATATAACAATGAGATGAAGTGATGTAATGTTAGCTTACGGCTTAGCGACATTCCATGTGCAAAGAATGGGATATTTGCTGACACAACAGTACTAGGTTTGACCAAATGGGCATTGTAATAAAAGAGGTTATTAGTTGTGCACCTGAAAGGACAAGCCACCTGACGCCCTATTGGACTCAGGCAAGGGAGTACAGGTAGCAGGCCATTATGACCCACTCCAGAAGAGCATTCTTGTCTCTTTTATCCAAGCATATATTCATTCATCCTTTCATCCTTCAATCCACCTGCTGATATCTAGTATTTCAACTTTTCATTCTGTCATCGATTCATTCTTTCATCCATCATTCAGTCTTTCACAATTCCACCCATCCATATACAAACATATCCATCTATCCCCAAACCTATCCATTAAACCCATCCATCCATCTTTTCACATGTCTGTTTCCCTATTTATTTCTTTATTTAAAAGGTTTTATATAGCGCTGGCCCCACCCGAGTATCAAAGCACTTTACATAAGTACAGGAATAAAAACATTTGTTCCAAATCCAATATTCAGACAGAGTAAATTAAAGAGAACACATTAAATACTATAGGTTGGAATGATGAATAGGTAAAGAAGGAGCTATTTGCAAAACAAAAAGTGGTAAACAAAATTACAAATTTTACACAGTAACAAGAGGTAAGCTCAGTAGTCTACGTTTATTGGGTAGGTTAAGCGTGAGCTCAGTAGTCTGCGTATAGCGGGTAGGTTAGGCATGAAAAAGAGGGGGGTAATAGTATGATGAGGCAGGGGAGGAGGAGAAGTTGGAGAGGGGGTGAGGAAGAGGATGTGTAAGAAAGTCGAAGGGGGTAGATAGGGGCGGTAGAGGGGAGAGAGTATAGTAAGTGAGATAAAGGAAGGATTATGGACCCCAATATTTGTTAAGCAAGTGCCGTTTGAGGTCTTTTTTGAAACTGACGTAAGAGGGTTTACATCGAAAGTCTTTAGGGAGGGCATTCCAGATGTTAGCCTTACCAGAGAAAGAGTGAGATTGTGAGGCTTTCTTTTTTAGCAGAGGGGGATGAGGAGGAGAGAGTTGGTGCTTCTCATCGATCGCTAGCAGCCAGCTTTATTGAGTTTACTTGAGAGGTAGATCGGGGTCTTTTGATGAAGGGCTTTGTGTGTAATGCAGGCAATTTTGTAGGAGGATCTGCCTTCGACAGGAAACCTTTTAAGGGCATTGAGGACAGGGGAGATGTGATCAAAATGTTTGCAGTCAGTTATAAGTCTGGCCGCAAGGTTGAGAACAGATTTGAGAGGGGCAAGGTGAACTTTCGGGGTTCCGGAGAGGATAGCATTACCATAGCCGATTTTCAAGAGGATTAGAGAGTGGACAACAGATTTCAAATCTTCAGCTGGAATGAAGGGTCTAACTTTTTTGAGATGAGGGAGCATGAAAAGTGCTCCTTTAGCCACATTTTTTATATGGGAATTGAGAGTTAGCTTGTTGTCAGTGGTTATACCCAGAGATTTAACTGATGTGGATAAGGAGAGCGAACAGTTGAGGGCATGAAGGTCAGAGATCCATGCTTGGATGAGGAGTTGGTTGTTTTAGGGGAGAAAAGAATGATTTCAGTTTTATTAGGGTTGAGTTTTAGATGATTAGAGTGGAACCAGGATTGGATCTTAGTCAAGGCGTTGTTAAGGTGCAGGACATCAGAGTGGGATTTAATTTTATAGTACAGTTGGGTGTCATCAGTCATCAGCATAGAGGTGGTTGTTGATTCCGGCTTGTTTAAGTATGATGGTAAGGGGTTCCATAAAGGGGTTGAAGAGAGCTGGAGAGGGAATAGATCCTTTGGCGACGCCAAGAGAGACATGTGTGGGGTTAGAGAGGCAGTCTTGGATTTTGTTTTGCTGAGTTCTATGTCAGAACTTGGAGGCAAACCAATTAAGGACAGGGCCATTCAGGCCGAAACTAAATTTGAGTGCGTTAAATAAGGTTGAATGGTTGACTGTATCAAATGCAGCAGTGAGGTCAAGAAGAATGAGCAGGCAAGTCTCACCATCATCCAAGGCCTGGTGGATATCATCAACTATATTTAGCAATGCAGTTTCAGTGCTGCAGCCTGTACGGAAGCCGGATTTCAAAGAGTCAAGAAGGTTGAAAGTTTCAATGTGTTTATCTAGTAGGAGTAGGGCATATTTTTCAAGGGCTTTGGAAAGAAGGGGGAGGTTAGAGATAGGGCGGAGGTTGTTTGGGTCATTAGGGTCTGTTAGAAGCTGAAGTTCCCGTACGCATCGTTGTTGTCAAGTGCGTGAACCGGGCCTCCCGCTCCCACGTTAGGCCAGGAAAGGACACCGTCCGAGACAGCTATGCTCAGCCCTCAGTAGCTTGACACAAGCAGCCAGGCTTATCTCCAAGGCATGAGTGTTCAGTATGTGCAACCACGCCCACAGCAATCCCAATGATGTTACCACAAATGGACTCCAGACGAGTTTGTATAAAACAAGTATACTTTATATAAAAAGATATACGAAATGACCACACGATACAACTCCCACATATATACACTGGGTAATATTGTTTCTGGTGGGTTGGGTGGTCCTAATCCCCAACCGCTTCTAACCAACAGTTACGCTGACTTTTAACCGTTCTCAACAGGTTAGGTATGTCGTATCACTAGATTCACACACGTTGCAAAATACAAGGAATACTGCACTACTTAACGCTGGTTTCCTGTACAGTACCACAGTGAAACAATGCAATGCGTAGTGTCAAGGTCTTGTACTGAATCAACACAAGATAATGCAACTGGGTTTGCTACCAGCATGCCCTATGCGAGGAAGGAAAACAGCAATGCATCACGCTGCAATTACGTACAGTGCGATAGGAAAACAATGCAATATGTATCACCACCTGCATGCCCTGTGCATAGAAGGAGTAAGGTAATGCGTCCCAGTGCAATTCAGTACAGTGGAGTAAACAATCAATGCAGTGTGCTACGCTATGATCCTGTATCCTGCAAGAGAGACATAACATATTGCATAGCTCACTAACCACTGAGTTCGTTAAGCACCTCAAGTGTTAGATGCTGTTAAATAGTTCGATAGTTCATTAGCAGAAAATATGCAAAGTGTTATACACCTGATTTTAGAAGTGTGCGACCGGTTGCCCCCAACACGGATCAACAGTGACACCCAAATTCCACTCCGGGCCCTGGCCCCTGTAGTGCCCCGTCCGAGACCAGCAAGGGCCGAGATCTGGGCCGGAGCCACAAGTGCACACAGCTGCCAACAGCTAGAGGCCGAGAGAGTGTCCCTCCGGGCCTGCACCCCACCCCAGGCAATGATCCACTTTACCTGAGGGGGGTGCAACCCCACTCTCCTCTCCTGCCACAGTGGCTTGGGCTTACTCCAGAACCTTGTCACCACGGGCAAGGCACACTCGGGCTGGCAGTCCTGCTCCTGCAGGCTGCCAGTCCGGGCCATCAATGTTCAGCACAAACTCCTTCCACAAAGCCTTCCACACGACACTGGTGCTACCTCGCTTTTCCTTGGAGGGACCGATCACTTGGCCCTCCTCTCCAGCACTGTTAGGACTTCTTGATTCCCTTGTGCTCACCGCTTCCCGGTACTCCTCACCAGCACCTTCAGTGGCACCTTCATCACGCACCCCCGGTGCGTCCGAGACTCACTCCGTCTCCTGGTGCACACGATCTTTTGGCGCTCTCCACTAATGCACGGGTCACACCACAACATGCACACTGCGCGTCTGAGTCTCACCTCTCCACCACACGCCGATCTGCGTGTGGGAGACTCACTCCTCCTTAGTGCCCATTATTTCCTCGCACTCTCCACCAGTTCTTTGGACTGCACTGCAACACTCACCCCCTGCGTGTCCTGAATCTCAGCTCTCTTCCACGATGCCCATACTCCATGGGTGCTCCAACACCTGTAGTCGCACCAAGACACGCACCCTGTGCGTTAGTCTTGATTCACTTCGGGTGCCCACGATCACCTTAGGCATCCCTTAAGGAGGTCTCAGGCTGCCACAACACGGTCCCACCACCGCGCCACTTGAGACTTTCTGGAAACTTAAATGTTCCAGGGAGACAGCTCACCTTGGGCCCTTGGGGTACAGGACACAGCACACAGCAAAATCCTGCTCAGGAAGAAGGGGGGACACGACCCACTGCAGCGCCCCTTGAATCTCCCCTCTGTCAAGAGCTACAAACTACCCACAAGCCCCAGATCACGCAGCAAGGGTCAAGTGTCTCCTGCAGCATATTCAGCAACTCTTCCTGAGGCAGACGTTTTCTTCCCGATCGTGGACAGGTCAAAGCCGGTCCACGGCGTCTTCAAAGTGCTCCCAGCACTTCTCTGAAGGATACCGAGACCGTTCTTGACGACATCATCAATATGACAAAAACCAAAGTCTTGGGGTTACAGTTCTTCCAGTTACACGTCTCATTGTCTTTGAAGTTTCCTTGTGCTTAGGGGTCCCCAACCCCTCCCTAAATCAGTCTTGCATATCTCCCCCTTAGTGTCATCATCCTCTTGTTGATATTGGGGGCCTGGATCTTTAATCACTCAGAGGGAGATGGGTCTATTGTTTTATGGCTCTGAACCAGGCCTCTTCACCTCACAAAGCCTCTCCTTGTCCCTGCTCCAGGTGCAGGGCAGCCTGGCGCCGTCTCCACCTCTTCCCTGGGGCACAACCACCCTCAGCCTTTCTCACCTCTCCCAGATCCAGGTAGGCAATTCACATTCTGCTGAGACACGCAATAAGGTCTAAAGCACAAACTCGGCTATTTTCTCAAACCGCGGTTTCTGAAAACGGAGCAACAAAACCATCTACTCAAAAAGATGCATTATGATGCTGTGAGTTCAGACATACCAAACTTCACTGTTCCATTTCCAATTCTTGGCTAACAATACCACACTCAGCCTCTCCTATTCTGTCCTGTGGGCAGGATGGCCTTTCACCAGGGAAAATTAAATAGAGCATTTTCCACTGTCAGGGCCTGGCACCCACACTGGTACAGGTTCTGCCTTTTACCTACACTGCACTCTGCCTAGGGGTTACACAGGACGTCCTACAGGGGTGCCCCATGTGTAGGCAAAAGGGAAAGTAAGGCCTGACAAGTGGTAGCACTTGTCAGGACAACATGCTAATTTAGCACAATGCACGCAGGCCTTACACTGAAGACCTGTGTTCCCTCTGTGCGCATTTCTTTAGTACTAGCTCTGGTGCACACCGTGCACATCACTTAGGGATCTTGATAGTAAGGCAAACATACAAATCAGAGACAACCAAACACCACTACATTTTAAACAGGGAACATCTGTACTTGCACACTGATTAGCAGTGGCAAGTACCTACAGCATCTATCTTCACAGCTCTCTGTCAGGAAAACTGTCCAGGGAAAAAGCAAAAAGTTTAAGTGAACTTTAGCCAACAAGGAGGGATCTATATTGGCAATTTTTTCGGAGAAGTTAGCATTTTCTTCACATTTGATAGTGGAACCCGTAAGCTTGAGGGGGGCAGAGGAAGTTTGATTTCTAACAATGTTGAACAGTTCTCTGGGTGTTCTTTTGGCACAAGCGAGTTGCGAACGGAAGAAGGATGCCTTTTCATTAAAAATGTACTTCTTGTAGGGAGATCTAGTGGCTCTGAGGAGGGCAGGATGTGAGGGAGAAGGGTGTTGTCTCCATGTTCTTTCAGTCATTCTAAGAGCGCGTCTTTCATTGTTGAGATATGAGTTGAAAAATGACTTGGAAGGGATAGTTTTAGTGTTTTTAGTTTAGGCGGGGCAATGTGATCTAAGACCTCTGAGACAGTTTTGTTGAAATGCTCTGTGAGCTCATTGGCATTTATAGAGAGAGGAGTGAAACGAAGTTGTACTTGGAGTTTGGACTCTAATTTGCTAGGGGGGATGAGATTAAAATGTATTGTCCATTTTGTGGCTTTGGTGTTTTTAGATGGGGGTGGTGCTGAGGGGGAGATTGTGAACAGAATGAGGTGGTGGTCTGACAAGGCAATAGGGATGATGTTGGATAGGGAGGCCAAGTCATTGTTAATAATGATGGCATCAAGAATGGCCCCTTTAGAGTGGGTTGGGGAATGGCAGAGTAGTTTGAGGTCGCTAATCTCTAGAAGATTAGTGAGAAGGTTAACTGTGGGGTTCTCAGGTTCGTTCCAGTGGAGATTGAAATCTCCAGGTAAGAGATTTTTAGAGTTAGAAAGTGAGGATTGAGTAAAAAGGTCGGATAATTCTTCAGCGAAGAGAAGAGGGTCACCAGGAGGATGCTAGATATTGTGCATTCAAATCGGGGAAGAATCTTGAACCCTAAGTTTGGCTCCCAGATATTCAAAGGTTGAGTACTCTGCATTCTTAGTTAGAGAGAGTTGGAGTTAGTTTTTAAAGATTATAGCTAATCCACCCCTTTTTCTCACAGGTGTGTCTTTTCTGATGATAGAGTAACGGGGGAGGGAGAGTAAGTCAAGGATGAATGTTGAGTGATCTTTGAACCAGGTTCCCGTGAGGAAGGCAATAACAGTAGCTTCACTCAGGATGGTTTCAGATATTTCGGATGCATGAGGAATGGCTGAATGGCAGTTTACAAGCATGCAGGTAAGGGGTTTAAGGTTGCTTTTTGGGAGAGAGCATGAGTGGATGGTGGTAAGTTGGGGAGGAGGTCTAGGGGAGCCGGGTGAGAGGGGGATTCTGCTAGTCCCCAAAATAACAGAATGTAGACCAGCACTGACTAGAGAGTAGTGCAGACCCTGGGTTGAAACGTTAACATTATCCCTTGGACCAGCACAAAGGCTCTGCGAAAAAAACGTATTCATTTAAATTGCAGAATCATTGATTTCCAATACCTGATCTCTGCCCATCTAATTTTCTTGTACATATTTTTAGCCACCTTGTATATATTGTGAACCACTACTGTATCACTGAGCATCAGATGTCACTTTGTCACATATTATAGATTATTTCACTTTGTGTTTTGACAGACTCATAAAATCAGTTGGGGTATTTATAAATGATGTAATTTATATAAAAAAAATAAGTCAATACCCCATATGGTCTTTGTGTGTGTTCCTTGGATTGAAAGTAAACGTTTCTTTTAATAACTCAATGAATACCTCAATGAATTATTCGACTGTTGAAGGAATATGTGTACCGGACAGAACCATTGTTTTTCTTTACATACGATTGCCCAGGTTCTGAGGGATACTGGGTTACTCCATTGCTACTAAACTTTCTTCCATTTAGAGGGGCGTTTGGAGTAGAAGATGTTGTTGGTTTTTATAGGGGAGGAGAGGCTGTGGTGGTTATCAACACCAAAAGTTTCAGGGTGATGGATCAGTGTTTTATGTTTAAAAAATGGCTTGTTGTTTTTGCAGAGATTGGGAGGGTAAGGAATAGACCAAGAGTTGGGGCCATGTCCGGTGAGGGAAGGGCCTGGAGAGAAGAGGGTGTGATTGGGTGGTGACATGATTAGTCCATTTATAGGAGGAGAGGGGGGAGAGAAGGGAGAGGAAAGTGATAAAAAGAGATAGGGCGACAACGGTGAGTGAGGGGTCAAGGGGGTAAACTTAAGAGGGGGAGGTAAGCATAAGACGGGAGGGATATCGAATGATTCAATGACAGGCGTGAAGAACCGGGCAGGGAAAGTGAGTGCAAGAGGTCAGAATAACACAGGAGGACATTTTGACAATTGGAATATTTGCAATGAGAGCATATCAGAAAGAAATAGTTACAGGGAGAAATTTGTACTAGTTCAAAACAAGTCAGGGCAAAAGGAACAGTAGTAAGGGGTAGTTGAGGATATATGAATAATAGCAGGTAATAAGGGATTCAATTATGAAAAAACAACAGAAAACACAATCAAAGGGTGATTTGGGAGGTAACAGCAACAGATTACCATACAATAGGAAGCAAGAGTTCAGTTGAGCATCAAATTATGCCACAGTGCAGGACTGTCTAGCAGCAGGCAATATAACATATCATAGTCACCAATATTGTGGAATCTGAACAGGGTAGTTTGGTGTGTCAACAAGGTGCAAAAAAGGTCCAGTGAGTCCAGTGTCTGCTAGGGTTAGAAATATGGGAACAGTCTCTCAGCACAGGGAGTGACAATGTTCAACTTCGGCCGAGAAGTTGGATAAAAAGATGCAAAAAGCAGCAGTCTCTCTGAGGGAGTCAATTGAGCACTTAAAAGAATCAATTGGGTCACTGTGGAGGATTGACAAGCAGCTGGCACAATAACATATCATGCTAAGCAGAATGTTGTGCAATCTAAACGAGGTAGGTCAGTGCAGCTACAAAGGTGCAGATTGGGTCCAGTGAGTCCTGTGGCTGCTAGGGGTAGAAATGCGGGAGAGTTCTCACAGTCCAGGAAGTGACACCCATTGACTTCGGCAGAAAAGTCAGAAGAAAATGCGATCAGCAGCAGCCACTCTGCTGGGGTCCATAAATTGCCATCTAGGGGCTTAGATACTTTGTTTCAGGGTATAGGACGGGAAATGTTGTGTGGCCGCAAGGAGTAGATAAGCCAAGTCCGGAGGGTCAAGCGGTAGCTCGAGGTGAATCTCAGCATAGGATAGGATTAACAGTTGAGGGCAACTTAATCTGGTATAAGGGTGGGGAGGGGTGGACGTGAGAAAAGACAAAAGAGGTCTTTTATTCTAGGGCAAGCAGAGTTCAGTTATGTCTAAAAAAGCGACTAACAATGGACTTTAGGCGCTGCCTCAAGGAAGGGATCCAAACGTTGGCAGTAAGGTCAGGCCCAATAGGGGGAGACAAATCCATCCTCCCTTTCACCCATCTATCCATCCATCCATTCACCCTCTCACTCCATGATCCATAAATCCCTTTCACTCTATCCATCCATCCTCTCTTTCACTCAGTCATCCATCCTTTCACTAATCCATCCACCGTTTCACCCATCCATCTATTTATCCATCCATCCATTTACACTTTTACTCATCCAACCATTCAACCTTTCAGTCATTCAACCATCCACACTTTCACTCATCTGTCCATCCATTCACCCTAACTTTCACCCATCAATTCATTCTTTCATTCATCCTCCCTTTCACTCATCCATCCACCTTTTGTTCATCCATCTATCCACCCTTTCAATGTATCCATGAACGCCTTGCAAGTTGAAATGTAACATACCGTGGCACAAACAGCTATGTTGTAAATTCCAAACAAGCTTTGCATTCCTCTGCATCACTTTGTGCAACGCAAGGGCGACACAAAGGCTTAGTAAATCTTGGCCAAGGTATGTTGATTTTTAAATGCTTTTGTTGAACTGATGCTGTGACAATGATTTTTGATAAACATTGCAATGCTTGTATTGATAATATTGATGGCACTTAAACATGGTTACTGGTTCCAGTGATAAGATAGTTAATCATAATATTCAGCTAGTGGTCTTTTAATGGGGTGACCCCCCTGACAAAGCCAATAGGCTTTTCTCATTCATTGGCGTGGTGACCCAGTGACAAAGTGAATAGGCCTGTGTCATTGAAAATTACACCCTATTACATTGGGATGTTCTATCTGGTATAGGGGGCTATTGTGATTTTGGGTGCTATGATCCACTAGGGGTCTATTGTAATTTCAGAATCTCACAAAAGGTATTTCAACCATGTGTATATATTTGCAAATTGGTGAATGGTATTTAGTGTTTGTGTAGTAAATGTACCTTTCCATTTTAAAAGAAAAAGCACTGAGTGGACCATTGTTTATTGAGTGCTGTTGTTGTGTGCCAGTGAAATGGATTACTAGCCCACACCACATCCCCTGAGTAAGCCTTGGATTCCTCTGATTTTTTACCCTGAGTTACAATGGGATACTTAGTTTTCAGTGAGGAGATAATTGTGGACCTATTGCGTGTGCAGGCCCACAACCTCCACAACTAATAACCCCATTGCTTAATCCTAAAGGTTGCCCAGCTCGGCCCACCTTTCGTTATGGTAATTGTGAAGTTGCCGTCGACTATATATTTGTATCCATAGAATACATCTGGTCATTTGTCGATTTGAATAGATCATTTAGCCTTGATTGTGTTCTTGAATGAAGAGGAGTACTTGTTTACTACCAGTCAATTTACTTTAGACATCTCTTATCCATAAAGTATTTAGACACTTACATATCTGAGAAAATCTGTACACTCTGTTCAATATCAACCTGACGGATTTTTAAAAAAAATGCTGTACTGTGAATTCCCTTTTATGTATGACACTCTGATATCCGCTGCGCAATAATTGTTTATGACAACGCTGGCGGCAGTCACAAGCGAAAAGGACTAGAAATATGTAAGTCATCAAAAAAACGGTTCAATCTTGATTCTTTCAGCCTTAGAAAAGTGGTAGCCGGCAAATAGAAGTTAAACTGCAGAACTGAATGGACAACCTCGCCTTTTAGTCATTTTACAGAAATTACATACTTGAAAACTTGACCTGTAGTCTTCTACAGAACGGATTGGAACAGGACTGTGTGAGGTTACAAACACAAATAGAGGAAATTCGGCCATTCTCGCCCAAGATATGTAAAAAGCACATTCTTCACTTTCCAAATGGAACCTTGTGGTTAAGAATTATTAACTAGTGCGACTCCAATGGAAATTATAAGTGGTTTCTGAATATCTTACAAACAATAAATTCACAATTAATGTGGACAAAACCAAGACGCTAATGTTCTCAAATAAGTTAAATAAATGCTGGTGGGGGTTAGCACATTTTAAATTAAAGCAAGTGCACTTTTAGAAACATTCAACTTTAAATTTCACCTCCAAGCAGCCCTTGAATAATCATTTTTCTGTCCTTGGCTATAAGAAATGCACACTGGCGACTGGATTATTGATATGGAGTATTTCGACTGCTTAATTCTTAAAAGAATGAGTGCTGGTGCCAAAACAATTGCTGTGAAGCCTTGAATCTACCTCATATTTCTTTGATCCACTGCCAAACTCTCCCGCCCCATTATTTCACTCTTGCAGATTTCTGCTTCCCCATTTGCAATGGTTTTTCTGTCTTTCTCTTCCTCCTTCTTTTCCCCCTTTGAGTGTTTTCCCTCTCTTGCTCTTGGTCAATGTCTGATGAGGTAAAATAAGTGTTGCCCCCCATAAAAATGTGCTGATGGCCCAAGCCAGTAAGCACTGGCTCAAATCAAGGAATGGGCCTTTCTACTGACCCTGTAAGTATTTATTTTAATGATAATGTAATACCCCAGGTGGTATATGCCACAGACTGGTTTACTTTCAAGAGTAGAGTCAATTGGCTTCAGTGCAGTAGTTCAAGCAGTGGGATTAGAATTGATGAGTGTAGCTTGGCGTGAGGATTTGGGTTGCTCTTGGTTGACTGAGGTGAATCCCTACTCAGGAAACAACTGCAATGCCTGTAAGGGAGGAACCACAAAAAGTAACTAAATTAACGTGTGCATAAGCCTCTGGTTTCTCGCAAAGTGAACCGGAAAGGACTGGTAGTCGGCGTCACATGCTCTGCGCTGCATGCACAACGAGGGTGAACACCATTGGCTCCTAGCCCCCGGCTCCGCCATACACCATGTACACCTCTGCAAGTGGTAATTGACCTCAGGGCCCAGCAAGAGGTCAGAGGCTTGCATCAAGCAGGGAGAGGACAAAACATGGTGAGCAAATCCCCGCTTATTAGTGGCCAGGCCGATTTGAGTCCAGTTAAAGTACGTGGAGTGCAGTGGTGCAGGCAGCGTTTTAGGCTACAGGGGAGCATGGCAGCCATAATCGACTGCCACAGAAAGTGAGCAGCGGTATTCCCATGGAAGTGGCCCAGCTAGGCTGGGTGCAGCTTGTGGACGCACCAAGAGTGCCCCGCTCATCCCTGTAGCTTTTCACTTCCACACATCTGGCTTTGTGTTCCGACTTGCAGTAGTGTTGTGGCGCATACCACAGGAGGGTTGCCACACTTGGGCAGAGCTGTTCTTGAGCCCCTGTGAGCCAGTCCGTTCCGGAGTGGGCTCTGGTGTGATCTGAAAATTCCAACAGGAGTTCTGGTACGGAGGGAGGCTCTAGGCAGCAGCCCAAAGACAGTGAGACAGGGAAAGCAAGACTCTAGGATCCTTTTCCTCTTGCTTTCAGGGATCGTCAAGCAAATTGTCCAAATTTCTTTACAATGGAAGGTTGGTCCATTTTGTGATCAGCAACCTCTGATCCACTAGAGAGCAAGACTTGCAGGTACAAATCTTCAATCCAATTAGTTTGATCTTTCGTTTTATAGTGCATAGATACATTGAGACCGGGCAGTGTTCCCCACTGAGCTCTTTTTTCCCAACATTTTACTCCAAGTGTGACAGCCCTAATCTGCATGGGGTAAAGTCTCACCAGAGGCTAACATACACTACAATCAAGCACAAACTCTGTTATTAGGGAAATATTACTAGGAAATATAAAAACTGCGCTATGAGGTCAGATCATGAAAAGGCATTTCATACACTCACGATAAAAGAAGAAATGGAACCAACATGTGTGTACAACAACAGGTATAAAAGCTAAATCCTCAACTGAAAAGCAATCTCTAATCTCCCCAATAACTCAAATGTTTGAGAAAGTGTTCAAAATTCCTCAAAAATTATACTTTTTGAAGGACCCTAGTACCATCATTTTTTCTATTGCACAAGATTCAAATGTTCTCCCGGAGCCAATGGCCCCAACAACAATTGCCAGAGAAAACTCACAATCACCCGAAATAATATGTGAACCGGCTAACGACCTAACAGTAAATCCAATCTGGAGGAGAGTAAAGAATCGTGTGGAATAAATTTAACGACTTGGAGCTCCTATCACGATTTCCTGAGGACAATAAAGTAGAGTGTGTGCTAAAGGAATGCTACTTAACAGATGGAACTCCACTTCCAATTGAAGTAAATATTTGGTGTATAAAAGAGAAAAAGAATAATCCCAATTGTACACAACCGGGAATCAGCAGAACCAGAAGAGCAAATACATTTGTATCAAACGATCCAAGAATCTGATCAGAACGCTTCTTCAATTGATCAAAATGTACAAGAATACCAGAAAAAACGATGGATCTCCTTATAAACCATGATGACTGTTCTAAGATAAAAGATAAATCCTCAGTATGCGATATCTTGTGTAGATCAGCGCAGTTAGCACTGGAAGCCCTAAATTATCATCATCTGAGATGGAGGTTCAGATTGATTTACTGAACATTATGGCTACCTCAATATAAGGCATAAACCAGTAACTGCTGGAGCTAAACAACTTGATCACCCACGCTCAAGCATGCGTGGCATCATCCCCATTAAAATGTACTCATGCACCTATAGTTAATAAAATGAATGAAATTCCAGAGGTGTTGACTGCACTGATAGAAGATATATAAGATAACTATAACTACAATGGGAATATTAAAAGCAAACTGATGAATTCCAGGGATAATCAGGAACCCTTAGATACAAGTTCACTCAGGGATAAATGTGAAATAGTGTCATCAAGTAAAACAAATCTAAGAGGCAAACAAGTTCACCATTTAACTATGTAAAGGACTTGAAGGGGACAACTCCCTATAAGATGAAACCAGAGCAAAACTAAAACCTCTCCTATAGTTATATCTCCTCGATCTCATAAAGGACGCAGTACACCTCAACCAGTTCCTCAATTATGGCAAGAGTTAAAAATATCCAAAAAACAATGAAATAAAATGTGCAAATCAAGAAATAAGCAAAGAGCCAGTACAATAATCACACAAGGTCTTACTACACTGAGTAGTTATCATGATGGAATTACTAGGGAGACTGAGTTGGATAAGCCCAAAAAACCTGATCAAGGCCCAATAAAAAACAGCATAAAGTGCTTTTCAATTTTTAGCAAGCTACAATATCCCCTAAAAAAAGAGAAAATGCAACAGAAGGATTCTCAAATATTACAGGTTTCAGCATATTTTACTAAAAATACAACTGAAAAAGGTACTATTGAGAGGGAAGTAAATAATGAAAACATTCTAAATGTAGTACCACAGTCATTAAATGGGAAGCAGGCTGACACGATTGTACATAAAGATAATCGGAGGAGTCAGAACGAGGGTCAGGTAATTACTAGACCCAACCAATATATAAACTCTTATTCGCCGAAGGTATCATCAAATAACATTTCAATAAGTCCACAATATCCAGCATGCAAGGTGTACATGCACTAGCGACAAAAATAATCTTAACGCCACTATATGAATCAAGAGGGATGCAAGATACGCTTAACAGAGAAAACATCCTGAAATTACTACAGGCAATACCCTCCCTTGCAAAAATAACATCAACTGATATATAAGACTTGGAGTTCATTGAATCAGACAATAGGAATAAGCAGGAATCAACTGTAGTTACATGGGCGTCCAACACACTGGCAAAAAGGCTTCTTCAGGAAAAAAACAGCTTTTTGGCATGAGGCATCAGGATGACACTATCCACACCGTTTGTCTATCCAGAACCATTTATGTTAACAAACCAGATATCCTCTCTGAAAATCTCAGAAAATGCAAAACACCGATTTTCTATCCTAAAAAATCCAAAGGGTGGCAAACCAACAACACAATCTTTGCAAAGCTTAACATAGTATGGCTCTCTTAAGCTGTGCACAGAAATAAAGATTAGCTAAGAATTTGCTCGTGGAACATTAACAGGGTGCAGTCTAGTGGAGTGGATAAAAATCTGACAGCCATACCAAAGAATTTTGAAATATTCTGTTTACAAGAGAAATGGGCACTAAAACCATTCTCAATTAACGGATATGTCGGTTTCTTTTCCTCAGCAGTAAAAGTAAAAAAGGCAGACCACCGAAAGGTTTGTCTGGTAATCTTTGTAGCTATACACCTACTAATGAAAGTAGAGCAGATAACATCAGAAGACGAGAACATCTTAATAATAAAATTAACAAAATGGCATAAAAAGCAAGAGTGCTCTTTTCTTGATTAACCCTTACATCCCTGCAAATACAAGATCAAAGTTATCATAATTTGCCTTAAAACTTGCTAATACTATACTGAACTCCCTTCAGGGATTGCTCCTCAGAAATTATTGCAATTGGAGATTGTAATACGAACGTACTGAGATTTCTTAACAGCAAAGACTACATAACTGAGCAGAACTATTTTTGGTCCATTCCAACACAGTCTACAAGGGTTATAAAAAAAGAGCAATGGATACGAAAACTATGGCATTAACAAAGGATTTGGAATCAATTGGCCTAAGAATTCTAAATGGGAGGTACCAACAAGGCTCCCCACCTCAATGAATGTGTTATGCCTCAAACACAACCTCAAATCTCGACTATACAGCAGTCACTCTTTCGCTTGTAACCAAGTTGCTGTTTGTTCAATAAAGAAACCAAACAAGAGTGAACATGCCCTGCAATTAATAACAATCAATGTTCAGAGTTATTTCACAGGAAAGCTCCCCTCTTATCTGGGGAAATTACCACAACAAGTTATCAAAGGCTAAGATGCTCAGAAGAGGCAAACAGAAACATTTAAACCTTGGTGCGACATACAGCAAATATTTGCTTTAAAGAACACTTACTAACTCCAACGTGCAACTTTTTCGTATTTATTGATAAGTTATCAAACAACCAACAATTAATGAAAAGGCCGCAGGGAAGGAAAAAGGAAATACATGCCAAAGAGCAAAGAAAGAAGAAGGTTGTAGCGGCTTGCCAAATAAGAAATGAGCGAAATCGTCTCTGGACTGGCGGAGGATCAAGAAGAATCCAACTAATGTAGAATTACATGGATCCTTCACTATATTAAACAGAAACTTCAATAAAGCTGTATAGGAAGCAAGCTCTTTGGACAAAGGTCTTTTATCTTGCGAAAAAGGAAAAGCTAACCAATGGTCTGAACCGAGCACAAGTACCAGTGATTAGTTAAAATTTAACAGAAGCCTCCTGGATAAATTACTTGTCTGACCATTATAAATACTCACTCAATCAGAACAGTTTATCAATACAAACAAGCGCAGATCAGAAAAGGACGCACCTATTTGCAGGTGCCGTTAGCCAATTCTTTCTCGAAGGACCAAGTGCAGCAAGTGATTCAAAAAGGTAGGAATGATGGGGCCCCAGGACCATTTGGGCTCCTTCAGGCTTTATTTAAAACAGAAACAACTTTTTGGGCAAGTAGGTTAACACAGGTGTATAACTGTGAGATGCAACAGCAGTCAATTCTTGACCCTTGGAGTGGTACAATGATAATCCCCATTTTAAAGGAGGGCAATAGACATGAACCAGGTAATTATTGATTAATTACCCTCCAAGATATAGACCCTAAACGTTTTGCTAGCTTGCTGCTTTTAGATCCTTTAAAAAGGGCTAGCAACAACAAAATTGTCCCTCCAAATCAGACAGAATTCCTCCAGGGTCGCAGCAAGTGAAATCAATCTGACGGGACGCGCTGCGAGATTAAGGACCCTGTCAGTTAAATCCAGGCCGTGAGGGTAACGGCATTTACTGACATTTTGTTCCCGGTTGCTTCTTTCCAGCTGCCGTGAGGGGAACGGCCACCGCCAGTGACACGCCCACAGCCCCCTTGCCTACACCTCCCGGGGGGCTGCGCGAGGCTCTTGGAGATCGCGTCACGAGAGGGCGCCGGAGGCCCTCATAGTCGGCCCCGGCCCTCAGGCAGCGCGGGATGCGCGCGGGGCATGCCCGGGCCAAGGGCGGGCCCGTTTGAGCCCGTTCGAGAACGGCTCGAGGACGGGACGGGGCCACCCTTTAACATCGACACGCCAAGGTTAGTCCTTAATCATTACTTAATCATTACTTGGGCCATCCCTTAGACTCGTAGTTTGGTAAACTGTCCCACGAAGGCATTTCCACCACTACAGGCTACTAAAGGCACTTTATATATATCGTTGTAATGTCTTCCAAGGCATCAAAGGGAGGAAAAACGACAACCACCGGCACAATTATGGGTACGCTGGACCAATTTATTGTACGGGCTTCGTCAATCCTAGCACACAAAATAGATCTCACAGAAAAAAGACTGCCATTTGACCCTATTTTCAATAAAAGGTCCTCAATGGGAAGGCTGGTTCGTGTGGTGTCTCCTACCACCCTTTCCGGTCCTGCAGCACCCTCCAGCCGAAGGTGTCGGGCGGACCGTGGGTCCCATTCTGTACAAATCGAACCTGACCTTCCAAATTTAACTCTAGGAAATATTTCTGATGCGCGAAATGTCTCCCCTGAATGTAGTATCTTGTCTGAACCTCCGGTGAGCACTGTAAGGGCTCGAACCACACGTGGTGCAAAATCAGGGCAACCAATATCGGCAACCAAAAGGAAATATGGGGAAGCTGCCCATAAGGGCAGAAAAGCTAAAGTCAAGAAACCAAATGCTGTCCTAGAAAGCCATGGGGTAACATTGATATCATTAAAAATCAGTACAGAGGTGCTCCTTCCCATGGTTGCTGTGGCGGACCCAGTAACGGCACCTAGGATGGAGTCTCCATCTGAATGGAGTCAGGACATTTGGGACAAATTTGAATAGCTATTTTACAGGTCTTGTATCCCCATCTATAATAGACTGGACACCATCGAGAATAGACCTAAAAACTTAGAGTCAGCAAGGGTCCAGGACCAGGACAACAGGACGCCTGGGTCTGCTGACGTGACCAAGAGGATGGATGTTGTTTTATGTGAATCTGAGGCTAGACCCAGTCCTAACCCTCCTACCCAGATATTGAAGGCCGTGAATTCTAACAGTCTTTCCACAGTGACTTCTAATGACCCTATTCCACAGATCAGCATGTGTGGTGCTTTTGGAGTATGGCCTACGAGTAGCAATGTAGATGTGGTGGGAGGTCTGAAACCGGGGATTCACCATCCAAGCAGTAGTAACAGGGTGTCTAATGACCCACTTCTAAATTGTCTACCGTGCATAGATCTTCCCCCGGCATCCGCACCATATGTGTCTATACTAACGGGAGTTCCTCCATTGAGACCGGGCTAACGAGAGAATTATGTGGATTTGAAGAATAAGTGCATCCACTGGCTCAATGTGAACCGGCCACTTCCCCCAAGGGTTTCGGCTGAAATCTTATTTGCAAGAAGAGTGGACTGGGTGGGGCCTAGGCATAAGATTGGTAAGGGTGACTGTGTTATCATTAATTTTGGGGATATTAGAGCTGCAGAGTATATATGTGGTTGGGAACGTCAATGCTCGTATTCCCAAATTCAATCACTCCCTTTAACATACTTTTATCCTGCTAACTACCTGGTCTCTTTGAATGTACCAGCAGGAGGGAGTGGCTTAGTTCCAGGGTATAGGGGAGGCTTCAGTATGAGCATGAGGAATAGGTACGAAGTATTATGGGGCCTAGAAGAATGCGATTTACATCAAATTACCCACAACCATCACGTTCCCTCATGTGTGCAGCATGTTGTTATCCCCTATAACTCTGGTTCAAGAATGGGTGACCTGGCACACGATGACTTTAGTTCATCTAACTCCCCGTCTGGTAGAGTCTCAACTTGTGTAGAGAATACAGGTCAAGTCCCTGTAGATGGTAACGTAATATCTACTGGTGGAAATGGTGTTAATGCATTGTTACCAATCACAAGGACGTATAGGAGCCCTGGACCGCCCTCTACTCAGAACGGATGTCCTTTGACATCGGACCCATGTACCCAAAAGCCCAATATTGTGTCACTATTATCTTGGAACATTGCAGGGTTGGGTTCTAAATTATCCCTCCCTGATTGGTCAGATTTTATTGAAGCTCATGACATATGCCTCTTTCAAGAGACATAGGCGGTAGATCTCGTGTAGATCTCGTGTACCGACCGAGCTATCTTGGTTTTCAGGTCCCTGCAATAAAGAAAGCGAAAGGCCTTCCAGTGGGGGGCCTGGTGATCTGGGTTCGGCAGGCATTATTGTGTAAAGCGTCCTAAATAATTACAAATAATAATGACATTCTTGCAATAAGAATTATCCCAGCGCAGGGTCCTAGTTTGGATATTTATAATGTCTACGCAAGAGGCCTCCAGGGTGGGCGACGACCGGAAGTTGTAACAGCTGTTGAGTATTTGCTGGACGCCATGCCGAGTAACAACTGTCCGATCGTTGTGGGGGATTTCAACACCACGTTTGAACCACTAGGGCTTGAGGACCAGTGTCGTATGGAAGAGGAAGATGCAAAGTGGGGTATAACTATCCTTGAGATTGAACCGATTAAAAAATGGACAGAGGAGGCCATTCAAGTGAAGGGGATGTGTATAGGTTATCAGATGAGGGCCGCAAATGGACGTACACTGTCTGACAGGATGGGGGTAGACACTTTTAATAATGGCCACAGGTCTAGCCGTATTGATTCTGTGCTAGTTAGTCTAGCTCTGTGGCAGTTTCTTAAAGATATGGTTGTTACTACCCATGTTGAAAGTGATCACAATGGTTGGGTTGCTTGGCGAAGCGCCACCCAGTAGGGAAGAGGCATTGCCAGTGACCTGGTATTATCCAACGATACCTGCCATTTTAAATGGAGTAATGTCATAGATCCCGAAACACTGATAGCCATAAACCACGAGGTAGATAGGGCACTAAAAGTCCTGGGAACTAGTGAGAAAAGTCAGACTTTGAAGCCCCAGATAATAGATATGCATATTACACTTTTTGATCGTTTAAAACTATTCTTCTTCAAATCTGCTAACAATAAGAAAGGCAGGAACAAGAAACCGGAAGGGTGGTATAAAGAGAAATGCCAGCATTCACGGGCAGAGCTGGGGGTAGCCTTAGGTTCTGGGGACTCAGGTAGAGTAAGACAGGCACGGGACCTTTACAGAAAAGCATTCAAGGAAGCTAAAAAGCTTTGGGATCAGGCCAGATGGCTGGATTTAAAGGAAGCATGCGAGTCTAGAACTCCTAAATTATTTTGAAATTCGTATAAATGGGACAGGGGGGGCGCCCAGAACCCCCGCAGAATAACGTTGCCCACCACTTATGGGTTGAATACTTTAAACCTCAGTATGCTTCCCTTGATGATGAGCGGAACATCGACCCGTTCGTATATACATTTTATACCAGTGGGGCATTTACACTAGAAGAGGTGGATAGGGCACCAGACACTATCACACCTGGACGAGCCCCTGGAATTGATAGCATCCCTGTGGATGTTTTTTTTAATTATAAATCATCCTGGCGCCTATACATCAGGCATGTAGCAAATGCAATTGCATGTGGCGCTCCAATCCCGCCTTCTTGGAAGGGGGCGGAGATAATCCCAGTTTTCAAGAAGGGTGACAAATTATTGGCAGCTAATTATAGGCCAATAAGCCTCATAGACTCTATCCAAAAGATTATGGGAAAGTTGATCTTACATAAGGTCCAGCTATGGATAGAGGACATTGCAAAAACACAGTTGATGGACAAAATGTAGAACAATGTCATACATTCATCCCAGTACAAGGATCTGGGCCTAAATCCATCGTTTTTTTGCACTCCAAACCACCCTGGGTTAGACACTGGCTATATGCAAATCAGCTCTGACCCGGTGCCGATAGAGGACAACAAATCTTAACCCCTCACAAGTACTATAGATCAGGTCTTCCGTTTTATTACCATCTTCTGGAAGACAGTTGTTCTGGGGAAAGGGGCACTGTACGCGGTATTCGTGGACTTAAAGGCAGCCTTTGACCTGGTACCACGTAGCAGGTTGTGGTGTGTCTTGAGTGAGATGGGGATGGCCCCCGAATTGTTATCCCTGATCGTCCGCTTACATGAGGATAACCATGCACGGGTCCGGTGGGGGTCCAAGGGTGAGGTTACCGAGTCATTTGCCGTGGAAAGAGGAGTGCGTCAGGGGTGCGTGCTAGCACCTACCCTGTTCTCACTCTTCGTAAACGGGGTGGCCGATTTCTTTTCAGTGAACCCCACGGACGCCCCAATGCTGGCAGATGAATATATACCCATCCTCATGTTCGCAAAAAGCCCTACGTAGGTTTGAGGACTTCTGTTCTATTCGGGGCCTAGTAATTAATACGGCAAAGCCAACGTTCATGTCTTTCAATGAACATAGATCGTTCCGGGGTAAAGTATACATGAACAATGCTCCCCTTGAAAAAGTTAACGCCTTCACTTATTTGGGAGTGACCCTATAGGCAGATATGAGATGGACAAACCAAATCGATGTGGCCGCACTAAAGCATAAAGAACAGTCAGGGATCCTTGCAGCTAAATGTAAATCTTCCCTCTCCAAACCGATTAGTCCAGTGTTGGAGATTTATGGCATGAAGGTCCTAAGTTCTGCTTTATACGGAGCTGAGTTATGGGGGTTTACGAATTTAAACCTTCTAACTGTAGCAGAAAATGCATTTTTTGCGAAAGGTTACCGGTGCTCCACAAAGTACACCCCTGCGACCACTGTTGCTAGATCTGGGTAGAAAAGCAGTAGTGGACCTGGCGAAACTTCGCCCTCTTTTATATTAAGATTGTGGTGCACGGTTAAATTATCGCATTATGCCAAAGGTCTCAAAGATATATTGGACATAGATCGTTTCCACAAGATAACTTGGTTGAAGGAGATTAGGTCGCTGTTGGTGAACCTGGGCTTGAGTGAACTGTGGGATGACCCTTCTAATGCTGCCTTCCCTTCAAAAAAGATTCTGAAGGAAAGGTACTGGGAAATGATCATTGTCACAGTATGCTCCAGTAGATCCACCAAGCATTTAACAGGCCGATTCCTAGAATTCAAGTCAAGGCCCGTTTTAGAAAAATATTGAGATGCCATCGAGAAACCTTTTGATAGAAAACTGTATTTTCAGCTGAGAGTAGGAAATTTACCCGTTCGGTCATTCTCCCGTAAATGGGCAGGAGTCACTAAGAATGTACGCCCATGGTGCTCAGACAGACAGGAAACGATCAGTCATTTGTTGTTTTTTTGCCCATTATATATTAAACCTCGCACTATGTGGGTCATACCTATTTGCAAGCTATTAGGCTTTAGAAGGCATGACGAGGCGTTAAGAGTCCTCACCACGGACCCAGCCCCACCAATAGCAATTGCAATGGCCATGTTTTTGGGTTGGGCTTGGTCTATACGATCTAGGGTGCCTCCCTAAGTTTATATTAAATGATAATTTTTAATGTTACCCTGTAACATAAGTAGTGTAATGGAGTTATAAAAAGCTACAGGTTGATTAGAGATGATTTTACATGGCACTGAATTTTTTTTTTACTCCTTTTTAACATTATTTATTCGTCAGCTAGCAAATGATTTAATAACTTTTTAATGTGTTTAAATTGGTCTGGATTATTTATGTAACAATTTGTAAATGTTGTATGTTGAAATGTTCATGTTATGCTTTTTATGATATATCTGTCAAATAAAGCTATTTGAATTTGAATTTGAAATCAATCTGCAATTCCTACTCCTAGTGATGAACAAAAAGAAGTCTAAGAAACGGCCACAGTATTTATGTTACGTGGACGATAAATCAGTGTTCCAATGTGTAAACTGCAACCTGCTATGGCAAACATCATTCTGGGGTATCCTATCCTATTTGCTAAAATCAATCCAGTTACAACCTGGGTGAGAATAGGGGATGGAAGGGGATGGATCCAGGCCCTGTAGGAAAATACAAATAGACAAGGGGCTAAAGCAAGGTTGGCCCCGTACCTATTTAATTTTGTTTTTGGGGGATCTTTCGATTTAATTAAACTTCACAAAATATTACAAAACAAAAATAGGTAATATGGAAATCTCAAACCTATTTTATGCAGGCAATAATATCCGGGAGAGTCAGACCAAATTCGGCCAACAATGACTAATCGATAAACTGTGCTCTTATTCCATCATAAACCGTATGACAGTCAACCTAAATAAATCAGTGGTGATGGAAGTTACTGGTAGAATAAAAAAAGGAAAAGCTGGTTCCTAGGAGTAAAACAATTGGGAGTATTATTCGATGATAGGGCCACTTTCCAATAGCACAAAAGAAATCAAAGAGAAAAGCGACTACCTTGAGCCTGGCCTTTCCATCTTTATGAAGAATATTAGGAGGACTATGCTTTGCCCCATTATTGAAAGTCATCTCAGCAAAATTGATGCCCAGCATTACATATGGAAGTGAAGTTCTACGAAGGAGAGTTGCCATCCTGATAAATACTGTTTCAGCAAGAGTGTTTCGATCGCTATTTAGTCTTCCTCTAAATGCATCTCCTGCTCTGAAAGTTTTGAATTCAAACTAATAAATCAAGTATTTGCTAGAAAAGAGGCCTACATAAAAATCTGGTATAGAATAAAATCATCCTCTGAATATCACCTATGTCAAGTCCTTGGGGTGGGAATTACAACAGATTAAGGACTCTCCAGCCGAATGTATGACGTTACAACGAATTCCGTTGCAATGCATGCCTTTACCACGCATGCGTTACAACGGAATTCGTTTACCACGCATAAACTTTACCTCGACTACTTGCGAGGTGACGTCATACGTCGTTAAGGGGAAACAGAATATTTTTTCCGATTTCTCTTAAACGACGCTGATTATGTGCAGATCCCGACGTGACTTCTGGTGAGTTTTTTTATTTGGGGGGGAGACCCCCCCAAGCCCCCCCGTTTTAATTTTTACCTTTACCACATATGCCTTTACTACAAACCTCGTAGTAAAGGTATGCGTGGTAAAGGCTTTAGTGGTAACCACGCATGCGTTGTACTGCATGCGTGGTTAAAGATTTTGTGGAAACGGCTTCGTTGTAAAGGCCGTTTCCCCTCCAGCCTGTACCTACCTTAATCAATCAATATAAGTCCTATGCATTCAAACCCTATGGGAAAATTCATATTCGCAAGCAATCTTAACATCTTGGTAAAGACATTTTCGGTCGTTAATGATAAAGAATTGCTGGTAGTCAGAGCGCATGCATGGTCTTTGATATATAGATGCAAGACACTTAAGCAACAAACGTATTAAAGGCAGGTTGGTCACGATCCTTAAACATTTATTTTATTTATTCCTGGTATGGTTGCACCCCTGGAGAGTGCAGTGGTAAAAGATGGAATAAGTCAAAGTCAGAGACGAATTGCAGACTGTGCAAGCAAGGAAAGGAAAATATTACACATATTGTATCCTTGTGCCCGGTTTTAGCGCAAGAACGAGGATCAATGTTGAAAGTATTATTTAATGAATGGGGTGTACAAACCTGTAGAGAGGCAGTAATAATGAGCTTAATTCCGTCAGACCCTACTCTGAACTGCTGTTATACAAAATGTTTACCATCTCTGCGGAAAAATATATCTGCTAAACAATAACACAAGGACTGGAATAGTAAGGCATGTTAGTGCACACCAAGTTGAATATAGGCACATTTGTTTTTAATCTTTTTATCATATTTATATCAAAAATAGTTTTAAGAATGATGTATTTATATATGTGCCTTGAAATATAATGGTTTTTTAACAACTATGCATATATAAATTACTTATTTGTATAGTGTACTTACCTACTCTGGTAGCTTGGCACAAAAGCAGTAAGGCTTAACTTAGAGGTGATGTGTTAAGTATTTATGCAGCACACAGAGAGTGATCAAGTGAAAACCCAACACAAGAAAAAGTGACCAATTTAGACCACTGGAGTAAAATGTAATAAATAAAATGGTATCAGAATGATGAAATTCCAATCAGCAGAACTGTAGATGTGCAATTTCAAATACAGGTAAAAGTAGTGCTGAACAGCACAAAACGACAACTATGGTTATTTGTGTCGTGCTGTATCAATTTACATCAGTACCGATAGGGGCGGCAATCAGGGGCTGTGAATTACTACTAATTTTGATGCCAGCCAACAGTCTAGTACCTGGGGGCACCTCTTATTTATTTATTTTTATTTTACAGATTTGTAAAGCGCATGGCTGCCCGTAAGTGTCCCAGCGCTAGTGATAGAAATGACAAAGATGTAACAGGGAAGCATTACGGGAACAGCCAAGTCTTGAGTGCCTTACGAAATGAGAGAAGGTTGGGCTGGGCCCGAATGTCTGGGGGCAATGAGTTCCAAAGCTTGGAAGCATTATAGGCAAAAAGTCGGCCTCCAGAGCGGGCCTTCTTAATTCTGGGTACAGATGCCAAGTTGCAATGTGAGGAACGGAGAGTTCTATTGGTTTTGTAAGGGGTGATAAGGTCTTTTAAAATAGGTGGAGCCTTTCCCTGAAAAATTTGTAGGTCGTGCAGAGAGCCTTAAATTGTACTCTTTCCTGGATGGGAAGCCAATGCAGGGCATTAAGGGCTGGTTTGGCTGAACATCGATGGTGGGTTCCTGTGAGAAGGCGGGCGGCAGTATTTTGTACTATCTGAAGTTTTGCTAGTACTTTTTTGGGGGCTCCCAGATAGAGAGCATTGCCGTAGTCTAACAAGGCCCTGAATCAGGAGTTTTTGGGATTGTCCTGAGAGTAGGGGCAGAATTTTTCTGGCGGTCCGTAAAAGGCCATGGCACGCGCCGGCCGTTTTCCTTGCTTGGGTGGAGAAGTTGAGACCTTCATCCAACCAAATTCCTAGACTCTTGATCTCCTGTTTAGGATTAGGAGGTGTGCCCATACAGGGGGGCCACAGGGACTCAGGTTGAAAGTGTGACTGATTGCCTAAAACCATTATCTCTGTCTTATCACCATTGAGCTTAAGATGTGATATGTTCATCCATTTGGTGATGTTACTAAGACATTTATAGAGATTGGTATAAGATTGGTCTTGCTGACTTAAGGAAACCACCAATTGGGTATCGTCAGCGTAGGTTAAAAGCTTGATCCCGAGTGGGGTGACGATTTTCTCAAGGGGGGACATGTAAACGTTAAATAGGGTCGGGCACAGGGATGACCCCTGAGGGACCCCGCAATGGATGGCAGTGGGTTTGGAGCTGAAATTACCATCTGCTACCTGGAAGGACCTATCATTCAGGAAGGATTCCAGCCAGGATAAAGCCATCCCTGTGATTCCAAGGTCCCTAAGCCTGTGGACCAGTATCGAGTGGTTGACGGTGTCGAAGGCTGCGCTGAAGTCCAGGAAGATCACTGCCACTGATCCTCCTGAGTCGATGATATTTCTTGCCTCTTCGACAACCGCCAACATCGCAGTCTCCGTGCCCTGGCCAGGTCTAAATCCTGTCTGAGAGGGTTCAAGGAGGCCATTGATTTCCAGGTAGTCAGAGAGTTGACGGTTGGCACATTTCTCGGCGATCTTACTGATGCCTGGGAGCAGGGAGATCGGCCGGAAGTTGCTTAACTCTAATGGGTCCAAATGCGGTTTCTTAATTAGGGCTTTGACAATTGCTTTTTTCCAGCTAGGTGGAACAACACCATGGAGAAAAGATGTGTTAATCAGGGTTGCCAAGTAAGGAAGAATGGTAGGAGCAACTAATTTTAAGATGTTGAAAGGTGCAGGGTCAGCTGGAGATCCACTTTTGATTGAGTGTAATATTGGGGAGAGAGTATCTATTGTCATGGGGACGAATTGAGTCAACTGGTGTACTGCTGTTTGGGTAGTGAAATTGGAGGGATTAGGAAGGGGGGGAGCGTCGGATGTTTGTAACGGGAGGGAGTTAAGAATGTTCTTTATCTTAGAGTCAAAAAATTCAGCAAGTTCGTTACACCGGTTAGCTGAGGGCTCCACGGGAGGGGGAGGGTCCGGTACTTTAAGAAGTTTTTTAGTGATTTGAAAAGTCTCCCTGGATGAATTAACGGATGATTTGATTTTTTCTTCGAAAAATTTGGACTGCGCAATTTTGAGAGCCTTTTTATAGTTAAGAATGGTATGTTTATATTCTATCTTTTTAATAGGGTCAAAGTTTTTTCTCCAATCTCTTTCCGTTTTTTTACAGATTTTTTTCAGAAGACGCATTTCCTGCGTGAACCATGGGGAGGTAATTTTACCCCGGGGCTTACAAGTAGATTTTTTCGGTAAGGTTTTATCCAGTGTCTCTCCGATCCATTTAGAGAACTCGGAGTCGGCTTGAACGGGGTTTGAGACAAATGTGGGAGGGGAACCCTCTAGATTTTGCTTCAATTTTTCTGGGTCTAGTGTGGCCCAGGGGTGTGTAAACTTGCTAGGTGGAGGTTTAGGGCGCGTGGTGTTAGATAGCCTCCAATTCAGTGATATTAGAAAATGGTCAGACCATGGTAACGGGGTGTGATCTAAAATTGTGAGGTCATCGATGTTTGAAAAAATGGGATCCAAAAGGCGTCCCAGTGAGTGGGTGGGTTGTCTACTTTGTAGCCTAAGCTGGAGGGTTTCCAGGTCAGCTATTAAATCAGAGGCTAGTTTGTCTTCACCTTTGTCGAAATGTATGTTAAGATCCCCCAGGATCATAAAATTGGAGTGGGTGGCAGCCAGTGTGCAAGTGTGTTCCATGAGAGATTCACAGAACTGTCCTATAGGTCCTGGCGGGTGGTAGATGAGAAATCCCGACAGGGATCTACATGGAGAGATTTGAATGGAACATAGGACATTTTCACAATCTAGGAGGGGGCTGCCTTGCAAACGGCAGAATAGATGGTCTTTATAAATTATGGCGATTCCCGCTCCCTTTCCTTTAGATCGATCTACATGTTGGATTAGGAAGCCAGTAGGAATGGATTTAATGATGTCAGGGTCGGAATCTGGTCCCAGCCATGTTTCTGTTAGAAAAAGAACATCTAACTGAAGATTTTCTACGGTGTGGTAAATTTCTGTTGAATGTTTAGGAAGTGATCTGCAGTTGACCAGGGCCATGCGCATTGAAATGGGAGTAGTTTATACAGGCTTGATTAGCGTAAATTTGTACGGGCAGTAAAGGCAGTGATTGGAGTCATGATTCACACCAGTCGAGGCCAGCAGAAGGGCACAGGCAGGCAATTGAGTCTGGGTAGTTGGGAAGATGCAGGGAAGATCTCTGGAGCTTGCCATGTCCCTACAGCACAGAACAATACCAGTCTGCTAGCCCTTGGAGTTACTCTGGTGGCTCTGGGTTCTAGTAACAGGTCATGTTTCCTGCCTCATGGAGTAGGGCAGCATGGCAGTCCTTCTGGCAGTAGGGCAGTCTGAGGCGATCTGATGTGTGTTTCAAGAGTTCCAATATTTATACCTGGGGCCAGCTTTACAAGTGGGGGAAACACCTATACCACCCACACTTCTGGTTTTGAAAACTTCCTCCTGCCCCCTTTTCAGGTCCCAAGTTGTCTGGGTTACAATGACTAAAGTCCATGTAAAGCTGGGTCGGATCCCAGGTGCAATGACCCTGCAATGACCCTGCAAGAGTGCTAATAGTCCTTTTATCAAGAGTCTTGGCAATTCACTGAGAAAATACAGTTACAAGTCTCTTATGGTTTAGTAATATAAACACTTTAGGTCTACAATGGAATAAAAACAAATTATTCAGTGTAATAAACACAGTCGAATTGAGTTGTAGTTCAAAATTGGTTGAAAATTTCAAGAGTTTCGCTTTGGTACCATAACATCATTTTAACTGTGTTTTTTTCAGTGAAGTAAATATGCATGCAAAAATTACAGGTTCAGCACTTGGAAATAATGATTTGGTAGACAGATAATAGGTTATGCACACTGATTGCATTTCAAGTATTGTGCATATTCATCATGAAAAAATAACTTTAATGCTATTTAATGAACCTCAATTTTGGAAACCGGTTACCATGCTAAGACAAGTATTGACATCTTATGTTTAAAATATTCTTGCAGCTCTTATGGGCGAAGATGAAGAGGGGGAAAAAGGTTTACCTTATTGTTCAATTAATTTGGTGGATCTCCTTGACATTTGAGATTTCACAAAAATACTTATAATAATGTGGCCTACCAAACATACGTTTCTGTAGTGATAATTCCAATGCATTCATGTGTGTTCTGGAGCTTCACGGAGTCTTACCTTCAACTCCATAGTGAAGTTGATTGAATTAATTGATGTGTCTTTTGTGCCCTATTGTAAGATGTTTATGCTATCCCACACATGATGTACATTACAACACATATCTCTCAGATGATACTTGGACCCTGAAATAGTGAGCAGCACACCACTGCTATGAGTTCCCATCATTCTTTTAACTGCTGAGGTGACAATTTGATTATTGATATTTGTTCAGCATTCATTGTTATTGTGCTTTTGTGAATTTCTTGAACTTAAGTGCAATACGCTGTGGTTGTAATTGTCATCTGAGGTATGCGGTGTAATTATTCCCACTGGCTTGGTTACAGTCTGGTCATGACCCGTGTGTAGTATAATTGTCTAGTATATTTTTTCTAGTATCATTCTCTTGTATACTATGTATTGCAATACAACGGATCAAATGCAGACCAGTGCACCATTACACCAATTGTCTAGTATAATTTTCCTACTTTCATTATCTAGTATACTAAGTACTGCAATACAATGCATCAAATGCCTACCATTGCACTTTACGTCTGTGTGCATGCTGTAATTAGAATCAATTTCAGTGTAGACACTAATAAGATTGTTTCCCAATTTTACATTCAAGTTTGCACCTAAGAGTGTATCTATTTAATTACAACAGATTAAGGACTCTCCAGCCGAATGTATGACGTTACAACGAATTCCGTTGCAACGCATGCCTTTACCACGCATGCGTTACAACGGAATTCGTTTACCACGCATAAACTTTACCTCGACTACTTGCGTGGTGACGTCATACGTCATTAAGAGGAAACGGAATATTTTTTCCGATTTCTCTTAAACGACGCTGATTATGTGCAGATCCCGACGTGACTTCTGGTGAGTTTTTTTATTTGGGGGGGAGACCCCCCCAAGCCCCCCTGTTTCAATTTTGACCTTTACCACATATGCCTTTACTACAAACCTCGTAGTAAAGGTATGCGTGGTAAAGGCTTTAGTGGTAACCACGCATGCGTTGTACTGCATGCGTGGTTAAAGATTTCGTGGAAACGGCTTCGTTGTAAAGGCCGTTTCCCTTCCAGCCTGTACCTACCTTAATCAATCAATATAAGTCCTATGCATTCAATCCCTATGGGAAAATTCATATTCACAAGCAATCTTAACATCTTGGTAAAAACATTTTCGGTCGTTAATGATAAAGAATTGCTGGTAGTCAGAGCGCATGCATGGTCTTTGATATATAGATGCAAGACACTTAAGCAACAAACGTATTAAAGGCAGGATGGTCACGATCCTTAAACATTTATTTTATTTATTCCTGGTATGGTTGCACCCCTGGAGAGTGCAGTGGTAAAAGATGGAATAAGTCAAAGTCAGAGACGAATTGCAGACTGTGCAAGCAAGGAAAGGAAAATATTACACATATTGTATCCTTGTGCCCGGTTTTAGCGCAAGAACGAGGATCAATGTTGAAAGTATTATTTAATGAATGGGGTGTACAAACCTGTAGAGAGGCAGTAATAATGAGCTTAATTCCGTCAGACCCTACTCTGAACTGCTGTTATACAAAATGTTTACCATCTCTGCGGAAAAATATATCTGCTAAACAATAACACAAGGACTGGAATAGTAAGGCATGTTAGTGCACACCAAGTTGAATATAGGCACATTTGTTTTTAATCTTTTTATCATATTTATATCAAAAATAGTTTTAAGAATGATGTATTTATATATGTGCCTTGAAATGTAATGGTTTTTTAACAACTATGCATATATAAATTACTTATTTGTATAGTGTACTTACCTACTCTGGTAGCTTGGCACAAAAGCAGTAAGGCTTAACTTAGAGGTGATGTGTTAAGTATTTATGCAGCACACAGAGAGTGATCAAGTGAAAACCCAAGACAAGAAAAAGTGACCAATTTAGACCACTGGAGTAAAATGTAATAAATAAAATGGTATCAGAATGATGAAATTCCAATCAGCAGAACTGTAGATGTGCAATTTCAAATACAGGTAAAAGTAGTGCTGAACAGCACAAAACGACAACTATGGTTATTTGTGTTGTGCTGTATCAATTTACATCAGTACCGATAGGGGCGGCAATCAGGGGCTGTGAATTACTACTAATTTTGATGCCAGCCAACAGTCCAGGACCTGGGGGCACCTCTTATTTATTTATTTTTATTTTACAGATTTGTAAAGCGCATGGCTGCCCGTAAGCGTCCCAGCGCTAGTGATAGAAATGACAAAGATGTAACAGGGAAGCATTACGGGAACAGCCAGGTCTTGAGTGCCTTACGAAATGAGAGAAGGTTGGGCTGGGCCCGAATGTCTGGGGGCAATGAGTTCCAAAGCTTGGAAGCATTATAGGCAAAAAGTCGGCCTCCAGAGCGGGCCTTCTTAATTCTGGGTACAGATGCCAAGTTGCAATGTGAGGAACGGAGAGTTCTATTGGTTTTGTAAGGGGTGATAAGGTCTTTTAAAATAGGTGGAGCCATTCCCTGAAAAATTTTGTAGGTCGTGCAGAGAGCCTTAAATTGTACTCTTTCCTGGATGGGCAGCCAATGCAGGGTATTAAGGGCTGGTTTGGCTGAACATCGACGGTGGGTTCCTGTGAGAAGGCAGGCGGCAGTATTTTGTACTATCTGAAGTTTTGCTAGTACTTTTTTGGGGGCTCCCAGATAGAGAGCATTGCCGTAGTCTAACAAGGCCCTGAATCAGGAGTTTTTGGGATTGTGCTGGGAGTAGGGGCAGAATTTTTCTGGCGGTCCGTAAAAGGCCATGGCACGCGCCGGCCGTTTTCCTTGCTTGGGTGGAGAAGTTGAGACCTTCATCCAACCAAATTCCTAGACTCTTGATCTCCTGTTTAGGATTAGGAGGTGTGCCCATACAGCGGGGCCACAGGGACTCAGGTTGAAAGTGTGACTGATTGCCTAAAACCATTATCTCTGTCTTATCACTATTGAGCTTAAGATGTGACATGTTCATCCATTTGGTGATGTTACTAAGACATTTATAGAGATTGGTATAAGATTGGTCTTGCTGACTTAAGGAAACCACCAATTGGGTATCGTCAGCGTAGGTTAAAAGCTTGATCCTGAGTGGGGTGACGATTTTCTCAAGGGGGGACATGTAAATGTTAAATAGGGTCGGGCACAGGGATGACCCCTGAGGGACCCCGCAATGGATGGCAGTGGGTTTGGAGATGAAATTACCATCTGCTACCTGGAAGGACCTATCGTTCAGGAAGGATTCCAGCCAGGATAAAGCCGTCCCTGTGATTCCAAGGTCCCTAAGCCTGTGGACCAGTATCGAGTGGTTGACGGTGTCGAAGGCTGCGCTGAAGTCCAGGAAGATCACTGCCACTGATCCTCCTGAGTCGATGATCTTTCTTGCCTCTTCGACAACCGCCAACATCGCAGTCTCCGTGCTCTGGCCAGGTCTAAATCCCGTCTGAGAGGGTTCAAGGAGGCCATTGATTTCAAGGTAGTCAGAGAGTTGACGGTTGGCACATTTCTCGGCGATCTTACTGATGCCTGGGAGCAGGGAGATCGGCCGGAAGTTGCTTAACTCTAATGGGTCCAAATGCGGTTTCTTAATTAGGGCTTTGACAATTGCTTTTTTCCAGCTAGGTGGAACAACACCATGGAGAAAAGATGTGTTAATCAGGGTTGCCAAGTAAGGAAGAATGGTAGGAGCAACTAATTTTAAGATGTTGAAAGGTGCAGGTTCAGCTGGAGATCCACTTTTGATTGAGTGTAATATTGGGGAGAGAGTATCTATTGTCATGGGGACGAATTGAGTCAACTGGTGTACTGCTGTTTGGGTAGTGAAATTGGAGGGATTAGGAAGGGGGGGAGCGTCGGATGTTTGTAACGGGAGGGAGTTAAGAATGTTCTTTATCTTAGAGTCAAAAAATTCAGCAAGTTCGTTACACCGGTTAGCTGAGGGCTCCACGGGAGGGGGAGGGTCCGGTACCTTAAGAAGTTTTTTAGTGATTTGAAAAGTCTCCCTGGATGAATTAACGGATGATTTGATTTTTTCTTCGAAAAATTTGGACTGCGCAATTTTGAGAGCCTTTTTATAGTTAAGAATGGTATGTTTATATTCTATCTTTTTAATAGGGTCAAAGTTTTTTCTCCAATCTCTTTCCGTTTTTTTACAGATTTTTTTCAGAAGACGCATTTCCTGGGTGAACCATGGGGAGGTAATTTTACCCCGGGGCTTACAAGTAGATTTTTTCGGTAAGGTTTTATCCAGTGTCTCTCTGATCCATTTAGAGAACTCGGAGTCGGCTTGAACGGGGTTTGAGACAAATGTGGGAGGGGAACCCTCTAGATTTTGCTTCCATTTTTCTGGGTCTAGTGTGGCCCAGGGGCGTGTAGACTTGCTAGGTGGAGGTTTAGGGCGCGTGGTGTTAGATAGCCTCCAATTCAGTGATATTAGAAAATGGTCAGACCATGGTAACGGGGTGTCATCTAAAATTGTGAGGTCATCGATGTTTGAAAAAATGGGATCCAAAAGGCGTCCCAGTGAGTGGGTGGGTTGTCTACTTTGTAGCCTAAGCTGGAGGGTTTCCAGGTCAGCTATTAAATCAGAGGCTAGTTTGTCTTCACCTTTGTCGAAATGTATGTTAAGATCCCCCAGGATCATAAAATTGGAGTGGGTGGCAGCCAGTGTGCAAGTGTGTTCCATGAGAGATTCACAGAACTGTCCTATAGGTCCTGGCGGGCGGTAGATGAGAAATCCCGACAGGGATCTACATGGAGAGATTTGAATGGAACATAGGACATTTTCACAATCTAGGAGGGGGCTGCCTTGCAAACGGCAGAATAGATGGTCTTTATAAATTATGGCGATTCCCCCTCCCTTTCCTTTAGATCGATCTACATGTTGGATTAGGAAGCCAGTAGGAATGGATTTAATGATGTCAGGGTCGGAATCTGGTCCCAGCCATGTTTCTGTTAGAAAAAGAACATCTAACTGAAGATTTTCTAAGGTGTGGTAAATTTCTGTTGAATGTTTAGGAAGTGATCTGCAGTTGACCAGGGCCATGCGCATTGAAATGGGAGTAGTTTGTACAGGCTTGATTAGCGTAAATTTGTACGGGCAGTAAAGGCAGTGATTGGAGTCATGATTCACACCAGTCGAGGCCAGCAGAAGGGCACAGGCAGGCAATTGAGTCTGGGTAGTTGGGCAGATGCAGGGAAGATCTCTGGAGCTTGCCATGTCCCTACAGCACAGAACAATAGCAGTCTGCTAGCCCTTGGAGTTACTCTGGTGGCTCTGGGTTCTAGTAACAGGTCCTGTTTCCTGCCTCATGCAGTAGGGCAGCATGGCAGTCCTTCTGGCAGTAGGGCAGTCTGAGGCGATCTGATGTGTGTTTCAAGAGTTCCAATATTTATACCTGGGGCCAGCTTTACAAGTGGGGGAAACACCTATACCACCCACACTTCTGGTTTTGAAAACTTCCTCCTGTCCCCTTTCCAGGTCCCAAGTTGTCTGGGTTACAATAGGATGGTGGCAAATTCCTTTGTATTTGTGCTAGGCCAGCCTATTGAAGTGCAAGTGTGGTGTGTGACAGCTTGACAACACCTAGTTGCCCTTTGTATTGTGGTCTTGGAGGAATACAAAAAGGCCATGTGACCCTCCCAGTATACAGCCTGCAGGCAGGCAGGAACCAAATGGCTAGGACAAGAAAATGCTAACTTTCTAAAAGTGAAATGTTCAGAACTGTGACTTACAATCATACATTACCATTAAAGAGGGTTTAAAATTGCAATTCATTTGAGATTAAACTTGACGTTCCTACCTGCTCCCATTCAAATGTTAGCACTTATCAAATGTAACAGGGTAACACAATGAAATCCTAGGGGAGAGGTAGGCCTTGCAGTAGTGAAATGCAAATTTAAGATCTTTTCACTACGAGAACATGTAGAACTTAAAAGTACATTTTCAACATTTCACATACCATACACCCTGCTGTTTAGGTCCTACATCGGGTTGACTTATATATATGCATTAAAAAGGAAGGTTGAGCCTAGCAAAAGGGTTATTTTGTCAGGCTGAAATGGCACTTTAAAACTGCACACAGGCTGGAATGGCAGGACTGAGACATGTTTAAAAAGACATATATTTAAAGGGTAACTGAGTAACACCTCTACCCCTGGAATAAACTATACAACAACAACAAAGGAGTGACTAATGTATTCGGGCCACGGAAGTGTACTGAATAGGTTACCAGTGGGGAGTCGCCGCTTTCAAAGCAAAGCACGGCGTGGTTTCCTCTGCCGTGTGAGCCCATGAAGTAAAGTCTACTGAATTGAATAGTTCCGGGCCCTTGAAATCAGGGAGTACCCACACGGGTAAAACCATGAGTTTTTATCCCATTCACACACATCTCCACGGATAGGGTACGCCTAAGCGTGCGTATACCACCGGGGGATTTATTTTGGTCCTGACGAATGCTGAGCTAAATTGGCATTAAACAACAGAAACATGTTGACTTCTACACTTTTTTAGGATACAGTGGTTCAAGCCTACAAACCACCTAGTGTCCATTCACTCATTTTTAATGATTGCTGTCTGTCCCTTTATTAAAGTCAGTACAGGGAACAGCTCGCCATCTTTTAAACCACCTCTCACTTTATTTTGGGCATCACCTCACAAGTCCAACACAAAAACCCAGCTCTGCTGTAATTCAGGCGTTGTAGCACACTGGGGAGACATTCGGTCTCCCCAGTGGGAACCCAATGATGAAGCATGTCACCAACTAGGTTGGTGAGTGAGGGTTCTTTTAAAAACTAAGGTTTTTTCACCTAATCACACCTTACTGGGGCTTATGTTAGATTGTCTTAGTTTGAAGTTGGTTGCAAATTCTACTATTTTATTTACTTTTTTGCACCATTAGTCACTTTTTTGTTGTTGTTGTATGTTTAAAAAGACTACAGAAATTGTTGGCACAATGGGTGCTGCAGGCCAATTAGTAGCATTTTATTTGGAGGCCCTGGGTACCTTTAGAACACTTTACCATGTACTTAAAAGTAAATAAAATGCGCAAATTGGTATAGACCATGTTGAGAGGAATGAGCATAAGCACTTAGCACTGGTTAGCAGTGGTAAAGTGCACATTGTCCTAAATCCAACAAAAACAAATACATCAGAACAGGAGGGGTGAAGACAAAAGGTTTGGGGTACTACCACCCATGGGTGTAAGGTCTAACACCCAACTTTAAATATTCAATTGGTTGGTCATAGTACAGTACTTCAAAGGAGCATGCTACAGATAAGTTTAACGTAGGCATCTAATTACGCAAGGTGTGGCAGTATAGGTTTCTGCAATGCCTGTCTCTCACTGGCCTTTTCACATTAAGAGTAAAAGGAATCACACAGGAGCATTACTACTTCAAGTGTACTCTAGATATTCATCTCTGGCACCCCCAGCAGGGGGCAACAGCAAATATGCCTTTCCACATGGGAGAAAGACAGCAAATGGGGTTCATTGCATACAGTGGAAAAATCATTACAACAGACTTGTACTTTTCCTAATTTGGATCCATTCGTTTGTAAAAATGTTACTTTGCTTTGCCATCTATTTTTGTCATTTATTACCTTCTGGTTACTCAAACTTATTCACGGTGTAACAGGCTGTGGAAGAAACTGTGTAACAATGAACTTTTCAAACAGGTGACAAATGTACTGAAAGGCACCAAATAGCTTTGGCCTCAATACTTGCGATCTCATAACACAACTGAGCTACCACAGAAGTAAGCTCTAATCAAGGCAAAGGAAGGAGCTCGTGGTTAGAGCTTTGGTTGAAGCAGAGTAATTTATGCACGCGTTTCTTTTCAGAATTAATCTTACCTAATTGAATGGTGGATGGAGGCCCATGGGGGCACTCTAGTGAAATATCTAATTAAAAGATGTTCTAGAAGTTGCTAAATTGAAGTACTATAAGAAAATGAGTGTTTGCCAGCAGTATCAGCCACACAGCAAGCATTGAGCACAAGTAGGCTCAGATGGCTCGTCCGCATTACTCTTTCATACAATTTAGTTTCTGAACAAAGTAGCCTCCTTTCAACACTGCGAAAGTGATAGTACCTGACTGTAAATTATTGTAAAAGCATAATACAAAGAGCATTTCTACATTTGGGGCATTAGCCTATTATAAAGTTTGCAAAATACAAATTTAAATTGTGTAAACAGATTTACTTTAAACCATTCAATGGCACTCCTCTGAGTGAAGCTCTAGTTTGATGCCAAGTTTGGTGTGAATCTAAACAGTGGTAATTGCTGTAGTGAAGCTTACAATTTCCTATTGAGATTAAAATCGAAAAAGCAACACCTGCTAACTCTGCTTTCCCTCTTTCCTTCGATGGCTTTGCACCGAAATTGGCTAGCTGAAAATGTGTGAATCCTATAAAAGTTTTGCAAAGTAGTAAAAAATAAATCGTTATTATTTATACATATGTCTTTAAACCAAAAAATACACACATATGCAATGTTAAAAAGAGATCCTCAACCCACCCTCTCGAATCCTATACACAGTCTTTAACTCAAACTACACACAGGACACCACATTAACACCCTATTTAAACATCGAGGCATATTATCCTGTCATCAATCTATGTATAGAATTTTGCCACCTCTGACACTCCACCTAGATAGTCTAACATGGAGGTCAACCTACATTATCAGATGTCAAGAATCATGAACATTTGTAGCCCACACTGTTTTTTTAATCATTTGCCAGCACACACGCAACATCTAAAAACTCTGGGGCAGATTTACAAGCCCCCTGCACCACCAGTACGTCACTTTTGTGACATACTGGAGGCGCATTTCACTTCTCCATATTTACAAGGAGAGGAAAAGCAACCCTGCATGACTTTTCCTCTCCTTGTAAATACAGCTCCTTCATACGCAGCACTTTGCGTGGAAGGGGCATTCCATGGGTGTTGCTGTGGTTGTTCCCACGCAACACCCATGGAATAAGACACATTTCCAGATTTACGAGGAATCGTAAACCTGGAAATGCGTGTCAATTGTACGCCTCCACCGGGGAGGCGTAGCGAGGCACAACGAGGAGAAATATTTTCATTTCTCCTCGTTTTTTCCTCTTTCAAAGCATGCTGCATTCTAGAGCACGCATTGAAAGTGGAAAATGCTTGTAGTGATTATTTTTGTGCAGCAAGGTGCCCCTTCCTGCACAAAAACAATCTCCCCATGACACAGGCATCCTTGCACCATGGTGCAAGGGTGCCTGAGCCCGCTCATGGCTGCAGTTTGTGCACCAACGCGGGGGAGAGCAAAGGAATGCGACATATTATTGTAAATATGTTGCATTGCTGTGCTTCGGAAGTGATGCAGCGTGGCGCAGCCAAAGGGCTTGCGTTGCCATGCTGCGGCACTTCCTTGTAGATCTGCCCCACCATGTTTGAGAGTAAGGAGAGCGCCTCATTTCGATGATAGATATTATATATTTTTTGTAAGTTTAAAAAAAATCTAGCATCAAATTCTGTAAAAGTGCAAATAATCTAATAAAAGGTGAACATTAACATTATTGGCCCATAATCCACAGCTACAATTATTATCTGTATCAGAGAGTGCCAAAAATTGCTCATACTTTGAACATCGGAAGTTCAAAGCAACCCAAAATTGTATTTACAGCGACTATCACTGGGGATTAGGGAATGTGAACATATAAGGGTACATCCTTGGTTTTCCCATGACTCCCACATATAACTAGCTGAAGATTTCATGTATACATAGCGTAAATCTGCAAACCTACATGATATCTTGCAGGCCTCTTTCAACTTGCCCTTCGAGAGGTGAGAGGGCTCCATGACTTTAAAATCGCCAACCTTCAGGGTCATGGCCATTTTCACTATTCTATTCCTGACCTGCACCGCTCATTTTAATTCACTCATTGTTATTTGACTAGCACAGAGAACTGAAACAATTTGAACCTCTGCGGGCCGAAGTTTATCCCAAATGCGCATAGTAGCTTTAAAGGCTTTGGAAATGTCAACCCTGTTGGACCCCTTCCAATTTTATCACTAGAAACATTGTGCTTTTAGGGGTTTGCACAATTTCATGCACATTAACTAAACAGCATCAAAGTTATTAGCAAACCACAAACTGGGCTAAAGGCAGTGGTGGTTGACCGCATGACAGGTTGTGTTCAAGAACAGGCTGCAGCCTGCTTCCAACTACTATGACTCAAGTGAATGGGTGCAAGCTCAGCAGTGAATCCAAACTCTTTTGTGATTGGCCTAAGGTTGGATGCAGTAGTGGTTGCACACAAGGTGTTGGATGCAGGACTTGGCCACAGGCTGGACTCTGCATCCAACCATCAGAATGCTCTGACAGCTGTGTGTTGGACCTGTATCCAAATTGTGTTGTGCATGACTAAAGTCCATGTAAAGCTGCGTCTGATCCCAGGTGCAATGACCCTGCAAGAGTGCTAAAAGTCCTTTTATCAAGAGTCTCGGCAATTCCCTGAGAAAATACAGTTACAAGTCTCTTATGGTTTAGTAATATAAACACTTTAGGTCTACAAAGGAAGAAAAACAAATTATTCAGTGTAATAAACACAGTCGAAGTTGAGTTGTAGTTCAAAATTGGTTGAACATTTCAAGAGTTTCACTTTGGTACCATAACATCATTTTAACTGTGTTTCTTTCAGTGAAGTAAATATGCATGCAAAAATTACAGGTTCAGCACTTGGAAATAATGATTTGGTAGACAGATAATAAGTTATGCACACTGATTGCATTTCAAGTATTGTGCATATTCATCATGAAAAAATAACTTTAATGCTATTTAATGAACCTCAATTTTGGAAACCGGTTACCATGCTAAGACAAGTATTGACATCTTATGTTTAAAATATTCTTGCAGCTCTTATGGGCGACGATGAAGAGGGGGAAAAAAGGTTTACCTTATTGTTCAACTAATTTGGTGGATCTCCTTGAAATTTGAGATTTCACAAAAATACTTATAATGTGGCCTACCAAATATACGTTTCTGCAGTGATAATTCCAATGCATTCATGTGTGTTCTGGAGCACCTCAGCCGCTAAGCCCTCCACAGGGCTTGGTCGCCCCACTCACTGCTGCCGCTCCTGCCTGCCTTGTCGCCTCCTGCCTGCAGATTCCTTCGCTCGCTGCCCGCTGCTCCTGGGACTTTCCCGCTGCCCGTTGCTTCCGGGATTTCCCGCCGCTGCCTCCCTGCGGCCCCGCCCCCCCGTGATTCCATTCGCTGCCCCGCTCCCGCCACCCAGCTGCTCCTCCCTCCCGGCTCCTTACTTAAGGGGACCGTAGGGGACCACAGAGTGTGACCGCTCAGCCCTCCACAGGGCTTGGTCGCCCCACTCACTGCTGCCGCTCCTGCCTGCCTTGTCGCCTCCTGCCTGCAGATTCCTTCGCTCGCTGCCCGCTGCTCCTGGGACTTTCCCGCTGCCCGCTGCTTCCGGGATTTCCCGCCGCTGCCTCCCTGCGGCCCCGCCCCCCCGTGATTCCATTCGCCGCCCCGCTCCCGCCACCAAGCTGCTCCTTCCTCCCGGCTCCTTACTTAAGGGGACCACAGAGTGTGACCGCTCAGCCCTCCACAGGGCTTGGTCGCCCCACTCACTGCTGCCGCTCCTGCCTGCCTTGTCGCCTCCTGCCTGCAGATTCTTTCGCTCGCTGCCCGCTGCTCCTGGGACTTTCCCGCTGCCCGCTGCTTCCGGGATTTCCCGCCGCTGCCTCCCTGCGGCCCCACCCCCCCGTGATTCCATTCGCCGCCCCGCTCCCGCCACCCAGCTGCTCCTCCCTCCCGGCTCCTTACTTAAGGGGACCACAGAGTGTGACCGCTCAGCCCTCCACAGGGCTTGGTCGCCCCACTCACTGCTGCCGCTCCTGCCTGCCTTGTCGCCTCCTGCCTGCAGATTCTTTCGCTCGCTGCCCGCTGCTCCTGGGACTTTCCCGCTGCCCGCTGCTTCCGGGACTTCCCGCCGCTGCCTCCCTGCGGCCCCGCCCCCCCGGGATTCCATTGGCCACCCCGCTCCCGCCACCCAGCTGCTCCTTCCTCCCGGCTCCTTACTTAAGGGGACCGTAGGGGACCACAGAGTGTGACCGCTCAGCCCTCCACAGGGCTTGGTCGCCCAACTCACTGCTGCCGCTCCTGCCTGCCTTGTCGCCTCCTGCCTGCAGATTCCTTCGCTCGCTGCCCGCTGCTCCTGGGACTTTCCCGCTGCCCGCTGCTTCCGGGACTTCCCGCCGCTGCCTCCCTGCGGCCCCGCCCCCCGTGATTCCATTTGCCGCCCCGCTCCCGCCACCCAGCTGCTCCTCCCTCCCGGCTCCTTACTTAAGGGGACCGTAGGGGACCACAGAATGTGACCGCTCAGCCCTCCACAGGGCTTGGTCGCCCCACTCACTGCTGCCGCTCCTGCCTGCCTTGTCGCCTCCTGCCTGCAGATTCTTTTGCTCGGTGCCCGCTGCTCCTGGGACTTTCCCGCTGCCCGCTGTTTCCGGTGTTTCCCGCCGCTGCCTCCCTGCGGCCCCGCCCCCCGGGATTCCATTCGCCGCCCCGCTCCCGCCACCCAGCTGCTCCTCCCTCCCGGCTCCTTACTTATGACGCCCCCTGAGCGACCGTGCAGCGGACGCGCGCAGCGGGAGCACCGAAGGTGCGCCAAAGGTAAGCCCGTCTGCGCCCGTCCGTGCCTGGACCGCGCCCAGTGCCAGGACCCCTGGCCCCCGACGATGCCAGCCCACACGATGGACCTACGATGCCACCACCCTCATCGCACTCAAACCCAACCGAACAAGATCCTGCCACCGAGCCACCCCGAGACGAACCCACGGACCCTTCACCTGTCAAGCCTGCAAGTTCACCTGCCTCCGGACCTGCACCACAGCTACCAAGCCGAGCATCCACAACAGCCACCTCAAGTGCATCCTGCTCAACACCCGCTCCATCCATAGACACGCCATCGAACTCTGGAACCTGCTCGACACAACCTCACCAGACGTCGCCTTCCTCACAGAAACCTGGATTAACGCCTCCTCAGCACCCGACATCGCCATCCCAGAAGGATACAAGATCATCCGGAGAGACCGCGTCAACCAGACTGGAGGAGGCATCGCCATCGTACACAAGAACACCATCCGCATCACGACCGACTCCAACGACACCTTCGCCGCCGCCGAGTTTCTCCACTTCCAGATACACACCGACCCCAAGACGACCCTCAGAGGCACCCTCGTCTACAGACCCCCGGGACCACGTTCACAATTCAGCAAAGACATCACAGACTTCATCAGCCCGCACGCCCTCCGCTCCGCTGACTACATCCTCCTAGGGGACCTCAACTTCCACCTGGAGAACAACAAGGACCGCCCTGCTGGACAACCTCGCCAACATCGGACTCAAGCAACTGGTCAACACCCCCACCCACTACACCGGCCACACGCTTGATCCCGTCTTCTCATCCAGCAAGCACATCACCTTCAGCCACTCCACCGGACTTCACTGGACCGACCACAGCTGCGTCCACTTCAGCTTCAGAAGAACCACGACCCACCACCACCCGCAACAGGTTCCTCGCAGGAACTGGAGCAAGATCACGGCCGAGCAGCTCACTACCTCCCTCAGCCAGAACCCACCCGCCAGCACAACAAACCCCAACGAAGCAGCACGCAACCTCACGCAGTGGCTGACCGCCTGCGCCGACGACCTCGCGCCACTAAAGAACCCGCCCAGCAGACCCAGAAGCAAGAAAGCCTCCTGGTTCACCGACGAACTCAAGGACTCCAAGAAGAACTGCCGCACCCTCGAGAAAGCCTGGCTCCTCGACCAGACCACAGACAACATGACCGCCCTCAAAGACGCCACCCGCAAGCACCACCAGCTCATCCGCACCACCAAGAAGAAATCAATGAAGGAACGACCGGACAACAATGCCCACGACAGCAAGGAACTCTTCAGCATCGTCAAGGAGTTCTCCAACCCCAGCACCGGCAACAACGACATCACTCCTTCACAAGATCTCTGCGACTCTCTTGCCTCGTACTTCCACCGCAAGATCACCAACATCCACAACAGCTTCGGCGCACCCTCCACGCACCCGACCGTTGAACGAACGCCCCCCACCGCCACCCTCCGCACATGGACCACGGTGACCACCGAAGACACAGCCCGCACGATGAACACCATCCACTCCGGATCTCCGACCGACCCCTGCCCCCACCATGTCTTTAACAAGGCCGACTCCATCATCGCACCCCAACTCTGGGACGTCATCAACTCCTCCTTCAACACCGCCACCTTCCCGGAGAGCTGGAAGCATGCCGAACTCAACGCCCTACTGAAGAAACCAACAGCGGACCCCACCTACCTCAAGAACTTCCGCCCCATCTCGCTCCTCCCATATTCTGCCAAAGTCATCGAGAAGACCGTCAACAGACAGCTTGCAGCCTTCCTCGAGAAGAACGGATCCCTCGACCCCTCGCAGTCCGGTTTCCGAGCCAACCACAGCACCGAGACCGCCCTCATCGCAGCCACCGACGACATCCGAGCCCTGCTCGACAATGGGGAAACAGCGGCCCTCATCCTCCTGGACCTCTCTGCAGCGTTCGACACTGTCTGCCACCGCACCCTAGTTCAACACCTCAGCAACATCGGTATCCAAGAAAAGGCACTGGAGTGGATCATCTCGTTCCTCGCCGGAAGAACACAAAGAGTCCGCCTCCCCCCGTTCCGATCCGAGGCCACCGAAGTAATCTGCGGCGTACCGCAAGGATCATCGCTCAGCCCAACCCTCTTCAACATCTACATGAGACCTCTCTCAGCCATCGCACGCCAACACAACCTCAACATCATCTCCTACGCCGACGACACCCAGCTGATCCTCTCCCTCACCAATGACCCCGCCACTGCCAGCCTACACGAAGGGATGAAAGACGTCGCCGAGTGGATGAAGAACAGCCGCCTGAGACTGAACTCAGACAAGACGGAAGTCCTCATCCTGGGACCATCGCCCTCCGCCTGGGACGACTCCTGGTGGCCTCCCGCCCTGGGCACCGCTCCCAAGCCAACAGACCATGCACGCAACCTGGGCTTCATCCTGGACTCCTCCCTCTCGATGACCAGACAAGTCAACGCCGTCTCCTCATCGTGCTTCAACACCCTGCGCATGCTCCGAAAGATCTTCCGCTGGATCCCGACCAAAACCAGGAAGACGGTAACCCAGGCACTCGTCACCAGCCGACTGGACTACGGGAACACGCTCTACGCGGGAACCACAGCCAAACTACAGAAAAGACTCCAGCGCATACAAAACGCCTCCGCCCGACTCATCTTGGACATCCCCCGACGCAGCCACATCTCCGGCCACCTGAGGGACCTGCACTGGCTCCCCATCAGCAAAAGGATCACGTTCAGGCTCCTTACCCATGCACACAAGTCTCTCCACGACCTGGGCTCCAAGTACCTCAACGACCGCCTGACCTTCTACACACCCACCCGCCAGCTACGCTCTACAAGCCTCGCCGCCGTACCACGCATCCGAAGAGCCACCGCCGGAGGAAGATCCTTCTCCTACCTGGCAGCCAAGACATGGAACTCCCTCCCCATCCACCTCCGGCTGACACAGGACCATCTCGCCTTCAGGAAACAACTCAAGACCTGGCTGTTCGAGCAGTAGCGGACCCCCTCCCCCAAGCGCCTTGAGACCCTTCCGGGTGAGTAGCGCGCTATACAAATGCTATGATTGATTGATTGATTGATTGATTGAGCTTCACGGGGTCTTACCTTCAACTCCATAGTGAAGTGGATTGAATTAATTGATGTGTCTTTTGTGCCCTATTGTAAGATGTTTATGCTATCCCACCATATATACATGATGTACATTACAACACATATCTCTCAGATGATACTTGGACCCTGAAATAGTGTATCAGCATACCACTGCTATGAGTTCCCATCATTCTTTTAACTGCTGAGGTGACAATTTGATTATCGATATTTGTTCAGCATTCATTGTTATTGTGCTTTTGTGAATTTCTTGAACTTAAGTGCAATACGCTGTGGTTGTAATTGTCATCTGAGGTATGTGGTGTAATTATTCCCACTGCCTTGGTTACAGTCTGGTCATGACCCGTGTGTAGTATAATTGTCTAGTATAATTTTTCTAGTATCATTCTCTTGTATACTATGTATTGCAATACAATGCATCAAATGCAGACCAGTGCACCATTACACCAATTGTCTAGTATAAATTTCCTACTTTCATTATCTAGTATACTAAGTACTGCAATACAATGCATCAAATGCCTACCATTGCACTTTACGTCTGTGTGCATGCTGTAATTAGAATCAATTTCAGTGTAGACACTAATAAGATTGTTTCCCAATTTTACATTCAAGTTTGCACCTAAGAGTGTATATACAGTCATAATATTAATTGAACCGGGCTGGTGAGTATTCATCTTACCCCAGGTCACTTTGCTTCATTTGGATGTTGGTGACACCATATTATCCTTAAAAAAAAAAGAAGAAAATAAAAATATATATATACAACTACTGGTAGCTTTTCGAGGGTGAACAGTAAATTGCTCAAGGCATTGTACGTTAGCTCACGCTACACAGCATAAGTGGGGAGATTCACGCAAGCCTAATTTCTAAATTTCAAGATGTTGCACAACACATTGCGAGACCGGGAAGCAGCGGCAGAAGAACTATTCAGGGACTTGCCTGTAGTTCATACAACTGGGAAAAGGCATCTATGGTCAATATTAAAAATACCAACAATATCAAAGAAAAATTCAAACAGTTAGAGAAGAACATACGTCAAGAGCAAAGTAAATGGTGGGAATCAAAATCACTACAAAGATACATCGATGTAGGATGGGTACCAAGAGGGTTAAGAATATTTATAGCACCAAGTTATGATAACCCCAACCCCCTCATGATGCAAGATTGGGCTAATTGCAACTTAGAGTCATCTAGAAAGTTAATACTTATTCTAATTAAATATGCTGACATTGAGGGGGGCGTGGCTTGGCCGGCTGCAAGATGGCCGCACTCTGAGTGGGCTCTGCCGGCCAAGCTTCCTTATCCGCCAACATCCTGCTGCATCCTCATTGTTTTCTGCACAAAAGCTGGTATTTTGGACAGCATGCGCTTCTGTGCATCACCCACCCTAACTCCCGCTATCCTACTGGTCCTACGGTGGAGTTGCGGATCTCGGGGCCAGCGCTGAGTTTCCATCTTGGCCCCTGTTGTGCCTTCGCTGCCGCTGCTGGTGCCGTGTGGGCCCTGGGCGCCCTGTCTGGACTGCTACTTCCTTTGTTGCGGTGGCTGCCTATGCGCGGTGAGTGGCGCTCCCTCTAGGTGTTAGTTAGCGGGAGTGGGGGCCGACTGCTCTGTGGTGGGGTCTCCGGGGCGTCAAGGCCTTGCTGTTCTCTTCATCCCCCGCTTCCTTCTACCCAAGTGCCGCGGCTCCCGGGCCTAGTCAGGTGAGTGGCGGACACCCGTGCCTCCCTCGTTTGCGCTCTCCCCCTTTGGGGGTGCCCTCCTCCAGTGTCCAGCCCTGCCTCCGCCTGATCAAGCCCCTGCTGTGTGCCCACCTTTGCGGTCCTCGGGAGGTGCTGCCTGCTACATCGGCCCGGAGCTGTGACCCGCCTGGGAGCCTCCCTTCATCGACTCGTCGGCCTGCTGCTGGGTGTGCGACGGGGCGGGCTTCCCCCATCTACCAGCCTGCCCATCTGCCTTCCGCTGTTCCGGCCTGCCGGCCGGTCTGCTGCTATCCCTGGCACGCTCTTTGGGTGTGCTGCCTGCTGCTGGATGTGCGGCGGGGGGGCCTTCTCTGCTTGCTGGCCCAACGCTGCGCACTGGTTGTGGCGGCCCTTTGAAGTCTGCCGCGGGATCCTGGAGCTGCGGGGTCCCCTCCTTCTGAGCCCACTATCATCCGCATTGTGAGGGGGCCTGACTCTGCCTTGTGGAATACTATGGTCTGCGTGCTGGGGCCTGCCCTCACCTCTCGGCCTATTGTTGAGCTTCTGGCTGTGGCACTCAGGGGGGATCACCTACTGCTGCTCCTCCCTAGGTCTCCTGCTGTGCCTTCTCCGCACCTGCCTGGCTCTCCACGTTGCACTACATGCCTGCTTCTGGGCCATTGCGGAGGCCCCCAGCTTCTTCTGCTGTTTCCTCGTCTGCTTGGGCGTCTTGCTGCACCTTAGGCTTTACTCTCCTACTGCTGCTCCTCCCCAGGTCTCCTGTTGTGCTCTCTCCGCACCTGCCTTACTCTCCACATTGCACTGTATACCTGCTTCTGGGCCATTGCGGAGGCCCCTAGCTTCCTCTGCTGTTTCCTGGTCTGCTTGAGCATCCAGGTATCTTTCTACATCTTAGGTTTTTCTCTCGCTGTCTCCCAGTCCACATCGCCGCGCAGATTGCACTTTAAAACTTTATCTGGGCATGCCGGCCTGTCGCTGGAAGCTGCTGCGTTAAAGACTCTGTATCAGCTTCAAATTTACACTTTTGAGCCTTCCAAGGACCTTCTTGCTGGGGTCGCCTGGGACCAGCCGGGTGCTTCGCGCTAGACTTGTGGATTGGCGCGGCGCCTGCTACAGTGTGCTACTCGAACCTCCCCTACTACCTGGGGCGGTGTGTCCTCCCTTCTCACCTGGCTGGGCTAACTGCTAGCAGGGACCGCCCTGGTCTCAGTGCCCCCTGCTCGCCATTCATGTCTGGGGCGCCCCACACCTTGTTGCTCTTCTGACCCTCCTTGCACATTAACGGCTGGCAGAGGCTGGTTAACGTTCCGCATCGCAGGCCCACACTCTCCACCCTGGACTGTCTGCTTCTGGCTCTGCTGTGCTGCCGGGGACGCTCCTCCAGGCCTGCTGGAACCTCGTCTCTTCTGATGCCCGGGCTTTGCTCCCTGTTGGACCCTGTGCTGTTGGTTACTGGCTGCTTGAGTATATCTCCCCCATCTCCTGCTCTCCTCCCATCGCGGTTGCCAGGTGCCCATTTTGGGTTCCCAACTCCATGGGGAAATCGGACCCTAAGCAGCCCAAGATCGCCTTTGAACTCAGGCGGTCCTCATGTCAGGACGGCATGGACTCGGACAGAGCTGACTCTGCTGCAACGATGGACCCCCTTTCGAGCCGAGTCGACGACCTTAAGGCAATCATGCTTGAAGTAAAATCTACTGTCACCGGTATCGCGTCCCAGCTTGATCAGCTTTCGGCTCGCCTCAACTCAGTGAAGGCTCGTGTTGACTCCCATGATAATAGACTGCTCCATGTTGAATCCAGGATCTCGGACGCCGAAGACGTGCCCACCCAAGATAGGCAGAAGCTACTCCAAATGGATAAGATACTGGCAGTGATTCGAGAGAAAAATTAAGATTTGGAAGTTCGCTCTCGTCGGTGAAATCACCGCATCACGGGCCTTCTGGAGTCCACTAACATCTCCAAAATGGAAGACTTTGTTGAGTAGCTGCTCAAGGAGCTCTTTGGGGATGTCCCGTCCCACTTCTTCATCATGGAACCAGCCCACCGCTCTCTCGGCCCGGGTCCTGGTCTGCCACCCCACCCCATTGTGGCGAAGATCCTGAACTTCCAAGATCGCGATGCTATCCTTCGAGCTGCTCGTGACAAGGGCACCATCACACACCAGGGTAACACCCTCTCTTTCTACCCAGACTATACCCTGATCGTTCAGGCCGCCAGGAGAGAGTTTTTGCCTGCCAAGCGCATCCTCCAGATCACGGCGTTTCATATTCCCTGGCCTACCCGGCGAAGTTGAGGGTCTGAGAGGGTTCCAAGGCGCTCATTTTTCCTGACCCGAGGGAGGCCCTGGACTTCGCCAAGAGACTGGAAAAAGGATCTCGATCCTCCCCTCCGAAGTCCCTGCTTTAGAGTGCTAGTCGCCTCAGCGACAATGATTGACTGTGCAGGCAATGTTTCTTGATCAGCATGTTATATGTTTAGTGGTGCCGCTTCCTATCTCAAGCTTAGCCACCCAGCTCTATTGCAGGAGTTTCGCAGAGTCCTGCCATGCCCCCACTGGGATGATTCCCATTAATGATGCTCTGTTTTTCCCTGCAAGTTGTGGGTCCCTGGGGTGGGGTGGGTGGTTTTCTCAGCCAGATTGGGGGGTTGGAGTGGGTGTGGGCTGGTCGGGTTTCTTTCTGTTTGGGTTGGGGGGATGATTTGGGGTGGTGGGTGGTTGGTATTGTGGGTCTTTTCCTGTTTGTCTCTTGAAACTGCATCGCATTTCCTTTACAGCACCGTCGCAAGTCAGTCTCCAGTCTGCATTCTGTACTGTTTGGTCTTTTGCATGGTGCTATGCCTTCCGACTCATCTTGATTGTACTCATGGGTTAAGTATTATGGTTCCATATGCTGCTCCACTGGTTTCCTCCCTTACTCCCTTGGCTGCATTCTCCTGTGGTCAGACATGTCCGGCGCTTTCGCAACCCGCTGGCATGCTTTGCACTCTCAGCCACACTTGCCAGTCTGACGCTCATGCTCTTTGTCCCAGCTGCTCCATTGGTGGGAACCCCCATTTGCTGTCTGCCTTTACTGGCACCTCTTCCCATTAGCGTTTCCCCTTGCTTCCACCTGGCTCCCTTACTCCACATGGGATCTGTTACGAGCTGTGCTGGCCGTCTTCAGCAAGATGCTGTACTCTTCCCCTCCCCCTAATGGCTGACATCGTGTGCTGGATTTTGAATGTCCGCGGCCTAAATGACTAACGCAAGGCCCGTCGGATACACTCCCATCTGCAGCGCCACAGGGTGGATATTTGCCTCTAACAGGAGACGCACCTGTTACCCAGTTCTGTCTCCAGACTTCTCTCTCGCTACAGGGGGGAATCCCACTCCCAACATACTTCTTGTACTCCAGGGGTGTCTCTATCTTGTTGCGGTGTGGCCTCCCTTGGCAGACCTCCCGGGTTTTTCTCGATCCGGAGGGTAGATATGTAATCCTCCACGGTCTGCTACTGGCCCAGCCTGTTATGATTGCCATGGTGTATGGCCCCAATTCTGATGACCCGATTTTTTAAATCATGTTTGGCACCTTTTCCTGACATGCGCCGGTCCAGCTCCGTCTTAGGCCTCCCCATTCCCAGCGACGTGCCTTTACCTGGCGTCTTTCTCCTAATGCCCTCCGGGACTCCGTGTTCTGCGCTGAAATCCAGAAAGCAATCACCAACTATTTCGATCTCAACGCGGGTTCTGGCGACTCCGCCTTCACCCTATGGGAGGGTTTCAAGGTAGTCGTTCGGGGCGAGTGTATTTCCAAGCAGGCGGGCATTCTCGGCTCCATTCGCTCCACTCTGGATAGACTTGAGGGGGAGATTAAGGATCTAGATGTCTCCCAGGCGAGGTGCCCCGGCCACGAGACGCTGGTGTTGCTTCGCCAAAAGCATACCGAATTCTCAGAAGAAGCCGGCCGTGAATTGTCCTTCCTGGGTAGAGAGGGTTGAGCGCGCCACTATGGGGAGGGGGACCACCTGGGGTGTACCCTTGCCAACCTCCTATATCCACCGCAAGCTGCCTCCTATATAACTGCCCTCAGTAACAGCGGCCTGGATAGGACTACTTCTCCGGATGAAATTAAATCCTGTTTTCCCTACTTTTACTCTCACCTCTATTCTGCTGGCACTCCCTTGCCACAGGAGGAGTTCGACCAATATTTTGAGTCCATCGCCCTCGTCTGGCCCGAAGACTACCATCGTAAATTTCTCGACGAGCCATTCTCCAGGAAAGAAATACTGGCTGCCATCAACAGTTCACATAGCGACAAGGCCTCTAGCCTGGATGGCCTGCCCGCCTCGTTCTACAAATCGTTTGCTGACATCTTGGAACAGCATCTGGCGGCCATGTATAACGAGTCATTCGACACCGGGCTATTCCCGCCATCCCTACGCGAAGCATTGATAACTTTGCTCCTTAAGCCTGCAAAGCCTGCCGACCGTCGTGACTCCTACCGCCCTCTTTCCCTAATAAACACTGATAATAAAATCTTCGCACCATTTTCTCTGTCCTGCATCAAATTAACCCTAACTTGCTGGCCGTGGCCGCACTACTCGACGCCACTAAGGTGTTCGATACGTTGGAGTGGCCTGTTCTATATTCTTCCGCGTATGGGTTTCAGCACTCACTTCCTGCGTAATATCAAACTCCTTTACACCAATCCCTCCAAACGTCTCTGCATTAATGGACAGGTCTCTGACCCTATCAACATTGCTGGTGGCACACGCCAGGGGTGTCCGTTATCGCCCATGCTTTTTGCCATTGCCATGGAGCCCCTGGCTGCCAGCTTCGGCAGCAGCATACACACAGGGGCATTGTTTTCTCGTCCCGCTCTCTCCTAGTCTCAATACACACGGATGATGTCACCCTATACGTCCGCCACCCCCAGGAAAACCTTAGCCCCCTGGTTCGGGAAATCATATACTTTGGAGGGCTCTCCGGCATCCAGGTGAACTGGAGTAAGTCGGTCCTATTTCCCCTGTCTAATGCCACTGTCCCCTTCACACCGGACTTTCCATTTGTGTGGGCCTCTGGTTAAGTAGGGATTTGGATGAATTGTGGAGGTCGAACCTCGGGCGGGCTGTGGATTGGATTGAATCCAGAATCCCTTGTGGACCCGACTGCCACTATCCTTGGCTGGCCACATCGCCATAGCCAAAATGGTGGTCCTGCCTAAATTCCTCTATCTTTTCTTGAACATCCCTATCCTCCTCACCTCTTATTTCACCTTTGTCTGCCGGTTTTATAATGACATCCATTCTCTGTTGAAGGCGGTGGAGAGCTTTTCTTTCTTCTTTGCTAATGTTATCAAAAATCCTTTTAGGTGTTGATTCCTTGATGAGTTTGTTGATGGATAACATGTATGTATCAAGAACAGGATTTCTACCACATTGAGGAGTCCATGATTTGGGATGGCGGAACTTCTTAAATGGACCTGGAAGGCAGCTTGGCAGACCAACATTAGAATTATTGTAAAAGTATTCTGCAAGTCTGCATCTTCTCTCGAAGGTTTTTAGGTCTCTCATCATGTTGGCCGTATTATGGTCCTTCGGTACAGGACAGCAATAGAGGCCTTTGCTCAAGAGGTTCAATTCACCTGGTGATAGGAGACCTCCAGTCAAGTCAATAACTGAGTCAGATGTCTGGAAGGGTTGAAGCTATTGTTGTAGTGGAAATATATTTTTGTTCTTTGGTGAATCTATCTGTTTGAGTCACTTCTTTCTTGGATATTTTATTTCTTATTGTGACAGCTGAACTCAAGCCACCTGTAACAAATGTAGGGGTTCATTGCTGTGACTCTTTAAGGTGCATCACGTGTGAATACCTTTTACAAACATCATCAGTTACTAGTTATGTTACCAGAAGGACCTATGTAATAAGGCAGCATCTTACATGTCGCTCAACATTCATTATTTATGTGATTCAGTGCCAACGGCAAAGCTGTAAAAAACAATATGTAGGCCAAACAGTGAACCACAAATCAGCAATAATTAATAAGAACATTGACCTGCCTGTAGCCAATCATTTTAACCTTGTGGATCATTTACTATCAGATTTGAAGATTTTCCCCGTGGAACATGTCTCAATGGAAGAACTACTCTACTCCAGGGAAAACTTCTGGATGTACTGTTTAACATCATTGCATCCAGATGGACTGAACATTACTGACAATACAACCTGATTACTGCATATCTCAAGAACTCTCAGGACTGCATTGATTCCACATTCCAAATGGAATCTTCACTCATGATGCTTTTTGAAAATTCAGCTGTGTCATCTGTGCAGCCACTGAGCTTACCATCTTGAAAGTACCTGAGGAAGGCGGAAGCTGAAACGTTGTAGTGGAAATATATTTTTGTTCTTTGGTGAATCTATCTGTTTGAGTCATTTCTCTCTTAAATATATATATATATATATATTCAAGCTCAATTCTACCAGGGATCTCGGGGCACTCATCGGCGGGTGCTATGGCACGCTGGTATCCGCGCATCAAATGGCAGCTCAATAATCGGTTTCCCTTCGTGGAAATGACAAAAGCACTCCGGGTAAGTGACAGAGTTTTTATTTCGCCAGCAACAGCAGCAGTGATACAGACAAACGCGTTCCAGACAGCAAGTCCTTCCTTGTCCTTCCTCATCCTTGTCCTTCCTCAGTGTACACTGGACTGGAAGGACTATATATATATTCACTGGAAAAACCATAGGTTTCACACTCGTTATAGTTAGGAATTAGCATTTAAAAAACCTTTGAAATTCACTGAAAAAACCATAGGTTTCACACCAGTTATAGTTAGCTGAACATTTTACTCATACAAAACCATTGAAATTCCCACGTTATAGTTAGTTGGACTCACTATAACTCGCGCGCCCGCAATCCACTGCTGATGATATCACATATTACATCATTCATGACATGGCCAGTGACATCACTGATGACATCACTGATGACATCTCAAATGACATCACTGATAGCATTGCCTGATAGCATTGCCTGATGTTGGCTTCCTATATGTCTGCATTTGTACATTATGATTGCAGATGTAAAGTTCTTATTCTAGAAAGACAATGGAAGTTTTGCTGGTTGTACATGTACATTTTAGGTTGAGCGAGTTGTCATTTATCTCCTGAGCAAAGTCTAGTGTGCTCTGCTTGCTGCCTTTGCATAAGACGAAGATATTGTCTATGTACCGGTAGTAAAGAATGACATTTTCAGACATTTGGGTGTGATGTGTCCTCATGAGTACTTGCTCCTCCCACCAGCCCATATGCAAATTAGCATAGCTGGGGGCGAAGCAAGTACCCATGGCTGTGCCCCGTGTTTGTTTATATAACAGTCTGTCAAATGTGAAGATGTTGTTGTTTAGACACCATTCGGTCATCTGAAGCAACATGACGGTGTGCTGATACAGGCCTATCTCGCGGGTACTGAGAAAATGCTTCATTGCGTTGAGGCCATCAATGTGCCTTATACTGGTGTAAAGACTTTGCACATCAAGTGTCATGAACACATAATCATCAGACCAAGCGCAATCATAGATCTTAGTCAGGAAATCTCCTGTGTCTCTTATATAAGCAGGTAAGGATTTAACAAATGGCTGCAGAAAGAAGTCTATGTACTTGCTCGTATTTTCAGAGTCCACCTATGGCCGATATAATGGGTCTTCTTGGGGGACACTGTGAGTTTTTGTGTACTTTGGGGAGCAGGTAAAGTTGGGGGGTGACTGGGTTGTTGTTTTTCAAAAATTCAAACTCATTCTTAGAAAGTAGTCCTTCTGTCCTCCAGTCATAGAGGCATCTATGGAATTTTTCTTGTATGCTGACAATGTTCGTGGTGCTAATGCAGGCATAACAATTTCTGTCCTGCATTTGAGTCATTGCCTCTTTGTGGTACATCTCGAGTGGCCAGAAGACCACATTGCCACCTTTGTCGGACCACCTCACCACTATGTCAGTGCGATCCTTGATTTTTTTCATGGCCGCTGAGTATTCAATCCTTTGATTATGCTTAAATGTTGTAAAATCTCTGCTGCTCGTGATAGCGAGCTCCTTGAGATCTCTGATTACTTTGTCTGAAAAAATGTCTATATTGTTTTTGGGCATGATTGGACTGAAGACTGATTTAGGATTGAAAGGGGTTGGAGTTTTTGAGAACAAATTGATTCCCGCTTGCACTGCTGCTTGCTCAGTGTTTAAACTCACAATCTCACCTTCATTGTCCGTTTCCACCATTTCCCTCACAAATGACATGTCTGCTATGTTAAGAGCATTTGTTGTGCTGGATCCCTCACTGTCACAGTGCCTGTCTTGCGTTTTTTGTTTTGTATTAAAGAAGTGCTGGCGTAATTTCAGACTACGTACAAATTGGTGGAGGTCTGTTCGTGTCTGTGTGTAGTTAACATTGGTATCGCTGCAAAAGGATAGGCCTAGTGCCAATGTCTGTTCTTCTTTGGTTGTAAGTGCCATGTTTGTTAGGTTGATAACTGTGTTGCCTGTTTCCCATGCTGTTACTCATCACCGTCTGTTGCGTCTGTATGTTGGCTTCCCTTTGTTTTGTGCCCCGCCTGCCCCATCTCCTGTTTTCCGCCTCCTGCTTTTGCATTTGGCGTGTTTTGTGGCGTTGGATTTTGTCTTTGCAGTCTCGGTCAGAGGCTCATCAGGCGCTCGACCCCTAAAAAAGCGAACTCTTGGACCAGTGTGGGGATTTGACGTGTGGCATTCATGTCATTCGTTCCGTCTGTGTCTGACGATTTTCGAACTGAGTTCCGATTCACTTGGCACATGTGTTGTTTGTTGGTTTGTGGCAGATGCTGGCAGCTGCTGTCGGCGGATATTGAAAAGGTGTATATGCGCCGTGTGAGGTAATCTTTCCTATCATGTTGGAATTTTTTCCGCTTTACGTTCCTTGATTGTTTATTTCACCTTAGCGATCCTGTTCTTGATGTCACTTAGTCCTTTAGTGACTTCGTCTTGGTTAGGCAAGCTTTCAAGTTCCTTGGAAATTCCGCTTAGTTTTATCAGTATTTTCTCTCCGTCAGATGTGACATATTTGATGAGTATTTGCAGCATGTTCTGTGATGACTGGGCACTGTTGTCAGCCCAATCCTGTAGCACTGCCGGGTCGGGATTTTCGTACGTCGGGCCACCAGGGGCAATACTCCTCACAGCTCTCCAGCTCTTCTCCTTGGCAAAGGTTCCTCTTCAGTCCAGAAGTGATGTAAAGTTCTGTGGTTTAAGGTCCACTGCTCAGACCCCATTTTGTCTTTATTTTTCTTTGTGCAAGGATCTCTGAGCCCAGTCCAAACTGGTTCTGACCTCACTTGTGCAGTTTGACCACAGGGGGTGGAAACAGCATTGTGCAAGGGAGACAGGCCCTATTTAGGTGCAAAGAAAACTTCTCCTACTACTCTAAATGCATCCAAATTCTATTCAGCTCAGCTCTGAGTCATCCAGGAAGGGCAAGGCATACCTCAACCCCCCCAATGGCTGTCTACAGTGAATGCACATCCCCAGCCCCTGTCACTACAAAACCAGACATTCAATCCACAATCAGGCAGAGGCACACAGAATGGTCAAACAATAAAAGGTCTACTTTCTAAAAGTGTCATTTTCAAACATACAATTTAAAAACCATCTTTACTAAAAGATGTGTTATTACATTCTGAGTTCATAAAGCATAAACCGTATTCCTCTATCTTATCCCAATGGGACGTTATACTTGTAAGATGTTACACAGTATCTCCCATGCATCCTACGAGACAGATAGACTTTCAATAATGAAAAATGAAATTGGCAATAATTCACTATCAGGATGTCACACACACCAGTATATGTCCTAAAATACACTGCACCCTGCCCGTACTTTAGGCCTACCGATGGATGTCTTACAGGTAAGAAAAGGAAAGGTTAGGACCTGGCAAGTGGATGTACTTGCCAAGTTGACATGGTAGTTTAAAAATGCACACAGACACTGCAGTGGCAGGTCTGAGATTCATGTTCAGGGCTACCTATGTGGGTGGCACAATCAGTGCTGCAGGCCCACTAGTAGCATTTGATTTACAGGCCCTGGCACATTCAGTGCACTTTACTAGGGACTTACCAGTAAATCAAATATGCCGATCAAGGAGAACCAATTGTAATAACAATTTACACCTGGAGCACTTTCCCTTTGACACTGTTCAGCAGTGGCAAAGTGCCCAAAGCACCTAAGCCACGAAAATGAAATCCAGCACTGCATCAAAAATACAGAAGGTAGAGGCAAAATGTCTGGGGAAACCGCGCCAAAGGTGCCAACTCTAACAGCAGGTCAACCTGGAAATGGACCAGTTAATATATGCTTCCCCAAGAGAGGAATAACAAGGAGAAATATCTTTATTTCTCTTTGTTTGTTCCTCTTTCTATGTGTGCTACAGTCTGCATTACACATAGAAAGAGAAAAAAGCCTCTCAGGATTATTTTTGTGCAGGATTGTGCCCTTCCTTCACAAAAAAATCCTACATGCAACGCAGGCCCCCTTGCACCCTGGTGCAAGGGGTTTGTGTTGGCAGTAGGCAGCCCATTGTGCACCAGCGCAGAGGATTGGACAGAAATGCACCATTTTGTCTCAAATATGGTGCATCTATGCCCTTTCCCAGTGACACAGCACTGCAAGGTGATTTGCTGCACCACTTTCTCAGAAATATAGCCCTTTGTTTATAAAAGCAGAACCTTACATATCTCTTTAAGGAAAATGGGTTGTTCAAAAAAACTACTGTTTTCCATTTGGTAATATAAATACAGAGATTAGAATTTCTTGCCCCTGGCACGCCACTAGGCCCTTGGTCATAGCCAATTTCAGAGGGTAGCAAATAGCATTCTGCCTATTTTCTATTAATTAAACATTTCATTTTCCAATCCTCTCCAATTGGGCATTTTGCGATGCAATCTGTAGTACGTAGGTGACATCGCAAAATGACAATGAGGTGGCGAAAAGTCACCTAGCCATTTGCAACAACTATTTGGTGACCTGTTCCATTAGACATCAGAGGCCTGCTACCAACTGCTTATGCAGTTGAAGTGCACTACTACTGTGTAAATGCTCAAATATCTCCTTGACATTACAACAAATACCACAGCTGCAACACATTTACTGTGTAAAGGAAGAAATCCAGGATAGAGAAAAAAGGTCACCTTGCCTGGCAGATATCTCATTTCTAAAGAACTAAATTCTCAAGAACCAGTAAGTTAAGAAAAGCTACCCAAGAAAGACAGTATCGAGGGCAATAGGATAAGAACTCTCTGCCTGGTAAAGCTATTTCTTCAAGGACCCTGTTGTTACAGTCTATAGGTTACTCTGGAGTTTAACTGGCACACAGGGCGCTAGCATCCAGCTGCATCTTGTATTACCTTGTCTTTTCAATCTTAGAAGAATCAGGACTTCCCACTGAGAAACTGAGCCTGACAAGTGTTTCATCTTAGCTTTAAATAGACAACACTCAGCGGCTCCTGTCTGCATACAGATACTGAATTACATTTGCATTCACATCTCACATCATTGAGGGCTGAATACTTACTGACTGCTGCTTTGGGCGATTAAAAACAACATGTACATTCATCTTCTGTTATGCATCGCGATCACAGGTTTACTCAAGTATTTTTATTCACACAATCTACATGCTATATTTTTCAAGAGGTTAATATTTCTACCAGAATGCTACTTCTGTCAAAAAATCTTTATTTTGTAATCAGTAGGAGATTATTTTACATAACTCACACAAACTCAAACATTAATTCTTTGCACTTAATGACGCAAAATCAATTTGATACTTCATGACTGAACAAGCAGTACATGAAAACCGCACCGAAAGTAACAAGCTTTGGCAATGGGCAGTCTGTCCCATGAATGAACGTTTGCACAAGACAGTAATCTAAGCAGAACACTATCACTCTCAAGAGGGTTTTCCAATGTTTCTCACACATCAGGCATTCTATGCCCAAGGTTTGTCACACAGAGTAACCAGCACAAAAACCATTGCCTTCGACAGTAATTAGTTAGATTCCTTGTAAGAAAATGCATATGTATAGGCTTTAATATGGATCAATCTAAATCCAAACTTAGGGGCCCATTACGATGCCGGACGGAAAAGGCGTCAATCTGCCATGCTCTCTGCAAAAATCCACCCGCATGACCCCCGGTATTGCCTTCTGTCAAATTATGATGCAATGCAGGGAAAATCCTACCATGGTGAACGGAACTCACAAATGACCGTCCGCCATTCTCGGAAAAGTTGCAAATCTGACTGTGGCGGATGAGGGAAGTAATTCAAGGGACTAAAAAGGCCACTACTTCTGCGGAATGACCGCATGGCCAATTATGATGATACCGCAGAGCTGTAGGACGGAGCATTGCGTACCGATTTCCAGGCTCGTGCATAGACCAATTGAATGGCGTTAGTGACAAACTGAACAGCTGTGCTACAAAGTGTGCCTGCACTGGATGCTGCCCACAATCACATCACACACGCCACACTGATACACCCCAAATGTTAATTTGCAAAGTAAGCCATGCCCAGCATGAAAGAAACACCTGGAGGACATTGCACATGTGACACACCCACATACCATAGCATAAAACGATCCCCTTCCTGTACCAGCATCCTTTACACACCAGAAGCTGACACAGAGAGACAGGACACCATTTACGCACACAGCACAACATCACATACATCCTCCTCCACACAATACCACTTCCTACCCACACACCTGACACACTTCTCATAAGTCCATCACCCCCTGCACCCTGCACCATTCTCACCTTTGCACCATGGCCAAAAGGAAAATGTCCAAATTCACCGACACTGAGTTGAAAGTGATGGTAGACGAGATAATAGGGGTAGAACCACATTTGTATGGAAGCCTGGTCCAACACACCCCACTTTTGTGCTAAACCCAGATGTGGACAATGATCTACCACAAAGTCAATGCTGTTGGGACCACCCTATGCACACTACAGGACATCAAAAGGTGGTGGGTCAACCTCAAGGCCCCAGTCAAGCATCGGGCCCACAGAAACCACGAGGAGGCCCATAGAACTGGTTGTGGCCCTCCCATACTGATTCCAGAGAGTCTCGCAGGAATCGAGGGGGGAGTGGATGCTGGTAAGTACAAACATAATGATCACAACCCACTGTAATGTACTGTTGTGCACAACAAGTGAGCCTCAATTGCCAGACAAAATAAAACTCATGTACAATGCACGCAGTCAACATGAATGTCTCATAAGGCTCGCATTTCCTTCCTCTGCTACACTCAACAGACAGGTAGGTAGCCATACTCTGGAATGGGTTGTTGGGACCTAACAGCAAGACCACAACTCCCACAAGGCCCTCTGTCTTCTCTCCCAAACAGCAGGGAGTCATCTGTCTACCACATACTGCACCTGTGAGCCAAATCTGTCAAGCTGCATAAGTTGTAGAAAGTGCATACACAGAAAATACCATTGAGAATTCACATGAATCACAGTGCCATTGATGAAGTCGCATGTAACTTCAAAGCAAAACCTCTGGCCCTCGCTGTCCCCACCATCACCACGACTCTCACAACAGCTGCAACAACAACGCTGACCCCTGCAGCACTGATCTGTGTAGCAGCCACCTCCACCATCACCAACGCTGCCTCCAACACTGTCCCTGTGCCAGTTGCACTCAACACCACCAGGCAGCCTCGGGATGCTGGGGACAGTGTGCGGCGGCAGGGCCAGGCGCCGCCACTGGCCCGTGGCAGCAGGGCAGGTAGCAGGACAACTGGGAAAGTCACAGGAGGACAATGAGACAGAGGCCCAGGCCACCGTGCAAACTATCCTTGGTGCATACGTGCAGAACCAAGGAGAGATGGGTCAGGGCCTTGACAAACTGCGGGAACTCTGACGGCTGCAGAGCTCCATGGACAGTCGTTTGAGACAATTTTCTGAATCCATGGGACAGTTTGTGGGTGCCCTGAGGCACATGCATGCAGCACAAACAGCTACCAGCCCCCGTGGCCAGCCAGATGATAGTCACAACACCTCAGCAGCGACCACAGGGAGGGGTGAGTCACATTACAGCGAATCAACAGACACCTCAGATCATGCAGCAGGTACCCCCTAGGCCAAACGGCATAGGGGGCATCCGAAAAAGTCCTAGGTAGAATCAAGTGGCAAAGCACAGTGCCGTACCAGTTCTCAGAGCCAAGGTGCATGTCACCAGTGTCACACTGAGCATTGACCTTTTGGAAAATCCGATCCCACATTGCCACAAGAATGGGAGTGAACTGGTGGACTGTGGAATCCCACCATTGTGTGTTCCACCCCAACTATCCATGTACCATCACCTGTCACTCATTGACAAATAAACAAAAATCGCACCGCATGCCTTTGTGTCAAGAGTGTGAAACAGTGAAGGTATCGGATCCTACAACTGCCCAACCCGGATCTCAACAATAGGGAAAACAGAACAGGGTGGTTGGACAGGATTATTCACACAACAATTCCTTAGTCACACAGTCAATCTGTACCATGTGACCCCTGGATTAGTATTCCAAACGAATATATTTTTCTTTTTTATACATTTGTCAACAAATTTTGGAAAACAGACACAAACAGAACCACTGTCAGATCAAAAGGTTCATATATACAGTATCTACAAATGTACACATTTACAAACTTGCAACAATGAATTAAACAAAATGATTTGACACACCAAAGAAAACAATAACATATACAATAGTCCAAATGAATTGCAATTATATACAGTGCAAAAAATAGTCCATAAACAGAAAACGGGCACCAGTCCTAGGAATTGAAGAACCAGGTGACAGGCGGGATTGAGATTGAAAACAAGCCTGCCTGTCTACAAAAGCCTGTGGTATAACGTTTTTCAGGGTTACGAAGCTAGGGTACAGAGTGGAAGTATGATTTACATCCTAGCGGCACCCTTAGTTGTAGCCACAGGGTGGTATTGTCGACGCGTTTCGAACCTCAATGTTCGAGGTTCTCTTCAGGACGGGGACTGGGAGAAAGATTCTGCACGTGGGCACAAGAGATTGCCGTAGTGTAGGTATGTCGTGATTCGTGGTCACACCTGCAGTTAACGCAGAGCAGAACTTTGGGCGTGGTGTCAGACTTCAAGAGCATTCGAGGATCAAAGCAGCTCACATTATTATTGCGCGTTGGTCTGAGTCTAGGGACCAAAGGGAAGAGAGCGACCGGTCACTGACCTCAATTCAGGCAGGCAGGCGAGGTTGGCCCGTTCAATGGGGAATACTAATCCAGGGGTCACATGGTACAGATTGACTGTGTGACTAAGGAATTGTTGTGTGAATAATCCTGTCCAACCACCCTGTTCTGTTTTCCCTATTTGTGTCAAGAGGACATTATTAACATAGTAAGCAGCATGTTAACTCATATTGCAATGTATCATGATGAGACGTGAATGCGACAATCCATTGATAGAGTAGAGGAACCTAGAGCGACACAAGGAAAAGACAGTGATTTGAAATATGATGTCAGTACAAGAAAAGCACTGCCCTATGCAACACTGTACAAGATGCATAACAGTTAACACAGGACACCACCATCAACATGGAAAGAAGGGGGTTGGGAGCACACAAATTCACCTCCCAGCACAGTTTACCCCTCAGCATCCTGGTAAATGCACTACAGTTGAAATGCTCACTTGTCTTTCCGTTGAAGTGAGTCAGTATGGCTGAATGCAGGTCAGTGTTGTCAATCCCTAGACACATGTGTGCTGCGTTATCATCCTACAGCAATAGGGGTTCGATACATTGTGATTGGTGGCTTATGAGGGAGCGGCCACAATCCACTCGGATCTCTGTACCGCTCCCTGCCCAACTCAGGTAAAACACTTCAGTTCCATGACAAGTAAGCATTTTGACTGAACTGCATTTACCAGAATGCTAAGTGATGAACTGTGCTGGGAGGTGTAGCAATGTGCTCCTATCCCCCTAACAACATCAACATGGACATGATGGAAGTTGTCATAGATTATGTAGCACAGACCAATGAAATCTAGCAGTGTGCCCACAAGAGCCAGCATCACAACACATCCTGTCATGAGGACGATGTTGACATTGTCTCATTCACACACTCAAGTACTGTTACACAGGGCTTTTCCTGTGATGTGCAATTCATACATGTTTAACCACATAAACACCAGTCCCTGACATCATACCCATGCAAAATGTATGCACCAACCAGAGTTATCTTCCCCTGATCACAACTGCTGCGGTCACAGGGCAAGCATCACGTATATAGGAACTGTTGCACAACAAGTTCCTTGCTGTAGCAATGTTCTCCTCACGCCCCCTCATATGTGATTGTGGATATTCATTTGTGGCCTCACATTCCCACAGCGAAAGCATACTTCAATCAGTGTGTAGGCACAATGGTCTTCCATTTGGACAAGTAGTCACTCCCACATCAGCCCAGAGACCTTCCAATTCCAGGTTTCTTGACCGTCCCGCGCAATTCAGTCACTGCTGAACACAGCACTCCCACTTTTTTCTCGGGGAATTGGCACACAAATCATTTATAGCGTCTGACACTGCAGGCCGTTGAACACTTTTTTTGAACTTGTGGACTTTGGCCTTGTCCCTTCGTTTCATGCTATTTCTGGAGTCCTACCGGGTGTCATTCCTCCAATTTACATACTGCTTGTAGTGGTTTCAGATCATTACTTTGGCTGTTTAGCTGAGCGCTGGTTCTGAGATTGCTCTCACACCATGTCTGACCATCCAGGGGTCCAGGGCAACCCCAGTCAGTTGCAACTGTACCATGACCGCATGCTGCATCTCTTTGGATGTGTCCCATTAGCTGTGCTACGCATCAGTTATAGGCTTACCTTCCGCTCTGCCTTTTTCACCTGCATGCAACCTGGTTCCTCCTGTCGCAGATGCACCTTTCACTGGTCCATGGATGTTTGCCTTTCCAACATATCCCTTACTGCCCTGGAACATGAGCGGTGGGTGAGTCCTTTGTTGGTCCACGACCAGGACTGCATCGGTGATACACATTTATGGGATGCCTTTCAATGTGTCAGACAGGCTGACAGCTGTACCTGTGGGTTTGCTCAATGGCTCCTGTGCACGCTTTAGTCCCACAATATGCAACAACATTACGGGATGAGGGCAGTGAGTGTCATCTGGACAGCGCAACATTGATATACAGCATGGTGGACAGAGACATGTGGACATATGGGGTCAGTCCTGCGTTAGTGTGTGTGGAATTCACGTAACAGACATTGCAATGTTCACCTGAATGAGGCACAAATGCATATGGATTGTGTGTACATGCCCACATGTCTGACAATGGCCGAATATGTCGGGCAGAGCTATGATTGTTTGTTTCACATGTGCCCTCCTATGACGTGTGTGGGAACATTTACAGGCAATGGCAGCTAGGCACACTGCACGCCACACCAGCACATGTGTTAGGAGTGCTAGGGATTACAAGTAAGTCTGATTTGCAGACAATGGACACCTCTGATTGTCTGCCTACGTCACTGGCCCTTCACAAGTCAACCCCTGGCCATAAGACACCAGTCTGATGTCAAGGGATATTCAAGCGATGTTCACAGGTTGGATGTTTCATTACACAACATTGGTACAGTGCAAGTGACCTTTGTCCTTTTTGACTCCTTCCCTCATTTCAATCCATGCTGGCCACGTGGCATGACTATGTATGTAATTTCACTCTCTTTTTCTTGGACATACCATGTGTGTGAAGACCTGACTCAAATGTCACAAACTCTCATACCATCACAGTGTAGTGACCAGCTGGTCACTGTTCTAGTTGTTCTGATGTACCAGCCACTCCCAGAGGGATGGCTTACCCCCACCCCACAGCCCCCTAGCACAGGCATCACTGGACATGTGACCCTGCCAACAAACGGTTCCGGACGCACATTCCCTGGGCCAGTTCTCCTGTACATGTACGGTGTCTGCGCAGTTACTTTATATGCATGGGGCCCTCGTGCTACATAACATTACATACGGGGTGCACCAATCACTTTAGGCAAATGAGTTGTGATATGTGATGTAATTTGCAGGGCGCCAATGCAAATGCAGTATGTGTTCAAATGCTCGGCAGCTGGCATCTGCAGCGATGATACACATTGGGCCCAATTGAATGATTCAGGGTTGCAGTCGCTGCTTCCATGCCGCCTCGCGGTATGGCAACCACTATGTGAATAGGTGATCAGCCAATGGCTGCCTTTGGCGTACATGTTTTGTTATTGTGGTGTGCGTGCTCTGCAACTGCGGGGCTTGGCATTGGCCCCAATTGCCTTCATTGGCACCGAGGGTCACTCATGGGCATTGGGTGGGCCTTGCACTTTGTATTTGGCAGGTTGCCACATTCATGTTGGTCACACCACGCTTGCTGGGAGTTGTAGTTGTTTAGGGGTTGCATGCATGGAGATGATTGGTACGTACCTCTGCTGTTGAGAGCGGCGGCATCTTGTCTGCCGGAGGTGCAGCAGAAAGTGCAGCAAGAAGGCCTGTTGCGCAGGATCCATGGCAGCTCCGGTGGTTTAGATCGGTACTGTATCGGCTTTTCCACTCTGTTGTTGTGTTTCTGCGATCCGTGACGGGGTGGTTTATATGCAGCGGTGGGAAGAGCTGTTTGCAACATCATAATCTGGTTGGTGGATGGAATGTGTTTCGGCACACCAGTCTTGCTCTGTTGGTCATGTCCGCCACAATTGCGAATGTAAGAAAGCGTGCAGAGCCAGACAGACCGCGGCAGAGGGAAAATGGCCTCTGTTGGACCATTGTAATTTGGAGGTCGCAACGACCGCACCTAGAGCGGGAAAATTAACGTTTTCCGCCACCGGCGTAGATGGGCTTCCGTCCATCATCCTAATGAGCTCCTTAAATAGCAATGACCTTTAACAAATGCTTTTCACAGCGTATGCGTCAGAGCTAATGCCTTTATAAGAACATTTCATAAAAAACAGATCAAGCGTATAGCCACAATCATTTGCTTGCCACAATAACCAGCTGAGTCCTACAAGTATAAACTTTGTTACAAGCCACAAAATTCAATACAAGCACTTGTAGTGGAAGTGCAAAATTTTGGACCAATTAAATCCTATACTAAGGTGAACATTTGAGTGAAGCTGAAACTCCTCTCTCAGTAGGTCTCTTAAAGCTCTATTTTGTAGATCAAATAATGTCATGTGACAGTTGGACAGTCAAGGATGACCTAATTAGTGTAGCCCCATGCATACCACACTGTTTTCAAACACTAAGCTGCACTCTGAAGTCTAAAGTTAATAGTGCAATTACACAGTACTTGGACCACAATACATTCCTCATGACTGCCCTCCTTCCACCTATGGTGCTACCAGAGAAAAACAAACACTGTAAATTATCTAGGTATCTAAGACACTTTAACAGCATTATAATTCCATGTATGCTTCACTGAAAATTCATACACTTTTTAGGTTGATTGCATTGCATCTGGATACATATAAAGTAACCGTACAGCCAGACCTAACCACTGATTGGTTTAGCCACTCAATAAGTCATCATAGATACACTCTGTCACTCATCTTTTAATTCATGTATTCATTCATCAATCCACTGACACATTTGTGCATTTACTCTCTGATACAACCGCAATAAAACACACACAAATTTAGCAACATATGCAAGACAAATTAAAAGAATAATATAAAAGAAGAAAAGTAGAAAAAGAAAACATACTGCAGTTTAAGCCTGATGGGCATACGCTTGCAATAACAAAAATACGCATATCAGTATGTGACTATCTTGCAAAGGTATTGTAAAGAGTCTATTGTCATTTTAAGGTTCCAGCATGGCCGCCACATTTAGAATCAATGTGTTGGCCATCTTGGAAAGGCAAAATCATGATACAATATAGACAACAATATTCCATATTAGTCTCCTGGAGTTGAGGAAGTGGCTACGTGGGATGCGGCACACTGCTGATGATATGAACAGCAAGCAAGCACCTGTTAGCACTGCCTAGAGACCTGTAGTATTAGTATCATCTTAAGAAGCATTACAATGCAAACAGGAGAATTAAATAAATGAGAGGCAAACTATACATGTAGAAAATTGAGAACTATAGGGCTGGCCAACAAGCCCTGACACTTAAGTGCACTTTTTTCAGGAGGAGAATGTACAATTGTAATCAAAATATGCAGTCATAGGGCAAGAGATCCAGTGATTGATGTGGCCTGATTCAGTACCCCATGCAGTACGCGGTCAAGGATTGAAACAGAATGTAAATTACACTCAGAAAGACCAGTGGCAGAACACAGCATACCCAGAGGTGCTCTTTTCATGTATTTGGATTGGTATTTATATACATGAATGTATTTATTATTTAATGTTTTTTAATACAACATCCTGGCAGGCAGATGATTGGTATGGCATACCAAAGATATTCTAGCAATAATTACCATAGTGCAAATCTTCTACTCCTATGGTTTGTCAGAGGCATTAACCAAAATCAAAACCTCTGCCTACTAAGGCAATATTAAAATTCCATGTAAAAAAGCCTTTCTGCAAGCTTTGATCAAGAGCTATAACAATCTGCCCTGAAATGAATATTGACTTTAACATATGCTCTTCACAATCAATACGGGAGGCCTACTTCCTATATTGTAACTTTTCATAATAAATAATCAAGCATATAGCCTTTATCATTGATTTGTCACCATGAACAACTTACGCCCTCCTAAGCATAATCTTTCCACAAAGAAACCATCTAGTATAAAGTCATAAATTACAAATGCAGTCCCAATTACAGTTGGCAAAGTAAAATACCACCTCTTTAAAGAGAGCCTAACAAGGATTATTGTGAGGCATATCTTCTTACCTCTTGGTGTCTTCAGCTGGATCACCAAAACTGTAATCCTTGTCTACCATGGTAATCTGTGAAAATACAAGCCTACAGGCTTTTGCACAGCGTGATAGCAAACCGCCCTTAAAGGCCTTGTTCATTTAACATGCTTTTCACAATAAGTGTGTCAGGCCTACTTGCTTTTACATAAAGTTTCTTACTTAGCAAATCAAACTGATGAAATCTGGCATGAAATTTCTCAATGAACCAATGAGGCCTTAAACTTAAACATTGGCTTTACACTTCACCCAACACAGACAATTCAAGTGCACATAAACTGGCAACCATCATTCACACTTTTATATAATTACAAATATGTAGAAATATGGAGCTTGTAAAACAAGCACGCACCCTCTCTGATAGGCCTAACGAGAATCATCAGAGTGAAAAAAACTCAGGGTTTGTCATAGTAGGTAGCCAACACCAAAATCCTTGCCTACAATGGTAATCTGTGAGATTACATGTAACAAAATACCCGTCTATAGCATGTAATACAATGTGATAACAACCAACTGTTAACGGCTTACTGTTCTTAACAAATGCTTTTCACAATTAATATGCTAGATCATAGGGCCCACTGAATAAAGTACCTTAAATCCTGGTTGTGCAACGTTGCGAGAATGTGTCGCACAGGGGGAATCCTGAGGAGCTGAGGGCCTGCGATTAGAGGTCCTGCGTCAAGGTTATGTCACACAGCTTCGGTTTTGAAGGGCTACAATGCAAGGTCCTGCATTGAGGACACATCACAAAATAATGGTTCTAAGGAACTGTGGATTCTGTGTCTGTATCACATAGCAGTGGTTCCAATGAGGAGCTGTGAAGCGATTCATCTTGCTACGTCAGTTCTTCTAGTTCCACAGCTGGGGTGACAGAGCACCTTATGACTCATCTCCAACCATCCAGGAATGGGGAGGAACCACTTGGGGGTAAGGACTCTCAGCAGGCACAGTCCAGGTGCAGAGTTCAGGGTGGTTGAAGCCTTTTATGTCCCTGAGACACTGATCAGGAGGCCAGCATATTAACCCTTGGAGTCATTCTGGTGGTCCTGGGTTTAAGATGCAGCTCCAGTCCTCCTTACCAAGGTTGCAGAGCAGCAAGGCAGCAGAATAGCATCTATTCTCGTAGCAGAGCAGCAGATCAGTCTTTCTTCTGAGTCTAACACAGATCCAGATGTATAATGAAAAGTGGGGTCTGAGGGCCAACTATTTATACCTGGTGCCCACTTTGAAGTGGGAGAACCTTCTAGCGTCCTGCCCCCTACAGAGATATCTGGCTTCACTGCCACTCTGCCCTGGCTCCAGTTTGTCTGTGGACACACATGTCTAGTGTGTTACCCTTTGTGAGTGTGAGTCTTTATGATTAAGGCTCCCTTTTTCCTGTTTTTCTGATTTTTACAGATACATACAGACAGAAAACCATTTATTTCCTTGTCTGTATTTATTTTTAAATGTGGAGAAAAACGGAAATTGGGTGTTTTTTGGGTGATTCTAAATGCACTTTGCATGTCTGCCAAGCCAATAACTGTGTGGATTGATAGGTAAGGGGGTAATCAAAATGTCATTATAGTAAAGAGGCTTAGGCTTAAACAAAAGTAAATATGCACAAGGTGGGTAATGAAATGTGCATATTTTCATATAAGTGCATTGATTTATCTTCTGCAGGTCTTCATATCACTGAAACCTGGCAGGCATTCAAGCATGACTGCATATCTATTGGTTAAATAAATGCGGAAATGTACCAGTTTTAGCTTTATTTTTTACACAAAATCCATAAAAAAATATGGATAAATACAGTTAAAGTTGACAAAAAATAAATATGGATAAATACCTACAGAAATGTCAGAAAGATAAATACCATAAAACCGGGAGCCCTATTTATGATGTACAAGTGAGGTAGGCGACAACTCTTCGCCTCATCTTGACTGAGATGACCCATCCTGTCAACACCTATTCCCCATTGTGTAACTGTCTGGGAGTAACACACAAAAAACTGTGAGTGCACCACCTGTGCATTAAACTATACTGCGTATGCGCACAGGAATGCTGGATGCTGTAGTGCACTTAAAATAAAACTACAGTGGGTTGCCGCGTTCACAGGGCAGGACAGCGGGCTTGTGAGCTTCAAGCAGCCCACTTGGGACATTTTTTGACTTTCAGGGTGAAGGCGGCAACCAATGATGTAGTCATTGAGGCCAAAGATGATTAGAGGCAGAATAGTATCCAGTGATACCTTCAAGGTGGACTCAAGAGTCTTCTTCACATTTTACCAAAAGGGGCGAATGGAAGGACAGTTCTTAAACATATGAACGTCTGATGCTTCAGGCAACCCACATTTCTTACAGACTTTCCCGACCTGAAATTTCGATAGCTTGAGTGGGGAAAGGTACGCTCTATGGGCCATGAACAAATGATTTCGCTTCAACCAGGCAGGTTTAACTATTCTATGCCGGATACTAAATGAGTCCACCCAAACCAAATGACACTGAGCATCCATCTGCTCTCCCCATAGCTCATCAGGGAGTTTAAAGACGCCATCCATTTCCTCCTCAATTGTCCAGTACCACACTGAGACCTCCTTTTTACCCGCCGGTCTCACCACTAACTGTTCTTCCAATTTGCTGACCTTCCCAAAAGATGTTTTATGCCTAGTCTGGGCCTGGGCCCAGCTTTTCATCTGCATGTACTTAAATCTGGAAAGGCCAGGCCCCACTCTCTCACGTAGATCTTCCCTGGGGAGCAAAGAGCCACCATTCATCAAATCTCCCCACGTTGTAATCCCAGAAACTCTCACTGGTTTTACTGAAGCTATCCTGAAAGCATGCAGGTGTGCCTGGAGAGTCCCACAGTGGTGCTAATTTGGAAAAATAACTGAGCCCCACTGTAAATATGTGAGGTTGTCAATTAGTAGTTGGGGCCACTTACTGTATCATATCTATACTAACAATTTGAAAATGGTTGATATTATTGAGAATAAGTTGGTAAACATTATGTAAGTGAAAGCCAACTCAGATCTCTGTGGTAATTTCCCCCACAGTTGCTTGTTGACAGATTTGGTTCAACCTTTTCTATTGTGTGTGGTTATGGACCCTAAAGAAGGAACTGCATAGAATAAACTTAGCAATCATTATCTGTTCAGAGGATTAAAGAAGTGCACTTCTGGAAAGAAATACAAACGGTGACTGGCCATTCTTCATGAAGTAGTTGGGTTAATGCAGGCTGGAAGGTCTTAACTGTTGCCAGTGGACTACGTTGCTGTGGTACTGGAGGTAGTTGGTTGCTCATGAGCGCTTATAGTCACTGCACTGGTAACATCAACTGTGCTGGAGAAACTATCTTTCTTTTGAACAGTTTGTGAGGAAACTTTATATCATTTAGGAGCTCTGCCTGTAGCCAGGGGCTTGATTTATTTCTCTTTTTTCATTTATTTAATCTTTTTGTTATAATGCTTGTTTGGCTCAGCGTTTGTGTGTCCTTGCTGACAGATGATAGTCTCTTTTTGTAATAATAGGATATAAATGTGTATTTTCGTGCTGATCACTGACATCAGTAGATTGTGCAACCTCTGCAATCTCCATAGTAAAAGTTTGAACACACCCTCTAACTCTCTCTGATTTGAAACTTGTGGCTGGCTTAACTTTTTTCTATTTTTCATTTTATTTCTCCTTGAGAACTTTTTATTTATTTTCAAAAACCTTTATTGAAGATTTAGACAAAACAGAAGTACAGAATTACACCATGACAAGATAATATGCATTGCGATACGTTACACAACATCGAGGACAACCGCTTACATGCACCACAATCAATGATATTAATTAAATAGATCGGAGGAATTCCAAAAGCAATATGAAGAAATGATCAGGGAGGGCACCACACTGGAAGAGGGGGAGAGCACGGGGTAGGGCGAGAAAGGGAAGCCGATAGGAGGGGACTCATTGACCTACACCAGCCGCTGCCTCTGGTGGAGTGCCAGCAGGGAGTGCGGGAGAAGTTGCTGGGTGCTGGAAAGTATGACTTGGAAGATAGGAGAAAAGCGGACCCCAGATGTCTAGCGGGCAAGATATAGCCGGCATTAGGTCCCAGAATTCGGACAGAAGAGTCTGGCAACAGGACGCATCCTCCAACTAAAGGGCCTTCCTTGGTGCAGGTCAGCGACCCCAGCACATGGAAACCCTGCATCGTGCAAGGACGAGCAACATAGCAATCAAACATCAGGAGGCATCTGGGCAAAATTTGACAAAGCCTAGGAGGCAAAGGGTCGGGAGGGAGTGAAAATGAAGTGATGTCAGAAATAACAGTGCATACTTCATGCCAATAAGCGGAGACCTTGGGGCATAGCCAGGCAAGGTGGGAGAAGTCAGCTGCAGGCGCAGAGCAGACATCTGTCACTGGTAATGAGGCCCATTTTGTGCAATTGTTACGGGGGTCCGGTAGAGCCTGTGGGGATATTTAAAATGAATCATGCGCAGGCGATAGTAAGGGGAGAGGCGTTTAATCTAGGTGCAGCAGTACAGCCAGTCGGCCTGGGAAATTGGGATATCTAGGTCTGTTTCCCACGCCCGCATGCCTTGTCAGTGGAGATGGTGTAGTGTAGTTCCTATCTTCCCAATAGGCTCTGCGCATTGGAATAATACCTACAGCAGTAAAGGCCTAGGCCAGACGTTAACTAGGTCTACTACTGTCGATACTAGACTTAAAGTTTTGGGTTTGCCAGCGTAGCTCAGAGTTCGCTAGAAACTTTCTCGAATGTTCAAGGAGGACTTAACTTCCCTGATTAGACAAGAAGGGATTTAGTTTCTGACAACCATAGAACATGACAACTTTGCTCTCCCCTAATCAAGAGTCAATCTCGAGAGTCGTGTGAACAAAAGGCAAATTATTTTACTCAGTCAGTACGTGCATTCTTAGTCTCATCAGAATGTAGAGAAAAGGAAGAGACGGGCGTGTTCAATAAAAAGGTGTTATTTATTGATCAGTCTCTTTTCTCATACAAGAGAAATGGATCGATATTATTGCAATACTTACAGTTAAGTAAAGTGCATACATTAAAAGCAATAGTATAAAGTAATACTGTAAAAACATTGATATGGTTTCTAAGCCATATGATGTTTTAAAATGAATAAAATATATTTACATACACATATACATTTGACTAAACGTACTCAACTGGTGTTTCTAAATACGCCTACCCCGTGTACCTGACCTAAGCCTAATACGTGGGCGGGAATAGATAGTTACAGTTTAAGTTAAGTTTGTTTTTGCCAAGTGAATAACTAAAGAATTCTCTGTGAGGGGTTATTCAGTTCTGTACCTGGAAGTTAGGATGAATGAGGAATTGTATCTCTTTCTCTGGTCTCGATATTCCAGGCTGCCTGCGAGGGCTACCCAGAAACGCCGGTGCTGGATTCTCGGCAGGAGAAAGCAGCGCGTCTCAGCGCGTCAGGAAGGCGGGGCTGCTGCCAGCGGGGTCTGCTCTGCTCTTGGCTTCGGCAAGTATGGCTGCTCCGTCTCGTCACCACGCGTGTGTTTGCATATGGCAAGATCGGTAATATTTATACCTTTAAGGTGCCGAGATTGACGTAAGGATGGACATAGATACGTCAATAAAGATGTCATACGATTTGCTTGTTAGCACATTCTTTTACTAAAGTTCTCGGTGAAATCAAAACAATGGCCGCAGGGTTTTGCCCAGGTTGTCATAGGTTTGATTTGTTATGAGAACTCCGTATGCCTTATCAGGGGCTGGAGGAATATCGCTTGTCTAATTAGATCGCAAGCGTTATGACCTAATCAGATAACACGTTCCTGTGCCGTAGTGTGACTGCGTCAGATAACGGTATCTGCATCATGGGGGTTTTCTGCCTCATGGGCTGACTGCTAGTTAACTTGTTGGTTTGTTTAACTAGAATAGGGTCAGGAATAGGGGGATCGATTCAGAACCGATAGGAATACATGACACCCACTCCACGCTAACTATGGACATATTTACTAATCTAGGCATAGTATAACATAGTACAACATACTATAGAGTAGTGTGTATACCTTACCACCCCAAAATACATAAATGCATTTTGAAATTTTCAAATATACGGAAAAATTGCAGACATATATATATGGTATGCACTCAAGCTGTAGAAAATTGCCAAAGTAACTGCATTTGTATACATTATTGCTTATTTGGTATATGAGAATTACACATGAAATGGTTTCTGACAGAAAAAAGTTTCGAGACCATTCCATCACAGAATAAAATATCTTTATGAACATGCCAGCGGGCAGCTAATGTCTATAAGCTATCTTAAAATTTAGAAACCTTAGTTCTCTAAGAATAGTTCTTACTTTAAGCAGAAGATAGTATCCCGAAAAATATGCAAAAATATTTGGGGCTGCTGGAAAAACTGCTGTCCGTGAACTGGAGCGAAAATGTTCATGTGACTTTATTTTTAAAGTTGAAGGCCGAATTCAGGGAACGCCGTGTGCGAGCTTGCTCAAAAGTCTCTATTTCTGTTCGGGTGAGAACATCATATCATTTAGGCTTTCGAAAAAACTGTCAACAGCTTCCTGGGAAAGTTCCACTAACTCGGAAATAGGTGTAATCATGCATTCTTGCGCATGATTGTCTCCATTGACATTCTGATTTGCATTACTGACAGAAGGTCGTACCTGTTCGATGCTGCTTTCATCTTGAACTTCACTACCCATCAATCGTAGTGGTGAAGCTTCCACGAATGCCGTCATCAGGATTGGTAGCCTTTGAGGGCAGCACAAAGCATGAACCTTAATCGGGCTCAACAATGTTTCTGCATCCATCGGCGCATCCGATTGTTGCGTCAGACAGGTGTCTAACACGCATTCTTCTCCGCATAGCAGACACCTCAATACAGGTAAAACACATCTTTGCCACATTGGTCGAAATGATAGAAACCAAGTCATGTTCAGGTCTCTAAGCCGGGAGAGTCCCAGGATTTTTGATATCCGGTCCCGGTATCCAATGGCTAGGATTGTTTCTTCCCTTGTCGCAAGAGTTTTGTCTGTGACATGGGTTGCCATAACGAAAAATTAGGACTAAGAATAGGATTCCTGCAATTAGTCCCAGGATCAGGGGAAGTCCGCCAAAAATCGAATGGACGAAATCTGGAAAAATACCCAGTATGGCTTTGAATGGTGTTAATGCCATCGAAAATACTGTCTTAAATACCCCTGAGATCCCATTGGTATCAGAAATATTTAAGATTTCACTTAGGATTTCCGCGAAATGTACGGGGGAATCAGTTGATAATAATGTATGTATCTCTGCAGTCGTCCTTGCGACTTGTAGATCATACGTTTCTTTTGATGACGAGAGCCTGGTAGGCGTCTGAAGAAGGACTGTTTTCATTCTGCTTAAAGTATCTATTCGAATAGAAGTAATTTTCAAATCGGGCCATGCCCTTGCCTCCCTGTCTGGGAAGGAGCTGGGGAACAATGAGCGTCCACAGCACTTGACCTTCGCAGTCGTAGTAACTAGATAAGGAGTCCCGGGCATAAGACTACAACATCTGCGGTCTACAATAAGAATGTAACTCCCATTATAGAGTCTTTGAAAGAATGGTTCTATTTCTGTTGCAGGTGCGCCTTGCTGGTGAAATGTTGTTTTAAGGTATCCCTTTCCCAATTTCTCGTACATGCCAGCCTGTATATATTTTTGGCAGTATTGAAACCTGAAGGTTGAGATTGGAATATTTATGATTCCGTGTATTATCCATTCACTGACAGGTCGTTCTGACATTGTCATTGGTAATCTTTCTAGTTTTTCAATGCTCAAGATTGTATAATCAGCACCCTTTTGTGCCATACCGATTTGTCTATCAGTAAGGTTAAAGATTTGGAATAGTGACGTTGTGTTGATTAAACGCCAAGGCACATAGCCTGAATGCAGATTTTGTAACGTCCAGCCAAGCTGTACAATAGAACGCAATTGTGACTGACCATGTTGTAATAACAGTAAGTCTTGCGATAATATATCGATTGCTGACGACACAATGCTGTCCAATGAAAAAATTCTGGAGGACAGAGTCATTAACCCATTGTCCACTACAGAAAGTGATTTTTCCAAATTAATACGGTCAACTTCCCGTATTCTCTCTGCTGTTTCAATTTGAGTAACCTTCCAGGCCTCATTGTATGCTGCATATACAGAGGCTGCTATGAAACGTTTTTGACGCTGTTTGCGTGGTCCCAAAGTGAAATCACGCAAGTCAGCACCATCAGTAAGTAAAGTTAGGTGTTGCTTAATTTCAGGCAGTGTGGAAGTTTGTAGCCATTGAAGGCATAATTTGCCCACACTGTAGGTGGTAATTATCCCTGGGTGATGTCTTTGGGGATATCTAGGGTCTGGCCTGGTCATTTTGAAACCTTGCGTTTTGTTCAGGAATCTGTCTTGACAGTTATTAGTATCTGTGGGCCAGAACAACCACTGTTTCCAATCAGGATGTGTTCTGTTTTGGTTTAATATATGGTTTACGTCTATCTCTTCATCTGTATCAGAGTTATTGCTAAACATTATTGGCTTTGGAATAGACGGTTTATTTAAATCTTTGATTTTGGCTAAGCCAAGACAGGTGGTTTGTTGAACAGTGTCATTTAAAAATATAATTTGTTCTGGGATCATGCAGGCTCTAAACAAAGCTTCTATACCCTGTACTTGCCATTCTTTTGTACCCCAAACACTTTTCAATTCAACATTTTTGTCCCAATAATCAAATCCAAAAGTATTCATTTTTTCAAAGAATGAGTCTGAATATAACAATTTTGTGTTGGTTATCATGGTCTTGGTTCCTGTCTTGTTTGATAATTTAAAATAAAATGCTTCAGCATTACTTGTGTTAAAACCTGAAAAATATGAATATTTGTCGTAAACGGTTCTTGAGCTCCCTTTTGGAGGTGTTGCACAATGTTCCCATTGATTATAATTTAAAACATTTCTAGGTTGTGCAGATCTATGTAAAAAGTGGTTACCATAGTGGTTATAGCAATACATACTGTCATAATTTGTAGAACCCTGCAAATAATCATGTTTGGTAAATTTAGCAGACATTACTAAGTCAGACATCATGTTATTAATGCTTTCGAAGTCCCAATCATCAGCAAATGAGTTTGGTTTTGCAAAGTCACTCAATGAGATCTTAATTTGGTGTGGATATTTCAGGATCTCGACCGGACCATAAATTTCATAGTCAGTGTTGTCCCAGGCTACCCCACCAGGTATTGGATTGGCTGTGAAGTTGGCTGAAGAAAGTTCTCTTTTCTCGACGTGTGAAGATGTGTGTGGTTTGAGGATCAAGTTGATTTTCTGACTTGCTGTGTCCATTTTAGCATATTTTCCCTCAATGAAGCGTCCCAAAGTAAGTACCATGATGAGCCAAAGTATGAGGATAAATGCACCAAAACCCACCCAAAATTCAATCCATGGAGAAATCAGATATGTTTCTTTCAGTTGTTTCAAAAGTTCCTTAGCTTTGTCTTTAAAGGTTTTTGATGATGGCTGTGTCTTTGATTCGCTGAAGCCCTCAGAGGAATCATCGAAGTTTATGAAGTAGCCGGATGCAGTTCTGTCAATTGTTCCAATTGGTTCAGGATTTTTGTTTCTTGCATTGTCACTTGGTACTTCATTATAGATTGGTGTGTCTCTGCTAAATGTTTTTATTTGGGTTTTCAGAGGTCTGAGTTCTATTGCATTGTTGCATAGTCCTTGTTGTTCTTCTGTAGGCGTTTCGAATGTGATGAGCCTCTTCGTTAGGACCTCTGTACTGGTAGCAAACCTTGGTGTTCTGCTACTTATTGGGAGTCCACTTGGCCTACTATTTGTTATCGGCCACATGTTGTGGTTTTACCAGGTCGATGGATACAACTCGGTTCTCCTTTTTACCAGCAAGTGGCGGTAGTACAACTGATCTTGTCCCGTTGACAGACAAGACAGGAACTGCTTTTCTGTAAGAAGGCCCAAATTCCTTCTTTACCGCGATCTTCTCCCTGACTAGATCCCCGACTTTTGGAATCCAGACAGGTCTTGCTGGGACAGGTGGTGGTTCTTCAGTGGTTGTTGGCTGTTGTTTCAACTTTATGTTGCTCAGGTCTTTTCTTGTTTTGTTTAAGTCCTGCAAAATAGCCAAACGGTCTTTGATATCTAAGCTTTTTTCTTTCACCACTGAAGTCTGACTATCAATGTCAGAGATCATCATCCTAGTTCCAAATAATAATTCGTACGCACTGAATCCCTTCAGAGAATTTCTTGGCAAGTTATTGAGACTACGTTGGACACTTATTAGATGTTTGACCCACCCAGCTCCCGAACCTAATACCTTTGCCGTTATAGATTGCTTTATGTCACGGTTTTTTCTTTCAACAATTCCGTTCCCCTCAGGGTGAAATGGACAAGAGTACCGCAATTGCACGCCCATGCTGACCATGGCCTCCTTATAAGCCCGAGAGCTAAAAGCAGGACCATTGTCCGAATGCAGCATGCCAATTGCGTATGTGCCGATAAAGACTCGCAAATCTTTTATAACAGTTCTGGCGTCAGCCGTTCGCTGGGGCCACATCCATATGAATCTCGTGCATGAATCCACTGCGACCAAGATATATTTATAGTTACCATCCCTTTGTAAGGGACCGCAGTGGTCTAGATAAACACAAGCTAATGGTTTATCCGAGATTAGAAGGGGCGTCTGCGCTGGACGTCTCACCGTTGATACTTTCATTTTTTGACATATTTCACATTCTAGAACATAGTTCCTTGTTTGTCTTCTCATTTGGGGCCACCAGTATCTCTGTTTTAATAATGATACTGTGGCTGAGACGCCAGCATGAATAGAAGCAAGCCCTTCATGTGCCGCTATTATTAGTCCTAACCTATGTTCCATGTTTGGAATTGCCCTATCCCCCACTCCAGGGATTCGAGCAAAAGGAACATTGTTTGCATCAGTTATGTATGAGTATTTTACTGGAAAGCCTTTAGGGAGTGGTTCTATCGAATCCTTTTCTGAAGCGCTGACAGCTTGTAATATTTCGCTGTCTATTTTTGTTTTTGACCGGGTGACGGCAGCTACGGAAGCCGTTTGCACAGCTGCCTTTGCGGCCTCATCAGCCAATGAATTCCCTGCAACGTGAACGCCATCACGTTGATGACTCAGTGTATGTATCACGTGAGTCTTTGGTAGTTCTTTTTGTAAAAGAACTACTTGTTCCCAGAGCATTTTATGCTTGATTGTTCCACCTTTCGCATCCTTGAAACCATTCTGAAGCCAGATCTGCAAGTATTCATTGTAAGATTGAACGCAATAATACGAATCGCACACTATGAGTGTGGGGAATTCTCGATCGGTATTTTCAAGCGCCATCTTGAACGCCAGTAGTTCAGCTCGCTGAGCTGTTCAATCTCCTAAAGATTGTGTTTTAGTGATTGCTGGTTTAAATTTTCCTTCGTGCCAGCGACCTTTAACGATCGCGCACGCAGCACTGTAAGCTTGCATACCCCCCACTGCGGGTTGTGCTGATCCGTCTGTATATATTATACAGCCGTAGTGGTCTAGAGGCAGAATTTCGGTTGGCGGAGGACATTCAAATTCATATTGGAGAAATTCTTGTGTTTTTAAGTAAGGATCAAATTCGTACACCACGTCTGTTGCAGCAAGAGAATTAGCCCATTGTATCCATCTCGGATGGAGTGCTTTAGCATTTGGAATGCTTGCCTTTGTTACCGCCTCTAGGGCTGGTATTGGTGTCACGATTATTATTCGTTTACCTTGTGCCAGGGCTCGTTCTTTTGCTATAGCTGTCTGTGTTGCTGTAAGAATTTTTTCCGTTGGGCTAAATTTCATTTCAGCCTTAGTGTACAAGTGTGATTTGAATGCAATTGGTACCTTTTCTCCCTCATTAGAGGTCAGGTATGTGAATCCGCATCTCCCTGGGATGACTCGAATCACAAGATTGCGTGTGTTATCACGTGTTTCTAATTTTGTTTTAATTAGCATGTCTGTTTGTAAGGATCTCAAAATTTCTGTGTGTATTTGAGTCCAATTGGATCTTTTAAAATCTGGTTTAATTAGATCATAAAGGGGTTTGACCCTTTCTGCGTAATTTGCAATGTATGTTCTTCCGAAATTTAGGAAGCCTAGAATCGACTGTAGGTTTTTTGGTGTTCTAGGTGCTTGGAGTACGGCACATTTCTCTAGGAAATTGTCAGCCAGGCTTTTGCCTTCACTTGATAATTCATATCCTAAGAACAGGACTGTCAGATGGGCAATTCTGGACTTTTTAAAGTTGAATTTGTAACCCTCTGCAGCGAACCCAAGTATTATGGTGTTCACTCTTTTCAAGTGAGTCTCCAAGTCATCATCTGTTAAGTAAATGTCATCGACATAAGATAATGCTTCATCATCATATAGTTGAAGTAATTCTGTTACTCTCGCTGAGAATACCCCCGGGCTGTTCTTGTACCCCTGGGCTAACCGACAGAATTGCTTTTGAGTGCCATTTACTGAGAATGCAGTTAAATATCTGCTCTCTGGTGCTATGTTTTGACAAAAGAATCCATTGGAGATGTCCAAGGTTGTTTTGTATTTTTTGCGCACTATGTTATTCATTAGTGCAGCACTGTGTGAGTTTTGCACTGCAAAAGTTTTGCAACATGTGTTAAGGTGTCGGTAATCCAAAACTAGACGATATGAATTGTCTGGTTTGGAGACCGGAAACAAAGGGTTGTTCATTTGTGAGGTGCAAGTTTCAATCACCCCCTGGTATTCTAGCTGATCTAGCTGATCTAGTATTTCATTTACCTGTTTTTTAGCTTCTTGCTTAATTGGGTACTGCCTTTGTGCAGTAGGTTGTGATTTTAACTGGATTTTGTGAGGAGGGGAGTCCTCATCCCATCCTACGTGATTTTTATATAAAGCAGGAGCTAGAGCCACTGCCCATTTTCTGGCAAGTGTGTATTTTTTATGAATTGGAATTTGATTTGAGAAGGCAGGCATAATTACTTCTTCGCCATGAGGGCACTCCCTGACAAACTCTGGTGGCCAGTCTTTTTCAGCTAGAAGGATATCATAGCCCTTGGAGAGATTATCCCAAAATAGTCCCCTTATTTTCCTAATCTTATCTCCCTCTATACGTAATGTTATCTCGTATATCTTGTGAGGTTTGCTAACCCTGGTGTCTGCATTTTCCACTTGAAGATATTCATTTGTGTCCACTGTCTCCAGATGATTCATAAGGACTTTGCGAGCTATGCTCACTTCTGCTGCACTGTCTAGCATTGTCTGTGCCCACTCTCCGTTTTTCAGTTGTGTCCTCAGTATTCTCGGCATTGTTAACTACCTTGATACTGGCTACCTTCTTTTTTGGAAATTGTAATTTCTTTTTTAGCTGAGCAGGTTCCTTGTCTTTGGACTTGGCGTGCTCTTCTCTTTGTTCTGATCGTCCTCTTCTTTCCGATTTCTGCGAGGAATTCTGAAAAGATTGAGAGGGACGCGTATCAATGTCTTGATATCTATCAGGCTTTTTTATATTATCCCTATTTCTAAGGTTATATCTTTTCCCAGAGGGGTCACTCTGGGGTGACCTGTGTCTCTGGTTCGGAGATTTCTCCCTTCGCCTAGGAGACCTTCCTCGGGACTGGAATTTCTTTTCTTTTGGATTGGATTGTTTGTTTCCATCCCAGTTCTTTTTTGGTGAATTATTATTAAAAAATATTTTTTCTGGACTTTCAGTCAGTTGTGGTTTTACTGGTATTCCACCTAAACTATCTCTACCTAGTTCCTCATAGGATTTTTCTATGATTCTGGCAATTTCAGCTGGTTGGTCTGCTATATCTGTCTCTTTTAACCTCTGGCGGATCGCCACGCTGGCTGCTTCACCTTTTATGTTGGCTAATAATATAGCCGAGACCTGCTTGAAGTCTTTCAGTAATTTCATACCAAGAGTTAAAGCGGGCTCTGGACCGTATTCATCTTGAATTTGTTTTAGCACATCTGGTATTACCGAAATGGATGGAACACCGTGCGTTTTTGTGTAGATGGAAGCAAAGACTGTACCCCAAGTGTCACAGTCCTCAATGTGTGGTGCGATTCCCATTGGAAGACAGATAGTCAGAATCCTGTGTTTTTCTAATGGGGTGGTGTCAGGAAACACCGCCTCTATTTGGGTAATTTTCTGTGCCAACCAGAATGGTATTTGTTCCCGTTTAGCCGGTACTTTACCTAGGCAGGACTGGATGTTCTGTGGTGTAATTTTATTTGTGTTCCCTTGTTGAGGGGTCAGCTGTGGAAGTTTAATCGCTGGCTGAATTGTTGATGTCCGCATCACATACTCAACTAATTGTCTATGAATTTTTATTAATTGTTTTAGCTGTGTTAACAGCTCTGCTGCAGACATCCCATTGATGTCTGGATGTGGTGTGTATCCGGCTAGGACCGGCCACGTTGCTCCTGGTCTACCTAAAGGACCGAGCCTGGTGATGTGATTATTATGTTTTAGGGCGCCATCAAATAAGAGCAAATGCTCTTGGAATTTGAGTGGTACTTCCACCTCCTCGAAAGGAGTGTACTCATTAGGAGGTTCCTCTATTTTGTAATAGTGGAAGTACTTTGTTACAGCATTAGCTGCTGGAAAATGTATCCATGAATAATATACCTCTGTCTGCCGATATTCGTGTGCCTCAATTACGAATATGACTGTGCCACCTCTAGGTGTCAGTCCATTTTCTATAAGTTTTAAGGTTATAGATTTTCTTTTAATGACCGGGATGAGTATTATATCCGGGTCTGCATTTTGTAGTGCAGTATCAGCTTCTGCTATGTCAGCTGCTAATCTAACTGCCTCTCTTTCTTCTTCATTTTCTGACATTTTACTGTCCTGAAGGTTATTTTGTTTGTTTGCAGATCAGGTTTCTTATGGAAACAGAGATTAGATGCACAATATTTTGGAACCGTTTATCCTTCAACGTTGACTATACCAAGAACCATACATAGGAGTTCCCTCCTGCGAGGTTTTGGAGGATATTACCTTTCACCCACTCCAGACGTCTTTGGAGTATTATGGAAAAAGGGGTCTGAGTGAGAAAGCACGACTGAGTTACTCTAAATGTCTTACGTTAGTTTTATCGCCCTTTCCAAACGCGTTGGGCGCCATGTAGTGTAGTTCCTATCTTCCCAATAGGCTCTGCGCATTGGAATAATACCTACAGCAGTAAAGGCCTAGGCCAGACGTTAACTAGGTCTACTACTGTCGATACTAGACTTAAAGTTTTGGGTTTGCCAGCGTAGCTCAGAGTTCGCTAGAAACTTTCTCGAATGTTCAAGGAGGACTTAACTTCCCTGATTAGACAAGAAGGGATTTAGTTTCTGACAACCATAGAACATGACAACTTTGCTCTCCCCTAATCAAGAGTCAATCTCGAGAGTCGTGTGAACAAAAGGCAAATTATTTTACTCAGTCAGTACGTGCATTCTTAGTCTCATCAGAATGTGGAGAAAAGGAAGAGACGGGCGTGTTCAATAAAAAGGTGTTATTTATTGATCAGTCTCTTTTCTCATACAAGAGAAATGGATCGATATTATTGCAATACTTACAGTTAAGTAAAGTGCATACATTAAAAGCAATAGTATAAAGTAATACTGTAAAAACATTGATATGGTTTCTAAGCCATATGATGTTTTAAAATGAATAAAATATATTTACATACACATATACATTTGACTAAACGTACTCAACTGGTGTTTCTAAATACGCCTACCCCGTGTACCTGACCTAAGCCTAATACGTGGGCGGGAATAGATAGTTACAGTTTAAGTTAAGTTTGTTTTTGCCAAGTGAATAACTAAAGAATTCTCTGTGAGGGGTTATTCAGTTCTGTACCTGGAAGTTAGGATGAATGAGGAATGGTATCTCTTTCTCTGGTCTCGATATTCCAGGCTGCCTGCGAGGGCTACCCAGAAACGCCGGTGCTGGATTCTCGGCAGGAGAAAGCAGCGCGTCTCAGCGCGTCAGGAAGGCGGGGCTGCTGCCAGCGGGGTCTGCTCTGCTCTTGGCTTCGGCAAGTATGGCTGCTCCGTCTCGTCACCACGCGTGTGTTTGCATATGGCAAGATCGGTAATATTTATACCTTTGAGGTGCCGAGATTGACGTAAGGATGGACATAGATTCGTCAATAAAGATGTCATACGATTTGCTCGTTAGCACATTCTTTTACTAAAGTTCTCGGTGAAATCAAAACAATGGCCGCAGGGTTTTGCCCAGGTTGTCATAGGTTTGATTTGTTATGAGAACTCCGTATGCCTTATCAGGGGCTGGAGGAATATCGCTTGTCTAATTAGATCGCAAGCGTTATGACCTAATCAGATAACACGTTCCTGTGCCGTAGTGTGACTGCGTCAGATAACGGTATCTGCATCATGGGGGTTTTCTGCCTCATGGGCTGACTGCTAGTTAACTTGTTGGTTTGTTTAACTAGAATAGGGTCAGGAATAGGGGGATCGATTCAGAACCGATAGGAATACATGACAATGGAGGAAGTCGCCAGCGTGGAAGCATATATTCTGGATACCAATATTTGTGGAGAAGGGGATGTATAGAGGAGATTAAGAGTGGCCATTGAGGGGGGGCTGGGGGAAAGAAGGATAGAGCTTCCTGCAGACCGCCCTAAGCTGATAATAAAGCAAAATGTACATAGGGCCAGAGTCAGCAGCCAATGTGTAGAATTAATTCTCCGGGTAGAGATCAGACACAGTAGAAAGCCCGAGATGAGTGGCATGTTTCGCCATCCCCGAAGATTGAAGAGGAGGAAAAGTCCGGTGTTGAGCAATAGGTGTTGCAGCCGCGGAGAGCATGTCCAGACCTGAGATTTTCCGGAGCCCCTCCCAGGCCCAGGGCAGGGTCTCAACCTTGTCGATCTCAGCACACAGAGGCGGCGCTGGGGCTAGTAAAGCAGTAGAGAGCGGCCAGGGGCAGCCAGGTCAGCCTCAACAGCAACATGGGGCTGGAATGGAGTGGTGTTGAGCCAAAAATGGAGAAAGCTGGCCTGGGCACTAAGGGCATAGAGTTTAAAATCGGAAGCGCCAAGACCGCTGCGCGACATAGGAAGAGCTAAGACATTATATGCAATCCTGGGTTGCCGGCCGGCACAAATCAAAGCTATCACCGAAGAGCGGAGTTTACGAAAATAATGAACAGTGAGGGGCTGGGGAATATTCACAAATAAATAAAGGAACTTCGGGAGCACCACCATCTTGGCAATAGCTATGCGCCCAGCCAGAGAGAGTGGCAAACGACTCCAAAGAGGAATCTTGGATTCCAGCCTGTCCACTACGTGACCGAAGGTGGCCTTCCAGAGCTCATCAACGTCCCTACTAAGCCAGATCCCAAGATACCTAGTGGGCTCAGTCGCCTCCACAAAAGGATATTCAGGATCAAATGGCGTTGTGGCATCTGTAAGAGGGAATAGCACAGACTTGCCCCAGTTGACCTGGTTGCCGGAAAAGCCACCAAAGCGTATCACCTCACCGACCAGAGGACTAAGGTTCTCCCGGGGGTGGTGGATGAACAGGGTGATATCGTCCGCATACATTGAGATGAGTAAAGCACGGGCCTGCAAAGCTGATGCCCCTCCTGGTATGATGCTGATGCAGCCGAGCCGCTAGAGGCTCCATTGCTACAGCAAAGAGCATCGGGGACAGCGAACAGCCCTGCCGAGTGCCACGCACGATAGTGATGGGATCAGAGATTTGACCATTAAGCCAAAGGCGAGCAGTGGGGAGGGGAGGGCAAGATGGCGGCGTCAGGCTAGACGCCGGTTGCTGCTCTGAACGGGACAGCCGAACATGCCATAAACTAACCCAGAGATTTATACCTGATTAAGAGGGAAATGAACCGAAAACACTGTGATGAGTGTGCCAATAGCCCCGAGAGATATGGATACCAATATGCGACTTATGCAGCCAAATGAGTTTGAAGCTGTACCTGCCACGGCTTCACTTTCCGCAAGGACGCCGCTTTCGCTGCTCTCCTTCGTAATTGGATTTGCTGTCCTCCGCCTGCTGATCAGTAATCACCGATCTGTGTGTGCACTGCGCTCCTTGTGCTGGCTCTTCCGGTCAGACTCTGCAGATACTCTCAACTTAGCGAGCTCCGTGACCGATACGGAACGCCTGAACCCTGTTACCGGCAGCAGCTCACTAACCCCGTCAGCAGCAATGGCCCCGAAGAATGCGGCCGCGGTGGCGGCCAAGACAAGGGCTGCACGTCAGGCGCTGATGCGAGATCAAGAGACAAGTAAGACAAGTAAGCGTGGTGCTACAAGTGGGGGAGTGCAAGGAGTGCAAGGACCAGGAATGCGCGCTGAGACAGCTGACACAGCAGTGGTGGCAGAGAAGACGGTGGAAAAAACGCCAGCCCGGAGGGGAAGCTTTTCAACTAAAACACCACTAGCGTCCCTATCAGCAAAAAGTGCTACAATAAGTACTTCAACAGTGGCTACATTGTTTCGCGCCGCTAATCAAAGAACAGTGGCAAAAGAGGCACAACAGATCACTGAGAAGCAACTAGTGACTGCCCCTATGGAGGGGGGCGGTATGTCTATATGCCTCGCGGTTTCAGGCCAGGCTGAGGGGGATGCTGTACCAGGTCGGAAGGGGGCAGAGAATGCTTCAGCAATGCTATCGGTGCAAAGTTATGAGACAGAGACTGTGTCCAGCAGCGCACCCGAAAGATCCGGTAGTATTAGCGGGCAGGTAAGCCATCTTACCCCTTCTACCCCTTCTATCTCTGCGCCTCCTAAATTCGGTACTAATGATCAGCTGGGCACTGATAACGAGGGCGCACATAACAAAGACTCAGTGGATAAAAGTAAAAGTATTCTAGCTAACCAAGAGGGGGGCAGTAATAACATTCGCAATGTCACTATCGAACCTGCACTAAAGACTATTAGTATACATGGTGATCACCGGGAGGTTACAATTCTCCCCACTTTTCACCCCGAGAGCAGTCTGAACAATGGGGTTGAGCGGGCTAACCAAGGCCCTCCCGTAGACCCTCAAAGTGCCACGGGGATGCAAGCAGATCTCTTGCCTGAGAGTTTAATAGTCGATGCTCAACTAAACTCACTCACCGACTTAAATCACAAGTCACAAGCTGGGATCAGCAACCCCCCCGAGAGAGGGGCAGGGAGCGAGAACTTACAAACTTCAGAGGCACTCCACCCTGATATGGTAGCACCACAATCTAGCTCCAGAATAGATGTACACCCCGGTGATGCTATCGAGGCTCTTGAGACCGATAAGGACATAACTGATTTTTACTCTTTATCCGAGGATATCAGCTGGTCAGGCGATACGGATGAACTAGAGGATGTGCAAGATCCAGAGAATGATTCAGGTTCTAACTCAAGCTCGGATGCTGAACTCAATTTACCAAAGGAACAACGCGACAAAAAAAGAACTATATTAAAAAAGAAAAAAACTGGGCATCACGGCGCAAATGATTTATCATGGGACTACACTCCAACAGCCCTAGCATTAAATCAGAGCCATACTCTTGATCCAAGATCTTAAAGATCGTCCTCGGAACAAAATCTAAACAAGGAAACTCTCGAGGCTTCAGGAACCACATTAACACAAGTAATGGAGACAGTCCTGCAGGCCATAGCATCACACCGAGAGGAAACTTCTAAAGACAGTCGCAAAGCCCGAGCAGGCCTACAAAAGGTCCAAGGAGTGGTTCGCAAACTTTCTAAAACCATGGGTGCATTTACAGAGAGGCTAAACGACATTGAGGATCGCATTGTGGTTAATGAGACAGAAGCCACAGCTACAAACGAACGACTTGAAACCACCGAAGCACAGGTTCATGACATCAGATGGAAGCTTGAAGATTACGAAAATAGATTGCGCAGGAACAATCTTCGAGTGCTGGGAATCCCAGAAAAAATGGAAGGTGAGGACTGCCATACCTTTATAATACAACTATTTCGTGATACCCTTCCTGAACTAAACACCTGGGATTGGGGGTATGAGGTACAGAGAGCTCATAGGGTACCTTTAACTTTAAAATCCACGGTACCTACAGGTAAATACCCACGCGCAGTCCTAGTCTACTTTGGAAACTTCCTGCTTCGTCAGGCCATTGCGGAGAAAGTCACTCCTGATAAACATCGTAAAAAGGATTTAATATCGTACTTCGTGCGTCCCGATTTCTGCCACTGGACTGTCGAAAGGAGGTGGCGACTCAGGCAACTCATCAAACCCTTCCAAGAGAAGAAAGCTGTAGTATACTTGAACAATCCTGCAAAACTAAAAGTAATATACATGGGACAGACTACATTTTTTACATCTGAGGTCAAGGCTAAGGAATACTTAGACAGTCTATGAGAGAACAACTGTTCGCACCTGAGAGTAGGGTGGGGAGGTATTTGATGTAGGCACGAGATAGAAACAGAATTAGGCTACTGGCTACCAGTTTCACAAGTAGCCTGATACATCAGAATACAAACTGTGTAGCTGAAAGTAAGAAAACAAGAATTAAGAATTAAGAAATCGAACAGATGTCATCCATAATTTTCAATTATTGACCTTTTCACTCTCCTACACTTATCTTTTCTTCTATTCCTTGACCCTTATCTTTTCTATTTTATCATGTTGTGCAAAGTGTGTTTCTTCTATTCATAACTTTCTTCCCGTTTGAGGTAATTGTCATTTCCTGTACACTTTAAATGCATGCCACGCTAGTCCTGAACAGAGCAGGCTAATCCATCACCGCAGACTCTGATGGAGTCTCATTGCCATGTTCGGGAAGGCAAGGGGTGGGGAGGGTGGAGTGGAGAAGGGAGGGCGGAGGGTGGGAATCTGGGTGCACCGGGTGCACTTGGGGTAGGGGGGGGGGAACAACAAAAAAATATAAAATGAGCAAACTGATACTTATGACGGAACGTTGGCTGATGAACCTCGATGTAAAAATAATACAATTAAATGGGTAGATTAAACATAGGATGTTGGAATGTGGCAGGTTTAAACGACAGAGGAAAGAGGGCCCAATTTTCTCAAATAATGGCTTATAGCTCTTGTGATATCATTTGCATACAAGAAACCCATATACCAATAGGGGAGATTAACCAACTAAAAATACCTGGTTACCATATATTAATTACAACAACTCAAACTTCAAGAACTAGGGGAGTTACTCTGCTTGCAAGAACAAGATTTGGTAGCCCGCTACGTAAAAAAGCTGACGACCATGGACGATGGGCCATTGTCCAACTAGATGTGGGTATTACAATATGCTCTGTTTATGGCCCTAATCTTGACGACCCCACATTATTTGTTGAACTGGAATCAGAACTGGCATCATGGCCAAGTACCTTGATCGTGTGTGGCGATTTTAATTTAACGTTTAACCAGACCCAGGCCCTTCAGAACCATTATACATACTCCGGACGGAAGCCCAGGGTGTTCAGAGCAGTTTTAAATCTAATTCAGACCCATAATCTTCAGGATTTATGGTTGTTAAAAAAGGGTAAAGACCCAGGTTACACCTTCTTCTCTTATCCACATCGGAAGTATGTTCGCATAGACTATTTCTTTGCAACACCTGATATTGCTCTGAATGCCCTGATCTTTAAAGATCCAAAGACAATTTCTGACCATAATTCGATTTTCATTACAGTGGAAATATCTGGGTATAATCGAGCCCACACACAGTGGTCATTCGATAGGAAACTACTAGCCAACCAAGAGTACATAACTCATATAACCCAATGGACGAAAGAATTTTTTGACGCAAACCGATATAGTGCCTCACGATTCATCGTTTGGGACAGCTATAAGGCCGCATTAAGGGGGGAAACTGCCACATTTGTTGCCACTCGCAAGAAAGAACGGATGAAAATTCATAATCAACTGATAAACGATTTGACACAACTAGAATATAAACATGCAATCCAAACACAACATGGCGAACAGGCTGAGGATACCCTAAGAAAGATCCTAGTGCTTAAGGCAGAATTAAATAATGAGTTAGCTGTTAAAGCCGCCGAAACTGTCCAAGCTTATCGAAACAAATCATACGAGGTAGGCGAAAATGTCGGGAAACACCTAGCTTTAAAAACACGACAGACTCAATCCTATAACACAATACAAAGTATTGAACATTGTGGACATAAATATACCACCCAGAAAGAAATAGCTAATTGCTTCAAGGAATATTATCAAAAGTTATACCAGAATGAAGATGAACACACGGCCAATGAGATTAAGGAGTTTTTAGCTAACTGGCATAGCGAAACTAATATGTTACAACCCGCTGACGATAACGTAAGGAATGAATTAGAGAAAGAGATCACTAGAACAGAGGTGGAGTTGGCAATAGCAGAACTAGCCGCAGGGAAGGCTGCTGGGCCCGATAGGATACCCCTAGACCTATATAAGATACTAGGTAATATAATAATTCCATTCCTTCAAGACTTATTCTTAGGTATCCAATGGCATGGAAAATCCCCAGAGTCATGGAAACAAACAAACATATCAGTTTTCAGGAAAAAGGACAAACCCCCTGAGTTAACAACGTCATATAGACCAATCTCTTTGATCAATTCAGATTCTAAAACCTACGCGAAGATTTTAGCCAACCGACTTGGTAAGCACATAGAACAACTAGTGTCTCCTTGGCAACACGGGTTCATACCCGGCAAAAGCACCACCGATCACATACGCCGAGTATTAACACTGTTTGATATAATGAAGATAGAGAAAGGTCAAATGTCCCTGGTCCTATTAGACGCCGAAAAGGCATTTGACCGGGTCTCCTGGCAGTATTTATGGGAGCTCTTAGCCCTTAACAACATAGGCCCAGGGTTTATAAAATCAGTAAAAGCCCTATATACAGAACCTAAAGCTAAAATCCTGACCGGAGGCTGTGAGTCCGAAAGTATAAATATCCAGAGAGGGACAAGACAAGGGTGTCCGTGTTCTCCACTCTTATTTTCACTATACATCAACCCATTAATTATTAAACTTCTAACATCACCAGCAATAATTCCAGTAAAAACAAGTATATATAATACCAAAATACTCGCCTACGCTGATGACATAGCGATTCTAACCACCAACCCTATCGAGGCCATAGATGAAATAGAAGTAGTCACTCGAATATTCGGTCTGTATTCAGGCTACTCATTAAATCAAGACAAAACGATGGTAGTCTGTACCGATAACACCCCATACACAGGCCAATATAAAGTAGCAAATGCGAAGTACTTAGGGGTTACCATCTCACCTAATACTAATGACATCATTACATTAAACTATGACCCCTTAGTTACTAAAATTAAAAAAGATCTCCTTAGAGTAAACAACCTTCATCTATCCATAAACGGTAGAACCAACTATATCAAAATGACAATTTTTCCAAAACTACTATATCTATTTCGAGCAATCCCTTTTTTAATCGACAATACCTATATGAAGAAGATAGATCAAGCAATAACATCATTTATTTGGAACTATGGGAAGACAAGAAGGGCAATAACCAAATTGGTGTTGCCAACAGCCCGTGGCGGATTAGCAGTGCCAAATCTAACCTATTACATGTGGGCTGCCATCTTACAACAGATGGCCTTTTTAATCACATCTAAAAAATCAGACCATAACAGATCTTTGCATAATATCCCTTCTATCTACGAACTCACATTAGGAAATACAGCACGAGGATTATTGTTAAGGCAAATTGAGCCATCATATTATAAAAAGATTAAATTTAAGATAGTCACAGACGCATATAAAATCTGGACCAGAGCTACTAAAATACTTTCAATACCCAAACATACCAATTATACACCCTTATGGCATAGCTTTATAGTTCCTCAATATCTCAATGATAACATTACTAAGCGATGGGAAAATTTAGGTATTGTCACTATTGGCGATTTCCTAAATTCAGACGGTAGAACAACATTTGACGAATTGCGTCTTAAATATCAGATTCGTCCCACAGACTACCTTAAATTTATTCAAATTTACACATCATTAAGACAATACATTACAAATACCGAGCTACAGTCGCCATCGCTACTAAACCTGATGCAAAAATTTTCAGTTAGAATTAGCGATATATATGGGATCCTTATAAATAACCATCCGGACGATCTCGATAGAATAGAAGATAGCTGGGCTAACAAATTAAACAATCCTAACGTTGACATAGATATGGTGCTACAACTATCCTCTAAGGTCATACTTGCGAGTAATCTAAAAGCCCAAATCTATAAAATGGTATGCAATTTATATTACACACCATTTAAATTATTTTCATGGGGTAAGGCTAGTCACGATAAATGCCCTAGATGTGCACTTGGCCCCGCAAATTTAATACACATGTTTTACGACTGTCCGAAACTTAAACAACTAAAAGAAAGTATAGGTAAATACTGGACCGAGATTTTTGGTCGGGAGACTCAAACTTCATCAACCTTGTTTATATTAGGCTTTGATAGCTCCCTGGAATTCAACAACTCAGAAATCTATACGATCTTTCTATCTACCGCTATATATAGAATTATCTTAGCAGCCCGCTGGAAGGATACAGAGGCCCCCACATTTCAGGGATGGATAAATAGACTCCTGGCTATATACAAACAAGAAATGGCGATATACAAAACCAGAGGGAAAAAATCTAGAGCTAAAGGGGACTTGATTTGGGCCTCCGTAGCTAACTGGTATGAACAACAAAGGGTCTGACTACAAAGCTATTTAAACTAGCTAGAAATATCTTTCACCTCTATTCAGAGGCGTAGAGTTGGAAAATGAGGTTATATCAGATGTGTATTGCTATTTTGTTTTTAGGTTTACCTTTTATGATTGTATCTGTCACATATCTACTACATCTAAAATTGTAATGTTCATTAACAATTGTTTTTGTATTTAACGTATTACGTTCAGCCTTGCCTCTCCTTATCATTGTTGTATATCTAAAGAATGCTCAATAAAAAAAAATTAAAAAATTTTAAAAAAAGAAAGCCCGAGATGAGTGGCATGTTTCGCCATCCCCGAAGATTGAAGAGGAGGAAAAGTCCGGTGTTGAGCAATAGGTGTTGCAGCCGCGGAGAGCATGTCCAGACCTGAGATTTTCCGGAGCCCCTCCCAGGCCCAGGGCAGGGTCTCAACCTTGTCGATCTCAGCACACAGAGGCGGCGCTGGGGCTAGTAAAGCAGTAGAGAGCGGCCAGGGGCAGCCAGGTCAGCCTCAACAGCAACATGGGGCTGGAATGGAGTGGTGTTGAGCCAAAAATGGAGAAAGCTGGCCTGGGAAGCGCCAAGACCGCTGCGCGACATAGGAAGAGCTAAGACATTATATGCAATCCTGGGTTGCCGGCCGGCACAAATCAAAGCTATCACCGAAGAGCGGAGTTTACGAAAATAATGAACAGTGAGGGGCTGGGGAATATTCACAAATAAATAAAGGAACTTCGGGAGCACCACCATCTTGGCAATAGCTATGCGCCCAGCCAGAGAGAGTGGCAAACGACTCCAAAGAGGAATCTTGGATTCCAGCCTGTCCACTACGTGACCGAAGGTGGCCTTCCAGAGCTCATCAACGTCCCTACTAAGCCAGATCCCAAGATACCTAGTGGGCTCAGTCGCCCCCACAAAAGGATATTCAGGATCAAATGGCGTTGTGGCATCTGTAAGAGGGAATAGCACAGACTTGCCCCAGTTGACCTGGTTGCCGGAAAAGCCACCAAAGCGTATCACCTCACCGACCAGAGGACTAAGGTTCTCCCGGGGATGGTGGATGAACAGGGTGATATCGTCCGCATACATTGAGATGAGTAAAGCACGGGCCTGCAAAGCTGATGCCCCTCCTGGTATGATGCTGAGTGCAGCCGAGCCGCTAGAGGCTCCATTGCTACAGCAAAGAGCATCGGGGACAGCGAACAGCCCTGCCGAGTGCCACGCACGATAGTGATGGGATCAGAGATTTGACCATTAAGCCAAAGGCGAGCAGTGGGGAGGGTATAGAGAAGTAGCACTTTTCGTATGAACATCGGACTGAAGCCCAAGAGGGGAAGAAGATAAAAGAGGATGGCCACACTAAGGTGTCAAAAGCTTTAGTGGCATCCAATAAGGCCACCACTGCTGGGAGCGTTGGGTTAATTTTATGTAGGATGGAGAAAATAGACCATAAGTTATGAGAGATAGCACAGCCAGGAATGAAACCCGACTGATCGCGAAGGGCAATGTGCGGCATGAGTGGCAAAAGGCGTGAAGGAAGTAATTTGCCAAATATGTTGTTGTCTGTGTTTATTAGGGGTAGGGAGCAATAAGAGTCCCGCGATTTGAGTGATTTATCTGGCTTTAAGAGCAAGGTAAGTAAGGCCTCACAAAGCGACAGGGGGAATTGCCCAGTTTCAAAGGACTCAGTATACATGGCTGCAAGCTGAAGAACCGAAATAGGGGCAACAGACTTGTAAAAGGAGGCAGGCAGGCCATGTAGGCCAGGGACATTACCACCGGGCATACAATTTATTGCAGCAAGTATCTCCTCTATGGAGAACGGCTAGTCAAGGATCTCCCGGTGGTGATTTGCTAGCCATAGTAGTTGGAGGGTGTCGAAGTATTTATCAAGGACCTCTGGTGAAGGAATTGAGCTGGCTGTGTAAAGTTGTGTGTAGAATGAAATAAAGCGTGCTTTAATTTCCAAGGGCGCGGTAGTTCTGTTAGTTCCACCATCACAGAGGGCATTAATATAAGAAGCTACCCGAGGCGGGCGAAGCAGGTTAGCCAAGGGTTTGCCAGGATGGTCGCCCTCACCAAAACAGCTCGCCGAGCCTCCCTGGTGAGAAAGTCAAGCTCTCTGTCGACCTCGTCAGCGAACTCAGTCAATTTGCCCCGGATCTGTGCGAGCCTATTGGGATTGGGGTCCTGAGCTTGAGAAGAATCAAGATCCTTGATCTCCCTTTCTAATTTGTCGAGTGTTCCGCATATGGATCAAAGGACGCCAGACTGCTTGGATATAGACTCACCACGAATCACTACTTTAAAACTCTCCCACAACATGGATGGCGAATCAACTTAACCCTCGTTGAGCTTGAAGAAATTTGTGATTGCAGTCTGAATTTCATCGCAGAATACCAAGTAATGGAGGGCATTGGGAGGGAGTCGCCAAGAGAAAGCTCGTCAGGGAGGGTGTGGAAGGCGTAGGCCCAATCTAACGGGAGGCATGAAGGTGCAAGGTGAAGCTATAAACTATGTTGCAGAAAGAGTCCCGCCAGAGGGCACCAGCGAGGTCTGCGCGGTGCTCTCATCTGAGCAGCAAACAGTAACAATGCAGGAGAAAGCAGAATGATAAATCCATCAGGTGCAGAGAACAAAATACCCAATAACAACTGCATGTCAGATAGGAGCCAATAGCATGAAGCAGTGCAAGAACGAAAATCCAAACCCCAGAGAGGCAACAATCCCCAACAATCCCCAGCCCAACCATCCCACCTCCCCACCTCCAAAAACTATTCCAAAAGACCACCACACCCACTCCAACCCCCAATCAGGCCAAGATACTACCCGTTCCCACCACAGGAACCCGCAACTTGGAAGGGGGGGTGACAATGTCGAGCAAGGGAATTATCCCATGGGCGCATGGCGTTGCTCAGCATTCACCCATGCCGTGAAGCAGGGTGGCCAAGCTGTGAGCATGTCAGACAACAAACAGAAAAAGGCAGTTGGAGTAGCAACTAGAGCACCAGTGCATGAGCCAGAGGCGGCTGGATCTGAGGGGATGCATCTACAGAGGGGGCCAGAATGGAACAAACAGAAGAGCCATAGTACTTGCAAAGAGTAGCCAACCGTCAGCTCTCAACCAGTCAATTATTGTCACCAAGATGGTCAGCTGCAGTGGCCTGAGAACCAGTAGGTGAAGAGCGGAGCGACTTATCAAGTTTCTTGGTGAAAGCAAGGGTGTCCTTAGGATCTGGAAAGACAAGCGTTTTTGCGCCTCACCAAACTCGCAGCTTCGCCGGGTAAGCCAATGAGTAAGAGACTTCGTGCTTCTGGAGAATCTGCTTTGCTGGAAGAAATTTGTGGCGAGCCGCCTGGACAGCAATGGTGTAGTCAGGGTAGAAGGAGAGTGAGTTACCATGATGACGTATTTTACCCCTTTCTCATGCCGCACAGAGAATGGCGTTGCAGTCTCTGAAGTTTAGGAATATAGCGATGATGGGGCTATATTGGTGGATTCAGGTACTCCTGTGATGAGGAGGTTTCTCCTCTGGGAGCGCGCCTCCAAATCTTTATTTTTATTCCGAATGCAGTCGAGTATTTTGTCCATCTGTAAAAAAATTTGGCGATCCTGAGTGGCGGCGTCCTCTGCGTCGGAGACCCTGGACTCAACATGCAAGCGTCGAGCATCGTGGGAGTCCACTCGGGCCTTTACTGAGTCACGTCAATATGTGCTGATCAAAGGCGATCTTGATCTGCTTAGGGTAAGTCTTCCCCGTGGCGCGCAGAAGCAGGTAAAAGGTGACACCAGAGAGCAGGGGGGGAGATAGCAGCCAAAAGGAACAGCAAAAAAAATTACAGCATGTGAACCATAGACAGACAGCAGCAGTGGACAGTCCAGGGACGATGGTGGGGCCACCATTATAGGTAAGCAGTAGCAGCCGGCCACTGTGGGTTGCGGGCACAGCAAGGCGATGGCAGGTCGCAGCAAAAGGTGGAGGCACCAGGCTGGCAGCACAACAGGTTGATGAAGGCAACCCTTGCAGACACTGCGGAGGCACAGGGAGATCACGCCACACCGAGCTGAGAGTAGAGAGGACAACATTGCAGACCACAGGAGGGACGGACAGCCACCTAGCGAGGGATCAATGCCACCGGTCCAACGGCCCCGGGACTTACAAAAAGCTGCATAGCAGGAGGGGAGCGCAGAGGGCCACCCCATGCGTGACATGAACCCAAGGCCATGCTGCAGAAGCCGCCACAGTGGTGATGTTCGCCGAAAAGGGGCACCGACATGCCGCCCTGGTTGGACAATGCGTGAGTGGACCCCAAGTTCGGGGCCAGCAGTCCAGAGGCCACACAGTAGCACATGCAAACCGGCACAGGGAAGACCCCAAGGCCGGTGCAGGCTCAATTCCCATCACAGGATATCAGGCCACAGGTTGAGTGCAGTCGCAGATAGGGCCCAGAGCCAGGCACATCCAAGGAGCAGGGACCGATGTAGCCACTAGAGGCCGCGGCGTTGTTGCGAAGGCACACCAGGCCACAGGAGGAGGCCACAAAGAGAAGAGTAGACTCCAGGCACCTCGCACAGCCCAGCGGGGGAGAGCTGAGAGGACATACCAGACAGGAGCAATTGCGGCGGGGGTACCCGTTGGCACACCACCCCATCACCAGGCCCGGGCACACAGAGCTGCCGCAGCGGGCGTCAAAAGGAAGGCAAAGTGGTGCCCGTGTCGCAAAATGGCCTGAACCAGGCGGTGCAGCACGCGGGTCCCCAATCCCGCCGCAAAAGATCCCAGCGGCAGCGGCACTCACCGGGCAGACCCGATCAGGATTCCCATCAGTCCTCCAGGCGATCCGCAAACACAGGAAGCCAGCTCCACAGGAAGGTAAAAAGGCCTGGCTTCATCAATGGCGGGGTACAGGCCCAGCACAGTGATAGAGCACAGATCACAGCACACACGCGCCGCCGAAGGTCAGGAACATCATGGGGCGATGCCTTGAATGGAGACGCAGCCGGGAAACCGGGGATCAGGTAGCATAGATGCGGTTGTCTATAGGATTCTTCTGGATATTGAGCTTGGCCGGCAGTGCCCACTCAGAGTGCGGCCATCTTGCAGCAAGCCACGCCCCTCTCATTGAGAACTTAGGATGGATTGTGGTTTCATATGCACACTTTTGTCGGGAATTAACTCTGCTTCTTAAAGCATCCGTGGTATTGCTTGTATCTTTAGATGGCTCATCGCCTTTCGGGCTAAGGCTCTGTTTAGTTTGTGCACTTTGAGTTGAGTCAAAGGATTCCTGGTCATTAATGAGTTACAATGTTTATTTTACTTTTTCAAGTTGTTCAATGGGTGAGACCCCCAGAAACACTCTCAGGGGTAATTGGGATGTCACATGTCTTGCTGACAAATCCTGACTTCCCTTGGTTATTGAGTAGGCTGTTGCGATGGAGGGCAACCACTCAAGTGAAAAAAATATGGTTAGTTTTTCCCACAGGATGGAACAGAGTTGTCATTATTATCTGTGCTGTGACTAGGGCATTGAAAGTGGCTGCTGTGCTATCAGTTTGGTTGCCCATTAACTTTAGATTATGAGTGCATCAAAACCTGTAGGATTTGGGTCAGTAGCATTGAGTTATGATCTGACCTAGCTATCAATGTATCAAGTAATGATACTATGGATCCCAAAATCCTCTGCAACACATTCAAAGTGTTCAGTAATATAATATCCTGCAGATATCCTCTCGTTTGTTTGAAGACTCCTTTCCAGCTGAAATTCCTAGTAGGCCTGCTTCCGCAAATTGAACTTTAAACACAATTGAATTGCTTCTGTGTAAGGATTATCCAGGTCAGCTGCTTTATTTATATCAGGCACTTGCAGTAAGTCCTCAGTCTAAGGGTGGTCCTGCGATCACAGCTCCACGCATACTTGTCCTTGGCCTGATTCAAAGGTGGCATTATTAGATGAAGAATCGTCAATATATTCCCTTGTGCATGAGACCTCTATATTTCTTGCAGAATTATGTTTACTGTAAAGCACACAATGCCAACCCTGGCACCAATAGTCACTGTGATCGAATTTGAAAGTGTTGCCTGGGCTTTGCCAGGTGCCCTTGAGAAAATATTAAGTGATGAATTTAGTCTTGGGTTTTGTTGGTCTTAGACTAGAAAACGTTGAGAGGACTGACTTCTGAGTGATCCATATGTCCAAGCCACACAGTTTAGCATGAGTGACCTGTAGCCATGGTTAAGAAGCCCTCAATCTGATACATACATGTAGTCCTCCCAACATCTCCAGCTTGATGGCAGTTGGGAACCCAGCAGCAAGGTGGTATGTTCTTTTTTTAAATTCAGTTTAAAGAACTATATTTTGGTACAGCACCGAATTATCGCATCAACATAAAGGTTGACACACGTCCAATGCACAAGAAGAGCTCTTCAAGGTGTAAGTTTTGCGCAAGGCGCATGATGATGTGTTTTGTATATTAATTGGTGGAAAATGATACCAATATGTTTCTAATCACTATAAAAGAACTGTTTTGAACAGACACATGCCTGCCTAAAAAAAAAATTATAAATGCGTTTGCTTGATTTTATTAGGGGCAGTTGTACCAAACATGCTAAAATGTATAATTGTGTTAGGTGTTATGCTCCGTCACAATTATGAAGGATGTTACGTTAGCCCTACTACAGGTAACATAGCATAAAATGCACTTATCATACAGTGGATGGTCCAAGCATCCCATTTGTGAGCTGGTATTGTAAACGAACAATAGTGAGCATGTGAGCCTAAATGTCTAGCAACATAAGAACAAATGGCTTCACTTTTTATAGAAAAATATAATTAAAATATGTTTTTACTGAATAATACAACTACATTTATGTTAAAAGAGACTGATTTGCATGATGTCTTACTTATTCACAAATGTGCATGTATGCCAGTTTGTTTTCCGAGAAATTAATTTGGTAGGGATACATTTTTTAAAACAACAGAGATGAATGTGAACACATTCATGACAGAGTAACACATACCCAAAAACAGTATTTTTATGTCCTTTGTTATGTCAAGATAATACATCAAGAAAGAACAAAAAAGGATTAGTTAAAGGGGCTTTTGAAGATATAATGTTCAGTAACATATATGCTGGAATAGCCCATCCGGAAAACTGCAAATCAAGCACACAAAATGACTCATTAGGAAAACTTTAGAAATGCATCATGGTTTAAACTTGTCATATAATTATTTTTATTTTAAAAAATATATCTGAATTGGTGTATATAAAATTGACTGTAATGTTGTACCAATTTGTGCCTAAAATGATAGCCAGAACGTTTTTTATATATTCCTTATGGTAAAATAAACTAAAAATTACTTATGATAATTTGGAGTCAAATGTAAAATGTATTTGCTTTGCACTAAAGTGAATTAGGAATGTATTAAGCCATATGTATTTTTTTAAGCTGTCAAAGTAATATTAACATACCAATAAAAATTAATTTTGAATTTGTTCAACAGCATTAGCAAATAGATAGGGCATGATGAACTAATAGGCAACTTAAAAACTGAATACATAAAAATAATTTGAACAATTGAAAAATACTCCAGTCACTTGAAGTAAGTGTTACCATTGTGAAATGTCAAAAACAAAAGGAACAGTCATTCAGTTTATACAAAATTGGTTCAACATTGCAGTAAATATTAACACATATTTATTCATATTTTTATTTTTTAAATAAAATGAATCAGCTTTTCTTGCCTTGTAACAACAAAGTACAAAGGGATTTTTTTCTTTATAATATTTGTTGTGGCACTATTCAAAACAACCAGTCAGAAGAATTCACAAGTGTTCAACAGTTCCTGGAGAGAATTGAAAATGGTAAGAGAAATTATCAAAATAAGATAGGAGCAATACTGGGAAATTACAAAACTTTGACCAAATGGTTTCTGACGATGTTTCCTACATGCATGAGATAATGATAAAGTTAAACCAAAGTTTGAAAGCCATGATGCAGGTGAAATATGAACATTTCGAAAAAAAAATCTGGAAATGTTCATGATCAGTTCTATTTACACAGACACAATAAATCTTTTGTATATGTCCTGTCAGCATCTTCAAGAGCATGCGAAGGGGACATTGCCACGAAGGCGGGGAAGCAGCTGGCCACTGTGTTTTGGGAGGTAAGACATAAGACACTAATGGACACAGTGGCATGGAGGGTGAGGGGACTGGAACGGAGGCCACCACATCGTCATCATCTTTGGAGGCCTCCACAAGCGACCAGTCCCTAGTGGTGGTGGGCCCTACAGGAACTGTACCAACCGCATCCTTGTCAGCCAACGTGAGACCCATCTGCACCATCCCTCTTGCTCCCCCCAGTTGGTCAAACCCGACCCCCTAAAAGGGCTAGGGTCTCTTTCACCACATGCACCTGACTCCCTCTCTCTGTCACCCTGGCTGTGCAGAGTGAGGAGGCTACTGACCTCATATGGAACATCTCTGTAAACCAGACTACCAAAGTGAATAATTGGTTGCATTTCTGGATGCCTTTCACAGTTCAATGTCTGCCATGCATAAATCACCTGCAAAAATAGCCTCCTCACTCACTGCAGCCTCCCAACCGGTCCACCCTTCTGCCCCAATTCAGGTCTCTTCCTCAACCCAAATCCCAACTCCCACCCTAATCCCAAGCACACTCACATCTTTGCAGACACCCACTCCAACAGACACAAGCAGACCAATCGCATACACACAGAAACAGAAACAAACACAGACAAACATACACACATCATACACATGCTATTAACACTACACCCACAGGCACCACAACCGTCACCACACCCACCACAACCACCACCACACTCACAACCATCACAACCACCAGCACACCAACTCAGGCTTAAAGATATTACTGACTGCCCTGTTGCTGTTCACTCACATGTGTATTTCCCCCATTGAGGGTTTGTCTCCCTTCTTCTTTATTTTTTGTTGTTCCAATTGCATGTAGCTTCACTGCGCTTTTCTTTTTTTTAACAGGGAGACCAATAATTACCTTTCCGGACAGGATTGGCTGCAAGTTCTTGAGCTGCCAGCAGGTGGTGCTGCTATAATCAGAACTTGCTTCTTCTCCCAAGCCCTCAGTCCAGAGGGGAAGACCATGCAGATGAGACGGCTGGCCAGGAACAGGGGGCTCCTCCCCCGATGTGTATCAACTGGCACTCCTCCACCGGCTGCTGCATGTGTCGAGTGACTCTAAGCAGAACTGGGCACAAGGCATGAGCAACGTGTGTTACTGGAGAACACATACAGTTGGAGCATGAGCTGTGGAGCAGCACAGCATTAGCTCATCACCAATGTAGTGTTGGGGAGTGTAGCATTCAGTTAACTGTAGTGCATTACTGGGGGCCATAGGGCAACATCCATTACAATGAAGTTGAAGTTGAAGTTGAAATGATTTGTAAAGCGCTCCGCCACCAAGCGGTTTCTTGGCGCTATGGGTTGACAAAACGGGGGGGAGCACCGGGAAGTTGTTACACTGGGTAGGCATGAGGAAAGAGATAAGTTTTTAGGGCTTTGCAAAAGTCTGGATAGACCGTCATGGACCTAATAAAAGGAGGAAGGGTGTTCCAAAAGCGAGGGGCAAGGATGGAGAACCTCGTGCCACCCAGCTTAGACCTTCGAAAGCGGGGGACATTAAGAAGAGCCTGAGTAGAGGAGCGAAGGGTGCGGTTAGGAACGTAGGGGGAAATCATGGAGTTAATGAAAACTGGGGCCGAGCCGGTGAGAGCCATGACAGTCAGGCAACCCATCTTAAATAGAGATCTCTGCAGGATGGGAAGCCAATGGAGAGACTTAAGCAGGGGGGTGGTGTGATGGAATTTGGGAAGCCGGTAAATGAGGCGTGCGGTTTGGTTCTGTATTGATTGTAGGCGCCGAAGTTCATAGGCCGGGATGCCTACGTACAGACAATTTCCATAATCCAAGCAAGAAATTATCATGCCCAGGATGATGAGTTTAAGGGCATCATGGGAGAAGAAGCGGGAGATCTTTCGTATGACTCTGAGGGACAGGAAACAGGTTGAAACGACAGAGCTGATCTGGGGGCGCATGGAGAGGTCTTGACTGATTTAATGCCCAGGGCTTTAACAGAAGTGGACGGCGCCGGTGGGGGACCAAGGGCAGGTGGCCAAAAGGCGGGGGTCCAAGGGCTAGAGGGGCCGCGAGTTAGGACCAACTCCATCTTGTCAGGAATAAGTTTTAGATGGTTATAGTTCATCCTGTCATAGATAAAGATAAGAGTGGTCTGGAATTTGAGAATGGAGTCAGGGGAAGAGGAAAGATTAAAGACAAGCTGGAGGTCGTCAGCGTAGTTAAAGACGGCGACCTCCATGCTTTGCAAAGAGACTATGAGGGGGTAGATATAGAGATTAAATAGAAGGGGAGAGAGGGAAGAGCCCTGGGGGTCCCCACAGGAAACCGGACAAGTGGGGGCGGTAAAGCCATCCAGTTGGACCGCCTGCGTCCGGCCCTGAAGAAAAGAGGCAAGCCAGGCCAATGCAGTCCCCCGGATGCCCGCTGCTCCAACACGGTCGAGTAGGATGGAATGGTCGACCGTGTCGAAAGCAGCGGACAAATCGAGGAGGACCAAGGCCTGGGGAGCATTGGTGTCGGCCCTTCTCCTGAGCTCATCTAGGACGGAAAGGACCACAGAGGTGGGAGGCCAAAAGATGGTTGTCCTCGATGAAAGCAGAGAGGCAGGTGGTGACATGGCTCTCAAGGATCTTACCCAAGAAAGGGAGCAAGGAGATAGGCCTGAAGTTAGCCAGAAGAGTAGGATCAGCCCTTGTTTTTTTTTTTTAAATAGGGATGACTGTGGCTGATTTAAGGGGGTCTAGAACAATTCCCTGGATGATAGAAGTATTGAGAAGGGTTAAGGGAGGGTCGGGGCAGCTGGAGAACACTTCCCTCAGAATGTGAGCCGGACCGCAGTCAGAGGGGGAGCCTGACTCAACCTTCTTTAGCAGAGTAAGAAAGGCCTCTTTGGGGATCAGTGGGTGTTGATCAAGACAGATGGACGTAGGAGGCAGAGGCAGAAAGGAGAAGGAGAAGGATGGCAGGGGAATATTGCGCTTGATGGTGGCAATCTTCTCAATGAAATAGCCATTGAGGGAATTGCAGAGAGATTGAGAGGGAGCAGGTTTAGAATTGACTCTATTGGATGCAGCTAGGTTGTGTACAATGGAGAAGATCTCCTTGGGCTTGTTTGCCGCAAGGAGAATCTACTGGGAAAAATATTCAGTTTTGACTGACAAAATGGCTTTTTTGTAGCCGCGAAGAAGGGCCGAGTATTGAGCCTTCACAATAGAGCAGTAACTGCGCCTCCAGCGCCGTTCCGCCTGTCTAAGTGCCAATTTAAGGACTTTTAGGTCGTTGGTGAACCATCTATTGGCCTCATGAGAGCGGCACGTCCTAACCAGTTGGAAAGGAGCAACAGAATCACAGGAGGCGGAGAGCCAGCTGTTGATGGTGGCCACCAGGAGGTCAAGAGGGACATCGACCATACAGGGGGGCGAGGCTGCCAGGGAAGAACAGAGTGCGCCCAGGTCTACACAGTTCCAATTCCGAGCCCAAACGTTCTTGGGCAGGGGGGCTTGTTAGTAGCCCCAAGGTCAAGGGAGAAAGAAACCAAGGAATGATCGGACCAGGAACAAGGGAGAACTGTGGGGGAAAGAATGAGTAAATTGGCTGACCAGATCTGGTCTAGAGTCCGACCATGCGTATGAGAGGGGAGGTGGATATGAGAGGTAAAGTTGAGGGATTGAAGAGTTTCAGAGAAGTCTTTAGAAGTCTGATCCTCCCTAGGATCACCGGGCCAATAATTGAAGTCGCCCAAAAGCAGGACGGAGGAGTTGTTGACCACCAGAGTGGACAGCAGCTCCTGAAGAGCTGGGATGAAGTGAGGCATGGCTTGAGGTGGATGATAAAAGAGCGCGCAGGTGAAGGGAGCCGCAAGGTTAACGGAGCGGACAACTAGGAAATCAGCTGCCATAATGGAGGGGGCAAGAGACGAGCTGAAACTGAAGATTGAAGCAAGCGATCACGGCCACTCCCCTCCGGCCTTCCCTTCAGGGCGGTCGACTCGGAGAGCATAATAAGAGTCGGGGAGGGCCGCTAAGACATCAGGCGATGAGTCTGAGGAAAACCATGTCTCAGTGAGGAACAAAAGGTCAGGTTTGACATTGTGGAGAAAATTAAACAATTCCTGTTGGTGCTTCACCGCCGAGCTGGTGTTAAGGAGGTAAGCTGTGGCCATGGCAGGAGGGCAGGAGGAAGACTGAGAGGGCGGCTCGGAGAGAGCAGTGGGCGACAGGGAAGGCTGGAGTTTAGGGAGGGGGGAAGAAAAGGAAGAGTAGACGGGCGCTGATATGCCAAGCTTCCTAATGTGTTCCAGAGTAGGAACGCTAAGGGACCAGTCGCCCTGATAAGCAAGGAGTTGAGAAGAGGAGTAAATCAGAAAACGGGCATGGTGCTGAGTCCCGGGTCGCGGTCGGCTGCAGACAGGCACAGACGGGCTTGCATTTGGCGCGCCCGCTGCACGCGTCAGCTGCGCGGCCCGGGAGGAAAAGGTCATGTATGCTGGCAGGAGGTGGGAGTGGCCGTGCAACTGCACTGGCAAACCCAGTCTACCCTCAATATGGCCGCTGTCCTCGCCGTTCCCCGCTACAGCGCCTAATCGGTTGAGCGGAAGGAGCGGACTGTGCTGAGGAAGGGAGGGTAGTGAGGAGGAAAGTCCCCAAGTGACAGGTTTTAAAAACAACAACAAGTAAATATTCAATTTTAAAAAGCAGGCAATCGGTGCTCCTGGCTTCCGCCTCAGGAGTTTAGAAAGTGATGTCAATGCAGGCATTACATTGAAATGCCTGTACAACGCATCCTTTACAACGCATCCCATTACAAAATATGCCATTACAGCGCATGTGCCATTACAATGCATACTATTACAATGCAAATGAAGGTAAGTGTTCAAGTTAAGTGCTTATTACTTAAGTATTTTTCAATATTGATTATGCAAGTGTTTTAAAACTATATTTTTAATTAATGTTGATTTTAAAGCAATGTAATATTAATTATTATTATTTTTTTAAATCATCTGGAAGAGGGTCTGACACCCATCCTCTGCGACGCGATGCAAGGGAAAGAGGGGTTTGGGGAGAGGGAGTGTATTAATGCACATTTTAAAATTGCTTTGAAACTTTTTTTTTTAATCAAATCACTGTAAGGAGGGCGTCTCACCCATCATTTGGGATTGAATTGGAAGGAAATGAGGAGATTTGGGTCTGGGAAATTATTAATACACAGTTAATACTTGTGTATTAATTTATAATATTTAAGAGGGTCTGACACCCATCCCCTAGGATGGGATGGTAGGGAAACTGGTGTTTTGGATGGGGGGTGTATTAGTACCCAGGTATTACTTTGTATACTTAGTATTAAGTATTATTATTATTTTTAAAATATATTTTTTGTCAACATTTTAATAATTAATTGTTTACAGGGTGTCTTATCCTTCCTATGGGCTGGGATGGGAGGAATTAGGAGTTTTGGGTTGTTGGAATTTATTAATACACAGTTAATACTTGTGTATTATTTCTAGTGATTTGTACATTAAATTTGAATTTACTTATACAAATTATAAATATATTCATGAGGGATTGATACCCAACCCCTGGGATGGGATGTTAGGGAAACCGGGGTTTTGGACGGGGTTAGTGTATTAATACCAAGGTATTAATGTTGATACTGTGGTATTAATTAATAATAATATTAGATTTGTTTTTTTAAATTTTAAATTACAATATAAAAATTAAAAATTATGAGGTTTTGACACTCCTCCTCTGGGATGGTCTGTATGGGAAATAAGGGTTTTGGGTGGAGGAGTGTTTTAATACCCTGATGCAAACACTTGACAGAGTTAGAATAATAAAGGTGCCCCACCACTGTCCAGCACCTTCCTAATGCAAACATCAGGCAGAGTTAAAAAATTATTTTGGCCACCAACACTGTCCAGGACCTTCCCTGAGGCAAACACTTGGGGGTGTTAGAATAATCATTTTGCCCCCCACCTTTGTCCAGCAGCTTCCCTGAGGAAAACACTTGGCAGCATTAGAACTATTATTTTCCCCCCACCAACGACCAGCAGCTTCCCAAAAAATGGTGAAATATTTAATGCAGAAAATTGTATATTGTTTGGGCAAAACAAATTATATAGTATACATACAGATGATTGTCCAAAGCTCTGTTTTCAACAATTTATAATAGTTTTTGGTGTATGATCAATTTCTGCAGAAATGTAAACAAATTCAATTGCTATTTCTGATTTATGGTTTTATGTTATGAATAGATGTATATTTGTATTCACTTACTTATCAACGGAAATATGTATTACAGATTATATGTTGCAAATTTGGGGCTGTTTTTGAAGCTCTGTAAATAATTTTTAATTAAATTTAAAGTATATGAATTATTTCTTTCCATTAAGCAGGTGTTTCATTTTAAACGTACACTTACTCCAGTCAGTAGATGGCAGTGTGTAATTTGATAGTCTGAGATGTCTCCTACTCCTGCTGCGTGTAGTCACCATGGAAGCCAAGGCACCACTGAGCACAAAATGGTGGTCTGCTTCTTTTATACATTTTTATGGGGTAAACGAAAATATGAAAAAACATATGTTCTGGAATCTATTTTTCTGTGTGATTCAGTACCTGACAGAATGTATATGTATTATCTGTTTTGTGAAATATTTGTTTATACTTTTAGTTTCCTAATGTCAGCCAAATTGAGTAGATGATGGGTCAGCTACTGTAAAAGAAATAGTTGAAAGAAACCCATTTTCTCTGGTTTCTGTGCATTGTATATAGATGTTTCTTTTGCCACTGAGTTATTCTTTAAAAAAAATTGTCAAAACAAATAAAATACTTTTTTTATTAATACCTATGTATCTGAATACTTTGGTATTATAATTAATACACAAGTATTACAATAAATACCTTGGTATTAATATACTCCCCCACCCAAAACCCCTGTTTACCTTCCATCCCGTCCCAGAGGATAGATGACAAAAAAAATCTTTCATCATTTTTACTGTAACATAGGAAACTTATTATGCGTGGTAATTTTATGCGAAGTATTACTATGCGTTGTAATGGTAGTTTTAATATAACCCTATGAATATGCATTGTAATGGCATGTGTTGGAAGAACAAACGTTGTAATAGTATTTGCATTGTAAAAACTGCAATGTAAAAGTATGGGTTGTAATAGTATGCGTTGTAACATCATATATACGGGACTACACTGCATAAGAAAAGGGGGGCCTCAAATCGCATGAATAACTACGCTGGCACAGGATTCATGTTTATAGGCCCGGCTCCATCGCTATGATCTCACCCATGCCGTTGTCGTATTTATTGCCACGCACCACGTGGTGCAAGATGAAACCACTGTTCCACACATCCGAGGGGGACAACATTAAACACCCCTCAGTTCGGTACTCCTGGTGCATCACAGGCTGAACGTTACAGCAGCGTGGAGTTGGGGTTCGTGCTGTGTGACTGAAGAGACAAGAAGCTTCCAGTAGACATTGTAAGCCCTGCACATGAACTTTCATTGCCACTCCATGCAAAATGGTAAGACCCTGTAGAATGTAACTGTCACTTTAACAAGCTATAACTTTCCAGTGACTGATCCAATTTTCTTCATTTTGACATTATTTTAATCATAAAATACATTTTGATTTTACTAAAACGTTCAAGGCGCTTTACTGACTTGTTTCGTGATGCACGTGTTGACATGTTGTGCTGAAACCGTTAACCCTTACACACATTCTCTGAAGATGCCTTTGGTCTCAATCCTACACTACAAAGGGGTATAAAAGACTGTCTTAGAGAAAAAGTGTGTGCCTGACTAGCAGCTAGTTGTGCACATTGGTGGCAGAAATTACCCCACCAAGCAACCTGGCTTCCTACAAGTGGACTTTCCCATTGCCTCAGGCTGTATTACGTAAAGGGTGGAAGAAAAATGTGAATGACCCAAACAAGAAAACAATGGGTGATGAGGGGTGGCTGAAAGCTCCTATGCGTAACCAAATTACACAAATATTTTTAGTAAAAACAAAACATCTCAGCTAACAGCAAACACAGAAATAATCATTCTAATTATTGTTGTCTAAACATGTCATCACAATTTTTCCACTTGCATTTTCTTAAGAGGGAATGGGCGCAGCACTTTCCTTATTTTCCCTGGTGTTATGAAAGATCCTCCACGTAGCTACCAAAAATACTACCGAAAATACCTAAATTCAGCCGTAGTGGTCCAGGCGTTTCTCTTCAGTGCAACAACACGCCTTTGAAAGTTAAATCACTGTTGGATACAGTGTCAATTCATCCTCCTGTGGGATAATCATGCCTCAGCAATTACAGTTACCACAGCCTCAGGATCTAAAGTGTCAAAGGTCAACCAACTATTTTCATTGGAGAGGGTGATCGCAGAGTCCAAGACTGGCACAGGGCTGCAGTGGAGATGCTCCCAGCTGACTCGGAAACTTCCACATCCAAATATTACAATAGTTCTATAAAAGAGACAAAGTGAAAGAGAACTGCGGAGAATCGTGCAGTGAATCTCTGATACAAATGAAAAGGGGGGGCCCTCGGCCCCCCCGCACGCATGGCGGCGCGGCGACCGCCTCACCCCCTCTCCCCTCGGGTCCTTCGACGGTGGGGGCGTGCCCTGGGGGCGCGGCCCACCGCCGATTGGCCGGCGCCCCTCCTGACCCGGAATCAATGGACTGGTTCCGGGTCGGGGGGGGCGGGCGCTAGGAGGGGCCACCCGGCCCCTCGGGAATAAGAGGTAGGGAGCGCCCAGGAGACCCCCTTGTCCCTGGACGCTCCCTCGCTGAACGTTGTGCCCCGCGTTCGGGGCTTCTTTGTTTTATTTAAATTTTTCCCCTTTCTGTTGCAGGTCGGAAGCGGATCCGGATATTTGCGGGCGGAGCATCGGGGACGCGAGGCGACAGAATTTTGTTTTTTCTTGCAGCTTGTAGGACCCAGAGGAGCCGCGTCGAGCTAAGAACCAGCCGCGTCGTGAAGTTAACGGACCAGCCGCCGGGGAGATCATCGTCCTCAGGGGACGCAAGCAGGCAGCGGAGGCGGCGGGAGCAGAGGCGCTTTGCCAAGGCGTGGTGGTATTTCGAAAGCGGCGCGCACGGCGACCGCATCAGGTAGTTGTGTGACGGGGGCAGGGACAAGCTGTGGACCGGCTGTAATCAGTAGAGCGCGGGTCCGGTTTCCCGCCGTAGAGGCTGCATCCTTCCGCTTTGGAGACCCGGGGCTCCCTGTGTGTTAACTCATCTTGCGCTTGGCCCTGACTAGAAACACAGGCGGTGTACCATCCATTAGGGAGACAGGCTAGCTCACTCGGTAGAGCGGGAGACTCTTAATCTCTGGGTCATAGGTTCGAGCCTCACGTTGGGCGAAAAGGAGGAATTTAATTGCTCACGCGAGGGTTCGTGGAGCTTTTAGGAGTGTAGTTTCGTTGGCAAGCAAAGCAGGGTCGACCAGGGCAGCTCCTGGATGGGAGACCCTATGTAATTATAATCATTTTGTGTTTGTGATAAGAAGTGAACAATTGCATGTTTTCAAAAGGAAAGTGAATGATCTTATAAATCAGGCCGCAGAATTGTGTACATTTTAGGAAAGAAAGTAAATTGATGTTTACTGACCTTTGAATGCTGCATGGATCTGTACTATTGAAAACTGCTAACGAAGGAATTTAATTGTTTATCTCTGAATTAAACGGGGTTAGTAGTGCACATCCCAACGGTGTGGTAGGGGGGGAGGTGCAAGCTCCATTGTTTTAAACGAAGGTTTTTTCTCAAAAATCTGTCCCCCTTTTGATATTACTTGGTGGTAATTCATATCTCTATTTCAGACATTTAACCACACTACTGGTGCAATCCACTCAGAGACGGACATAAGAACGGTAAAACGCGCGGATATCGCCAGCGGACGCGCAGGACTGGTCGGTAAGAGGGGTACGGGGGGCTAGCATTCATCGCTCCTGGTGGCCGCCGGGTGGGTCTACATTAGGTTTACTCACCCCCTTACATAAGCGGACAAGCCGCTAGTGTTGCGGTCGCCGTTGCATGGTGCTGAAAGCCCCCTGGTGACCCTCCATCTGAAAGGTACACACAGTTGACGGTTGGGAACTAAGTAGGCAGCGGGTGTTTTGTGGGGTAAACGTCATGCCAGGTCCAAGGGGTGGAAAAAGGGGGTCCAACATGGAGGCTATGATGCGGGCTATGATGCGGGAGATGAGCGACATTAAGCAACAGCTAGGTCAAATTAAGGAGCGGGAAGCTCGGTTGGAGGACAGAGAGGGCGAGGCACCGGGCCCGTCCGGGAGACCGATCCGCAAGAGGGTGGCACCATTGCCAAGAGGGGAATTTGTCACCCCGCAAGGGAAACCTAGGTCCAAGAGACCCAGGGAGGCGGTCCCCACACCAGGCCCAGTGGACCCGTTACCCGCCGCACCTCCCGCGGTGGTCCCACCCCCGCACGTGCCTACACCCATTGCCCCTGTGGTGCCGGTGCCGGCAGGTCAACCAGTAGACGCTGGGTCTGCTCCCGCACCGGTGCCCACAATCCCAGGTACAGGTGGGCCTCACCCGGCGCCCGCCCTGCCAGCCATGCCAGGACCACTGGGCATAACCCCAGTGGTACCTGTTGTCCCGGGGGGTAACGTAGATTCAATGCCACCCGAATTGTTATCTCAGTTAACGGCTATGATGCCATGGCTCCAAAAAGGGGGAGCCTTCCCGAATTCTGCAGACTATGCGGCAGAGGCGGCAAGGTTCGTAGAAAAGATCAGATCGGTACCGGTCGCCGACAATGTTGCATTGCCGATTTCTTCTCCCCTTGCAGGTCCAAGTGTTCCCCAGCTGGACGGAGTACAAGGGCAGCCGCCCCCGGTGCCCGCACTTGGTAAGGAAGTGGCATTGCCGCTCTTGGGGGACGGTGTAGTACCTTCCAGGAGCGAAAATCTAGCTCAACATGTGTCTTTAGCTGTGAAAGAAATGATTTGGGCTGATAAATACGTGTACATTTATTCTTTATTGTTGGATAATAGGGAAATGGAGCAGGCAAAAACACTGAAGGAGTGGATGCTCCCAAGTGAATGGAGGGCGCAATGTACTAGATTCAGGGTTGAGGAAAATCTCAATAATTGGATGCAAGCATGGGCTGTTTTCACTGCAGTTAAGGCTGAGCGTCCTCCAGATCTGCAGGCTGCATTGGCTTGCTACTCGAGCAGGATTGTGGGGTGGAGTCAACAGTATTCTGGGGAAGCATGGAAAGGTTATGATGTCAACTTTAGGAAGGCATTGGAATTCAATAGATCATTGCCATGGGACTCGGTAGATTCCTTGGCTTGGCACAAACAGTTCTCTGACACTGCACCTCCCCCTCAGTTCGGTGCGGGCAAGGTGTTCCCTAGACCGCAGCAGCCCTTTCGGCCCCCCCAAACGAGTGAAATACCTGGGAAATTTAGGGCAGGTGGGCCAGAGAAGAAAGGGGTGTGCTGGGACTTTAATAAGCGTACCTGCACAAGGGCCGCGTGTAAGTTTAGGCATGCATGTGCCTCTTGTGGGCACCCCTCTCACCCAGAATCTACCTGTAGGTCCAAGCAAGGTAACACGGGACAGAGGGGTAGAGGAAGGCCACTATAAGTCAGACAGGGCACGCCCCCCCACTCCAGTGGATGTGGTGGCAATGATTCCATTGTTGAACAGATACCCTGACCACAAAGCGGCCACCCTACTCCAGGAAGGTTTTTCTAAAGGTTTTAGGATCCCGGCCGGGGGATACACAGGCAGTGCGCACTGTAGAAATCAATTATCAGTCACACACAATCCGGCTGTTGTGGCCGCCAAAATTGACAAGGAGCTTTCCTTGGGCAGGATATCTGGCCCTTTTTCAGCAGTACCAGTACACAATTTTGTGTGTTCCCCACTGGGAGTTGTCCCCAAGAAAGAGAAGGGGCAATTCAGATTGATTCATAACCTATCAGCGCCAAAGGGGGCCTCACTGAATGATGCCATTGACGAAGGTATCTGTAGTGTGAAGTACGCCTCTTTTGATCAGGCTGTGTCCTTATTACAGGCCACTGGACCCGGGGCGCTGATGGCGAAATCAGACATAGAGTCCGCCTTCCGCCTCCTCCCAGTCCACCCGGCGGACCAACATCTTTTAGGTTTCACCTTTAGGGATAGGTTCTACATGGACAAATGCATGCCTATGGGTTGTTCTATTTCTTGCGCCTACTTTGAGATGTTTAGTTCATTTCTTGAATGGGCCATGAGACAGGTGACAGGCCATCAAAGGGTCATGCATTACTTAGATGATTTCCTCTTCCTCGGTACAGCGGGTTCTCAGGAGTGCGCACTAGCATTGCAGGAATTTTGCGTGCTCATGCGGGCTTTTGGGGTCCCGCTTGCGCCTGGGAAAACGGTGGGCCCAACCACCTGCTTGGAATTTCTGGGCATCGAGATTGACTCAATGGAGAAATGTTTTAGACTACCTACGGACAAGGTGCGCAAATTCAAGACGTCGCTACAGTTATGCCTTCGGAAGGAGAAGGTCACTTTGCAGCAATTACAGGAGGTGGTAGGGCAACTGAATTTCGCACTAAGAATCATCCCAATGGCTCGCCCCTTCTCTCGCTCCATTGCGCACGCGATGAAGGGGCTGAGGGAAAAGCACCACCGCACGCGCCTATCGTCTGAAATTCGCCAGGATATGCTTATTTGGATGGCATTCCTGGAGGATTTTAACGGTAGGGTGGTCTGGCCCGGCCCGCTCACTACATCAGCGGAGTTAGGACTATGGACTGATGCGGCCGGTAGTGTGGGCTTTGGTGCCATCCTAGGGAATAGGTGGGTCGCTCAACACTGGCCAGAAGAATGGAACACATGGGGTTTGCTCGGCAACATTGGCTTCCTGGAACTTTTTCCAATATGGGTGGCACTGATGGTTTGGCCCGAACACCTATGTAACCAATCAGTGGTGTTTTGGTCAGATAACATGACAGTGGTGGAATGTATCAATCAGCAGGGGGCGCGGTGTCCTTTCATACTTCGTCTGATCAAAGAGATTGTTCTGCGGTGCCTTAAACTGAATGCTAATTTTAGAGCCAAACATGTCCCTGGTGTTTTAAACAATGCTGCTGACTCCCTTTCTCGCTTCAAAATGCAGGTTTTCAGGGAACATCTCCCCACAGCAGACCCCTCGCCAGCACACTTCCCAGCGGTACTTTGGCAGATTGGTGCCCCAGATTACAAGACCTCGTGGTCGCTAGCTTAGCCCCCAGGACCAAGACGGCGTATGAAGGGGCGTTTCTGTCTTATTGTTCTTTCTTGGGGCCGCAGTGGGAAGTGCTTTGGGCGAAGGAGGATGGGTTTGCAGCCTATTTAGAATGGATGCACAAAGAGGGGCGCTCAGTGGCAGCGGCAACCAGACATAGGGCAGCAGTGGCATTCTTCGCTCAAGCTAGGGGCTTCCGGGATCCCACCAATACCTTTATGATACGCAAGGCTTTAAGGGGATGGCGCCGTATTCAGGGACACCAGAAGGATAAGAGGAAGCCCATGGGGTTGGTCCGGCTAACAGCCTTACTGGGCACGCTGGAGATTGTTTGTAACTCGGAGTGGGAAGTGCTTCTTTTTAGGGCGGCATTCTCCCTGGCATTTTATGGGGCACTGAGAATTAGTGAACTTGTGGCAGGATCTAAAGCTGACATACTAGGTGGCTTGCAGAAGGGTGGGGTGACGATAAGGGGTGACACCATGTGGGTGATTATCCAGAAATCAAAGACCGATCAAGAAGCTAGGGGTCACACCATAGTTCTGCAACGGGCCCCCGCCAACCCGTGCTGCCCGGTGAGGCACGTGGAATCACTCATGGGATTATTGGTCGGTTCAGCAGGCAGGGCGTTGCTCTGTCACGCCGACGGGAGCCCATTGACCAGGTATCAATTCAGGAGAGTGTTCGAAATAGGGGTTACAAAAGCGGGTCTTGATCCTAGAGATTTTGGATCTCATTCCTTCAGGATTGGGGCAGCAACTGAGGCGGTGGCGGGGGGCCTCCCAGTGGAAAGAGTGAAGACAATTGGGAGGTGGTCGTCAGACTGCTATAAACGTTATGTTCGGATTGACATGCTATGATTACCTGTCACTCACGCTTGGTCTCTTTTCCGCTCTCTTACAGTTTCTCAGACCTGTTACGCAGGGGAGGAATTTGTCGTCGGGCACCGCCAATATTCATCGGCACGGAGCGGCGACCAGGAAACAACAAAGAACAATGTCTGGATTGTTGGTCATTCATATGTGAAGCGAGCGGAATGTGTCTTCCTGTCAGGTGACAAGAAGGAAAGGGCGGCACAACTAGGGTTGAATATCACGTTCTTTGGCAGAGGAGGGTTGTGTCTTCACGAGTTTAGGGGATTCTTCCAAGGGCTGTTAGCACGCCAGCGGGCTCCACCGTCAGTGGTGATACTTCACCTTGGGGAGAACGATTTGGCAACGCTGGGCAGGCGCATCTTGATTGAGGAGATTATCTCAACAGCGGGTTGGATAGCTAGGACCTGCCCCGGGTGCACACTAGTATGGTCACAACTAATACCTCGACTTCAGTGGCGGGGGGGCGATTCAGTCAGGGCGTTGGATCACTCGGTAAAGAGGATCAACACACGGTTGGATAGGTTGTTCCGAACCCCCGTGTTACAGTCAATACCTCATGGGTGCATCTGGGGTCAAAAGTATTACTTGAGGGACGGGGTTCACCTGACAGAAGAGGGTAATGTTCTATGGGCTGACAATATCTGGGCTTGGCTAGAGGGCTGGGGTAGGAGGATGTGTCCTTAGATAGGGGCTAGAGGGGGAGGCCAGATCGTCGGTTAACAATACTGGCCTGTGGCGGTAAGGTCATTATCGGTGAGCACATATTTGAGGTCTGAGGGGGCGGGCATCATCCTATGGAGGTTCCCGCCCAGGGGGAGGGGCCTGCGGGCCACTCCCAGTACTCCAGGGGCAAGGTAATATGCAAAGGAGCGCGGGTAGGAGTAGTTCACGCTTTCCTTAGGCTGGTAGCCACCCCGCGCGCGTGGACTCATGACGCCACCGGCGCAGAGTAAGGGCCCTCCTTTAGTGGGTAAATGGAGTTTGGGGCGTAGACCGGGCAATTCCCGGGGTAACACTGCGCATGCGCACTTCTAAGGGGAAGGCGCAGCTTGTAGGACCTGACACCGGTAGTGACCCTGCCATATGGCCAGAAATGTACAAAAATCAAGATAGGATGTTTAGTTAAGCTAGGAACAAATTGTATTAGAGTTTTGTTAAGGTCAGGCTCTCAAACTTGTTGATAACGATTGTATAACTGAATGTCCTGCTGATTTTTGTATTTCATTGTTGATTATGCAATTAAAACCCTTTTTTAATTTCATACTTTAATAAATACGGCCGGGCGACTAGCGCCCGCCTTCCAAAAAGTAAACACGTCTCGTGTCCACGTTCCTTGGTGTTGGGTGCCGGATTGGGGGGGAGGCGGCAGCTAGTCGCTGACCATGTGAAAAGGGGGGGCCCTCGGCCCCCCCGCACGCATGGCGGCGCGGCGACCGCCTCACCCCCTCTCCCCTCGGGTCCTTCGACGGTGGGGGCGTGCCCTGGGGGCGCGGCCCACCGCCGATTGGCCGGCGCCCCTCCTGACCCGGAATCAATGGACTGGTTCCGGGTCGGGGGGGGCGGGCGCTAGGAGGGGCCACCCGGCCCCTCGGGAATAAGAGGTAGGGAGCGCCCAGGAGACCCCCTTGTCCCTGGACGCTCCCTCGCTGAACGTTGTGCCCCGCGTTCGGGGCTTCTTTGTTTCCCACCCACCATCCCTTGGTACAAAGTTTAAGCAGCGTTATGTCCGGTCTAATGGTAAGTCTCATAAGTATAGACCGCGGGAGAGAGTAGGCTTTTGTTGTATTTTGTGATCTGTTGTCAGGACTTTTTTCCCTTTGTAGAAAAGTGATGTATGAAGTGAACTATATTTGAAGATATGTGTCTTTAGGCCTTTTTCCCTTTGTAGATATACGTAGATATTGTGATTATTGTGAACCGAATTGTAATTTTATGCCATGTGTCGTTAGGCCTTTTTTCCCCTTTAGCTATGCGTGGATACTGTTATTTATTAGCCAGTGTAGATGTCCTTTAGACTTTTTTCCATAGGTCGTCGTATTTATTAGGTATGGGGCATGCGGTAAGGTCATTATCGGTGAGCACATATTTGAGGTCTGAGGGGGCGGGCATCATCCTATGGAGGTTCCCGCCCAGGGGGAGGGGCCTGCGGGCCACTCCCAGTACTCCAGGGGCAAGGTAATATGCAAAGGAGCGCGGGTAGGAGTAGTTCACGCTTTCCTTAGGCTGGTAGCCACCCCGCGCGCGTGGACTCATGACGCCACCGGCGCAGAGTAAGGGCCCTCCTTTAGTGGGTAAATGGAGTTTGGGGCGTAGACCGGGCAATTCCCGGGGTAACACTGCGCATGCGCACTTCTAAGGGGAAGGCGCAGCTTGTAGGACCTGACACCGGTAGTGACCCTGCCATATGGCCAGAAATGTACAAAAATCAAGATAGGATGTTTAGTTAAGCTAGGAACAAATTGTATTAGAGTTTTGTTAAGGTCAGGCTCTCAAACTTGTTGATAACGATTGTATAACTGAATGTCCTGCTGATTTTTGTATTTCATTGTTGATTATGCAATTAAAACCCTTTTTTAATTTCATACTTTAATAAATACGGCCGGGCGACTAGCGCCCGCCTTCCAAAAAGTAAACACGTCTCGTGTCCACGTTCCTTGGTGTTGGGTGCCGGATTGGGGGGGAGGCGGCAGCTAGTCGCTGACCATGTCATTGAATCTCCGGAGTTTATCAGTGACTAAGAAGAAAAAAGCTTACGAGTCTTCAAATATTTATCCCACTGCAGTAGGACAGCAGCCAACAAAGGGCCCATGGGATGGCTCCTCTTGCAACAGGCTGATTAAGAATGTCCATCAGCGACTGCTGATCCTTCTTTTTAAGGTTTTAAAGTCTGCTGTTGTTTGTTGTGGAGTCTTCAGTGGAGCAGAAAATCCAATAATTGAATCTCTTTCTTTTCTTAACTCAAAATGTAAAACTAAAACCTTTCTACTGAGGGGGAAAGGCTCTGTTATAGTCTGTCGGTGGAACTCCAACCAAATGAATCATTTAAAATAAAAACACGGTTGAATCTATTGTAAATATATTTATATTTGTTTTGCTAATTATTTCTTCCCTGTGCCATTTTGAGGACAGAATTATGAGACCTGGACATGATGTGTTCGCGGTAACATCTCCCCCCCCCCCTCTCCGCCCATGCCATGCTGATGGCTTGCTACCCAGCAATATTTGTAGGTGCTGATTTTACTACAAAAGTGCAAACCTGCTTAGAATGAAAAGTAACATTGCAGATTTTCTGCATTTGGCACACAATGCTCAAGGCCAGGTTGGGTCATTCATAGAGGCAGCTGCACAGTGCATAAGTTGCTTTGGAAGTTCATTTATGCATTAAAAGATACATGTATGACAACCTTTTTGGAATGATTTTTGTCTTAAGTGATATTATACAATTATGACAGCTGATAGCTGTGCTGTGAAGATTGCTCTGCATTGGTTCCGATGAAGCTGGCAACTAGGAGGTGAGGCTTTGTGAGGCTTTGCATACTCGTCATCAAGTCCAATGAGGCTGGCAGCTGTGCAGTGAGGCTTTACGGGGTTCGCGTTGCTTTTCATCGGTTCCGATTGGAACCACAGGTGGGCTTGCAGATAACCTTCAGAGACACTTCCAAGAGTCCAGAACTGGGTGGAATCACTTGTGGGGCAAGGCTTAGAGCAGACAGAGTCTAGGCACTTGGTTCTAGGCGGCTGGAGCCTTTTCTGTTCCTCAGGCTTTGCTCAGGATGATAGTCAACTAACTCTTGTATTCAAATTGGTGGTCATGGGCTCTAGATGCAGGTTCAGCTCTTTCCACTCAGGTAGTGGGACAGCAGAGCAGTAGGGCAGCAGGGCAGCAGAGTAGCTCAGCAGTACCTCTGAGCCTTCCACAGGTCCATGGGTGTACTGAAGAGTTAGGTCTGAGGGTTCAATATTTACACCTGATGCCCACTTTCTCAAAGTGTCAAGTACGTTCACTTCAATTTCCTTGAGTTCACTTTCTCAAAGTGACATTTTCAGACTTGTGACTTACAACCTGACTTTACCATTAAAGAGGGGTTCACATTTCAATTCTTTAGACACCAAACTCGAAATTCCTATCTGCTCTCCATTGAAAGATATCTCTTATTATATAGAATACGGCAGGCCACTGCTATCCCGTGGGACATTTAGGCCTTGCAGTAGTAAACAATGAATGTAAGAGTTTTTCACAACCAGGACATGTAAAATTTAAAGGTTGATGCAGCCGCCGTCTGTGCAGGTAACATTGGTGGGGTAGTGGTGCCGGGTGGGGGAGATTTTGAGGGACGATGCAGAGGGGAAATTAAATAAATAGATAATTTGCCCTCTACATTGTCTCTCGAAATCCCCCCCAACCGGCCCTACTGCTGTTACCTGCATGGACCGCGGCTGGGTTCATGTCTACATTTTTAAATACACTGCATCCTGCCCTATGGCTGCTTAGGGCCTTCCATAGGAGTGACATATGTATTAGAAAGGTTTAGCCTGAAATGGAAGTTTGTAACTGCACACAGGCTGCAGTGGTAGGCCTGTGACATATTTTAAAAAAGGCTACTTAAGTGGTTAACACAATCAGTGCTGCAGACCCACTAGTAGTATTTAATTTACAGGGCCTGGATACATGTAGTACCACTTTACCAGGTACTTAAAAGTAAATTAAATGTGCCAAGTGGGTATAAGCCAATGTTACCATGTTTTAGGAAAAGAGCACACACACTTTAGTACTGGTCAGCAGTGGTAAAGTGGACAGTCCTAAAGCCTTCAAAAATAGGTTCAAGGTTTCAGAAAGCGTGAGGGGTAAAGGAAAACAGTTTGAGTATGACCTTGCTGAAAGGACCAAGCCCAACAGGTGGGGCAAACATAAAAACAGGGAGATATTGAGATAGACAAGACATTAAGTGAGTTATGAGCAAGTGGCAACATCAAAGCCCAATCTAAGTGTATATTGAATACAGTACTTCTGTTTGCCAACAGATAACTAGGACTGTCTGTAACTGAGACCTGAAAATATGCTGAGACCTAGAATGTCCCAACAAAACAATGTTAGTAATATTTTTGTGCATTTATGGCAGCCATTTCAGTTGTATAAGTTCCTAATGAAAAGAGAAAATATTCTTCAATGTATTCAGCTGGAAAAAAGCAGGTCAAGAATGTGAAGGCCTGTTTTTTCATCAGTAATTTATATTTTCCTCATCCTGGTCCATTCTGCTCAACAAACTTGGTTTAGCAGCTTTTAGTTTACTGGAAAACTATCCAGCTTACGTGTTTTTTTTTTTTTTCTCATGATAATTTATTCAGGGACACGTGTACCTATTATTACTTCAAGAACCTGGGCAAGCCAGTGATGTTGTTAGTCTGATTTATCCTTTTACCATTACTGTTTTGCTGGTCCACATTATATTGGTAACAATCTGATAAGGCCGAAATAGAAACATGGTTCCAGTTGCATTTATTTTTGTTGTTACTAATGATTTCTGACCAGAGGATATTAGGTGAATGGGACTTCCCATTCTAAAACTAGATGCATAAATATGCGTTCTGCATATGGCCTTTACAGTGAATTGGCTGACAATTGACTAGATTCAAGCGAAGTGCAGACATGTCTTTCAGAAACCTACTGATCTGATGAACTTTCATGGCCAAACCAAAGGTAGAGGTATTGGTATAGCAATCATTCAGAATAGACCAGTTTTTCTTTCTGACGCAAAGTCATCTGGTGTTTTTTGCAAACAGAAAGATGGCCTTTCAAACGTCACAATTGACTATTTGTATTATCTTTCTTTGGGCTGACAGGCGTTAAACTGAATTTTGGGTATGAGACTCAGGTAATAAGAGGGCGCATTAGCATTTTTTTACTCAGCGATTTAGCATCCTAGGCCAAATTATGAAGCAAGCATTTGCAAAACCAATAGGTCTGGCATTGACCACCAGCCGTTTGGCAATTTTTTTTTCATTTTGTCATGGTTTTTACTAAATGAATTGTTCTGGCAGTGGACGAGCCCACATCAATCTAAGCAAAAACATTGGTTAAAGGCACAAATATTGCTTTGGTCTCAGAAAAGCACACATTGTACTCCCTGGCTCTGAAGCGGACCACTTTTGTGTGTTAATGAGTGTGAAAGGGAAGTATGTCGTAGCTCATAGTAAATTCATCCAATGGCTAAAGTGGGCTCACACATTGCCCCTTGATGCATGCTGGGTTGGGTGGAAGAAAAGTGTGAATGACAGAACCACAGACTACTGGGCGAAGTCTATCTGAAAGCTCCTATAGGTAACTGTGTTGTACACATCATTCATTTTAATAAAAAAAAGGCCTTGACTAACACGACTTAAAAAAGCTAATTGGTAATGCAAGAAACAAAGGGAGGAGGGCAAGACCAAAGGAGGGAAGAAGGGAGGAAGGGAGGAAGGAAGGAAGGATGGAAGGAAGAAAGAAAGAAAGAATGACAGGGTTGTAAGCTAGAGCACCCTTTTGCTCATCTGCCCATGTGAGCTGCTGATATGGTATGAAAAATCATCAGTGAGATACAACAAAGGCCAATTCAAAAGGGATTTACAACAGCATTGGCAGGAGACAGGAACCAATAACGCTGGGCTGTGCCCTGTGCTCTCATCTGAAAGAACAACCTACTATCACACACAGCTCTACAAACAACGGGAATACTAAAGTAATTATGAAGTAAAAACAAAAACATTGGCATGGAAGAGAACCTATCTTGTCTCCGGATGTGCTTCTTGTGAAGGGCTAAATGCAGTCACGCAAGGGAAAGTTAATCAGTGGCTGAAGCAGGCTGACCTATTGCTCCATGCTTTGGGCTGTAGGTGGTGGAATCAAAATGTGAATGACACATGAATAGCCCTATACATGAAGGGAGATTTCTGTAAGCCCCTTTATGTATGTATATTTCACATTTAATTTTAGAAAAATTAAAAGGTCTCGGCTAACGCTGGACCTAAAAAACTAACGGACAAAGCATATTTCTGAATGCCGGAGATGTTATTTCATTTACTACCATTAAAAAGTCAAAAGAAAGACAGGGAAGGTGGACTTCTGAGCTCTGCCACAACATGGCAATTTGGGGCAACATGGTCACTTGCATCTCTCACTTTGTTCACTTTTGACCTTGTTAGTGTCGATGGTTTCATAAACTGTCTCTGGAATTCTACTCACTTTCTTGGAAGGCATTTCCAGTCTTTCTGGACTTTAAAAAAACTAACTTGGATAAAACAGATTCAGGCAACGACCGGCCTGCCTGCCTCTAACAGCAAAACGTCTGGAAAAATATATGAACCAAGTACTGGCCACATTCATTAATAACAATGTTATTCTGGATCTTTCACAGTATTGTTTCAGAGTGAACACAGCCCGAGCTTGCATTGACCAATTGGTCAGAAGAAATCATGCTCTATGTGGATATTGGAGGCAGGGCGGCCCTGATATTACTGGATCTTTTGGTGGCGTTTGATATGGTATATCACAGCCTCCTAATACCCTGCCTCCAAGAAATAGGCATAGCAGGAACTGCTCTATCTTTGTTCAAATCCTTCCTTACGGATCGGGAACAATTTGCGGAAGTGGACGGCCTTAAGTCCCAGAGCTTCAAACTCCCTTGTGGGGTCCCCCAGGGCTCGTCCCTGAGCCTGACCCTTTTTAATGTATATGTGGTCCCCCTGGCTAGACTGAATAAGTCTCATGTAATTGCCATGGTGTCGTACTCAGACGACTCCCAGATTATAGTTTCTATTTCAAATAATCCTTGGGACACAGCTCACAACTTTCACACCTGTATGCGACAGGTGAGTAGATGGATGTCAGAGAACTGACTTAAGCTAAACTCTAATAAGACAGAGGTTCTTCTTTTCGGCAGAGATCCATCTATCTGGTCCTCTGACTGGTTGCCCAAGCAATTAGCCCCCCTCATTCCAGACACTAAGGCAAAAACCTGGGAGTAATTTCTGACACCACTTTGTCCTTCCCCAACATGTTAAAGCAACCACTTCATCCACCTGTTACGCATTGAAGATTCTGAGGAAATATTTTCCTTTTATACCGCTAGACCTTCAGAAAACTGTGGTTTCTGCACTAGTCTTGACGAAACTGGACTACTGTAATGGCCTTCTGATTGGCGTAAACAAAGCTCTCCTTGTTAAACTGTAGGTTCTACAGAACTCTGCTGCCCATTTGCTATTTGGAATCCCATAATATTTCTCCGCCAAGCTGGCCCTCAGTGCTCTACATTGGTGACCAGTGGAAAAACAGATTAATTTTAAGGCCCTCTGCATCGCATTTAAGGCACTGCATTATCAGGGCCCTGCTTATCTGATTGACCATTTCTGCTGGTATACCCCGACCAGAAAACTGAGGTCCTTTTCACACATGTTAGTCGAGGTGCCCAAATCATGACTGTCAAGCTGGGGTGGCCAAAGCTTCATAAATATCACAACTAGACTGTGGAATCATCTGCCTTACAAACTCAAAATTTCACCCGATCTGCTTTCTTTTAGGAAAGGTTTGAGGACCTGGCTATTTACTGCATAATTTCGTTTATACTTAGCCTTTAGCCTTTTTATAATCTCAATGCTGGCAGTATGTTGGATGCCAATCGTCTAGACGCCCTAGGGTATTAGTTGCGCTATACAAATAAATAAATAAATAAATATGGGTGCTGAAATGCTGTCCAGACAGCTGTTTTGCTGTGGTTTAACAGAGGTATTTGCCATCATTGTTCTCACAGTATATGCTAAATATAATGATGTATTCAAAAGGAAATTAAACATACATTTCGAACAGTAAACGATTTGTTCGAAGGTATTTTCTTACATCTTAGTCCTCCCATTTGCATCATCCCACACTGAAGTCAGTAACACTTGCAGAGTTATTGACAAGATAAAAGGCTAATATTCCGTTACAATAACGAATTTATGGTGCTGGCCTGACTTTTGCAGGAGTCGTCGCTGCTGGGCTATGGGCTTGCTGCCAGAGCTTGAACCCCTGCATCCCAAAACTGCCTGTTAGTGTTGTCAGAGTTTCTGAACTGCTGTGGTGCAACCTTGGTGGAGCACTGAAAAGACTTGAGACCAATTAAACAGCCTGAAATGGCCTGAGGTCTTGCAACCAAATCAACTGGATTTGGCAGAACTAATCCCAAAGATTTAGAAAATACCATTTAGTAGTTCTGTTATTACCACTGTGGAACCACTACAGACCCAACGTGTGTATTTTCCAAAGTAACTGACATAATTCCTGGCCTTCTTCTTCTGTGACTACTCTTGGCGAGTTCAGATCCTATTGTAAATATCTTTGATGTAAACCTATTTTGGTGCTAAATAGTCTATCTTTGCCATGCAACTGCTAATTTGTATTGTCGCCAATAGATATATTTATATTATTGGGATCCCATTTGTATTCCATTTTCTTAAAGGATCAGTTTCCTTACAAGAACTATTTTCTTTGTTTTCAACTTTCTATGTTTTTGGCATCTACCTAATGCATTTTATATTTTTTAAACATTGGTTTGAAGCATAAGGTTTTACATTTTTAATGGTAATCGTGTTGCTATACCACAAATCACTCGCGTTTGTGTGAAGAGTAATCTTTGTGCATGGCCGAGCTACCATGCGTGAGTGAAAAAATATCCATAGGAAAATATTGGTTTTCACATGTAACTATCCCTGGCCAGGTAGTACTTGTGTCATTTCTATATCGCATCAAATCTATTCTGCTCCCTCTCCCTCTCTCCACCCATGTATGTGTATGTCTCTCTCTCTCTCTCTCTCTCTCTCTCTCTCGCGCTCTCTCTCTCTCTCTCCCCCCCCCCCCCCCTCCCTCCCTCCCTCCCTCAGAGCCTACCAGGTGAATTCACCGCAATAGATTTGCCACCCTGAGGGAGAAACAAGTAAAACCAGTTATGGGGTGGGGAGGAGGGGGGTGATAGGGGGGCGGAGTTGGTGCAGGAGTTCGCGCAGGGGGTGTTAAAATAAAAATAAAAAAAATCAACTTACCTGAACGGGTCCCGCGCCGCCTCTGCTCCAGGGCCGGGTCCTGCGTTTGGCTTTTTCCTGCTCCTGAACAGGAACAGGCATGCTCCCTCCCCTGCTGTACGCCAATCACAATGCTGCAATGGCAGCGTTGCCATTGGTGCGGACAATGCCCTGCCGGGCGCCTGTAGGACGGCCATGCCTACATAGAAAAAACGTAGAGTGCGCAGTCAGGGACCACAACAGGGCCCACAACAGTGGGCAAGTGGGCAAGCCACTCCTCCCCGACCCGCCTGCCCAAACCAGGCATACCTTCCTGCCCGCCCCCAACCAGTTGTACCCAACCAGGCATACCCTGCCTTCTGCTTTCTCGTAGTGCGAGAAGCAGAAACATAAAATGGTATTTAAACACAAGTGATACGAGCAGACAAAATATAAACACATAGGAAGCAACAGTGGTAACTACATGGCTTTGAAAGCACTTGCTGAGAAGTGGTTAGATACAGAATAAGAATCGAGAAAAGGTTCAAATATATTTGAATTGAGCAAAATGAGAAGGTTTGAGCCAAACCAGGGTAGGTAAAATGGAAATTCAGAGGCAGATACCAAGGACAGAGTGAATGGACTGTTACATAGAGCAGTCGCATCATTATTGCTAATAAAATGTCAAAGGTGTTCTTTCTACGTTCGAGATCTTTTCTGTAGACAATACAAATGGTTAGGTGTTGTACCTTTAGTGACTGATGGCGCACTATCCTGTTCTTCTATTGTCTAATAATTAGAGGTGAGTGAGTCAACACATTAACAGGGAAAGTCAAGCCCGAGTCGAGGAAAGGGTGTGTCTTGGCTCTACAGTCTGTGCACAAAGCTCACCTTCAAAATATGTATTTGGCATGTGACAAACATGTATAAAAATGATAAAGTATCTTCAAAATATTGTATTTCTTACACGTGAAGAAGTATCTCCCCTTAGAACATCAGATTGTATCGTTTCGTTAAGGAGTAGTTGATAATAGTGAGAGTTTTTAAACAGGACATTCCCGCCAAGGGTGGAAGAAGGAAGCTAGAGGGAAGCTCGACTCGTTTTGGCTTCGAGGTTTCTAAGCCCCTCAAGCTGAGCCAGAGCCGGGTATCTGGTTCGAGCCTGGTTGGAACTTTCAGTGGCTCGCCCACCTCTGACAATAATTAGACACAAGGGTGGGTGGCTGCCTGCTGATTTTGCTGCCAAGCGAAGACCCATGTTAGCAAAACCCAGTTAAAAGGAGAGTCTACACTACCAGGTAACTAACATTACCACATCCACTTCAGTTCCTGAAATGGGTAAACAAAGAGAGTGACGGACTTAAGTGGTCGCCTAGAGAGCACCTGGTAATCTGTTGAGTGTGTAAACGCAGTGTTTTATCGAAGAGAGAAAAGAACTTGCAGGCATGGAATTGTTGAGAGGAGAAAACGTTAGCTTTTGCTAAATATAGGTTTCTAATTACAGAAGGGAAACTTGAACGTTTGCAAGGATGCCAGAATGCTGGGCTGTTGCAAAATGGCTAAGATGAGGATGGTTGGAAACCCAATTAGGAGGACATGGCAGAAGTATATAATTTACCTTTGTTATAGATGTACTTCTGCAGAAAAGAACCGATGCCTTCTATTCTTAAACATAGAAGAGGCATGTCGAATATTGTTTACGATTGAAACAAGTGAAGAATGGGAGTGGTATTGGATGTTTGAACCATAGCAAAACATGTCTATGAATTAAATGTGAAAAAAGTGGAATTTACCAGAGGAGCCTGCGGTTGTTAAACTGGACAATAGGTCAAACCTGAGCATTGACCAAAAAGGGACATGAAAATACACAGGTGGGGAACAAGTGGTGACGAGGTCTTTTCTCACTGAAAGATGTTCATAAAGTGCACATGTTCAAATAACTTTTTCAGCATGTTTTATATGCACCTTTACATCGAAACCACATTTGCAAAAGTTGCTATTAATCTTATGCATTTTTTCATGTGCAGCACACATTTAGAGTTCTCAAAATGTACTAGCACACAATATATTACAATAAGCGCAAAATGTCGAAGGGATACCATACATGAAGCATTGTGCTAATAAAAATATTGTATCACCAATACCAACACATTTCGACCACAACAACAATTAAAATATGGGACAGGGGGTGACAGAGAGTTGAGATTGGGCCCTTTCTGGGCCAAGACCACTATTGTGCGGACAATTAGAGCCTGTCGCCGAACCCTAAGGGATCGCCCATGGGGGTGCGCCTTCCCCCTTGGCAGTAACTACTGGGGGTGAACAAGGAAGTGTTACACCAGGGGACCGAGGAGAGTGGCAGTCCATGCCGTTTGCATTGTGGGAGCTGCCATCTGTCGGGTTCTCCTTGACTCACCCTGAGTGGAGAGAGTAACTGGGGCCTGTCTGGGCCATACCCCGCTAATATGCGCTTGTTCCAGGACCAGAGCCCTCCATTGGAGGGAGACAGTGGCAGCTAGGACCATTGTCTCTGTTGGTGAGGAAGTGACCCTAACTTTTTAGTGCCTACTGAATGGGGAAAAGGGATGTGCCTGTCATGGAGAGGAGCACATTTGTTCTGGGCCTGCGCTGAGACAGCGTATGACTTGGATAATTGTCCGGTACTATGCCATTAAGTGACTGGTGCTTTTGCTTCACTCTGAGTGCTCCTGTTCATCGTGAATGGAGCGCGAACTGGCTTTGCCTAGTAGTGTTACATAGGCTTCTGCACCCACGCGGTGTGGTGTGGCTCCCAAGCTCCAGAGGGCCCCCTCACAGTAACCAGGCTGGAGAGATCCTGACTGAGTCCAGAGGGGGTGAATCTTGCAAGATGGTCCCCTCAAATGTTGTTACGCCTCAGGCTTGGTCTAGTCCCTGGAGTGCCTTAAGTGGCATATAGCATTTCCTATGCATGATGAGTAGACGCTGCAGGAATTACGGGATGGCTCACAGTCCCTCAGTTTTCCATCTTCATGAGTTTTGCCACAGTGTCAGTATGATATTTGTCTTATTAGTTACTCTGTGACACCCTATAGATTTCCTACTGATGGTGTGTTGCCTTCAGAAGGGCCAGAATGTCTCCCTCACAATCCACCAATCTTTGTGAATACCAGCATGACCAAAACTGACCAAAGGCAAACTAAATTCCAATTTGATAAAAAGAAAATGTGTCATTCTTCCTACGCTTTCATAGGCAATAATGTCACTGCAATCCTTCATGGCATGAAAAAAAGTCTACACATGATAGAAAGTAGAATATGCGCAATGGCACATCAAATGGACCACTTGTAAGAGCGGGTTGGCAGGCATGAAACATTGCTTACTCAGATGGAATCCAGGATTTCCAATGTTTAGGTCGCACAAAAATGTCCAACTGAGGCTCACTCCCAGAACACATGTGAATTATAGATGGCACATGCCAAAAATGAAGACTTGGAATGTCGATCCTGCTGTAACAATATCTGCATAATGGTGGCAGCGAAATTGGCCAATATTGTTATTATGCAAACGTTTGTAGAACAGATGCCGGAGTCCCTCTTTGTAGCTCCTTTTCTAGTGGACTACGCTTATTGGTCCCTAGCCCCTGAACTGAGGCCAGGGCAAAACCCTAGGCCCATTATATGGAATCTTTGTAACAACAGGGAGAGGGATCAAGTCCTTTAACTTAATGGAGTCACGCCGCATCTCACTTTTGCTGGTGCACCCATTGCATTCTATCCTGATTTACCACAATGGTGCAGGAAGCACAAAGATCCTTCCTGGCAGGCAAAGAAATCTTCCATGCAAAAGCTTTCAAGTACTCTATGCTTTTAATTGTCTTGGCACTTAATACAACCCGGTGTTGCCACAGAGTTCATCAATCATTGGTTCCCACTGAGAGACATTTCTGAATTGGCGGCTGGGAGTCTAGCTTCATCAAGGGTGCAGCGTTCACATGGTGATTCCAATCTGAATGTGAACTATGAGATTTTCATTTTTGTCTTCCATCTCTTAACTTATTGCCTCAAAATCACCTATAGAGTTACAATTTGTATTTGGTAGGGACAGTGGGTGAGTGTTTGATCTGTGCCTTATATATTTCAGCAGTTGTGGGGGACTGCAGTGCTTTCCTCTTGACCCCTTCTCAGTATCAGCCTGTACTACCGTCCACCCCCTTGAGTCAATCGCACATACTGCATTTATGAGTAATGCTTAAAAGGGTTTATTCTTTGTTTTTTTTTAAAGTTGTTGGGAATTTGTTCACATTTGGGATTGGCGTGGGTGGTGACGGTGGGAAGGTGGGTTATATTATCTAGTTTTCTTTTCTCATGATTGTAACACTGATGCCAGGGGCTTTTCCTTCATACTGTCAAGAGTCAGTTCTAACACAATAATAGATGCTTTTTTGGTACAGAAGCATGCCGCCCAAATTGATTCTCACTAAACACTATGGTTCATTTGTCAGCTGGAATATTAGCAGTTTTAATAATCCCCGCAAGACTAGGTGGGTGTAAGCCTATCCCAATAGACACACTACTGAAGTTGCCTTTCTGCAGGAGACCCACATGGCATCACCACATTGGTCTTCATTTACATCTACATGGGGCCCGCATTGTTATTTTTCCTCATACTCCACTTACTTCTGAGGAGTATATATGCTCTTAAAAAGCAGTCCCTGGGTTTTGTGCTTGAAGAATGTAGAACAAACACAGTGGCAAATCAGTGATATTTGCCGGCATACTGAACTCCCAGCTGATAGTGCTGGCTAATATTTGTGGCCCTAATATTGATAACCCTGCTTTCCTTGACAAAATGTCATGCTGAGCGCAAAGAACAGTGATTGACCTATCTTGTGTGGAGGGAATTTTATCATTCACGTTACATTCAGGAATGACTAGACTGTCTGGTGTGACTCCATAGCCAAACTTTAAAGCCGGGTGAGACACTGACAAATGTTATGTAGATATATGGACTGGTTGATGCATGGAGAGTTCTTCATCATGATGCAACTGATTGTCACACAATATGACTTCTTGGATTGATATGTGGCTGGTCACACGGAATATGATGGCCTAGACTCGTGTGGTTCATATCATACACAGGATACTCCCCAGACTACTTGCTTGTGGTGCTGGCAATAGAGGCCCCCAATAACTCCACACTTTAATATGTGGTGCTTAAATTAATTGGTGTTAATTGACCCATTGTTTAGAGCTGATGTGCATAAGGCTATATTAGAACACTTCGCTTTAAGCACCCTTTGGTGTCTGAGGTCCATACCTCATGGGAAGCCTTCAAGCCTTACAAACAAAGAGTAAGTATCTCTCAAGAAGCAGGGTATTCTTGAGGCCTTACTAGGCATGTTGAATTATCTGGAAACACAACATAAAGCATTGGAGATAGAGAATGCTCGAACAATATGGAAAACCATATTGCTTAAGCTACAAACCATACTGGAGGAGGTCAGGGAGCTTGGTGACATGCTGTTATAAAAATAATCATGGTACTTAACTTTATTATTTATGTTCAGATTTCCTAGTATTTATGTGTATGGAATTGTTCTGGTAGTTCAACAATTGCTCATGTGGTTGCATGGAGAAATGAACAGCCACATATATGATGGCCAGGCTGATGGTGGATGGTGGACTATTTGTGCTGAATCCCTATATCTATTATCTTGTATCACAGGCACACTATATCAATGAAAGGTTATCCTGAGCAAATGTCCAATATACAAATGTCCACGAGTGATGTAGTAGCTATGCCCTTCACTTTATTTTCAACCTTGCAAGACATCAAGGTGATACAGTAGCCAGTCTTATTCTTAGTCTTGTAATGTATCCGCAAGTGAAACTATAGCCAGGCAACATGTGCTCCGTCTGTGATGTATATTACTGACTTCCTCAGGGCAAAAAAAGATACATAAATGACCATAAGTATCTTAAGTTGTCATCCCCAACTCAATTAGTACTTGAAACAGAAAGTTGAACACAAGAGAGTGAAAAAGTGACAAGCGTTTTTGTGAGATCCAAGGAAAATAATGAGAGAGCTGTGAGTTTATCTCTGTTTTATTAAAAAATAAAGAGAGTTCACCCAAACGTGTAGCCTTTTAGCTGGTATATCAAGTCACAGAAGAAAGAAAATATGTGTATACGTAAGTAAGAGAGGGCACGAAAAGTATGTCGTACTCAATATTCAAACTTATGTATTAAGACATGCCTTTCCACATTCATCATGAGAAAAAGCTATAGTCAAGAAATAGTTAGTTACTACCTCACCATAAGTCTCATCCTACTCACCAAGTCCAATAGTTCTTAAAAATTGTGGCTGCCGCAAATATAAATGGGACAAAATATCCCTATATTTCCTAGACAGAAAATCTGTACAATATATAGTAAACACATTATTCAGATTCCCACCGTTAAAAATGATAAACTGTAACTATAACTATACCTAGCATCTGTGGCCGCCACGTCCATCAATCCAGTGTTTTTATTGGACTATATAATATGTGTAATAAAATAATACCATTAGTACAGAGGTCTTCAAACTTTTGGATACCGAGACCCCCCTGTCAACATTTTCAAGCGTAAGGACCCCCTCCTGACAAAAATTTCCAAACCTCTAGGTTATGAGGAAGGTGAGGACCAAATTATGCAACAGGCTTGACTAAATTGTGTGAGTAGAAAATATGGCGCCGCGGCCAGGGCGACTGACGCTGGAATCTGGGACTACGGTTCGATCCCCGGCTCCGGCGGCAGGTTAGCCCAGCACCATGTGACTCTGGGCAATAGCTCGCTTAATCTCCCCGACGGCCCCCCAGCGCCTAGAGACCCTTACGGGTGATTGTGCGCTTTACAAATGTGGACTTTAAATAATGTTCTGTGATGCTGCGTAATTTGGGGTAGCATTGCTTTATTATTTAGAATTTTTTTAAACACAGTAATACCGAGGAAAGATTTCACCCCATTAGTACCAGTTTATAACCAAAATACAGCAATTAACATCAGAAAGATGTCTAGTCAACCTCTGTGAAGGGCCTCCCAATCCGCAGGAATACGCGCTGCCACATTAGAAGCTCACCTGGCCATGGCCGGGAGCAGCAAGGGTGCATTCAGACCGTGGTGGTCTTTTGCAGAGTTAAGCAGTTTACCCATGCCCCTTTCCTCTCACCTCCTTCCTTCCATCCCTCTCTTCTCTCCTCTCCCAACCCTGGATCCCTCTCTCACATTGCAGGCAGATGGCTATTAGCCCCAGGACACCTTTTAGTAAAAGTAGCGCACTACAAATGTAAATAATAGGCAGAAGCAGGGGATCCACTAGATTCGAACTTCGGGGGTGGGGTAACACTCCCAGCCAGGGCTTGTCCAAGCACTGGTCGCACATGGTGCAACAGTCTTTACACCTTCTCCATGAATTCCCTCACTACCACTCACCAACAATACACCTCATCTCTCTATAGCACCTGTCTGACAAACATTTCATTTTTTTATAGCGCTACTCATAATTTACTCACACTCAGTTCTGTGATGTGCATGGTACATCTTCTTTGTACCAGGCACTTTAACCTTCTGCACTGTGTGGGTGACAAGAGTGCCCATGTGACTGCACGGTGAGCAATGCAACAGTGTGAGAGTAGGGTAGAAAGCGTGACTGCAGGGTGAGTGCGGTGACCATATGAATTTGGGTATGAGTGCATGGTGATCGCTATGAGTGCATGGTGATCAGTGTGAGTGCATTGTGATTGCTGTGAGTGCATGGTGATCAGTGTGAGTGCATGGTGATCAGTGTGAGTGCATTGTGATCAGTGTGAGTGCATTGTGATCGCTATGAGTGCATTGTGATCGCTATGAGTGCATGGTGATCAGTGTGAGTGCATTGTGATCGTTGGGAGTGCAGGGTGAAAGTGAAAGTGAAGGCGAGATTGAGAAGTGAGTAGTCTGAAAGCAGAGTGCATTCCCAGAATGGATTCTCACACTACAGCAGTAAGTGTAAAAAGACAAATGTAAGGAATAGGCAGAGTGGGGGCCCAGGGGGTACTGGAACCATAAAAAAACTAAGCTTTGGTAATCAGTTAACAAAGCCATGTAAATATGCTAATGGTCTTTAAAGAGCTGTGAAAAACTCGGGCCAGAGATAAGACTCCAGACACTGCCCAGCCGAGCCCAAGGAGCGCGAGCTGCACTGCAGCAGCCCGGGCTGAGACACAGGATGGGAAGGGGGGCTGAAGCCCTGGAGGCCAGGGCAGAAGTGTGACTGGAAAGGCGCGACCCCCTTTGCATCGCTCCACGGCCCCCCTGGGGGTCGCGCCCCACAGTTTGAAGATCCCTGCATTAGTATCTCATGTGCGTGCTTACAAACATTAATAGTATTTAGTCCCGACATAAAACATCACAACATAGCCCGGTTTAAAATACCCCTTAACGTCCAACTCGTAACCCATCACAAATCATGTTACACTCATGCACAGTTCAAATTATAAGCATCCATCCATTACTACACATATTGTGTACCATCACATTACCTTCGTGACCATATCCACGATAAAGATCATGGATTCTAAGCCTTTTATCCGTATCTCCGGAATCCTCCAAGGAGAGTACTCCTCGTGAGTCATGGCATACCACATCCGCACCATCTTGAAATGTCACTTTATACAATGAAAGTCGCATGACCACATAAATGGAGTAAACACAGTAAACGGATTATATTTGTGTCACCTTCCAAGACCGGCACCATTTTAGTCTAGTTATATATCGTCAGAAATATTGGACATAAACCGTAGAACGGTTTTTAAGAAAAGAAGTATGTAACTCATCACCCAATATTTAATAACTGACAATACTAAAGTGCTTTTTGCGAAAATATACATCACATCTACCAAAATACCATATCACTTCCACATCAATACCATATCTGACTTCCGAATTACATAGTTCCCACAGTATGGGATGTCAGCTAGTTTATTTCGATTGGTGCCCTATCCCATGACATCATCAGTGAAAGGACTAGACCCAAATACAGTCCAGCACTATTTTAAAACCATTTTCTGGGTATAAACATTGTGTCTATTTATCACTCAAATAATGAGTGGGCAATATAAGTTTATATAATAGCCTTTCATCATTAGATAAATAAAACTAAACCCTTGGCTGTACAGTTCAGCCCTTTTAGAAACATTTTCTGGGTATAAACATTGTGACCCATCTTTATTCATCACTCAAATTGTGAGTGGGAAAATGGATTCGCAAGTTAATTCAGTTCTTGCATGTTCAAGGCAGTACACTACCCAATCCCAACACCCATTAGGATGTAAACGCTCTATCATATTACTTCATTTTAATGATCTTAATAGAGCAAAGGTTCTTCAGAAGGGAAAAGGATAAGAGACATTGAGTCTCCTTAGGGAGAAGCAGTAAAAGGACAGTAACAGTATGTTCACTGCGTGCCCCTCTTGCAATTCAGGTGCCCAAAACGTATTGCAACTCATGATCTATATTTAAGTCCTTGTTCACTCCATGTAATTTCATAACCCATCAAGCTTCACTTTGTTTTAATCTAAGCTCCCGATATCTGCCCCTCACATCAATTAGTACAGATTCAATCCCAAGAAAGTTGAACTACGAATGCATATGCTCAGCCTTTTTACATTCTCTTGCATGGGTTGCAATGGGGTACCTATCGTCCATATTCTATAAAGCTCTGAAGTGTTCAGCATGTTTTCCCTAAGTGGTCTGATGGTACTCCCCACATACATTTTTCCACATTTGCAAATGATGACATTCACAATATATGTTGTCTTGCAGTCAATATGTGTACAGATGGTAAACTTTCATGAATTATTATATTCAAATTCTTTGATTCCATTTACAGACATCCTACCCATGATACAATTAACCCATCTATATGAGCCCTTATTCAGTCTTTTGTTGCCATGTCTCCCTTGTTACCTGTCTCTTAGGATAAATCGGGCTCACTATATTATGTATTGTCTTTCCTTTTCGGTAAGTAATAATTGAGAGGTCTGTTATAAATTGTTGTAATATCACATCAGATGTATCTAGGGGGCAATGTTGTCTGAGTATATTGTACACTTTCTGTGAACCTGAGTGGTAGCCTGTGACTAATCTTATAAGTGTTTTCAGCATTTTTGCTTTATCCTTGAGAGTATCATTCCATTGTAATCTTTGAGATCTAGCTTTAGCTCTCAGGATAACATCCTTATTGTATCCTCGTCTCAAAAACCTCTTTTCTGTACCTGTTATGCAAAACAACCTTTACGACGCAGCCATTACATCGCACTACACTTACAACACAGTCATTACATTGCAACATCCTTTACAATGCATGTCACTACAATGCAGGCACTCCAATGCAGGCATTACAACGCATACCATTACAACACATGGCACTACATCGCATGTCACTACAACGCAGGCATTACACCGCATACCATTACAATGCATAGTACCCGTACACTATCCAACACTAACCCTACTATTGCACCCCCTGGAATTAGAATAGTAATTTTTAACCCCTACACTATCCAACACTTACCCTACTGTTGCACCTCCTGGAGTTAGAATAGTAATTTTGATCCCTACACTATCCAACACTTACCCTACTGTTGCGCCCCCTGGAGTTATAATAGTCCTTTTTACTCCTATACTATCTAATACTTACCTTAAATGCAATGTAATGGTATGCGCTGTAAAGGTAGTATGCAAGGCGATGTAGGGTCATGCAATGTAATGGAATACATTGTAGAGGATGTTGTGAAGTAAAAACTGTTTTGTAAGTGCATGCGTTGTAAATGTATGCATTGTAATCTGTTATATTGTGGAAATTTTCAGTATCATTACTGAGATTTCTCCTTGTTTTATCATGTCCCCAAGTGATATTAAGTCAATCTGGCTTTTCAGATGTGAACTACTTGCATGCAGTAGAGAGTTACGGGAGTTTGTTTTCCTATACATCCCACTATTAATTCTCCTCTGACAGATATACAGCTCAACATCTAAGAACACAATTTTCTCACAACTATGTGCATGTAAAAGACATGTTGTATATATTGATTATGCATGAATGTAAAACACTCCTGTAGTTCCGCCTATCAGTCCAAATCATGACACAGTCATCTGTGTATCAGCCAAAGTAAAAAATGGAGTCATGCTATCTGGTACCCAATGGGCCGCAGATGTGCACAGCCTCAAACCATCCCATAAAAAGGCAGGCAAAAGACAGTGCAAATCTGGAACCCATCACAGTCCTCCCACATATTTGTCTGTACCATTCCCCATTAAACAAAAAAGCATTATGTTCAAGTATCATCTCAGACATAGTGATTATCATCTCTGTGTGCTACATGTTCTCAATAGGTCTTTTATAAAGAAAATATCTTAAAGCTTTTATACCAATTTGCTGTGATATGTTTGTATAGAAAGAGACAACATCCATAGTCACCAACATCATACTAGAGTCCCAAACAACATCATTCAGAATATTCAATATGTATTTAGTATCTCTGATGTGAGATGGAAGATTAGTCACAAACAGTCTTAGAAAAATAACCACAAATTCTGATAATCTTTCAGTAGGACCCCAATCTCTGATATTATGGGTCTTCCGAGGGGAGACAGGAACCTTTTATGTATCTTTGGCGAAGTGTGCATACAAGAGGACCTTGGCTTGTCTACCAACAAGTAGAAATATTCATCATCATTCAATAAGCCTACCCCTAGCCATTATTTCAAACAGGGTTATGCCTCCATTTTTGATAACACAGTACATTGTTCAGTTGTCCAAGAATCACATCATCATATGAATCCTTATTCAGTACAACAATATTCCCACCTTTGCCAGCCTCCCATACCTCACAGGTGAAACACATGTTGGCTGGCTACAGTATCACTTTTGGATGCATTCCAAGACTGAGAATACGATTAGCAACGGAATTGCCTTGGATGTGTTGCAAGATTGAAAATAAAGTGAATAGCATATCTACAACACCACTTGTGGACATTTGCTCAGAAAAACCTTTCTTTGTCTTTTGGGGGCTTTGGTTCCCCTTTGGAAACGTTTGGTGGCTGTTTTCTTAACCTGTGAGCATTCCAAAATTGATCATTGTAACTTATAATACGACTTTGCTTAGAAGTCAACCCAGCCACCCTTCTATCATACATTATGTTCAATAATGGCCTACTCTGCTGTTACCACCCATGCATTTTCACATAGAACATGCCTTGTCACGTCCCACTCTGCTGATGGCTACCATGTGCTGTAAACCGATGTCTCTGAAAGACGATGTAGTTTTGGTTGACACAACATGCACAGACTGGTGGGAACTAGCACTCTAAGCAAACTGTGATTTGACATATTCCCCATTACTACCAGTTTTTCATACTCCGCTACTTCCCTCAACTTATGAAAGTGAAGCAGAGAGATTACTATATAGGGGATGTGGGTGAGGATGTTGGGCGACATAGTACCGGGTGGTTCATTTATGTCCCTGTCAGATTATAAACAAAAGGATGGTAACACTACCCTGGCCATCCTATATTATCAATTGCTTCGCTCTATGGCAAAAAGGACCAACATGAGAAAATCTATCTCCTTTTTATATTCAGAAATGAAGTCTATTAGAAATTGAGGTTTCTGGTTGGCTAGAGTATACACCCTGTCCAAGAAGGAGCCACAATTTTGTAGTCAGTGTAAGTCAGATGCACAACCTAAATTCACCTGTGCTCACCCTCTGGTAGCATGGCACAGAGCAGTCAGGCTTAACTTGAGGCAATGTGTAAAGTATTTGTGCAACACTTTATTTACAGTAACACAGAAAAAACAACACAAAAATACTCCACAGTTGTCTAGACAGATCAAGAATATTTATCTGAGTAACACAAGACCAAAATTACAAACTTCCAATTAGAAGAAGTCAAGATATGAATCTGTAAAGATTAAATCCAAAAACACTGCTTAGAGGTCAATAACACTAAAAGGATAGTTGAGGTCATGCCAGACCGGGGTATCGAGTGCAATGGAGGGCAGGCCAGCTACAGGACTCACACATGGCCTGCTGAAAAAGTAGCTTTATGTGGAGCAATCATCAATGTCAAACACTTGATGCAATGGTTCCGATTCACACAGGCAGGTTGATGCGTCTGAGAGGAGCCTCACAGTCAATGTCAAAGAATCGGCAAAGTATTGAAATCGAGCCTCGCAGCGTTGTTGTCAGATAAGCCCTGCATCGTTGTTTAACCTCCTTGTCAGGACCAGCACCGGTATCGAATAGACTCGGCGTCGGAGGGCACTGCATTTGTTCCAATCGGTGCAAAGGGGCCACTGCATAGATTTTTGCAGAAAACAGCTGCAGATCCCTATTCTGAGGCCCAGGACTGGAAGAGGCACCTCTGGCAAGGATAGGACTCACAGACGGCAGAGTCCAGCAGCACTAGGATAGTTGCAAGTAGCTTTTTGTGACCTTGACACTTCAGAGAACAGGAGGCAAGCCAACAAGCCCTTGGAGAAACTTGGGTTCAAATTATAGAAAGCAAGTCCATTCCTTCTCACTATCAGACAAGACGCAGCAGGCAGCAGGACAACACAGCAGAGCAGGTAGCAGAATAGCAGTCCCTCCTACAGCACAGCAGCTCTTCTTCTAGGAATAATGTCCTTGGTTCCAGATAAGTTCTACTTTGCTGGTGTCAGCTGGCCAGCACTTTTAAGCAATCGTGCCATTGAAGTGCGGGAGAATTCAAAGAGGCCTTTGAAGATCACAAAGTTCCCTGCCTTTCCTGCCCTGGCTGGAGACTCACTTGAGGGGGCGTATGTAGTTCTTTGTGTGAGGACAGGCACAACGCCCTATTCAAGGGCAGGTGTCAGCTCCTCCTTTCCAAGCTACCTCAAGAAGGCCCATCAGACTGATGATGGGCCATCAGGATGCATATGTCACACCCTAGCTCCCTTTGTGTGACTGTTTAGAGGAAATGCACAAAGCCCAGCTGTCAACCAACCAAGATGTGCATTCAGAGGCACAGAATGTTTAAAGTGAGTGTTGGACATGGCCCTTTTTGGCTTAAGTTCCTTAACCTTTTTGCCTTCCTTCTAGACCTTTTTCTGACATGATGTTGCCGACTTAGATGCTTTGGGCACTTTGCCACTGCTGATCAGTGTCAATGTGCAAGTGCTCCCTGTATAACGTGTTATGGTAATAGGTATGTTTGTCTTACTAGTAAAGTCCCTAATAAAGTGCACTATGGGTGCCAGGGCTGATAATGCAAATGCTACTAGTGGGCCTGCAGCATTGATTGTGCCACCCACCCAAGTTGCCGTAAAAAGAGAACTCAGGCCTGCCACTGCAGTGCCTGCATGCAGTTTGACTGCCTTGTTGTCCTGACAAGTGCACCCACTTGCCAGGCCTTACTCTTCCCTTTTTATGCACAGGAGACACCCATATAGTAGGCCCAATGTACCCCCTGGGCAGGATACAGTGCATGTGAAAGGTAGGACATGTACTGAGGTGTGTGCCATGTCCTGACATGAAATACTGCAAGAATTCGTTTTTCACTGTTGCAAGGCCATCTTGCCCATATGACAGAATGGGGAATGCTGTGTCACATGGTTCCATCATATCTTCCCATAGGCATAAGATGAAGAGATGGAGTTTAGTGTGCCTGAACTCAGGATTTAATAAAACATCTTTTTGAGAAGATGTTTTTTGAATTGTGTGGTTAGAAACCATGCTTTTAGAAGTGGCTGGTTTCTTGTCTTAAACCATCCTGTGTGCCTCCGCCTGGTTGTGTATTGACTGTCTGGGTTTGGATGTGACAGGGTCTGGGGAGTGTCCTGACACCAGAGAGAAGTAGGTGAGACAGCAACAGGCTGGCCTGCCCTTGATGTGGGGGAGGAGTAGCCCCCTGGATGTGAAGAGGGCTGTGTTGCTGCCACAAAAGGATGGCTCCACCTCCTGCGGACCGTCTGGGGTCCAGACCCTCACTACCAAAGCAAGAGGGTGTGCACTGGCAGGAAGACACCCTGGTCTGGTTTGAACTGGGCTCAAAACCCCCTGAACACAAAGACTTCAAAGGCATTTAGGGGTATAAATGTGAAAGCTGAAACCCCTGCACTCAAGACTGAACTCAAGACTGAAAGAGCATTGTAACTACTTCGTGATCGAGCGGAACCTCTGCCATAGAAGTACAGCTGAAGAGACTGAAGAGAAAGACTTCCCTTGCTGTGTGTTCTGGGGCTGGCCCGCAGTTTGCTGATTTGACTAAGGAGAGGATAAGGGGCTTTGCTTTGAGCTGTGTCCCCCTGCTTGGAAGAACTTTGCTGTGTGCTGTGTCCTGAAGTAACTTGTCTCCAAGCGCTCGAGGAGAGTTGGACCCCTGTTGTGGAAACTCTGGAACATCAAAGGTTCCGACCGTATCTCAGTGAAGCTTGGTGCGTGGTGCTTTTTCACGCTTGAGATTGCTGTGTTGTCTGTGGTACTGTTTACGGGGTGCCCCATGACTGCATTGCCCCCGCAGCATGAAACATCGTCCACGCTGCTGCATTGCTGTTTGTGGCCTGAGCCATCATCGTAACTGAGGCTGTGAGTAAGGACCACCACCGCTGGCCCGAGCAGCAATGTGCTAAAAGATTTATGGAAGGTAAGGAAGCTGAAAGGTGAAAGGAATCATGATCGTTGTTCGTCAAGAGGAATCTGTCCAAGATCGTCAATGAAGGAGAAGGTAGCGCCGTAACCCGTTCGGCTACAGCGTTACCAAGCACCGGAGCTGCAACGTAATCAGGACCGCCCAGCAGGACGTCTGACGAGAGGAGAGAGAGAGAGCAAGGCAGAGCACCTCCCCAGGTAAGGCTGGGACCCCGGTCAGGAGCTGCAAGCGTGTGTGGCCTGAGGAAATGTGCAGGAGGAGTACAAGAGTGCTCCGATCTCTCTCCCGATGCACAGTGATAGATGCGCTGAGTCCCCGATCGGACCTTACCTGCCCAGCAGTACTAGGGCCGCCCCGTTAAGTTTACGACCGTTGTCTCTGTTGTTGAGGTCTAGTGGTGCCGGAGCTGATCGCACAGATTGGCTTATAGCATCATCCCTTGCATTACGAACTGCATTATTCTTGCATTACGAACTGCCTTATTCTTGCATTAAGAACCACATTATTCTTGCATTACGAACTGCATTACTCTTGCATTACGAACTGCATTATTCTTGCATTACGAACTGCCGTACTCTTGCATTAAGAACTTCATTATTCTTGCATTACGAACCGCATTATTCTAGCATTACGAACTGCATTATTCTTGCTTTAAAAAACACATAATTCTTGCATTAAGAACTGCATTTTTCCAGTGTTACGAACGGCATTAGTAATTGCATTCAGGACTGTCTTATTTCCACCTTACGAATTGCATGACGAACTACATAGCATTGCATTAGGACTGCATTCGATCATTGTGAACTGCTCATTAGTACTGCAAGAACCTACCGGTGAGTATTGGCCTAATAACCGGCAAAGTGAAATATTACGAAAATGCATATGTTGGGTTTTTATCGTTCAGTCTCATCGAATTTCTTTTGATAAAGATACCGCTCCATTTATAAAATCAGTGTGGTGTCCATTTGTTGTGTTATCACCGTGTTACTGGGAGTGTGGTAGCAAATACTTTACACATCGCCTTGGAGATAAGCCTGCCTGCTCGTGCCAAGCTACCGGGGGTGAGCAGGGGTTATCTAAGAATGTGTCCCTCCTTTCCCTGACTAGAAGCAAGGGTCCCTATTTGGACTACGGTACCTACCTCAGCCAACTAGAGACTCCCAGTTCTGACAGTAAGAAAATGCCAACTTTCTAAAAGTCACAAAAGAGAAAAGAAGTAGCTGGACATTCAACCACCACCCTTCTCTGGAGGCGAGTCACAGAGGACTTTCCCGGTTTTAAACTACGTACTTCAACACATATCCGTGTTTGCGTGGTAAAACTTCCCTCTCTCACTTGGATTTGACGTGAATGCCGGGGATTAATACGTATGCTTTTAACTAAACCTTACTCCTTGAATACTTTTACCTGTACGTTACCGTGGCTACCCACAAATCCCGCAACCGCGGATTCAGATACACCTAAGAATTGGCGAAGCGACACATACCCGCCAGTATAGACGTGTCGGGTTGGAATTATCTTTAGGAAAAAATTGGAATCCCTGGCTTTATATGATCACTATCGCCAATAGCAGAGAGTTTTCTTAGTGGACCAGATCTAGCTTCAGACAGACAATAATGTATGTTATTGCACATTGGACTATTTACTTCACTTAGGCAAAATCTAAGAATAAACAGCTGAACCCAGAGAATTTTTACACACAGACGAAAGTATCAGTCAAACAATTTTTTAAAGTGATATAAAAAATGATCATAAATGTTATTGTTACACTCCCAAATTGGGTTACAATCTAAAAGGTTAAACCACACGTATAAAAAAACATCATGAAATTCATAAGTCAAAGTTAAAACAGTAGTCGACGCAGCGTTTCGGTGCTTTTTTTCTTTGTAACACCTTCTTCAGGACTTTTAAAAACATTTGACTCCAATAGCTCTACAAATAAAATAAAGATATTTTAGTTTTTATTTCTCTGTACAGGATTCAACCTATTTGCCTAATCTCAACTGCCAGTCCACTATGTAGATGGAATTATCACCAGCATCTCGATTACACCACCTTGCTTTCATCAGCACAGCTCTGAAGAGTCAGGGGCTTAGCATTACCCTGACAAAACACATGTCCGCTGGTTGCTCTATGCTGATTGTTGAATAACACAAAGGAAATTATAAGAAATAAGCAACAACTCCTCAGCGATTTTCTTTGATGAATTTTTTACTATGGACTTATACTTAGAGAATTGTTCTAATTACTCTTGTTTGTGAGTGCCCAGGACTTGGTAGTGGACACTTTTAATATAACAGAACTGCGGACAGTGGACCAATCCTGTTCCAAGCACCAATCCTAATATCACCAATATAATTTGTGTTACTGATTTCTAAAGTACTGGCGTGCAATTTTCAAATGCCCCCTGTCCCCAAGGGCATATCCAAAAGGTTGGAAATAATCTATATTTTTTATAAATGAAAAAGCACCGCTGCAAAGTTAAATGTCCAATAATTCGTTGAAGAGTATTAACTCGTTAGGCCGTTCACATTCATACAGACGCTGAATCGTGAGCAATGATGAAAAGGTATATGGAATTTAATGTTCCTTTAATAGTCCATACAAACACCAGCCAACGCGTTTCGTTCCGTTACCGGAACTTCTTCAGGGCTGTAAATCACAAAAGACATACAAAAACCACCATAAGTGCCACAACAGGAAACCAACATGTATACGTACATACATACATTAGTGTCTAAAAACAATGCAATTCTACACAAACAGCGACTATGGGTAACCTTTATAACTTTTATAAAAAATCTCTCTTCTAACTGGAAAGAGGATCATTTCTTATGTCCCAATTATTTTTCAACGTATTTACATATCCCATATCGCATATTGTTGACTGTATTCTTAAATTCGCATTAAAATTCATACTTTGATTGTGTGTATCAGCGTCATTCATTTCTATTAGCTTATTCTGTCATTATCAGTTGTGGGAATTTAGCATATAACACATTAATTTATGAGAAAAAAATCAAGTCACTTTGCGGGAAATGGCTTCTCCCCAAGCACATTGCAATTCAAACTTGAAGGTCACGGAAGGACAATTCCTACATGAAGTCATCAATATCATCATATCAAAAAATATCTGCGAGAGTAATAGGAGTACACACTCCAGCACGATTCATTATCGCATCACATTTCTCTAATAATTTTCACCAAAATAGTTCGTCAGACTGGGAACCCACTGAAAGGAATTAGTTTATATATGTGAACTCAAGCCCACAAAAAACACACAATGTCTGGCTCAAAGCCCAACCCATTCCAATGCTACATATCCTGTATGCTAATCAATAGAGTAGCAACTTGTACTGTGTCTATACATTTTTAACACACGCGAAACACCAGATATTTTGAGTCGTTCGACAAGAGTCCTACCTAAATAATTTTCCAGACGCTAGGTGTTTCTGATCCGAAATCCTCATCCATAAGTATATATATATTTTTCCTGGGTTCGGATTACCTCGCTATGTTGGACTCATCTTAATGGTCCTATTCCATCCTATTAGGAGAACATATATGTCCGATATTGTGCCAGGTATTAACCTAAGAGTTGGGATAAAAACAGAAGAAATAGTGGGATATGGGGGATGGGTCTCCACAATTTTATAGGTACATGTCCAGACCAATCTCATTGGTATATATGGACAGACGGTCCCACCCGGACATTAGTTGTTTCCAGTGGCATTGGCTGCCCATATTAAAAACGCCTACCTTTTCAATATGTGCAGGGTCCCTTGTCTTCAATTAAGAATGTCTCCCCTTAGTTCAATATTCAATTTTCAAAGGTAATATAGATTTATGGTAGTTGCCTATAAAAAACAGAAATGTATGAAAAAAGTGTGTAAATATAATCTTTATATATCCAAAAAAACTAGGATCTGCTAAACCTGTTAATATATTAGTATGTTACTAAGTCCACATGTAAGTCGTGCAACCTGGTTATTGGTCTGCACGCATATACACATCCCCTATGCTTCGAAAAAGATAAAGGGGGTAGTTATACGGGTGCACGATTTGATTAATAAAAGAAAACGTGCCAAGAATCTAAAACTTGCACTTCTTATCGATTTGAACCATAGAGAGAGAATGGACATGAACCCCACCGCCATAACGCACTTATGCGAGGTGTCTAGTATGTCGCTGGTTTGACATGCAGATACAATCCCCTCCGGCAAAGCAATTGCATATAGATAATTGACGCTTAGCAAAAACGGGGATAAACGAGAGGAAAGGCGAGGTGGGGGAAAGAGTCTCGTCATGCACGAGAAACTCTATTATGGATAATCGAAAATTCAAATTTAGCACGTACCCGTATGGTCAATAAACCATCCTCGATGGTAACGTCTCGGATCACCGGCGTCAGTAACAATCCAACTAAGGATAGGCGGCCCGCTCGCCCGCCATGGAGTTTAAACGTGATTCGCGTCGATCACGTGTGTAGGGCCGCAATCGTAGCGTATTCTACCTCGGAGGAAGTCACAAACGTGACCGCCATCTTAGCCTAGTCTTTAGTTAGCAGTTTGAAACCCAAGAATGCGTTATCAAACCAGCTTATGTCACTTAGTGCAAGATAGTAGTTGGATGGATGGCATCCTCACTGAATGGTGACATAGTAACCATTCCACTAGAATAAAAATCATTTGATGATTAATTTTTTGACAAACAAAAAGAGAAACGGCCACTGATTTTATGCGTGTTGCTAATTAGCCCAAATGAAAATCTATCGACGAAAAACCCAATGAATGTGAGTGCATCGATGGGTCAAAGAAATAATATAGCATGTCAAGTTGGTTTAAAATTGCATCCCTTTGAACAAAACTCATTTGGAACAACAACCATTCAAGTGCCTTAGTAGAGGGGCGGACCGTGTTGTATAACCTCAGTAGAGACAAAATAAGCCTCTCAACATTTGACACATGTTATACAGGTGGCAACGAAGACTAAACATTATATCCAAATTCGAGCCAGTTCAAGAGCACAAAAAGTTCAACAATTAGTTTGTGATCATATTACCATAATGGCAAATGGGTGAATTATAGGAATTATAACGAAATACTTGTCATAGATCATATCATTAAAAACTCGTTGCATGAGCAACTCATAAATATGAGTTCCAAATAAGTTGGAAAAAGGAAGCCAGTAGGGAGGCCCCAGCAACATTGTGTAATGCACATCAAACATATACAATACCTTTCAATGTGTATTCATGAAACAGTTGGTGACATAGATAAAACATAGCAGATCATTGTAAGTAGTAGTGCATCTCATCTTCGGTATTGTGTCCTTTTTCCAGACACCTCAAATGACAAATCCAGGATGCTTCCTTCCTCCTTAGGGTAAGTTCGCGATCGCCACCTCTAGGGTGTGGAGGCACATGATCAATACCCTGTACCCATATCTTGCAATTATCTTTATGGTGTTCTCTCATGTGATATATCATTGGGTATCTTAGGTCGAAGTTTTTGATGGCCCGTACATGTTCTTGGATCCTCATTTTCAAAGGTCGTATCGTACTACCGACATATATCTTGTCACATCCACAACCAATCACATAAACTACATAGCTGGTATTGCAGTTTATGTAATGCCTTATCTCATATTCACAACTGGTGTTATATTGGAATTTTTTAGATTTATTTTTTCCCAGAGGGCAAATGTTACATCCCCCACAAGTGAAGAAACCCTTAGGCTTGGTAGACATCCAGGTACTAGGTTTTCTAGTTACAGGGTAACTCGGACATAGGACATCCCGTAGAGTCTTACCTCTCCTAAAAGTGACCTTAGGAGTCTTATTGACCTCATTGTTCAAACTGGGTACCTCTGTGAGGAGACTCCAATGGCGTCTGAGTACCCTGAAAACTTCAGTGCTATGTTGCGTGTACTGAGTGACAAATGCCATCTGCGATTTCTGAGTTTTTTTAGAGAGCTTAGCTTTCTTGATCAAAGTATTTTTACGAGTCACAGTGAGTATTCGTTTCTCCGCTTTCTCCAGGACCTTAGTATCATACCCTCTATTGGTGAATCTAACCTTCGTGTCGTTGAGATTTTCTCTGAATGACTTGTCAGTGCTGCAATTCCGTCTAATGCGCACCATTTCTCCATATGGTATGTTGTTAATAGTGGAGCTAGGGTGTGCACTTGAGGCGTGCAGTAAGCTATTGCAAGAAGTACTCTTACGGTACAGGTTGCTATGGATCGTGTTGTTTTCTATATGGAAGAGTATATCCAAAAACTCGATCTGATTGCGATTCGATTTCATAGTCAATTGTACATTAAAGGGGCTATCGTTCAGGTAGGAGAAGTAGTCCATCAATTGTGATTCACTCCCTTTCCACAACAATATGATGTCGTCAATATACCTCCCCCAGAAAATGATTAAATCCATCCAGGGGGAGGCATATCGACCCCAAGCGTGTTCCTTCTCCCACCATCCCATAAACAATCCCGCGTATGAAGGAGCAAATTTGCTCCCCATCGCGGTACCCCTTATTTGGTGGTACCAAGTTTCACCATGTAGAAAAAAATTTCTTGAAAGAATTAACTCAGTCATTTCAAGCAACATCTCATATTAATACAAGGATACAGGACTGGGGTGAAGTTGGTCTCCTCTCCGAGGAGGAATGTCGATACCTGAAAGTGGCCAAACCTATGGCCCCATGTATTTACCTACTCCCCAAGATACACAAGGGGGGTACCTTTCCACCAGGACGCCCGATTATCTCGGGGATTAACTCCCCAACGGAACGATTGTCCCAGTACGTGGACGGGTTTTTGCAACCTTTGGTTGTAAATTTACCCTCATACATTCAGGATTCGGGTGACATATTGAATAAATTTGATGGCCTACAGTGGTCACCTGACCTCATGTTCGTCACATTGGATGTAACAGGGTTATATACATGCATACCCCAACATTTTGGCATCAGGGCACTTTCCTCTTTCTTGTCTTTAAGAACGGCTGACCATATTGAACACAACGAGATGTTGCTTGAAATGACTGAGTTAATTCTTTCAAGAAATTTTTTTCTACATGGTGAAACTTGGTACCACCAAATAAGGGGTACCGCGATGGGGAGCAAATTTGCTCCTTCATACGCGGGATTGTTTATGGGATGGTGGGAGAAGGAACACGCTTGGGGTCGATATGCCTCCCCCTGGATGGATTTAATCATTTTCTGGGGGAGGTATATTGACGACATCATATTGTTGTGGAAAGGGAGTGAATCACAATTGATGGACCACTTCTCCTACCTGAACGATAGCCCCTTTAATGTACAATTGACTATGAAATCGAATCGCAATCAGATCGAGTTTTTGGATATACTCTTCCATATAGAAAACAACACGATCCATAGCAACCTGTACCGTAAGAGTACTTCTTGCAATAGCTTACTGCACGCCTCAAGTGCACACCCTAGCTCCACTATTAACAACATACCATATGGAGAAATGGTGCGCATTAGACGGAATTGCAGCACTGACAAGTCATTCAGAGAAAATCTCAACGACACGAAGGTTAGATTCACCAATAGAGGGTATGATACTAAGGTCCTGGAGAAAGCGGAGAAACGAATACTCACTGTGACTCGTAAAAATACTTTGATCAAGAAAGCTAAGCTCTCTAAAAAAACTCAGAAATCGCAGATGGCATTTGTCACTCAGTACACGCAACATAGCACTGAAGTTTTCAGGGTACTCAGACGCCATTGGAGTCTCCTCACAGAGGTACCCAGTTTGAACAATGAGGTCAATAAGACTCCTAAGGTCACTTTTAGGAGAGGTAAGACTCTACGGGATGTCCTATGTCCGAGTTACCCTGTAACTAGAAAACCTAGTACCTGGATGTCTACCAAGCCTAAGGGTTTCTTCACTTGTGGGGGATGTAACATTTGCCCTCTGGGAAAAAATAAATCTAAAAAATTCCAATATAACACCAGTTGTGAATATGAGATAAGGCATTACATAAACTGCAATACCAGCTATGTAGTTTATGTGATTGGTTGTGGATGTGACAAGATATATGTCGGTAGTACGATACGACCTTTGAAAATGAGGATCCAAGAACATGTACGGGCCATCAAAAACTTCGACCTAAGATACCCAATGATATATCACATGAGAGAACACCATAAAGATAATTGCAAGATATGGGTACAGGGTATTGATCATGTGCCTCCACACCCTAGAGGTGGCGATCGCGAACTTACCCTAAGGAGGAAGGAAGCATCCTGGATTTGTCGTTTGAGGTGTCTGGAAAAAGGACACAATACCGAAGATGAGATGCACTACTACTTACAATGATCTGCTATGTTTTATCTATGTCACCAACTGTTTCATGAATACACATTGAAAGGTATTGTATATGTTTGATGTGCATTACACAATGTTGCTGGGGCCTCCCTACTGGCTTCCTTTTTCCAACTTATTTGGAACTCATATTTATGAGTTGCTCATGCAACGAGTTTTTAATGATATGATCTATGACAAGTATTTCGTTATAATTCCTATAATTCACCCATTTGCCATTATGGTAATATGATCACAAACTAATTGTTGAACTTTTTGTGCTCTTGAACTGGCTCGAATTTGGATATAATGTTTAGTCTTCGTTGCCACCTGTATAACATGTGTCAAATGTTGAGAGGCTTATTTTGTCTCTACTGAGGTTATACAACACGGTCCGCCCCTCTACTAAGGCACTTGAATGGTTGTTGTTCCAAATGAGTTTTGTTCAAAGGGATGCAATTTTAAACCAACTTGACATGCTATATTATTTCTTTGACCCATCGATGCACTCACATTCATTGGGTTTTTCGTCGATAGATTTTCATTTGGGCTAATTAGCAACACGCATAAAATCAGTGGCCGTTTCTCTTTTTGTTTGTCAAAAAATTAATCATCAAATGATTTTTATTCTAGTGGAATGGTTACTATGTCACCATTCAGTGAGGATGCCATCCATCCAACTACTATCTTGCACTAAGTGACATAAGCTGGTTTGATAACGCATTCTTGGGTTTCAAACTGCTAACTAAAGACTAGGCTAAGATGGCGGTCACGTTTGTGACTTCCTCCGAGGTAGAATACGCTACGATTGCGGCCCTACACACGTGATCGACGCGAATCACGTTTAAACTCCATGGCGGGCGAGCGGGCCGCCTATCCTTAGTTGGATTGTTACTGACGCCGGTGATCCGAGACGTTACCATCGAGGATGGTTTATTGACCATACGGGTACGTGCTAAATTTGAATTTTCGATTATCCATAATAGAGTTTCTCGTGCATGACGAGACTCTTTCCCCCACCTCGCCTTTCCTCTCGTTTATCCCCGTTTTTGCTAAGCGTCAATTATCTATATGCAATTGCTTTGCCGGAGGGGATTGTATCTGCATGTCAAACCAGCGACATACTAGACACCTCGCATAAGTGCGTTATGGCGGTGGGGTTCATGTCCATTCTCTCTCTATGGTTCAAATCGATAAGAAGTGCAAGTTTTAGATTCTTGGCACGTTTTCTTTTATTAATCAAATCGTGCACCCGTATAACTACCCCCTTTATCTTTTTCGAAGCATAGGGGATGTGTATATGCGTGCAGACCAATAACCAGGTTGCACGACTTACATGTGGACTTAGTAACATACTAATATATTAACAGGTTTAGCAGATCCTAGTTTTTTTGGATATATAAAGATTATATTTACACACTTTTTTCATACATTTCTGTTTTTTATAGGCAACTACCATAAATCTATATTACCTTTGAAAATTGAATATTGAACTAAAGGGAGACATTCTTAATTGAAGACAAGGGACCCTGCACATATTGAAAAGGTAGGCGTTTTTAATATGGGCAGCCAATGCCACTGGAAACAACTAATGTCCGGGTGGGACCGTCTGTCCATATATACCAATGAGATTGGTCTGGACATGTACCTATAAAATTGTGGAGACCCATCCCCCATATCCCACTATTTCTTCTGTTTTTATCCCAACTCTTAGGTTAATACCTGGCACAATATCGGACATATATGTTCTCCTAATAGGATGGAATAGGACCATTAAGATGAGTCCAACATAGCGAGGTAATCCGAACCCAGGAAAAATATATATATACTTATGGATGAGGATTTCGGATCAGAAACACCTAGCGTCTGGAAAATTATTTAGGTAGGACTCTTGTCGAACGACTCAAAATATCTGGTGTTTCGCGTGTGTTAAAAATGTATAGACACAGTACAAGTTGCTACTCTATTGATTAGCATACAGGATATGTAGCATTGGAATGGGTTGGGCTTTGAGCCAGACATTGTGTGTTTTTTGTGGGCTTGAGTTCACATATATAAACTAATTCCTTTCAGTGGGTTCCCAGTCTGACGAACTATTTTGGTGAAAATTATTAGAGAAATGTGATGCGATAATGAATCGTGCTGGAGTGTGTACTCCTATTACTCTCGCAGATATTTTTTGATATGATGATATTGATGACTTCATGTAGGAATTGTCCTTCCGTGACCTTCAAGTTTGAATTGCAATGTGCTTGGGGAGAAGCCATTTCCCGCAAAGTGACTTGATTTTTTTCTCATAAATTAATGTGTTATATGCTAAATTCCCACAACTGATAATGACAGAATAAGCTAATAGAAATGAATGACGCTGATACACACAATCAAAGTATGAATTTTAATGCGAATTTAAGAATACAGTCAACAATATGCGATATGGGATATGTAAATACGTTGAAAAATAATTGGGACATAAGAAATGATCCTCTTTCCAGTTAGAAGAGAGATTTTTTATAAAAGTTATAAAGGTTACCCATAGTCGCTGTTTGTGTAGAATTGCATTGTTTTTAGACACTAATGTATGTATGTACGTATACATGTTGGTTTCCTGTTGTGGCACTTATGGTGGTTTTTGTATGTCTTTTGTGATTTACAGCCCTGAAGAAGTTCCGGTAACGGAACGAAACGCGTTGGCTGGTGTTTGTATGGACTATTAAAGGAACATTAAATTCCATATACCTTTTCATCATTGCTCACGATTCAGCGTCTGTATGAATGTGAACGGCCTAACGAGTTAATACTCTCCAACGAATTATTGGACATTTAACTTTGCAGCGGTGCTTTTTCATTTATAAAAAATACTTGGTAGTGGACATTCAACCCCTATCAATCACTGCAAGACCAAACTATTAAATATAATGATCCAATGATTTAATCATATCAATATTTAATTATTTTTGTTATGTCCACAAAAAGATTTTTAGGTGTTGGATAAGGAACAACAATGCAAACTTCTCATTATTTATAAAACATATACAAAACACATATTATATTTCATCTACAATTAGACATAAATGAATTTCAACAAAAGCCCACATTGCACAGAAAAAACATCCAATGACTTTCAACACTGACATGTAATCACAAATATATACAAATATACACTGCTACCAGTCGTAAGCAGGGATCAACAACAGCTGCCTGAAGCCTATGGTTCAGGGCAACCACCCAATGGGGATATATTTTATAGGCAACCTATTTTGAATTAATTTCTTCAGTTGCTGCATTATTTCAAACACATAGTCAGTCCCCTGTTGGTGAACAAGGTGCCCTTGTTCACCAACAGGGAACTATGTGTATAGTGTCATATTTAAATATTGATATGATTAAATCATTGGATCTTTATATTTAATAGTTTGGTCTTGCAGTGATTGATAGTGATTGAATGTTCATCTAGCTCTTTTCTCTTTTCTGAATCTTAATATTGACCCTGTCTAGCTGGATGGTATAGGTTCCACCCCGTTCCTTATAACTTTCTAAAAGTGTCATTTTCAGATTTGTAATTTAAAATCCAACTTCACCATAAGTTGTGATATTAAATTGTCCAGAAACACCAAGCTCCAAATCTCTATTTTTGCCCAATTGGAAATAACACTAAAAAATATATTTTAAGGAAATCCCAATATTAACCTATATGAGAGATAGCCTTATAGTAGAGAAAAACAAATGTAGCAGTTGTTCACTGCCAAGACATATAAAAGTCAAAAGTACATGTCCTACCTTTTAGATGCACTGCACCCTGCTGTAGGGCTGCCTAGAGCCTACCTCAGGGGCGACTAAATTGTAGTAAAAGAGAAGGTTTGGGCCTAGCTAGTAGGTTAACTTGCCAGGTCGATATGGCAGTTAAATGCAAACATAGACTCTGCAGGGTAAAGGTCTAAAGAAGTGGGTGGCACAATCAGTGCTGCAGGCCCACTAGTAGCATTCAATTTACAGGACCTGGGGGCACATAGTCCAAAAATTGTGTTAAAATACCTCTAGTTAACTAAAAGGCAGATAGTGATGTCTCTGGCGAGTAGAACGGGACGGGAAGGTAACATGTTGGCTTTTGGTCATGTCAGTTTGAGATGAATCACCAAAAATGGAGGTCTCTTCAAGTCTATCAAAAACAGGAATATAGTCTGTATATTACTGTATCCGCTCTCTATCTATTATTTAAGCAGTTATTAGAGCGTGAGAACAAAGACACTGTGGTGAAAAGCAGCTAACTATCATCACAAAATGTAATAGAGCATGAAAAAGAGGGATGAGTCGTACCCACTCCAGGATAATATGGTATCCCATCATTGCACAGAAAGACGTGCCCAGTGTCATCTTCTGGGTGTTACCAAGACAACTAAGTTGTGCTTCCTCTAAAGTTATCGAGAGAGACACCGACTATAGTTGTATCCTCTTGTGGTTACAAGAAGGAAAAGCAAGATAGGAAAGAAATTACTCCCAGGCTTACAATAAAGAAGCAGTGCATATAGTGAAAAAGTGCAAATAAAATCGGATAAGCTCATAGATTACCATTCAATACTGAGTTAATGGAGTCTTCCGAAGTAAAAACAGAGTGAAGGACAGTTATAACCTATTCACTGTCTACATGGTCAACATGTTTCAGCCATAGATAGAGGGTATTCCCCTGGCTTTTGTCAGGACCTAGTAATTCCAATGTCACTGCATTTTCATGAGTGTAACATTTTTTACATACTTGATGTTAAGTTGTCAATTCTTGAAACAAGTTGTGTGTCCATTAGTTCACATCAATACTTGTTTGTAAGTGAGCCTCACCTCTCACGGCACCCCGCTCTAATGTCTCTAAATGAGGCCTCGCTCTATCCGTCGGTACCTCGGCGCCTGGGCTCGGGCTGGGGGAGAGGTGAATGCCAAAACATTACATCTCAAGTCGCACTGTAAGGATGTTTGGGACACTGGCAAATCCATTTCAAGAAATATTGGTCCAAGCAGCTGTTTTTTTTCCCAGCACCTGCCTGTGACATGCTGGTAAACACTGCACCGGACCTGATGAGTCAAAAAGAATGTGCCGACCGATTGGATCAAATGTGCTTTGATTTCTGTTAGTTCTCCTTGACTATATCGTGTAACTGAGCCTCTGATGTAACTATTATCATTTACTGTAAGATGCTTCTAAACCAAATAAAAAATTTTAAAAATCAATTTAAATACACACCAACAAAGGAGTACTTCAAAGATAACTTTCCACGCAATTGTATCATCAAAAGGACGTACACTTAACTCTAAATTTCTCACGTTTAGTACATGAGCTGCAGAAAGAACTTTAATTGAAGGTGTGCAAGTCAACCAGTTCTCATTGCTTCCGAGCTGTGTGGTCCATAGCCCATGCATTAACGCAGAGAAATTCTGACCTAAATGTATTTGCTTTAAAGAGTGCATTTACACAAAGATAAAAGCACTGAGCAAACATACACATTCATTATACGACCCGTGAAATTTCAAAAACCAATATCACACTTTGATGAGGGAGAGGATTGCTCAGCTCTAATTCAGACGGCAGCTGTAGAAGTAAGCCTCATATAGATAGGAGTTGCAGGTAGCAGTGGACCACTTTTCTGACTGAGGTGCTTGCTGTAGCGTGCTGGGGGCATGCTGGGGGGTCGTCAGTATTATGTTGCAATACTGTGCACATACAGCGCCACGTATTCAGCCAGCATTAAATAATGGTGAGGCCACGCAGATGCTCTGTCCGGGCCAGAAGTCACGTGCGACTCCGGACCTTTTATTTATAGCTCTCTGGCCACGCCTGGCCAGAGAGTGTTACAAAGTATGGGGTTGATTCCGGGTCTCTACCCGGCATGCTAAACCACTAGAACGCTACATCCCTTTTCAGGTTGGTATATGAAACAAATTAGTGTTAGATGAACTTAACAAACAAAGTCTGCCAATCTTTGGTTCGGCTTGGGATTTAGCCGCAGGCTATACTGATGATGACGGACGTCACGTTGACCTCGTGGGCTAGTAAGTCCTCCGCGGGTGGCCGGACGACCAGGACTTTGAATCTCAGGCAGCTGGGGCCTCTCTGGGCTTAACAAGACATGTGTGTCTACCATGTGTCCGGTCTCGTCCACTGCTGCTTCCAGGAGTTCTGGGGGCTCTGTCATGGTTACATATCTGGCAGGAACTGGGATTCTCTTGAACCATGAGATGTTTCTTGTCACGGTTTCACCATTCCTTTCCGCCGTGACGGCAGTCCCGTTGCTTGATGCCACCATCCACACCGCTGGTTCATAGGGGGTTCGAAACTTCCCTGTGTTCCAACGATTCCGTATCAGCACAGAGCACCCAGGTGGAAGGACGCGGGTCTTCGTCTTGCATCGTCTGTTGGCTCTGTCATTGGTATCCCGTCTTTTCACTTGAGCCGTTGTTGAGTCGTATGTCTTCTGCTGCCAGCCTTCGGCCCTTGGAAACATGTCATTGCGTGGACCGGCTAGCATGAGTGACCACAGGGATCTCTGAGTCGTACAGTGGGGTGTACTGCGATAGTCTCTCAGAAATTGTTGTAGCGCACGCTCTGGATCTGCTCCTTCCGCTGTAGCAATCCGTAGTACTTTGTTTATGGTGCGCATAGAGCGCTCCACTTCGCCATTTGTTTGGGGCCATTGAGGGGTGACCCGGTGGTGCTTAATCCCGAGGCGGGTCAGGAAGTCTCTGAACTCCCCTCCTTGGAACGGGGGCCCATTGTCGGTCTTGATGATGGACGGGATGCCGAATAGGGCAAATGACCTTTCTAGCACTGGCTGTAAGTTATTGAATGACGTGGACGGTAGGACTTCGACGACTGGATATTTGGTGTAGCTGTCAACGATCACAGGGGTGACTCTCCCATCTGGGAAGCTTCCAAAATCCAGCCTCAACCACGCCCACAGCGATGGAGCGGGATATTCCGTGATGGCGGGTGCAGGATTCTCAGCATTACCGGTGAGTTGGCATCCGCTGCAGTTGCGCACCACAGACTCGACGTGGTCTTCGAGGTCAGGGAACCACACCTTTTCCCTCATCCAGGACTTCATCCGCCCGATGACCTGATGGCCCTCATGGGCTAGTATGGTCGCTCGTTCCTGCAAGCTTATTGGTACTACTATGCGTGCCCCTCTTAGGATTACTCCATCTTCCGTCGCGCTAAGCTCATTTCTCAACTTCCAAAACTGGCCAAGGCGATTTCGATCTGACTCGCTCCACCCTTGGACGTCCGTGAGGAACTTCTCCCATGATCCTCCTTTTAATGCACTTGACACCCGCTGGAGGCATACGTCTTTGTCAAGGTGGTCTTTCATTTCGTCTATCGAAATTGCTCGGGGACATGACCACTGGGAGACCATGTTGATGAAATCTTCCGTTTGCGTATCTTGTTCCACGCCGGACTCCGTTGTTGCAGCCGGATGGCGGGATAGAAAATCTGCAGGATTCTTGGCGCCTGGACGGTAGAGCACTTCCATTGGATAATGTTGCAATTGAATAGCCCATCTCTCGATCCTTGGGGAGGATGTGGGGCTGTCCCTCTGAATAAAGGCACCAGTGGTTGATGGTCCGTTATTACCCGAAATGGGTTCCCACTCACGTATAGGTGAAAGTGATTGCACGCCCATTTGATTGCGAGCGCTTCACGCTCTATCTGTGAGTATCTTGCCTCAGTTGCAGTCAGCGCCTTGCTTGCAAAAGCCAACGGGACCCAGGTCCCTGGTTCGGTCTCCTGGGGGAGAACTGCTCCCAGGCCTACTGGGCTAGCGTCTACAATCAGTTCCGTGGGGCGAGATGTGTCGAAATAGGCCATTGTGGTGCTGTCTAGTAGAGCAGCCTTCACTTGCTTGAAAGCCTTGTCTTCTTCCTTGTTCCACTTCCAGGGATTCTCCTTTTTCGTGAGGTTACGCAGTGGCTCTGCAATAGTTGCTAAGTTAGGGATGAAACGCCCACAATATGTCGCCATTCCCAGGAAACTTCTCACTTCCGAAGCATTCGCCGGAGCAGGTGCCAGATGGATCGCCTGGGACTTTCAAGGATCTACTTTGACACCATCAGCACTGAACACCTACTCAAAGAAATCGATGGAATGCTGGAAAAATTGGCACTTCTCCCTGTGAAGCGTCACTCCATATTCTGCGAAACGCTGGAGGGTGGCTCGTAGCCGTCGGTGGTGTTCCTCGATGGTTTTAGAATGAATCAGGATGTTGTCGCTTACATTGAGCACTCCACTCAGACCAGACAGTAATTCTCTCACGGTGTTCTGAAAAATTTCTGCCGCTGACGATATTCCAAAATTCAACCTTTTGTATCATCACAACCCTAGATGGGTAAAGAAAGTGGTTATATACCTGCTCTCTTCTGCCAACGTTAACTGATGATAACCAGCATTCAAGTCCAGCTTTGAAAAACACTGGGCGCCGTTTAGGTCAGCTAAGATATCATCTACTGTGGGGGTCAAATGTCTCTCTCGTTTGATAGCCTTATTTGGCATTCTCATATCTATGCATATCCTGATCTTCCCTGGCTGTTTGGGTTTTTCGCAATGATCATGGGCAACACCCAGGGTGTCGGGCCTGTCACCTTTTCAATGACTCCTTGTCGTTCCAGCTCCTGAAGTTCCCGCTCCACTAACGGCCGCAGATGGAATGGAATCCATCGGTGCCTCAGGGCTACTGGTTGAACGGCTTTGTCAATGTGTAATTTCACAGGTGGTCTCCGTATGCTCCCTAACCCTTTAAATAGCTGTGGGAAAATTTTTAGGCTGTCTTCGGCTTGTAGGAGTTTGACAGCATCAGCAAAAGCGATGAGATTGAGGTCCTCAGCCGAGTGGCTGCCAAAGAGTACATCGGCTTCTCTGTCCACGACATGGAAAACTGTTGTCACTTCATTACCTTCTGATCTCACCCGAACAGTCATCTTCCCCTTCAGAGGAAGTGGTATCGTGCTGCCATACGTCAGGATCTTGATCTTTGATGGAGTGAGTGTCGGCCGCGGGCTTAGCCATTTATAGTGATGGGACCCCATCACGTTGACGGTTGCTCCTGTGTCAACCAGGCCGGTCCCTGTGGATCCGTCGATTTCAATGTTGCAATTTGGCTGCGGCCGTCGCCTCTTCTTGAGGTCACTTGCGAATTACACAAAATAACACTCCTCGTCCTCTTCCGTGGACGAGTCATCTAGGCACTGCGGGCAGCGAGTGAGGTTTTTGTTTGACCGTGATGTTGTGGGTTCCTCTAACGTTAGATTTCTTACGGCTGCTGTCGGGGTCTTCTCCCCGTGCTGCTGCTCCTTCGCGAGCTTCCTCGTGAAAACACCTGCGAAGTGGTTTGGGATTCCACATTTTGAGCATGACTTGCCTCTTGCCGGGCAGCTGTCTGGGGGATGTTCCTCTCTTCCACACCATCCACATGACGTTTGCCGTGTTGTTTTTGTTGGCCACCTTCCTCTTCCTCCATGAGATGCTGTTCGGATGGCGTCAGCTCGCTCCATTATTGATGTTGGTCATTTGATCGTTGTGTGAGGTAAGTGCTGCCTCCATGGCGGTCGCCCGTACATCTGACAACTCATCCGATCGGGCGAGAATGAGGATTTCCTCTAGGGTAATCCGGGGTTGGCGTAGAATGAGCGTCCGCAGCGTCTTGTTGCGACACCCCTGGATGAGTTGTGCCATCACCTCTTTAGTCGGGTCATCCTCCGTGCAGGTACTTGCCAGTTCTCTCAGTCGTGCGTGATATGTGTCCATTGACTCTCCTTCTTGTTGCCTGGCCTGCCTTAGCTTCAAACATTCGTAATAAGGGTTAAGTTGGGGGTCAAAATGGGCATTCAGCGCCGCGACGGTGGCGTCATAGTCTGTAGCGGCACCAGTATTCGGGAGATGTTCAAACAGCTTATATATTTCATCACCAGCAAAATGTAGAAGTAATGATCTCTTGACTGCGCCGTCAGTTTCCCTGGTAGCTATAAAATAGTTATTGAGGCGGCCAACCCATACCTTCCACCGTGGTGATGCGGTGGCCGGGTCAATGAGCTCGCTGAATGGCGGGAGTGCCGTGATTTGAGAGTGTACTGGATGCGTTATCACTGGTAGTGCTGCTGGTTGTTGGGCTGCAGCTCCTGGAGCGTTCACGTTCGACGTGATTTGCTCTCGCTTCTGCTCTTGCTGTTAGGTGTTCTTGCGTTTATAGGGTGCACTTGAAACTCCTTTCGTTTCTACGCTGTCTCCCTATTCACCTGCTCTTGGAGGGCTTCTTACTTCTCCGGGCTGTGGAGCCCTTGACCTTGCTTGTGCTTGTTTGTACCCTCACAGCCCTTGGCCGACCCCTGTGTGCCTTAGCTCTTTCCAGCAGTGTTGTGTTCCTCTGGGATTATTGTGCCTCTGCGTGGTCATCAACTTTCAGTTTACTTTGGCACTTCTCATTGTGCACTCTCTTCACTGTGCACTGTGTTATTTCCAGGGCTGCCCTTGCCTTTACTTGTGCTTGTTAGTGAGGGCTTGCACTTGGAGATGTGTGTTGACAGTGTTCTCCCTGCTTGGGGCTCAGTCCCGGTATTTGGCACTCCTTTGGGGCTGCTCTGACTGTTCGCGGTGTCTTTCCCGGCCTCTGAACGCTCTTCACGCGTTCAGCCAGGCCGTCAGAGCTTCTGCTTCATCTGCACATGCGAGCGCTGTTCAGCTCGGTGTGCGGCGCTTCTAGGCTGATCTGGATTGTGGCGGAGGGGCACTGGGGTGTTTCAGGGGTGGAGGGGTGTTGAAGCGCTTCAGCGGTCTTTGCTGGCGGGCTCGCAGGATTGTGCTTCGCTTACCCCGCGTCTTTTAATGAGCTGCTCCGCCACCCGATGTCGCGGTCTTCCTGTACTCAGCTCGGCTGTACGGTGAGTCTTATCTTCTGTGGTCGGGATCGCGGTCCTTGCGATCCCATCCTCGTCGCCAGTGTAGCGTGCTGGGTGCACGCTGGGGGGGTCAGTATTATGTCGCAATACTGTGCACATACAGCGCCACGCATTCAGCCAGCACTAAATAACGGTGAGTCCACACAGATGCTCTGTCTGGGCCGGAAGTCACGTGCGACTCCAGACCTTTTATTTATAGCTGAGAGTGTTACAAAGTGTGGGGTTGATTCCGGGTCTCTACCCGGTATGCTATACCACTAGAACGCTACATCTGCCAGGGAAAAAAGAAAGTATAGAAATTCTAAACAAATGCAGTGGTACTGATCAAGGAATACAAAAGGGAGGTTGCTGCACTGTTCCAATGGAGAGTGAGAGAAGAGTTAACTGGCATGACCACAGATGTCAGAGTAACATCCTGGGGCATCCATTTTGTTGGATGTAATTGCCTCACACACCCCGAAGGATGTCATGCTTCATCATCGGCGGTTGCTCCTCGTCGGGGAGGCGGTGCAATCCCCGACGGGCTCACCTCAAAGAGGGGCTCTTTGGCGGAGATCTTTTTTCCAACAGCCTTATGGTGAGGTGGGGGTGTGTGGGCTGGGCTAGGTGTAATGGTGTGAGGGATATTAAAATGTAGCAAGGGGTACCGGAATTCAATTTATTCTGGGGGTCCCCTGGCTGCAGTTAAAAAAGTGGGGTTAGCTCACTAGGTGTCAGCAGGTTAGGTCGAGTGACCCTAGATGAGACTAAAGGTGATGCTGGTCGACATGTTTCTCGCTGTGGGTCTAGTCACCCGCGATTCATCAGGACCTTAATAAAGTGCAAGGGAAAACATGCTAGTGTCATGTGTGTCAATCGTTACCTCTGTGGGTACTCCTATGCCTAGACATAGAACAGAAAGAAGAGGACAATGGTTAATTACAAATCTGCATGTAAACAACTCAAGTCAATGCCAGGATGTATGACCTGTGGGGCATGCTGTTGGTGCTGGGGATTAATGTGCAACAACCAATGCATGCCTTGCAAATTGAGTGTGCAAAAGTGCATAGTGATCGGCACACACAATTATTGAGTCCGTGAGGAGGTTTGTGGTATAGTGCAGGCTAAAACCATAGGTTAAAAATAGGTAAAGGAAGATTAAAAAATGCAGCAGTTTGAGAGGACTGAACTGTCCTTCTAGTGAAGGATTTAAGCAGGTATAGTATTAAGGGCACCGTTTGTAATATGATGTGACTACATGAACAACACTCACACACTGTGACCACAAGGGGTATATATAGATTTAGAAGTCTCACGTGCCCCACTTACCTAATGGTTAAGGATTGAATGCCACATGAGGGGTCGGCGGGACTGAACATCAAGGAAGAGCCCAGGGTTTTAGCTGGAGATAAAGTGTAACATAGCGCTTATAGTTGGGTGGTTGCTAAAGCTGATGTTAATAAATCTCAATGCAGAGTTTGGGCTGAGAGGTAAAGGACCTCCACGCTGTCTCCCTCCGTTAAATCCCTGTCTGGTAGACTCACCTCCATATTCCTGTGTCCGCGTAGTCAGACCTACCCTTCTCCGCCGAGCTCGAGTAGATATGGGAGCTCGGCGGCCGGGGCTATTTAAACCGCGCTGACAGGTCTGCGTGTGACGGCGCGTCTCCGCCTCCTCTGTCAGGTCACGTGGTTTGGGAGCTTTATGTGGCGGCCATCTTACAGCGGTGTGCTGGGGCGCATAGCGCTGAATGAACTTGATTCATAGTGGCTAATCTAGAGCATATTATTGTGCCAGGTGGGCAAATAAAGGGGGGTTAACACGCCCCGTATTACCGGTGGTAAATCCCCGCTGATGTGTGTGAGGAGCAGCTTTGTTAATGAAAACATCCTCTCTCATTTATGAAATACTCAGCGGCCATGTTGTGATGGGCACAGAATGGACTGACAAGTATGGTTATGGAATTGTAGCGGTATGCTATGGATTGGTGAGCCTACAAACTAAGAATCAAGTATGGCATGTGGAACACGTTACATAGTGTGTGGTATCGCGTTGCATAGTGTTTGGTTTCAGCAACGGGGGCTGATGTTAAAACTATTAGGGTGGATCACTGTCAAAGATGTAACCAGTGAACTGGACCGTTGGATTCACAAGGGACTGGATAAGGTACTAGATATCCTATAGTGAGTGCCACGGAATATCCTCGTTAAGGCCCTGTTTGTCTGTAGACAATCGATGGATCCATCTCTGTTCTTTCCGGAACAGGGCATTACTTGGGCAGTTCGGACTGGCTTCAAGCACCACCCATCTCATGGAGTCTTCATCGTGGTTTTGTTCAAAAAAATGTTTGCACATCTTGGTATGGGTCTTTTTGCAACGAAAGTTGCTGCGGTGTTCAATAATTCTCGTTTTAACGGGACGGGTGGTCATCCCGATGTAGAGTAGGTCACAAGGGCACTTGAGCATGTATATACAATGTGATGTATTACAATTAGTGTGGTGTCTGATCTCCCATTTGAAGGCTTCAGAGAGCTGGATGGTCTTGAGTGTCATGGTGTACCTACAAACACCACACATTCCACAAGGATAGTGACCTGTCACTGGGGGTAGGTGCCATAAAGTTTGTTGGATTTCTTTTCTGGTACACTTAGGTCTAGTACTGATAAGGATGTCCTTCAGGTTTCGAGATCTCTTGAAGGCGAACCTTGGTTCTTCTAGGGATAAGTCCCCAGTGTTCAGGATCTCCCAATGACGTCTGATGGTTCCCCTAATCTTAGTGGATAAAGGGGTATATGTTGTTACACATGTAATAGGTTGATTCTCAACTGGGATTCTTTCTTGCCTCTCTAGAAGCGCTTCTCTGTTGTTGTTCCTAGCGCGTTTCCTGGCCTTAAGGACATCGCGTCTAGGATAGCCCCTATCAAGTAGGTTCCTTGAGAGGATTTCGGACTCCTTTTTATAGTCAGATACCTTACTACAATTGCGTCTTATTCGTAGAAATTGTCCGAAGGGCAGATTGGTGCGTAAGGCCCTCGGATGGTGACTCTTAAAGTGTAAAAGACTATTGCGGTCAGTAGGTTTGCGGTACATGGTGGTGCTAATGGACCCATCTTCTAGTCTAATAGTAAGATCAAGGAAGGCAATTTCCTTGGGTGAGGAGGCCATCGTGAAACGTAAGTGAGGATTTAAAGAGTTGACCCAGACTAGGAAGGCTTCATGTGACATCGGTGGGCCTTTCCACAAAATCAGGATGTCATCAATGAAGCGCTTCCACATCCTGATGTTGTCCTTGAAAGGATTGGTACTCAAACACTCCACAGACCTTTATTATGGAGTGCGCCACCCTAGCCCTGACTGAAAATTACTTCGAATACAGAGGCAAATACTACCACCAGACCCAGGGGACATCCATGGGCAGCACCTTTGCCCCTTCGGTGGCCTGTCTTTACATGGCTAAGTTTGAAGGGTTGCATATACACCACGAGACCAATCCTTTCAAGGACAACATCAGGATGTGGAAGCGCTTCATTGATGACATCCTGATTTTGTGGAAAGGCCCACCGATGTCACATGAAGCCTTCCTAGTCTGGGTCAACTCTTTAAATCCTCACTTACGTTTCACGATGGCCTCCTCACCCAAGGAAATTGCCTTCCTGGATCTTACTATTAGACTAGAAGATGGGTCCATTAGCACCACCATGTACCGCAAACCTACTGACCGCAATAGTCTTTTACACTTTAAGAGTCACCATCCGAGGGCCTTACGCACCAATCTGCCCTTCGGACAATTTCTACGAATAAGACGCAATTGTAGTAAGGTATCTGACTATAAAAAGGAGTCCGAAATCCTCTCAAGGAACCTACTTGATAGGGGCTATCCTAGACGCGATGTCCTTAAGGCCAGGAAACGCGCTAGGAACAACAACAGAGAAGCGCTTCTAGAGAGGCAAGAAAGAATCCTAGTTGAGAATCAACCTATTACATGTGTAACAACATATACCCCTTTATCCACTAAGATTAGGGGAACCATCAGACGTCATTGGGAGATCCTGAACACTGGGGACTTATCCCTAGAAGAACCAAGGTTCGCCTTCAAGAGATCTCGAAACCTGAAGGACATCCTTATCAGTACTAGACCTAAGTGTACCAGAAAAGAAACCCAACAAACTTTATGGCACCTACCCCCAGTGACAGGTCACTATCCTTGAGGAATGTGTGGTGTTTGTAGGTACACCATGACACTCAAGACCATCCAGCTCTCTGAAGCCTTCAAATGGGAGATCAGACACCACACTAATTGTAATACATCACATTGTATATACATGCTCAAGTGCCCTTGTGACCTACTCTACATCGGGATGACCACCCGTCCCGTTAAAACGAGAATTATTGAACACCGCAGCAACTTTCGTTGCAAAAAGACCCATACCAAGATGTGCAAACATTTTTTTTAACAAAACCACGATGAAGACTCCATGAGATGGGTGGTGCTTGAAGCCAGTCCGAACTGCCCAAGTAATGCCCTGTTCCGGAAAGAACAGAGATGGATCCATCGATTGTCTACAGACAAACAGGGCCTTAACGAGGATATTCCGTGGCACTCACTATAGGATATCTAGTACCTTATCCAGTCCCTTGTGAATCCAACGGTCCAGTTCACTGGTTACATCTTTGACAGTGATCCACCCTAATAGTTTTAACATCAGCCCCCGTTGCTGAAACCAAACACTATGCAACGCGATACCACACACTATGTAACGTGTTCCACATGCCATACTTGATTCTTAGTTTGTAGGCTCACCAATCCATAGCATACCGCTACAATTCCATAACCATACTTGTCAGTCCATTCTGTGCCCATCACAACATGGCCGCTGAGTATTTCATAAATGAGAGAGGATGTTTTCATTAACAAAGCTGCTCCTCACACACATCAGCGGGGATTTACCACCGGTAATACGGGGCGTGTTAACCCCCCTTTATTTGCCCACCTGGCACAATAATATGCTCTAGATTAGCCACTATGAATCAAGTTCATTCAGCGCTATGCGCCCCAGCACACCGCTGTAAGATGGCCGCCACATAAAGCTCCCAAACCACGTGACCTGACAGAGGAGGCGGAGACGCGCCGTCACACGCCGACCTGTCAGCGCGGTTTAAATAGCCCCGGCCGCCGAGCTCCCATATCTACTCGAGCTCGGCGGAGAAGGGTAGGTCTGACTACGCGGACACAGGAATATGGAGGTGAGTCTACCAGACAGGGATTTAACGGAGGGAGACAGCGTGGAGGTCCTTTACCTCTCAGCCCAAACTCTGCATTGAGATTTATTAACATCAGCTTTAGCAACCACCCAACTATAAGCGCTATGTTACACTTTATCTCCAGCTAAAACCCTGGGCTCTTCCTTGATGTTCAGTCCCGCCGACCCCTCATGTGGCATTCAATCCTTAACCATTAGGTAAGTGGGGCACGTGAGACTTCTAAATCTATATATACCCCTTGTGGTCACAGTGTGTGAGTGTTGTTCATGTAGTCACATCATATTACAAACGGTGCCCTTAATACTATACCTGCTTAAATCCTTCACTAGAAGGACAGTTCAGTCCTCTCAAACTGCTGCATTTTTTAATCTTCCTTTACCTATTTTTAACCTATGGTTTTAGCCTGCACTATACCACAAACCTCCTCACGGACTCAATAATTGTGTGTGCCGATCACTATGCACTTTTGCACACTCAATTTGCAAGGCATGCATTGGTTGTTGCACATTAATCCCCAGCACCAACAGCATGCCCCACAGGTCATACATCCTGGCATTGACTTGAGTTGTTTACATGCAGATTTGTAATTAACCATTGTCCTCTTCTTTCTGTTCTATGTCTAGGCATAGGAGTACCCACAGAGGTAACGATTGACACACATGACACTAGCATGTTTTCCCTTGCACTTTATTAAGGTCCTGATGAATCGCGGGTGACTAGACCCACAGCGAGAAACATGTCGACCAGCATCACCTTTAGTCTCATCTAGGGTCACTCGACCTAACCTGCTGACACCTAGTGAGCTAACCCCACTTTTTTAACTGCAGCCAGGGGACCCCCAGAATAAATTGAATTCCGGTACCCCTTGCTACATTTTAATATCCCTCACACCATTACACCTAGCCCAGCCCACACACCCCCACCTCACCATAAGGCTGTTGGAAAAAAGATCTCCGCCAAAGAGCCCCTCTTTGAGGTGAGCCCGTCGGGGATTGCACCGCCTCCCCGACGAGGAGCAACCGCCGATGATGAAGCATGACATCCTTCGGGGTGTGTGAGGCAATTACATCCAACAAAATGGATGCCCCAGGATGTTACTCTGACATCTGTGGTCATGCCAGTTAACTCTTCTCTCACTCTCCATTGGAACAGTGCAGCAACCTCCCTTTTGTATTCCTAGTACAATATACGGACACAAGCTGTAACTGGACCTTCCACCACCCTGTGTGGTAAACCGTGTCCGCTGATCCATTGATCAACTACCTTAACTCCCCCCCCTTTTTGATATAGACTGATCAAGGAATCGCAGCAAATGAGCAAACAGCTTGAAGCGGAGAGCTCATTTTTATGTTAGTGCATTACACGTGCCTCATTCTTTCATCCTCAATTGTACCCGATCACACAAGCAACAAATGAATTTTAGCAAATGCTCTCTTTGAAACCACTTAATGTGAACTCTGAGATAAGTGACAAGCAAACGTGCGGTGGCGTGTAATTGGTTCTTCTCTGGCCTCTCCTTAATTACCATTGACATTTCACTGCATTTGACAAGGAGAAAACTGTTTAAAAGGCCTTGTTATTTTCTAGTATCTTTCTGAACCTCTTCCAGGTCTGGGGGTGCGGGTGCGGCTCCCCTAGTTTCACTACCCCTGCCAGCAGAATCTTCAGCCAGAAGCGTGGTTATCCTTTCGGTAGCAGGTGCAGTGACACCGAGGTCCACCCAGTGTGCCAAGAGACCCGGATTGTCACTTTCACAACCTGGCCAGATTGCTTGCGCTCGGCTCCTGGATACCTTCTATGTCCTGGCTCAGGTGCAGTGGATTTAAACATGAGCAGTTACATTTCGTAGTGTCTCTTTTTGGAGCACAAACAGCACATGCCAGTGGGGTCGTGGGTGCTGCAAACTTGGAAAAGAAGTGCTGGCCATTCGGAGCGGCATGGATCTCTAAGCTTGAGGGGGAGCTGCAAGGAAGCTCCCACAAGCCCCAGGTAAGACACTGTATAGATGTAAATGTGTTTGCGGTTCCTGAGAAATTTAAATGGAAGCCAGTGATTCTTCACTCACTGCGGCCAGGACGGACGAACCAACATATTAAATTCCATAAAAATGGTAACAACAAGCAAACGTTGTCTTTACAACCAAAATGTTCAGTATAGGCCAGAGATTTATATAAACTGCGTGGCTTACAAATCAAATTGTTTTCCAAATGCTTATTTAGCTTTAGTTGCAAAAATATTCAGTGCCACGTGAGATGCTTTAAACTACCCTATCAAAACTCAACTATCAAACAGATAAGGACTAGAAGACGTCATTTGATTAAACTATATTTGCATGTGTGGGAAATGTGCAATGAATGTGAATATTGAAAACATTTATAGGTAGAGCGTGCCCTTAAAGAACAAGAAATGCGATGTCACGCCTACCCACAGAATGTCTCCTCTTACTCTACTACCCCTACACCAGTTGGAAGATGATCATGGAGAAGGGAAAAGATTTATTGGCGCACAAACACCATTGAAACATTTACATCAAATGCATTCTTCTAGCTAGGTATGCCTCGCAATCGCAAACCTCCTTACCTATAACAAAGTGGGCTGATCAAGAGAACGAGGGAATGATGAGCAGTCAACATATGTATTTCCAATTAAAAATTAATTGAAGCACACTGTCTGATGAGCTCGACAATATTTTCAAGTTCTTGATAATCCCGATCAACATAAGTAAACCTTGCACCACTCACCAAAAGTTCAAAAGGAGACATATTCCGGATGAAGCTGCAGTGTTTTTAAACCAGCCATGACCTAACCATTATGCATACATCATCTCAGTCCATATTTAAGGGAGAGTGGAGACTTCTGTTTTATAGTGTCCACTGCCTTTACTAAAGCTTAATCAGCATGCCTTTATCTGCGTGCCACTGTCTGTGAGGATTTATGGTAATTGACTAGCTTTATTTAGTAATTGGATGCTGTTACACTGCATGGTAGTCCTAATGGATTCTTATAGCAGGAAAAAAAAGAAGTCGGCTTAGAATAAAGTTTTAGACAGATAGTCTAACTTTTAGTGTTCAGGTCAAATCTATGCCCACATAAACTGGTGTCCCTAGAAAGTCTTGAAAAATTCACTAATATCACCAGTCTACCCAACATCAGACAGAGAGACTGTTGGGGCTGTACTGGGATAGAAGCACAATTCAATGCCATGGTGGCTTCCACTCCACACTTTCTTTTCTTATTCCCTGGCGTTTGGGGACTTTCTTCCCCCTTTGAGGGGGCAATTGAGGGTAAACCCACAAACACCCCTTCTGGGGGGCAGATAGACTGTTTCATCTTTTTTAATTAGGTAAACACTTGCCCATGCCTGTGACACCTCTTCCCCCTCCATGCTGTCTAGGGGATGGGATGAATTGCTCTCCTGAAATGATCAGGGGCCACTCGGGAGATGTACCTCTGGAAAGGGAATATTGCACAGAAATGATGGTGCCATCTGAGGACTTCTACGAGGTAACCTCTGGGACTTTGAGGGGTTATCGACCAGCTGTAGGGTAGGTGGAATACAACAGATAAGAATCTGGAATATGTTTGCTTGAGGAAGTCTGAAAAAGTAGATAAATTAACAGAATGAGGAATGTGCCGTAACAAGCTCTTGTCAGACCAAGATACCAGGATGGAGCCCCAGTACACCAGATGAAAGTCAGGATGCAAGCTGAGGATCATAGCTATACATAGCGAAACACAAGGAGCCAAACCCATGAACTAATAGATCAGTAAGGGGTGTAGAGGGAAATCCAGACCATGGGGAACTGGAAAGGGAAGAAAAAAAACGATTAATGATGGGTAAATGAATGCAAACTAAAGTTAAGCAGAAAACCAAAGCAACAACTCGACATGTTGGCAGGCGTTTGCTCCATCTTGAAGGAGCTTAAATGCCAACTCTTCCACTAGCATCCCGGAAGCAATGAAACTAACCAATAGAAGGTGAAACTGGGTTGTGCAGTACTGTGTTTGCATGAGCCCAAATTTCTCTGCTCTGCCTTCCAAACTTTCAATGCTTTCCTAACCCTGCATGTGACTCGATGTCTGAGATCTCACTGAATACAGGCACAGAGGCAGCTGGAAGATATAGCTTCATGGTTGTTACTCTTATGCCATTATCTTCGTTTGTCTTAAATAATTTCTGTAATGCAAGCCTGGTGGTGCCCAGATAAAATCTGAAAATAAGCCCTCAATGTTTAGAAAATTGTATTGTATAGGGCATAGGATATACTGGTGAATAAAAAGTAAACCCATGATGCTATTGGCATTTTCAAGTAAAGCATAGCATCCGTTTCCAGTAACAAGAGGAGACATCCACCTTTCCAAAAGTGATTTTATTTCTCTAAAATACACATACAATTTAGCTGACACTGAGCTTTTTAGTTTTCAGTAAAAAATGCCTATATTTTTGTTTTTTGTAAATAAGTGATTTTGTCCCATTTCTGGTAGGACCAGCTTGTATTATATAAAATAATTTTATTTCTTCCTTATGATGGTTAATTTTCCATTCCTAGAACTGGAAATCTCTATCAATATAAAGCTTTCTGAATGTTGGAACTCTAAGCTATTTGTAAAAGTACTATGTCGTCATGAAGGAGATACTGTTTTGCCATCATGGTTTACATTAGGAAACTTGAGAGATCATTGCGGATTGCAGTTGCAAGAGGCTCTCTGAAAAAAGCAAATAGATTGGGGGACAAAGGAGCTAACTCTTCTGACTACTCCTGCTTTAACTGAATTGACAATTATTATTGCTCGTGAATGTGCACATAAACTAATGAATTGGGAAGGAAAACAAAACGTTGCCAAGGTAGCAAACGGTATGCCCATCTCACTATTCAAAGGCTTTTTCTGAGTCAAGCAGCATCGCTACAAATGGTATCGATTTCTGTGAGTATAGATCTATCAACTCCAGTAATTAATTTCTATTTGTGAACTGACACCCTGGAATAAAGCCAATTTAATCTTTTTGGATCTATTTACTGTCTATGCTGGTGATCATGGAATCCAAAGCTTTATCAAAAATCTAATGGTCTGTACTGGACAGAGTATTTGGACAGTACAAATAAAGATCCTCAGCAAGATTTCTTCGTCTCAGAATACAAACTAAATTACGGATGTGAAATTCTGATTCAACCGTTTCCAAAGATGCTCTACGAATATCGCACACATTTTATGTGAGAAACCTTAGAGAAACAAATGCAAAGAATTATGTTAAGTCTTTAGAAATACACAGGGGGATATTCACAAGAATGTGTGCTAATCATCTCATTATAAGCTTAACGCAACTCTTCACATCGCAGTCTATCGCGAGAAAATAACACTGTGTTAACGTTGTATTACCAACACGGCGGTACCATGTGATAACGCTTCAAATGTCCGTGATAAAGACACCGGGATGGCGATAAAATAGCAAACCCTCAAGCAAAAAAAGTTGCGATGGGCCCAACCTTGATAAAAAAAATCAGCGTCAATCTTCCCCAAGACTACAATACACACACGTCAGGCGGGAAAAATCACTATAAAAGTGAAAAAAACAACAGCCAAAACATAGCGAAGCACAATGGCGGTATCTCGAGCAAGTACAGAGGACAACCGGAACCCCACAAGCCCGCCGGAGGACCAGCCGGAACTTCGGGGTCAGGTAAGGCCAAGGATAAGAAGAGTAGGAAGACGTGGTGCAGTCTGCTGGAAAACAGTATTCTGATAACTGAGGTGGTAGAACACCACCAACAACTGTTCGTCACCTCCACTGTTTCATTGGCAACAAAAAATGGAATATGGCAGTCCATCGTGGACAAGATGAATGCAGTTGAGGTGCCAAAGAGGACAATGTAAGAGGTCAAGAGGTGCTGGAATGATGTGAAGCGCAAAACGAGGCACAAACTCGCCAACAACCGGAAGGCAGCAATGCAGACTGAAGGTGGGAGTCCAGCACCACAGGAGGAGCTGGACGATATGGAGGAAATGGTGTCCACTGTCATCACTGGGGAGACGGTGGCAGGAGTCGGTGACCGGACACAACAGCACCAGGGTGAGTAACAACCAGGGACTGGGGGATGGGGGAGATGGACACAATGGCACACATGTTATGTTATATTGCATTTGTAGCGCGCACTGTTACTCTACAGTGTCCTGGCGCGGGGGAGAGCAGGGGTAGGAGCTGGAATCGAATTAGCGGATCATGCTGAACAAATGTGTTTTAACCTGCTTCTTAAAGAGTTGAAACTCTGAGATGAGTTGGAGATCAGTAGGAAGCATATTCCATGCCTCAGCAGCCTTGACAGAGATAGACTGGCCCCCCGCCCACACTCTACGGAAGCGCGGAACGACCAACCAGCGGAGACACGCCAATCGCAAAGGGCGATTTGGCACATAGAAAGCGAAGCGCTTCCTAAGGTAGGGAGGGCCCCGTCCGTGTCGAGCCCGGTGGGCCAGAGTAATCACTTTGAACTGCACCCGCTGAGCCACCGGCAGCCACTGTAATTCCTGTAGGTACTGATGTGCGCTGGATCTCTTTGAGGCATTGAAGAGGAGCCTAGCTGCGGCGTTCTGAATAATTTGGAGCCTGCGCAGCAAGTAGCAAGGCATACCAAGTAACAGAGCATTAGCATAATCCAGTCTGGACAAGATCAGAGCACGGGTGACCATCTCCTTGGCTACTCTCGGGAGAAAATGAAAAAAAATTCTGAATGCTATGAGAGTGCCAAAACAGACCCTTGTCAGTTTTTTTACGTGATCACTGAATCGTAGGTCTTCACTACACCAGATCCCCAAATATTTTGCAGGCCCTCCTTTGGACTACGGGTAGGGGTGGTCGGGAGGCTACACACGAAATCTGAAGTCATCAGGGAACTGGCCATATAAGAGGACCTCCGATTTATCCTCGTTGCATTTGAGGGAAGCCTGGGCCATAACAATAGGAGTACCTGGAGGTCAAAACATGGCTGTCATTCAACTTTGAGCCCATACACCAACACCCAACATGTGACAGTATAGTGGGAACGAACAGAACAATATAGCTAGGTGAAAAAAAGGCCCAAGAGCAGAGGGAATAAATCCCATCAGAGGCCACACTATACCGCCCTCTCTTGCATCATTTGAGTATCCCTTTGCTCAGGAGGTAGGAAAAACGGTCTAATGGTTATGACCGTATGGAAATGTGCACAAAATGTAATGAAAGAGGGAAGGTATTATAAAGAAATAGGTGTGCCTATTGAAAAAGCAGTGTGAGAAAAAAGCAGTGTGAGAAAAAGTGAAATATAAAATTGGATAAGCTGAGTGGATCTACGTGAATTTATTATTATCCCTCAGTCTCCCAAGTTTAAAACCAAACGTGAAAGCACAGATTTAACAAAATATCCGTGACAAGTAGTGGTCAACATGTTTCAGCATTAGTGAAAGTTTTTCAATGCATTCGTCAGGACCAGATATTAAATAACTACAGCTTTCAAAAAAATAGAAAAGTATCACCTGCGACGTTCAGGTTGTTTAACCACATACCATTAGTTGTGGCTATAGCGCCTCACCCCACCTGGCTGCAGCTCAGGTTAGAAGGAGCACCGCTCTGTCCGTCGGTGTCTCCTGGCAGTCATCCGAACTGTCTGGGGCCTGGGCCAACCAATGAAATACTGCGGCTAGACACGTCTGGGCAGTTCCCGTATTCAAGTCAGAGCCACCCCAAGTAAAGAGCAGCTGTGTGTCGTCAGGGTACGTCATAACTTTAGCGCCCAGCTCCTCAACCAAATAGACTAGCAGAGTCAGGTAGATATTAAATAGGAGGGGGCTTAGGGTGGAGCCCTGTGGCACCCCGGTAGCTAAGTTCCTGACAGATGAGGCACAAGAAGCCATACAGACCTGTTGAGAGCGGGAATCCAGAAAGGATTTAATCCATTTCCGGACCAAGCCTGAAATCCCAACTGCAGATAACCTATCTAGGAGTCGCCGGTGGGGCACCGTGCGGCATAGAGGTCTAGTAAGATCAGGGCTGCCCTGCCGCCCCCATCTAGACACTCTCTGATGGCCTCCAAAATCTCCACCAATGCTGTCTCTGTGCTGTAGGAAGTTCTGAATCCTGACTGAGCTGGGTGGAGCGCTCCTGATGTTTCCACAAATGCCTCAAGCTGCCGGAAGACCACCTTCTCACATACTTTGGCGAGGGCTGGAAGAAGTGAGATGGGCCGATGATTAACCGGAAGCAGAGGGTCCAATGAGGGTTTCTTCAGGAGGGTTAGTAATTTAGCCTGCTTCCATTGAGCAGGTACGTAGCCAGACAGGAGGGACAAATTAACCACATCCACCACTGCTGGGCAAACTACCTCTGCTAAGACCCGAGCCGGGCAGGGGTCGGCAGGAGAACCCGACTTAAGAGACCTCAAAAGGGCTAGAACATCTGCCTCAGTGGTGGGCAGAAATGAGGTGAAAAGGGTGGGAGCCGCAGAAAGGTTCGAGGGGGGTACCGGAGAAGGCATCTCCATAGACCTGAAAGCAGGGCCAACACTCTCCTGAATCTTAGCAATTTTGGCAATAAAAGAAGAGGAAAGCTCCTCACACCACTCGTTCGATGCAGGTAGAGACCTTTGTTCCGCACAGGGGGATAGAAAGTTCCAGACAATCGCAAAGATTTCCTTGCCATTATTCCGAGCCAACATAATCCGCCCGGTGAAGTAGTCACTTTTCGCCTTTCTGATGGCCGTGTAGTACTCTCTCTGGGCTAATCGCAGGGTCGCCTTTGCTGTCATACAGTAATTCTGACACCAGTGGAGCTCCAACATCTTACACCCCTGTTTCAAATCCCTGAGATTGGGAGAATACCTTGGCTGCGAGGGAAAAGAGCGTCGGGTTTTACTCTGCTTAGCATTAGAGCAAGCCCTAACCCTCTGGCTAATCCAGTGGTCAAAATTGGCCACTGCCCCCTCTAGATCTGTAGCGGGTGTTGGGTGGGACTGATGCAAGAACACCGTAAATGCAGGGAGATTAACCTTCTTGGATTGTGCCCCTATAGAAGAGGCAGGGCTTCTACCAGACCCGTCGTCCAACCACAAGAACCTGATCAGGAAGTGGTCCGACCATGTAATAGGCTCTGGATCAGTGACTAATAAAGGGAAGTTAGAGCAGACCAGGTCAATAAGGTGGCCCCCTACATGGGAAGGGAGTAGCACGTGTTGAGTTAGCTGGGTGAGGTTCAGGGAGTCCAGGAGAGCCCTGGCCTCAGGAATGGAAGGGGTATCCAAATGGATATTGAAATCTCCTAGTAAGAGAAATTTGAGGTAGCGTAAGGCATGCGGCATAACAATGTCCTCCAGTGCTTTAAGGAAAGCTCTAGGTAGGCCCGGCAGATGATACATCAAAGTTTCACCTAGCGTGAAATGAGGAGAAATGGTGAGGGCAAAGTCAAGAGCTTCCCCCCCCGCCCAATCTCTAATGACTTCGCTGGTGAAGCGCCATGATTTCCTGAACACTACCGCTTCCCCCCCCTCTGCCAACCCCCCTATTGGCCCTGACAATTTTGTAGCCTCGAGGGATGGAAAGTTCCACTACCGGAGCGCACGACTCATTGAGCCAAGTCTCTGTGATAAACAAAACATCTAACATGTCATCTGCTAGCAGTTCATAAATATCTGCCGCATGCTTGACCATTGAGCGTGCATTGATAAGTGCTGCCTGAATTCTAGGTTTGCCCAAAGTCTGAGTAGAGGGATAGGGCGCCATGTTCAGCAAACAAAAATCACACGCCGGGCACTTCCTGGAGAGATTGTCCAGGACAGCCACCTGCCTAACTGCATCACAACTCGGGCCCCTTACTTCGAGCAGAGCATCCCGCGAGTAGGTGAGCTTCCTGATGGTAGTGCCGGGCACAAATTGACCAGGGTACCAGGCGCTGGTCGCTGCCGGGGCGCCGACGGGCGCAGACGGGCTTGCCTTTGGCACGCCTTCGCTGCGCCAGCGGCGCACCTGCTGTTCGCGTCCGCTGCGCATTCGGACAGCCATATACAGTAAATAGCCTAGCCCCACCCCCCAGCTAGACCGCAGTGAACGGCACCACCGGGATCCAGGTCCTCACCTAAGATGGCGCCCTGCCCTCCACTCAAACGGCACAACAGCCGCGGTGGACCGGGGCAGAGAAGCGCACCTCAGCACAGGTGAGAGATGTAAAAAAACAGAGGCTATTCCCAGCTAAAACCGGAGGATATTAAAAAGATTTTAAAAATTGCTTTAAGAGAGGTTCAAAGAATGGTAATAGAGCGGGTAACAGAAGAGCTCACACACCCTCCAACAAGGCTCGCAGTCTGCCCCCAAATCTCAAGCGGGACCTCGTAAGTGCTGCCACCAACCTACGAGTGCAGCGAAGCACCTCACACTGCCGGCCAGTAAATAGCCTAGCCCCACCCCCAGCTAGACAGCAGCGAACCGCCCCACCGGGATCTGGGTCCTCATCTAAGATGGCGCCCTGCCCTCCACTCAAACAGCACAACAGCCGCGGTGGACCGGGGCAGGGAAGCGCACCTCAGGACAGGTGAGAGATGTAAAAAAACACAGGCTATTCCCAGCTAAAACCGGAGGATATTAAAAAGATTTTAAATAATTGCTTTGAGAGAGGTACACATGCACAATTAAGTAGAGCATATCTGCCGACCAACCATGCCACAGACCCCCAACTCTGACCAAGAGACCAATGTACCCAAGTATGCAACATCTCAGCACTGTATAAGCACAGAAGTCAAAGGCACACCTCATGTAAGGGAGAAGGGGCAGCAAAATCAGAGCTGCAGGGGTGACTCAACCAAAATGCAGCACACAAACAGAACACGCAGAGCACATCAACATTGACAACGATGTGGTACAAACCGCAACACGTCCACAACAGAACAAAGGACACAACTGGTGCTGCATGTGTGTAGAAACTGGCCAATCACATTTGGCATAGCAGGGAAATGTGATTTGCTAATATACAAGTACAAACACACAGCTGTGATGTTGTCGAAATGTCCACTGTCCTGCACCAACTAGGCAGCTCCACCCAAACAGCCACAATGTGCATTGTCATGCAGTCGATTTGTAAACATGTTCAATGCGACAACATACATGTGAACACAATGTTAAACTGCATCTCCCCTTCACATTGCAGATGGAACACCAACACCTCCTGCAGAGCAGCCTGAACTTCTCTTCTCTGATGATGAAGAGGACTACCACACTTATGACACCGACACCCTCCAAGAGTTCATTGACAGCCTCCGCACCCCACCTCCAGCAGCAGGGCAGCCAATCTGCATCGATAAAACCCCACCCCCTGCACAGACCACACAGCAGGCAACACACACCACAACCGCTGCCTCCCATGACCCCTGCGAAGAGCACATGGCCTTCCAATGCCATGTGTTGGGGTGCCAGGAGCAGCTGGCTGAACAGGTGCGGGTGGGGTTCGGCCGCATGGTAGCCAAACTAGATGCCATACGTGGGTGTCTAAGTCCCATCAGGGACAACTCACAGTCCCTAATGGACACACACGGTCCACTCCATGCCCTTCAACGAACCATTGCTGACATCACTGGAGTCCTGACTCTGAGAAAAGAACAACTGTCTAGTAGGAGTGGCTCCAGCGATGTCACCAGGGAGTTTGGACACATGCGAAGGGTAATGGAGACCACAGAGCGGATGCTGGTGGAAAGAACGGCTGCCACAGCTGCATACCAGCGAGTGGTAGCTGGGTTCCTCAATGACATAAAGACCCTCCTCACGGCATTGCTGCCACAAGGCCTCGAGCAGATGAATGCTGCTGCTACCACTCCATCCACATCTCTGCCCCCTGAAGTGTCAGTGCCACACAGTGTGGCAGACATTCCACCTTCGGCCCCTAAGGTATCACTGCCACAGAGTGCTGGAGACAAAACACCACCGCCCACACGTGAGGCACATGAAACAGTAGAGGACGAAGATGTGGATGAATCTGACTTCCTGGTAAGAAGGAAACTGTATCACTCATCTCCGCCATATGGCCTGTTTCTGCTTGGTTCTGCCCTCTGCATCATCACCCTCCACTGTCCCCCGATGCACTCTGTGACACTTACCTTGGACCTCGACATGGACTGCCATATTCTGATTGGTCACCAATGACACAGCATAGAGACTGCGGACTGAGCTCTTCCCCTTCCGTTGAACTTGTCATTCCTTGAAGGACTCTGGCTGTCTCCCCAGGGGGCAACAATGTAAATTGGTGTTTGCATGGCCCTGTACTGCTCCATCTACAACACTCCACTGAATGTGCATTAAACATTCGTATTCACACAAATGTTTCATGTCTATGATCTTTCAAGTGTGGAAGTATGGATGAATGTAGGCTCAGTGACTCCCCCTTACATCCATGTTGCTCATGTCGTGGGATTTGGGTCGCAGGGTGACACGCTGCCGATTGCCGTCCGTGTGGCGCCGGCACCACAACAAGGACACACACATCAGTTACTTCCTTGTCCATCCCAGGACGGAACCATGCCCAGAGTCCCGGGGTCATTGTTCACTCCCTTACGCTGAAGTGGCATATGCTAGGCCAGTCCTCTAGTAGCACGCCTATTACGTCATAGGTGTGTCACCCTAGGCACAAGTGTAAGCGAGCTGGAACATCCAGCTAATTTTCAACTGTATCAAATATTCAATCATGCTCTTCAAACAAACGTTCAGTTCTGCAAAGTTCAATTTATTCTTGTGAAAACATGTTTATTCACATCTTTCCTTTGTCAATTCATATTAGGCGTTATTTAAATTCATTCCTTGTTCCAATGCATTTCGGTGCATAATGCACCTTCATCAGTGAACGACTGAAAATTTAACAAATAAAACACTCTTAAGTTGTAATATTCCTCACTCACTCATGCCTTAACTAATTTCATTTACGCGCTGTTTAAGTTCATTAGGCGCCATTCCTATGTGCGATATAACCATCTGTAGAATGTTCATCATGTGCTTCTATCTGGGCTTCTGTAGCACTAAAATTCTTGCTCTTAGCCGCTGTTGAGACGCTGCCTGTTTCCCTCGTGTGTGTTTCGATAACCGTTATTCTGTCAGTTAACTATCTATCACTGCTACCTACAAAGGCTTGCTATGTCTTGTGCTCGCGCTCGGCTGACAGTTCTAACTGCTTCGTTTAGGTTCTAATGCTAGGCCAGCCCACTTCACTTACGCTTACAGGGGAGGAAGACAACGCTACATTTCCCAGGTCTTTCTTGTAGTGATCTGCTGATCACAGGTCTAGTTGTCAGCATGCCACAGCCTCTCCCTCACGGCTGGTTTACACCCACTCCACACCCATCCAGCACACGCGTCACAGGACATGTGACCCTGCCAATAAAATGGACCGGATGCACGTGCTGGATGCCATGTCCACTCTCTATCTGGGTGTGTCTGTGTGCTTATTATTTATGCATAAGGGCCTAGGGCCCTACCACAGCACATTCCCCAGGGCCGGAGGTTACATGATGGTGTCTGCACCATGATACCCAATCATAGAGGGTCCATGACTTGGAGGCACTGGACACACTGCGGCCGGCATAGGCACACTACCATGGGACAGTGACGTTTGGTGTACTGAGGAAGCGTCACCTTAAGTGCTGAGCGTGTGGGCAGCCTGTGAAATGCCCCTTCCTGGTGGTCCTTTCTGCTAAGGATTTATGTGCCCTGCTGGACCGCAGTGTAGGCCTGAGCCAGCGAGCTGAGCGGGTGTGCAGCCTGTAATGATGCCCTGTGCGCTGATATGTTCTCGGCCATTGTGAAATCAAGACCCAGAATGTGTGACCTGGTGGCCCGCGGTGCAGGACTGCATGATGTGGGGTCTGCCAAGGTCGCGTGCCTCGGGCTTGGAGCTTGCACCGGCACGTGGTGGGCCCTCTTGGAGACACGCTGGTGGCAGCAGGTGAGCAGTGAGGCCTGGGTCCGCAGTGTCGGCACTCTCTCCCTCTCCCTCTCTTCCTTTCTCTGTCTCTCTCTTTCTCTCCCTCTCTTACTCTCTTTGTCTTTCTCACTCTTTCTCACTTTTTATCTCTCTTTCTCTCTCTTTCTCTCTCACTCTCCCTCTCTCTCTTCCTCCGTCACTCTCTTTCCCTCTCCTTCTCTCTCACTCTTGCTCTCTCTCTTTCTCCGTCACTCTCTATTTCTCTCTCACTCGTTCTCTCTCTTTCTTTCTCTCTCTCTGTCTTTCTCTCTCTTTCTCTCTCTGTTTTTTGATGAGTGCATGACGCACCTTCTTATCTTGCATTTTTTGTTGCAGGCTGTGACTTACAGATTGTCCAGAGATTACCTGCCATGAGTCTTCCAAATAGTTGTTTCGATGTTAATTTGAATAAAATGTTTTGTTTGGTAATTCAAGGATGACTAAGTGATTCTCCTCTTTCCGACCTCACATGCATGTTGAGTGTTGTACTTGTGCTACATCAGGCGACTTGTTTTGTTCATGATTTCGTAAAGTTGATGTCACATATCTTTGTTGGGCGGGGTCCGGGGGGAGTTATGGGCCTGGGGGTGGGTGTTTTGGCCCTCTTGGGTGTCTGAGCTGCATGAATGTTGGCTCCATGGCATCTGTTGTTCTTCTGGTGTGGCTCTGGGCTGGGCTCCCTTTCATGGTGCAGGTTGTCGTCTGACTTTACAGTAGGTCACAGCAGGTGTTATATTCCGCCTGTTTTGTGTTCTTATCGCCGATCTTGATGGTTGTTGAGAATGTTGCGAAGTGGTGTATTCACTGTTTTTTTGTACGGGAACACCTACTCTGCATCTCATTAGCGATAGTTGCCAGGGTCATCTGTGGCGATGTTTTTTGCTGCTGCTATCGCAGGTAAACTGGTGAAATGGGCTGTTAGCCACGGCTTGTGAATGGGGCTATAAATTTATCGCCAATTTGGCTGTGATAAAGTGCTGATAACTCGGCGATAAGTCCTTGAGAACATGCCCCATAGTTTTCAAATTCCGTATATCTTTCCCTAACCTTTTCAAAAATTAAGTATTAGTATGTGGAAACCATCAAAAATAAAAAGATGGTCACTGTTTAAAAATACTGCTTTTAACTCACATTCTGATACTAGCTTCATGAAGGTTTTGAATATGTTTTTGACAAAAACAAGCACGTTTCATAATTGTCTTGAAAATATGTTTGTTTCATTTTAATATTTTTTTGCAAATGAATCATGCAAATATTACTGTTCTCGTGTCCCGTCACTCCCATCTTATAGCATTCAATTTAACTTGCCGTAGATAGGTTTAAAATGCTTTGCCAGTGCAGTTTTTTTTTTTTAAATAAAAAAAAGTGTAGTTGTAGCTTGTGATGGAATCTTATGGTATCTGGTTACCCCAGTAAAATGTATTCTTAAAGCAGCTGATCTAAAGTTGATTCCTGTGTGGCATCAGGTGCATCAATGTTATGTTTCCCCATGGAGTCCATGGAGCTATTCTGTAATAAAATAATAAGATAGTCAAATCAAAAACTAGGACAAAGAAGTAAAAATATAATATGGCAACGGCTACGACCAGTGGACTACTACCATGGGAACAATCTAAGACCTAGGAATAGAATAGCATGAGACAATGTTATCTACATATCACTTTTGAATCTAGTAATGAGTGTGTGAAAGGACGCCTTTTTGAGGCATCCCCTACTTTCTCAGATACGTTTTTTGCTGGAATTTTGTCTATGTGTGCTGTGATTCAGTAATTTAGAGTACCAGAGTGGGTGTGTTTTTTCTCTATATTATGAGGCAAAATTGGACACAACAAATTAGATTGTTTTTAACTTTATGTGGCCACTGTACGTTTGTTCCTGAAATGTGGCAGTGGCATGGAAGTTAGTAATCACATGTGGCACACAGTGTACATTTATACCACCTACTTGTATGACTAAAAACTATCGCTCCATGTCCACTACTGTTGTTTACCTGGCTGTAGTTTAAAACCTGCAGTTGTCAGACAAAAGTGTTCTGAAAGGTAAAACAATTTGTTTAAGTCTTAGAAGTTTCTAGAGATTGGCCCAGGGAATTGCCATTAACCAAGGCTAGAATGGCTAAAATTTCACCCCACCAGTATCTCCTCAGAACAATCCTGACCCTACAAGAAGCATGAGAAGAAGGAGTAATCCTATCTGACATCCATAGGAAGAAGCCTGCGGAGCCTCCAGCTCTGCACCTGAACAAAGATACCGTAAGAGCGTCTCCAAGGATCCGGTTGCTGCCTCTGGTGCTACCTTAGTGCTGCAAACAGCTAAACAATGTATCCATCCTATGTGGAAGAAGCAGCTGTCCAGTTGGGAGTGGGCTACACTGGACAGACTGAGAGCCCTTGCTAGAAAGAGTCCCAGAATCTAGGAGCCTTTCCTGAGAACCAGAGATATGTAAGAGAGGCCAAGAGTGACTTTAATTCAAAGTTAAAAGTTATTTTTTAACAGCAAGATACCCATTTCATAAGTTACACATAAAAGTGAGAGACAATGTTGTAGTAATTACTCAGGGAACATGATATGCAAATTCTGACACGGGCACATAGCAACGACTGGCAGAGTGAAGACCGAGTTAGGATTATGAATCTGTGCCTCTGGGTCTACTAGTTTGGTGATGCCTTCCCTCATGATCATCTGGAATCATAGTTGTCTCGATTCGTTTTAAAGTCAGACTTGAACTACGTGTCACAAAGGCAAATGAGATCATGACCATGAGCCACATTTTTATTTGCAATGCACATATTTACCTGACTCGCTCTCAGAAAACTGAGATTTGAATTTTAGCTGGGAAAAGTGTTGGGCTCTTGGGACAGGCAAATGCAAGGCATCACATCATCGTATAAAATGGTTATCATTATCAATAAAAAGGTTGCTTTTACTAAAAGTCCTCCTGACCTCCAGTTTTGGTAATGTTTTCCAAATTATGCAGCCAGCCTCCCCTACCTAATTTCCCTAACGAGCGAACAAAGGTAAGTGAATGCAGCGTACATAATGTAAGCATTACACTGAAGCCCCAACAAAGGTCTGCTGTTCATCACTTCCGGTGAGATGGATGTAATTTGTCATAAAAGTATACCAGAGTGTGATTATATTAAACTGCAAGTCTAGCTTGAACTGTGCAATCTCCTTAACAACAGAATATTGTTTTTGAAGCTTTCTAAACATGCACCACTGGAGGAATTAATGGGGCATTGGCTGGTATTTCACATTTCCGCCTCTAAGCCATAAGACGCTGGCCTCCCATGAGTGCTCCATTTACTGCCATCATAATGTACAACTGCTGCAAAAGAACACCGCGTATGATGCAAATGCACAGCTATACATTCCTCCAAGTAGCATCACTATTAATGACAGCGGAAAGGAATTTCTGGAAGTACATATTGTAACTGTTACTGATAATTGAATTGCAGCCTAGTTAGAGAATAGCACATTAGATTTGTATTTAAGCAGTCTTAAGATATGTAAATAATTAATTATACCGCACTGAAATACGGACAAACCAGTACCAAGAGTATCGATCTTTTTATCAGGAGAATTACGGCCACTACCTCAATACACATGGCTAACAGTGAAACCAATGTACTTGGCTGAATAATATATCTACCTCGGGAGACACTTAAAACAATCCACTCAAAATTAGAACATTGCAAATGTATTCAAAATATCATGGGAAATGCACATAATTCAAAATCAGTAAAATAACTGATGAGTTTAAAGTGTAGCCAAAAATAAGCAATAATTGGCAAATACAATAATTCTGGCTTAAATCTGAAAGTGCTTGGATGCATCCATTCATGGAGCCATTCATGTTCTCAGTCACTTAATATCTATGCACTCATGCACTTATTATTTTATTAATTCACCCATTGACTCATTCTTGCCTTCACCCACTCACTCATCCATAATAGCACACACACAAACTCACCAATCAATAACCAGACACTTTCATCCATCCGCCAAACAGACAGCTAAGCAAACTAATGGAGGAAACTTCCAATGAATAGCCAATAACACAAACATCCCATATGGACAAAAACTCCTGATTTCCAACTTAGTCTTCAACGCTACCATAACTATTTACAGAAACGGTACTGTCCTGATCCACGCCAATGACATCAACCTGAGCTTATTTAAATATATATTCCCGATGTTATGCACCCCCATCTCTCAATGCTCTACCAACCCAACAACAACACAACCCACTCCCCAGGGGTCAACAGAGAGAACAACCCACATGAGATCCGCCAGAAGCTCACACTCCATTTCTACTGATAACTTACACTCTGTCTTCGCAGCATGTGCCTCTGTTCCTGCTACCCCCTATCTCTCATGACTCCAACCCAACCCCTCACTTACCCATATCAGACCAATCAGCCACCCCTAACATGTCCACTAAAGCCACACCCAAAACCAACGCAGTCCTAGACCTCAGCCCAACAACCCCCTGATCAACCCCCAAGTAACCCCTCACTAGCTCAACACCTTCACCCCCACACCAAGCAGCATACTGACCGGAAGACACCTGTTCCCAGAACCAACCTACCATTAACCCTCACCCAAACTATATCTAAGAAAGCACAAGTCTACACTCTAAATGTGTACCATATACGGTTCACTGACAAAATATAGAATCCAAAAATCTTGACTCACTGTACTTAAAAAGGTATGTACAAAAATATCGGAAAAAAATATAGATGTAAAAAATATAGCTGTACAAAATATCGAATTTTATATATATATATATTCACTGAAAAAAACATAGGTTTTACACACGTTATAGTTAGGAAGTAGCATTTAAAAAACCTATGAAATTCACTGAAAAAACCATAGGTTTTACACCAGTTATAGTTAGCTCTAAATTTTACACGCATAAAACCATTGAAATTCCCACGTTATAGTTAGTTGGACTCACTATAACTTGCGCGTGCAACGCACTGCTGATGACGTCACATATTACATCACTCATGACATGGTCAGTGACATCACTCATGACATCACTGATGACACCATCCAGTGAATGTGTGTCTTTCTGAAAAATAAATATTAGTGAGTAATGTTTAAATATTTAAATATATGTATTAATGTAACACTTTGTGTATAAGTGGCTGCATGGGTTGGTGTGTAGCTACATGTGTAGGTATATGGGTTATTAGATGTTTTTCTTAGTATCAGTATAAGTGTTTGTATGGTTTGGTGGGGGTATTACTTAGCACATAGATGCATGAATGACTGACTTTCTGTTTGTATGTGTTTTGAATACTGCACATGTGCAGGACTGTATGGGTGGATGAGTGTGTATATGTGTGTGTTAGTGAGTGAATGACTGTCTCACTAGTGTCTTTATCAGTAACTACATATGATTTAATCTAGTATATGTAAATATTGATGTATATAAGTGAGTATATGTGAGAGTGAGGGATTCTAAGAGTTCCTATTTAAATTACTATGTGTTTCTATAAGTGATTGTTTAAGAGAGTAAGTATGTGTAAGTTTCCTTAGAAGTAAGGTGGTTGTGTGTGTATAGCTGTATATGCAAATAAATGGATGTTCAATAGTTTATTTGCATGTGTGAGTATGTGTGTGAGTAACTCTTGGATGACTGTCGGTGTGTAACAGGATGTATAGGTGTATCACTACATATGATGAGTGAGTATATGTATGAGTGACTATGTAGAACTGTTTGTGAATAAGTGGATGTGTATATAGATGGTGGAATTACTGAATTGGTTGTTGTAACTGATATGGGTATCTCCATTTTTTTTGAAAATTTTAGTTTCTATTTTTGAATATGTGTTTCAAGGGTTATATTACAGTGAAAGGAGGTCTGTCACTGTGTCACAAGGATGGTGTCATCAGTGATGTCATGAGTGATGTCACTGACCATGTCATGAGTGATGTAATATGTGACGTCATCAGCAGTGCATTGCACGCGCAAGTTATAGTGAGTCCAACTAACTATAACGTGGGAATTTCAATGGTTTTATGCGTGTAAAATTTAGAGCTAACTATGACTGGTGTAAAACCTATGGTTTTTTCAGTGAATTTCATAGGTTTTTTAAATGCTACTTCCTAACTATAACGTGTGTAAAACCTATGTTTTTTTCAGTGAATGTTATAGGTTTTTTAATTGCTACTTCCTAACTATAACGTGTGTAAAACCTATGTTTTTTTCAGTGAATTTCATAGGTTTTTTAAAGGCTACTTCCTAAGTATAAGCTGTTTATAACTTATTTTTTTCATTATATTCCATTGGTTTTTTTAATTGCAAAATATAAAATATTTTTTTAATGTATTCTATAGTTTTATCATAGATTTTTGAGAAATTTTTTCATAGTATTACAAACTTTTCTTCACTGTCAGAATTGCTTGGGGACTCCTTGTAAGTCTCAAAAGGTTTACAAAATCTTTACCTTACCTTCATTTTACCGTTTTCAGACTTGTCACTAAATGTTGAAAAACGTACTGAGGTGCGTGACCGAGTGCGCGCACCCCGGTATTTTGAAAGAATAAAAAAGGTTTGAAACTTTATCGGCATTGTTCTTGTGACCCCATATGAAGGTATTTAACATTTGAGAATGTATACCTTTCCTCCTCTTCACATTTTAAAACTTCATTAAATTAGACCGATACTTCTAATTGACGTAGGTGTCCGGAATACGTCACCGCGTATACGTCCTAATACACGCATGTCAAATCATGTGACTTGTAAAGAACACTTCCTATTGGTTCATAGTAGTTTCTATTCTGCAATTTTCCAGAAACCACCAACTTCCCTCACTATCTATTTGGCGCTGAAGAGAGAAACAACCTTTATCATCTTTCCTGAGACTTCACTGAAATGGCTGCCGCACGCAATTCATCTTCGGAATCTGAAGAAAATGTTCATCTTCCTTTAAAAAAAAAAGAAGGAATCTTTCATTTGGCAATTCTTTACCTTTCCTCAGGATCAAAAAAAAAGTAAATGCTCCGAAAGTAACTTGCACAATTTGTAGCTCAGTACTTTCAAGAGGAAATCCTTCCAAAAAATATTCCTTTTCAATTCATACCATGAAGAGACATATGAGGCAAGTCCACCCTGTGCAATATGCACAGGCAGCGACAAGAGCTCTGGCAACAGAACTACCACCAGCTGAGGCCAGTACTTCGTCGACCAGACGACCTACATCTCCATTTACTGCAGAGATGGAGTTGAAACCATTTTTGTCGAAAGTGCATATAAAATGCAACAAGTGTAAAGGATTGATTGTGTTGAAAGAAGATATAAAAAGAAGAAAAGAAGATATAATGACCATGTAAGATTCGAATGCAGCTAATTTTTTAACAACTTCCTATGTTCCTGTTTTACAGTTAAAAAATGTGGTTCCAGTTTTACAAATTATAAAGAATAAAAAACTTTTTGAAAACAAAAAACAAAAAAAAACAGTTCTTTTCAGAACTACCTCATTATACCAAAAAGAGCTCTATTCATAAGCTGAAGTATCGCCGCATTTTCAGAACAATAATTAAAGAATGCGGCAATACTTGGGGCATATTATGAAGAAGACGTGATAATTTATCGTCGCTTTTCTCGGCAGAACGCAGTAACAAAAGCGCCGATAATCGCCTTCATAATATGAGCCATATTATCAAGGACGGACGATACAATATCGCCGCTTCTATCGGCAGGAAACTACCGATAAAATGGCGAGAATGGACTTGATAATATGCTGTATGGAATTCCTATCGAAGCCCATATTAGATGTTTTCACATCTTCGATAAGATTTCCATACGGCATATTATCAAACCCATTATCGCCGCTTTATCGGCAATTTCCTGTCGATAAAAGCGGCGAAAATGTATCGACCGTCCTTGATAATATGCCCCTATGTTCTAAAAAATTCAAATTGAAACGTATGTTATAAGCCTTTATATCTAACATAACGTTCGACTGCAATTTATAAAGCATATTATGGATGCCGTTTTCGCTCCTATATCGGGAACTTCCTGCCGTTCAAAGCAGCGATAAAGTCTTCCGTATCCTTGTAAATGTTCCTGAACACCTTTGTTAGAACGTCATAACACCGCCTGCGGTAAAAGCACTTTGCATGTGTGCAGCACAGACAGTTAATGACATGCATAGGCGTATGTTAAACTACAAGAAAAATCTCTTTGAAGGCGAAAATACTATCACGTACACGGCTATTGTTAGGAAAACAGTTTAAATAAACTTGTTTGTCGTACGAGTTGCACGGGCTGCTTTGATAAAGCATTTGGCAGCGTTAACATGGAGGTGAGGAAAATAAAACTAAATCAACCCCCTCTCCTAATTACAAAGCACACATTAGTGCATAAAAACAACGCTTGTTTTCACGCGGTAATGTTAACATGCACTATCATCACTAGAAGTAAAATCATAGTCATAGTCATAGTCTATTTTTATTTAATGTCCCGTTTTTTGTATTTAGAAATCTATTTACCGTAAACAACTAGCAATAATTATCACTATGTTGGCTTACTTCCAATAATTTTTCGTCAACCAACGGCGATTTTTAACGCTTAGGAGTGTTAAAATGATCAAACTTTATTTCTAAAACTACTGATTCCCAAACTGTGCACCGCGGCTCCACAGTCCGCCTTAATGAGGTGCCAAGGGCACGGCGCACACTAGGGTGACCAACCGTCCGTAAATTCCACAGACGTCACTACCCTGTTATGTGTAACTGTATCCATCTCAGAGAGCTGCGCGCTCCTCCCCTGTGATAAGGCTCACAGCCCATGCTAGAACGGCCTTGGATTTTACTGCACCAGAAGCACCCCTCCCGCACATTGGAATTCTCAAAGGAGCTTCCTGCCTCAACGAACAGAAGGCATTGCCTTAGATAAAAAAAAGTAAAACCACCAGCATGCCATATTAGGAAACACTAAGGCATATTACCAAACAAAAGCGATAATTATCGCTATTGCGTGGTTAGAGACAAAATTTTACCGCAGAGCTGCGGCGATTTTTATCGCAGATAAACATTGGTATTACCAAGGTTTATCGCAAATGCGATAAAAAACGGCCGCAATGCATGAATATCGCTGGAAAGTCAGCGATATTCATGCATTACCGAGCTAATGCTCTTAGCCATGTTATCCACCTCCCATTGGATAACATGGCTAAGAACTGCTCAGGGCAGGTGTTAGCTTTTGGAGATATTCGCGCTTAGCGCGAATATCTCCAAAGGTTGGTAAAAGGAGATAGCGATGTTAGCGACTGTTTCCAGTCGCTAACATCTTGGCACGCCCACTTTGCATTTCATTAGTGATAAATATCACTGACATGCAAAGTGGGGCCCAAGATGATCGCTATCTCCTACTAGCTGTCGCTAACTGGTGTTAGCGACAGCTAGGTAATAGGGAGATAATTTTATCTCTGCTATCTTGGCTTTTAAATTCAAAATTGCAGAATAAAACACCATTGATAATATGCTGTAAAGTTCTTTAACACATATCATTTACCTGTAATGTTTTGACACATCCGCATTTGTGAACTAACTCACTGAAATGTTGCTGATTTCTTAAATTAATTTTTAAGAGGCTCCTTGTGACCGTGCAGCCAATCCTCCATGGAAGTGCTCACATAAAACACAACACTAGTATGACCAGGATACTCAAAGAAATGACACAGTGTTGAAAAAGTATTTTTATTAATTATACTTACCTAAGAAATAGTAATAAAGAAAAACTAAAAATCTTTAAAAACATGGTATCTGTGGAAGGAAAGTACAAATATGGTTATAGTGTTATTTTAAAAAACAAAACAAAGTAGAAGTGAATGAAACAGAAAGTGAAAGAAAAGAAGACTGAGGGACAAAAAAAGACCGAGACAGAATAATTTGAAAGAAATAATAGCACTCAAAGAATGACTGTCTAAAGGAAAGTAAAGTGAGAGACAAAATGAGAGTATGATCACTGATAATACACGAAACAAACAGTCTGTGAACTACACAGATTGAGTACCTAAATGTCTCAAAGACATAGATAAAATAAAGAAACAACACTAACAGAAAAAGAGTGAAAAAGGTTGAGTAACAGAAGATGAATGGAATACAAACAGACATAGAGTGTAAGAGAGACAGCTAAAGAGAAAAGAAGTAGGGTGAGAGAACTAAACTATAGATTTTAGCTTGGAAATTGAGTATAATTAAAGAAAGCAGAGTAAGGGAACAAATTGTAAGGTACAGTAAGACAAAGAAATTAAGATTCAGGAAACAAAGGTGATAAAGGATCAATAAAGGTGACTCTCTTTAAAGCAACATAAGTAACAAACTGAAGAGTAAGAAAGACTGAATAGAATACTAATAGAAAAGATGTAAGAGAAAAAGCATGAGTTAAAGGGAATAACCAAATGTAAACACCACTAACAAAGGAAGAGGATGAAAAAAATAAGGATAAGAGAGAGGTACACGAAACTCTCAGATATGATTAGTTGTTCTTACCTTAAAAATGTAATATCTGTGGAAGACAATAAAGAAATCTGTTATAATACATATTTCTAAATCCTATGTAACAAAATAACTTAGACAACATATTTACTGGTTTATTTTTGCTGTCCTCAGATAAATTGATTTTCACTATAAACAGTGATTTCAATAGTAATCATCATGTGACAGCGGGGGAAAAAAAACCACAATCAAAATGATTGTATTTAAAAAAACCCGTTCAAGTTCTCTATACATACCATAAATACCTAGAAAAAAACATGTCTTAAATGTTTTTCTCTAAATCGCAATTTCTTGAGTAAGCACAGCACATACTCCACAATTACAAACTAATTAAAGTATACCAGTTCCTTTTAAATACCTCTCCACAAATAACGGTGCAGCTATGTTCTTAAAACATTTATCTCAAGTCAACATTTTGATATCTCATTTTTTTCCGCATGGCCAAATACTATGAGTAAAGTCGTTATTTTTTGAGTACCTCTCAACAAACTTGCGAGTAAGTATGTTCTAGAAACATTTATCTCAAATCCAGATTTAGATATCTCATACTTTTCCGCATGGCCAAATAGTATGAGCTAATTCGTTTCTTTTGAGTACCTCTCAACAAGCTTCCAAGTAAGTATACTCTAAAAACATTTATCTTAAGTCCACATTTTCATATCTCATTGTTTTCCGCGTGGCCAAATAGTGTAAGTTAATTCCAACATGTCCTGTACCATCAACATTAAGGAAACCTTACCTTATGCTATCTCTTTGGCACATAAAAGTTTCATTTCTATATTTGAACACCCTTAAACACATGATATTTCTAAACAACACATTTTCATATCTTTACAGTATTACTCTGACTAGACCAAGTAATTTCACTGAAATTTTTGGTTGCAAAAATATCAGATAAGAATTTCTTAACTCAGAAGGCAAACGATTCTTAAAACTTAATTGACTATCATTGCAGAGCGTCCAACCAGTTGGACACTTCAAATAAGCTATGCAATGTCCTGATGATATTGATGGCCCTTCATGAAAAATAATTGCTACAGTTACAAATGTTCTTCTAGAAATAGATATTTGAGAAGCCACATAGTTTTTAATTAAAGTTGACAATTTACTTCCATCAGCTCTGCATCGCTGAAGCATTAAAATTACATACTGTCCATATCTATGGATAAATAAGGTTGATAACATTTCTGAATTACATTGAGAACAAACCATGTTCTGATATGCATCTTTAACTAGTTTATTAAAGGACACTGTTTTACAATCAGGTAATGTTAAATATATAAATCTTTCTGTGTGTATGTCAGTACTACTTGTAAATGAGCAATTATCGCAAATATGTTCCCATTTATAAGAAAGGCCAAAAAGACTATCAATACCTACACCTTCTTCTTCCAAAACTGTAAGCATATACATAATAAATTCCTGACAATCTTGCTGAATATTCTGAGAAAATTGATTTAGTCCTGCACATATGTCTAAAACATTCCTTACTTCTGAAACACTTCCTACTTCACTATTACCACTGGTACATTTTTCAAACACAGAATTTAAAGAACAACAAAATGTTTGCTCCTGATTTTCTCTAATCTGTTGCTGTAAACCTTTTAGAAAAAAAAACACATTAACCACTACATTTGCATAGCAGTTGACACCAGACCTATTTTCAAATTTAAATCCAACAATCTCTGTAGTACTAACCTTTTTCTTACTCCTACCAATGACAGTCTCATCTTTTTTTCTTTGTTTCTCTACTACTTCAGTACATTGTTCCTCATTTCTCCTTTTCTGACCAACTATACTCTTTTTAATTAAAGGATATTGAGGTAAACTTGGAGCATATTCTCTTCTTAACCTATTATACTCCTTCACACATTTTAAATCTGCACTGATCTTTGTCTCATCAAAATCAATTAGATAAAGGCCAGATAAAGTTCTAACTCATGATAAAGCAACATATCCCATACCCTCTTTGAATACACTATTTCCAATATTGACCAAAGCACAATCTACACTTAAACCTTGTGATTTGTGAATAGTCACTGCATATGCCAAACACATTGGAAATTGTTTCCGACGGACATACAAGTCTTTCACAAGTAAAAAACGACTTGAGCAGCGACTGATTAGTTGAACTTCCTCAATTCCATCAAATTTTATTCGTAAAAATTCAATCTCATCTCTATTTGGGTAATTTACAAAACCAACAACATTACCTATTGCTCCATTCACCAGACCTTTTTCTACAAGTAAATTTCTGCGTAAAATAATCCGACAATTTAAACATACATACAGATTCTTCTCTAAACCAGCAGTTTTAGATATAGATTTCTGTTGACTATCCAATTTTAACTTTAATTTATCAGACAAAACAATAGTACTTCCTTCATACTCTATTTTATCTTTTGCTTCCAGTTTCTTAATTTCTTCATTTTCCAACTTCAACATTTTCTTATTGAAAACTGAGCATTCTTTTAGAGTTGGCATCAAGCATATGACTGACTTATCTTTTACCTCTTTAGTATATATTTTCTCAGGTACATTATCTTCATTGGGAAACAACTTACAAAGTAATCGAGTTTGTAGAGTTTCTTTTGCATCTTCAGTTAGTCTTCCAATCCTTATATCTTGAAGAATATTTCCATATTTAGTATCCTTTGCCTGTCGCATATTTTGTATCAGTTCAGTATATTTGAAATGTGACCATATATTAACATTTCCAATACTGCCAAGGCACTTTCTGGTGTCTTCATGTGTAACAGTTTCAAATACAGATTGTCCTTTCACAGGAGTTAGTTGCAGTAGATCTCCAAAAACTATGACATGTTTCCCTCCAAATAAAACATCATAGTCAGTTTTACGTATCTGCTGCATTCTTAAATGTACAAAAGCAAGCATTAAATTGGATACCATGCTTACTTCATCAATAATAAGAAGTTTCATTTCTTTAAGAACTCTAGAAACTTCATAACAAGCGTCTCCAGATAGCTTGTGATATTGTAATTTATTTTCATGTTCAACTGGCAGCATCAGTAAACGATGTAAAGTAATACCTTTAATATTATGTGCTGCCAATCCAGTTGGTGCTGTAACAACACAAGACAATGGTGACTGAGTTCTTTGCTGTAGATATGTACTAATTCCTTTTATAAGAAAAGTTTTCCCTGTTCCAGCTTCTCCACTTACATATAGTCGAATAGGTTCAAATGACATACATGCGCATTCTTTTTTGTCATGACAAAAACCATGCTCAATATGCTCTGTCACTTCGTCATATATCTGTCTTTGCTCAAGATTAAATTCCTTCTCCAATTCTTCTAAATTTATTATATCCTCTTGAGCTTGCTGCATTGATCTTTCCACCTCATCCATGGCAGTGGCTGCTTCATTTCGGATAATTGGTTCTCCCAGTGGATCCTGACTCAACGATGCTGAACTTTGAGTGTCTTGTGAACTTTCTCTAGCAATCTCTGCTGCAATTGTTGCTTCTTGCTCTATTTCGTCGTTCAACATTTTAAGATAATTACTAAAAACAGGACATTCTATACTACTTTTAGATGCGTTAAAGGAATCTTCATAACTAACAAAGTCTCCAAGTAGTTCCTCTTCAGTACGCCATGGTTTAAAGAGTTGCAAAGGAGCTAAATAGTAAAATTCTCTTTTGTCTGGATTTTCGCAACTCAGTTTTCAGTGATTAATTAAATGTACTTTTGTTTGTTTCACCAGACATCCTTCCTGTCCAATTACAGCGTATATACCTTTTTCAACATTCTCTCTAATATTCCTTTTAAAAGTGTATTTTTCAAGTACTTCATACAGACAAATATTTTCAAGCAGAGTACTTCTATTTGGATAGTATGTATCCAACATATTTGTTTTCCGAATGTCTGTACTAACTGGTTCTTTCTGTGCTAAATATTCAATTTCTTGCACAGTTTTCAAAACACGGTTTCGTGTTCCTGCTAGACCTAAACTCACCCACAGGATACTTTGAGATTTCGCATAAAGACTTGCTGATGATAATCGATCACAACATTCATATGCTCCAATTTCTCGATGTGATAACATCTTCAAACTGTATGTATACAATTTCTTGCTTAAGCTCTTTTCATGAGAAATATCTTCCCACATCTCCTTCAGTTCCGTCTTTTCAGATTTCGTGATGTAAGACGTTACATATCGAGCCACAGCAATAGAGTTGTCCGCAACATATTGTATATCCATGTTAGCATTCCACATGGTCAAAATGACAGGGTTGTAGTCATTTATATATTTGGACTCTTCTCCTCTTCTTAAATTGTATGTATTTTTGGGTGATCTTCTTGTGATATTATGTCGCAAAGAAGACATCAAATTGTTGACTCTTCCTTTTGAAAGCACCGGTCGTGCAAATCCAAAACGACATTTTGTATAGAACTTATCCTTTGATTTGAATTTTCGCGGACAATATTTTCCACAACGATGTCTTTGAAACCATAACACTTTTCCTCTTAAGTCTTTATCAGTTGTACTGTTAGGTATGTCACAAGTGGCATATTGTTCAATAAAAGACAGTACAGTGTCATCGGAGTCTTTTCCAAGTTTGGGAGCATCCTTGATCCATAGTAACATATGAATATGAGGAGCACCTCTTGCTTGGTACTCTTTTCTCCAGAAGAAATCCAAAACTTCACCAAGCAGTGGATTCTTCTTGTTTGTAATAAACAACATCATTGCTTTAAATCTATGATTAAAATATCTGCAAACATTAACCGGATCCAACGAACACAATTCTCCTGGTGTCTTGTAGTTTATATTTTCAATATTTACATTCGCCTCTCGAAGATATTCAAGTAAATCTTCCCAGGCATACTCTGCACAGCTTAGAGTTAAAAACCATGTTGGTGCTCCCAAGTTTCTTAGCATGCATTTTAAATCTCCATGACGACGGTACCAATATTCATTAGTACCACGCTCACATGTCATTAAATTAATTAGGTGAGAATCCAAAACACTATCTTTCTGTTGCACTTTATCCATAAAATCCTTTGCTGAAACATTTTGCAGATGCACTCCACTTTTTAAGATATGGTTTACTGCATAAGAAAGACCAGATAAGTCACTCTCAAACAGAAGATGAAACAAATATGGAATACATTGACAAAATCTGGGATCTTCTGCATATAATCTTGTAGTCCGGTACTCAGATGCAGGAATCTGCATAGGTCGATCATCATATCGCGCACCTTCACCTGTTGGGAATAACTGTGGGAAACAACGACCTTCCAAACTTTCTTCCCACACACTAATAGGACTTCCTTCTGCTTTTTTCATCTGAAATAATTCAATAGCATTCCCCATTGCTTCTTTGGAATGCAGTGGATGAACACTGTAATGTTCATAAATTTCTTCAGTTCTGGACATGTCGACTTTTTCAATTTGTCCAATAGACAAATCATTATCCTCTTCATCACTTACATCTTCTTCTTCTACATACACATTTTTATAGTATTTATTATTTTTGACTAAATACAACGTTGCCTTTTTCAATTTCCTAACATCCACTAAATCTTGCCAGAATTTCTTACTCTTTATAGGTACACCATTAACTAGAATAACAAGAGGTTCCTCTTCTACATTTTCTATACCAATTGTCTCCATATTTTTTTTTTAAATCAAGTGGCAAATATACAACTCTACCCTTTAATCCTCTTTGTAAATCTGTAGGATTTAATTTCCCAGTCTTAGGCTCCATACGAACAATAGCCTGAAAAGGATGTACACATTGAATCAAAATAGTCTCATAAGTATTTAAATCCTTCAGTTCCCATGGAATATTTATCAACTCAGAATATTATGAACAGCTCTAGCAGGCATTTTATTTTCATTTAATTTATTATAACAATATTTACAAATTTGTTGCTCAAAACCCAAATCAAAATACTTTTCTACCAGCAAATAAGTTGAAAAACTCTCTCCACTGAGTATTATCTTCATCTTCACTTTTTAAATATAAATCAACTAACCTAGTTTGACTTTTGTAATGAATGCGTCGACAACACACACAAGTTAAATTTGGTTTTTCACCTGCAATCACCTTAAATGTTGTTATTTCCTGTTCAAATTCTTCAGTATTAAAATGTCCAACATTTTTTAACACATTTCCTTCTATAACTATATCAGTTTCTATATTCTCTTCATTTTGACCAAAATAACTTACCTTAATTTCTGCACAAATATTCTTCACATCTAATGCATAGCCATGCAAAAGAGCACTATTTAACTCTTTAAGTTTAAGTGCTGGACTTTTTGCATAATACATATTTCTGACTAATTTTCTCATTTTGGTATGATGCACTGCTAACATCCTAAAGTGATGAAAAACACTCTGGCATATTTTTTTTGACAGACAAGCCAGAGAATGGCCTTGCAAACCAGTTTTTTCTCTCACTCTGCAACGATCTAATTCTTGCAACATTACAATTTTTTTTTTAGACTTTCCTTACTGTACTTACGTAAGAAATTGCGAAAGAAATCAATTGAATCCTGTCGTATACTGCAAATACTGCTACAATTCCAACTATAAACAGGAGCATGAACACGTCCCTGTAAAACTTCTCCACCTATTTCCTCTTCTGTATTTCTGACCTCAATTTTCTATTTCTCAATAGGACAGACATCCTTCACTTCATACGCTCGACCACTGGTGTCAACTGCATGCAACAAATCGTTACTTTGAAAGTAACTCTCTTCATTAAAAAATGGCTCAGAATTTGAAGTATGCATCCATTTACCAGAAAAAAAGTTTTACAAAAATGAGTTCTATTTATGTGTCTCTTCCATTTACTCTTAGCTTTTAAAACTCTGATTGCCTTATTTAGTGTATTTATTCTTTTAAGCACTAAAATAAACAATTTTTTTTTGTCTCGAACGCATCATCCACAACTTCCTCTATATATTTCTTTTTCTTATAAAAAGCAGATTTCCTTTTAGAAACTTTTTCCTTTTGTAATAAATTTATAACAACTCTCTTATGAAACATACGTTTCCTTATTTCCGCAAACTGATTCGTATGTCTTTTACTGTACATACTTTCCTCACCACTGTTTTCAGACACCGTTTTCTTTTTTCTTCCATTTCTCCTTGTAGATACTGAAAACTGTTTTTCCTTTTCAACATTATCCAATTGACTTTTCCTTTGACACAATTTTTTAAAAAAATCCTTGCTGCTCTTACCAGGAGCACTCTTGTTTTTCTCCGTCCTTTGTTGATTAGGTAAATCTGGTGCCTCTTTTCTCTTCAAATGGTATGTCTTTTTATACAGCTTTCTTTTTTCATTTCTCGTTGGCATAGTGATTGATGTTTGTGATATAAATGACAATCTGTTTGGAAAAAAGTAAAAAAATATTATAGACCCCTACTACCATATAACATACAAATTATAACCACTGCTTGATTTTATAACTTGAATAAAGACAAAGAAACAGTCTCTGTCAGAGTAGAAGATCCTATAGTGAATATTGTTTCTAAATTTATGACACTCCATATCTGTCTTATCATTACACATGTATTAAATGAATGTAATTTTTCAGGCATATAAGTACTATTCTAACTTTCAAGCATTGTAGTTGTTCCTAATGCTTTTTATTTCTATAACTTTAATCTTTTATGCACCTCATCACAACTTTTACAGTCATTCTCAAAAAAGAGAATACCGATTAATAGTACAACAATAATGTCTTGAAGGTTTTTTTTTTAAACAAAATTAATTTTATTGATTTAATAATTCATATTCCAGAAGCACATGTAGCATCATTTCATCAGATACTTCATTATTGTTTTCCTCTTCCAAATTCTCTTCTTCTTCCACCATTTCTAAATATGCACTATCAAAAGTGCAGTCCAAAAACTCCTCATTTTCTGTTGTATATTCCTCTTCAAATACTCCTACTATTAATTCTTCAATCAGTTCAGTTGCCATTTCAAAATGGACATTCATATTTTCTGAGTAATCTTCCATTTTATTTTTTATTTTCTATCTTCTGTGTCCTTTTAAAAAAATATGAAGACTAAATTATATCTTTTTTATGATTAGTTAACCAAAAATTAGCTTAACTAATCTTTGAACTACATACATTTTCATACTTTTTAAGACATTAACTACATTGATTAATATAGGACCTAGCTCTTTATTTTAGAAAGAAACTGATACTATGATCCTACACATTAACACTATCCCTTTTAATTTCTTTAATTGAAATTATGCTGTAAAAACACATTTCAAAGTGAAATTTGTTTTCTGCATTTCTGTGCTGTAGAACTATGTATACACTTTCTAATTTAAGTGTAGAGATCTATTTTCTAACTTCACCACTACAAACTATGATTCAAACTATATTCAAACTGAAGAAGTGACTCACAATATACCAATTAAACATTCACTGAACAGATTGCTACTTCCCACAGAGGCAGTTGCTTTTACCTTTAACAGCATACTCAACATGTAAATTTCATCTAATGGAAAACATTTCATCATAACCATATGAAACCATATTCAGCCGCAACTCGTGGAAGGAATTATGGTGGGGCAGGCAGACGAGGAGGGGGAGGTCTACGGTGGAGGGACCTAAAAACCAGGATATAGATAATTTGTAGTAAGTGCATAATTTAATTATTTAAATGAATTTTGCTGTGTGCACTGCATTCCAAAATGCGATGCTGTGTACACTAAAAAATTTAGTTTATTAATTGAATTGTATACTTTCCTGAATTTATCTATAGGCCACATTTTAGATCTCTCCACCCTACACCTCCCCCTCCCTCCCTGCCCCACCGTAAGTCCCTCCATGGCGTCCGACTGACCTCATCATAATACACCTGTGCAAATGCATATAATAGAGTGGCAATAGATAGTACAGTCACAAAAATGCATCCGAAATGCCCATCACGCCAACAGCCATGTCATAATACACCTCTATAATTTCAGAAAAATGACTGTACACAAATGATACAGCATAAGTTAGAGACATAATGATGACTTAGCAAGAATAAATCCACGTAAACAGCAAACTCTTACAGTCAAAGAATAGATGAACCAAAACTGCATAGAAAATAACACAAGGACCCCACCCATAAAAAGGTTGTAGCAATAAACAATGGAACCGTATTTCAAAATACATATCTACTACAAGCATGTACAGACATGTTTATAATAGAAATTAAAATCCTCCTGCAAAAGAGAAGCAGTGTAAATTTTCTTAAAAAGCATGCATATTATGGTAATCTGCTCAAAAATTAAATGATCATTTAAAAATTATCAACTCACCTGTAAAAAAGGATTTTCTGTTTGTATACTCTCACGTTCACCTCTGGTTGTTGCTTTTCAGCACCAAACACTCTTTAAAAAAAATAAACAACTGAATTTTACTTAACATAATACAGACATATGTATTAGACAACATACACCCATTCTACCAAATATCATGCCTAACAGATACATTCCCTAATTTTCTATCCAATATATATCGTAAAGCCTAAGTTTCAGATTTCTTTGTGAACCACATTTATTTACCAAATTTTTTACCCACATTTTTTTAAAATCAATCATCATTTACAATATAATCTACCATACATTACCAGGATACTACATGCAATATTTTTGATATGCACTGCTACACAATCTTACTTTCTATATTTATTTCCTAAATACATAGATTATGTGCTGGGTGTTTTTTAACAAAATGGCGGTCAACACTTTCTGAATTCCCCCGAATTGCTATCTTTACTGACGTTAAACAGCAAATCATAATGCCATTCACGCACACCCGCATAACTGACTAAAAAGGAAGAAAAAGTGTCTATGCATTGAATGTGCAAAACCGAGAAACAATCCTGTGTAATGAAAAGGAAACGTGGTTTATAATTAAAATTTAATGGTCCAAAAGGAGAGGAGACATGAACATAGTTTTAGGTCTTAAAGGTTTATAATTTTGCCTTTTTTTCCAAATTTGCAAAAATGTACAGTTAGCGGAATTATAATTAGCTGCTCAACGTCTGTCAACATTCGATTCGGAGGAAATGAGGAAGTGTTGTCCGCCATTTTGTTAGTGCGAGTGCATATATTCTACCGAACAAACGGTGAGAACATGGAAAGAGAAAAAGGTACAGATTATTTAACCGAGTATGTTTTCTCAGGGGGTGCAGTATAGACCCTGAACGCGAAAACAACATTTTTTTTTCTGAAAAAGTTACGGGATGCGCGCACTCGGTCGCGCATCCCTATTTACAAGACTGTGATTCACGTGGTTTAAAAATAAAATTTAATGGTGCAAAGGCAGACTACACTTGAAGATAGTTTCAGAACTTTTAGTTTTGTTATTTTGCCTATTGTTTAAAATTGCAAAAATATACAGTTTACAGAATTCTGATTTGCTGTTTAACGTCTGTCAACATTAGAATCGGAGGAAATCAGAAAGTGTTGCCTGCCATTTTGTAACTGCGAGTGAATGTATTCTACTGAACAAAGGGTTAGAACATTGAAAGGAGAGAAGGTACAGATTATCTAACCGAGTAGGTTTTCTCAGGGGGTCCAGTATAGACCCTGAATGCGAAAGAAACAGGTTTTTTCGCCGTAAAAAGTTACGGGGTGCGCGCACTGGGTCGCGCACCCCTATTTACAAGACTGTAGACTATTGCCTTTTCTCACAGATTATTAGCTGCACATGTTAAATAAACCTTAATTTACTTATCTCACTAATGTTTATCAAACTTCAACTTACAGTCTCGCTGACACTATAGCAATATTCTCATACCTAAGTTTGTTAAAAAATAAAAAGTATTCCATACTAAATGTAACTCTCCTTAAAGGTTTTCCGTTCGGTAACCACACTACATTCACCTAACATCATTTCATTGCGTCACTTCTCCACTACTCATAAGTACACAGTGTCAAAAATATCAATGCTGCACATAATCGTTCACATCCAGGCACTACCAATTGCATGACTTAATTAACAGGAAGCGCTGTAATGTTGCATGTGTTTTCAAAGGTACACCGGTATCTCCTATAATGCCGAATTTTACCTTAACACTCAGCAGTAATTATTTATTTTCAAACAATGTCAATTACTATGACTTTTTAAACGACAAGCTTTAGTCTGTAATAGTCACTCTGCATATGCCTCTCTGTAAAAATAAACTTCATCCACCCACGCATGGGAACCTTGATGTTTCCATCTGGCCGCAAAATACGGCCTTGAACTCAAAGTTCCATCCCAAGACTTGAACAACAGCCTTATTGTCCCTAAATGAAGCTACCCAAGCATCTGTTCACAAACAAATCTCATTCACTTAGCTAACACTTGCAGAAAACTGCATACCTTATTAAATAGTGACCTTCCTTTACAATTTTCTGAGGTGACTCTCATAATCTTTAACGCTCCTCCACTTCCCAGCTGCACAATTTTTTTTGCAACTACTAACCAATGGTTTGGTGATTTTTTTGCACCAAATCATTTAAAGGAATTCTGCTACTCTCACTCCATACTCTCAGATCTATGTTTCTGAAATTCCTCATCTACTACCAGCAGCTGCAACTTTTGTATTCCTATTTTCGTTATTACAAAATGGATGTCCGTCCTGCCTTCGCAAACGAGCTGGAACACTTAGAACTATTTCGCCACAGGATGCTTGACCAGTATGGCATTCTGCCACTCGCGACTTTGAGTGCATCATATGGATTATTGTTTCGATTTTCCTATTTCACCTGTGTGCAGCCTGTATTTCATTGCCTGAGCTGTGATTTCCTGTGGGCCCTGGACTTATGTCTCTGCAACTCCGTACCTCCTGAAGTGAATTACAATCATCTCATGAATCCGTTACTTGATAATGAACAGCTTTGTTCCGACGGAGGGATTATGGCCTTTGCAGCGATACATGGAATTCTGGGTCATTGGAATATTTTCGCAGCGGCGCAAGATTTCTTGGCACACAGCTACATTGAAAATTCACCGAGTTCTCCTCTGATGCTACTAGAGGCTCCGATAATTAATGACCATGTATGTTCATTTCCTCTTTTCAATTGGATGGCTGACTTGTTTTCGGATGATAACAATGACTTTCTTTTAGAAGCGGTTGCCACTTACTTTGCCTATTCAATGGAAGGATAACTGTTATGCAAGCCATTGATATCTTGACTGTTTTTTCCCTTCCTAATTTTTCTTATTATTTTTTTACTTTTATATTTTATATAAACAGACCTATTGGCTTTACTGACATTGGACATTGCAATTTACTGCTGGTGAGATTTTTTTATTTTTTGTGGAGTTATATTTTTTTTCCACACCTACTCGATTTTCTTCAAAAAATTTCATGATGCTCTAATTTCAACAAATCACTACCTTATGTTATCTTATCTGATATGAAATATTCTCGAAGCAAGGCTGCGTAAAATATGGTTAAATGTGCCCTGATAAATGTGTATAGTTACAATGACTTTTTAGATCGTTTATCACCATTTTCCTTTTATACTCCAATTTTCGCCTTACACACATATGTGCTGTTTTTGTTTTATGCCTATTGAAAGATTTTTGATTCATAACTGAAAAGTATATGATTACACTGATGTTACCCATGCTTATCAACCTGTATGTTACATCGAGTACTGAAACCTTTCAAAAAATGATCTCAATACAGTAGTTGTTCTGAGTACTAATTTTCAAACGTACCGGCAGATAACATACATGCACCTCCAGCCAAGTTCTCGCTTTTGGCGCGTTTTACATTTCCTTTCACAATACCATACAACAAGCTTGTTACTGCTTCGTATGCAGAAAACTAATTGTTAATGAGGTGATGTTTAACCACTAGCATTTTCATATATGATTACTGAACTTAAAATCAAAAGACACCTTCTTGCATGCAATATAATTTAATATATTTGATTGCGGGGCTGTACAATATGTTTTTTAAACGTTATTTATTTTGCTTCATACTACATTTCCATCATTTGTGTTGTATGGACTAGTAACTATGCCCACTACTTTCTTTATAATATGTTTACTTGTATTACATCAAAAACTTCGCTTCAAAGCACTGCATCAGTGAATAAAAATTTGATATATATACGTTCCCTCTTTTATCCAATATTCACAACTGAAATAATGTATACTAAAACTGTATTCATGTGTTTGACGTAATCTCAGCTGTACTCAATTCATGTTTTCTTTTGTCAACCTGAATTATTCATAGTTCAACCCGCTGGCCTGCGACGGTCACTCAAGCCTTTCTTTGCGGGTTGTGAACCATAGCATCAATCGTACCTCTGGCAAAAAAATAATTTATTACTGTAACCAAGCACCGCCGCAGTTGTGGTTCACTCAGACTGTTAATCACTTCTCCCCCGCTTCCACAGAGCACACGCTATCTCGTATTTCAGTGCTTATCACCCTTTCATCTCCACTATAACAAACACTTCTTTGCCAGCCATCAGACAACAAAGTGAGAAACCAAACGGACTAAGAAGAGAAACACAACAAATCCTCAGCTCTGTGGAGCCCACCGAGCGGTAATTCTGAAACTCGACATACACTGACTAACGCTTCCAAAAGCCATCTCAATTATATAAATAATATTTTCAAAACCTGCCAAGTACTTTGATGTGACTATCTGTGTCAGCCCAGACTGAACGCACACACACACACATACACACACTAAGATAACACAAAGCAACTGATACGGAAAGCAGGAGTGAGATGAAAATACAGTCACACGGCGGAACACAGAAACCTCTATATATATTTGGTCTTCTACATCAATTTATGAAGGCATATACTCCACGAACCTGTGTACAACCTCATGGTCACAAAAATGTGTTTGCTTAGACACTGTAAGTCAAATAATCTAATATAGTGATCAAACCACATTTAACGGTACTTCATAAAACAAACATTTATACACTCACCTTTACCAATGCTTTATCAGATGTAGAACAATGATAGTAGCAAAACGATAGCCGTTTGACGGAGCTCTCAATAATACTTCTATCACTGCAACCAAAGAATAATGGCATAGATTTCCTGTCAATACACACTCATATATGTCTCTCCAACCAATCATATTTGTTCCCGCACAATTTCATAATCAAATTAACATTTCATTTGGTTATCCTTTCAATATTTTCAAAGTCACATAACGGTCACCCTTCACCCTCTGCCTTTTCTGCCTGTTACCATGGTAACAGCTCATTCTGCACCTGGCTGAAGGCACAGGTCAAAAGTTCATATCTCAACGTTCTAAATCAAAGCAAAAAGGCGCAATTCCCTGCAAACACACCTGCCTATCCACTGTTTTTTTACATTTCTTTTTTTCCACAACTAATAGAACATTTCGTTTTAAAAAAACAGTAACATACAACGTAGTCTTCAATCTTGAGGTATAACAATCAACCAATCATTTTCAGTTTTTCATCAAAACGACACCTCATACACTTTTTTATCGTGACTTTCACCATCTACTTGCCATTCCACTTCCAGAACCCATCGGAGTACTACTGCATCTGCCTTGAAAATGAAGGTTTGGCTTGTAGGACACAGTTATATTCACTGGAGTGAAAAATATGCTACAAACAGACGAATTTCTAACCTTGACTTACCAAATGTGCAAAGTACGTGGATTGGCCAAAGAAGATTAAGATGTCACCAATTGATACCATTGGTGAAAACATTTATGCATCTCCCTGAACCTAACCTGATAATTGTGCACTGTGGTGGGAATGATCTAGGCACATTAACAGGGGTAGGTCTGGAAATGCTTCTAAAAGACACCTTTCGTCAATTGATGTCACTTTTTCCTCGAACTGTCTTGGTGTTTTCAAATATATGCCAAAGACAAAAATGGAATTGGTCCAATCAACGTTGTCCACAAATTGAGAAAGCAAGGACAATGTAAATAAATCTGTTTCTGCTTTCCTCAGAGAATATAACATGGGGTCTATATACAACAACAACCTGCGTTTCAACATGGAAGGCATCTATCGGAGAGATGGTGTTCATTTCACGGATGAGGGAAATAGAATTTTCCTCTGTAACATGAGACTCTGCATCAGAACTTACTTATAAGTGCAGAAAAAACTCAATTAACACAAGGGCTCTTTTACGAGCCACCTTAGATCTAAACACTCAAACTTGTAATTTATCTCCATCTTTCTTTATGTTTTTTGATCGCCGTGCGCGACCGGGTGCGCGCACCACATAACTTATTTGCAAAAAAAAGCTACTTTTAGACCTTTGTCATCCTTAATAAACCCCTCAAGAAACCTACGGAATCAAACACTCTCCACCCTGCTCCCTTTCCATTCTCACCACTATAGTATTTCACAGTCTTGTAAATAGGGGTGCGCGAACGAGTGCGTGCACCCCGCAACTTTTTTCTCCAAAACAAAAATGGTCTTTTCGCGTTCAGGGTCCATACTGCACCCCCTTAGAAAACCTACCCAGCCAGACAATCTCTACCTTCTCCCCTTTCCATATACTAACCCTTTGTTCTGTACAATATATTCACTCGCACTAACAAAATGGAGGACAACACTTCCTGATTTCCTCCGAATCGAATGTTGACAGACGTTAAACAGCAAATCACAATGCCGCTCGCGCACACCCGCATAGGTGCGCACACACGTGCGCGCTTACAGATATATAACTGATTTCAACTTCAATTTTCTCAGCAACTACTGAACGGATTTACACTATTTAAACAAAAGCGTGATCTGCGACCCACACTCTACCTTTCTACCAAATTTCTTATAAATCCATTCAGCCGTTCGAGCTGTAGCCGTGTCTAAACGTCCTATGGAAAATAACATGGGAAAAACACGTTTTGGGACCCCCTTTTATCTCAGCCCCCACTTCACCAATCCCCCCAAAACTTTCACAGAATGAGCGCAGCGGACCGAGCCATCTTCTTTGAGAAATTCGCAAACATTCGTCCACCAGGGCCAAAGTTATTCCCAATAGAATGTTACGGATTTCCTATGGAAACTAGGTCCTAACTATAACTACCTACTGGCAACCGCCAGTAGGTAATATATATATATATATATATATATATATATATATATATGTATATATATATATATATATATATATACACACACACAATAAAATAATGAATATTAGATATGTTAAATAATACAATTAATATAACTAAATAAATTAGATGTAATATACATTTTAAAAAATATACTCAATAAACATAATTAGAAAAGCTTAAACACACCTACATAACAATTCATATATATTTACTATAAAACAATTAAGAGACTATACATTTTATTTTATTGTATAATTTTAAAATTATATAAAAACTTACAAAAATTCAGCATGTAAGAGTGGACCCTTCCCTTAAATAAGTTGCCCAATTTACTTAATAATCACCATCTTGTCTAATCAAGAATTGCACTTGTAATCAATAAGTGTTTGCTTTTCTGTACCTGTGGAAATGAGCTAGGTCAGTTGAAGTATAACATAATTCACGTCATACATTGACACTGATGACCAAAATGTTAAGAGTTATTGGTTAGTACACATCAATCTGTGTTTTTTTGTATCTCATAACTACCATTCCCATAATGCATCAGAACAGGCACAAAGGGCAATTGGTGCAAAAGGGTGAAAGCGTAGATGGACTAACGCTATACACTGTGACCAAGACCTGCTGGTCGAAACGTGTAGGTGAAGGAGGAGATGGCTTAAAGCAATTTGAAAAATAAACCCCAGGAGAGTAGTGCGTTATATTTCTTAAATTGATGGTGAATTTGATTTCGAGACCGAGTCCAGCCTCGCCGCAGGCACCAGTTGTACACACATATATATATATGAAGCCACCAGGCAGGCCAATAATCTCAGCCTGCCAAGGGACATTTGAAAACACCTCCAGATATATCGACCATTTTTTGCAAGACCATGTGAAGGCTTTACCTTCATATATTAGAGACACTGGGGATTTTCTTGATAAACTTGGTACTGTTGTGTGGCAGGAGGAATATTTACTGCTAACTCTTGATATAACATCCTTGTACACTAGTATCAACCATGTGGATGGCTTGCGGGCAGTAGCTCATTACCTACAGAAAAGACCGGCTTGCATGCTAGAACACAACAACATGATCAATGAAATGACAGAGATCTGCCTTAGAAGCAACTACTTTCTGTTTCAAAAACAGGTGTTTCAACAACTAAGGGGAGTTGCGATGGGGGCCTGCTTCTCCCCGAGCTACGCGTGCTTGCACATGGGGCTGTGGGAGGAGCAGGTGCTTGGAGTGACCTATCAAGAGATAATGACCACCAATATTGTTTCTTGGTACAGGTTCATTGACGACCTCTTCATTATTTGGAGAGGGTCTGAGAGCGATGCATCTCTGTTTATCTCAGATATCAATAAAAATGATTTGAATCTGAGATTTACTGGTCATGTCAGCAAAACCGTGGTTACTTTTCTGGATGTGGAGATTAGTATTGTTAATGGTGAATTGGTTACAGATTTACATCGTAAGGAAACGGCGGGCAATACGATCTTGCACCCCACTAGTCATCACCCAGCTCACCTGATTCGAAGCATCCCCTATGGGGAGATGCTAAGGATCAGGAGGATCTGTAGCACAGAGGAAAATTGTACTAGAGCCCAGAATGCAAGCAAAGAAAGATTTATAGAGAGAGGGTACTCAAGAGACATGGTGGAGGGAGCAATCAGACGAGCTAATAAACCCTTGGGCCATAGTGAGGGTCCAGATGTTGCCTCAAGTGATACACAGGAGATTAAGGAAACTGGGCAACCTAGGTTGATAATAGCCTACAGCCGACAACACAAGGAGATACACAACATAGTTCGCAAAAACTGGCAGGTCATCAAAGGAGATCCAGTAATTGGGGGGATCCTAGCGGATAGGCCAACATTAACATTCAGTCGAGCCAGATCCATGAGCGACATGTTGGTTAGTAGTAGTCCTGAAGTAGTTGAGGACAACTGGCTGGGAAAGAGCAAAGGCTTTATCAAGTGCGCAGTGTGTAAGGCGTGCAGGATAGGGAAGAGCCGCACTACCTACACTACTCCTTTCAGTGGAGAGGTTAAAAGCATAAGTAAGAAGATCACCTGTAAATCTGATTTTGTGGTCTATGTGTTGGAGTGCACTTATGGACTGCGATACGTGGGAAGCACGAAGTTGCAGGTCCACAAGCGCATTCTCCAACACCTAAGGGCAGTCAATAATAAGGATGAGACCTATCCAGTCGCGAGACATATAAACTCTTGCCATGATGGAGAAAGTGGGTGTCTCCAATATTATGCCATAGATATGGTGCCACCACTTCGAAGAGGGGGAGATAGGGAGGCACGTTTAAGAATATTGGAGACCCGTTACATCTTAGAGCTCAACACAAAGACCCCTAATGGTCTGAATCAAACTGAGGACCTTCACTCGTGCTTATATGAGTTGTAAACAGAATTTGTGATGGATGGGGCTATCAGCAGCAAGGCTCTGGGTTGATAATGTGCCTGGACGGACAAATAATAATGAAGAACATTTGATGGTCTGCTTAACAGACAGATTCTATGGTGATGGGTTTATTTTGTATAATTTTTTAATCTGTTTTTACAATTATGATATTCACTGGATATAAGTAAAAAAGTTGGATACAATTTAAAGTGCAATAGATATTATCCCATAATAAATCAGCAGTGTGGACGCAGTGGTAATAGGAGTAAAAATGCCCACTTGGGCGGTATTTGAAGATAATTAGGTCTCTCAACATGTATTTCTTTCATCAAAATACCTGTGGTTTTCCCATTTGCAATATTTGCACGGTATATAGCGAATTTGCACAGATTATAAAAGATTGTATACATTTTAGTCATGATTTTAACATGCTTTATATAATTGAATATTTATCTTTTTAATTGATCTTATTCAAATCAATTTAAGTAATGGGAATGCATAACAGGCATGATCTGAGGAATCAAAGCCAACATAGGCAGGAAAGAAAGAAAAAATAATAATCTCCGGATGTTGGTTCTTATATCTATACATGTCTATGTTCTAACATGGGTGAACGAGGACCAACAATTGTATTGTATACAAGAAAGCAATTTAAAGTAATTTACGATATACTGAAGTATATTTTCTCCTTAAACTAGGCTGAAGTCTGTTTTTTATTTCCACAGGCTGATGGGTCAGATGACGAAGCACTTGCACTTTAAATTGATTGGTGGGTTGCCAGACCATGTCATGTGATCAAGGGGCCGAGGTCCCGAAACGCGTCATGGCGGCGTGTGTGTTTTTCTGCACTTTTGATGAATAAATAAGTTTTTGCAATTTCCTATTTGGGTCCGGATTCGTTTTTCTGTTCGGAGGTTTCTTGGGACTGAAAACGGAGTTCTTCTCATATATATATACATATATATATATATTTTATATATATATATGTATATATATCACACAAAGGTTGCACAGTTGGAAATGCCACACACGAGGGGGTGAGTACACACGCGCCATCGGTAGTAACAGTCCAGCCTTCCACACGCCATTCTTCCAGCCTTCCACACGCCATTCTATGTAATGCCAAACGCAATTCGGGTGTCATCCCGCCCTTGATCACTAGCTCACCCCAGATCACAGAAGTGATTGATTTCCTTGCACGTAATTTATTTTAATTTACAAGTTACACCCACATGGGCGTCGGAACTGATACATTGTGGTCAATGTAGTTAGATGCCATAACTTGGTAGTGAAAATTATAAACCCTATTGGGTGCCTCTGTAAATCCATTGCACAACGTCTTGCCCCAATGGGCAGAAAGAAGTGTTGGCAGTGCAGTTCCGTCACCAATATTTACTGGCAGCCAAGGAGCCCCTTGTTCAATTCACTGCTAGCGTTGCTGAGCAGGGTCGATCCGCCATTGCAGCAGCGGGGCACTTCCGCGACAGGACCAGCCACTTTAGGTAAATCACATAAATATTGCCCTGCTGGAAATGCCACACACGAGGGGGTGAGTACACAGGCGCCACAGGCAGTAATATTCCAGCCTGCCTCGCGCCATTCCATGTAATGCCAAACGCGTTTCAGCCATCATCCCGCCCTTGATCACTGGCTCACCACGGATCACAGAAGGCACTGAGATTATATGTAAATATATATATATATATATATATATATATATATATATATATATATATTCGTCCACAAAAAATCACTGCACTCCTCAAGTTTCAGTTTCTTAACTTCAGTTATTTAATCAGCACATTAGCCACCACAATGTACCTCTGTCCACATCGGCATTCGATCATATAAACAACATATGATGTGTCACACGTTACTTTATCTCTTATGTGGAAGATTCTTCCTCTGAAGTCCTTCATTTCTTTCGTGCTATGACCGATTTTGCAGGCTTTGCATGTACCTCTCTCCGTATTGAATATGAAATTAGGCAGGATGTTAATCATGTAAATCTCACTAAGAGGAATAAGATATTATTATTGATGTATTATCTTTATATGTGACATTGAACATACAAAGACCCCGTCCACAAAACCTGGCATTAACATTCCCAGAAGAGAACATTGGCAATTGAGAACTACAAGTCCCATGATGCCGCATAATGGGCTAATATGGCAGGACTACATAATGACAATAGAGGATGGATTTACGTAAACCGTGAATAAGACCATTTCTTGGTCGAAACGTTGGTGGTTGTGATGGTGGCTAATGTGCTGATTAAATAACTGAAATCAAGAAACTGAAACTTGAGAAGTGCAGTGATTTTTTGTGGATGAATTAAAGATGAGGTTAAGTCCGACCTCAACACCAGGCACATGCTGTGCAATGTGCACACTGAATCTGGACTGTTAGTTTAATGAAATTGTGGATATTCAGTGGGGCCTGATATTGAGCTGCTAAATCGGAAATGCTGTGGTAATCAGGAACGCTGCGAGATTCGTAGCAATGGTGAAAACTAACTACTGACGTGATTCCAAAGGAATTTAAAAGCGGGAAGTAAAAGAAGAAATCCAACAACCTTGAACAGTGCACCGCAAAGAAATACGGAAACTCCCGAAGGAATTTTATCAACATACCGAAACGAACATACATACTAAGGGGCCGATTAGGATGGCGGACGGACTTGCGTCCGTCCGCCACCCCTGAGTAGGAGGGACCGTCCGCATGGGCAGCGGCGGTCCCTCCATGGCAATTAGGATGTGACCGCCAGGGTGGCGGTCACATCCTCTATTTTTAACATTGCGGCGGGTGCAGCTTCAAGCTGCACCCGCCGCAATGTTAAAAATGCATGTGTTGCATTTACATGCACAAAGCGGCAGGCACCGCACGGTGCCTGCTGCTTTGTGTACGCAAATGCAGGGGGGTACCATAGGTACCCCCCAGGTGCACCCCCCACCCCCCATTCACCCAGGGGGCCCGCAACGGGCCCCCAAAGTGAATGTCCGTATGCTTTTCCATGGCGGAAAAGCCGCCGTGGAAAAGCATATTTACACCAACATCATAATATGGCGGACGGTGTCTCATAGACACCGCCTGCCATGTTATAGCTTTTCCGCCGCGGTCGGAAGCCGACCGCAGCGGAAAAGCGGCGGACGGAATTCCAGACCCACCAGCCATCCTAATTTGGCAGTGGGTCTTTGGAGTCTCCGCCGCGGTTTTTCCGCATCCTCCAGGCCGGCGGACACTTCCGCCGGCCCGGAGGATGCGGAAAAACCGCCATCCTAATCGGCCCCTAAGAATGGGCGAAATTTGCGAAATCGCGCCCCGCAAATTTGTGCGAAATGGCGAATAAATCTGCGAGTTTTTTTGCCATTTTCACAAATATGTGACCACGTGTGCCTGTAACTTTGCCAGCGCGACAAAAGGCGCCGAGGTCCCTTGAGTGAGCTGGCCATTATAGTGGGAACGGGCGGGAAGACGTTTCATACCGCTAGTGTGTGGTGGACGGGGCCAAATAGACGGGTCTTCCATGCAAGTTCACATGCATCTTGTTTATAAAGGGTCAGAGACCGAGCAGAGCAGGTGATGAGGAGAAATCAGCCTCCTGGTCACAGGAGCTACACGGGTATGGCGCTCGGGAAACTCATGGATGCAAAAATAAGTTTGGCACAGGACCCCAGAATCCTTCAGATGTCAAAGATAGCTCTGCTGCACGTTTTGGTACAAAGCCATTCTGATCCTGCTCAGTGGGTTCAGGCGCATGCAGCTGCTGCTGCTGGACAATGTCCCATCTCATACTAAACTGCCACGTACAGGCATATGCTGGCGCTGGGCAGTAGGGTGCAGTGACATGTGGGTGCTGCATGCCTGGTACATGCGCATACCGGTGCCAGGTGGGACACGTGTTTATTGGTGCTGTGTAGCAAGTTATGACTTTACATTTTGACTGCACCAGACTGTGGTACCACCTACACAGATCAGGAGCATCCAGGCACCAGACTTCATGGTGCATAATGGTGCTGTGCGGTACGGGTATGTATCTACTGGGGGCAAGGGGGCACTTAGCACAATGTGTGCTCACACCCAGAGGGCTCCCAGGCAATTGAGCACAAATGATTTTCACACTGAGAGGGCTCCGGGGCCGTTCAGTAGCGCGGGGGCTCACACCCACTTGGCCCTGGGGCAGTTTAGTAGCGTGGGGGCTCACAACCCCAGGGCAGCTCAGCAGCACGGGGGCTCACACCCACAGGGCTCCCGGGCAGTTTAGCAGTGCCACCCTCTGGTTCATCACTGCCACCCTCTGGTTCACCACTGCCACCACTGCCACCCTCTGGTTCGCCACTGCCACCCTCTGGTTCATCACAGCACCCTCTGGTTCACCACTGCCACCCTCTGGTTCACCACTGCCACCCTCTGGTTCATCACTGCCACCCTCCGGTTCATTACAGCACCCTCTGGTTCATCACAGCACCCTCTGGTTCATCACAGCACCCTCTGGTTCACCACTGCCACCCTCTGGTTCACCACTGCCACCCTCTGGTTCATCACTGCCTCCCTCTAGTTCATCACTGCCACCCTCTGGTTCAACACTGAACCTTCTGGTTCATCACAGCACGCTCTGGTTCATCACGTCCATCCTCTGGTTCATCACAGCACCCACTGGTTCACCACTGCCACCCTATGGTTCAACACTGCCACCCTCTGGTTCACCACTGCCACCCTCTGGTTCATCACTGCCACCCTCTGGTTCATCACAGCACCATCTGGGTCATCACAGCACCCTCTGGTTCACCACTGCCACCCTCTGGTTCACCACTGTCACCGTCTGGTTCAACACTGCCAGCCCCTGGTTCATCACAGCACCCTCTTGTTCATCGAAGCACCCTCTGGTTCACAACTGTAACCCAATGGTTCACCACTGCCACCCTCTGGTTCATCACAGCCACCCTCTGGTTCATCACTGCCACCATCTGGTTCATCACAGCACCCTTTGGTTCATCACAGCACCCTTTAGTTCACCACTGCCACCCTCTGGTTCACCACTGTCACCCACTGGTTCACCACTGCCACCCTCTGGTTCATCACAGCACCCTCTGGTTCACCACTGCCATCCTATGGTTCAACACTGCCACCCTCTGGTTGACCACTGCCACCCTCTGGTTCATCACTGCCACCCTCTGGTTCATCACAGCACCCTCTGGTTCATCACAGCACCCTCTGGTTCACCACTGCCACCCTCTGGTTCATCACTGCCACCCTCTGGTTCACCACTGCCACCCTCTGGTTCACCACTGTCACCCTCTGGTTTGCCACTGCCACCCTATGGTTCATCACTGTCACCCTCTGGTTCACCACTGTCACCCTCTGGTTCACCACTGTCACCCTCTGGTTCATCACAGCACCCTCTGGTTCATCACAGCACCCTCTGGTTCACCACTGCCACCCTCTGGTTCACCACTGTCACCCTCTGGTTCACCACTGCCACCATCTGGTTCATCACTGCCACCCTCTGGTTCATCACAGCACCCTCTGGTTTACCACTGTCACCCTCTGGTTCACCACTGCCACCCTCTGGTTCATCACTGCCACCCTCTGGTACATCACAGCACCCTCTGGTTCATCACAGCACTCTATGGTTCACCACTGCCACCCTCTGGTTCACCACTGTCACCCACTGGGTTACCACTGCCACCCTCTGGTTCATCACTGCCACCCTCTGGTTCACCACTGCCACCCTCTGGTTCACCACTGCCACCCTCTGGTTCACCACTGTCACCCTCCCGTTCACCACTACCACCATGGGGTTCATCACTGCCACCCTCTGGTTCATCACAGGACCCTCTGGTTCATCATAGCACCCTCTGGTTCACCACTGCCACCCTCTGGTTCACCACTGCCACCCTCTGGTTTACCACTGGCACCCTGTGGTTCACCACTGCCACACTCTGGTTCATCACTGCCACCCTCTGGTTCATCACAACACCCTCTGGTTCATCACAGCATCCTCTGGTTCACCACTGCCACCCTCTGGTTCACCACTGCCACCCTCTGGTTCATCACTGTCACCCTCTGGTTCATCACTGCCACCCTCTGGTTCACTACTGCACCTTCTGGTTCATCACAGCACCCTTTGGTTCATCACTGCCACCCTCTGGTTCATCACAGCACCCTCTGGTTCACCACTGCCACCCCCTGGTTCACCACTGTCACCCTCTGGTTCACCACTGCCACCCTCTGGTTCATCACTGCCACCCTCTGGTTCATCACAGCACCCTCTGGTTCATCACAGAACCCTCTGGTTCACCGCTGCCACCCTCTGCTTCACCATTGTCACCCTCTGGTTCACCACTGTCACCATCTGGTTCACCACTGCCAACCTCTGGTTCATCACTGCCACCCTCTGGTTCATCACAGCACCCTCTGGTTCATCACAGCACCCTCTTCTTTACCACTGCCACCCTCTGGTTCACAACTGTCACCCTCTGGTTCACCACTGCCACCCTCTGGTTCATCACTGCCACCCTCTGGTTCATCACTGCCACCCTCTGGTTCATCACAGTACCCTCTGGTTTATCACCCTCTGGTTCACCTCTGCCACCCTCTGGTTCACCACTGTCACCCACTGGTTCACCAATGCCACCCTCTGGTTCATCACTGCCACCCTCTGGTTCACCAGTGCCACCCTCTGCTTCATCACTGCCACCCTCTGGTTCACCAATGCCACCCTCTGGTTCACAACTGTCACCCTCTGGTTCACCACTGCCACCCTCTGGTTTATCACTGCCACCCTCTGGTTCATCACAGCACCCTCTGGTTCATCCCAGAACTCTCTGGTTCACCACTGCCACCCTCTGGTTCACCACTGTCACCCACTGGTTTACCACAACACCCTCTGGTTCATCACAGTATCCTCTGGTTCACCACTGCCACCCTCTGGTTCACCACTGCCACCCTCTGGTTCATCACTGCCACCCTCTGGTTCATCACAGCACCCTCTGGTTCATCACTGCCACCGTCTGGTTCATCACAGCACCCTCTGGTTTATCACAGCACTCTCTGGTTCACCACTGCCACCCTCTGGTTCACCACTGTCACCCACTGGTTTACCACAACACCCTCTGGTTCATCACAGCATCCTCTGGTTCACCACTGCCACCCTCTGGTTCACCACTGCCACCCTCTGGTTCATCACTGCCACCCTCTGGTTCATCACTGCCACCCTCTGGTTCACCACTGCACCTTCTGGTTCATCACAGCACCCTCTGGTTCATCACAGGACCCTCTGGTACATCATAGCACCCTCTGGTTCACCACTGCCACCCTCTGGTTCACCACTGCCACCCTCTGGTTTACCACTGCCACCCTCTGATTCATCACTGCCACCCTCTGGTTCATCACAGCACCCTCTTGTTCATCACAGAACCCCCTGGTTCACCACTGCCACCCTCTGGTACACCTCTGTCACCCTCTGGTTCACCACTGCCACCCTCTGGTTCAGCACGTCACCCTCTGGTTCACCACTGCCACCCTCTGGTTCATCACTGCCACCCTCTGGTTCACCACTGCCACCTTCTGGTTCACCACTGTCACCCCCTGGTTCACCACTGCCACCCTCTGGTTCATCACTGCCACCCTCTGGTTCACCACTCCCACCTTCTGGTTCACCACTGTCACCCCCTGGTTCACCACTGCCACCCTCTGGTTCATCACTGCCACCCTCTGGTTCACCACTGTCACCCTCTGGTTCATCACAGCACCCTCTGGTTCACCACTGTAGATTATGGGGAGAAAGCACACCTGCCCAGCCTCAACCGAGACAAATTAATTTGGGGCCGGTTAATGTGTTACTGAATTTGAGCTTCAAGTCCAGCACCTGCTTCCTTTTCTGTAAGTGCTTCCTGTTGCGGTTTAATTTTTGTGACAGGAGCATTGTGCCATACTTGTAACTATTCTCTGACCCTGCTTCGAGGGTCAGAGCAGGTTCAGAGAATAGATGCACGTAGGCAACGAACTCTGGAGGTACCGCTCAGGAAGCACTTACAGGGTTACAGCAGGTTCCCAAGTTGAAGTTAATTTCTTTGTAATCATTTTGTAAATGGTTACAAAGAAATTAGCTTCAACTTGGGCACCTGCTGTAACCCTGTAAGTGCTTCATGTACTTCAGTTTTGCAAAATCCGTTCCGCTCGCGATTTTGCGGAGTTTTCTGCAATTTCGCAAGATTTGCGGATCGCAAAATTGCAAAAATCCGCAAATTCCGCGAACGGAACAAATTTTCCGCCCATACTTAATACATACCGAAAGGAACATGCATACCTGCTAAGAACAGCTTTCCAGCAGAGCCGATTAACCAACAGTTTCCCGAACTCTTAAGTGATGAGCGAGCGGGGCCGGAGGTCGCCGCCCGATCAGAACACTTTTGAGGTAAGGAGACTGTTGTGGGAGGAAACAACCTACTACAAAGACAAACTCAATGTCACAACAAGCTGAACACTAAACAGTAAAACCTAAATATACTGTTCAGCTTACAAGTTTCACAGTAAGCACACACCAGAATCTAATACTCACCATTTCGCGTATGGGACAAGGAATTTTGTAAGTGCCAAAGAACTGGGAGTATAATACAATGGAAGCAAGAGCTGCCAAAAGGTCAGAAAAAGCGGAAACCCTCTTCAAAAAAGGTGGAGGGCAACAGAGCAGTAGAGAGGGAAGCAGAAGAGGAGTCAATATGGAGAAAAACTTGAAACAGCTCTTTTTTCATCTTGAAAAATTGTTAAAAAAGGAAATTTCAAATGTTGGGAAGTTATAACACTGGAAAAATACATTAAGTGTGATATGATACCAAGGGGCCTAAAAATATTTACATTACCGAACTATCCAGATACAAAGCCTGAAATGCTTGAGGAGTGGGCTAAAAATAGCATGCAATGCTCAAGAAATATGCTACTAATAATCATCAAGTACGCAAAAAAAGACATTGAACATCTACATATAGAAATAAGGGAAGTTGAAAACAAAATGGCAGCCCTTAATAAAGAAGAGGAAAGTAAATCCCTTAGAGAGGAAATGGAGAGAAACTTAGACAAATATGAAGATGATGTCGAGCAACGCAAACAACGCAAAACAGGGGCCATACTGACTTTTGCAAAAGATTTTGACATTTTGAAACAGCAACTTCAAACAGAAAAGCTATCCCTATCCGAAACAACAAGAACAGTGGCCAGTGAGTCGGAATCTGACCTTAGTGAAGAGGAGAGAAGTGTACGGGTTGGTGGACGTACTACTTTTTTTTATTGGAGATGAAACTGATCTACATCGATCAAAGGACCCCGAAGGAAAGAGGAAGAGGACGTGGTCGAGGAAGGGGACGAAGAAAGAATATAACCAAAGGCCCAAAAGACAAAGAAAGACCCGAAGTGGCTCAAGAAAAAACAAGAGGCTACCCACTTCACAACAGATTGAAGAAGTAAACATACTAAACATACAAATGCAACCACCTGAGAATCTGATTATCAATCTGTCGGATTATCCATTAAATGAACTAAAAATGAGCGTTTTTAATAAAGGCTTGACATTCTGTCGTGAAAAACATTATGACCACATCGAGACCAGGATCAACCTCTATTAACATGTACAAAAGCTAAAACTAACCAAATTATTCACAAAAATGGGAAATGTAAGGAGAAGCAGTTATACTGAAAAACAAAGAGCAATCAGTTTGAATATTGATGACATAGGGGGTCTAAGAATATCATATGATCTGATGCAAAATACAAACACCAAAGATATAACTGATTCACAGGTCCCGGAGGAATTCGATATCCCCACAGGAAAACCTGTCCCATCTGGGCTCAAACCGATATCAACATTTTGCTCTATGCTGAGCCCAGGCAACAAAATAGATACATTTCATGATCTAGTTGTAGCGGATCTGGAAGAAATGGACAATATGGTTGACAACAAGATAGAGAATCTCTCTAAAGAAAAACGAACCGCATTGGACGCACTCAGCAACAAAACTCGGTGGAAATATAGTGATCCTTAACACGGAAGACTATATAGAGGAAGCAATGCGACAATTGCGTGATACAAACAACTGCAAAAAATTGGAAACTTATCCAATAAATGATTTAACTCTTGACCTAGGAATCGAAGTTGTCAAAAAGAGGGCCTTTTGAGTGATGACGAAGCGTTATTCTTAAATAATGAAAATCCAGTGATATCCACAATGTACTTTCTGCAGAAAGTACACAAGACGTTGATCAAACCTCCAGGCAGGCCAATTATATCCAGTTGCAATTTCTTGTATGAAAATCTGTCGATCTATGTCGATCATTTCTTATCGCCTATGGTCACTAATTTGAGCTTGTATATCAAGGACACTGGAGACTTTTTGAGAACACTCACGAATACTGGATGGCAAAATGGTTTCTACTTGGTAACCACAGATGTTGTGTCATTATTCACCTCAATCAGTCATGGCTTGGGACTAAAGGCAGTGGAATATTCCTTGAGACAAAGAAATGTCCAAGAATTGAAACATACAAAAATGCTCATGCAGATGATTGAAATATGCCTAACAAACAACATCTTTCTCTTTGATCGCCAGATCCATGCTCAAACATGCGGAACTGCCATTGGAGTTTCATTTTCTCCTAGGTGTGCCAACCTCATTATAGGCTGGTGGGAGAAGTTCATTGTGTGGAGCGAGGAGAATGAAACCCACACCAGGAAGGTAGAATTATGGCTGAGGTATATGGATGACCTCTTCCTTATCTGGAATGGCAGCAAAGAGCGGTTCAAAGAATACTTTGCTATCTTGAACAATAACACAGCGGGTCTACAATTTCTTTATAGCGTTCGTAAACAGCAGATTCAATTCTTGGATATGTGTGTGTATACATTAAGAACCATCAAATCCATACCAAACTTTACCGGAAACCAACATCTACCAACAATATTTTACATGGCCTGAGTTTTCATCCTACTCAACTAATGAGAAGTATTTCCTATGGAGAGTTTGTTCAAATGAGGAGGAACTGCTCGGAAGACACAGTAGTCTAAGAAGTCTTCAAAGAAACAAAACAGCGCTTCATGAACAGAACATACAAATATAGAGATGTGAAGCATGGCCAAAAACAAGCTCAGGAGTTAACATGTGCTTCAACTTTAATCAACAAAGACAAAGACATCAAAAGCAGAGAAGATGGCAATGTAATAAGGATGATCACGACCTACAGCAAGGAAAGCTATAAGATCAAGAAAATTCTCCAAAAGTATTGGAACATGTTTAAAAAAGATCCAGATATTGGAAATAAAATTGGTAAGAGACCATTTATAACGTACCGCAAAGTACCGTCACTGAATGACAAAGTTGTCAGAAGTCATTTTTCCAGAGAAAAATCCAGCAATTGGCTTAGCAAACAACAAAAAAGCTTTATACATTGTAACAAATGCAAAGCCTGCAAAATTGGTCATAGTACAAAAGAAGTGAAGGACTTCAGATGAAGATTCTTTCACATAGGAGATAAAATGACGTGTGACACATCATATGTTGTTTATAAGATCGAATGCCGATGCGGACAGAGGTACAATCGGAGTATGATTTGCCCTCTGAAGAAGAGAATTTTAGAACATCTAAGGGCAATCCAAAATAAGGACATGAAGTAAGCGATATCTAAACATATTCATTCACAACACACAACTGATTGGCATAACATCAAATACTTTGGAACCGCTACAGTAAAAAAGAATGAGAGAGGGGGCAACCGCACTCTCCAACTAAGAAGACTGGAATCACGGCTTATCTAGAGATTTAAGACGAAGATTCCGTTTGGCCTGAACGGGGATAAAGAGTTACATATTCACCTGTAATCAAATACTATGAAAATGGTAGAGGTACAATTGAGCACTGAGCTCGTCATGAACTTTCTCCTTGAAAAATAAGGCGCACTGAGAATCCAAACCTACGTGAGACTGAAATGAATATACAGTGCAATACAAGGATATTTGATAATTGGCACAATGCCATAATAATGAAATACTGAGATACTTCAAATACCTCTCACCGTATTGAATATGAAATTAGACAAGATGTTACTTATGTAAATCTCACTAAGAGGAATAAGATATTATTATTTCTGTATTATCTTTACATGTGACATTGAACATACAAAGAACCCATCCACAAAACCTGACATTAACATTCCCAGAAGAGAACTTTAGCAATTGAGTACTACAAGTCCCATGATGCCTCATAATGGGCTAATATGGCAGGACTATATAATGACAATAGAGGATGGACCCATGTAATCCGCGAACAAGACCATTTCTTGGTCAAAACAGTGGTGGAGGCTAATACGTTGATTAAATAACTGAAGTTAAGAAACTGAAACTTGAGGAGTGCAGTGTTTTTTGTGGCTGAATTAAAGACAAGGTTAAGTCTGACCTAAACACCAGGCACCATGCTGTGCAAAGTGTGCACCGAATCTGGACTGTTTGTTTATTGGGGTATCTCTCTCTCTCTCTCTCTCTCTCTCCCTCTCTCTCTCTCTCTCTCTCTCTCTCTCCCTCTCTCTCTCTCTCTCTCTCTCTCTCTCTGTGTGTACTAATAACATAAAATCTAGATTAAAAAATGATTATATTACAACTTTAAACAGTAAACTATTTAAAAATCTTCAAACTTACATTTCCCACTCCAGTAAGTGCAACACTATGAAAAGTGTTGGATAGCTGAGGGGTAAAAATTACTATTCCCACTCCAGTGAGTGTAACAGTAGGGAGAGTGTTGGATAGCGGAGGGGCAAACATTACCATTCCCAATCCAGTGAGTATAACAGTTGTTAGAAATGAGAAGTTCATGTTTGCACATTGCTCTATGTAGGTTAGCATTTGCGGCACCATTTTCTATGTGGGCGCCATTTTGGGTTATAATCTAAACTTATCCTTCGTCATTTCTGAGAAGAAGCTTCAGTTGGGTTTCATTTCCCCGAGGCTGGGATTCACTTCACTAATGAATACACTGTTCTTATTAGGGCATACATTTCCCACTAGATAGAAGCCTGCTCCCACTTGTCTAGTGGCGGGCAAGGGCAGAGCGACCTTGTGTGCCCGGCCTCAGAATTGAAACTTATTCTTTTTTCTTCACTGTTTTGCTGCATCTCCTTGGAAAATCAACAGTGGGTGTGCCTTCATTGGTTCTGAAATGTACATAATGTATCTTTATGCTTGCTGATGTCAGTCCCTCTGCAGCACTCCTAGCGACTGGGCAGACTGGGCTCCACTCAGAGTGTACTTTGAATAAACAGTTATTGGTTTGTATTCTCTACTGGCTGACCGACTCTTCATTTGGCATGGAATGCTGAGAGGTGGTCTTTAGTGATCTGGGTGACCCTAAATGGGTAACTTCCTTCACAGTAGGAAAAGTGTTGGATAGCAGAAGGGTAAAAATGAATATTCCCACTCCAGTGAGTGTAACAGTAGGGAAAGTGTTGGATAGCGGACGGGTAAGAATTACTATTCCCACTCCAGTGAGTGCAACAGTAAGGAAAGTGTTGGATAGCAGAGGGGTAAAAGTTACTATTCCCATTTCAGTGAGTGCAACAGTAGGGAAAGTTTTGGAAAGCGGAGGGGTAACAATTACTATTCCCACTCCAGTAAGTGCAACAGTAGGGAAAGTGTTGGATAGCAATTGGGTAAAAATTACTATTCCCACTCCAGGGAGTGCAACAGTAGGGAAAGTGTTGGATAGTGGAGGGGTAAAAATGACTATTCCCACTCCAGTTAGTGCAACAGTAGGGAAAGTGTTGGATTGCAGATGAGTAACAATTGATATTCTCACTACAATCAGTTCAAAGTTAAAAACAAACAAAATTCTAACAACATTTTTTAAAACAAAATACATTTTAAAAATATATACATGTTAAAAATAAAAATATATTTAATATTACAATTTTTAAAAACATATTATAATGTTATATACATATGACAAATGCATGCAAATGTTATATTAAATAAAATACAAAATAATTTCCAAACAAATAAACATTTTTCAATACTTCTTGAACGATAAGGGAAAGACCTGTACGCTCTGTGAGTAATTTTTAATTCGGACTGTTTTTACTTCAACCTTCCTGCGCTCAACTCCTCGTGGCCCACCGTTTAAGCCACTGAAGAAACAATATAAACCACCAAATAGAAGGAGCGTCAAAGTAACAACAATATTAACAATCAAATGTTAAAGTCCATCAAGAATCCAGATTTAATCCAAGCTTCCTTTTTTTATACTTTATCCAGTCTTTTATTGATATACGTTGATTGTTACTTTTTCATCTTCATATCATTTCTATAAATTCTTCACGAAGACTTTTTTTTATTATTATAAAAAAAAATACAATGCGTTAAATATACACTCTACACCATACGCGTTTCATCCCACAAGGGACATCATCAGGGCTTGAGTTTTAAATGTGATGGATTTATATTCAGAACTATATCACTTCTTTATTCTTGTTTGTAACCTCATCCGTTTAATAAAATACCCTTGATACGTCACATCCATTGAGGTCCAATCTTGAAGCACACATATGCCAACACACTCCTTAACAGTCCCTCACTATCTCATTTGAACCCTATGTCCACGATCGACTTAACTGTACATCTAACTCACATTGAAAGGCATCTTAAATCACTCTCCCCATTGTACCTTATGTCCACATTTGGCATAACTGAATGTCTAAGACATCTAGAAAGACAACTTGACATTATAATGCATGGCATCAACAACATACTTTGATGCCTTAAAACCTACTCAGATTATGAGCAGCACTCACACCTCCTCTCCTCCAGCATCATCACACCCACAGCTTTCCAAGACAGAACCAAACAGCTCATAAACAGCCCCTATCATCAACCAATCCCACAGGCCTAAAGAAATAAGCACGGAAATGTCCCTGAAAGTTGCGATGGAGCTAGCTAAAACCTACACCCTTATGACAACCCTGAACCCTCCCCCTTCAAAATCCAGGTACTCACTGGAATCGGCAGAGACATTAACCCTCCTAGTGCTGCCAGACCCTCACCACAGTTCATCATACTACCTATAGCATTCCTCCCAAATCCAGAAGCACATTAGCAGCAGGAAGATGAACTGCATGCCTATAAACGGTGTGTCAGCAAACAAGCATGCAACTGAGCTGGCTGAAGCCATCGTGTAACCATGAGATTCACATTGCGTTCATCACAGAAACTTGGTTAAATGAATCCTCCTATCCTACCCTTGACCTTCTAGTCCCGCCAGGTTTCTTCATCATTAAGAGGGACTTAAAGGACCATCATGGCGGTGACTTAGCCACAATACACAAGCACAGCCTCACCATGGCAGAAACAAATTCCCTCTCCTACCCTACATTTGAATATCTCACACCAACATAATGCCAAAAGACAATACGATGATGAAATATCGCCTCCTCTACCACCCACCACGAAACACGCTCACCTTCGGCAATCACCTGTCAGATCTAGTAACGCACTGCTCTCTCTCTAACACCAACAACATAATCCTAGGTGACTTCAACTCCCATTGGAATAACGAGAAGGGCACACTAATCCAATCTCTAAACAAACTCTTACTCAGCAAAGATCTCATCAAACACTTCAAGGAGCAGACCCACAACACAGGCTCAACCCTAGATGCCATTATAGCCCAAAAGGAAGCGATGAGCATAGACAACATGCTTCCAGTTGACTGGTCCTATCATTACGTCATTCTGTTCCATATCAACTAAAGAGAAGCACCTTCTAACTGGCCTTGAAAAACTCTCCAATCATCTAGAAACGTCAATCAGATCACCTTAAATGACCTGGAAGAGGAAATGTCTTCTCTACATCTTCCTCCTATAGACAACCTAACACCAGATGAGCTTACAACTCATTACAACTCGTCGATAAAGACCTCCCTGGAACATAAAGCCCCTCTAAAATTATAAAGGATCAGAGTCTCTACCTCAAGATTCTGGTTCAACAAAGACTTCAACTTGGAAAAAAGACAAGTTAGACCAAATAGGGACCCTTGCTTCTAGTCAGGGGAAGGGGGATACACACTTTAGAAAACCCCTGCTCACTCCCCCTGGTAGCTTGGCATGAGCAGACAGGCTTATGCCATAGGCAAAATTATTTGTACCAACACTCAGAGTAACACAGTAAAAACACCACAAATGGACCCTACCCAGTTTAGAAAAATACAATATCTTTATCTAAACTAAACAGGACCAAAATGACAAAACTCCAACACACAGATACTAAGTAGAATGTCTTCAAAAAGGGTTGTCGCAAAAATAAACTTGTAGATGGTAGATGCAACACTTTTCTCTCAAAGTACCTTAGATGCTTAATGTAGAAAAAACAAAAGGGTCACAGAGAAGGGGAGACTTTGATTCTTCCTGCGCTCCGGTTGTGATGAGACAAGATGGCACCTCGATGCGTTGCAACGATCCGATGAAATGCGATAAAATGGCGTCTCTGGTGTGATGCGACAACATGAATGCGATGCGTGCATGCCTGATGACCGTGCAACGAAATCAGTGGTTGCTTGAGCTGCGACAGGCCCTGCGACATGCTTCTCTGGTGATGCAATGGTGATCAGCAGCAGCGGCGACACGCTTCTTTAGTGATGCGACAGTCCAGCGACACGCTTCTCCGGTGATGCGACAGCCAACAACGGCGACATACTTCCTTGGTGAAGCAATGGCAGCTGCTGCGGCACTGTCATGCTTCTCTATCATTGCGTCACGCTTCCAGATCCCAGCAGCAGGGGCATCACACACAGTTACAGGCACCTCAGGGCAGGTAGGAACTTCCAGCAAGGAAGCCAGGGAATCTGAGGGTGAAGTCCCTTTGTAACACAAGAAGGGTACAAAGTTCCCCGGAAGAGTGGAAGAGGGAAGAGTGTGTGTACTAGAAAGACAGAAAGGGAGAATCCCCTTGTTGGAACTAAAACCCTCACACACCCAGTAAACTAGGTGTCATGCTTCATCATATGGGTTCTGCTCCTCGTCAGACTGGCGCCGCAATGTCTGACGGGCTCCCGAATCCGGGGCTCTTTATCGGAGATCTTTTGTTCCGGCCATATGGTGCATGCGTGTGAGAGGGCAGGGGAAGTGTAGTCGTGGCGTGAAAAGTGAATTAAAAAAGGTGAGTCTATCCACAATGTAATTTATTCACGTGGTTGACTCCCTTGATTAAAAGGGTGGGAGAGGAGATATATGATCTGCAACTATCAAAGCAGAATATCTACAACCCTCTGGTCAGGTCGACATGTTTCTTGCCATGATGGCAATTCCTCAGGTCCTTAAGTGATCAGTACTACACAAAGAAAGAAATAATTATACAGTGTGGTATACAACCTTTTTCACTAGGTTTTAAAGGTGCGCAGGCAGATTGGTCCTGCTGAGGTATTGCGACCTAAAAGTATAAAAACCCATCACAGAGCAACATGATGAGTGCAATATTCCGTTGTATAATGGTGCGCAAGTGGTCTCTAATGTACACACAAGTGAGTGAAAGATTGAATTAATGAATCAAGGCACAAACATAGTTAAAAGGTAATCGTGTAAAACAACTACCCCAGTTATACAGGACATACTCAATTGAGCTAGAAGAAGACAATATATTACTGCGAAATGAAGAAACCGGGCTCTTTGCTTACCCCAGGAATTTCCATAAGGTACCCCGCAGACTGCTCCCGTGGGACCGGCTGTATAGGTATGGTACCTAGGGGAAAGGAAATACCAGGGACAATGTATATTTCAAGAAGGGGGGGCACAATACGGGTCAATGATGGAAAAACCGGAGGTACCCAACAGGGACAACATGTGTAAGCTACCGGCAATACTCGAGCCCGGAGTAAGGGTTGCATCGAGAGAACAAATGCCTTGATAGACAAAAAGTACCATCAGGGGTGGACTGCCGCCTAAAGGCCACGAAAGATCAGGGAGATGCATACCTCTCGCGCCACGCCTCCGCTGAAGGACCTGCGAGAGAACGTGAATGAGGCAGCACACCCCGCCCCGATCCTTCGCGATCCCCAGGAAACCAACCCACCACAAGTAAGATACCGTGCCAAGGAAGAAAGTGCCTTCCTTAACAACAGAACTGAGGGTTCCAGACGAACGAGAGCTCAGCAACTTACCCGGTATCAAGGAACCTGCAAATAGGCAAAGCTCACAGGAGGCTCGTAAATTGCTTACCTACGGCGGCGCGCGGTCCAGGCCGTTGGAACCTGCCCCCATGTGCAGCGCCCAGACAGGACGCAGAGCAGCTGGTAGCGAGACCGGTGCAGGACCCCGGTACTTAAAGCCATTGCTATCCCGCCGTAAAGGCGCTGTAGCGGAAGCCGCCAGCCGCGCATGCGCTGTGGTGGCAGTGTATGGTTGAAGTCTAGACCGCCTTGTTGGTAAAGCCAAGGCGGTAATGACGGCGGCCATCTTAACATGGGGTGACCATGATGATAATAATATCGGGACCACTGAGTTTGAGCCAATGAGTTCATGTGGTCAGGTAAATGACATTCTCAATATCTACGTGAATGTCGTGGGAGTTAACCAGACAAAAATAAAAATAAAATTAAACCCAATACAGTGGCGGTCGGTTAATATGGGGCAAGGGGCTCGGGAAGAACAAGGTCAAGAGGGCACAAGCAGGGTCCTAATATAATGACGGGCCGGTAATGTGGGGCAGAGGGCTGTAAAGGTCAGAGTTGTAGGTCACAGGTGATACATGTATGCCAGGTGTTGGTCGTAATATGACCGGGGATTTGGAAGGGCCGTTGGGATGAGTAGGGATTGTTGGTGTAGAAAACGGACCCAACCAAGGTGTTGACAGGTGAACCGAAACCGAGGGAACACACGATGAGAGTGTCAAGAGCAGTGAGTCAATTTAGCCCCCAGTCTAATAGTTCAAGGTAGTCAGTGTTAGTAGTTTCTAAGGTGGGGTGTGTCAGAGTTCTAATAGGTTATGAGAGATGTCTAATGTCCAAGCGATGTCCAGGGGACTGAATCATTCAACCCCATAGTATCTAGTTTCAGACGGTGAACCCATCTTTGTTCAATCCTGAACAGGGCCTGTTTAGTTATGGCCAGGTGGGACTCCAGCAGCAGCCAAGAAAGACTATCAGCAGGGTGGCCGTGCTGGGAGTAATGTTCATAGAGTCTTGTATGTGTTTTTGAGCATCTGATATTACTTTTGTGCTCCATAATCCTTAGTTTAATTTGCCTCATTGTCATCCCTATATAGTTTTTCCCACAGGGACAGGTGATCATGTAAATACATCTGGTGCTATTGCAGTTTGTATGTCTGCGTAGCTGCCACACAAATGTATCGGAAAGTCTAATTTCCTTACACTGTAATGTCTGTGGACACACCAGGCAACCACCACACGGAAAATGACCAATCACAGGGGGGGGGGTCCCCAAAGAGTGCTTTGGTTGTCAGGGTTCTGTTTCTTGGGGCATGTGTGGATCAGGGTATCCTTCAAGTTGGCAGTTCTTTTGAAAGCAAAGCGGGGGCGGGGGATGTCTAGGCCACCCGAGTTGACTATAGGCCAGTGTTTATTTATAGTTTTCTTTAGAAATGCTGAATTATGAGTGAAACAGGTCACACATGTTATGAGTTCGTCTGGTACTCTAGGGTGGGATTCAAGGAGAGACTCCCTTGGATTGTTCAGTGCTCGTTTGCGGGAATTGTGGATACGTCTCGTAGGATATCCTCTATCCTGAAGCTTATGTTGGAGAAGGGTGGTTTCTTGTTGGAAATCAGACTTAGCGGTACAATTCCTCCGGACACTGAGGAATTGTCCAAGTCAATCACGCGAATAAATGACATTGTGGATAGACTCACCTTTTTTTAATTCACTTTTTACGCCACGACTACACTTCCCCCGCCCTCTCACACGCATGCACCATATGGCCGGAACAAAAGATCTCCGATAAAGAGCCCCGGTTTCGGGAGCCCTTCAGACATTGCAGCGCCAGTCTGACGAGGAGCAGAACCCATATGATGAAGCATGACACCTAGTTTATTGGGTGTGTGAGGGTTTTAGTTCCAACAAGGGGATTCCCCCTTTCTGTCTTTCTAGTACACGCACTCTTCCCTCTTCCACTCTTCCCGGGGAACTTTGTACCCTTTTTGTGTTACTGGTTGTCGGACTTGTACACTGGACCCCGTTAAATATTGTCCTGCTCCAGTCCCTCTTTTGTTCAAATGTTTGTGCGCTGGAGTTCTCCCGTGGGACTTTGAGGTACCTACAGTAATCAAAACAATTTACTGAGAGGACCATTGTCTGCCTGCCGATACTACCTTTGTACAGCTAGGCATAACTGTGTCTTTCCTTCAAAATCTCTCTATACCCCTGACCTGACTACAACATCACCTACTATGGAGGATGTGCCAGGTCTGAGTTTTGACGAAGAAGCAATAGCAGAGGCTTTGAGATCTGCTCCCTCACTCTTTGGGGTGGGTGGAGCTACTGCCTCGAGCTCTGCGAATGAGGATTGGGCTACCTTAACCTCATTGAAAAATGAATGTCTCAGGATACCCGTTCATGGGGCAATGATGACCGAATATTTGAGGGCTAACATCGCTCCTCAAGGACTAATAGTTAACATCATGCCGAGATTGTTCCTTGAAGACGGGCAATTCAAGGTAGACTGGTGCCATGTCTCTTGGAAATGCACAAAAGACCTCCTCTTCTTGATCGTGAAAACGGCCAAGAGATTAGTTGACGCCCTACTCAAAATTGCAGCGATTGAGACAGCAATCCAAGGTACCCTGAAGAAGACTCCTTTCACGGCCAAACTGGCGGAGATCAATCAGGAGATCACGGATAACCAAGAATTTCTATTAAAACAGAAAATGACAAAATTACAGAAGGATGTAGCCAAATTCGATAAAGAGAAAGTATACCCCTATCTTAAAGAGGGAAACACTAGTAACAGGAATAGCTACTCCACTGATGAGAGTTCGGACAACGGTAGCCGGAGGGGATCCTCTGGGAGTGACTCAAGTGGCAGCTACCCTCCTAATAACAATCGCAATCAGCGCCGCCCCAATTAGAACCAAGGACATAACAACGGTCCAATGTTCCAGGGGCCCCCACAAATGTTACCTCCTTGGCAGTACCCCTTCTACCCCCAGGGTCCACCACAATTCTACCCAATGAACCCACCTTTTTTAGACAGAGGTTGGGGCAGAGGAAGAGGGCGCAAACGAGGAGGTCAAAAAGCTGTACAATGGCAAGACGAACCAATGGCACCGACAATGGTGGAAACCAGGAGCACGACCAGGGGAAGGAGAGTTTAATTGTGAATCTCTCCAATAGGACAATTAACCAAGTAGAGACAGAGATCCTTGAGAAGGGCCTAGGTTTTGTGCCGACTCCAGCCCCTGACAGCTCCACTGAGATGTGCGAGGTCAAACAACTATTCAGGAAGGTACGCCTGCGGTCCTTCTTTGCTGATAGACCTGAGAATGAAAAAAACTGATACTGGGTTGCGAAAACCATCTACCTTTACCCCTACCGATTCTATGGTTCCACCTGAGATACTAGCCTTCGAAAAGGCAGTCCTTAGGAGCCTGAAAAACAAACCTACAACCGACACCTATAATAACTTGAGCACAGCTGAGAAGCAAGCCGTCCAATCATTAGGCAACGACACCAGCATCGTTATTAAACAGGCGGACAAAGGTGGTGTCACCGTCATTCAAAACAGCAGTGACTATGAAATCGAATGCAAACGCCAATTGTCCAATGTTACCCACTACAGGCCACTCACTGTAGACCCAACCAAAAGGCTCAGTACCACCATTACGAGCCTGATTCTGGAGGGTGAAACAAATGAGTGGATCTCTAAAAATGAAGCTGCCTTTCTGATAACAACCGACCCAGTTATCCCATACTTTTACACCCTCCCCAAGATCCATAAGGGGGTGTCACCAGTCCCTGTTAGGCCCATCGTATCGGGCATTGGCTCATTATTGGAGCCACTATCCAAATTCTGTGACTCTTTTCTCCAACCTGTTATCAGAAAAAATCCATCTTTTCTGCAAGACACTAGGGATGTCCTCCGCCTCATAGAATCCATCGAGGGGAGGGAAGGTGTGGATCTACTCCTCACCTTAGATGTTGAAGCACTTTACACCAACATCCCGCAACAGGCTACACTGGAAGGTGTGGAGTCTACTCTCCTTCGTGAAGAAGGGTCCTCACCCACTCCCATTTCCTTCATAATGGCCTGCGCTTCCCTGGCATTAACTGAAAACTTCTTTCAATATGGGACACAACTCTATCATCAAATCCGTGGAACTTCCATGGGTTCTACTTTTGCTTCCAGCCTGGCATGTATTTACATGGCCACCTTTGAAGAAAACACAATCAGATCCGTACTCAACCCCTACTGCGACAACATAACACTTTGGCGCAGGTACATAGATGATATCCTCATACTATGGAAGGGTGATCATCCCACCTGTGAGGCCTTTTGTTCTTGGATCAACCTTCAAAACCCTTTTTTGAAATTCACTGGTACCATCTCAGAAACAACGATTCCATTTTGAGATCTTTGTATCAATCTAAACCCCACTGGGCTCAGTACCACACTTTACCGTAAGAGTACTGATAGGAATAGCCTCCTCCTGTATAAAAGCCATCACCCATGGGCCTTGAGGGACAACCTCCCCTTTGGACAATTCCTCAGGGTCCGGAGGAATTGTACCGCTAAGTCTGATTTCCAACAAGAAGCCACCCTTCTCCAACATAAGCTAGAGGATATCCTACGAGACTTATCCACAATTCCCGCAAACGAGCACTGAACAATCCAAGGGAGACTCTCCTTGAATCCCACCCTAGAGTACCAGACGAACTCATAACATGGGTGACCTGTTTCACTCAGAATTCAGCATTTCTAAAGAAAACTATAAATAAACACTGGTCTGTAGTCAACTCGGGTGGCCTTGACATCCCCCGCCCCCGCTTTGCTTTCAAAAGAACTGCCAACTTGAAGGACGCCCTGATCCACAGACGCCCCAAGAAACAGAACCCTGACAACCAAAGCACTCTTTGGGGACTCCCCCCCTGTGATTGGTCATTTTCCGTGTGGTGGTTGCGTGGTGTGTCCACAGACATTACAGTGTAAGGAAATTAGACTTTCCGATACATTTGTGTGGCAGCTACGCAGACATACAAACTGCAATAGCACCAGATGTATTTACATGATCATCTGTCCCTGTGGGAAAAACTATATAGGGATGACAATGAGGCAAATTAAACTAAGGATTATGGAGCACAAAAGTAATATCAGATGCTCAAAAACACATAAAAGACTCTATGAACATTACTCCCAGCAAGGCCACCCTGCTGATAGTCTTTCTTGCCTGGTGCTGGAGTCCCACCCGGCCATAACTAAACAGGCCCTGTTCAGGATTGAACAAAGATGGGTTCACCGTCTGAAACTAGATACTATGGGGTTGAATGATTCAGTCCCCTGGACATCGCTGGGACATTAGACATCTCTCATAACCTATTAGAACTCTGACACACCCCACCTTAGAAACTACTAACACTGACTACCTTGAACTATTAGACTGGGTGCTAAATTGACTCACTGCTCTTGACACTCTCATCGTGTGTTCCCTCGGTTTCGGTTCACCTGTCAACACCTTGGTTGGGTCCGTTTTCTACACCAACAATCCCTACTCGTCCCAACAGCCCTTTCAAATCCCCGGTCATATTACGACCAATACCTGGCATACTTGTATCACCTGTGCCCTACAACTCTGACCTTTGGAGCCCTCTGCCCCACATTACCGGCCCGTCATTATATTAGGACCCTGCTTGTGCCCTCTTAACCTTGATCTTCTCGAGCCCCTTGCCCCATATTAACCGACAGCCACTGTATTGGGTTTAATTTTATTTTTATTTTTGTCTGGTTGACTCCCACGACATTCACGTAGATATTGAGAATGTCATTTACCTGACCACATGAACTCATTGGCTCAAACTCAGTGGTCCCGATATTATTATCATCATGGTCACCCCATGTTAAGATGGCCGCCGCCATTACCGCCTTGGCTTTACCAACAAGGCGGTCTAGACTTCAACCATACACTGCCACCACGGCGCATGCGCGGCTGGCGGCTTCCGCTGCAGCGCCTTTACGGCGGGATAGCAATGGCTTTAAGTACCAGGGTCCTTCACCGGTCTCGCTATCAGCTGCTCTGCGTCCTGTCTGGGTGCTGCACGTGGGGGTAGGTTCCAATGGCCTGGACCACGCGCCGCCGTAGGTAAGCAATTTGCGAGCCTCTTGTGAGCTGTGCCTATTTGCAGGTTCCTTAATACCGGGTAAGTTGCTGAGCTCTCTGTCATCTGGAACCCTCAGTTCTGTTGTTAAGGAAGACACTTGCTTCCTTGGCACGGTATCTTACTTGTGGTGGGTTGGTTGTCCCGGGGATCGCGGAGGATCGGGGCGGGGAGTGCTGCCTCATTCACTTTCTCTCGCAGGTTCTTCAGCGGAGGCGTGGCGCGAGCGGTATGCCTCTCCCTGATCTTTCATGGGCCTTAGGCGGCAGTCCACCCCTGATGGTACTTTTTGTCTATCAAGGCATTTGTTCTCGCGACGCAACCCTTACTCCGGGCTCGAGTATTGCCGGTAGCTTACACGTGTTGTCCCTGTTGGGTACCTCCGGTTTTTCCATGATTGACCCCTATTGTGCTCCCCCTTCTTGAAATATACATTCTCCCTGGTAATTCCTTTCCACTAGGTACCATACCTATACAGCCGGTCCCACGGGAGAAGTCTCCGGGGCACCTTAGGGAAATTCCTGAAGAGAGCAAAGAGCCCGGTTTCTTCATTTCGCAGTAATATATTGTCTTCTTCTAGCTCAATTGAGTATGTCTCTGCATAACTGGGGTAGTTGTTTTACACAATTACCTTTTCACTATGTTTGTGCCTTGATTCATTAATTCAATCTTTCACTCACGTGTGTGTACATTAGAGAGCACTTGCGCACCATTATACAACAGAATATTGCACTCATCATGTTGCTCTGTGATGTGTTTTTATTCTTTTAGGTTGCAATACCTCAGCAGGACCAATCGGCCGGCGCACCTTTCAAACCTACTGAAAAAGGTTGTATACCACACTGTATAATTATTTCTTTCTTTGTGTAGTACTGATCACTTAAGGTCCTGAGGAATTACCATTATGGCAAGAAACATGTCGACCTGACCAGAGGGTTGTAGATATTCTACTTTGATAGTTTCAGGGCATATATCTCCTCTCCCACCCTTTTAATCAAGGGAGTCAACCACGCGAATAACTTACATTGTGGATAGACTCACCTTTTTTAATTCACTTTTCACGCCACGACTACACTTCCCCCGCCCTCTCACACGCATGCACCATATGGCCGGAACAAAAGATCTCCGATAAAGAGCCCCGGTTTCGGGAGCCCGTCAGACATTGCAGCGCCAGTCTGACGAGGAGCAGAACCCATATGATGAAGCATGACACCTAGTTTACTGGGTGTGTGAGGATTTTAGTTCCAACAAGGGGATTCCCCCTTTCTGTCTTTCTAGTACACGCACTCTTCCCTCTTCCACTCTTCCCGGGGAATTTTGTACCCTTCTTGTGTTACTGGTTGTCGGACTTGTACACTGGACCCCGTTAAATATTGTCCTACTCCAGTCCCTCTTTTGTTCAAATGAAGTCCTTTTGTGCCTGGGACTTCAGAAACAGGAGGCCATCTCTTCTCAGGCCCTTGGAGACTTTTCTTCAGATGGATACAGCACACAGCAAAGACCTTCTTCAAGCAGGGGACACAGCACACAGCAATGCCCCTTGATCCTCTCCTCAGCAGAAAAAGCAAAATGCAGACCAACCCCAGACACACAGCAAGGGCAGTACTTCTCCTCTGTCTCTTCAGCTGTCCTCTTTGGCAACAGGTTCATCTTGATCACAAAGTAGTCTAAAGTTCCGGGGTTTCAGCTCTCATATTTATATTCCAAAGGTCTTTGTTCTCTATGTGTGAGGGGTCCTGTACCCAGTCCAAACCAGTTCTGGGAGCACTCTGCCAGTGCACAACTTCTTCCTTTGTCAGTGTGAGCCAGGGTCATCAGGCACACCACAGGAGGTGGAGCCATCATTGTGGAAGGCACAGCCCTATTCAGGCCCAGGTGCTACTCCTCGCACCACTCCAAATGTAGATAGGTCTATTCAGCCTAGTGCTGACTCACCCAGACTCCTGGAGCCACCCCAGCCCCTCTCACTCTCAAAACAGACAGTTAATCCACAAACAGGCAGAAGCCCACAGAAAGGTTGAGCAAGAAAAAAGCCACTTTGTAAAAGTGCTAGTTTCAAATACAGGATTTAAAAACGATCCATCCTAAAAGATGTGTCATTAAAATCTGAGTTCAGGGATTCCAGACTCCAATTTTTTATCCCACTCCTATGGGAATATATGCAGGTAAGCATGTTACACAGTATTCTCCATTCTGTGTTATGGTCAAGATATCCTTTCAATAGTGAAAAAGAAAATTGGCGGTCTTTCACTATCAGGACATGTTATCCACACTAGTTCATGTCATACCTTTTACATACACTGCAACCTGCCCAAGGGGGTGCCTTGGGCATACCATAGGGGTGTCCTAGGTGTAAGAAAAGGGAAGGTTAAGACCTGGCAAGTGGTTACACTGGCCAGATTGACATGGCAGTTAACAAACTGCACTGAGACCTCTTTTCAGGGCTACGTATGTGGGTGGCACAATCAGTGCTGTAAGCCCACTAGTTGCATTTGAATTATCAGCCCTGGCACACTTAGGGGCTTATTAGGATAGCGGATTTTCCGCATCCTCTGGGCCGGCGGAAGCCACCTCCGGCCCGGAGGATGGAGAAAATCCGCTGCGGACCCACCAAAGACCCAGCGCCACATTGGGATGGCTGGTGGGTCCTGGTTTCCGTCCGCTGCTTTTCCGCCGCAGTTGGCTTACAACCGCGGCGGAAAAGCTCTAATATGGTGACGGTGTCTCTCAGAAACCGTCAGCCAGATTAGGATGGGATGTGAAACATGCTTTTCCGCGGCGGCTTTTCCGCCGTGGAAAAGCATGTGTAACTTCACTGCGGGAGCCCGTTGTGGGCCCCCTAGGTGAAGGGGGGGTGCACATGGGGGGTACCTATGGTACCCCCCTGCATTTGTATGCAGAAAACGGCAGGCACCGCGCGGTGCCTGCCTCTTTCTGCATACAAATGCAACACCTGAATTTTTGACATTGCTGCGGGTGCAGCTTGAAGCCGCACCCGCCGCAATGTTATTAATAGAGGATGTGACCGCCAGGGTGGCGGTCACATCCTAATCGCACAGGAGGGAACGCCGCAGCCCATACGGACGTTCCCTCCTCCTCAGTGATCGCGGACGGACGAAAGTCCGTCCGCGATCATAATCAGCCCCTAAGTGCACTTTACTAGGGACCTACTGGTAAGACAAATATGACAATCATGGATAGCCAATTCACAATACCAATTTACAGGGAGCATATGCACTTTAGCACTGATCAGCAGTGGTAAAGTGCCCAGAGTCCTATAGCCAACAACCACAGTTCAGGAAAAATAAAGGAGGAAGAAACAAAATGTTTGGGGTTAACCCTGCAAAAAGAGCCATTTCCAACACAGGGCTAAATCACTCCATGCAAAAAAAAACTGGTGCAGGACTGCAGGACCTAAAAGATTTTTGTCTCTCTCCAACCACCCTTTCCTGGCAAAAATTCTCAAGAAATGTATTCTCTACCAACTCAACTAACACATCAACACCAATAACTTACTCGACTTGTACCAGTCGAGTTTTAAGGATAGAATGCAGTATGGAAACGGCAATACAATGAATATAGCAGACAATATACACAAATTCCTAGACAGAAACTGATGCTGCCTACTCATCCTCCTAGACTTATCAGCGGCCTTCGAAATGGTTGAGCATAGACTACTTTTGGACTCTGTGCAACAACAAATTGGTGCACATGGCACCGTTCTACAATGGATCACCTCATTTCTGCACAACTACATGCAACCAATAAAAATAAACAACTCAACGTCTGATCTTCTACCATCACATCAAGGTGTCCCCCAAGGCTCAGTCCTCTCACTGACACTCTTCAGCATATACATGCAGCCCCTCACTGCAATACTCAGACTAGCAAACATTATCCACCACCTTTATGTGAAAGACACCCATCCGGAAATATCCTCTTTGAATGACATATGCCGACTTCATTCCACGCTTATAAAAGTTCAGAAATGCTATCACACAACTGCGTAAGTCACCAATGGGATAGCCCGATGCATTCCTGTGTGTGAAAAGGATGTTCTAATCTGGGAAAGGTAGGTGGTGCAGGTAGGTAAATCCTCCTGAGTATGAGGATGAAGTAAATTCAAAAAGCGCACATCTCACAAAAGGAGGAGCGTCTTCTACTTGCACTCAGAAAGAAAGTCATGTGGTGCACAACTTTTATCATTGTATTTTATTTAACATTGAAAGTGATTTCTTTGTAGTTATCTGTTATTTCATCATAACAAGCCATTTCTAGTTTGAAATATAATCCATGTTCACAAGTGCCCAATGCATTTTGTGCAATGGCCCTTCATCAGGGGCGTAATTTCTGAAACATAGAGGAAACTCAAGGTTAGAACAAGAATTCTGGCAAACTTGACATTTATATGAGATGAAACAATTGTGTCATCAAATAAACAAGGGTTCACTAATGTGCACACTGAAGAAATTAGTAGTGATAAGAAAAAAATAGGTAGTGATAGGAAAAAATTAGAAAAATCCTGATGTGCCAATAAGGGACTCAATTCGAAACAACAGCTCAAAAGAATTTCATCTACTAATTCTCTTTTTAAGGAAAGTTCAATAACCTGCATTGGGAAATTCAGAGATCGGAGTTACCAGGAAGCCATTTAACAAGAAGCCATCATTAATGTAGAGAACAAATCACAGGAAAGTCTATTAAAAAGCACAACAACAAAAAACGCAAACAGAAGTTTTTTTTGTGTCCAAATGTTCTACTCGTAGTCACCTCATTAAAAAAACTGTGTTAAAATATTGGCCAATGCTTAACTCAGTACCAGATTTCAAAGGCATCTTTAAATTACAACCATGATTCGCTTACCAGAGAACCAGAAATCTTAAACAGATACTAAGGAAACCAATTGACATCAAAGAAACTAATTTCTACCATGTTTAAATTGTAGAAGCTTAATTCCATCATCAAAGGGAACACCATTAGGCACCCCAATCCTGGAACATCCATCAAACTCAGAGTGACAGCTACATGTAACCGCGAAAACATGGTATATATGCTTAAATGTCCATGCTGATTAGCATACATGGGAAAGACGGGGCGTAAGATAAGGATATGTTTGAATGAACATAAAAGCAATATACACACTAGAAATACGAAATCCACGGTCACCACTCACTTTGATTCAATGAATCACAACATCAGCCAATTATTATTCTTGATTCTTGAACAAATTGCCACATTACAGGTAAGAGATAACACTCAGTTTCTCTTGCAAAGAGAAGTACATTGGATCAACTTTTTGGACTGTGTTGAACCAAAAGGGCTCAATGAACGGATGGATTTGAGTTTTTTTTTTTTATTCTTGTGTAATTACTTGTTCAATATTGAGATGTATGTAATATGTACGTTCTCAGTTTTTTTCACTGAGATTGATATATATGATTTTGTTTGATGCATGAGACCAGCTTTGAAATTCTTAAGATTGTTTTCAGATCATTAGGATTCACTACATACGCTTTGCCTTATTTGTTGATACAAATTGATATATTTGAATATTTTTATTAAAATATTTATTCACCCCTTTTCTTTTCAAATTTGCACAAATACTCAAAATCACACATCGGAAATTGTTCTATGGCCCTTTGTGCGTCTTTCTTCCACCACCATTGTCATAAACAACTCGTGTCACCATGGACACATCCGGGTTTCCGGCTCTGTAAACTCATGTGAGACTTTCACTTCACTATTTCTCTATCATCGTTAGGAAACACCACGTGTCACTATGGATACTCCCGGGTTTCCATCTTTTTTAATCTCAGGTGAGACTTTCACTTCACCACAACACACAAGGAATGATCATTCACACCGACCTCACCCTAACTTAGGTAAGCCTAACATGGAGCCAGGATTACGGTTCGTGTATGTTTGGTATCACCCAGGGCTAATAGAGCCGCTTCTAATTATGAATTTTCACTTTATGTGCAGTCTACAGCTGTACTCTGTTTTACAAAGCGAAGGCAAGCAGGTATCGCAGCACACTTTGCAAACACGTTTATTTTTAAGCAGCAGATTCCTTTCTAATATATTTCACTTCTATGTTCAGTCCATTTCACATATACTTGGACTCTATTAAAGATTGGATGCACTCAAAAGTTAGTGAGTTCTGCTGTTTGCAGTAAATGCATATCCATACACGTGTTGGTAACACTTTGTCACTGTTTGTTCCCGTTAGTTTAGTTTTTTAAGTTTCTCAAGCGAATATTGTTTTTGCACTTCATTTCATTTTCTATGTGAAATGTTCATAGTGACGTAACAGAAGTTGTTAAATCAGTCACCTTGTCACTCATAAACTGCATGAGCAAGCCACTACCGGTCACTTTGTTTCACTATACTATATAGCTGTGGTTTCGAATTGAGTCCCTTATTGGCACGTCATGATTTTTCTCATTTTTTCCTATCACTACCTATTTTTTTCCCATCACTACCCATTTCTTCAGTATGTACATTAGTGAACCTGTGTTTATTTAATGACACAATTGTTTCATCTCATATGAACGGCAAGTTCCCCTGAATTTTTGTTCTAACCTTGAGTTGCCTCTACCTTTCAGAAATTACTCCCCTGATGAAGGGCTATAGCCCGAATGCATTGGGCATATGTGAACATGTATTATGTTTAGGCTTTACTGTTTTCAGTTTCTATTTTTGGTAAATTCTGGTTGGTTTTTTTCAGTGTTTTCAAGTGATTTCAATACCTTATAAAAACAGTAGTTATCAGTGGTTACACATTTTTGCGCCATTAAAAACAACAGAAGCAGTGTTTTTCCGGTGTTTATGGAATGTTTTGCTTTTGTTATCGCTTGCTTTCTGCACTGATAGCGCATGGCATATTGACTGTGTATGTATAGTGTATATGAGGTCCAAATAGATTTTTGCAAATTAATCTTATTGTAGTACACCATAAAATACTTCTTCAGTGAGTCTTTGGTCATGTGCGCTCGCTCTTTCCTTCCCACATAAACTTCCGGTAAAAGGCCCTCTCAACATTGGCACTTGAGATGGTCAAAGCCAAAACAGCCAATACACAATTTGTTAACTCTGGCCACTGACAGAGCTTTCTATGCCAATACTAGCGTACTTGAAGATTGCAATTCTCAGGGCAGGTTCTGCAACATTTGCGTTGAGCTGGGTGCTTGTGCCCTCAGAGTTAATGAAGCGGTCAAAAATGAAGCAGCACTTTTGAAACTCCGGAGGAAATTTCCCTTTATGGAAGGGATCTAGAACTTGTACAGACTAACACAGTGAGGTTTCATTGAGGTCAAATGCCATGGTTGGTGAAGGGACATTTCTATGCATCATTGCAAGCCATTTCCCATACATTGTAAAAAAAACTTCCTTGGAGGAAATAGTCGCAGTCAATCTGGCTCCCCTTGCTGTTCAGACGAAGAAGGCATTAAAACAAGTAGATAACTTACATCTAACGTTGGTCGGCGGATGCAACGTCATTAAAATGACTTACTTTCCCAAACTACTTTATTTTTTTCGCTGCATTCCCTTTGAGTTTAGTAACAAAGATCTACTTAAATTCCAACAAATTTTCACCCAATTCATCTGGGCATACGCTCAGCCCAGACGTACACTAAAACATCTTACACTACCAAAAGACAGAGGGGGGTGGGCTTTTCCTAACATCACCCTATATTACTGGGCGGCAGTCCTGCAATACAGTTCAGTTCTACTAAGAGAATCCACCCTTGGAGCTGAACTGTCTTTAGCCTCACCTTTCTGGTCTCTGTTAGGGGAACAACATTGGGGCTGTCTAATCCGAGAAACAGCTTATGGATATTACAATCACGTTAAATTTAAGACGCTAATGAACTCCTATAAAGTCTTTCGCCATGTTCGGAGAATGTTTGGACTTGGTAGATATAATTTTTACTCTCCTATAACCAATAACAGCAACTTACCGTCTATATTTAGCTCATCCTATCTAGCTGAATGGCACAGAGCAGGGATAATAAAATTAGGGGATCTTATAACAACTAGGGGGATTGAATCCTTTTCAACCTTACAGATCAGATTTAAACTAAAAAGCCAAGAACTATTTAAATACATGGCCATTTACGACTACCTATCTAGGAAAGTGGGAGGAGCCAACGGATTCGCTGAGGTTGAGCTTATGAACACTCTCCGTATGTAACCACTGTTCGCATTGGAAGCATTTATCAAATAATAAACAAGGAAACCCCAGACGATTTAGAAACCATTGCCTCCAAATGGCATATTAAACTTGATTCCCCCCAAAGTATATTTTACAACTCCCTGCGATTATCACAACATATCTTAATTTCTGCCAAACTCCAAGCACAACATTTTAAAACTATATTTTTTCTGTATATGACACCTAGTAAAATAATCAAGTGGGGATCTGGGAGAGGAACACTATGTCCACGCTGCTCTGAAGTAGGGGCAGACCCTATACATATATTTGCAACATGTCCAACTATCAACTCCACCCTACTCAGAATACAGAATTTACTCCGCGAAATAACTAACCAATCAATGCTCCTAAATCCCACGACCATTCTTTTGGGAACACAAAACGCTTGAAAACGCTTTTGTTCAGGAGAAGCCTGAGCATGGCATAATCCACTGCTACTCTTTGCTCTGACTTCGTTATGTTATTGTCCTGTACCATCTTTTCCGGGCGCTTAGAGACCTGCAGGTGATTAGGCGCGGTATAAAATTAAAATAACAATAACAATAACAATAACAATAACAATCTGACTCTATAAGAGTAAAGGAGGAAGGGCTGATTTTTGTCGCAATGGCAGTATGGAGGATATGTGTTTCCTCTGGTTGGCTAGATTCTGAGTCCCCCTCCTATGCACAATGGTTGGCTAGATTAGTTGCTACATACCACCTAGAAAAATCTGTATATGCCAAGAAAGGAAGAAGGAAAAGGAGGATGGGGCTTGAAATCTGGGGGGTATTCTCCAAATGGATAGATCAACAAGGGCAAGGGGACCCAGAGATATAGTAGGGTTACTAGATGCCCACAACACCTTTTTAGCTATATTCCTTTGTTACGATACTTTCTATCTTTGTTCTCTGTTATTGTGTATGTCTATTTGTACCTGTACTACTAGTCTTTAACAGATGTGAAAGATGGGAGGAGGGTGGGGGGGGGTCTTGAATCTTCTTTCTTCTGACCTTGGTTAAGATTTTGCTTTTGTGAAAAACCAATAAAAAAAAGTAAAAAAAAAAAGTAAAAAAAACTTCCTGAAATGCTCTTCAACATTGTTTTGCTTACAAAGTGGCAAGCACTCTAACATAGAACATGTTCAGTACCAAAGTCACTAAAGGTGTCGCCCAGCCTACTCTCAAGGAGATAATTTAAATCTACACCAATTATGCTAAAAACTTGGCAAATAAGGGTTTTTTCAGACTATGTCCACTACAGCAGTTAAGTTTTCCTGTAAAAATCTAAGACTGCAGTAGAGTGTACTTTTTTTCACACCACCATCAATATGCAACCAAAGATCCTCACATTTCTTGCCTTTGGCATTATCACTCAGCAAAAAATTATGTAAAGGGTTGCCACATGGACAATATAGCATTTATAGCCCCTTGGACTGAGAACCATCAGCTAAGGGACACAATTGGGATGATTCTTTCTTTGATGCCACGCAAAGCACGAAATGAGAAATATTTGCGTTTTAGTTCCTGTGCATAAGAAAACAGTGCACCAGAATGGACTAAAAAATCAATAGCATTCCTCAATAACTCTGAAGATTGCAAAGATGCTTTCAGCATACCATCTAACAAGGGGCAAGGATCTCTTACAGGGAAGCACTTCAGCTCAGGTATCAAATTTGACAGGTCATCACACAACTTTTTCATATACGTAGCTGAAAAACTGCAAATACAAACAATATCACTGCAATCTTTGTTGAACGTCCAGAACGCGGCAGCGAGATTTGCTCTTGACCTACCGAAACGTGCCTCTGCCACCGAAGCTCGAAAACAACTTCATTGGCTCCCCGTTGAGTACCGGAACCTTTTCAAATCCATGTGCCTGGTGTATAAAGCCTTAGCTAAATCCTGCCCTACTAGCATGGGATCCATTCTCTCTCAGCATAACCCCAGTAGGAATCTTCGTTCCAGCCACAAACTTCTTCTCTCTGTACCTCGTGTCAGAAAAGCAAGATGGGGAGGTAAGGCCTTTTCCTCCCTGGCACCTAAATGGTGGAATGCCCTCCCTTTGGAAGTGAGATCCCGTCCCTCTCTGCAAACTTTTAGATCCGCGCTAAAAACTCACCTTTTTACACGTGCATACCCGTAGTGGTGCTCTGCAAACTTTGCTGATTGATTTTGATAGGCGCCTTGATACCTTCTGGTTTAGTCTGCGCGTTATAAGTTGCATAATAAATAAATAAATAATAACGTGGAAAGAACCTTTTTTGCAGAGCATTCCAAGTGACACTGCGTTCCATGTTTTCCAAACGTCTGGTGTAATGTTTTCACCACTATCCCGGATGCTTGGTGATAGCGCTCTTTTCACATATACTTGTCACTATACCTTGCATTGAATGTTTAAAGTCTGAGGTGTTGGCAATTCACTGACTATCAATACGGACTCACTAGAAACTAGGGGCTTATGTATTAATGGTTTTTACCCATTCTCTGTGGCATATTGTGATGACACATATTAGGGAAGATTCTTATGAAACCAGCCATTTTACCTATCAGTGAAAGAAAGAATCACACACAGTCAAAATATCAAATATGGTATTGAAAATTCCTGATTCTCTACAGTTTATAAAATAATTAAACCAGACCTAAAACATGTTCTAAACCCTGCATCTTTAGACCAAAGACCACAAAATGGAAAAAAGCAAAAAAAAGAAGAAACAATATTTTAGTGGCATCCCTAAACAACAAAACTCAATCAGAATAAGGTTAGCCCAGTCTTTCTTACTGCTAGCTTGTATAACACAGTTACATTGTATTGGCCCCTTCAGGAAGAAAAAAAAACGACTCTGTTACTCTCTTTTTCCTTTATTTGAATGGCATTTAGTTTGTGGTTGTGCAGGTGTTTTTCAGTGTTTAGATGTTTTCACTGGTGAGGGCTATTTCTCTTTCAGTGGGGTTTTATCAGTTATTATAGGTTTAAACCTAAAACCGGACAGCCTAATTATGTTTCAAACTTGAAATGACCTATTATGATGAAATAACGGATAATAACTACAAAGAAATCACTATCAATGTTAAATAAAATACAACAATAAAACTCGTGCACCATATGACTTTCTGAGTGCAAGTAGGAGACACCCCTCATTTTGTGATATCACACAACCACCTCCTTCTCAACGAAGAAAAGATGGAAATTCTTCTTTTGTCCAACCATGGCCAATCACCACAGACCCAAGAATGGCTAACCCACCTCAACAGTCTGAACTGCAAGCTGACTCTGGTGAACTCTTCCAAATCTCCGGGTATCTCCCTGCAATCAAGTTGGAACATGAGCACACTCATAAAGTCTACAGCAAAGAGCGCCTTCTATAACCTAAAAGTCCTCAACACAATTAAGCCCTTCTTCCCACCAAATTACATAAAAACCGCCACACAAGCATTGGTTATCTCCAGACTAGACTATGGGAATGCCACCATCACAGGCGCACTGAAAGAATACTTAACCCCCCTGAGAGCCACTCTAAATTCAGCTGCAAAGATGGTCACTGGAGCAAAGAGATATGACCATATCTCCATGTCTCCCACTATCTGAAAAAGCTAAAGTGGCCAATAATCAAAGTACAATGCTGTGTCAAAACTACTAGTCTCCATCACCCAGCTCTACGCACTGGTAAACCAGACTACCATGCATTTAAATTCACAAAAGCAGGCCAAACAAGACATCTATAAAGCACCAACAAACTTCGTCTCATCCTCCCTAAAAACATAAACAAAAAGCCCTTTCTCACTCTTTCTCCGGCACTGCATCCAAAATCTGATACTCCCTCCCAGCACATATCAGAAATAGCCCCTCTTTTGTGAGCTTCAAGAGACAATTAAAATAATTCCTCCTAAATCAGCACCTTAACCCTCCAGGATATAACTCCTAATGCATACTGGAAAACGACCACATTATATGCACATGTCTCCCAAGGTCCTCTCAATGATTTGACACTCATCACTACAATTGTACTGTATTGTTATTGATTGTTAGAGTCCCCCTTTTTGCCCTGTTCACCGGCAAATTTTGTGCTGAATGGAACAGGTGGTATCTGACTGTGTCCTGGACTCTGCTAGTCAGTCCTAGGACCAGTGCTCAGTTTAACACAAGCACATACATTGAGGTACACTTATAATTGGCATGACCTACCCTATAAGGCTCTAGTAGATAATAGGACCAGGGGATGAAAACTACCTATAAGTCCCTAATATAAAATAGGGAATGGCAGTTTAGAGGCCAGCAGACTTTGTTGCACTTGCATGTGTGCACTGCCGGGAGCCTGCGGTCATTTTAAAAGCAGCCTTGTGTTGCAGCTGCTTTTTAAAATAAAATTCACTGCAAACTCGACTTGGAGGTATGGGCACTTGAAAAGTGATAATCTACCATATTGTTACATTGTGGATAACTCAAGGTCTCCCCTAGGTATTCCAGTGGTGGGGAATCATATAGCTATTAGCACTATAAAAGAGGTTTTATTAACCCTGGTGAGTGAAAACTTCTCATTTTATTGTTTCCCAGTGTAGGAAATTCACTACAAATTCGATTTTGCTTCTGTGGGCACTGTGAAATAATAACCAAAATTGTTTTTGCCAATTTTTAACACCCATGGTCTCATCTCGCTGTTCTAGTGATGAGGGGTCCTGTAATTATGAGTAGGGGCTTTCTAAAGGACTTTTTATAAACCCTGGTGAGGAAGAAATTGCACATTTCATTTTTTCCCCTTAAAGATAGTTGTCCTTATAGACGAACATGGCAATATGTTATGGATGCATAACTATTGCTAGGAGAGTATACAAAAATATCATTCAAAGACTGAACAGAATGGCAGTATTAAATCCAGCAACATTTACAGAAAAGAAGTTATAAGACTTAGTTTTCTGTAAGCCAAAATCCTCCTCTAGCACTCTTCCCTGATTGGTTAGCTCTGAGGGTATTTGCCAGGCTGCCTTGATTAGGTGATAAGTGGCCCGGCCGCACAGAGTATATCCGATGGAGCGAGCTCTGTGGGGCACAGGAATGCCAAAGCAGGGGTTTAGACCATAAATAATCAGCTTCAAATGAAGAACAGGTCAGGCAAGCCTGTCAGCCAGGACCTGTCAGACTTTCATGGTTTTGGTGTCATTTTAAAGGTATACATATTTCCTATTTTTGTAATGGAGTGTGGGATTCTCTAGTGTGTTTTGTCTTATATATTCACTGTATTGGTGTTTTAAGTGCTTTACATGCCTGTCTCCTAAGTTAAGCCTTATTGTTTGGTGGCAGCTACCAAGGGTTGAGCAAGGAACTCATTTATAGAGACCCTATTTAGAACCTAGAACTGTGTCGGTGGCCCTGTCACTGGTGTTAAGTGCCTACCTACCACTCCCTGTAATGTAACCCACCGTCCAACAATCATTGCAAATGATTGGACTCTCGGCACTACAATCATACTACAATGTGAATGATTATTAATGCCTTATGTTGCTATAAAAGGCACTGATACCCTTGGGTCTTACTAGCGCTTTATAAAACTCTATAAATAAATAAATATGCTGTTGCTCCTAGTTTGTCAAGGTCTTTGAGTGCTTATGGAAATGTGTGACTGTGGGCAGTACAAAAGGGCTGTTGGAAATGTGTGTCTCCTTGTCTGTCAGGGATATGAGGTTCTTCTGTAATATGTGACTGCTAGTATAAGGGGTGTGTGAGTTCTACAACAAGTGGAATAAGACACCTACTCCTTGAGTGGTGAGAGTGCTGTCAATAGTGTGAGAGTGCTTCTATGTGGGGCACAAGAGTATTTTCAATAGTACTAGACTGCTACTTTGTCAGGGGTGTGAGTGTTATTGGTAGTGTGTGAATCCAAGTTTGGGAGGGATGAGAGCCTGCTTAAGTGGCAAGTCTTTCCTTCACTACTTCACTAGTGAGCCTTGACAGTATGATATTCATAATAAATCCACCCAAAATTAAAGCGGGTATGAAGTAGGTAGATTGTCCACAATGAATTCTCAAGAACCTCATTCTGCTGGCACAGTGCCCCCAACAATGACCCCCAGTATGGATCAGTGAACCCTTTATCATGTCCTCTATCAGTTGTGTATTTTGGTATCACCAAGCACCAACCACACCAGTCTCAGGCTCCTGCCATTGGAATATTTCGTGCTCGCAGACACTAACCCTTTGCTCCAGGAATTAAGATCCAGCCTCACAAGAACATTGTTTCCTTCTATGATTGAATCTGCCCCAGTGCACAAAACCTTAAGCCACTACAGCTACCCTACTACCACCTTCAGATCAAGTATATGTTTCTTCAAGACTAACATTGCAGTAGCATGCTTCAAATGGTACTCAACTACAGTATGTCTCCGGTGTGGCAATAGTCTCCCCTAGCTTTGATAGAATGTCTTGAATTCTTCTCTTACCACCATCTTCTCACTCATAGCCACTAGTGAAGACAGAGAAGATGGTAACATGCGTGACTCCAAGGAAGTATGAAAATTGTTCTTAGGTATTTCCTTTGGTGTCCATTAAGATGTCAGTTGTGGTTCTGATGATTGAAAGGAGGTTCTTATTGTGACATTAATTTGCACTATTGGATCTCTTCAAATAATGTGCGAATGTGCTACCTTCTTCAGTTGGCCGATAGCCTCAGTTATGTCTTTGGAGAGGAATACCTCCTTTTAGATCTCTTTAGATCCTTTTTGTATCCGCACCTAATTTGCAGCGTGTTGTACTAGAAATTACACTGAACTAAGCCTCTGACATCGCAAACGACTACCTTCTCTCATTTTGTGACTTCCAGTTTGTTCTATATTTTCCCCCCGACCTCCCACCTTTGATGTATGCTGGTTATCTTTTGGTAGAGTCCCGCCAGGCATTTTACTAGTGTAGAGTTTTGTTTGGAGCTACAGTTCTTTAGAATCCAACCTCTCTGACTAAATATTAATTTCTATGTTTCAAAGGGTATTTCGAGTGATGTTTCCCTATATGTTAGGATTAAAGCGTGGCCCAGCCATGGCAAGGGCTGTAATTCCATATTAGATACTCTATTATTATACTTTAAAGTGAGGTTATATATGTGGCCAGCAGTACATTTTGTAGCTTCTCAATTGGTTGAAGCCCAGGACATCATGATTCCTTATTAATTTCCATATAGGTCGATTTATGGGGTTCGCCATCCAAAGGGTGGAGTGAACAGAAATTTCTGGACATTGGCTTTCAGGTTTCGCCGCAATGATGTAAATTTGTCCCTAGTTGGGAAATGCACAAGTGCGTCCTATCACCAAAGATGTGTTTCGAGAGTGAACACATAGGTAACATTAATGTTTACGAATGAAGTGTAAGATATTTCTTAGAGTTTAATATAGTACTTCTTTGAATTAGACTAATTATGCTCCCCTTTTCTTGGTAGCTCTACTTAGTTCTATAGCTATAACGTTTGAGGGCTGTATCTTGCCATGGATAGTTATTAAGAATCTGCAGCACTTCAGAATGGCAGCTGAATCCTCAGCAAAGGATTCCTCTGCCCCATCTACCACTCCTTCTGCTTCATAAAGAACAGTATTGTATCACTCTTTGAGCTGGGAGCCCCTTCATTTAAGCCAAGAAAGGACTTAGCATCCATGAGACCATATGTTTCTTGTGTCGAATGTGAAGTTACAGTCTCACCTTTGTACCACCTCCTCCTCCCTACAATCTGGCATTGTATTTTTCATTTACAATAAGAGAAGCACAGTAGAACCTGTACTTTTCGTTTTACAAAACACGCAGCGTATTTTTGTACAATGTGGTCACATACTTTGTAACAATATTATTTTTCGTTGAGAGGGTGACCGTTCAGGGAAAACCTTAACCATCAGAAGTGTTATTAACTTGCGAATGGGCCCCAAACACCCAGTTTTAAAATATAATACATTGTATATAAACCAGTCACAAATCATTATGGAGGCGCTCATGAGCGGGTCAACTTTGTCCCCACAGACCACAAAGTCAACTTTCCCCAGAAATGGTTTGTGTAACGGGCTCAAGCATTTGACCAAAGGCTTTACAATATTTTTGACTGGAAACAACAAAGGTTTTAGTGAGCGTTCTGAGGTAAATCTTCATTAAATATTAAAGTATGTTCAGGCGCAGCAATGCCTTTGGGCAGTTGTGTGCCACGCAAGTGCTAATTGCTACTAATAATTATTGATGAATAGCTGCAAACAAATTTGAGCTCAAGAGGGAATCGTGTTGTTGGTCAAAACCGTGGAGGGGCAGCTCTTCCACTAAGGCGGAGGAGCGTCATCCCACAGGAGAAATAAAATGATAATGACAGCATGTTATTGTCATTATATTTTTCAGTACTCCTCTGTAGGGGAGGTGGGCTTGACTGCCCAGAGAGCAGGGGGAGGAGTGGTGGGCACTCTCTAAGTGTGCTTGAGGATATGGCTGTCTTGGGACAGCCGAACCATCATGGGCACTTGGCATGTTCTCCACCAGGCTGTGTTTCACAGCCTAGGTGGAGAACATGCCCAAGCTCCCAGCCCCCATCTGAGCACCGAACTACGGTGCTCAGACCAATCACAGCGCTGCTATCAGTAGCCTCGTGATTGACTAGGGGAGTCTGGAAGCCTGGGTGCTTCCTGTGTCGAGGGAAGAAAAAGAGAATGGAGGAGAATTGGAGGCCGGTAGGTAAGTTTAATTTTTCTTTTCTTTTGCTTTATTTTTTTTCATCCCCTCTCCCCCGCCTCACCACTACTGCCCCATAGCAGCCGCTACTGAGTGGGCGGATAAGATTGATAAAGTGGTGAGCCATGCTGTGGCTTCTTCTGTGGGGTCCGTCCAGCAAGAGTTGGGGTATCTTTCTGGACATTGCTTCATACTAGCATGATTGTCATTGCATTGCTTGAAGTAAACTGCAGTTGGTTTGAATGTGAGCACCGTGCAGTTTCACAATCTGGGAATGAGAAGACCTGGACCCTTCAACAGTGACTTATTTACAAAGTGAGTTTAATTTGTGATGAGCCATTGATGTGGCACTGTAACCTGACAACCTCATCATGTACAAAAATCTCCACAGACAGCACTCATTGTCCTGAGGAGACCTAATGGAATTAGAGTGAGTCGAAACTTTGACACCGTTTCAGGGATTTTTCATGCTTAAAGGAATTTCACATTAAGAACAAACTTCATATTTGACTGTGTATAATCAGAAAGCAATGGACCTCCGTCCAGATTATATATTTTTGGATCAGACTTTATTGTTCACACTCTGCACTTCTGAACACTGCACCCTCTGTACTGCTGCATATTATAACACCAACTAATTGGATATAAAATAATATAATGTTTGTGTTAGATTTGGGGATCTCTAGTTGGCAGAGGTAGGTACCTTTGGCCAAATAGCGACCCTAGCGTCTAGTCAGGGTAAGGGGGAACACTCCTAAAATAACCCCTGCTCACCCCCTTGGTAGCATGGCACGAGCAGACAGGCTTATTTCAGAGGCAGTGTATAAAGCATTTGTGAACAGATACAGTAAACCAGTGACAACACTACAGATGGACACCACACAAGTTGTAGTATAAAAATAAGTATTTCTTTATAGACTTAACACAAGACCACAAACGACAAAAATCCACAATACTGTAATTAAAAAATGGCAGAATTAGCTTAGTTCTCTTCAAGATGTAAAATGCAACACTTTGAGTTCAATGTACCTTTGGATGCGTAACGCTTTACAATGAAAGTGTTGCAGGGAAGGTGATGCGTCGGTTAGTTACACGCAAGAACGGTGATGCATCGAGTCCCTACTGATGCATAGGGAATGCGTCGGTTCTTCTCGGTGTAGGGAGGTGATGCATCGGTTTCCTACTGCGCTCCCGTGGCGATGCAACCAGTAGCGCTGTGATGCGATGAAGATCCAGTGCAATGAACAAAATGGCATCTTCTCCTAGATGCGACACGATTTGTGCACACCCGATGGCTGTGCGGCAACTCAACGATTCTTCTGAGCCATGACAGGCCCTGCAACGGTGCACAGTCAAAATATCGAGTTTGAAATATCGACCTACAAAAATATTGTGTTGGAAATATTGAAGGTACATAATATCGAGGTCAAGTATATCGTTGGACAGAATATCGACCCTAAGGTAAGTAATATAAAAAAAAATTATATCGATGTAAGTAATATCGAAGTTACTAATATCGATATTTGTATTATTGTTATGTATTTTATTATGTATGTGTAATATTTTTTTGTTAAGTATTTTACTTGTTTTAAATTATATGTGTATTATTTTTATATATTAATAATGTTATTTTTAAGTAAATTGTATGTTTTAGTACCGGAGGGGGTTGTTGGTTTATAGGGGAATTATTAATTGATAATTAATCGCTTTAATTGGTAATTTATTTTTTAATTGGTAACTAATTTTTTTAATTGGTAAATAATGTTTTTAATTGGCAAATAATTATTTTAATTGGTAATTTTTTTTTTAATTGGTAAATAATGTTTTTAATTGGTAATTTTTTTATTAATTGGAAATTATTTTTTATAAATTGGTAATCAATGTTTTATAAAAAGTATTATTTGGTATGAAAAATAATTTTATTGTTTAATATGTTTTAATTGTGAATTAATTTGAAATAATTAAAAAAAATTGTAAAGAAAAATATTTTATTGTTCAATATTTATTATTTGGTGATTAATATTTATTAATGAATATTTATTGGTATGTATTGTTAATTTATTGTTAATTAATTATTGGATTATAATTATGTTTTTAATCATTATTAATGGGTATTTGTAAATGATGTAGAGTTATTAAAAAATTAAATTATTTATTATTTTAAATACAATTTTTTTTATAAGTATGTTATATTGAAATTCTACGCTATGGAGTTGGAATAGTAATTCTAACCCCTACTCTATCCAATGCTTTTCCTACTGTAGCACCATTTGGAGTTCAATTAGTAATTTTTACCCCTCCGCTATCCAACGTTTTCCATACTGTTGCACCCTCTGGAGTTGGAATAGTAATTTTTACCCCTACGCTATCCAACGCTTTCCCTACTGTAGCACCCTCTGGAGTTGGAATATTCATTTTTACCCCTACGCTATCCAATGCTTTCCCTACTGTAGCACCCTTTGGAGTTGGAATAGTAATTTTTCCCCTATGCTATCCAACGCTTTCCCTAATGTAGCGCCCTCTGGATTTGGAATATTCATTTTTACTCCTACGCTATCCAATGCTTTCCCTACTGTAGCACCCTTTGGAATTGGAATAGTAAATTTTATCCCTACGCTATCCAATGCTTTCCCTACTGTAGCGCCCTCTGGAGTTGGAATAGTAATTTTTACCCCTACGCTATCCAACGCTTTCCCTACTGTAGCACCCTCTGGAGTTGGAATAATAATTTTTACCCCTACGCTATCCAACGCTTTCCCTACTGTAGCGCCCTCTGGAGTTGGAATAGTAATTTTTACCCCTACACTATCCAACGCTTTCCCTACTGTTACCCCCTCTGTAGTTGGAATAGTAATTTTGATCCCTACGCTATCCAACGCTTTCCTTACTGTAGCATCCTCTGGAGTTGAAATATTAATTTTTACCCCTACGCTATCCAATGCTTTCCCTACTGTAGCACCCTTTGAAATTGGAATAGTAAATTTTACCCCTACGCTATCCAACGCTTTCCCTTTTGTAGCGCCCTCTGGAGTTGGAATATTAGTTTTTACCCTACGCTATCCAACGCTTTCCCTACTGTAGCGCCCTCTGGAGTTGGAATAGTAATTTTTACTCCTATGCTATCCAACTCTTTCCCTGCTGTAGCGCCCTCTGGAGTTGGAATAATAATTTTTACCTCTACGCTATCCAACGCTTTCCCTACTGTAGCACCCTCTGGAGTTGGAATAGTAATTTTTACCCCTACGCTTTCCCTACTGTTCCCCCCTCTGGAGTTGGAATAGTAATTTTTATCCCTACGCTATCCAACGCTTTCCCCACTGTTGCATTTTCAGAAGTTGGAATAGTAATTTTAAGTGTTGCGATATTTTTTCCGTCGATATTGTATCAGTGATCCGCCTGCAACATGCTTCCCGGTGACGCGGCAGCATCTGATGCCACGTCGATCCTCTTCTCCAGCGATGCAAGGCGCTTTGGCAATGATGCGACAGCTGCAGCGGCGACACGTTTTCCCAGAGAGGCAATGACAGCGGCTGCCGCGGCGACATGCTTCTCTGATGATGCGGCATGTCTGGTGCAATGCTGATCCTGTTCTCCGGCGGTGCGAGGCGCTTCAATGTTGTGAAGCGACAGCAGCAGTAGCGGCAACACACTTCTTCTTCATGAGTCGCACTTCAAGCTCCTTGTGACACGCAATCCCTCATAAAGCCCAACACAACTGCAGGCGCTTCCAAAGAACTCTTGGGGAGCAGGTGGGTGAAGTCTGTTGTCCCTGAGACTTCAGCAAGAGGCAAGCTCTATCTCAAGCCCTTGGAGATAATTCACAAGTTGAATGAAAGTGGCACAACGTGCTTTCTCCTCTCTTAGGCAGTCAGGTAACCACTGCAGGCCAATCCCTCATGCTTAGGGATAGTCACTCCTCAGTCTCTCCGGTTCCTCTCCTCAGCAACGGATTCTGCTTATTTCCCAAAAGTGATCCATAGTTCTGGGGTCTGGATCCCCCTTTTATACTAAATTTTCCCTTTGTTCTCTGAAGGCAGAGAGGACTTTGCCTTGTCCAAACCAGTTCTGATCAGTCCTGGAGCACTTTGTTGACAAAACTCCTTCTTTCCTTTCACAGTGTAGGCCAGGGACATCAGACACACCACAGGAGGTGGAGCCAGCATTGTGGAGGGAATGCACAGCCCTATTCAGGTCCCAGGTGCAACTCCTCCCTCCCATCTGCATGCAGATCTCTTTATTTAGCCCTGTGCTGACTCACCCTGTCACCTGGAATCCCCCAGCCCCTGTCACTCAAACTCTAGACAAAGCATACACAATCTAGCAGAGGCAGGCTTGGATAGTTAGGCAAGGAAATACCTACCTTCTATAAGTGGTATTTTCAACTTCACTAACAGATGCATTTTATCATTCTGAGTTCAGGCATACTAAACTCGAATTGTCACCTAGTTCCCTGATTCAGTTAGGATTATAAGATGTTATAATTAAACTGCCCATTCTGGCCTATGGGGAATAGGTAGCTTTGCAGTAGTGAAAAACGAAAATGGTTGTAATTCACTATTAGCACATGCCACACACATCATGGCTTGTCCTACCTTTTACCTACAATGTATCCTGCCCTTGGGCCTACCATGGGGGTGACTAATATGCAGAAAAGGGAAGGTTTAGGGACTGGCAAGTGGGTGCACTTGCCCAGTCAACATGGCAGTACAAGACTGCACACAGGCTCTGAAATGGCAGACCTGAGACACACTTTTACAGGCTGCTTCTGTGGGTGGCACAACCAGTGCTGCAAGCCCACCAGCAGCATTTGGTTTACAAGCCCTGGGCACACTCAGTGCACTGTACTAGAGTCTGACAAGTAAACCAAACCAACCAATCATGGAATCACTAATCCATACATCAATTTACAATAGGGAAAGCATATGCACTTTAGCACTGATCAGCTGTGGTAAAATGCCCAGAGTCATCAAACCGCCCACAACAGGTCAGTAAAAAAATACAGGAGGAAGGCAAAAAGTTAAGGGATGACCTTACAAAAAGGGCCAAGTCCAACAGTTTGTATTCTGAAAGCTCTTGCTTGTTTCTTTGTTCTTAAATCAGTAGTTTATTACAGGAATTCATTGAGGGAATGGACCTACGTTGATATTGAAATAGGACCCATGGAATCAGTATTCTTTTTCCAATTGATTGCAGGTATCACCACATATGCGTCTCCCAACACACCACATTTGCAATTATTGTTAAGGGAAGGTTTCACCGTTAATTCCACAGCACGTTACTCCTGGTGCATTGCTTGCTACAAAGTGACCAAAGCTCAAAATAATTAAATTGAACTCTTCTTCAACTTCATCACAATCAATGTTTGCAAGAAAAAGAGGTACAGAGGCAAAAATACTGAGTTCGTTTTTTTCATATGGCAGTGCCACAGGCCTTCCTGCTGTGCTGCCCTACGGAAAACGAAAAGGGTATGAATGCGCAGTATCATTGAGATAAGTTGCATTCCTGTTCTTTTCCCCTGCGCTGGTGCATAATGGGCAGCCGTGTGCCAACGCAGGCATCTTTGAACCATGGTGCAAGGATGCCTGTGTTTCGGGGATGATTACTTTTGTGCAGGAAGGTAAACCTTCCAATACAAAAACAATCACAAGAGTTTCCCCCCCCCACAGTGCCTAGAGACCCTAATGGGTGAGTAGTCAAGCTTTACAATTCACTTGATTGAAACTGCCCCTAGACAGACCTCTGACCTCTCTCTAGCAGGAACATTAATCACCAGATTTATCTCGGCATTCCTATTGTTGCCTGAAAACTGCTGGGCACTCAAGGTACTCTACAGTGCTTTTAAACCAATTAGCTGTTTGTAAACACAGCACCCCCTGTGCCCCCCTCCCCCAAGGTCAGTGCCAGGTGTGGCTGCACCAGGCGCATCCCATTAAAATTAGCCCTATACCCAGATTGATCTTATTGGATCTTACAATGGTATTTATAATTAATCTTTCAGTGATATTCATTATGTTTGATCTTTCAGTGATAACCACCTTTCTTAAACTTTCAGAGGTATTGATCTCAGTGAATTCGCCAGTGTACTGATTCTTTGGTTTCTTTCAGTTTCATTCTACCCATTGGATCTTCCTGCTGCATTAAACAGTTAAACACTGAGGAACATCAGCACTGGCCAATGAGAGCCAAGGACTTCATCTGCGTGTTGTATCACGATAGGCTTTCAGATTATCTTCTATTTAATAAAGATGATGTACATAGCTATTTCAAATAGGGCAAAGAAAAATGATTACCTCAAATTCAATTTCTGTGTTGCACAGATGCGATTCAGAAATTGATGCAATGCACTGGGAAAAGGTCGCTGTTATGTTTCCTTACTGCAATGTTAAGTTTTGCTTCACTAATGAATAGACTGTTCATATTTGCGCATACCTTATTCTCTAGATAGAGGCCCTCTACCCCTTGTCTGGTGATGGGCCTTACTAGAACAACCTTGGACTCTGTGACTTTGTGTAAGATAAGAGTGCTGAGACCATTTTTCCTTGTATTTCATTGCTTAGCAGCACCTGTCTGGAAAATTCCACTATAGGAGTGTTTTAGCCCAGTTACGAAACAAACATAATAAATCTCCATGCTTGTTGATTTCAGCCCCTCTTCAGCACTCTTAGCGACTGGGCAGACTGGACTCTGGTCTGAGTGAATCTAATAAACAGTTATTGGTTTGTATTCTCTGCTGTCTGAACAACTCTTCATTTGGTATAGAAGGCTCAGAGGGGCTCATTAGTGACCCTGGTGACCCCGATCAGGCCACTTCCTTCACTGGCGGGCGCACAATGGTCATCCAACCAAAGCCCATGAGAAAAGAAAGAGAAAACATGAAACATTAGACTAAGAACCGTACATATATAATAATGGATATATAATAATGGATAGATATAATAATGCAGCTTTTTACTGATAAACAATTTATTATTCCTTTTTTTTTCTTTCTTGTGTGAGCTTTGGATAATCATTTCTAATCACGCTCTCTGCCACTGTGACAAAAAATACACATTAGTGGCAAAGTGTGGACCGCTAATTGGTTCGTCCATTTACTCAACTGATGTATTATTTTAAATACAATTTTTTGGATAAGTATGTTATATTGAAATTCTACGCTATGGAGTTGGAATAGTAATTCTAACCCCTACTCTATCCAATGCTTTTCCTACTGTAGCACCATTTGGAGTTCAATTAGTAATTTCTACCCCTACGCTATCCAACGTTTTCCATACTGTTGCACCCTCTGGAGTTGGAATAGTAATTTTTACCCCTACGCTATCCAACGCTTTCCCTACTGTAGCACCCTCTGGAGTTGGAATATTCATTTTTACCCCTACGCTATCCTATGCTTTCCCTACTGTAGCACCCTTTGGAGTTGGAATAGTAATTTTTCCCCTATGCTATCCAACGCTTTCCCTACTGTTACCCCCTCTGTAGTTGGAATAGTAATTTTGATCCCTACGCTATCCAACGCTTTCCTTACTGTAGCATCCTCTGGAGTTGAAATATTAATTTTTACCCCTACGCTATCCAACGCTTTCCCAACTGTAGCACCCTCTGGAGTTGGAATAATAATTTTTACCCCTACGCTATCCAACGCTTTCCCTACTGTAGCGCCCTCTGGAGTTGGAATAGTAATTTTTACCCCTACACTATCCAACGCTTTCCCTACTGTTACCCCCTCTGTAGTTGGAATAGTAATTTTGATCCCTACGCTATCCAACGCTTTCCTTACTGTAGCATCCTCTGGAGTTGAAATATTAATTTTTATCCCTACGCTATCCAATGCTTTCCCTACTGTAGCACCCTTTGAAATTGGAATAGTAAATTTTACCCCTACGCTATCCAACGCTTTCCCTTTTGTAGCGCCCTCTGGAGTTGGAATATTAGTTTTTACCCTACGCTATCCAACGCTTTCCCTACTGTAGCGCCCTCTGGAGTTGGAATAGTAATTTTTACTCCTATGCTATCCAACGCTTTCCCTGCTGTAGCGCCCTCTGGAGTTGGAATAATAATTTTTACCCCTACGCTATCCAACGCTTTCCCTACTGTAGCACCCTCTGGAGTTGGAATAGTAATTTTTACCCCTACGCTTTCCCTACTGTTGCCCCCTCTGGAGTTGGAATAGTAATTTTTATCCCTACGCTATCCAATGCTTTCCCCACTGTTGCATTTTCAGAAGTTGGAATAGTAATTTTAAGTGTTACGCTATCTAATGTTATCATTACTGTCGTTTTTTGGGGACTTTGAATAGTAGTTTTATTTATTTAGCTATTTAATATTTTTATTATTATTTTTGATAATGTAGTTTATTATTAATTCAAAAAATATTGAAAGTATATATATCATTATTTATTAAATGTATTAAATATAATTATTTACTTTTTATTTATGCTATTTTTGATGTGTTTAGATGTATTTCTAATTTATAATACGTTTTAATAATTTATAAGTTATTAAAATAATTATTAAAACTTATTATTAGTTAAGTATATATTATATTTTTTATGTATATGTTTAATTAATGTTATATTATTGTATATGTATTATTTATTAATTTTAAACATTAGTAAATATTTTTAACTATGTTTATTTGGTTTATAAGTATTATTTACATTATTTAAAAAAAATATATATTTTTAAAAAAACAACGATTTTTTTAATTACAATATTTTTACCTTTGATATTTTATTTCTCGATATTTTTGTACTTACTATGTTGTAGATAGGCTGTCGATATTCTTGCTTCCGATATTCCAACGTCGATTTTTGTGTAGGTCGATACTTTTTTCCGTCGATAGTGTATCAGTGATCCGCCTGCAACATGCTTCCCGGTGACGCGGCAGCATCTGATGCCACGTCAATCCTCTTCTCCAGTGATGCAAGGCGCTTTGGCAATGATGCGACAGCTGCAGCGGCGACACGCTTTCCCAGAGAGGCAATGACAGCGGCTGCCGCGGCGACATGATTCTCTGATGATGCGGCATGTCTGGTGCAATGCTGATCCTGTTCTCCGGCGGTGCGAGGCGCTTCAATGTTGTGAAGCGACAGCAGCAGTAGCGGCAACACACTTCTTCTTCATGAGTCGCACTTCAAGCTCCTTGCGACACGCAATCCCTCATAAAGCCCAACACAACTGCAGGCGCTTCCAAAGAACTTTTGGGGAGCTGGTGGGTGAAGTCTGTTGTCCCTGAGACTTCAGCAAGAGGCAAGCTCTATCTCAAGCCCTTGGAGATAATTCACAAGTTGAATGAAAGTGGCACAACGTGCTTTCTCCTCTCTTAGGCAGTCAGGTAACCACTGCAGGCCAATCCCTCATGCTTAGGGATAGTCACTCCTCAGTCTCTCCGGTTCCTCTCCTCAGCAAAGGATTCAGCTTATTTCCCAAAAGTGATCCAAAGTTCTGGGGTCTGGATCCCCCTTTTATACTAAATTTTCCCTTTGTTCTCTGAAGGCAGAGAGGACTTTGCCTTGTCCAAACCAGTTCTGATCAGTCCTGGAGCACTTTGTTGACAAAACTCCTTCTTTCCTTTCACAGTGTAGGCCAGGGACATCAGACACACCACAGGAGGTGGAGCCAGCATTGTGGAGGGAATGCACAGCCCTATTCAGGTCCCAGGTGCAACTCCTCCCTCCCATCTGCATGCAGATCTCTTTATTTAGCCCTGTGCTGACTCACCCTGTCACCTGGAATCCCCCAGCCCCTGTCACTCAAACTCTAGACAAAGCATACACAATCTAGCAGAGGCAGGCTTGGATAGTTAGGCAAGGAAATACCTACTTTCTATAAGTGGTATTTTCAACTTCACTAACAGATGCATTTTATCATTCTTAGTTCAGGCATACTAAACTCGAATTTTCACCTAGTTCCCTGATTCAGTTAGGGTTATAAGATGTTATAATTAAACTGCCCATTCTGGCCTATGGGGAATAGGTAGCTTTGCAGTAGTGAAAAACGAAAATGGTTGTAATTCACTATTAGCACATGCCACACACATCATGGCTTGTCCTACCTTTTACCTACAATGTATCCTGCCCTTGGGCCTACCATGGGGGTGACTAATATGCAGAAAAGGGAAGGTTTAGGGACTGGCAAGTGGGTGCACTTGCCCAGTCAACATGGCAGTACAAGACTGCACACAGGCTCTGAAATGGCAGACCTGAGACACACTTTTACAGGCTGCTTCTGTGGGTGGCACAACCAGTGCTGCAAGCCCACCAGCAGCATTTGGTTTACAAGCCCTGGGCACACTCAGTGCACTGTACTAGAGTCTGACAAGTAAACCAAACCAACCAATCATGGAATCACTAATCCATACATCAATTTACAATAGGGAAAGCATATGCACTTTAGCACTGATCAGCTGTGGTAAAATGCCCAGAGTCATCAAACCGCCCACAACAGGTCAGAAAAAAATACAGGAGGAAGGCAAAAAGTTAAGGGATGACCTTACAAAAAGGGCCAAGTCCAACAGTTTGTATTCTGAAAGCTCTTGCTTGTTTCTTTGTTCTTAAATCAGTAGTTTATTACAGGAATTCATTGAGGGAATGGACCTACGTTGATATTGAAATAGGACCCATGGAATCGGTATTCTTTTTCCAATTGATTGCAGGTATCACTACATATGCGTCTCCCAACACACCACATTTGTAATTATTGTTAAGGGAAGGTTTCACCGTTAATTCCACAGCACGTTACTCCTGGTGCATTGCTTGCTACAAAGTGACCAAAGCTCAAAATAATTAAATTGAACTCTTCTTCAACTTCATCACAATCAATGTTTGCAAGAAAAAGAGGTACAGAGGCAAAAATACTGAGTTCGTTTTTTTCATATGGCAGTGCCACAGGCCTTCCTGCTGCGCTGCCCTACGGAAAACGAAAAGGGTATGAATGCGCAGTATCATTGAGATAAGTTGCATTCCTGTTCTTTTCCCCTGCTCTGGTGCATAATGGGCAGCCGTGTGCCAACGCAAGCATCTTTGAACCATGGTGCAAGGATGCCTGTGTTTCGGGGATGATTACTTTTGTGCAGGAAGGTAAACCTTCCAATACAAAAACAATCACAAGAGTTTCCCCCCCCCCCCACAGCACCTGGAGACCCTAATGGGTGAGTAGTCAAGCTTTACAATTCACTTGATTGAAACTGCCCCTAGACAGACCTCTGACCTCTCTCTAGCAGGAACATTAATCACCAGATTTATCTCGGCATTCCTATTGTTGCCTGAAAACTGCTGGGCACTCAAGGTACTCTACAGTGCTTTTAAACCAATTAGCTGTTTGTAAACACAGCACCCCCTGTGCCCACCTCCCTCAAGGTCAGTGCCAGGTGTGGCTGCACCAGGCGCATCCCATTAAAATTAGCCCTATACCCAGATTGATCTTATTGGATCTTACAATGGTATTTATAATTAATCTTTCAGTGATATTCATTATGTTTGATCTTTCAGTGATAACCACCTTTCTTAAACTTTCAGAGGTATTGATCTCAGTGAATTCGCCAGTGTACTGATTCTTTGGTTTCTTTCAGTTTCATTCTACCCATTGGATCTTCCTGCTGCATTGAACAGTTAAACACTGAGGAACATCAGCACTGGCCAATGAGAGCCAAGGACTTCATCTGCGTGTTGTATCACGATAGGCTTTCAGATTATCTTCTATTTAATAAAGATGATGTACATAGCTATTTCAAATAGGGCAAAGAAAAATGATTACCTCAAATTCAATTTCTGTGTTGCACAGATGCGATTCAGAAATTGATGCAATGCACTGGGAAAAGGTCGCTGTTATGTTTCCTTACTGCAATGTTAAGTTTTGCTTCACTAATGAATAGACTGTTCATATTAGCGCATACCTTATTCTCTAGATAGAGGCCCTCTACCCCTTGTCTGGTGATGGGCCTTACTAGAACAACCTTGGACTCTGTGACTTTGTGTAAGATAAGAGTGCTGAGACCATTTTTCCTTGTATTTCATTGCTTAGCAGCGCCTGTCTGGAAAATTCCACTATAGGAGTGTTTTAGCCCAGTTACGAAACAAACATAATAAATCTCCATGCTTGTTGATTTCAGCCCCTCTTCAGCACTCTTAGCGACTGGGCAGACTGGACTCTGGTCTGAGTGAATCTAATAAACAGTTATTGCTTTGTATTCTCTGCTGTCCGAACAACTCTTCATTTGGTATAGAAGGCTCAGAGGGGCTCATTAGTGACCCTGGTGACCCCGATCAGGCCACTTCCTTCACTGGCGGGCGCACAATGGTCATCCAACCAAAGCCCATGAGAAAAGAAAGAGAAAACATGAAACATTAGACTAAGAACCGTACATATATAATAATGGATATATAATAATGGATAGATATAATAATGCAGCTTTTTACTGATAATGTATTATTCCTTTTTTTTTCTTTCTTGTGTGAGCTTAGGATAATCATTTCTAATCACGCTCTCTGCCACTGTGACAAAAAATACACATTAGTGGCAAAGCGTGGACCGCTAATTGGTTCGTCCATTTACTCAACTTATGTCAATGGTCTGTACTGTAATACATTATTGTTTTGAAACACATATATTGATTCAAAGACTAATTCATTACACGTGTACCTAAAATATCACAACTGGGTAGCTTGCAAAGATAGGGTTATCGATATATCTGTGTTTTCTGAAGATGTACTGATAGGGATGATGTGTTACAATCGTTTATATCTTGAATGTTCAGCGCATGCGCCATCAGCTCATCATTGTTTATCATTATTGTCTCTGATAGATGTAAATTTGTAATGCATATTTCATTACTAATCAGTAACAGATCATTAGCTGTTTAAGATAGATTAACAGTCAAACTCCGTATATCCAACTTGTTCCTCTTTCACATGTTATTAAAGATTATTCAAAATGCTTAGGAAGCGAGACTTTCAAGGTTGACAACACTTTGAAATGGTACCGGCAGGGTTGTCTCATTAGAGCAGAAAAGTACCCTAATGGCTGTCATATAACCAAATAGTTGTCATGTTTACTTAGTTTAATGCAGTATCTATTTCAGTTCTTCGTTTGATGGTCTGAAAAGTGAGCTCTAAAGAAAAGCGCTTTCATTGACAGAGGAAGGGTTGAGCTCGGAAAATGGAAAACAATTTCAAAAGAAAATATAATGAACGCTATGCAATGTACTTGGAAGATTGAGTGTATGTTATAAGCTACAGATCACAAGGTGCAGTATTTGAAATGAGATTCTGCCGATATAAACTGAATTGCGCTATGGAATATTAAATAGTACTTGAAATTCACTTTTCTTTCTGGTCACAGTTGTTCTCAAGTTTGATTCAGCATGCCTTTGCGGGAGTATATGTAGTTCCCAGAAATACACAGCGGATTACCAAAGGAAACAAAATGAAACCCATGCTTCACATCCAATCTTATTTTTAATTTGTGTTAATGGAGGCCTAACTCTATTGCAGAAATATCTTGTCCCAGGTCTTTTACAAAGGAAGATTCAGCAATTCTTCATTAAAGATAAGATAAATGAATGATTTACATTTGGGGAATCTATAGATTTGCTTGTAAGCTGATGAAAATATGGATATCAACTTATTAGAACTGGTTTGATGCTTTGAGATCCTCCATAGAGGTGCCTTGGATTGGTTAAATGATGTTATTCTTTGCCTACCTCCAATCGAATGCCCGACTACAAAGTATTGTTAGGAAATTGTAATGAAGTATTATGTAATTAAAGTCAGCAGACAGAAATACTTCAAGTCATGTATTTATTAACCACAGCTTCAGCAGTCCCAAAGTAACTGACTTACAAGGAATGTCTCAACTAAGAATCTACATGAGACATTCTACATTCCAGTGATGCAATGCTGGTCCTTCATTACAGCGAAATCCCCTTCATTGTCAATAAGCCTGGACCATCTTACTCTCCTCATGTCGCTAGATAGAGAAATTACTGGCAGGGGTTTGCCTACCTGCTCTATACAGTGGTTGTAAGATGACAAGGCCTTTATTAGCAGGATCAATGAATCGTGGTCACTTTCCGGGCGTACCTGATCCCTCATGTCAATTAACGAGTTCCAGAATTCAACATTTAAGAGAACATAGTCAATACGACTACTCCTCTCGCCGTTGTTGAAAGTGGAAGCACCCATCCTGTCCAAGTTAGTCCACCCATTAACGGCATGCACACCCCTTTCCAGACACAACCCTTTAAGTTGAAGGCCTGCTTCTCTCCATTTTTTTAACTGGATACAGATCTAAACACGGAATTCCCCACTGCTTGTCCTCGTCTGCACTTAACTTATAATCCTCTGAATCCAATGGTTCGAAGGTGCAATTAAAGTCACCCATAATTATCAAATTGCACCCTGTCCTCCGATTCTCTATGAAGCTGACCAGGTGATCAACAGTCTCGGATCCCCTCCCTCCTGAGTAACCTCTGGTGTACACATTAATAACCAGGGTCGCGGGGGCGTGGTTTACGTGAAGCATTAAGGCCAGGATATCTAGACTGTCAATTGTGACCTCCTCAACCATTAACCCACTTGGCTGTTTCACCCAGCAAATTAGACCACCGGAGGGTCTACCCCTCCACCCCCCTATCGCTGGCTTTGAGAAATTTAAAAACCCAGGATGGTGGACCTGATCCACAGACCAGGTCTCCTGGAATGCCAGAAGATCAAACTGTTCGACAAACCCGGCCCATTCCCCCGATACAGTTTTGGATTGTAGACCTACGATGCTCCAGGAACCTACTGTCATAACAGACAGGTGGTCATCTGAACTGGTACAACCTGGGGGGAGGGGGACTTTAGTTCCTTCTCCACCTGAATACCACAACCCAGAGGGGACTGAATAAGTGTTTGACCCGGTGGATAATGAAGGACTTTGTTTGCCTGCACTTCCCTACTCTGTCTTTCTTGAGAAGAACAGTCTCTACCTTGATAACCTAAATTAATAGGCAATCCATCCCTCACTAGAGAGATTGCTCTATATCTAATAGGGAGCTTCGATGTTGTGCAAGAGGAGGGGCCATGTCCGGGACCCTTCGTGAGCCTGGGAGGACAGTGCCCAGTGGGGGTACTAAGATCAGGCCTGGCAGTCAGTTGATATCTTCAAGTGAGGATAGGGCATTAAATCGATTATAAAGGGGAATGGGGTGGTTACTTTGGCCAGGTGGCTGCAAGGGCCTTCCGTCATAGCTAGGAATGGGTATAGGGCGATAAAAATACCCCAGGGGAAGGACAGAAATACAATCTCGGGCAATAGCAGCCCCCGCCCTCTCAAGAATTTGCTGAACCAAACCAGGGGAGCCAAAGCTCAAAACTACACAATCACCCCAAAGTGACTTGTGCGCCTTCCCAACCCAGGGTACTCTACGAACCATTTTAAATTCTTTAAACAATTGGTTGTTAAGCCCCGTCCTTAAACTCAGTAGATGTAAGGCCTTATTTCTTAAAGCTGGCCAATCTTCAGTTACCAACGGCGCCAACTTAGGGACATTGCCCAAAACTATGGTATAAGGAGTGGCTTCCGGGGGAAGATGCAAAAAAGGAGGGCTCATTTGGAGCATCAGATGGACCCGATGGAATGAAGGGACTTAATCCGGAGGCCATTGAAGCGGATTGCAGCCCTATTGAAGAACCCCCCCCCTGTAAATCAGGGGCTGGATGACCAGAATCAGAGGTTGGATCAGGAAGATTTTGTTCTTCAGGGGCAACCCCTCTTGATAGCTGTTCGCCACCTCCCCATGTAAAGCACCACACCCATCTACTATCTCAGCTGTGGCTAGGATAGGGGAAGGCTGTAATAAAACCTGTTCTAATTTGCACAATTTACCTTCTATCTGGCTCAATTTTTGTGTCAGGGGTGCAAGAAGTTCGGCCATGCCCTGCATCAGTCGCTTATAAAGGGAATCCTCAGTCATGTTTAAGGGGCCGCTGACTTCTATGCTAGATGGATTAGATTGAATACATCCATCCTGCTCCCTCTGTACTGCCTTCCGTTTCACCCCAGCAGTAGACTGTGGATTAGCCTTAGATGCACCCGACCTTTCCTTTTCTTCGAGGGGGGTTCCCCTTGGCCAACCTGCAGGGCTTTTTTGCCTCGTGTGGTAACCATTAGTGGGCGTGAGTTAGTAGCTGGGTGAGGTGAGGATTCTAATAAGATCTTGGAGCCACAACTTTGCTGGCTTAGGACTGTTGGAGAGGGTGAAGGTGGGGGGGGCCTGCGCACGACGCCACTATCTTGGGGCTTACCCTCAACTTTGAGATTGGAGGTAAGGGTTCTAAGGATAGCCCACTCCTAGTTTGTGATTACAGGAGGGCCCCTTCCCCACCGGAGACTTGACCCTAAGTCAATAAATTAATGCAGACTCCTAACACCAAGGAAGTAACAATAGGCAAATGAACATAAGGTGGGTCAGCCCGACCCTACCAATATCAGACGGGCCCGCGCTGGGGCCCCCTGGCCCCCATTTCAGTGCCTCCTGACGTTCAAAGCAACAGAACGCAGCATGCGCCCCGCAAGGGATGCCAGTGGGCGTAGTTCTCCGGTTGTGGTGGCAGTGACGGGAGCCAATGTCCCGGCGATGTCCCAGCAATAATCCAGGAATCAAAAGGGAAGTATATCTGCAGGCACCTTTAGAGCAAGAAGAGGAAAAAATTTGGAGCCGTGGCCAGCCCTACCTCTGTCGACCCCTGCGGGAGACCTGGCCCCAATGTAAGCATCTGCTGTCACGCTAATGACTGCATAGGTGGCGTGCAGTGCCGCTGGGGCTCCTAGGTGTTATGGATCACCCGCCCGACTTCCGCGTCGCTCTCCGCTGTTCTCCTTGTCAGTCCCTGGCAGAAAATCCGAATCAAGATGCCCTACAATAGGTGGCAAAGTAGAGGACTTTGCAGCCGCTCAAGGGGGTGGCCCTGCCCTGCCTCTTCCTGTTGCAGGTGGCGTGACGCACTTTTAAGTGCAAAGCTGGCTCCTCCCAGGAGGCGGTGGCTGGTGGGACCTGGAGTCCCTGGCAATGAAGGCAGAGTGGCAGCAAAGTTTGTTGAACCCGCGTCATGGGTGGCGTGGCACGCTTTTAAGTGCGAGGCTGGCTCCTCCCAGGTGGCGATGGCTTGTGGGACCTGGAGTCCCTGGCAGTGAAGGCAGAGTGGCAGCAAAGTTTGTTGAACCCACGTCACAGGTGGCGTGGCGTGCTTTTAAGCGCGAGGCTGGCTCCTCCCAAGTGGCGGTGGCTTGTGGGACCTGGAGTCCCTGGCAATGAAGGCAGAGTGGCAGCAAACATAAGTGTGGAAACATAAAAGAATTTCAATCAAGAAATCTCAAGGGTTTAACAATGTTCCGTCTATTATTCCTTCGTTCGGACAAAGGATGAACAGAACATTTTGACTCTGAAACATCGGTATCAGAAGAAGAAGATGATGAAAAAGGAACGACACGAGCTCGCAAAGACAAATTGGATGGAGAAGAAAGATCATGAGGAGGAACATCATGAGAATGCACCTTCACAACTCTTCCCTTGTTCCACCATTCGTACCTGCTGGTTCTCACTGCATTTCTGGTCACCACTTCAATTCTGACAGGTGCTTTAAATTTTGACATCCCTTTCAGGACATGATTGGGATCTTTCACCCAAACCCAATCACCTACATACAGGTCTCTTTCTTTACACTTCACTCTGTGTAAAGTGTCATAGTGATTCTTCATTTTAGCCTGGAACTTTGCCACATTAGGTCACACAACTTTGTCCACATTCAACGTATGTATTTTTTTGTTCTGACACTCTCTTAACCATGCAGGGCACACCCTTGAAGCAGGAGGGCGTCCTCGTAGAATTTCAAAAGGCGCGAGACCAGAAACAGCATTGGGACATGACCTATGCGACCACAGCATTTCTTCAACAGCTTTAGACACGTCTATCTTGTTTTGAATAGCCCATTGTATACACTCTGCCAGTGTATGGTTCATTTTTTCCATTAGACCGTTTGCTTGAGGGTGCTATAATGTGACACATGTATGTTTATTTGCATTAGAGTGTAGAAAACGTTTGATTTCTTTTGAAATAAATTGAACACCATTGTCTGATACAATTTCTTTTGGAAAACCTTCTCTCAAAAATTGGCCATTAATTGGCATAAATCGGTAATTTTTCCTCTCACGACTGGCACGAACGCCTGGCCTTGTGCGTTCCCACTAGCATGGTGCAGTGACGTGGTGAAATACCTCGGGGTATATGTTCATCTAGATACGGACACCATGATCAGGCTGAATTATGGCAGGGCTATTGGAGACTTGGAATTGCAGATTTCGAAATGGTTGCGCCTGCCTTTATCAATGGCTGATAGAGTTGCTATCATTAAAATGGTCGTTCTCCCTCAATTTTTGTATCTGTTTAATAACATCCCCATTCCCCTCACTAACACCTTCTTTGCGCAATTGCGGTCGTTGCTACTGCGCCTTGTCTGGGCGGACAAGACACCTCTGGTCGGATGGCCGACCTTGGTGCTGCCGTACGAGAGGGGGGTTTGGTGTCCCTGATTTCCGTTTGTATTATTTAATAGCACAGTGCTGTTATGCCTACGTCTGGTTTTACCCAGATGCTCGCGTCCCGTACTCTAAGCCGGAGGCCGATCTTGTATTTCCTCGCCCTCCGTCCACTGTCTTGCCTACGGGATTTCCTCGGGACCCCCAAGATATTCAAACAGTTTCTACCACTTGTTGGGCATGGGATAGATTGCGCAAATTGCTTGGGCTGGAGCGACTCTATTCCCCAGATTTGCCCCTCCCTATGCCTCCCTGGCTGCCGATTACGGGCAAAGTTCTGGTCCAGCGCACATTGGGAAAGTTTGGTATTAGTACGATTGGGGATCTGTTTCCCGAAGGTCATATTTTCTCTGTGTCTGATGAGGCCCGTTTTGCGGATCACTCCTTTATGGACACTTTTCTACTAAAGCGTATACACACAATGCTTTGCGCCACTTTCCCTTCATTTCCTGCGGCTCCTGAGCCTGCTCCCCCACTAACATTATTACTGCAGAACCCCACTGGCGCACATTTGGTATCTAAATTATACAAACAATGTGGGGCGACCAGACCAGTGTCTGACTCCAGGGTGAGAGAGGCTTGGGAGGCGGACGTGGGCGGACACATTACTGATGACCAGTGGGAGTGGTGTTGCAGAGCCACTAAGGACATTTCCCAAAACAGCAGACACAAACTGCCCCACTTCCAATTTCTTCGCAGAATGTATCACACACCCGCCCGTTCTCACAGGATTGACCATACCATTCCCCATCATTGTACCAAATGTTTAGCCCCTTTTGCGGATTTTGCCCACCTTGCCTGGACCTGCTCAAAAATACATAGTTACTGGTCCTTGGTCCACTCTACATTTTGAGACATTCTGTCCTTGCAGTTACAACCTATCCCTGAGATTGCATTGTTAGGGTATGTTGCTAACTTCCCCAAAAAGATTCGAAAACTGAGCTTCCTGCTAGCCAAGCGCGAAATTGCATTGTTGTGGGGAAGCAAGAGGGCTCCTACTTTACATGCGTGGCTCCGAATTTTGACTTTTTGTAATATAAACAGCAAAGAGTATTCCACCCTGGTCCCCAGTGCCTCCAGGCCTACAGATATTTGGGGACCATATAGAATTTACATAGCCAGGAAGCGGGCTGAACAGGAGACCCCATTGTCTAATGGTATTACTCCTGAGGGTGTCGGCTAGACCTTTGCTCTGCAGAGGGGCGGAATTGATATATTGCTTTTATGTATCTTGCTGAAATGGATGTGTCCCCATCATGGTTGTTCAATGTTTACAATGATTGATGTCTCTCTATACTCCCATTCTTTATGCATTTTTATGTATGATGATATACCCATGACGTTGCCATGTTTTGCTTTTCTCTTTGTAATATTATATGTAAACCTGATGCACGATGACCCCTTTGTACAAGATTTGTTGTCAATAATGCTGCGGACTGTGCTACAATGATTAATCCTTTTTGTTATTTAGCAAAAATGGAAAAAAAAAAGTTTTAAAAAAAAGTATTGAATATTAAGGAAATAATCTGAATGGTGATTGTTAACCGCAATTTTTTTTCTATGTTGATGATGTCATCATGGATACAAACTGGTGACTGAGAAGGATTGAAACAACTTGACGAAGGCCGTTTTGCGGCTGAAACGCTTTGTTGTTTGGTGATTAAACTACCCATATTGAATTTGGTGTGCCGCCTCATTTCTACCTTATGTATTTCAACTGCTGGTATATATATATATATATATACATATATATATATATATATATATATATATATATATATATATATATATATATATATATATATATATATATATATATATATATATATATATATATATATATATATATATATATATATATATATATATATATATATATATATATATATATATATATATATATCATGAAAGGGACGGAAATACCATGGGGACTGAATGCAGATCTAGAATTGCACAATATTTTATGAATGATATTTTAGATGGGCTTCTTTTCCACAAAAATTATTTTCAGAAAAGAACCCCCGTTTTTTTTCTTGTAGTGTATATACATTGGTTCAGTTTCTATTTGAGTTGTTGTTTAGTCAGCATTTGCACTTCATGACGAGAATTGATTTTAACGTTAAACCATGAATATAACATTAAGGGGGATATTCGCAAGGACGTTAATCCTTACCCCACCAAAACTGGAAACAGATTTAACACCCCATTCACAAGCTGGTGTAAACCGCAGACATCACCAGTATTCCTGTGATAACTGCCCCAAAATTTATCTACACAGTGGACGCCACCAACTAACCCAATTGGGATACAGAGTAGGCGTTCCCGTGCAAAAATATACGAAAAATCACAACACCACTTTAACAACAAAATGCCAGATCTGCAAAGCGCCACAAAAACCGGCAATAAGCTGCGCTATCATCAGAACTTTTAACATTTGCCTTTTGCTGGTACTAAGCAGGACGATTACCCACAGCATGAAAGGGAACCCAGCCAAAAGCCACACTTGAAGACCCACAGATGCCACAGAGACAACGATCATGGATCAGGATGTGAGGAGAGGCATGGAGCAGGCATGCGCAAGAACGGTAAGTGACCAAAGAATGTGAGCCTACCCAATGCCAGGTGTGGCCTGGAGGTGCCTGACAGACCACATAGTGCAAACCATGAAAATGCCCATGTGGTGAGCAACCACTGATGCATGGAGTGCAGTGGCCAGAGGACGCTAAAATGTCCCCAAAGCCTGTGGGGCAGAAAGTGGAAATGATGCATGTTACGTTTCCCCCTGCATGCGCTGCCTAGTGCGTTGGACCTGCGTATGCCTGGCTTGCATAGGGGTGTGAACAAAAAGCCAGCTGCACTGCTCGATGGTTCTCATTCTGAATGGACAACGCAATTGCCAGGGGGGCCCCTCGCAGCCCGCCACGAGTCCTGCGCCGAGTGCAGCAGAGCCTGCGACCCTTTGTTCCTGCTACACCCTGGGCCGCTGGTCCCCGCGACCCCACCTGCCTACACAGGTGTGTGCGTCAAAGAGGGCCCACCATGTGCCGGTGCAAGCTCCAAGCACCAGTCCTGCGACCTCTGCAGCCTCCGCAGAACATCGCTGGCCCACAGTACTCCTTTCTCATTTACATACTCCACAAGCGTCCTCTTCTGCCTAGTAGGCGCCACATGTGGAACTGTGTCCTGAGTCCTGAATGGCAGTGACCCCAAGTCCATGGCAGCAGCCACAGCAATAGGACCCCTTCCATCAGTGAGGCATAATTCCATAAGGCAGGCCTGTGACACGTGGTGCCACTAACCCTGTTCAACGCAAGCCGGCGACACATAGTACCACTGAACCTGAACTATGCAGGCCAGTGGGGCCATCCAACCTAAGTCAGCGACACTCGGTGAATGCCCCGTACTGACCACTGCCTCAGGCCTACACTGAGGTCGAGTAGGTCATACACAGTTTTGAATTCAGCCTTGATTCATTTATGGCAAACTTGATGTCATTGTACAGGCCTCATCCCAGACTGCATCCCCTTTCAGCCCAAGTCCCACTAAGTCTGTTTCCTGAGACCTACGACACATTCTGGTTGGACTCTGGTGGCGACTGAGTCCATGGACTTGGGGTTGTCGTCGCCATTATGTCAGTGATACTGACTTTGTGGTGAAAATGATGCCGTGGCATTCCACTCCTCCATTTGCTGCTTCCAGACAGCATCCACCCTCTGCATCATGCCCTGGAGGACACCTTCCACTGTCACCTGCCACTCTCCGCCACATACACCTCGGACATTGATGAGGACCCGCTCAAGTCGCGTGGCCCATCTGACTGCACCGCAAGTCACCGTCCCATGGCAGACTGCCTGTTCTGACCGCAGTGCATCCGGGGCCACCGACTCTGCTGGTCATGTCCGGGACCCCTTTTCCTGATATATTGGATGACCTCTGTGAGGGTGGTATTGGGGTCATCAATGCCATGTGTCTGTGGCCCTGCGCTGACCCTTGCTTCAGGCCTACACTGTGGTCCAGTAGCTCACACATGTGTAACTGTGTCTTGGGTAAGATGTGGTGGAGTCCGCACCATTGGTCACGCCTCATCGCAGGCGGCAACCCCAGCACTGGTGAGACAAACTCTGTGTGCAATGAGTCATGGGCTCTTTCTGGTGTCCCTTGGTGGTGGCTGAGTCTATGGCCTGGTGTTCTCCTGCACCTTCAACTGGGTGGTCCGGACTTGGTGCCTGACATGTGTCTGTTCCATTCATCTCCACCATAGTGACTGTTTCAGCGTGGTCCTGCCCTCTGCATCATACCCTGGGGAACACCTTCCACTGTCCACGAGACACTCCACAACAAGCTCCTTTCACATCTATAGAAACCTGCTCTGCACTCGTGACACTACCCCAGTCTCCCGCAGGTCTGCATCCCATGGCAGTAGGCCTGTGTCTGCCGCGGTGCATCTGGGGCCACTTACTCTGTGCAGCACAAGTCATGGGGCCTTTCATTGTTGTATGGCTATGTCTTTTACGATGTACACTGTTGTCCATTGCTGACTGCACCAGGCAGCCCTTGCCGGCTGGTGTGCACACACCCCACAGATATCCAACACAGGTGTCACTCGGTATGTGTGCCTGCTAATAAATGTGGTACAAAAGGGGGTGGTGATGGACGGAGCATCTGAACCAATCAAACACTCACACCCAGTCAACAGATCTGGGTTTAATCCATCACCGTTCTTTAGCCCACTCTGCCACCCCAGTTCAGACATGGCCATATGCAAATCAGTCTGACCCTGTGCCTCATGGGAACAGTCCCGCCCGAACTGCCAAGCCATGCCTTCCCTGGACCGGAAACAAGCTTCTGAGGACCGGTTTCTGGCATTTCAGCTGTCTTCAGCCCGGCTTGCTTGAATCCAGTGGCAAAGTGAGCAAGGGACTCACGTCTGAGCATACCCTGCCAACCTATGGCGAACAAAGTGGTACAAAAGGGGGTGGTGATGGACGGAGCACCTGAACCAATCAAACACTCACACCCAGTCAACAGATCTGGGTTTAATCCATCACCGTTTTTTAGCCCACTCTGCCACCCCAGTTCAGACATGGCCATATATGACCCTGTGCCTCATTGGAACAGTCCAGCCCGAACTGCCAAGCCATGCCTTCCCTGGACCGGAAACAAGCTTCCGAGGACCGGTTTCTGGCATTTCAGCCGTCTTCAGCCCGGCTTGCTTGAATCCAGTGGCAAAGTGAGCAAGGGACTCACGTCTGAGCATACCCTGCCAACTTATGGCAAACAAAGTGGTACAAAAGGGGGTGGTGATGGACGGAGCATCTGAACCAATCAAACACTCACACCCGTCAACAGATCTGGGTTTAATCCATCACCGTTCTTTAGCCCACTCTGCCACCCCAGTTCAGATTGGTTCAGATGCTCCGTCCATCACCACCCCCTTTTGTACCACTTTGCTATTAAATGTAGCCGTGTGCAAATGCACCTAGCCATTTATACCAGCATGATTGGCACTGGTCCTGCAACGTCACAGTGTGCTGTTGTCAGCTGACGTTATCATGTCACCTCAGTGTTGGCAGTGACCCTGGACATGTTGCTGCTCACACACCCCCCTACATGCACAAGTGGTGTGTGCTGGTCCGGCGTACTTCAGGTCACCTCAGGGGTGTGTTGATTTGGCAGGGGCAGCAGGGCATGGCTCGGACCTGGCCTCGTGCAGGAAGTGAGGTAAGTGTGTCTCTCTGTTGGGGTGTAGCCGCCTCCAGGGCCACAGTAGTCGACGTTGCAATGTAGCATGCACCAGGAGGACGGGCCCACTCAGACGGGGATATGTAGGAGTGCAGCGCACACAAGTGAGGGGGCTTGTGGGAGGGAGGAGCAGCTGTGTGACAATGTAACACACAGTGGGGTCGCTCATATGCCATGTCCTAGGCATACCATCCAAGATTCCCAGGGTCGCAGACATCCCAGCACACCCACAACAGGCCTCTGTACATCTCCTGTATGCATGCAGATGGTGATGTTATTGTAGGGATGAAGTCCTTTGTCTGCACTATCATGTGGTAGCACATCTGCAGCTCTGAGCAGGAACTTGCATGTGGCCAGCACCCCCTGACAGATACGTTACCATTTTCTTGTGACTCCCACACTACTCACTGCCCGACGTGGGACCATTGCGTACATATCCCACACACAGGAGTCCTTGGTCATAGCTAGCATGCGTGAAATGGCCTTCACACGTACTCCCACCCCACTCCAGGCCTGCACCCATTGCACACAGACACTGCTCATTGCACCGAGCTGTGTCATTTAATCTACAGGTCTGGCGCAGGGCAAGCCAGTGCCGCTTCACGCAGAGCAACTGACGCAATGGCAAACCTTCCCAGACACATGCTCGACTCCAGTCATGTGGAGCTGTACAGTGCACATGAAGTTGAAGTTAAAAGACCTGTAAAGCGCTCAATCACCATGCGGTTTCTTGGCGCTACGGGCCACAGTAGTCGACGTTACCAAGTTAAAGCCTATATGAGACAGCTCAGACGTACTGCAGGTGCCACTTTTAAGATTACACAAAGCACAATTTATACATGAGAAGCTGTACTTCCTGCATCGCAACAGGAAGAGTGGCTAAACATGAAAAAAAACATTACAACAATGTAGTCTTTTTAAACTCATCATCTGCTGCATGTCCTGGGGGCACTGCCCTTGGCAATGCTGTGGATAAGTTACCAGCTGAGCTTACGCCTTGCGGATGTCACCTGCGTTCAGCCTGTGTTGCATTGTCACTCGTGCATATTCAAGTGGTCCATTGATGTCTGCCTCTCCAACATAACGGTAGGTGAGCTCGATTTTGACGTGTCTGTGCACTCCCTGTTGGCCCACGACCAGGAGTGTCACCGTGATCCCCGTTTAAGGCATGCATGAATGTTTTGCATGCAGGAGGTGGGGAGCCAGCAAGGACTGTGGGGGCATTGGGGTTCCCCCTACGGTCCCCAATGAAGTGGCTAGTCCCCAGGGGATGGGTACCCTAAGGGCCAGAAGCGGCCTGGGATGGGGGCACACAGTCTCCCTCCCCCATACTAAAATTATTAATAATATTTTTTTTTAAGCAAAACCCGGCCCGGGGGATGGGGTCCCCAAGGCCATAAATGGCCTGAGGAGGGGGCCACGCAGCCCCCTCCAAATAAATCATTTAAAAAACACTGGCCATGACCGGGGGGATGGGGTGCCTGTGGCCCATAAAATAGGTAAGGAAGGGGGGCCACGCAGCCCCCTTCTTAAAAATGAAAATAAAAACACGATTGTGCCGGAGGCCCTGCCCCCTCCCAGCAACACTCTGCAATTGCACCCTGTGGCACGTTTTAATGTGGTATTAATACCTCTAGTAAGAGCCACAGGGCTGCGTTGCAAAGAGGTGGTCCAGGCCACGCCCCTTTTTACACCTATTTGCAACACAGCTTTGTGATGCCTACTGGAGGTACTTGGTGGGCTAGTTGGATCAGGACTTAAGACGCGCCACGGGCGCCTTTCCACAGTGGTGAAGGGAGGGGGTGGAGCCTGAGGTGACATGTGTGCCAACACGCCCTGTGGTGCGTTTTAAGTTGGGGAATTAATTCCTCTTCAATTCTGAGTGTCCCTGGGGGCCAACTACTCCACCAGGTACCTCCAGTAAGCGCCACTGCGCTGCGTTGCAGAGATGTGGGCCAGGCCTCGCCCCTTTTTACACCTCCCTGCAACGCAGCTCTGTGGCACTTACTGGAGGTATCTGGTGGGCTAGTTGGACCCTAGGGACCCTCAGGATTCAATGGGACTTAACCCCCCAACTTACAACGCACCAGGGGGTGGGTTTGCAGAGTGGTGGAGAAAGGGGGCATGGGCTTTGTCTACTTCTCACAAATCCCACTGCGTGGGGCTTACTTGAGGTAAAAGGTAGGCTAGTTGGCCCTTAAAGGACCCCCAGCAGTGAAGGGGACTTCAATCCCCATTCAAGAGCGTGCCAGGCAGCACGTTTGTAGAGTGGTGGTGGACAAAGTGGGCACGGCCTGCTATGAGTACTTACCAGTGCTGCTGTGTAGGACTGACTGGAGGTAATAGTTTGGGAAGTTGGCCCCCAAGGATGTCCTTGGGGGCCAACCACCACTCTTGTTTCCTCCAGTAAGTTCCACACAGTGGGATTGCTAAGACGTCTTCGGAGGCCATGACCCCCTTTCTCTACCACTCTGCAAACGTGCCTTGTGGCAGACTACGGGATTGGGAATGAAGTCCAATTTAGTCCTGAGGGAGTTTGGGAGCCAAGAATCCCTTCTGGTACCTCCTGTAAGTCCTACGCAGCGGAATTCCTGAGCGTTGGTTGGACGCCCAGCACCCTTTCTCCACCACTCTGCAAACTATAACAGGAGAATTTCTCTGGTTTTTGTATGAGTGAAATGTCCAACTAAGTATAACTTTCCCTACAACCTATGGTTTTTTCAGTGAATATATATATATATTTCAGCATTTAAACGGTTATTTGCACATGTGGTTGTATATGTTGCACATGAAATTTTATGCGTGATTTGAACTGAAAACATCCCTGGAGATTCAATAATATCGCCTTAAAATGTTTGCATGTTGCGTAATTTGAACATTACATGTTAGCAATATCGCATTTGGTACTGTATGTGTGCAGTATGCAATCATTTGCATACTCTATAGATTCAAATAAAGATCTAATGCATTTAAGGTCACATAAAAGAAAGCCTCATACTACAAATGTTTTGTCACTGTCTATTATCACGTGGTGTAGCAATGAAAAAAATCATGTATAAAACTACAATGACATACCGCTTTCTCTCTATGTGATCAAGGGCACTTGATGCCCAAAATGTGTCATGTGAGAAGTGAGAGGAAGGAGAAATAAACATGCTTGTCATTTCAAGCTGCCTTGTGGTTCATTGAATTCCATGCTCGCCGACAGGAAGTGCTGGAAGTTGTTGTTTTGATATATATATATATATATATATATATATATATATATATATATATATATATATATATATATTCACTGAAAAAACCATAGGTTATAGACCATATATAGTTAGGAATTAGCATTTACAAAACCTTGAAAATTCACTGAAAAAACCATAGGTTATAGACCATATATAGTTAGGAATTAGCATTTACAAAACTTTATTTTACTCACACAAAACCATTGAAATTCCATATATAGTTAGTTGCACTAACTATATATCGGGCACCCGCAATCCACTGCTGATCATGTCACATATTACATCATTCATGACATGGTCAGTGACATCACTGATGACATCACTGATGACATCTCAAATGACATCACTGATGACATCCCTGATGACATCTCAAATGACATCTTTGATGACATCACTGATGACAACATCCAGTGACTGTATGTTTCTGTAAAGTTAAAATATGTCTTACATATTGAAGAATGAGTGGATTTATAAGTGTCTGGATGAAGGATTTAGTAGGTGCATGACTGACTGTATGAGTGAGTGATTAAATGTGTCTCACTGAGTGCATGGGTTAGTGACTAAACTGTCTTAATTTGTGCATCATTATATCTGTTGTTCTGTAAACTGCTGCATGTGTTGATCAGTAGCTATATGAGTAACTATATGGGTTATTGATTGGTTGCCCATGTATTTGTATGGGAGACTGAGTGTGTGTGTGGGTGTCTGGGAGGTGTATGACCGTGTGCATAGATGTGTGAGCAGTTGATTCACTAGATGTATGGGTTCAAAAGTGCATGTGGAAACAGCTGTATGGGCAGTTGACTGTGTGCATGAGTGTATTGGTGAGTGAATGGATATCTCAGTGCTACATGTCAAAGTAAGTACATATGTAAAACACAGTACATGTGAGAGTTGACATATATAAATAACTGTGCATAAGAGCCAGTGAATGTGTGAGTGGCTGTATGGATCATTGTGAACTTGTATCCGGGATTGTATAAGAGAGTAAATATGTGTTAGTATGTGTTTGAATAAGTAAGGTGTGTATAACTGTGTAGTTGAGAAAATGGAGGTGTGATTGATTCTTTGCATGACTGACTAGGTGTGTGTGTAACTTCATGGATGAGTGACAGTCTGTGAGTGTCTGTTTACACTGAGTGTATCTAAGGTTATATTAGAGTCTGAAGAGGTTCATCGTATTATCACATGAATGATGTCATCAGTGATGTGATCAGTAATGTCAAATGAGATGTCATCAGTGATGTCATCAGTGATGTCATTTGAGATGTCATCAGTGATGTCATCAGTGATGTCATTTGAGATGTCATCAGTGATGTCACTGACCATGTCATGAATGATGTAATATGTGACATGATTAGCAGTGGATTGCGGGTGCGCGATATATAGTTAGTGCAACTAACTATATATGGAATTTCAATGGTTTTGTGTGAGTAAAATAAGGTTTTGTAAATGCTAATTCCTAACTATATATGGTCTATAACCTATGGTTTTTTCAGTGAATTTTCAAGGTTTTGTAAATGCTAATTCCTAACTATATATGGTCTATAACCTATGGTTTTTTCAGTGAATTTCAATGGTTTTGTAAATGCTAATTCCTAACTATATATGGTCTATAACCTATGGTTTTTTCAGTGAATTTTCAAGGTTTTGTAAATGCTAATTCCTAACTATATATCGTCTATAACCTATGGTTTTTTCAGTGAATTTCATAGGTTTTTTAATAGCAAATATCTATATGTATGAAAGTAATAATTTTTATTAGAAATTTTAAAATGTGTAAATATATATTTTTTTATTATGTGCCCCGGTACGCGCCCCGGGGCGCTCCCGGGGCACGTACCGGTGAACGTACCGGGGAGCGTTCCGTGAGCGCTGCTCCCGGGAACAAAAACAACATGATGACGTTTCGCGTAGTCGCGTGATGCGCCGCGTAAACTTGACGCATCGCGTAACCGCGTGATGCGTTTCTTCGGCGCGCTCCGTAAACGTACCCGGAAGCGCTCCGTGGCGCGACCCGGAGCGCGAAACGTAAGCGCGCCGGGGCGCGTAGGGTAAGCGGGTCGGGACATGTGACCTGAAAATAACACTTTTCATTGGTTCTCAACTTTTTTTTTCTACAAATGATGAAAGCCCCCTCCTCTTTTCCTCATTCTTACTTTTTTCTTTGAGAAAGCAAGAGCTATCTGTGAGACATGGCTTCAGTAGTAGCTGCAGCTAGTGCACCCCCACCACCACCACCACCCAGAAAGGAAGGTCCACCACCACAGATCCTTCCAGGAGTTGAAGAAGAGGAGGAAGAAGATGATGAGGACCAACAAACCATAACATACTTGCCTGAAGAACCAAGACAAAGCCATGTCAAAGTTCATTATATATGGCAGTATTTTTCCATTCCTGCTGGGCAAAAAAAAGTGCATGCCCCGAAGGTGACATGCTTAATTTGCAAAAAGGTTATGTCCAGGGGCAACCCAAATAAAAAATATTCATTTGGGAACTACACAATGATCCGTCACATGCAGAGGTGGCACCCTAACAATCTGGCACAAGCTGAGGTACGGGATCTGGCTCAGAAAAATCAGGCCAGCACCTCCTCAGGTGAATCTTCATTTGCAGCACCAGAAGGGCGCGAAACAGTACCAAATATACAAGAAAAATTTGGTGTAATATAAATGGTCTGCATTTTTTGCGGAAAGACCTTCTGCTACGGGGAACTAAGCATTCACCTTATTAATGCTTCCATCGACAACCACAACTGCAGCAAGAGAAGAAAGCAGTAGTTTTTTTTTTTTTTTCTCCTCTCGAGCCATTGTTAATTCCCAGTTTTTTGTTTCTTGTTTTTTGTTGAGCCCTTTATAATGGCTGTTTTTCGTTGTTTCCCCCCCCAAAAAAACCAAAAAAAACATAAAATTGTTCAAAAAATACAAAAAAAACAAAAAATGTTCAGAAAAATTTAAAAAATATATAAAACAACAAAAACATTAAAAAAAAGTTCTTTTCAGAACTACCTCCCATTTTTAAAAAATTACTAACATTTTAAGCACTCTTGACTTCATTTTTCTTATTGGTGCGCTTCCCGGTGCAGAAATTGAAATAGAGTAAATTACTAAGAGAAAAAAAAAGAAGATACTTTCAGTGACAGAAAAGAAGGATAGAAGAGAAAACTAAATTGAAGTTGTGAAAGCTACTAAAAGAAACTGAGTAAGGTAAACTATATAAGGAAAGGGTGAATAAGGAAAAGAGAGTGAGGGAGAGAGGAGACAGAGGAAGTGAAGGAAAGAGTGTCAGATACAGACTGAGTGAGGCATCTATACAATGTGATTCATAATGTTAGGAAACACAGGTAATGTAATTGAAAAACGTTCAATTTTTTTTGTTTATTCCACAATCACATCACTTGTGTTTCCTTTGCTTAGGTATCTCATTGTGCAGATGTAGTCTAGCATATGAAAGACTACGCAGAAGGTGACCACTGTATGCAACAACTTTGACACTTACAGAAGCCTCTGCTTCTCCATGCCCCCTACACAGTCCTAAATATATACATTTTAACCCCTTAATTGCTGCCGTCGGCCAACGGTCGTCACGGCCACTACCTCCCCAGTGCTGCGCACGACCGTTGGACGTCCATTCAGCACTAGTTCCAATGGACAGCGCAGCACTGGGGAGGTCTATTTACAACGCTTTAAAGGGGTTAAACTAACAGTATCTTGTTGCAGATGAAATGAGGCCGATCTGGCAACATGGTGCATCTTTTGCACTGCTGCTGTGTCACAAAAGTGACACAACGGCAGCGCAAAAGAGGCACACGGCTATCATAAATCTGTCCCTAACATTTTAAATGATTGATTCAGGATGACGATAAGGTGTGGCCTATCCAGAGGTTTGTTTGAGGTGAGGCCTACTCAGGGTTGCAGATGAAATTTAGGCTTGTTGAAGAGTACAGAGGAAATAATACATGTGCAGGCCTACCAATGAAGTGAGTCATGTCCACTTCACTCTTGAACAAAGGCCAGACCTCTTCTGTGTCCGTGGACAGGCCTAAACCTCATCTGCACAATGTCATTCGTAAAGTTAGGAAACACAGGTGATGTAATTGAAAAATGTGGAATTTCTTTTCCTCATTTCACAATCACATCACCTGTGTTTCCTTTGCTTAGGTATCTCATTGTGCAGATGGAGTCTAGCATATCAAAGAGTACACAGAAGTTGAGCACTGTATACAACAATTTTGACATTTACAGAAGATTCAGCTTCTCCATGCCCCCTACACAGTCCTAAATGTTTACAGTTTAAACTGACGGTATCTTGTTGGAGATGAAGTGAGGCTTGTCTTGCAACATGGTGCATCTTTTGCATCATGTCAGATTTAGTACCTGAAATTTCCTGATATCCGCGGGAATGCCAGGCCAAAGGTGATGCTTGCTCCCAACTCCCTCACACCACTGCGCCAGATTTCTCTTGCCACAGTGACGCGGGGGAAAGGGGAAGTGGAAGAGACAAACAGAGAGACTGCCCACACTAGAATCTTCACCTCGAGTGTTCAGAAGAGAAGAATATTCTTCCTGCAAGATTTAACAAACATTACTAAGTTCATGCAATTTTAGGTACAACAGTTAAATCCAAAACTCTCTCTCTCACTCTTTCTTTACCTGGCTTAGTGTGAGCGTTAGCCTCTCTCTAGAGAGTCTCTGTATGGTACTCTACAGCCATGAACAATTGCCAAAAGAATACATGTTGAATTGAAGACTGAAGATATAGGTGGTACACAAGACTATATATATATATTGTTATCTACTTGTAGACACAGTCTCTAGAAGATGAGTTCTTTAATTTCCATACTCTAGAAGTATTCAAATGGCTATGACTATAGTTCAGTTCCAAATTTGACGCCTCTTTACGTCAGCAGAGGGCGCTCTTGAATAACAAGTAACTGCTCAAACTCCTTTAAAGACTTACAGCTGAAGTTCTTAATGGCAAATGACTACTCTGGTACTCATTGCGTCATGTGCGAAAACCCATTTGAAGGAGCCCTAACATGAAGGTTAAGTCTTTACAGGTGAGAAGTCTGTGCTCAGAACTATGCAGATATGAGAACTGACACCCGCAAAATATTAGAGTTCAAAAACAAGGAAAGGTCTCACCAATACACGGTGAAAGCTGCTTCTTGCACACGGAGCCTGAAGTGAATAAACTGTCCCAGTTGCAGCGCAACGCTGGAAGGCTGAGGAGGAAGAACAGAGAGAGAACAGCCCTGCGCCGCAGCAGCCGTCTGTAGTACAGAGACGAGCCGAGAGCAGGCAAAACTTCTGTGACAGAGAACTTGACGACTAAAGTCGTCTCAGGAACTGGAACCGGGAAAGACGAAATACACCAGAGTACCAAGGGGTATAAATTCTCTGGACTCACAGGAAACAAAGGGGAGCGCAAAAGAAACACATCCGCCTCCCGAAAATGAACGGTTGAAGTGCGACGTTTAATTAACGCTCGCGCTCAACGTTCAGCAGCGTCAGAATTCAATGGGCAACTAGAGCGCTAACTTCTGGAGCTACAGAGGCAACAGGGAAATGCCTGACCTGTCTCAATCTATAAATAGAGACCAAAGCGCTCCAACTTGTTAAGGAGCAAGAAATCTTTGCGGACAGTGAAAACTTATTTATGGGGGCAACTAACCTTGAATGAACTACCGAGAGGCCATTCCTGACACATCACTGCTGCATCTGTTTCATGTGGCACAGGACTTTACAGCATGACACATCTGCCTAGATGCATCAAGTTGTAAATATGTCGCAACATAGCAAATCTTTTGCACCGCCGCTGCGTCACAAAAGTGACGCACAGTGGCGCAAAAGAGGCACACGGCTATCATAAATCTGTCCCTAACATTTTAAATGATTGATTCAGGATGACGATAAGGTGTGGCCTATCCAGAGGTTTGTTTGAGGTGAGGCCTACTCAGGGTTGCAAATGAAATTTAGGCTTGTTGAAGAGTACAGAGGAGATAATACATGTGCAGGCCTACCAATGAAGTGAGTCATGTCCACTTCACTCTTGAACAAAGGCCAGACCTCTTCTATGTCCGTGGACAGGCCTAAACCTCATCTGCACAATGTGATTCGTAAAGTTAGGAAACACAGGTGATGTAATTGAAAAATGTGGAATTTCTTTTCCTCATTTCACAATCACATCACCTGTGTTTCCTTTGCTTAGGTATCTCATAGTGCAGATGGAGTCTAGCATATCAAAGAGTACACAGAAGCTGAGCACTGTATACAAAAATGTTGACATTTGCAGAAGATTCAGCTTCTCCATGCCCCCTACACAGTCCTAAATGTTTACAGTTTAAACTGACGGTATCTTGTTGGAGATGAAGTGAGGCCTATCTTGCAACATGGTGCATCTTTTGCATCACTGCTGCATCACAAAAGTGACGCAACAGCGGCGCAAAAGAGGCGCACGGCCATCATAAATCTGCCCCTAACATTTTAAATGATTGATTCAGGATGACGATAAGGTGAGGCCTATCCAGAGATTTGTTTGAGGTGAGGCCTACTCAGGGTTGCAGATGAAATTTAGGCTTGTTGAAGAGTACAGAGGAGATAATACATGTGCAGGCCTACCAATGAAGTGAGTCATGTCCACTTCACTCTTGAACAAAGGCCAGACCTCTTCTGTGTCCGTGGACAGGCCTAAACCTCATCTGCACAATGTGATTCGTAAAGTTAGGAAACACAGGTGATGTAATTGAAAAATGTGGAATTTCTTTTCCTCATTTCACAATCACATCACCTGTGTTTCCTTTGCTTAGGTATCTCATAGTGCAGATGGAGTCTAGCATATCAAAGAGTACACAGAAGCTGAGCACTGTATACAAAAATGTTGACATTTGCAGAAGATTCAGCTTCTCCATGCCCCCTACACAGTCCTAAATGTTTACAGTTTAAACTGACGGTATCTTGTTGGAGATGAAGTGAGGCCTATCTTGCAACATGGTGCATCTTTTGCATCACTGCTGCATCACAAAAGTGACGCAACAGCGAGGCAAAAGAGGCGCACCGCCATCATAAATCTGCCCCTAACATTTTAAATGATTGATTCAGGATGACGATAAGGTGAGGCCTATCCAGAGATTTGTTTGAGGTGAGGCCTACTCAGGGTTGCAGATGAAATTTAGGCTTATTGAAGAGTACAGAGGAGATAATACATGTGCAGGCCTACCAATGAAGTGAGTCATGTCCACTGCACTCTCGAACAAAGGCCAGACCTCTTCTGTGTCCCTGGACAGGCCTAAACCTCATCTGCACAATGTGATTCGTAATGTTAGAAAACACAGGTGATGTAATTGAAAAATGTGGAATCTCTTTTGCTCATTTCACAATCACATCACCTGTGTTTCCTTTGCTTAGATATCTCATTGTGCAGATGGAGTCTAGCATATCAAAGACTACGCAGAAGGTGAGCACTGTATGGAACATGGCTATGTAACTTAAAGAATCAAAATCTAAATTTGCCAAGCACACATAGGGGCGTATTTACAAGGACCTTGCACCAAGGGGAAATGTCTTAAATTAAAATGGGAAAAATAACATCAAAGGGACTCAACGGCCTTGTAAATATGCCCCAAGCAACCTATGAAACTCTAGCAGTACATATCAAGAAACCTAATTGATTTCAAAAAACGTTTTTAAACACATCATGTAAAGCAATTATATACCTACATTCATGGGGAAGTGACTTAAAATGCTCTAAGACACATGAAAGCGTTTTTTTAAGGCCCTTGCACCATTTTTGCATCACTTTTAACATGGCTATGTAACTCAAAGAATCAAAATCTAAATTTGCCAAGCACACATGGGGGCGTATTTACAAGGACCTTCCACCACGGGGAAATGTCTTAAATTAAAATGGGAAAAATAACATCAAAGGGACTCAAATGCCTTTTAAATATACCCCAAGCAACCTATGAAACTCTAGCAGTACATATCAAGAAACCTAATTGATTTCAAAAAACGTTTTTAAACACATCATGTAAATCAATTATATACCTACATTCAAGGTGAAGTGACTTAAAATGCCCTAAGACACATGAAAGCGTTTTTTAAGGCCCTTGCACCATTTTTGCGTCACATTTAACATGGCTATGTAACTCAAAGAATCAAAATCTAAATTTGCCAAGCACAGATGGGGGCGTATTTACAAGGACCTTGCACCACGGGGAAATGTCTTAAATTAAAATGGGAAAAATAACATCAGAGAGACTCAAAGGCCTTGTAAATATGCCCCAAGCAACCTATGAAACTCTAGCAGTACATATCAAGAAACCTAATTGATTTCAAAAAATGTTTTTAAACACATCATGTAAAGCAATTATATACCTACATTCATGGGGAAGTGACTTAAAATGCCCTAAGACACATGAAAGCGTTTTTTTAAGGCCCTTGCACCATTTTTGCGTCACTTTTAACATGGCTATGTAACTCAAAGAATCAAAATCTAAATTTGCCAAGCACACATGGGGGCGTATTTACAAGGACCTTGCACCACAAGAAAATGTCTTAAATTAAAATGGGAAAAATAACATCAAAGGAACTCAAAGGCCTTGTAAATATGTCCCAAGCAACCTATTAAACTCTAGCAGTACATATCAAGAAACCTAATTGATTTCAAAAAACGTTTTTAAACACATCATGTAAAGTAATTATATACCTACATTCATGGGGAAGTGACTTAAAATGCCCTAAGACACATGAAAGCATTTTTTAAGGCCCTTGCACCATTTTTGCGTCACTTTTAACATGCCTATGTAACATGGCTATGTAACTCAAAGAAACAAAATCTATTTGTAAAACACTTGACACAAAGCAACATTTTAAATACACAACTTTCTACATAATTTTCTCTTTAAAGCATACTATTCTCTATTTAAATTAAATGAATCTTTTCTCACCTTAGCAAATACTTTTTGAGTTTCAAAACAGTCTCAGACACACACCAATTTGTCTTCAGCAGAGCAAAAGGTATGCACTCCAGAGGCTGCAACCAACAATGGCATAGAAATGCTGTAATTCATCACACATATCTCTCATGTCACCCAATCAAAACTCTTCCCTCACTTTTTTCAAATCAACACCCTTCCCCCCTCTGCCCTTTCTGCCTTTTTTCCATAGCAACCACCTCCTGAAAGACCTCTCATGTTTGCAAGTTCACACAACAAAGTTTCAATTGAACTCTGAACTCTCAGTACACCTGCGTATCCAGTGCAATCTTTCATAAAATGATTTTTTCTTGACCATTCAAATTACATCTTTCAAAGAACTCATCCATGCACCCTAACTTTCTGTTTTCAGCAATCAAAATCAACCAATCACTGCTACTGATTAATTACCACAGAAACTCCACAGTTTTTTTCATTACATACTCCTACTATTTCAACTGCCATTTCATTACCACACTTCATCTGACTGCAGCAGAACCTCCTCTCACCATGTTTTCTGTCTGGATTGTTGGACATAGTTATATCCACTGGGCTCAAAGGTATGCTGATAACAGAAATTTACACAACCTCAATTTACAAAATGTGGAAATCAACTGGATTGGCCACAGAGGATTAAGATGTCACCAATTGATACCATTGGTGAAAACCTTTTTGCATTTGCCAAAACCTGACCTGTTAATTGTGCACTGTGGAGGAAATGACTTGGGCACTTTGACTGGGGTAGGTCTGGATATGCTTTTAAAGGACACCTTTGAGCAATTGATGGCACTATGTCCTCAAACTGCCTTGGTATATTCAAATACATGCCAAAGACAGAAATGGAGGTGGTCCAACCAATTTTGTCCACAAATTGAGAAATCGAGGAAGAATGTAAATAAGTCTGTTTCAGCTTACATGAGAGACCCTGGAATGGGCTCCATCTACAACAATAACTTGCGTTACTACATGCAAGATATCTACAGAGCAGATGGAGTTCACTTCTCAGATGAGGGGAACAGAATTTTCATCCTCAATTTAAGACTGTGCATTGGTACCTACTTGTAGGTACCTACATCAGCCACAGGACCCAAAAGCTCTTTTCAGAGCTACCCTACATCTGACCACTCACAATTATTATTTTACTCTAACTTTTTTCACAAATTTTCACAATTTACGCTTTCCGGAGCGCTACCCGGTACGCGCACCGGACGCTAACCGCGCGAAAATTTGAAAAAAAATGGGTTTTTTTCGCACATATGGGCCTCCTCAGCCACCCTCAGAAAACCTAGGGGGTCAGGATACGTCTACCGTGCCCCCTTCTACCCATTCTCAACATTATTTGCCCTCCACCTTGTATCTCAATTCTACCGAAACACAAAATGGAGGACTCCCGTAACGCTGCCGGTTCGCGTACCGGGGCGCGCACCGGGAAGCGCTCGCTCAAAAAAGGTGGGAAAGTAATTCACAGAAAAACCACTGGAGACACTTTCACCAAATATAGATTAGCTCATACTACATACCAATCCCTACCATTTTCACAAATTTGATTGGAATTCCATTTAGCCATTTAGCCTGTAGACCTCTCTAAATACCCTGAGGTAAATTACTTCACAAAACACATATGAAGTGTTGGAATTGACAACCAATTAAAATGTTACTTTCATTTTCTACTTTTTTTACCTGACATTTGATTGGTTATGTACCTGAATATATATAAAGAAAGAGAGAGAAACACATCCATTTTGACTACTACTTCCTGAACTACATTGCAAGATCATTTTCACTCACAACTTAAACTTGTTTTTAAAAGGTAAGATGTTATTTTATAAATTTGAAAACATTTTCAGATAGTTATATACTATCCCTCTGTAAGAGTTAGACATTGAGAAAGGCTTGTTTATTATAATTATGGATTGATTTAGGTTTCTGTGGTATAATTATGAATTTACTTAGGCTTTTTCACAGGCACTTTTTAATAGTACTACTTCACGCCTCAAAAGTACCTGTCTGAACTTAAACCCAACAGTGCCCTATCTCTACTGATATATTTATTTTTTATGCAAATTTCAGCACAAAAATGGAAGGAGAACAGAACGTTTCCTTTGAAATTGTCCTAGACATGAACAATGAGGAAATAATTGAACCCATTGACTTGGAATTCATGGATGAATCACGAGACCATGAACTTCTACAATGTGTAGAATCTGTGGATTTCTTACTTCAATATGAGGACGGTCAAATGTGGGAAGTTATGTTCAGTCAAAAAGAAGACATTTCGGACAGTCAAATGTTAGACGTTCTATTAAATTTTGAAAAAGAATCAGAAAAATAAAATTATATTTAATAATAAAAAATGGTTTGAGTCTTTAATCATTTTTATATGTAATTCATAAACTAGTACCAAATTGATTATCATGTAAAGTCAGACTTATAGTATACTGTGCACAATCACAAAAATAAATTTATATTTAATAATCATAAATACTGCTACTTAAATAAAAAAAATAAAAAACAACAAAAAGAACAATCAATAAACATACAATATTTCAAAATATCATAGTCTATCATTCTTTTTTCCTTATAGTACGCTCCCCAGACCGCTTCCCGGTGCGCATACCGGGCGCTCCCCAAGCAAAAAAAAACAAAAACAAAAATATTTTTTTTTTGCCCCGCGGGGCCCTTTTAAAGCCTCCACATCAAACCTAGGGGGTCAGGGAGGATCTACTATGCCCCCTTATGGTCATTTCCCCCTTTGTTTTGGCCTCCTCTTGTCTGTCGATCCTACCGAGAGACAAGATGGCGCCCGCTCCGGACTGTTTATAATAATAATAATAATCCACATTTGTAAAGCGCACAATCACCCGTAAGGGTCTCTAGGCGCTGGGGGCCGTCGGGAAGATTAAGCGAGCTATTGCCCAGAGTCACATGGTGCTGGGCTAACCTGCCGCCGGAGCCGGGGATCGAACCGTGGTCCCCAGATTCCAGCGTCAGTCGCCCTGGCCGCGGCGCCACACCTCTTCCTCTTTAGAATGTTGACAGACACCGAAGAGCCAATCAGCTTCGCTTCGCGAAGTTCCGTTACGCATCAGGTACGCGAACCGGGGCGCTGCCCGGAGCGCGCTTACAGATATATATATTTTTTTGAACGTTAATTTCTCAAAATCCACTGGAACACATATATTGAGACCTAGCAAAGGCACATCGGGCTACCAGTCCCTACAATTTTGCCAAGTTTCGTGAAAATCCATTCAGCCGTTCGAGCTAAAAGTGAGGCCAACCGCCCTAAGGAAAATTGCATGGGAAAAACATGTTTTGGGTCCCCCCTTTTTTCTCGGCCCCCCTTGACGAAACCACCCCAAATTTTCAGGGGCTGCTCAGAAACGAATGTGCCATTTTCCTGAAAATGTCAGCCAATTCCGTCCTCAAACGCCAAAGTTATTCGACATAGAATTTTCAAAAATCCCATAGAGAAAAAATCCTAACTATATATACCTGCTGGCGACCGCCAGTAGGTAATATATAAATATATATATACATATATATATATATATATATATATATATATATATATATATATATATATATATATATATATATATATATATATATATATATATATATATATATATATATATATATATATATATATATATATATATATATATATATATATATATATATATATATTACCTACTGGTGGTTGCCAGTAGGTAGATATAGTTAGGATCTAGTTTCCATAGGAAATCCACAACATTCTATTTAGAATAACTTTGGCGCCGGTTGATGAATCTTCGCGAATTTCTCAAAGAAGATGGCCCGCTCCTTCCCTGAAAGTTTTGGGGGGATTCGTCAAGTGGGGGCTGAGAAAAAAGGGGGGTCCCAAAACGTGTTTTCCCCATGTTATTTTCCATAGGACGTTTAGACACGGCTGCAGCCCGAACGGCTGAACGGAATTACAAGAAATTTGGCAAAATGGTAGAGCCTAATTCGCAGATCACGCTTTTGCTTAAATAGTGTAAATCCCTCCAGTAGTTAATGAGAAATCAATAGAGAAAAAATTTATATATCTATAGGCGCACACCGTGCGCGCACCGTACGCGTACCACGTGATATTTTTAAAAAAAAATAAACTTTTTGGGACCTTGGCGTCCTTGTGGGACCCCCTTAGCAGGCCTAGGGGGTCAGGGTGTTTCTACCCTGCCCCCTTTTTGAGTTCTACACGTTTGTTTTTCTGCTTTCTTGTGCCTCAGTCTACAGAGGTACAAGATGGCTGCCAACAATTTCTGTTTCGGAGTATTGACAGATGGCAGCCAATCAGCATGAGCTGCATGCTCATTGGCTTTCAACACTTCAAAGCATAGGCTTCACACACGTTATAGTTAGGAATTAGTATTTTAAAAACCTTTGAAATTCACTGAAAAAACCATAGGTTTCACACCAGTTATAGTTAGCTGGTCATTTTACTCATAGTCGTAGCACGCCCCTTTTCGTAGAGAACTGGGATGGCCCCAATGATGAAGCATGTCACCGTGGGGCAACCCCGGTGAGTGAGGGGACACTAGAAAGAAATTTTTCTTTGTTGTAAGGTAACACTGATCATTTAGGTCAGTTACCACAACTTGAGCTAGGTCTCGGGACCCAGTAATCACGATGTCACATATTGCATCATTCATGACATGGTCAGTGACATCACTGATGACATCTCAAATGACAACACTGATGACATTATCCACGTGATGATACACCTCATCATACACTAGTATAACCTTTCGTCACTCACTGTAAACTACAGAGTACCATAATTAAATCCATTGACACACCGATACAAGTTTCTAAAAATCCGCTCAGTGATTCCTAGATCTATACACACATCTAATCACTTACCTACAGATTCACTCATACATGCAGTCAATGATCAATAGAACACTATCAAATATACTTATACACCTATATCGACATTACACACCAGCACACATCCTATTCACTTATAAAGTCATCCTATTCACTTATGCAAACAATGGATCATACTTACATTTACTTAGCTATACACTTATACAAACACCACTTTATCTATTCATATAGATAGTAAATTATACTTAGTGTGTTATCAATCAATCAATCAATCATGCCATTTGTATAGCGCACTACTCACCCGGGAGGGTCTCAAGGCGCCTGGGGGGAGGGGTATGCTACTGCTCGAACAGCCAGGTCTTGAGTTGTTTCCTGAAGGCGAGATGGTCCTGGGTCAGCCGAAGGTGGATGGGGAGGGAGTTCCAAGTCTTGGCAGCCAGGTAAGAGACGGATCTTCCTCCGGCGGTGGCTCTTTCGGATGCGTGGTACGGCTGCGAGGGCGGGGCTGGTGGACCGAAGCTGGCGGGTGGGCGTGTAGAAGGTCAGGCGGTCGTTGAGGTACTTGGGGCCCAGGTCGTGGAGAGACTTGTGTGCGTGGGTGAGGAGCCGGAACGTGATCATCTTGTCGACGGGGAGCTAGTGCAGGTTCCTCAGGTGGCTGGAGATGTGGCTGCGTCGGGGGACATCCAGGATGAGTCGGGCGGAGGCGTTCTGGATGCGCTGGAGTCTTTTCTGTATTTTGGCTGTGGTTCCGGCGTAGAGGGCGTTTCCGTAGTCCAGTCGGCTGGTGACGAGTGCCTGGGTGACAGTCTTCCTGGTCTTGGTCGGGATCCAGCGGAAGATCTTGCCAAGCATACGCAGGGTGTTGAAGCACGATGAGGAGACGGCATTGACTTGTCTGGTCATCGAGAGGGAGGGGTCCAGGATGAAGCCCAGGTTGCGTGCGTGGTCGGTTGGCTTGGGTGCGGTGCCCAGGGCTGGGGGCCACCAGGAGTCGTCCCAGGCGGAGGGCGAAGATCCCAGGATGAGGACTTCCGTCTTGTCCGAGTTCAGTTTCAGGTGGCTGTCCTTCATCCACTCGGCGACGTCTTTCATCCCTTCGTGTAGGCAGGTTCTGGCGGTGTCGGGGTCTCTGGTGAGGGAGAGGATCAGCTGGGTGTCGTTGGCGTAAGAGATGATGTTTAGGTTGTGCTGGCGTGCGATGGCTGCGAGAGGTTTCATGTAGATGTTGAAGAGGGTGGGGCTGAGTGAAGATCCTTGCGGGACGCCACAGATGACTTCGGTGGCCTCGGAGCAAAACGGGGGGAGGCGGACTCTTTGTGTTCTTCCGGCGAGGAACGAGATGATCCACTCCAGTGCCTTCTCTTGGATACCGATGTTGCTGAGGCGCTGGACTAGGGTGCGGTGGCAGACCGTGTCGAACGCAGCGAAGAGGTCCAGGAGGATGAGGGCCACTGTTTCCCCCTTGTCAAGCAGGGTCCGGATGTCGTCAGTGGCTGCGATGAGGGCGGTCTCGGTGCTGTGGTTGGCTCTGAAGTCGGACTGCGAGGGGTCGAGGGATCCGTTCGTCTCGAGGAAGGTGGTCAGCTGTCTGTTGACGATCTTCTCGATGACTTTAGCAGGAAAAGGGAGGAGCGAGATGGGGCGGACGTTTTTGAGATCGGTGGGGTCCGCTGTAGGTTTCTTCAGGAGGGCGCTGATGTCGGCGTGCTTCCAGCTCTCCGGGAAGGTGCGGTGTTGAAGGAGGCGTTGATGATGTTACGGAGTTGGGGTGCGATGGTGGAGTCGGCCTTGTTGAAGACGTGTTGTGGGCAGGGGTCGGTCGGTGATCCGGAGTGGATGGTGTTCATCGTGCGGGCTGTGTCTTCGGTGGTCACCGTGGTCCAGGTGCGAAGGGTGGCGGTGGGGGGCATTGGTTCGACGGTTGGGTGCGTGGGTGGGGCGCCAAAGCTGTTGTGGATGTCGGCGATCTTGCGGTGGAAGAACGAGGCGAGGGAGTCGCAGAGGTCTTGTGACGGAATGATGTCGTTGGTGCCGGTGCTGGGGTTGGAGAACTCCTTGACGATAGTGAAGAGCTCTTTGCTGTCGTGGGCGTTGTTGTCCTGTTGTTCCTTCAGGGATTTCTTCTTGGTGGTGCGGATGAGCTGGTGGTGCTTGCGTGTAGCGTGTTTGAGGGTGGTCATGTTGTCGGTGGTCCGGTCGAGGAGCCAGGTTTTCTCGAGGGTGCGGCAGGTCTTCTTGGAGTCCTTGAGGTCGTCGGTGAACCAGGATGCCTTCTTGCTTCTGGGTCTGCTGGGAGGGTTCTTTAGTGGCGCGAGGTCGTCGGCGCAGGCGGTCAGCCACTGTGTGAAGTTGCGGGCTGCTTCGTTGGGGTCCGTTGTGTTGGCGGGTGGGCTCTGGCTGAGGGAGGTGGTGAGCTGGTCTGCGGTGATCTTGCTCCAATTCCTGTGAGGTACCTGTTGCGGGTGGTGGTGGGTCGTGGATCTTTTGAAGCTGAAGTGGACGCAGCTGTGGTTGGTCCAGTGGAGTCCGGTGGCGTGGCTGAAGGTGATGTACTTGCTGGAAGAGAAGACGGGATCAAGCGTGTGGCCGTCGTAGTGGGTGGGGGTGTTGACCAGTTGCTTGAGTCTGAGGTTGGCGAGGTTTTGCAGCAGGGCAGTGGTGTTGCGGTCCTTGTTGTTCTCCAGGTGGAAGTTGAGGTCCCCGAGGAGGATGTAGTCAGTGGAGGGGAGGGCGTGCGGGCTGATGAAGTCTTTGATGTCTTCGCTGAATTGTGTGCGTGGTCCCGGCGGTCTGTAGACGAGGGTGCCTCTGAGGGTCGTCTTAGGGTCGGTGTGAATCTAGAAGTGGAGATGTTCGGCTGCGGCGAAGGAGTCGTTGGCGTCGGTCGTGATGCGGATGGTGTTCCTGTGGATGATCGCGATGCCACCTCCGGTCTGGTTGATGCGGTCCCTCCTGATGATCTTGTACCCGTCCGGGATGGCGATGGCGATGTCGGGTGCAGAGGAGGCGTTCATCCAGGTTTCCGTGAGGAAGGCGACGTCCGGTGATGTAGCGTCGAGGAGGTTCCAGAGTTCCACGGCATGTCTGTGGACGGAGCGGGTGTTGATCAGGATGCACTTGAGGTGGTTGCTGCTGGTGTTTGTCTTGGCGGGTGCGGGGCAGGTTCGGAGGCAGGTGAACTTGCAGGTGCAGCAGGTGAAGGGTCCGTGGGTGCGTCTCGGGGTGGCTCGGCAGCAGGCGTGGGTCTGGCCGGCATTGAGTGCGTTGAGAGTGGCGGCGTCGTAGGTCAGTCGGGTCGTCTTGCCTCGGCGGGGAGGGCCAGGGGTCCTGGCGCTGGGCGCGGGCCAGGCGCGGACGGGCTTACCTTTGGCGCACCTTCGGCGCTAAATCGGCGCTCCCGCTGTGCGCGTCCGCTGCGCGGTCGCTCTGGGGGCGTCATAAGTAAGGAGCCGGGAGGGAGGAGCAGCTGGGTGGTGGGAGCGGGGCGGCGAATGGAATCACAGGGGGGCGGGCCGCAGGGAGGCAGTGGCGGGAAATTCCAAGAAGCAGCGGGCAGCGGGAAATTCCCAGGAGCAGCGGGAAATTCCCAGGAGCAGCGGGCAGCGAGCAAAGGAATCTGCAGGCAGGAGGCGGCAAAGGCAGGCAGGAGCAGCAGCAGTGAGTGGGGCGACCAAGCCCTGTGGAGGGCTGAGCGGTTATAAAATCACTATTACAAGTATACAGTTATCTATACAGTCACGCATACAATCACTGAGTCTTAGGTATACTTATTTATAAACAACAACTGACACATACATTGCCTTTTATTTTTCTACTTTGTTGGACATGTACCATTAAGAGAGATATTTGCTCATCACCACACCCATAAAGATATTCACTCACCCAAACAACTGTTATAACATGTAGTCTTAATATCATATACCTACTAAATCAACTATTCACACATCTTTGGGCAGTCACACACCTCCCACCGAACCACACACACATTCACTCTCCCATACAAATACTCAGTTAACTAATCAATAACTAATATAGACTTTCAAATAGCTAGTAACCGACTGGAGAAGTAGTTTTTACAACAACTGACAAAGTGATACAGATGTTCAAACAGTTTAGTCACTATCCAATATATTTAGAGAGACACTTTATATTAGTCAAGTAAACAGTCAATCACACTGCTACTAAATCCTCCATCCAGATATTTATATTTATATATCCACTCATTCTTCAATGCAAATTGCTATATATATATATACATATTTAAATAACAAAGCAAACCACATTCACTGGATGATGTCATCAGTGATGTCATTTGAGATGTCATCAGTGATGTCACTGACCATGTCATGAATGATGTAACATGTGACATCATCAGCAGTGGATTGCGGGCGCGCGAGATATAGTTAGTACAACTAACTATATCGGAGGAATTTCAATGCTTTTGTATGAGTGAAATGTCCAGCTAACTATAACACCCCTAAAATCTACAGTTTTTTCAGTGAATTTCTAAGGTTTATTAAATGCTAATTCCTAACTATATCAGGCCTGAAACCGATTGGTTTTTCAGTGAATTTCAAAGGTTTTTTAAATGCTAATTCCTAACTATATCAGGCCTGAAACCAATGGTTTTTTCAGTGAATATATATATATATATATATATATATATATATATATATATATATATATATATATATATTTCCGCTCACTTCCCACCTTCGTTCGGAGCACTCTTCGGCGGGTGCGGCAAGCGGCTGTGGGAGTCCGCTAACATGTACAGCTCAAGAATATATATATATACCTAGTTTCCATAGGAAACCCGCAACATTCTATTTGGAATAACTTTGGCCCCGGTCGACAAATATACGCGAAATTCTCCAAGAAAATGGCCTGCTCCGCTTATTCCCTGAAAGTTTCAGGGTGATTTGTGAAGCGGGGGCCGAGAAAAAAGGGGGGTCCCAAACGTGTTTTCCCCATGCAATTTTCCATAGGGACCTTTAAGTGAGGCTACAGCCTGAACTGCTGAACGGAATTACACCAAATTTGGCAAAAAGGTAGAGTTCGCTTCGCAGATTATGCTTTTTGTTAAATGGTGTAAATCCGTTCAGTAGTTCCTGTTCCTGTTCTAATATTCAAAATAGGGGGTCCGTTACGGACCCCCAGCCCTGGGGATATTGGGAGATGGGCCGCGCGGTCCCCCTCCTTGAGCCTTTGATGGCCCCGGGGACCGCCACCCCCAGGGCCATCTCCTGCAGTGGAGGAAGTGAGGAAGACTCTGTTCCCTTCATCTGTAAAATGTACACCATCTCTCCTATAGATGCCTTGCATATTGAAACGCAGATTGTTGTTGTAAATGGACCCCATTCTATAGTCTCGGAGAAAAGCAGAAACAGATTTATTCACATGTTTCCTAGCTTTCTCAATCTGTGGACAAAATTGATTGGACCAGTTCCATTTCTGTCTTTGGCATATGTTGGAATACACAAAGGCAGTTTGGGAGAAAAGTTACATCAGCTCTCCAAAGGTGTCCTTCATAAGCATTTCCAGACCTACTCCAGTCAAAGTGCCTAGGTCATTGCCCCCACAGTGCACAATTATGAGGTCAGGGTGCTGGAGATGTAAAAAGGATTTCACCAATGGCATCAATTGGTACCACTTTAACCCTCTCTGTCCAATCCATTTAATGTCTACATTTGGTAAACCTAGGTCTTTGTGAATTCCTTTCTGTTCTGCGTACCTTTGGCTCCAGAAAATATACCTGTGTCCCACAATTCACACTCTTAGCATCTTGAAGGGAGGTCTGGATGCACTCAGATGCTCTCTGTAAATGAAGTGGCAGTTTGAAAAGTAAGATTTTTCTAAAATGGTGGATAACATGAAGTTGTGAAAAAAGAAAAGAAATGATTGGTTGTTTGAGAACATTCTACACTGAAAACCAGGGTGCATGTTTCTGTTTTTTAAAAAGACTTATTTTTATTGGTTAACAAAAACTGATAGAAAAGAACGTTACATAAGATAAGCTGGTATATTGACAAGTCAAGCACACTTGCTGTTTTGATTGGCAACATTGTTTGATGAACTTTTCACCTGTGTGTTTAGCTAACTGTTCCCTGAAGTGTTCTATGGTAACAGGCAGAGAGCAGAATGGGGTAGGGTTGAAGGTTTTGTCAGTTGGAAAGCGTTCAAAAGTTCAAGGAATAGAAAAGTGTGTTTTGTTTCGATTTAATGTGGGAATAAATGTGATTTGTTATTTATTTGTATACGTGTAGATTGACTGTGTAGATTTACAGGAAAAGTTTTCTATTTGCTATAGGACTTCCTGACCCCCTAGGGCTGCTTAGGGGGTTTCACAATGATCCTCAAGGTCAAAATCTTTTTTTTTAAATCACAGATGGTATGGTACGCGTACGCGGTGAAAAAGACAAAAAAACGAAACCCGCTTTATTGTTATTTAGCCCTGGGGGGGCCAAATCCTGGGGGCAATGTTTTTATTTATAATGGGGGGACCGCCACCCCCAGGGCTTTAACTATATGTATGCGGGGATGCTCACATCTCCCCCACAGCCCCGGGGACCGCCACCCCCGGGGCTTCTTTTTAAAAATGTTTATCAAAAAAAAACCTGTGTGGGGGGGCTCAAGCCCCCCCCACACGTCCCGGGGACCGCCACCCCCGGGCTCTAATATTTGAAATAGGGGGGTCTGTTACAGACCCCCCAGCCCCGGGGACCACCACCCGCGGGGCTTTTCAATATTGGGAGGGGGCCGAGTGGCCCCCCTCCTGGAGCCTTTGATAGCCCTGGGGACCGCCAACCCCCAGGGCCAGCTCCTGCAGTGTCCCGGAGTGCCTACCCCCGGGACACCACTGTTTGCTATGGTAGGGCGGGAGCCTCACCGTTCCCACCCTACCATAGCAAACTGCTTTCCTATTTGAAAGAGAGAGCAGGTTAACCTGCTCTCTCTTTCAAGTAGGAAAGCAGATTGCTTTTCATTAGGGAGAGCAGCATGTAAGCTGCTCTCTCTGACAAAAAGCAATGCCGGCTCCCGAAGGACGCGGGGAGCCGGCTGGGACTGTGGGAGTATTGGGGCTCCCCAACATTTTATTTGAGCGCCGGGGGATGGGGTCCCCGGGCATTATAAAAATTAGTGATAGAGGCTATTTTTTTTTACGTTAGATTTACCGTACGCGTACCATGCACGTATGTACGGTGCAAAGTTTGTAAGTCGTCCCGTAAGCGCACCTAAGCAACAAAAAATCTATTAAAAAAATATATTTTACAGATATCTATCAAGCTTATGTGTTTAGATGTTGTTTGGTTCTAATAAGAGCTTTTCTCTTTATTGGTACTTATGAGTAAGTACCTTTTGCAGAGTCTAAACTTGTTGAAGAGGAGTGTTTGACAGTATGCTGAACTTTTGACCTCTGTGGACAGTTGACTTTTGCATGATGTTTTGGGGGTAGGGTTCAAAGTTAAGTGAGTTGGAAAGGGTTCAAATGTTCAACCAATATAAATGTGTGTTTGGTTTTGAATTAATGTGTGAAGCAATTTGATTTGTTATTAATATGTATATATGTGTGTTGAAAAAGAAGACTCTTGATGCAGTTGAAATAAACTAAGAGGGAAAATAAGCCATTTTTTGGTTTTGCTTCGAACACTGAAGAAGAGAGATTCTGTATTAGAATATCTGCTGTGTGACTGGCATTCTTCTTAATCTACAAATCAATTTGAAAGGTGAGTTGATAACTTGTAAGGGAATGTATGTGGTGCACTTTGTTTTTAGTAAGATTAATGTGTTTATCCTTCTAAAGTTTGTAGAATGATATTCTGAGTTTGTTATGTGTTTAGTGAGTCACCTTTGTGAAATAAAGTGCAGTACTAAAAAATGTAGAATGTGTGCAGACACTTTTTCAGTTGTAGAGTAGTTAATAGTGTTGCTTGTTTAGAATTAGGATTGTGTCCTAAATCTACAATTTTCCAGTCAGTATACATACACTGCTGCATACACTCTTGGGCAGATTTATAAGCCCCTTGCTCCTCTATGTTGTTGTATTGTGACACTTTTTTGATGTAATGTTGGCAAAAATAATGCAGTAAATTTCATATGTTTTTGCAAAATGTGTCCGGGTTATCCACTGAAATGTCGTAGTTACATACATGGAATGTGTGCAGTCACTTAACCGTTTTACAGTAGTAAATTTGTTTTGGTAAAATGCATGTTCTCATACTTTTTTGTCTACAATCACACTGAGTGTCTGTGTACATTAAGGAATTATACTCGCCTCCTTTTTCCATATTCTCCTCCCACTCGCCTCACAGTCTCCCTCTCTCTCCTTATACTGTCCCCTCTCTCCTGATATTCCCTCTCTTTCCTTATTCTCACTTCTCTCTCCTCATAGTGCTCCCTGTCCTCATACTCTCTCCTGTCCTCATATTCCCCCCTCTGTCCTGTTACTCCTCCCTTTCTCCTCATATTCCCCCTTCTCCTCATATTCCCCACTGTCCTCATAGTCCCCCTCTATGTCCTCATACTCCGTCCTCTCTCCTTATATTCCTCTTCTCTCTTCATTCTCCCCTCTCTCTCCTTATACTCACCCCTGTCTTCATACTCTCCACTCTTTCCTCTTACTCCCCCTCTCTCCTTATAATCCTTTTTGTCCTCATATTCGCCCTTGTCCTCATACTCTTCCTCTCTGTGTTCATACTCCTCTTTCCTCATTGTATCCCCTGTGTCCTAATACTCCCTCTTCTTTTTATACTCCCTCCTCCCTCGTCTTACTCCTCCCTTTCTCCTCATATGTCTCTCTTAACAATTCCCCAGTCAGTATACATACACTGCTGCATATACTCTTGGGCAGATTTACAAGCCCCTTGCACCTCTTTGTTGTTCTAGTGTTTCACCTTTTTGATGTAATGTTGGCAAAAATAATGTAGGAAATTGCATATGTATTTGCAAAATGAGTCAGGGTTGTCCACTGAAATGTAGTAGTTATATACATGGAATGTGTACAGTCACTTAACAGTTTTAGAGTAGTAAATGTGTTTTGGTAAAATGCATGATCTCATATTTTTGGTCTAGAATCACACTGTGCGTCTGTGTACATTAAGAAATTACACTTGCTCCATTTTCCATTTTCTCCCCACTCTCTCCTCACACTTTCCCTCTCTTTCCTTATACTCACCACTCTCTCCTGATATTCCCCTCTTTCCTCATTCTCACCTCTCTCTCCTCATACTCCCTCCTGTCCTTATACTCCCCCCTGTCCTCATATTCCCTCCTCTCTCTTCTTACTCCTCCCTCTCTCCTCATACTCCCCCTTCTCCTCATATTCCCCACGGTCATTATACTCCCCCTCTGTCCTCTCATATTCCTCCTTTATCTCTTTATTCTCCCCTCTCTCCCCTTATACTCCTTCTTGTTGTCATAGTCTACCCTCTCTCATGTTAGTCCTCCTTGTCTCCTCATACTCCCCCTTCTCCTTATAGTCCCCCATGTCCTCATAATCCCCCTCTCTCTGTTCATACTCCCTTGTCTCTCCTAAGTATGGGTGAAATTAGCGAATTCGCGGTACGCGAATTCGTGCGAAAGCGAATTCGTAGTCCGCAAAATTCGCGAATTTGTGCGAATTTGCGGATTTTTTATTTTTGTGTGTTCGCGGGGCGCTTTGCGTGTTCGCGGGGGGGGGTTTCAACACGCCGACCGGGAAGTTACCCATGCGGTCGTACATGGGTGCGGCCATCTTGTTTTCAGTGTTCGCGTTGCGTATTTCCATTTCCGGGCGCTAGTTGCATGCTCGCGTTGTGCATTTCCTACGTGCGGGCGCAATTACATCATCGCGTCCGTTTTTGCATGTCTGTCGCTTCTTCACTTCACCCTTGCGTGATCAGCCCCTCGTCATCATCAGATGCAATATGAATGGATACATTTGGATTTGTTGTACTTTTGGCTTCCCGGATCTTCCTTAGGTGCGCCTCCCAAGTGATAGTGTGGTGTTTTTGGAGATGACCTCTCTGGCCTCCGGTACCATAGTTGGTACTAAGCTTACCCCGACTAACTACAGTTTTACAAATCGAACAAACGACCATGTTTTACGCCTTTTTGATAACACTAAAGAAGTCCCACACTGGGGACCGGAGATGTCTGCTGGTGGTGGAGGTGCTACTTTCAAAGCCAGATGAAGTGGAGGATGGGCGTGGCTGAATTTGAATCTGTTGTGCACTTACAGCACCACTACTTGAGGTGATGGAGGTCGAGCTGGATGGAGGTCCCTGCCAGCCCTTCTGACGAGAAAATATGGAAGCTGTAGGTCGTGTTGGTGTAGTAGTTAACTGTGTTGGTGGTGGTACCAGTGCCACGCCGCTCACATCCCGCTCAGCAGCAATTCGGGATAGGGTCAAAATGTCTGTCTGCTGCATGCCCACTGGGGCTGGAATGACGACTGTGATGACTGGGTCGGCGTCAGAATGTTCATCAGCAGCAGAATACACCACTTTTTGTTCATCGTCATCACCCAAAAGTAAAAGCCTTGCGGATACCTTCCTTTTAGGTTTAGCTACCTTTGTTGGCTCATGGCGTGCCTCACTCTCAGACTGCATTGGTGGGTTCCAATCAACATCAAGATCATCAGAAGGAAGTGGGCTTGAAGAAGAACTTGTAGTAGCCCTCCTTGACCTTTTTCTTGCTGGGGATCTGGAAGACAATGGATCATCATCAGGGGGAGTGACTTCCTCGGATGATCCCTCAGCTTGAATCTCGATTTCCTGATGTGCCCCTACTTCTGGAGGAACAAGCATTGTGGGCAGTTGTGCCGCTCCATGCGCCTCTAGTTGCGCCTTTGCATGTGCCTCTCCTCGCGCCTCTTCATGCGCCTCTCCATGCGCCTCTCCTTGCGCCTCTACTTGTGCCTCTACTTGCGCCTCTACTTGCGCCTCTACTTGCGCCTCTACTTTCGCCTCTCCTTGCGCTTGTACTAGTTGCACCTGTGGTTGTCATTTCGGCTGTGGTTGTTGAACACTTGTCAAATGAGTTACACCATGCGTTGATTGGATGCTACTTTCTTGCGATGAGCCAACATCACTGGTCGATGGTGATTGAGCAATTAAAGTGGCTGCCTCTGCAGCACTCATGGCCTTGGACCTAACTTGGCGTGGTGGCACTGAGCCCAATGAAGCGGAGGTGCTGCTCCCAGCTTGGTCCCTGGCGGACCCCGCTGCTGCAGGCATAGTTTTTCTTTTCCAAAAAAAAGTGTCTCTGGGCACACCAGTCTCCGTGGTAAGTGGCGCCACTTGCTTCTTCTGCTCCTTCTTACTGGCAGTGGCACTGGCAACTTTCTTGGTAGACGAGCTACGATTACCTTTCTTTGGGCCCATCTTCTTTAGATGTCAGAACAGCAGGCCGCAGTTGCACGAGTTGCATAGTTGTCTGTGGCCACATGTGACGTCACGTGACGTTGTGCTGCACACACCGCAGCAGGACTTCTTCCTGGCACTGAGGATGAACGATGAGGATGATTCGTGGTTCTCTTTGTGCACCTAAAAGCAAAGGAAGCAAGAGGAACATCAGTTAAATAAATGTTGCATATGTCGTGCTTCAATTAATATTTGCAACTAGGCATTTATTAATATTACAACACACCCAAAAACGGAAAGACCAAAAATAAAAATTGCAATTATAATCAAAAATGGATGTTTACATTAATAGAAGAGAGACCACACAGAGAGAGTTGTTTCATGCACCACTGAGTACCCCTGGGCATAATGGATGAAAGCAGGGCAGACTGGGTGCAGGGCTATGGCACAAAGCACACTGACTGGCTTCAAAATGGCCCCTGCCTTGAACCCCACCCACATGGCCAGGTGATGACTGGACCAGGCCTCAAAATGGCCCCCACCCACATGGCCAGGACCCAACACCACCCCAAAAAATCGAAAAAAACACAAAAATCTCCACAATGCAATGCCATCCATGCCCTACAGGATGTTTAAATTCAAGAGACCCCACAGAAAGCCTTGGTCCATGCACCACACTGAGTACCCCTGGGCATAATGGATGAAAGCAGGGCAGACTGGGTGCAGGCCTATGACACAAAGCACACTGCCTGGCTTCAAAATGCCCCCTGCCTTGACCCCCACCCACATGGCCAGGTCCTGCCTAGACCAGGCCTCAAAATGGCCCCCACCCACATGTCCAGGCCCCAACACCACCCCAAAATGTCGAAAAACACACACATCCATGCCCTACATGATGTTTAAATTCAAGACACCCCACAAAAGACTTGGTCCATGCACCACTGAGTACCCCTGGGCATAATGGATGAAAGCAAGGCAAACTGGGTGCAGGCCTGAGCACACTGCCTGGCTTCAAAATGGCCCCTTGAGCCCCACCCAAATGGCCAGGCCCTGCCTGGACCAGGCCTCAAAATGACCCCCACACACATGGCCAGGCCCCAACAACACCCCAAAAAGTAAAAAAAACACACATAAATCCCCACAATCCAATGCCATCCAGGCCCTCAATGATGTTTAAATTCAAGACACCCCACAGAAATACTTGGTCCATGCACCACTCACTACCCCTGGGCCTACTGGCTAGTGTGGCATTACAGGCACCCCAAAATTAAAAAAAGAAATCCACATATAACAGCGAGCTAAAATTCCATGACATAAATGACATTTAAGTTCAACAAAACTCACAGAAACAGTTGTATCATGCACCCATGACTAACCCTGGGCCTACTGGATACTGTGGCTACCCACAATATATTTTTTTTAAAGTTGTGAAAAAGTTTTAACTTTGTAGTTGCAGCAACTGCAATGCCCCAACAAACAACAACAACTTACTTGTAAAATCTCAAATCCAAAAATGATCCAAAATCCAAAAAGTCCTCAAATACAAATATCCAGCAGCAGCCACAAAAAGTAATCCTTCCAGCTCCAGATCCAAATGAAAAGTGACCAGGACATGGACAAAGCACTGGGAGGAGCCTGCTGGACACAAACAGGAAGTTGGAGACTCTGGGGCACTTCGTTCCTCCCACCCCCCCAAAAATGGAATCCTTGCACAAAAAAGTGCAGCCAAATGTCAATCTGAGGAGTTATTCTGATCAGAATCATCATTTTCAGAAGGTTTATGCTGCCTGCGGAAGATTTCTTGCACAGAATTGCAATTTTTCCAAGTTTGGGAAAGCGAGCTGTTCCAATCTCCCGCCGGAAGTCAGCTGCGCACCGCATCTACGTGTTCGCAACTGTTTACTCCCGCGTGCGTGATCGCGAGCCCTTATGACGTACTCGCGTTGTCAAACTCTCGCTGTGCAAGATGGCGGGCTGCGTTGACGTACTCGCGGTCGAAAAACTCTTGCGCGATCACGCAGCAAGATCCAAAATGGCGCAGCGCACGCAAACCGGGAGGAAAAACAACTCGGCAAACTCAGAAACACGGTAAGTCAATGCAGCGCGCGCGAGATTGTATTTTTGAAGCGCGACCAAGCAAAAAATTGCGTCCTTTCATCATACTCCCCCCCTCTTGTGATACTCCACCCTCTTTCCTCATACAGATCCCTCTCTCCTTATACACACCTGTGTTTCCTTATACTCTCCTCTATTTCCTTATTCTGACCCCTCTCTCTTCATATTCTTCCCTCTTTCCTCATACTCCTCGTCTATCCTCATACACGGAATCACTTATACATTTAGTCAGGCACTTTCCTTTACAGAAGTGTAATCATTTAGTCAGTACTCAAATATTGATGCAGTGAAGTAGGCATTAGCAGATGAACTGCTTGAATCCCTTATTCAGTATATATGCATTTTTGTATCAATGTGTACTCTTGTGTTTAACATCTTCAATTCCCCATTCCGTATCTTTATACTTCCATCAAACACTCTGTGACTGTTCTTGCACTATTATAGTGACCCATTTAGCAGTCTGTGATAATTTCTTCAGTGCATTAAAACTCAAGTACTTATACATTTAGTTAGGTACTCTCCTTACAGAACTGTAATCATTTAGTCAGTACTCAAGTACTGATGCAGTGCAGTAGGCCTTAGGTCATGGACTGTTTCAAACTCCTAACCAGTATATATGTATTCTTCTATTAACCTGTACACTTGTGCTTTATATCTTCAATTCTCCACTCTGTATGCTTATACTTCCACCAAACACTCTGTGACTGTTCATGTAGTTGTAGTGACCAATTTAGCAGTCTGTGGTAATCCATTCATTGCACAAACACTGAAGCACTTATAAATTCAGTCAGGCAATCTTCTTACAGAACTGAAATTATGTCTTCAGTACCCAAGTACTTGTGCATTGAAGTAGGCCTTAGGCCATGGACTGAATCAAACCCCTATACACTATGCAATAAGTCTTCTATGCACCTGCAAACTTTTCTTTTATACCTTCAGTTCCGCTGTTATAGTATGTGCTTTCCCTTGTACTGTTCTAGTGATGCATTTAGTAGCATATACTAATCCATTCACTGCTGAAAAGTTGAACTACTGATAAATGCATTAAGGTATTCTTCTTTCAGATGTAGTTCTTGAAAGATTTATACAGTGTGTATGCACTTCTGTTATCAGTTACACAGTTGTTTTTTATACTTAGTCATTTTACATCGTATTTATTTACAAAAAGAATAGTATATTTCATATATTTATTTTTATAATGTTATATATTTTTTTATAACAGATTCTATTTATCAACACTAAAAGAAATTCATCATGCCTTCAAAAAGTGAAAAGAGGAAACATCATAATAAAGGTTATTATTTAAAGAGAAGTCATCCACAAGATTTACCTCAACAACAATGTGTCAACAAAATGAAAAAAAGTCCTGGTAAGAGAACGGAGACTTTTTTGATGAACTTATCAAACATTACGAGTAGTGTGGACAATGTCAAAAATAGAAATATTGTATCTGCAACTAAAAAGGAAAACAAGAGAAAAGAGAAAAATGATCGGAAATCATCTTGTACAAAAGCACTGTATAGTAAAAGGAGGAAGAATCAATTTCAGGAAATTAGAAAAAAATGTTTTATAATAGAGTTTTGTCGAATTTGATAAAGGAAGTGAAGAAATGTAAACGAAAAACAGAATTTTATAAGAAGAAGAAATGTATAGAAAACATAGTTGAGAAAGCTTTAGATTGAAAAAGAAGTTGTTTATTTTAGTAATTAATAGAATTCGATCGCTAGATAAGCCAATCCATTTAATGAAGGGCAAAAGTAAGTGGAGAAGAGTAATTAACAGAAGTAATTTTTCTGAGTTTTTTTTGTGTGAATGGAAACTTAGGGGCCGATTATGATGGCGGACGGACCTGAGTCCGTCCGCCACCATAGAGTAGGAGGGACCGTCCGTAGGGGCAGCGGCGGTCCCTCCGTGCAAATTAGGATGTGACCGCCACCCTGGCGGTCACATCCTGTATTTTTAACATTGCGGCGGGTGCTGCTTGAAGCAGCACCCGCCGCAATGTTAAAAATGAAAGTTGTGCATTTGCATGCACAAAGCGGCAGGCACCGCGCGGTGCCTGCCGCTTTGTGCACCCAAATGCAGGGGGGTACCATAGGTACCCCCCATGTGCACCCCCCACCCCCCTTCACCCAGGGGGCCCGCAACGTGCTCCAGAAGTGAAGGCCCGTATGCTTTTCCACGGCGGAAAAGACGCCGTGGAAAAGCATACATCTTACGCCATCCTAATATGGCTGGTGGTGTCTAATAGACACCGCCAGCCATGTTAAAGCTTTTCCGCCGCGGTCGGAAGGCGACCGCGGCGGAAAAGCTGCGGACTGAAAAACGATCCCCCAGCCATCCTAATCTGGCGGGGGTCTTTTTCAGTCCGCAGCGGTTTTCCCCCATCCTCCGGGCCGGCGGTGGCTTCCGCCGGCCCGGAGGATGCGGGAAAACCGCCATCATAATCGGCCCCATAGTTCAAGGTCTGAGCCTTTTTTTTAATGAAGAGAGTTATTTTCAGAGTAATGATTTGTCACATTCAGTTGACACCAGCGGTCCTGCTTATGAGGTTAGAAATAGTTTGTCCTATTGAGAAAGAGAAAATTGTTCCTAGAAAGTCAGAAGAGGTGTTAGCTGATGAAGTGTTAGGGAGACATCCTAAAGCTCCAGTGTACACTTGGAATTACAGTAGTATTTGTAGTGTACGGCAGGAATCTATTGATTTTTTACACGATTTCTTACGTAACTATACTAACAAAAGTGTTAAACAAAAGATTCAGATGTTGCAAGGACTAGACCCTTGCAGAGTGAGAGAAAATACTGGTTTGCAAGGTCATTCTCAGGCTTGTCTTTCTAAAAAAGTATGTTGAAGGGTTTTTCACCATTTCAGAATGTTAGCAGTACATCATACTGAAATGAGGAAATTAGTCAGAAGATTGTATTATGGAAAAAGTCCAGCACTAATGTTAAAAAAGTTGAACAGTGCTCTTTTGCGTGGATCTGTATCAGATGTAATGAATGTTTGTGAAGAAATTCCGGTTAGTTACTTTGGTCCTGAGGAACACAGTGCAGAAATTGATACATTAATAGAAGGAAATGTGGAAGAGAATGTACAACATTGTAGTACAGAACATTTTGAGCAAGAAATTACAAAGTTTAAGGTGATTTCAGGTGAAAGGCCAAATTATTCTTGTATTTGTTGTCGACAAACTCATTATAAATATCAGACCAGGACTGTTGATCTGTATTTAAAAAGTGAAAAGGAAAATAATGTGAGTGGAAGGAATTTGCAACTAATTTGTTGGTAGAGAATTGTTTTGATTTGAGTTCTGATCAGCGTATTTGTAAATATTGTTATAACAAATTAGACGAGAACAAAATGCCTGCTAGAACTGTGCATAATAATCTTGAGTTGGTAAATATTCCTTCTGAACTGATGGATTTAAATACCCATGAGTCTATTCCTATTCAATGTGTGCATCCATTTCAGGCTATTGTTTGTATGGAGCCTAAGACAGGGAAATTGCTTCCTTCAGATTTACAGAGAGGATTAAAGGGAAGAGTTGTATATTTGCCTCTAGATTTAAAGAAAAATATTGAAACAATTGGTGTTGAAAATGTAGAAGATGAACCTCTAGTTATTCTTGTTAATGGCGTTCCTACTAAGAGTAAGAAAATCTGGCAAGAATTAGTGGATGTTAGAAAAGTGAAAAAGGTAACGTTGTATCTGGTAAAAAATAATCAATACTATAAAAATGTGTATGTGGGAGAAGAAGAAATAACTGTAGAAGAAGATATTGCCTCGTCATCTGGACAAATTGAAAAAGTGGATGTGTCCAGAACTGAAGAAATCTTCCAACATTATAGTGTTCATCCACTTCATTCCAAAGAAGTGATGGAGAATACTATAGAGTTATTCAAAATGAAAGCAGCAAAGGGAAGTCCCATTAGTGTATGGGAAGAAAGCTTGGAAGCTCGTTCTTTCCCTCAGTTGTTTCCAACAGGCAAAGGAGGACGATATGATGACCGACCTGTGCAGATTCCTGCATCTGAATACCGGACATCAAGATTGTATGCAGAAGATCCAAGATTTCGACGATGTATTCCGTATTTGTTTCATCTTTTGTTTGAGAGTGACTTGTCTGGACTTTCTTATGTAGTCAACCATATATTGAAAAAAGGTGTACATCTGCAAAATGTTTCGGCAAAGGAATTTGTGGATAAAGTACAGCAGAAAGATAATGTTTTGGAATCTCAGCGAATTAATCTCATGGCATGTCAGCGTGGTACTAATGAGTACTGGTACCGTCGTCATGGAGAACTTAAATGTATGCTAAGGAACTTAGGAACTCCTACATGGTTCCTTACTCTAAGCTGTGCTGAATATGCTTGGGATGACTTACTTCAATTTCTTCGAGAGGCAAATCCAAATATAGTAAATATTGAATACAAGACACCAGGAGAATTGTGCTCTTTGGATCCAGTTAATGTATGCAGGTATTCCAATCATAGATTTGAAGCTATGATGTCTTTTATCACCAATAAAAAAAATCCTCTTCTTGGAGAGGTTCCAGATTTCTCTTGGAGAAAGGAGTATCGAGGGAGAGGTGCTCCTCGCATACATATGCTAATATGGATCAAAGATGCTCCCAAATTTGGAACAGACTCCGATGATACTGTGTTGTCATTTATTGAAGAATATGCTACATGTGATATACCCAAACGTACAGAAGAAAAGGACTTAAGACAACAAGTCTTACGATTCCAAAGCCATCGTTGTGGGAAATACTGTTGTCGAAAGTACAAATCTAAGGACAAATTCTACACCAAATGTCCTTTCAGATTTCCACGTCCTGAAATATCGAAAGGAAGAGTGAACAGTTTTATGTCATCTTTGCGACATACTATCACAAGAAAGTCTCCAAAAAATACCTACAACTTAGGAAGAAATGAAGAGTCAAAATACATAAATGACTACAACCCAGTCATTTTGTCCATGTGGAATGCTAACATGCATATTCAATACGCTGCGGACAATTCCATTGCTGTTGCTCGATATGTAACATTCTACATAACAAAATCAGAAAGGACGGATTTGAAGGAAATGTGGAAAGAGATTTCCAACGAGAAGAGTCTAAGTTAGAAATTATATAGTTATAGTTTGAAGATGTTATCTCCTCGAGAAATTGGAGCGTATGAATGCTCGGATCGCTTATCATCTGCAAGTCTATACTCCAAATCTAGAAGGATCATTTGGGTGAATCTAGGTCTTGTGCAACACGAAATTGAGTACCTAAATCTGTACAAGAAATTGAATATTTAGCAGAAAAAAAGCCAGAAAGTACAGATATTGTGAAAACAAATATGTTGGATACATATTATCCAAATAGAAGTCATCATCTTGAGAACATTTGTCTCTATGAAGTGCTGCAAAACTATATTTTTAAACGGAATATTACAGAAAACATCAATAATGGTATATATGCCGTGATTGGTTCTGAAGGATGTTTGGTAAAACCAAGAAAAGGACATTTGATTAATCACCGTAAATTGAGTTGCGAAACTCCTGACAAAAGGGAATTTTACTATGTAGCTCTTTTGTAACTTTTTAAGCCGTGGCGTTCAGAATTGGAATTACTTGGAGATTTTAAGAGCTATGAAGATTCGTTCAACGCAAGTAAAGATACTATAGAATGTCCTGTTTTTGCTAAATTTGTGAAAATGTTGAACGACGAAATTGAGCAAGAAGCTACAATTGCAGCTGAGATTGGTAGAGACAGTTCTCAAGACAGTCAAACTTCTGCTTCGTTGAGTCAGGATCCACTAGGAGAACCAATTGTTCAAAATGAAGCAGCAACTGCGATGGAAGAGGTGGAAACAGCAATGTATGAAGCTCAAGAAGATGTAACAATCTTAGGAAACTTGGAAAAACAACTAAATGTTGAGCAGAAACAAATATATCAGCAAGTGAGAGAACAGATTGACCATGGATTACTTCATGAAAAGAAAGAGTGCTCTTGCTCATCATTTCAACCTATCTGAATGTACGTGTGTGGACAAGCTGGAACAGTAACAAGTTTTTTAATTAAAGTAATTACAACTTATCTACAGAAAACAACTGAGTCACATTTGCCTTGTGTTGTCACTGCTCCATCTGGGTTGGCAGCACACAATATTAAAGGAATTACTTTACATCGTTTATTAATGCTACCAGTAGAGCATGAAAACAAATTGGAATACCACAAGCTATCTGGAGAAGCTTGTATTGAAGTTTCAAGAGTGTTGAAGAAAATGAAACTTCTCATTATTGATGAGGTAAGCATGGTATCAAACTTAATGCTTGCCTTAGTGCATTTAAGAATGCAGCAAATTCTTAAAACAGAGTATGACGTATTATTTGGAGGAAAATACGTCATAGTTTTTGGAGCTCTACTACAACTTGCTCCTGTAAAAGGTCAACCAGTGTTTAAAATACTGGCGCATGAGGATACCAGAAAGTCTTTGGGGAGCATTGGAAATGTTAACATTTGGTCATTTTTTTAATATAAGGAACTTATTACAAATATGCGACAGGCAAATGATGCTGATTATGGAAGTATTCTTCAAGATATAAGAATTGGAAAAGTGACTGAACATGGCAAAGAAGCTTTACAGAGACGATTACCTTCCAATTTGTTTCCAAATGAAAATATTGTTGCTGAAAAAATATATATGAGAATTTCAGAAAACAATCTGTAATCTGCTTAATGCCAACACTGCGTGAATGTTCTATATTCAATGAAGACATTTTAAAGTTGGAAAATGAAGAAATTGTAAAATTGGAAGCTATTGATAAAATAGAACATGAAGAAATCACTATTATTTTGACGGAAAAGTTGAAGAGGAAATTGGATTCTTTAGAAAAATCGATAAGTAAAACTGCTGGTTTAGAGAAGAAAGTATATGCATGTGTAAACTGTAGGGTAATTTTACGATGTAATTTGAATGGGGAAAAAGATTTAGTAAATGGAGCAATGGGTAAAATTGTTGATTTCGTTAATTATGTAAATAGAGATGGTATTGAATTTTTGAAAATCAAATTTGATGAAATTGAAGAAGTACAACAATTTAGTCGTTGTTCAGCTCGGTTTTTGCTTGTAAAAGATTTGTATGTTCACACAAAACAGTTTCCTATTTCTTTGGCGTATGCGATGAACATTCATAAATCTCAAGGTTTAAGTGTAGATAGTGCTTTAGTGAATATTGGAAGTACTGTGTTTAAAGAGGGTATGGCATATGTTGCTTTGTCTAGAGTGAGAACTTTATCTGGATTGTACTTGATTGATTTTGATGAGATTAAGATTAGTGTAGATGCAAGTTGTGTGAAAGAGTATAAAAAGAGAATATGCTCCCAATTTAGGTCAATATCCAGTATGTGAAAAGCGTGTGATAGGTAGAAAGAGAAGATTTGAGAATATCTGTAGTGAAGCTAAAGAAAAAGAACAGTCTTGAAGAGATTGTTGGTTATCAGTTTGAAAATAGCTCTGGTGTCAACTGCTATGCTAATGTAGTTGTTAATGTTATTTTTTTTCCTGAAAGTTTGCAACAGCAAATTGTTGAAAATCGGGAAGAAAGATTCTGTTTGTTGTTGTATTCTGTTTATGAGAACTGTAGTAGTGATAAAAGTAAAATACAAAGTGTTTCTGATATTCGAAATGTTTTGGATATATGTTCTGGTTCTACTCAATTTACGCAGAATATTCAGCAAGATTGTCAGGAATTTCTAATGTATATGCTCGTTGTATTGGAAGATGAAGGTATAGATATTGAAAAACTTTTTGACCTTTCTTATAAATGGCAAAATGACTGTGAAAATTGTTTGTTTACATGTAGCACTAACATAGACACTGAAAGATTTATATATTTGACTTTACAAGACTGTGAATCAGTGTCTTTTAACAATCTAGTTAGAGGAGCAACTCAAAACATGGAGTGTAGCCAATGTAAATCAGAAATGTCATCCACAATATTTATACAAAGATATGGACAGTATGTAATTTGCAACGTTGTAGAGCTGATGGAAGAAAATTGGAAACTTTAATTTAAAATGTTGTAGCTACTCAACTATCAATATCAGGAAGAACTTTAGTAGCGGTAGCAATTATTTTTCATGATAGTCTTTCTACAACATCTGGACATTACACTGTTTATTTAAAATGTCTGAAAGGTTGGATACATTGTAACGATAGTCAATTGGTTTTTAAACAATGTTTGCCTAAAGAGTTACCAAATTCTTACCTAATATTTTTAAAGCCAAAATTTTAGGAACAATATTTGGCCTTTCAGGGTTACTGCTGTTAAGGTAGGTTGGTCTGGTGTTGTAGAGTACTTTATGAGTGAGGGTGAGGAGCTTGAAGGTGATCCTCTTGTCGAAGTGCAGCCAGTGTAGGTCACTCAGCTGGTGGGTGATGTGGCTGCGGCAGGGGGTATTGATGATTAGTCGGGCGGAGGTGTTTTGGATTCGTTGTACTCGTTGTAGGTGTTTGTCTGAGTTGAGATTTAGAGAGCTGATCCTTTTGCAGTTGGCAACGGATTTCAGTGGTATGTGCTCCTTGGTAAGGGAGAAGAGAGTTGGGTGTCGTCGTCTTAGCAGATAATGTTGAGGTTGTGCTGGCGGGCCACTTGTCTGAGGGTGGCCATGTAGATGTTGAATAGCGTCGGGTTGAGGGATGAGCCCTGTGGGACGCCGCAAATTATGTTGGTGGTTTTGGATGAGAAAGGTGGGAGGCGGATGCTGAGGATTACTATTGAAGAATTCCAAACTAAGAATTTGACATATACTATTTGGCCATGAGGAAAAGTATGTAAAACTATTAAGGACTTACAGCCAGATTCATCAAGCCGAAATCGGCTCGCAAAGGGCCAGATTCTCAGAATCTGGCCCTTTGCGAGCGCTATTTTTGCATTTGGGATTCATCATCCCAAATGCAAAAATCGCAATTATAGAAATCGCTAAATTGTGAATAATTGCATTTAAGGAATCTCAATTTGAGATTCCTTAAATGCTATTCATGAACCATTTCAAAATTGCGAAATCGCAATCTGGGGCCGCTATTTACCGCGAAGTCTAACTACGTGGTAAATAGCGAAAACTTAGAAAAATGCACTTCAGTGCATTTTTCTAAGTTGTATGTTACACACACACATGAATGAATGAATGAATGAAATGGCTTTTATAATGCGCAGCTATGCCCAGTGGGCGTCAAGGCGCCTAACTCAAAAACCTAGCACGTGCAGTCAGGAACAAGAGCTTACTGATATGCTTTAATGAAATACCAGGTTTTCAACGCTTTCCTGAAGAGATCAAGGGAAGGCTGTAATTTGATCTCCAGGGGGAGAGTGTTCCATAACTGGGGTGCAAGAATGGAGAAGGCCTTGCTCCCCCATCTAACCTTCTTAGCGCGTGGGACCACCAGTTGATTTAGCTCTAGAGAGCGTAGGCATCTGTTCGGAACGTACCTCGTGAGCAAGGATCCCAGAGCATCAGTCGGACCTGCCATCAAGGCACGGTACGTGAGGCAAAGAAGTTTGAACGAAACTCTGGAAGGAATAGGGAGCCAGTGGAGACTCTTCCTGGCCAAGGTCATAGATGACAGCCAGGGCAGGGCCAGTCCAAAACGCGCCGCCGCATTCTGTACGACCTGCAGGCGCTGCAGGAGGCCCTTGTTGATCCCGGCGTAGAGAGAATTGCAATAATCGAGCCGTGAACCAACAAGGGCGGTAACAACCTGCTTACGTGCCTGAGGGGAAAGATAGTGGACGATTCTTTTAAGAGTCCTAATGACACCCCAACAGGTGGCCACGGTCCTATTGACCTGGAGTTCCATGGAGAGCCGGGTGTCAAAAATGACGCCAAGATTCCTAGCAGATTGTGTCGGAGTGGGGCAGATGCCCAAGGATGAAGGCCACCACTCACCTGACCACAGGCCCAGGTCTTTACCAAAGACCAGGACTTCTGTCTTGTCGCCGTTCAACTTTAGGGAGTTGAGAATCATCCACTCTGCAACAAGTTGCATGCAGGACCTAAAGTTGGACGCGGCGACATTCACAGGGTGGGTCAGGGACACCATAATCTGCGTGTCGTCAGCATACGACACTACTTCATCCCCTGAGATCTTACTAGTCTTGCAAGGGGGGCCACATAGATATTAAACAGGGTCGGACTCAGGGCCTACCCTTGTGGCACCCCACATTGCAAAGACTTTGCAGGGGAGAGGAAGTCTCCAAGCGTTACACGCTGCTCTCGTTGATGAAGGAAAGAGCTCAGGAGACTAAGGGCCGGTCCTGCTACCCCTGCCTCCCTTAACCTAGATGTTAAAGTAGAGGGAGACAGGGTATCAAAAGCTGCTGTAAGATCCAGCAGGACTAGCACGGTGGATTGACCCAGATCCACCTTCCGGCGGATGTTATCCGTGACCTTGGTCAAAGCAGACTCCGTGCTGTGAAGCTTTCTAAAGCCATGTTGGGACCCATCCAAGAACCCTGAGGAGTCAAGGAAGTTGGAAAGATGGAAATTCAGGTGGGCCTCCAACATCTTAGCAGGGGCCGGCAGAAGGGATATTGGCCTGAAGTTCTTCAGTACACCCGGATCCAATGTAGGCTTTTTGAGGAGGGGTTTTACTGCAGCTCTCTTCCATGCTGCAGGGAAATTACCCTGTTCCATGGCTCCATTCATTATTTCCAACATCGGAGGAAGAATGATATCCCTACATTCCTTGAGTATTTTCAAAGGAACCGGGTCCAGAGGAGAAGCTGATTTTGTTTTATCTAGGAGGAGATTGAGTCCCTCCAGGGAGAGTGCAGGGAACCGATTAAAGGTCTGAGGGGCAACAATCTCCCAGGATTCAAGAAGTTTAATTCTAGAGGAGTTCACCTCACTCAGAGAGATCCTCTGTGATTGTAGAGCTAGATAGATATCATCTTTTTTTTATAGAAGAAATCTGAGATATTACTACATAGCTCCTGGGAAACAACAACGGGATCGGGGGCCTGGAGAGAGCATAAAGAGTCTACGATCTTAAAGAGCTCTTTAGATGATGTAAGAGAACAGGTTAAGTGTGTAAAATAGGCCTGTTTCTCCTTGATAACTCTGTTTTTATATTCTCGTAACAGGCCCTTATAAGCTTCTCGATCTTTAGGATCCCACGATTTGCGCCATCCCCGTTCCTTCTTTCTGCATTTTTGTCTAAAAAGTCTCAGTTCATCCGTGAACCAAGGAGCTGTAGGCTTAAGTCGCGCCCCAGACTTGAATGTGGAGGGGGCTAGCTCATCTACTGCGTTGATAATAGAGTCAGTGAGTTCTTGAGCCGCCTCATCTACCATCCGCTGGGAGGTGATATTAATATTTTGAATGAAAGGGGCCAGAGCCGCACTCGTAAGATTTCTGAAACTTCTTTTGAAACAATTCTTATTAGTAACCGCATTACCCTTCGTACCAGGAATGTCCAGGGAGAAAGGGACTGCTAGATGGTCGGACCAAATGATCGGTACAGGCATAGAGACAGTTAGTCTAGGGTCGTTGGAAAAAATCCAATCCAGGGTATGCCCAGCTTTATGGGTCGGATGGAGTACCTTTTGGACAAAGTCACATGCCTTTGGACATGTGTGTGTGCAACACCAGTGTACCTTACCATTTCAGGGGTGCTACAGGGTGTCTTTTGGACACCCTGGCACCCTTGAATTCGCTTCCTTATTTACGATTCGCTAATTGCTAATCGCATATAAGGAATGACTCCCCATTCATTCCTATGGGCCTTTAGGCACATAGGAATGAATGGGAAAGCCATTCCTTATTTGCGATTAGCAATTACCGAATCGCAAATAAGGAAGCAGTAGAAATTGCACAAAATATTGCGATTTCTACATGCATCCCGTTTTGCGAGTCTTTAATAGCGATTCCTTAAAAATCGCTATTAAGGACTCGCAAAACGGGACTTTGATGAATCTTGGGGTATTTGTTGTATATTTTGTCAGCATATATTTGTAAGTAACTTTATTTTCAGTGTATGAAAATGAATGATAGTGTTTTGTTATTTTAAGATTGTTTGTGATATCTCATAGTTACGTAAGAAATTGCTCTTAGAAAAAAACATTTAACATATATTTTATTTCTATTTTTTAGATTGTTATTGAGAATGTTGAATGGGTTTTTAAGTTAATCTTATTGATTGAATTTTTTTTTGCCCGCTGTTATGTGATGAGTACTATTGAACTCACTGTTTCTAGTGAAATTCAATATATTCTGAGAACAGCAAAAAAGGCAAATGAAATGCTTTACAAATTATTTTGTGTTGTAAAAGATATATTGTAATACCTTATTGATTTTTTTTGAAGCAAGATGGCGGCCGCTACTGCAGCCGTGTGAGGAGCTGCGCGTGTTTCCCTCGGAGATCTGTCCCGTCCTGGCGTGAGAGAGGTGCTCTGCTGACTGCTTTTCCGGAGCCGAGACGCGTGATGAAAGCGCTTTGTGGCACTGAGGTGTAAGAAGTAGCGAGAAGGGTCGGCTGATCCTCGCGTACACTGCTGAAGCCGCTGGTCCGGGCGACTGTGTTAACCGCCTTCCCTGCCGGCTGGTGGGAGGGCCTGAGTGCGCTGCAAGCGCCTGCGGCGTTTCCCAACCGCGGCGCCCGTAGGACGAAATCAGCTGCGGACCGGGCGGACTGAGTCGACTGGGCGGACTGAGTCACGGAGTCACGGAAAATCGCTGTGGAGCTGCTGTGAGAGTGTCTGAGACAACTCGGGACGCTTCCTGCTACATTGCGGTCATTGTGGATACTTAGTTGCTAGTACCAATTCACGAAGGATCCGAAGGATTTGGAGAATGGTTTTGACTGCCGCGTGAACACGATTGAGGTGTATAACGAAGTGCTTGTAACTCTAGCGTTCCGCAACTTTCTCCCTCTCGCTACATACTCTACAGTGAGGTGCACAATTTTTTTCTGAATTTGCCACTCTGTGCTATTTTGTGCTATACTGTCGAACTGTCGAACTGGTTGCACGTAGTAAAAAAATACTTTTTGGGCAGTTAGCGAAAGCCTAGCAAAAAAGTTTGTACTTTTAAACTACACTGGGAAAAGAAGACCTTTCTTGCATAGAAATATTCAACATGGCTCCCAAAGGCAGAGCTACTAAAAAGAACACTTCTAACTTAGCGAATTCTGCCAATGCTTCGAGTACTGCTAATGCTCCAACAAGCACCACAGTAGCATATCAAGAACGTCGTAATTCACAGTCTAATGGGGCTGTAAAAGAGCCCATAATACCTGAGCTATTTAAGAAAAAACCTATGACTACCTTTAATAAAAGCTCTACAACTGAAGCAACCCCTGCAAGGCCTGCAAGGACTACTGAATGCTCTAACCTTGATAAAACCAACGTGAACCAACCATCCAAAAATGATATTGGCTTAGCTGGAACTAACTTTAACGTCAATGAAGATGGTGTAAGGGGGGAAGGTAGCAACGATGACGCAGTATCAGAGCTTTGCCTTGCAGTAGAGGGGGTTAGAGTTTCACCCAGACCAAATGACCCACAACAACAACATGATGCAGAATCGGTAGAATCTGGGGGCCAATTTTTTTCTATGTCCGATCTATCTGTTGCTTCGGAAGGTGATATGGAGGAGGAACTCCTCAGTGAAGAGGAACACTCTCCGGTCAAAGATTGGGCGGAGGAGTGTAATCAAATTACAGAGGAAGATATGTTAGGCCCTGATTTCCTAACTAATGAAGGAGTCTCAAATACAGTTCGCAAGGTCATAGAGGGAAAATCTAAGGAGAAAATACTAGCTATGGATCAACCTCAATGGGACGGGGCCAGTGTTAATAATAATGAAGCGGTTGATGATAACTCTGAGACCCCTGAGTTACTAGAAGAGTCTGAGGAGATTACCTTAAAAACTATATATAAGTTACAGGCCTCAATGTATCGTATGATTCTAACTCATAGAGAAGAAACTAAGGCGGAAGGTCTCCGAACTCAGGGAGCAGTTCGAAAACTTCAAAATGTAGTACGACGCCTGGCTAAGTCTAGCACAGATACTAACGTGAGAGTGCAAGAGACGGAAACGCGTATTTCAGCAGTAGAAGACAAGTTAACGCTACATAAGAATTCAATCAAAGAGCTGGATAGCACCAGGCAAGACGTAGACTGGAAGCTAATTGATTTAGAGAATCGCGCCCGGCGTAACAATCTACGTGTCCTGGGAATTGGTGAAAAATCTGAAGGGAAAGACATTCAACGCTTTGTAATAGACCTGTTTGCTGATGCCTTTCAGGATCTTACTGGTTGGGATTGGGATAAGGAGGTTATAAGAGCTCATCGATTTCCGTTCAATCAAAAGACTGACCAGGAAGGCAGGAACAAATATCCAAGAGCTATTCTCATTTGTGTGCAGAATTATCTTCTCCGTGAGATTCTGTATGACTTAGCAAGGCCTTCGAAACCCAGAAAAGGCTTGGGGCATGAATTTTTTGTGAGACCAGATTTCTGTGCTGCAACTGTCCAACAACGCTGGAGACTAAAACAACTGATGGCACCAATGCAAGCTAAGGGAGGTCAAACTTTTTTACTCAATCCTGCTAAACTCAAAGTTGTGCATAAAGGAAGAACTATATTTTTTGTATCAGAGATAAAGGCTCCACAATACCTAGAGACTATGTAGTAAAATGCTGTAGGAACAAAGTTATGTTTAATCGGTTGTGATTCAGCTACTCCAAGCAGACAGACCTTCCTTGCAGTATTGGGTTTTGGGGCCTTTTTTTTTATTGCACCTCTTTAGGCTTCCTTAGGCTACTTTTAGCAGGAGGGTCAGATCCGAGGTCAACTCACAGCTGATACTCACATTCCATCAATGAGGGCACTTGCCCTTACGCTTCTGGTGGGGGGGGGGTGTGGGAAGGGAGGGGTGGGGGGGAACAACGGGGTGGGAGGGTGGGAAGATTTTTTTTTTTTTTCTGGGGTGCAAGGCTATACAGCTGGAATGTTTAGCTGATTTTTGTTTAAGGTTTATCTTTGGCAGATATCGAATTATGGCAGATGTTGCTCATATGCTTATGTTTAGCTTAGCTCGTTCAAAAATACTTTATAATGGCTAAATTATCAATATATTCCATTAATGTATGTGGATTGAATGATAAAAGGAAAAGAGGTATACTGTCCCAGATGTTATCCACTATGCGGGTGGATCTAGTTTGCATTCAAGAGACTCACATCGCTTGGCCCAATAGAGGGACCCTAAAAGATCTTGGGTTGGAAGTGGTGGGATGTACTCGTCATGGCTCCACTACACGTGGGGTTGCAATACTTAAGAGACGCGGATTGGGTGAAGTTAAAAGAGTTAAAGAGGATCCAACTGGACGGTGGGTAATTGCAGAACTTAAGATTGGAGGTTTGGTAGTCACTATATGTTCCTTGTATGGACCTATATTAGATGACTCGGGTGCATTGGATTTTTTAAGTATAGAGCTGGCACAATGGTCACCCAATATTATTTTTTGTGGAGACTTTAATTTGCACCTCGAAGAAACTTTTGATATCTACAGTAGGGTTCCATATAAGGGGAGGAAGAAGAGGGTGTTTACAGCACTTAAAGGGATCATCGAAGAGTATAGATTAGCTGATGTAGGGTTTGAGAAGCGAGGAAATACATTTGGGCATACCTTTTTTTCTGCACTGCATCAAAGATTTTTTAGATTAGATTACTTTTTTGTTTATAAGGGATTATACGATGATTTAGTACAAATTGAATTTGAGGTTCTTCCAAAAGTCATTTCAGACCATAACCCTCTAATATTTAAGCTTGTTTTAAATATGGCTAATACTACCCGTGCGTGGTCTTTTGACCGCAAATTATTGTATGATCCTGGTTATGTTGAGCGTATGAATGTTTGGATTCCAGAATTTTTTCACCACAATAAAGACTCTACATCATTTGAAATAGTTTGGGATACTTTTAAATGTGGGGTACGGGGCGAAACACTTAGTTATTCCTTGAATAAACAAAAAGAGACCCGGAATCAGGTAACTTCTGAACTTAAAAATCTCAGAGCATTAGAGATTCAACTTATGCAACTATGTAAGCAAGGGTCACCTACAGAAAATACCACAAAGAAACTAATAGCTCTAAAAAATATGATTTATCAACGATATGCTACGAAACTTGCACAACAGATCTCTGCATTCAGGACAGAGCTATATGAAGTGGGGGAAAATTCAGGCAAAATTCTGGCAAAGAGGGCAAGGCAGAAGGCAGCTTATGCTAGTATTGATAAAATTGATAATCATTTAGGGACAACAGTTAGCAGAGCTGAAGATATTCTGAGAGTGTTTAGAGATTTTTATTCCCAACTGTATACGGACGAAGTTCGTCCTGAGTGTTTAGACCAGATCAACCAATTTGTCAATCCAGTACTGAGTAGTATTCTTTCTATTGAAGAGAAGGAGAAACTAGACTTGCCATTCAGTTGGGAGGAGGTCGAACTCTCCTTAATGTCCCTAGCCTCAGGAAAAGCTGCAGGACCTGACGCCATTCCGCTAGAATTTTATAAACACTTTGGGAAAGTATTAAAAACAGAACTATTAGATTTATGCTTAAACGCACAGCAAGGCAACTCTCCTCAATCCTGGCATGAGTCTATCATTACGGTGTTTCTTAAAAAAGGGAAACCTCCTTTATTGCCCTCATCTTTTCGCCCTATCTCACTTATAAATTCCGATAGTAAAATTTTTTCTAAAATCCTAGCGGGTAGACTCTCTAATATTATTTCCCCTCTAGTCTCTAAATATCAACATGGTTTTATTCCAGCTAGAGACACCGCTGACCATATTCGACGTGTGATTTCTTTTTTGGATTGGTCCCAAGCAACTCGGTCTAATATGGGATTAGTGTTTTTAGATGCTGAAAAAGCTTTTGACCGGGTTGCTTGGGATTATCTTTGGGAAATTTTGCTCAGGAAGGGATTAGGTCGGGGGATTGTTAAAGCTTTGAAAACCTTGTATATTACCCCAAAAGCTTATATTCGAATTAATGGTCAATTATCTTCACCTTTATTAATTTCCAGAGGTACCCGTCAAGGATGTCCCTGTTCTCCTTTACTTTTTGCTTTTTATATAGATCCCTTAATTAATCGTTTTTTTTTGGAAATGGATATCAAACCCATACATCTAGCCAATATTAATTACCGAGTCCTTGCGTACGCTGATGACATTGTGATTTCAACTACAGACGTACAAGCAGCTCTACCTGTTATTGATTTGATTGCCAAACAGTTCGGATACTTTTCAGGCTACAAACTTAATCTAGAAAAGACCCAAGTTTTGTGTTCTGGAGAAAACTTACCTGCTAACATCCCCACTTCTTCAGAAGTTACTTATTTAGGTATTAAAATCTCACTACCTATAGAAAAAATTGCAGAACGTAATTTAAACCCTATCATTGCTCAAATTAACATCCTACTACAGCGTCTTGATCACCTGCGATTGTCCCTCTTTGGCCGTTCCAACATTTTAAAAATGCTGGTCCTACCGAAGGTCTTATATTTGTTTCGTACAATTCCTTTGGATTTCTCATTACACTCTCTCAAAATCTTGGAAAGAACCACATTTCGCTTTCTCTGGGGCTATAAACGCCATAGAAAAGCAGCTAAAAAAATGATTCTTAGTAAGGAATGTGGTGGCTGGGATGTACCGTTTTTTCTTTTTTATTACTTTTCTGCTGTTCTACAATATATTGGTCCTCTTATTTTAGGTGAAAGAATTGAGCTTGCAGAATGTCAGACCCCGTCAATTTATCAACTGCTTCTAGGCGAGAAAGTTAAGGGTAGCTTTTTGAGACTAATAGAACCCAGCTACCACAAAAAAACTAAATATAAGACTTTGAAGTCTGCTTTTGGAGTGTGGCAGAAAATCCGAAAACATATTAAACTACCGAAATTAAATCTTTATACTCCTCTTATATCAACGGAGCTATTTCCAGAAGTCTTTTTTGATCTAACTATGCACAGGTGGCAGCAGAAAGGAATTAAGTACTTGGGGGATTTATTTTGCAATGGGCAAATGATCTCGTTCCAGGATCTAATGGTTAACTTTTCTGTGGGAAGGAATGATTTTTTTAAATATCTACAACTACGTAGTTTCTTACAGCGCCATCCTGTTACTCCATTGAGTAAAAATTCTTTATTAGAGCTTTTACAAAGAAAACCTCGCATAGGTCCTATATATCTAAGTCTAATGCAGGAATTTGGTGATGAGCTAGGCCAATGTCAGACCAAATGGGCCAATAGTCTAGACATAGTAAATGTTGATGTTTTATTGTCAATTAGAATGGCTGCAGAATGTCTCATAACTGGGATGATGAAATCCCAACACTTTATGTGTATTTACAATCTTTATTATACTCCCAAAAAAGTAGTTAAATGGAGCACGACGGCAGGCACGAATTGTAGCCGATGTGGATTGTATGCAGCTGATGAATTACATATGTTTTTTTCTTGCCCTAAGCTAGTGCCGTTGTTTCAACAAATTGAAATTTTTTTGTCTATTATTTTGAAAAGTAATATAAAGATAACCAATGAATTAGTACTGCTTGGTATAGACCATACCACTACTCGGCCTAGACCAATCTCTTATTTTCTCTTTTTGTTTATGGCCGCAATTAGATCTTGTATCACCAAGGAATGGATTAGCCAGGAACCCCCTACTTTTTTGATGTGGAAGGAAAAACTGTTATTTATGTTTAATATGGAGTCGGCTATTTACAAGCTTAAGGGAGTTAAAAAAAGAATTATGGGAGAAAAAATATGGGCACCAATTGCCGAGTGGATTTGATTTGAATCAATCTATTTTACAGTTGTTATTTTAATCTGCCTTCTGCCAAAATTTTGTCATATAACTTGTTATTTTCTGAAAGTAATCTGCTTTTTTTTTTTTTTTTTCTTTGTTTGCTTACATGCTTTTTTTTTCTGTTTACGTTGTTGAGTATAACGTTTTGCTGTATTTCCTTGCAATAAAACAATAAAACTTTAAAAAAAAATAAAAAAAAAGTAAAAGATATATTGTAACTGTATTTTTTTGTCTTCCATAGATGCAAATTTTATAATATATATATTTTTTTATTAATTATTATGTTTAAGGTAAGTATAAGTAACTAATAAAAATTGTTGATGGGATGTGCTTCTACAGAGCTGAAGTAACAAGAGATGGATGGAGTACATATCTGTGCAAAGATGGTTTGTATCTTTTATAGACATTTAAGAAAGTTAACATATATACTGAGTGTACCTGAGGACCTACTATCTTTGAACATATATTTAAAAAATGTCAGAGACTTTTATTATAGAGATTTTTGCTTGAGTAGTAGAGATGAGAGAGTTTTAAGATTAAAAGAGATCAAATTATTCTCATAAAATATGTCACAGAGAGTGTTTTTAAATACTCTTGTATGTTTCGTAGGACAGGATAACTTGTGTAGTTGTTCTTCTCTTTGTAAATATGTCCTCATTATACACAATGCTTTGTGTTGAAGTGTTGTTCTATACCTGTTGCTGTGAGTATTTTTGACTTACATAAGGAATCACTACTTTCTTATTATGTTATAAGGTGACTACTGAATAGGACTTTAAAAATTAATGTGTGTGAAAACACATGAAGTATTCGAAAATGAGTATGATAATGGTACCTAAATATACACAGATTCATAGTGTTATTGTGGACAACCAACAGTATTCATTGCATTTTACTACAACACATTTACTAGTTTGGAACAGGTTAGGTGAATAGACATATTGTACTTATTTTAGTACTGCATTTTATTATAACAGCCTGAGTCTTTTCCTATAGTAATGAGGAGTAACTGGTTTGAAAATGTAAGAAAATTAAAAAACAGAACATTCATATAAATAATTATATTTATATAATCTTATAAAGTAGTTGAGAATAGTATTTGTATAATATTTCTTAAAGGACAAAATAGTTGATAAAGCTAGTTTTGTGTTATGTATTAGGAGAAATGATAAAATGAAGTGTTTATGTTTTTGTACAAGGACCTACAACATAAGAAATTCATTATGGAAAAACAACAGAACAATATGGAAGACGGTTTGGAAATTAGCAACGGTCTCATAGAAGAGCTTAACATACCTTTCACGGGCAGCGAGAATGAAGAACAAGATATTACTGCTGCAGATATCAGTTGTGATTTGCTATACGAAAGTTTGGATGCTGATTTTGTGGAAGCATTAGAAGATATTGAGTATTTTGATCATATAAATTCCGAAATTGATAACCAGGAAATTGACATCAATGAAATACGCGATTAAATTATTTTAGAAGCTCTGTTAAATTATGAGATGTTAAAAGAATACATTTATTGTTATATAATAATAATGGTTTCAGTACTATGTAGTAAAACATTGACTGTACTAACAAAGTAGCACTTGTAGATTCACTTATACATTCTTTAAATTCTTTGCCCAGTCTGTATCCTCTACACTTCCTTCAAACTAACTGTCACTGTTGTTTTAGTATTGTAGTGAGCCATATCACAGTATGTGCTTATCTATACACTGCTAAAAGTGAAGCCGTTATACATTCAGCTTGACACTGTCTTTGCAGAACTGTAATCATTCAGTCAGTACCCAAGTACTCATGCAGCAATTTCCCAGTCTGTATCTTTACACTTTCAGCAAACACTCTATCATTGCTGATTCAGTATTGTACTGAGCTATTCAGCAGAATATTCTTATCTATGCACTATGCTAAAAATGAAGCTCTTATAAATTTAATCAGGCACTCTCCTTGCAGAACTGTAATCATCCAGTCAGTACCCAAGTAATCATGGAGCAAAGTAGGCCTTACGCCATGGACTGTTTTAAACCCCTATAGACTATGTATGCAGTCTTCTATGCACCTGCAAACATATGTTTTATACCTTCAATTCCCCAGTCTGTATCCTTATACTTCCAGCAAACACTTTGTCATTGCTGATTCAGTACTGTAGTGAGCCATTCAGAAGAATGTCCTTATCTATGCACTGTGCTAAAAATGAAGCTCTTATAAATTTAGTCAGGCACTCTCCTTGCAGAACTGTAATCATCCAGTCGGTACCCAAGTAATCATGGAGCAAGTAGGCCTTAGGCCATGGACTGTTTTAAACCCCTATAGACTATGCTTGCAATCTTCTATTCACCTGCAAGTGCAAATTTCTCTTTTATACCTTCAATTCCCCAGTCTGTATCGTTACACTTTCACCAAACACTCTCACACTACTGTGTTAGTATTGTAGTGAGCCATTCAGCAGTATGCGCTTATCTATGCACTGTGGTAAAACTGAAGCAGTTATAAATTCAGTCAAGCACTTTCCTTGCAGAACTATATTCATACACTCAGTATCTAAGTACATATGCATTAAAACAGGCTTTAGGTTATAGACTGCTTCAAACGTCTATAGACTATGCATGCAGTCTTCCATGCACCTGCAGACTTGTCTTTTATACCTTCAATTCCCCAGTCTGTATCCTTAAACTTCCAGCAAACACTCTGTGATTGCTGATTCAGTATTGTACTGAGCTATTCAGCAGAATGTCCTTATCTATGTACTGTGCAAAAAATGAAACTCTTATAAATTCAGTCATGCACTCTCCTTGCAGAACTGTAATCATCCAGTCAGTATCCAAGTAATTATGGAGCAAAGTAGGCCTTAGGCCATGGATTCCTTTGAACTCCTATAGACTATGCTTGCAGTCTTCTATGCTCTTGCAAACTTGCCTTTTATACCTTCAATTCCCCAGTCTGTATTGTTACACTTTCACTAAACACTATCTGTTAGACCTGTCAGCCCTAGGGTGGTCTCCCCTACATTTTTGCTCTTTTTGCCTCCTATTTTTACCTTAAATTTTGTTTGACTTAGGACTCTGGGCGCCTCACCACTGCTAAACAGTGCTGAGGTGCGGGTGCTCTCCCCTAAAACCTTGTGAGGCTGGCATATCTGCCACAAGCTACTGCTACTGCAGTAAGGCTAATCCTCCATAGGCTAATATTGGGAACCTCCACTTATGGGATAACTTCTGACAGGGACCTAAAAAGTCTGTCATGTTTGGTCTTGTTGGACTCGGGCGGGGAACCCTTTCCAATGATATATAGGGTTTGGGCATTACTACGCTAGGGATCCCACTTTTATAAAGGGGTCCTTTTCCTGCCTACACTTAGATTAGGCTCTGCAGACTCCCTCCCTCCCCTCTGCATACTGATAGCCTGCCTGGGTTGGGAGGTGGAAGTGGTGATTCACACCTTCTTCCCTGGGATGAGCAGTGATGGGCTGCCCACTGTAGCCTTAACCGCCTGTCTCTCGTCACTGTGACAGCTAGGTCAGGGAAGGCAGGGAACATACCAGAACTCCCTGGACTCTTCCAGAAGCCCCTGCCCCCAGAACCCTCCAGAGACTTCCACCACTTTCTAGTCCCTGGAATGTAGAATATATAAGGGAGGGTCCTGGCCTCACATACTTGTTACACTGCTGGACCTGGAAGAATCCCTGCTGGAGTGAGGACTGCTGCACAAGAGGATTGCCACTGGGAAGGAGGCTGACTGCTCCAAGGAACTGCTGCCCCACAACCTGCTGAGCTGCCCTACTGTCTGCTGATCCTGCCCTGCATGGGAGACTGCAACATCACCACCAGAGTGTCTCCACAACCTCCCAAAGGAACTACTTTTCTTTGAACCACATTTTAAAGAGTCTTCAACCTTTTAAAGATTGCCTTTTTGGGACTGCACCCTTTTAAGCTAAAGGAAACTACCTGTCCGTGCACCACAGCGTTTTAAAGACTGCCCTTTGGAGCAGCAAAAACACTCTCAAGATTTGCCCTGCAACGCTGTGCCTGCCCTCAGCACTGCTTGCCCCGTGATCCTCCCGAGGGCTCTGTGATTGCCTCTGCTTCTGGCGCAAGCTGACTGAAACTGGCCCTGAGGTCACCGCCACTGGGACCGTAGCGCGCTGTGTAGAGCTGAGAAGCGAAGCGCTGTGTGGCAGGAGGCTCCGTCATTGCCCCAGACTTGGAGGCACTGTTAAGCGCTGTGCTAAAGGAGCGCTGTGTGGCCGTGACCCCCACCCATTCAGCGCCTGCTGTGCCCGATGCCCCAGGGGGAGAGGAGCCTTGCACCCACGCCCGCAACCACCACCCCAGGTAACGCCTCAGTGCAACCAGGCTGCTGCGAGGGGGCGGGGTGCGGGTTGGCCGGGTACCTGGAGTGTGAGCTTTGTGCTTGGCTGGGAACCGTCCTTCACTGACCGGCCTATGGGGGCATAATTACTTGGTAATTGACACTGGGGCATTTTTTTAGCATTACCAGCAGCCCCTGGGCAGCCACACTTCCTACGCTGGGAGCATCATTTCTATGAGAGGCACACTTATTACGCTACAAGGGAACTTTGGCCTAAGAACCTTCCCCAGTGAATTTTGACCATAAGAACCTACCTCAAGTGAACTTTTGCCATCCAAGGACACTGTGAGAAAGACATTACCAGCAGGAGCCCTTGGCACACATGAGCTTTTGGTGATTTGATCTGGCCTGGGAACTGGATTCATTCTTATTGGTTATTGATCTTGCTTGGAAACTGGAATCCTTTTTATTATTGATCAGGCCTGGGAACTGGATTCATTCTTATTGATTATTGATCTTGCTTGGAAACTGGAATCCTTTTTATTATTGATCTTGCCTGGAGCTGGACTTACCTGCTTTTGGTTCTCGCATAATTTTTAGATAAAGAAATTCTTATTCTTATACAAAACTGGTGTGGTGTTCCTTTTGTGAGTGTTTTTACTGTGTTATCGCCGTTGTGTGTTGCACAAATACTTTACACATTGCCTCTGAAGTTACGCCTTTGCTGCTCTGCGCCAAGCTACCAGGTCGGAAGCGGTGGTCCCTACTTGGACTAGGGTGCATACCCCTGCCAACTAGAGACCCGGTTCTAACACTATCACACTACTGTTTCAGTTTTGTAGTGAGCCATTCATCAGAAAGTCTTTATCTATGCACTGGGCTAAAACTGAACCTCTTATATATTTGGTCAGGCGCTCTCCTTGCACAACTGTTATCATCCAGTCAGTAGCCAAGTACTGATGGAGCAAAGTAGGCCTTAGGCCATGAACTGCTTCAAACCCCTATAGACTATGTATGCAGTCTTCTATGCACCTGCAAACATATGTTTTATACCTTCAATTTCCCAGTCTGTATCTTTACACTTCCAGCAAACACTCTGTCACTGGTGATTCAGTATTGTACTGAGCCATTCAGCAGAATGACCTTATGTATGCACTATGCTAAAACTGAAGCTGTTATAAATTCAGGCAGGCACTTTCGTTGCAGAACTGTAATCATCCATTCAGTAACTAAGTACTCATGCATTAAAATAGCCTTTAGGCCATATACTGCTTCAAACCCCTATAGACTATGCATGCAGTCGTCTATGCACCTGCAAACTTGTCTTTTATACCTTCAATTCCCCAGTCTGTATCCTTACACTTCCAGCAAACACTCTGTGATTGCTGATTCAGTATTGTATTGAGCTATTCAGCAGAATGTCTTATCTATGCACTGTGCTAAAAATGATGCTCTTATAAATTTAGTCAGGCACTCTCCTTGCAGAACTGTAAACACCCAGACTGTACCCAAGTAATCATGGAGCAAAGTAGGCCTTAGGCCATGGACTGTTTTAAACCCCTATAGACTATGCTTGCAATCTTCTATGCAACTGCAAACTTCTCAATTATACATTCCATTCCCCAGTCTGTATCATTACATTTTCACCCAACACTCTCACACGACTGTTTTAGTATTGTAGTGAGTCATTCAGCAGTATGTGCTTATCTATGTACCGTGGTAAAACTGAAGCTGTTATAAATTCAGTCAGGCACTTTCCTTGCAGAACTATAATCATCCACTCAGTACCTAAGTACTCATGCATTAAAACAGGCTTTGGGCCATAGACTGCTTCAAACCTCTATAGACTATGTATGCAGGCTTCCATGCACCTGCAAACTAGCCTTTTATACCTTCAATTTCCCAATCTGCACTAAACACTATCACACTACTGTTTCACTATTGTAGTGAGACATACAGCAGTATGTGCTTATCTATACACTGTTCTAAAAGTGAAGCAGTTATACATTCAGCTTGACACTCTGCTTGCAGAACTGTAATCATTCAGCCAGTACCCAAGTAGTCATGCAGCAAAGGGGGCCTTAGGGTATGGACTGCTTCAAACTCCTATTTACTATGCATGTACTCTTCTATGCACCTGAAAACCTGTCTTTTAAAACTTTAATTAGCCAGTCCCTATCATTACACTCCCTCCAAACACTCTGCCACTACTGTTTCAATATTGTAGTGAGCCATACAGCAATATGTGCTTATGTATACACTGTACTAAAAGTAAAGCAGTTATACATTCAGCTCAACACTCTCCTTGGAGAACTGTAATCATTCAGCCACTACCCAAGTAGTCATGCAGCAAAGTAGGCCTAAGGGCATGGACTGCTTCAAACACCTATAGATAATAAATGCACTTTTCTATGCACCTGCAAACTTGTCTTTTAAACCTTCAATTGCCCAGTCTGTATCCTTACAGTTCCACTAAACACAATCACACTTCTGTTTCAGTATTGTAGTGAGCCATACAGCAGTATGTGCTTATCTATACACTGTTCTAAAAGTGAAGCTGCTATACATTCAGCCTGACACTCTCCTTCCTTGCAGAATTGTAATCATTTAGCCAGTACCCAAGTACTCATGGAGCAAGGTGGGCCTTAGGACATGGACTGCTTCAAACCCATATAGACTGTGCATGCACTCTTCTATGCACCTGTAAACTTGCCTTTTAAACCTTCAATTGCCCAGTGTGTATCCTTACACTCCCTCCAAACACTCTGCCACTGCTGTTTCAATATTGTAGTGAGCCATACAGCAGAATGAGAGTATCTATACACTGTTCTAAAAGTGAAGCTGCTATATATTCAGCTCGACATTCTCCTTGCAGAACTGTAATCATTCAGTAAGTACCCAAGTACTCATGGAGTAAAGTACGCCTTAGACCATAGACTGCTTCCAACCCCTATAGACTATGTTTGCAGTCTTCTATGCACCTGCAAACTTGTCTTTCATACCTTCAATTCCCCAGTCTCTATTTTACACTTCCACCAAACACTCCATCAATCCATTCACTACATTAAAACACGAATGGGCAGATGTACAATAACTGGCAAATCCCCAGGGATATGCCAGTTATTGTGCACTGTGACATCACCACCATGGATGCGCCGTATATACAATGTGGTGCACCATGGGACAAAAACGGCACAGATAGGTAATGTATCTGTGCCGTGAAGACGGCGCATTTCTTGAGTTGCGTTGCAAGTGCAACGCATCTCCAGCAATGCTATGGGGGCCCTCTGCTCAGACTGCTCTATCAATCCTTACACCTGCTTCAAGCAAGTGCAGTGTTTTGATGCAGCATGAGCTCAAAAGTGACAAAGAGAAATCTTGTAGATTTCACTCAGCCACTTTTAGGACGTGTTCCTGCGCCAGAACAACCCCCTCATCCTCCTGTGTAGGAATGTCACCTTCTGGAACAGGAATTTATAATGTGACGCACCGTACAGATACATCACACTGTAAATACCACACACCATGACGCATCTTTTGCACCACAGCTGTGTCCGAAAAGTGATGCAATAGCGGTGTAAAAGAGGCAGAAGGAGGTTGTAAATCTGCCCCTAACACTTACAAATTCACCCAGGCAGTTTCACCAGCAGTGCAAAGGGAAGCATAGACTTGTAAAATATTTATGCACATATGTCACATTCAAGTGCTTTGAAAGTACTACAGTATACTATAAGTAAACACCTTATAGATGTATGCTGTAGCACTTCCTTATAGTTGTGTACTTTCACATTCACCATACACTACTATTGTATTCATTCATTCATTTATGCACTACACATTCATTCAGACAAAGTTTTGCACACTAACATAGAAAAATAGCCCATTTTTTGACCAGTGACGGTAGTTGTGACAAGAACTGTTATTTTGTCTTTTTAGTTTTGTATTTTGTTTGTATTTTTTGAACAAGTTTTTGTTTTTATTTTGTTTTTGTTTTTTAAACAAAAAAATGAAACTGGAACCCAAAAAATTGTGGAATAGCAACAAAGCAGTAAAAAAATATTAATGCCGAGAACAACGGTGCTCCCATTTCCTGCCCACAATGAGGCCAATAGAATGTTCCCCATAGCACAGTAATTCATTGCAAAATGTGCAATGAATAGTCAGATCCGTAAAATCTGGTTGAATGTTTGCGTGCAGACTGCTCGGCGAAGGTGGTGGTACAGTTGATGTACTAGCCACAGCAGGTTGAGGATTCTCCTGCAACCTTTGAGTTGCAACTCTGGCGTAGTTGTTCGGGTGCAGATTCTTCACATGGCGCACCATGCTTGCTGTCCCAAATGAGTATTTTTTAGTGGGGTCACCCCTTGAGAGAGTAACATCACAAATTCTACAGGTCACTTTGGGAGTGTTGACCTTTTTTTCTCCTTCAGGAAGTTTAAAAGATTTCCATATAAGAGCTTCCTTCCTCTTCTGCTGAGGCTGCTCAAGTATAAATTCTTCCTCAGAGGAATGTTCAGAAGAAGACTCAAGACATGCAGCCATGGTGAACTTTTTTCCTAAATAATTGGAGCTCCACAGATGCTTCTCCTGAGAAAGTCAAAGTAGAATGATTAAAATGGGAGGGGTCTTTCAACAGTTGGAATAGGAAGTGTTATGAACCAATCAAATCTACTCTTTTAAAGTCACATGGCTTTGCATATGCTTAAGGTGTGCTTACGGTGATCTTACGCTGCGAGTACAGACGACGTACCATCGCGATTTGCGTAATTGCTTTTCAAAGTAATATAAGCTTATTAAAAGTTTAAAAAAACTATTTTCATGATTATCCCAGATAAAGTCTTCCCTTAATATTTTTATTAAATACATGAATATATATTTTTAAACAATTAGAAACTTTCGCTCAGTACCCGTACGTGGCACCGTACAAATGTACATGACTTCACGCGGAAGCGCCGATGCGACGCGTAACGTCAAAACGTATTTATAACGTTTGCGTGGGTACACGCAGAGTACGATTAGCCATACAAAGGATGGTGGGATCACCGTACGCGTACCGTACGATTAACAAAAATAAAAAATTTGAAAAAAGAAAATACATTGAATTTAATTTTAATATATTGAAAAAATATATTTTTTAATTTTGTTTTTTATTATTTTACACTAAAAATATATAATGTAACTTAAAAAATAAAATACCTACAAATAATTATTATAAAAATGTTGTAAATTATTATAAAAAAGCAAGAAATATAATAATTAATACATTTAGAAATTATCATTTACAAACCTTTGAAATTCACTGAAAAAAACATAGGTTTCAGCCACGTTATAGTTAGGAATTAGCATTTAAAAAATCTTGCAAATTCACTGAAAAAAACAGGTTTCGTACACGTTATCGTTAGGAATTAGCATTTAAAAAACCTTAGAAATTCACTCAAAAAAACATAGGTTTCACACATGTTATAGTTAGCTGGACATTTCACTCATATAAAACCATTGAAATTCCCCCGTTATAGTTAGTTCAGCTAACTATAACTCGCGCGCCCGCAATGCACTGCTGATGATGTCACATATTACATCACTCATGACATGGTCAGTGACATCACTCATGACATCACTCATGCCATCTCAAATGACATCACTGATGACATCATCCAGTGAATGTGTGTCTTTCTGAACAATAAATATTTTTTATATATGTATATCTAAAGGTCAATGGAAGAATAAATGGGTAAATAAGTGTCTAAATGGGTGTTGTTTGTAAAAATGATTGTATAACTGACTTATTAAGTGTATCTTAGTGAATACATGTATTAGTGAGTAATGTTTAAATATGTAAATATCTGTTTCACTGTCTCACTTCGTGTATAAGTGGCTGTATGGGTTGGTGAGTAGCTACATGAGTGTCTATATCGGTTTGTAGTTGTTTTTTGAGTATCAGTATGAGTGTCTGTATGGTTCGGTGGGGGGTATTACTTAGTGCATAGATGCATGAATGACTGACTCACTGTTTGTATGTGTTTTGAAGACAGCATGTGTGCAGGACTGTATGGGTGGATGAATGTGTGTGTGGGTGTGTTAGTGAGTGAATGAGTGTTTCAATAGTATCTTTATGAGAAACTACATATGTTTTAAATTAGTATATGTAAGTATTGATGTATATAAGTGAGTATATGTGAGAGTGAGAGATTGGAAGAGTTCCTGTATAAATAAGTATGTGTTTCTATAAGTGATTGTTTAAGGGAGTAAGTATGTGTACTTTTCTGTAGAAGTAAGTGTAGTGGTGTGTGTATAGCTGTATATGCAAGTAAATGGATGTTTGATAGTTTATTTGCATGTGTGAGTATGTGTGTGAGTAACTCTATGGATGAGTGTCAGTGTGTAACAGGATGTATAGGTGTATGAGTGCATATGATGAGTGAGTACATGTATGAATGACTATATAGAACTGTTGGTGAATGAGTGGATGTGTATGTAGATGTTGGAATTACTGAATAGGTTGTTGTAACTGGTATTGGTATCTCCATTTTTTTGAAAATGTTAGTTTCTATTTTTGAATGTGTGTATCAAAGGTTATATTACAGTGAAAGGAGGCCTGCCACTCTTTCACAAGGATGATTTCATCAGTGATGTCATTTGAGATGTCATCAGTGATGTCATGAAGGATGTCACTGACCATGTCATGAGTGATGTAATATGTGATGTCATCATCAGTGCATTGCGGGATGCGAGTTATAGTTAGCTGAACTAACTATCATGGGGGAATTTCAATGGTTTTGTATGAGTGAAATGTCCAGCTAACTATAACATGTGTGAAACCTATGGTTTTTTCAGTGAATTTCTAAGGTTTTTTAATGCTAATTCATAACTATAACGTGTGTGAAACCTGTTTTTTTCAGTGAATTATATATATATATATATATATATAAAAAAAAAAAATATATATATATATATATATATATATATATATATATATATATATATATATATATATATAATTCACTGATAAAAACCATAGGTTTCAGACACTTTATAGTTAGAAATTAGCATTTAAAAAACCTTAGAAATTCACTGAATCAAACCATAGGTTTCAGACATGTTATATTTAGTTTGCCATTTCACTTGTACAAAACCATAGAAATTCCCCTGTTATAGTTAGTTCAGCTAACTATAACTCATGCACCCGCAATGCACTGCTGATGACGTCACATATTACATCATTCATAACATGGTCAGCGACATCACTGATGACATCTCAAATGATGTTTATCCTTGGTGCCACACATGGCCCCACGACCTTCCATTGTCCCATTGTTTCACTCAGATGCACTCACCTTGGTCCACGACATGGCCTGCCATATCCTCTTCAATGACCAATGACACGGCGACCTCACTGGGGGCTGTAACCTTTCAGTTCTGTGGTACCTGTCATCCCCGTATGGACTCTGGTTCACCATCCATGAGCCCATATTGTGAAGTGGGCTTGTCCTGTTCCTCTACCGCCCCAGCTGCTAAACTTCACTGGATGTGCAATAAACATCCAGTGATGCACTGCTGTGTTATGTTTTACCTAATTTATGTATGAATATGTGGAAGAATATAGAGACAGTGATTCACCTTACGTCAATGATGCTCATCTAAGGGGATGCCAGTCACAGTATGCTACATAACCTATTGTGTTTCTCCTGCCGTAAACACTATAATGGGGACAAACGCATTAGTCACCTCCTTGTGCGGACATGTACTGAACCACGACCAGAGCCTCAGAGCCATTGTGGCTATGCCTGCCCTGTTCCATCGTATGCCACGCCACTCCAATTACATTCCAACGTTGTCCCCACATAGCAACTAGTCGTAGGCGTTCTCGCTGTTGATGTGCAGGTCAGTGGTCTACTTGTCATCATGTCACAGCCACTCCATGAGGGCAGGTTTTCCCACACACACCAGACCCATCTGGCACATGTGTCACATGACATGTGACCACGCAAATATAATGGATCGACAACGTCACATCCTTTATTGCCGGTAGTGACTGGATGGCGGACCCTCCACGGGTCTGAATTATAAAGAGTCCATGAAAAGTTGCGCAGAGGGTTAGTTGCTCCCTGAGCTGTATGGTTGTCATGGGCCTACCATCACTCGGCGAAGATTTGATTTGCACAGGGTTAATGCCACCTGAAGATGATGTGGCTGTCAGGGGCCTACTGCCATGTGGCGCAGACTTGAGTTGCACAGGGTTAGTGTCACCCGAAGCTGATGTGCCCGTCAGGAGCCTACCACCATGTGGCGCAGTCTTGAGTTGCACAGGGTTAGTCGCACCCTAAGTTGTATGGCCGTCAGCGGCCACCAACACGTGGCGCTGACTTTTGTTTGACATGGTTTGACATTGATGACTCAGGACTCAGTGACATGTGTGGGATCTGCTGGGTCGCGAAGCGGGTCCACTTAATGTGCGCCAAGCCATGGTGGCAGGACCGGGTCCTGGAGCTTTCATGGGCACGTGGAGTGCCCACTGGTTGACACTCCGGTGGCAGCAGGTAATTATTTGGTCATGGATGTGCTGGGGCGGCAGTGTCTCTATCTCTCTCTCTCTCTCACATCCCTCTCTTCACTCTCACTCTCTTCCTTCCTTTCCTTCTATCTCTCTCACTCTCACTCCCTTTCTCACTCCCTTCCCTTCCCCTCCTTTCCTTCCCTCTCTTTTTCTCTCTGGCTTTTTTTTCCTTCTCTCTTTCTCTGTGTCTCACTCCTTTGATATGCGCATTACATACATCCTTACTTTGTGGATTATTTTCCGGGCTGCGTCATCGACATTGATGGACCCGACAGGAGTCTTCCACCTTGTTGTTTTGTGTTGAGTTTGTTAAATTTCAATAAACATTTTGGTTGTTACTTAAGTGCTGTGTGACTCGTTCTCGTTCTTATTACTGTTATTTGGTGGTGTCCACCATGGTGTTAATCTTTGGGGCAGTTATCGCGGAAATACTGGTGATGTCTGCAGTTTGCACCAGCTTCTGAATAGTGTGTTAGATTATTCTCAACTTTAGTTGCGTTAAAGTGCCAAGGTCATCAGTGATGTCATGAGTGATGTCACTGACCATGTCATGAGTGATGTAATATGTGATGTCATCAGCAGTGCATTGCTGGCGCGCAAGTTATAGTTAGCTGAACTAACTATAATGGGGGAATTTCACGAGTGAAATGTCCAATTAACTATAACGCCCCTGAAACCTATGGTTTTTTCTGTGAATGTCTAAGGTTTTTTAATGCTAATTTCTAACTATAACATGCATGAAACCAATGGTTTTTTCAGTGAATTTCAAAGGTTTTTTTAAATGCTAATTTCTAACTATAACGAGCCTGAAATCTATGGGTTTTTTCAGTGAATTTCAAAGGTTTTTAAAATGTTAATTTCTAACTCTAACGTGCGGGAAACCTATGGTTTTTTAGGTGAACTTGCTCGGGTATTTTCCCACTGGGTATTTCCTTTACTTGCGACGAGGTTATGGTGGCACTAAGGGAAAGCCCATCAGGCAAGGCTCCTGGCCCGGATGGAGTTCCTGTTGATGTTTTTAAAGCTGAAATCAAACTCTGGGCTCCTCTGTTAACAAATGTCATGAATAGCGCCAACCTTTATGGGTTTATACCAACTTAGACAGAAGCTATAGTGGTCCCTATCTTCAAAAAAGGAGACAGGCATGACCCAACCTGCTACCGGCCTATTTCTCTCCTAGACGCCTTAATGAAGGTAGCAGGTCATATAATTTTAAAACGAATTCAATTATGGGCAGAGGTAGGCGATATTATCTCTAGGTTCCAGTACGGATTCCGATCAGTCAAGGGTACAGTCGAGCAGGGTTTGAACTTGTCATTTGGTATTTCAAAGTATACCCAGGCCAAGAAGGGGAATCTTTTCATCACCTTTGTTGACCTGAGTTCAGCCTTCGATTGTGTGGACCATATTAAATTATGGTCCACACTATCTGACCTGGGCATTGATGAACAAATCCTTAACTTCATCAAGGAATTATATAAGGGCGCTGGGGCCATGGTGCGTTTGGTCCACGGGGTGAATGTTCGTCCAAGTTTTCCATCAAGAGGGGTGTGAGACAGGGGTGCATCCTAGCACCCCTTCTCTTCACCCTATATATAAACTCCATTGGTGACCATCTTAAGGAGTCACAGTACGACTACCCATCGATCGGGGGCCACCCGGCCCCCATACTCCTATACGCTGACGATCTTGCGAACCAGGCTAGGTCCACAGAGGGCTGTCCTGAAATTTACAAACTACATGAAAGACAAGGGGTTAACAGTTAACATCACAAAAACCTATACTATGGCCTGTGGGCATGGCACCAAGAAAGCACCCTGCCCCATATTTCTTAAGGGTAGGAGGATTGAGACAACTGACCAATTCTCCTATCTTGGAATAACCTTTGATAGGAAAGGCAACTGGCACTCCGCAGTAAAGGCCAGAAAATTAGTTTTTGCCCGGGCGGTAGGAGCTTTAAACAATTTTGCGGCTAAACTTGGGGGCAGACCCGTAAAGGAACGGGTCACAATCTATAAGGCCAAATGTACTTCTACGGCCATATATGGATCAGGCATTTGGGGTATAGATATTGCAACATTGATCCAATTAACTGAAAATCAGTACCTTGGATATTTGTTGGGGGTCCCCAATTCAACAGCAGGCTACCTTATACATATTGAATTGGGTCTTCCCTATATTTTAGATACTATAAGAATTGCGCCCATATTACAATGGCATAAAGTATGGGTTACCCCTGAGACATCTTTAAACCGCAGCTTGATCTCCGACTGTCTTACCCTCGACGGTGTTACCAACATTAAATGGCTGGCTTACGTGAAAAACCTGATGACTGAGATTGGCCACCCAGAGTACTATACGAGACCATCTAGTATGGAGGTGGTCGCTAGAAAAACATTGAAAAAATTAGCCCTGGATTATTTGGTTAACAAAAGATGGGCCTTGGAAAAACTTAAATACTCAGTCCTGGCCTTTCAGCAAATTACTACCAATCGAGGGCCACAATTGTATCTCGTAGGCGACCTGAATTGTTACTCCAGAATGCTACTAACCCGTTTCAGGCTTGGAACCTTTTTTCGTTTAATCACCTTCCCGGCCTGTAACAACTGGCAGAGGGAGATGCTTATTTGTCCATGTGACGACACCTCTGCCCAATCAAACATTCATTGTTGTTTATTTTGTAAATGTTATACGCTTCCCAGGGGGGGTTTCTTGAAACCAATTTTGAAGGCATGGGGCCATCGCTCCTGCAGAACAGCTTTTGTTGGATTGCAAAAGCTAGAAAATGACACTGTGGCTCATGCTGTATCCAGTTTTTTTAAATTATTGATTAAGTTCAGGAACTCATTGTAAATATATAAGCACCAAACTGTATTTTAGATTTTAAATAATTGGCATCATCAATTTTGAGTTCTGGTGATTGTAACAAATCCGTTTTAACAGTTTTTATTTGTATGTTTTTCTTTAAATGAATGCTGCTTTCATGATTTCAATTATGAAAATCGAATAAAGCTTTAAAAAAAAAGTGAACTGCTAAGGTTTTTTACATGCTAATTTCTAAATATGCCTACAGAGGTAGGACATGTGAAGAAAGAAGAAAAAACACACAGAAAGAAGAAAAAGAAATGCAGAAAGAAGCAACAGAAGTCCTCAAAGACGAAGAAAAGTGCAGGAAGAAGCAAGCAGTGCAGAAAGAAAAAACAGAGGAGCAGAAAGAGGACTTGTTGCAAAATCATCCCTAACCCTCAACTTTTTCAGATGGGTACTGGTGGTAACTGACTCTGACTAACTAGACCTAAAGCCAGTGCTATGCCAAAAGACACTTAGAATACAGTGAAAACACCTACATACACTAAGGAAACACCAGCTACTGGAGTTTGTTTAAAAAACTGCTTAAAACAGGGGCAGGAAGTTAGAATTGCCGTTTAATTTATCTTGTGTATAAACTAAAGAATATTGAACAAAGCAAAGTGTGGTTGTCTGTTACTAAAACTTACTTATCTCATTTTGACAGCAACATGGAAAAACATAGAATGCAATTCATGAATAAAAGTAGTTTCAAGGTAGTTGTATGTATAAACTGGGTAATGTTTTATGCAATCATGGAGACTGTGGCATACAGAGATCAATGAATCAGACATTAGCAAACAGAATTATGTAGTCCCCCCGTTTGAATTTTTGCACTAAATTAATGATTGAGACACTGATGGATTCCCTCAGGTACTACTCATGCACTCCCACAATGACCGAGAAATTATTGTCGAAGTCATTATTTTACTTAGGCAGTTTCCGTGCAGTATTGTAAACAGGAAGGTATAATCTTGTTAATGATATAGTTACTTAGGCAGAAGCGATGCAGTTATAGAACCAAGTAGGCACTACTACCACACAAAATAAATCAATCATGGATTACTTATGCAGTTATTCAATGAGCGAGGGAGGAAGTACTTTTGCACTGAAGCATTCATAGCTGGACTATGCCGTTTTACATTTTTTTAAGTAGTATTTTCAACATATCCATTCAGTGATGTACACTGGCAGTATTTCTTTAATTATTGTGGGATTACATTGTGACTCATAGAAACTGTGCCCCACTGCCTATGCAAGCCGCTATTGCTTAAGGGCCACTAATGTGTATTCTAGATTATTTAGTCTTGGCGCCGACAGTCCCCCAACCCCTTTGAGGTAACATAGGGTGACAGTAGTAGAATATACATGGTGACACTATATCAGCCACGGCCGGTGGTAGGTGTAACTGCAGGGCGGTGACGTAGGGAGGGGGAGGGGCAGGGTGGGGAGTTGTAATGTATGGATTACAGACTTTAACAGGTAAGTAAACATATAAATTAATAAAAACGAATTTTGTTGTGTGCACTGCATCACCAAATGCGATGCAGTGCGCGCAACGAAATTCGTTTTATTTATTTATATGTTTACTTACCTGTTAAAGTCCGTAATCCATACATTACAACCCCCCACCCTGCCCCTCCCCCTCCCTACGTCACCGCCCTGCAGTTACACCTACCACCGGCCGTGGCTCCACTATATTATCTCAGGGGAGAAGGAGAATAAGGATGAAAACACAGAAAAAGATAAATGACGAAATGTTACCAAGCGTCTTACTATTTTCAAGTTTCTGTTCCGACGGGCCTCCAACGCCTTCGACATGGAATAGTATGATAGTAGTAGAATATACACAGTCACACTATATCATCTCAGAAGAGAAGAAAAAGAATAGGAATTAGAAGACAGAAAAAGACATGACGAAATGTCACTCGGGGTTCTCAAGGCATTCAGTTAGGAACTATGGGGCATATTAGCAAGGAAGTGGCGGAGAGAGGCGTTAACCTTCTTGGTTAAACGCCTCTCTCCGCCACCTCAGAAACGCAAGTCTGCACCATATTATCAAGGATATTGTGCAGCCTCATGTTTCCCCCGGCGATGGTGCTAACTTTTACAACTTAGCGCCAATGCCGGCACCCTTGCAGCAGAGTGCAAGGGTGTCTGTGAGCAGGGAGGTTTGTTTATGTACAGGAAGGGACACCTTCCAGTACATAAACAAACCATGGCATTTAGATTTTTCCATGTGTGCTGCACATGGCAGCACACCTGTAAAAAGCAAAAAAGAGGAACAATAAAGTATTTCTCCTCTTTTCACTTTTGTCAATTTTGAGCGTCCAGTCCCGGTCTTGTGATTGCTGGCCTTCAGAGCATTCAGAGCTCAGAAGGAGGGAAGGAGTTGTGGCGTCCCTCGCCGCTCCTCGCCACCGCCTCCCGTCAAAACACCTGGTACTGCAGAGCAACGGGGGATCAGGGAGCAGCGGGGCATCACAGAGCCACTGCCATCAACTATGGTAAAGCTCCGGTAAAGCTCCCGTAAGCCCCACCGAGACCGCTGTGTCCACGTCCCCCGAATCTTGCAGTATGCAGGATTTATGGGTTGCCTGTTTGCGGGCTGCCAGTCTGTCAGTCCGGATGTCAGTGCAGCTTGTTTCAGCTGAGGGAGCGAGGGGGCTGGGGAGCTTAATGGCTACACAGACGCCTTTGGAAAATGCGCTGGAGGATATGACCTGAGTTGAGCTGAGGGACTGAGGAGCCACAGTTGGACCGGAATAACGGACAGGTCTGTGTCTTTGCTCTGCCCGCTGGACTGATAGTTGAGAGTTGAGAGTTGGGATGAGAGTGGAGAGGCAAGCTGAGAGGCACAGAGAGGTCAAGCCAATAGCAGACAGAGCAGACCGGTACCCTGCCTGCTATCTTATTACTGCCTTACCATCATCTCCACCATCCACCACTGTTACGTAGACAGGTGACAGGTTGACAGACTGTCAGGCTGTTAATCGGAAGGCGAGCAGTTTTAACGACAACTACAGCCTACAAAACTTGCCTTCCCAGCAAACACTAGCAAAGGACAATCACCGGTGAGTCCAAGGCAACAGCACACTGCACACAGCACACACAGCACCCTGCCCTTGCAAGCCCCTTACTAACTTAAAGACACTTAAAGACACATGGACTAAAAGGGTCTTGTGGTCTCATGGACAGTGGACAGAGGGGGCACAGACGGGCAGGAGCGGGCAAAGGAAAGGGCACATGTATGAGAGCGCTACATCCTGCAGAATATGGCCACATGAGGATATTGAGCATGATCCACTCCACTATACACTCACTACATTTTTATTCTGGCAGGGGGAGCGAGCACCATGTTGGGGAGCAAAGCATGTCCACATATGCGAGGCAAACAGTGGCGCAAGGGAACCAGGACATTAGGACACCAGGACGCTAGCCAAAAGCCCAATCAAGGCCCATAGCCAAAGAAGCCAATAGAAGCTAAAAAAAAGCCAAAAGAAGCCAAAAGCAGGTTCCGGGATAGACCAAGGCCACATGAGAAAGTCAAAGGGTTGGTCTTCTCACAAAAGATAAACAAAGAGAAACATTTAAATTAGAAAAAAGCAGACAACTAAAGCAGAGGGCCCAAAAGTGAGATATACTTCAGAAACACCATGAAGTCAGGGCATGTGAGTGGAGGGCCCTCACTCATTAAGAACGCAAACAGGAGGAGAAGGAAGTTGAAAACATTATGAGGTTCAGTGGGTGAACTGCAGGCAAAGATAAGACCAGCAGGGCAGCACGAGGGATCACTAATTGACATGACACCAGACACAAAACCGACAAGAGAAACTATGCCAGAAAGCAAAACTTCAAAAAATCGCCTCTTCCAGCCCAAAATTGACACCAAATTCTGCTACCTAAGAAATGTGGGCGACACACTGCTCTCAAGTTCTACATCAACCACTGGCCTACAAACCCCCTTCTGCCCTTTTGCCAATAGAGCAGTGAAAAGAAAGAAAGGAACAAGGGCGGCGGGCGGAGTCTTTAGGGCCAGCTATCCCAATCGCAGCTCTGTATGGCCAACTACATGCCGCTAGCCAAAGCTCCCAGCCACTGGAAGAGACCGAAGGACACGCAGGGACATCACGAGAGAGAGAGATGGATGGAGAAAGAGAAAACGAAGACAGGAGAAAGGGAAACCTGAGAAGCCAGCAAGGAAGCATCAAGCGATCTCAGTATCAGCCCTGGCACTGTAATAGCACCAGAAACAGCAATAGTAACAGCTCCAAATGCTTCAACACCCTGCCTCTCTTACCGTTTCCAACATGATGGGGGAAATTGTATCTCAGCTGAGCCATTAAGTATACTAAGAATATGCGAATTAGACAACCCCAAAGAAATCTCACAGCTGGGGGCCAAAATAGACACACAGGTGGACGAAGGGGACGAGGTAAAGAACATATTTGAATCAGTTGAAAGCTCAAAGAAAAAATCAAGCGCAGAGTTTATGCATATCAAGCCTGAGACCCCTCAAATAAGAAATATGGAAGAGCCAGAAGAGCTCGATCAGTCCTCATATCTTGATAAGGATGAGTGGGTGGCTCTCCTTGAAACAGACCGTCAGGACAAGCACAGATCCTTTGGTTTCCAGCTCACCTCCTATGCTGACGACACACAAATTGTGTTGTCGATAGGTAAGGGAGGTGAGAAAGAGACTGGGGAGCGCTACAATGAGTGCATGAGTCCAGTATCCAGATGGATGTCCTCCAACTGCCTAAAACTTAATTCTAATAAGACCGAAGTCTTAAAGTTCGGAAACAATCCACTGGTGTGGACACCAGAATGGTGGCCTGAAGAACTGGGTCCCTGTCCGACACCCACCAAGAAGGCAAAAAACTTGGGGGTAGTGGTAGACGACAAACTTGTCATGGGGACCAAATTAGCCTGGTGACCTCAGCCTGTTTTATGATTCTTAGAATCATAAGGAAAATAAAGTTCTTCCTGACAGAAAGTAATCTTAAGACAGTGGTCATGGCTCTGATAACATCGCGGCTGGACTATTTTAATAGTCTATATTTGAATATGCAAAAACAACAGATGAATAGGCTCCAACTAGTCCCGAACGCAGCAGCCAGGCTGCTGTCTGGAACTCCTAAATTTGTTTCTGTCAGAGGGGAGCTCATGAAGCGTCACTTGCTACCTATAAAACAAAGATCTCGCTTTAAAGCTCTTTGTATAGTCTTTAAAGCCATTAACAGTATCGGTCCAGAATTTCTCAGGCAAAAGTTCCAATAGCATATGCCAAGCAGGACACTGAGATCCACCAGTGCCAAATTAATGCAAGTTCCCAGGCTGAAAAAAGCTAACTGGGGAGGCAGGAGTTTTACTTACGGTGCCTCGAGAGCCTGGAACGAGCTCCCCTCGTTTCTCAAAAATGCTCTAAATCTTCTGATGTTTCGGAAAAGTTTGAAGACAAGGCTTTTCTCATAGTGATTCTCTCTCTGCTTCCCAGGAGGATCAGTACTTAGCGCTGGGACACCCAAGGGTAATCGCGTGCTCTACAAGTGCTAATAACATAACATACCACAGGAACGATACCATGTCCACATTTCAAAACTAGAAGCGCAGAAGGAAAACAAGGCTGACCCGAGAGTGGAGGGGACACAAGAGACAAAGAACTCATTCAATTGTGCACAAGTAGAACCCAGAGTTTATCTAGGAGAAGCACAAAAAAATAGATCATGGGAACGCCTGGGCAAGCTTGATAAAAATTGTGCTAATCTTGGTAGAGGCCTTACAATACCAATCAGACAAAAGGACACACAATTAACATTAATGAACATGTTGGCAGTCTTTGTGGTAGCAATTTACGGCAAGTTAGGCACGCTAAATACTTCCTTCCAAAGGATACAGGAACAGGGCACTAGCCAACAATCAAATCTGCGGATTCAGCATGATTGTTGACAAATTAGCTTCCCTGCCATCAATGCTGAGTGACTTATGCTCACAAACCAAAAAGACAGCGAATGAGTCCTCCAATCAATGTACAAACAATCAAATAGTGCGCCAAATAGCGCACGGTAAACAAATGGTCATAAAAACTCAACGGAACCAGAGTGCCGAGGAATATCACCCACCCACAATAACCAACCAAACACTAAACACAACAAAAAATAAGAACAGTCGCAAAATAACACAAATTAGACAAGCACCAGAAACTCAAGGAGATGAGAAAGGGAAAAAGAAAATGAACACAAAAGAAAGATGTGCACAAAAAAGAAAAGGACGAAACCAAAAACAAAGCCAAAACATAAGCGGGTTTCAGTGTCTCTTTGGGGTTACACTGGCGCAAAAAGAAACAAATCGACAAAGTATAACAAAGTTGGAAACAACAAATATAAGCAGTATAGAAATAATCACTGGCTTGAGTCAAAGCCCTCCAAATGAAATACAAAAAGGAAGTGGTTCTGATCAAGTATCGGAGACAGTAGTTGCAGCATCATCACAGCCCAACTAAACAGAACACACAACCGGAAATCATCCTGAATTTGCAGCAAAAACAGTGGCGAGAATCCAAAAACCAGAGGTAGATCAGGACCAAAGGCTCACCGGAAACATGCAAACACTAAAAACTAGCGAAAAAGCCCCCAAGGTGAGAAAATCAAATCCGGGGAAACTGGGAAATCAAAAAATCATAAATAACAACACAAGTGAAGGAGAAAACATAAGGATCAGTCAAAATCACCAGAAAGGTTTGTTCGACACACAAATAACGTTAATAAATGCAGAACAGCATCAGGAGCAGTTTCTTGATACAATCCGAGAATACAACCAAATCAGCCAGGGATCAAGCCATCTAGGAAGCATAGAACAACAGCTAGTATCAGAACAAAACATTAAACAAGAACATACAGATGGGAGCCATAAGGAAACAAAATCCCTACGGAAGGAGGTTGACCTCCTACCCAGAAGCAATGGAAAACTAGATCATCAAAGGCTCAGTGGTAGGGACACAGGAGCTTTATGGTTCATCCCAGAATAATCCTCTGAAGGACCTCATGACATCATGAACCGTGGTAACATACTGCAGCTGTTATCCCAAATACCATCACTGAAATGAGGTAACTTCAGCGGATCTGGAGTCAATAGAATTCATCAAATGCAGGGATTCCATTGCAGGAGAAAAAACAAGAGCAACATGGACTTCTCCATTAACTGCACACAAAATACTCTTAGAAAGCAAATGATGTACAGATAAATCTGGACAAAACTAGATCCATGATGGTTGGGAAAAAAAGGAGACAGACACCTGTTTGGTTCTGGGGAGAGACCAGAATTGAGGACACAAAGGAATATAAATACCTGGGAGTGAAGTTAGATAAAGGTGGCTGATTTCTGGCTCAGAAACACAGAACTAGGCACAAAGACCTAGAGATAGCTACCTCCTTAAAAATGTTAAACATAGGTAAAAGGCCCTTCAATCCTGCCCTTGGCACAGGTGGCCCGTGCAAAACTGCTACCAACAATCACCTGCGGCAGCGAGGTACAGAAAGGAAGAGATGACAAAATACTTGATACCACAGTAACAACTGCATACAGGGTTATCTTCGGGCTTCCTAAATACACATCGCCTGCACAAATAAGACTTGAGTTTGGTCTACAGAAACAATCATTCGCAAGGCAAGGGGCTTACATCATCAACTGGGACACAGTGCGGAAACCCCACAGGGAACTCCCAACGAACAGCTATGGAAGGAGATTCAATTACACACTGCAACCCTGCTGCGGCGTATCTCAACAGCAGTTTACAGAACATGGGGTTAAACCAGCTTTGGGAAACACCCACAACAGCCACCACCTTTAAAAACTGGCATGGAAGACAGTGAATCATCTTTCAATGTTGGAGGACAAGGCTGCCTTATCAAAAAGATCCCATGGATGGAAGACTCTAAATTCTTATGCGAAGCCTACAGCAAAAAGTTATTTTAACCTGGGGTACGCAAAAAACATAAAGATCAGCTTTATGAAATATAGGCTCAGCTTGCTACCCTGTATACAGCACTTACCACCTTGGTTAAGGGAGAAAGAAGGCTCCACATGCCGCTTCTGTGGATCAGCAACAGAAGACCTGCTGCATATACTATGCTCCTGCAAAGAACTTTTAAAAGAACGGAAACAACTGCTAAGACGACAATTCAACTTACGCGGGGTACGCACCAGGAGGCAAGCAATACTGGCATGCTTCGCATCCACCGATCCACAACTGAACTGTTTCCTAGTAAAATATCTGAGGCTATGCGAGCAGAAAATGCAGAAATGCAGCTTTAAAAAGCGACTACATATCTCTGCAGCTTCACCCACCTGCGTAGAGCAGTGTTTTTAGTAATAATTTATAAATACAAGAAATGTGATAATGGTAGTTTTATGCATGTACACATTGTGTTTTTAACTGATATTCTTTTGTATTGTAATGGTTTTAATTAACACCTGCCCCCACATATCCGGCTCACCAGTGAGTGACTGGACGCACGTCATCAGCGTCTAGTCCGGTCTAATCAAGTGGTTTGGGAACTCGATGCAAAACGCAATACCACTAAAGAGGGACACACATGCCCTCATCAACAGAGAGAACACTTGCTCCCTCATACCCGGTCTGAGAGCGAGTGACTGGGCACACGTTATTAGCGCCTATTCCTTACGTATAGGTGACTATCTATATACAACCTCCTCATGACACGCTAGTCAGAGGGGTCTTGGGTATAAGTTTGGGAACTATTAGTGATCCAAACTCCTTGAACAGTGACTCCTCCGCTACTGACGCTTGTTATTACCAGGTTCTTCTATTCAGTCACTCAACCTCAATAGGAACAGAGACGGTGATTAGAGGTGCTTTCTACAGGCTCACCATATAATTTTTGTCTCACATTCTTCCATGATCAGCCTGATACATAGAGGCATCGTCCCTGATGTACAACCCGCCGGGTATTGATGAGGCACATAATTCTTAAAGTTGAGGTGAGTTGAGGTTCTCAACCCCCCCTGGGATGTCCAGAATGCTGCTACTTTGATTTTAACACTGATTTTAATGCTTGTTTATTTGCAGTTCACCGTCACCATGTATTGCAAATACAAAGCGCTGGACCGCACTAGAGCATGACACTCGGTCCAATTCTCACCCTTCCACATGCTAGAGCAAATTTGCACATTTTAGCATGTCACGTTGTGTTCACCTGGTCACTTACGTTGTGGGCACTATGCCACTGATGCTCTTAACCAGCCTCTTTTGTTCCCCACTCCAGGCAAGGAACAGTGCTCCAGAGGTACAACTTCCACGTAATTGGTAACGAGCATTTAAAATTCACAAATTAAGTTTAAATTTGAGTTATATTTCATAACTTTTGTTAGTAGACTTAGAGTATTTAGGTCCTGAAGAATCGCGAGCCAATGAGCGAATGCGAGAAACATGTCGACCGACTTCAACACACTTCCTAGTCTAGTCTAGAGCTAGGGAACATCATATTCCAGTAAGCCCGACTAGCTTCATTTTTTAATTGCAACGAGGGACCGCCCGAATAAAATAGTCTCAGGTACCCTTCGCTGCTTTTTAATTCACTTCCCAGTCTACAACCCCCTTTTGGCCCCATACCCACACTTCACCAATAGGCAGTTGGAACAAAAGATCTCCGCCAAAGAGCCCCTCTCCGAGGTGAGCCCGTTGGGAATTGCACCGCCTACCCGACGAGGAGCAAACGCCTATGATGAAGCATGACACCTGCAAGGGTGTGTGAGGCAATCATATCCAACACAATGGATACCCAGTGGTAGGCTTACACATTTTGTAACCCTCCACGTGTCCACTTCCCTGTGACCAGCACACCACACCACCCTCCTTCCCTAGGAACAACCCTGTCCAATTCTCTTTGGAACAATACTTACGCAGGGCACGGACTGTGGCTGGACCTTCCACTCCCTTTGAGTGGTAATTACGCCCGCACTGATCCCATCGGATCACTTTCTCCCCTCCTTTTTGTATACACTTTAATTAACTAGGCAAATAAATCTTACTTACTTACTTACTCCTCTTTTTGCTGGTCTTAAGTTCGGCGCTACCACCTATTATCGCCACCCTTGAGAATAGGTGGCAGTGTCGAATTCAATGCGTGTTGCGGTGGAACAGCCACTGCAACAACCACTGCATGCCCCCTTTCACTATAAGTTTAGCGTGAAAGGGGCACTATTATCAAGGCTTTAAACAACGTTATGTGGCTTAACGCAGCCTTGATAATAGGGAGCTGACACTATTGCCCCCACAACGTCACAAAAAGTGACGTTGTGGTGGCAAAAGGGGTTTGATAATATGCCCCCATGTATATAGACATTCATATTTTAGTTTACTATTTGGGAATACAGTGTGACTATCAGAAACTGTGAGTCACTAAGTTTTGAAGACCAGTAGCCTGTGTTCCAAGTTGTTTTGTCCTGGCGCCGACAGGCCCCCAACCCGTTTGAGGTACTACAGGGTCACAGTAGTAGAATATACACAGTGACACTATAATAGCTCATGGACTGCCAAGTTTTTCACCACGAGAGGGCGCTAGTGACCAGTGTTCCTGTGAGCAGAGAGCAGCGGAGAGCAGCGAGCAGGGAGGCTGCGAGGAGCTGCGAGGTGCTGCAAGGAGCAGGACGAGGTGAGGGTGAGGCAAGGAACAGGGCAACGCAAGGAGCCCCCACCTCCTCCCCCAGCCCCACCTAAAGCTCCGAAAAGCCCGAGCTACAGTGGATACTGGCACCGGCACCTGACACCTGGAAACTCGGTGCGAGAGGAAGGAAGAGGAGCAGTGGGGCAAGCGGCGAACGGTGAGCACGAGCAGGTGAGCTTGTGAGTGGACCCCTGCCGTGCCTTCCCGCTTTGCTCCGGTCCTCCGCCTCCCTGCTTCCCTGCCTCCCTTTACCTCCGTTTACCTCTGTTTTGCACGATCTCGCGGTCTGGCCCAGTACCTGAAATCAGCAGCACCTGGGGGCGAGAGGAGGGGTGGGCGGCAGAGAGTGAGGTGAGCACGGGCGGGTGAGTTTGCTCACGGTTCCTGTGGCTCCCCGCGGTTCCCTGCCCCGCGCACCGCTCGCCATTTCGTTTCCCTGCTGCCCCACCATAATGCAACAGGATAGACCGGCGAGCTGGGAAAAAGGTCGGTCCAGCCAGGCAAACCAGGAGGGAGCTTCGACTCAGTGCTCATTCAGTGCTCGCTCCCTCCTGTGCTCGAACCTCTCCTACCACCCCAAACACCACTCCCTTGGACATTCAACCTATTTAACGAATTAATTAAGCTGAAAACAAGGGAGCAACCAAGGAACCAAACAACCAATACAATCAATACCGGCTAAACAAAACTAATCAACTAGGGAACTAAGGAAAAACCTCCTATCAACCTCCTATCAAACCTCCTATCACCTCCAAGGCATCTTCAGGGTGCCTTCAAAGGCAACAGAGTGAGTGAATACGAAGGAAGCAAAGGACAAGGCTAAAAGACATAGGGCAAAGGCCTTAAAAGGATACAAAAAAGGGGACCAAAAGAAGCAATAAGAGATAGAAAATAAGAATCAAGAAAAAGAAAGGAAAGCAGTGAAATGAGGTCCGGGAAGACAAGGAACTACTCGGTGCCAACAAGCCCACCCAAGAGACTAAGGAAGCAAAAGAATAACTCTAAAAAGAACTTAATGGACGTCTGCAACGAGGGAAACGAGAATGGGAAGGACAAGGGAAAGATTGGAGAGGAAGAGGGCGAACTCCCTCTGATTTCCCCCCTTCATATTAGCCATGGGGACACTAAAGTGCGTCAATGCTCACATAGCCCGTTAGGGAGCAAAACGGGCTTTCAACCAAAAATCTACACAAAATTCTCATTTATCAAAGATCCCAGCACGGCTCTCTATCTAAACAGCGCCAATGCAAGCAATTTACCATCACCACTCCAACCAACCAAAACAAACGGAACATCCCCCTTAAAACAAGAACCTCCGGCGAAGGAGGAGATGATCAAAATGGACTACAAAAAAAGCGAATACAGCATAGTGGAAGAGAGCAAGGGGCCTCCCGGAGACCAATCAGCACAGGCCCAGGCCAAGGGAGAAAGACAGGACTGGGGTGACCCGAGTACAAAAACAAACCGAAACATAATCAGAATCACCGAAGTCCATACGGAGGAACACACCATAGCGGACCAAAGGGCAATCTCAAACTTTAACACCTCAATAACAGACAGCAAGGAAAGGAGCACCACACCCTTCACAAACATAACAAAACACAACAATTACCATAACTGTACTGAGGAGGAATACCTCGAATGCTCAGCAGCCAAGATGAGAAGGCAAGGCTCATCTGGATGCTCACCAGGAAGCGACAAGGGACCGGGCGGACCAGCCGGGGCAGCAAACAGGGGACCTCAGGTCTCATCCTTGCAGGACGACTGGCAGAAGATCGAATTCACGCAGAACGCCGAGACACCAATACAAGGAGAAACACCAGCCTTCACTCACACAGCGACAACGTCAGCGGACAGGCTAGTAAGGCACAACCTCAGGGACCTGAGGGAACCCATAACAAGGGCAGACTTAGATACAGCCAGGCAACCAAACAGCACAACTTCGCAGGATGCAAGAGCCCAGGATCTATGTGCACCCCACCCTAATGTCCCACAATGCGAAAAACATGACAAACCCGAGCAGCAAGAGGAGGGCGCAGGGCAAAGGCGCCGCTCTAAACCGACCGAATCAGAACCTCTAGGCCAATCTTCTGTATCCATCCTACAATCCAATAGAGCACCTACACCATCAAGGATAACGGACCTTGAATCCTCGTACCTCACCCCGGAAGAGTGGGAAGAACTGGTAGCATCTTATCCCTCGGTCTCTAAGAGGGACTCTCCAGAGAAAACCATCAGCGAAATCCCGGGGACGGAATCATCAAAGGCAAAGGAAGACATTTGGGCCTCCCTCCTGCATACAATGCAACTATAGGTAAACGCCATCCAATACCAGTCGGATAAGATGGACCTACAACTCTCCGTCCTCAACTCCCTGTCAAAATTCGTTAATAATATTGACGGTAAGCTAGCAGAGCTGAACGACATGGTAAAAAGGGCGCAAGCTGAGACCCAATTAATACAATCCAATTGCTCCTGTATCTCAATTGTGGACAAACTGGCGACACTACCAACAGCAATGGACAACCTCCTCTCGGACATTAGGGAAGCAGCAAAAAACAACAGGCCTGGTAATTCCACCAACAATAGATACGAAACGGCATTGCTCACGCACATAGGACCACCGCCCCCACCTCAGGAGAAGCAAAAGTCAACCCCAGATCCGCTTTCGCCCCTGGGAAAAGCAAATGAAAAGAATGCATCGGCTAACAATAGACAAAAACACAAAGGACCCCAAACCCCTCTAACAGAGAGCATAGCGCAAATAGAAAAAACACGTCAAAAAGACGGAGCGCCGGCCCACCATCAACAAGGAAAAGTGGGAAGAAAACAGAAAAGGAAGGGAAGAAACCAAAAGATAACACCTGCAGTGATAGCATGGTGCAACGGCCCCACTAGAGAAAAAGCAACAGCCAACTTATCACAAGATAGGCCGACCGAGATGAGCAAGATGAGCGATGCAACAGACTTCGAGCGCAAAAAACAACAAGTGATGGACTGAATGTGGATCAATGTCACACACTCCCCCAGTCAAAAGATCTGGGCCCAAATCCATCGTTTTTTTGCACTCCACACCACCCTGGGTCAGATAATGGCTTTATGCAAATCAGCTCTGACCCTGTTGCCCCATGGGAACAGTCCAGACTTCGAGCGCAACACCCCAAATAAAAACCAACCAAGGGAAACAAAACCCGAAAGAAACCCGCCATCAGAAAGAAGGCCTACAGATAGCCCTCCTTCCAAAAGCGTGAAAGTAACGCCCAACCCACCACAAGCATGGCAGAAGGCCAAAAGCGATGACGCCGAAAGGGGGTATAACTTGCAAGAAGCCCTAAACCCAACTGATAGGGGGCACAATCTACAGGAAGCCACAATCTCAATCGATAGGGAAAACAATGAAAGTAGCCCACCTCAAGACCGAGGACTTTCCAAAAATCCTCTTCAGATAAAGGAAATTACACAACCTGGAGAAAGCCCCGAACTGTGCGCATCGACATCAGTAAGTACGGCCAAACAAAAACCGACGCAAAGTTGTAAAATGGTTGACAAACGACACATAGTAGAGGCGGAGGATCTTCATGGCCATGCGAAGGATTCAATCGACAACGTAGATAACAGTCGGATACACGACATGGGGCAAACTGGTACGACCTCAATAACATTCCATCCAGAGTATCAATCTAGGGGCCCAATGGACATCCTAAATAGGGGGAACATCCTACGACTACTGAAAACCATAGATAGCCTAAAAGATATTAAATCTAGGGACCTGGAATCAGTAGAATTTACAGAACCATCGGGAACACTCAGAGTAGAATCAACAAAAACTGTATGGGCCACGGCAGAATTCCCGGAGAGACTACTAAAAGAAAAAGAAAAGTTCGACTCCTGGGGAATAAAACTACAACCTTTCTCGAAACCAAGATACCCCGATCCTCTATTACTTGTCAGCCAGCTGAGGATAAGAGCAAAGGAACAATCACACCAGAACACAGTTTTAAGAGGGGCTCGAAGCAAAACACCTGAGATCCTAGGCCATCATCAAGAACAGTCCCACAAGAGAACATCAGACATCGACAATCCGCCCGAGTATAATTGGAGCTGGTTATCAAGGACTATAAATACCAAAGATACAAATCAATGACAAAGCAAGGCAAAAACAGAAAAAACATTTAGTACTGTCAGCTTATGCTCTTGGAATATCAATGGCCTAGGAGACAAGTTCTCGGAAGCAGAACTAAATATCTACCTGCAAAGATTCGCCATTATCTCACTGCAAGAAACCTGGCCAGATTCCCCTCCGGCACTGTCTGGATTCAATCTGAACTGCGTTCCGCCCACGCAGAGCTCGCCGTTTGGACATAAGAAAGGAGGTCTTGCAACATACAGTGCAATACAATTGATAGCTAAAACAGTACCACTGGCGTACAAGCTAATTCCCCCAAATGCAATGCAAGCCTTGAGACTGTCACTTCGTGAACAGAATAAAAAAGAAGACATAATCTTAATAAACCTCTACGTGCATGCGAGGGAGAAAATCAAGGGAGCACAACAGCTGAAGGAAGAAGTTGCAAAAATAATAAAATCTGAGAACACAAACAGCATAATCCTCACAGGGGACTTTAACCTAAATATGCTCGGCATCTCGGTTTCTGAAAGCACCAATGAGGAGGATCCGTTTGCCTGGGAGCAGAATCATCAAGATCACACTTCAGGAGGCAGAAGTACGAAAACCGCCAGGAGTCTGCTGGTCAAACTTGAAGAGCTGGGCTTCAGGGCACTTAATGGCAGATTTCCCGGAGATCGCCCACAATCTGCAACATTTCACAGCACAACGGCAAGCTCCACAATTGACTTCACATTCTTCTCTCGCAGTCTGTACGAAAGGGTAAGAGATTTCCACATTCGCACAACGGACCTCAGCGATCACCTCCCCCAGGAAACTACAATAGATGCAGCAGCAATTCCGAGTCCTCCAGGCGGCAGCAAACTAGGCACGGACTTCACAACAAATGAAAGACGGATAAAGTGTAAAACCAAAGACCCAAAAAACCTCCTATTACAAGCGAAACAAGTGCTAGTAGAGGCACAATCCGCATTTACAAATGTAATCACATGCTGGGAGGCTTTTACAAAAAATCTGAGAGACACAGCCGGAAACAAAACTAGAAACATAAAGCCAGACGGAAAGGGCTACGCCGCGAAACACAAGAGCATCTACAACTTCAGAAATGATACACGGCTAAAAAGGTTGAAGACGCAGATTAACAATACTTTGCGGAGAGTAAAAACAGATCCCACCACTCGCCAAGCACTGACACAGCTAAAAGGCAGCCGTAGGAAACTATTATGGCAACTAAAAAAAGACGCAGAAGAGGCCTTTCGAGGAAAACTCCTATACGATGTGAAAACAAATAACAGCGCACAGTTCTGGCAAAAGATCAACAGCCTGATTAGTGAACGAAGCCAGGGGATCGAATCCCACGTGACGGAAGAGGCTTGGACATCTTACCTCAGTTCACACTTCAATGACCCCCAGGAACCGCGGAAAAAATCTTGTATCACTAAACCTAGCTGTAAAGAACAGAAGCCCTCGCCCCAAGAATCCATAGCAGGTGACGAGGAACTATTAATCACGAACCAACAAATATGTAATAGGATCTCAAAAGGGAAAAGAGAGGGAGCACCTGGCCCAAATGGCATACCCCCAATCGTATTCAAACAAGAGCCAGAATACTGGGCCGCTGTCCTTAAACCAATGTTTGAAAATATATGGCAGGCTTCAGCAATCCCACACTCATGGAGAGGAGCAATCATCTCTCCAATATTCAAAAAAGGAGACCGAAATGACCCAAGAAGCTATCGCCTCATAGCTCTACTCGACAATGAGGCAAAATACTATGCTGGCCTCCTACTTCAAGAGCTAACATCATGGGCGGATGAAAATTCAGTAATACCACTCAATCAAACAGGCTTTAGGAGAAACATGGGGACGACCACCAACATATTAGCCCTTTCACTTCTCATTGACACAACGCTAGAGGCAAAACAATCTTTATATCTGTGCTTTATCGACTACAGCTCCGCCTTCGACCACATAAATAGAAATCTCCTGTGGAAAAAACTAAAGAGAATGCAAATTCCTACAACACTGCTCAACCAACTAATTCTTCTGCACAGTGATACCTGGGTTCAGGTCAAACTAGGAGCAGGGGACTTCCTAACCAAGAAAATCCCAACTAGTACAGGAGTAAAGCAAGGATGCGTGTTAGCGCCAACCCTATTCAATCTCTTTATGGCCGAATTATCATCCACACTAAATGAAAACAACTCTCACGCACCTAAACTAGGAGGTTTCCAGCTGTCCAACCTATTTATTGCGGACGACCTAGTGCTAATTAGCCGGACCCCAATAGGCCTACAGCGGCTCCTCAACATCACCGCGCAATACTCCAAACTAAACAAACTTAGCATCAACTATGACAAAACAAAAGTCATGTGCCTCAACCATTGCAAAAAGAAATCAACACACAGTTGGTTTATGGACGAAAAGAAATTGGAAATCACAAACAAATATCGCTATTTAGGAGTAATCATAGACAACAGGGGAAGTTTCACACCACAACGAGAGGAACTAAAAAAGAGAGGCCTAATGACAGCTGTATCTTTAAGAAAGTTGAAAAACAAAATTGCTGGGCCAAACCTCTCCCCACTAATAAAGCTGATCCAAGCCAAACTGACCCCATCCATCACCTATGGAAGTGAAGCAATGAGAGGCAGGGACGCTGAAACAGTAAACGGAATAATAACAAGAGCGATGCGCATGATTCTTGGACTTCCGCGATACACCTCACCGGCGCAAATCCGACTCGAATTCGGGTTGGTAAAAGAAGAGCTGTCGCGCAAGGGAGCTTACCTCAAAAGCTGGTACAAAATCAGTAGGGGAGAGGCAAATACCCTGAACGCACTACTCTGGAAAGAACTTCAAAGCAAAGACAATAGCCCAGCAAGGCTTTTTTTGGAGGACTCGATAAAGCAATTGGGGGCGCGACAACTGTGGGATCTTCAAGGGACCTTGGCAGGCTTTAAAAAAAAAGTAAACAATGTCGTCAGAAAAGAATCTCTCTTACAGGATAAAGCCTCACTGACGGAGTGAGCACACGGCTGGCTAACTGTACACACTTATAAAAAGCTTGCACCACAACCGTATCTTTTGACCAGCTTCACCAAAAAAACAAAAGAGGCATTCCTAAAACACCGACTAGGTGTACTGCCCTCCGCAGACCACATGGCCCCTTGGCTGCGACCTCCAAAACCAGCAAAATGCCGCCTGTGCGGGAACGATGAGGAAAATATCATACATCTCATTACAATCTGCAAGGCGCTGCAGACAGAGTGCAGGAACCTGCTGAGACCACTATTCAACAAAAAAGGGATCAGGTCCTGCAGGCAAGCAGTTCTGGCTTGCTTTTCAGACGATGAAGTCCAAATGGCCTCTCGACTGGTAAAATATATCAAAGCCGTAGAAGCCAGAATCAAAGTAAGAACAAATGGACAAAGAAACCGTATCTTCCATACCCCTGGAGCATAAAACACTCGATCCACATTGAGGCACAGTTGACTAACTGGCATAAACACGGACAGAGCTCCCAAAAGGCTCGAGCACATGGGGACAAAGAACAGTACTCCTTCGAAAATGGAACGAGATCCGCAACGCTCTACGAAATGGAAAAGAGGCTAGGTTAACCACAAGAAATCGCCCCAGAGGAACTGCAGCAACGCCTTAGTGACGGACAATCATTCACCCCAAAAAAACTTTCCTTCCGTTCTTTTAAACTTTAATTTTCAGTACTGTTTAAGCGAAGCTATCTTCCTTTTATTTGAGTTTTTAACTACTCACAAGAACCAACATTTAGGTTGCTACAGATATCTTCCATTTTTAATTGTTTTTATCGCAGCTGGTTTTTTGTAATGGTTTTTATTAACTGTACAATAAATATTACTTACTTACTTACTTACTATAATAGCTCATGGGAGAAGGAGAATACTGATGAAAAGTCAGAAAAAGATAAAAGAAAAAATAAATGACGAAATGTTATCAAGCGTTTGTTTTGGTGCCGACGGCCCCCAATCCCTCTGAATTGAAATAGAATGACAGTAGTAGAATATACATGGGTGCACTATATCACCCCAGGGGAGAAAGACATTAGGGGCGAGAAGAGAGAAAAAAATTATTTACTAAATGTTATTAAGCGTCTTACTCTTTTTAACTTTTTGTTTTTTGGGACTTGGGAATGTTGAGTCCTAGCACCAAAAGTCCTCCAACTCCTCTGAAATGAAATAGAAAGGCAGTAGTAGAATATACACAGCTCCTCTATATCATCTAAGGGGGAAAGAAGAATATGGACTAGAAGAAAAGAATTACTAAATGTTATCAAGTGTCTTACTGGTTTCATGGTTGTGTTCTCTGGGACTCGGGAATGTTCAGTCTAAGGGCCAACAGGCCCCGAACTCCTCTGAGAATAAATCGAAACACAGTAGTAGAACATACACAGTCACACTATTTCACCCCAGGGGAGAAGGACAATAGGGGTGAGAAGAGAGAAACAGATAAGTGTCTCCTGAATTCTGTCTGTTTGTGAACAGGTGTTGCTGACATTAGACATAAATGCAAATAAACAAACAATATAACAACTGAATATCAAACACATGTTAAACTTTTTAGAACCTTTTATACAAATACCTAACGTTTTGAAATCTTGATAACTCTTGATAACCATATATAATAAAACTGTATACTAAATATGATTCTTTGAAGAAATACTTTTAGTTAGATGTTTCCTAGAACACAAAAAGCAATTACAATGGTTAATTCCAAATAGTTACCTTTTACACATACGTACTATCTCTTAATCTAACAAGTCCATAATCTCTTTTGTTGTCGCAAAAGAAGAATCCGACGCTAGAGAAAGGAAGCTGGATCGCTGACTGGAGACAGGGAAATGACTCGTAAAAACGAAACTAAGCGATTGTCAAAGGGCTGGGTGTGGTTTATATAGTCTTTGGTTACCAAGTAGCCTATGGAAGCAACGTGCTATGCACGCACGTAGATATCATGTTTTTTGGTTAACATGTGCTTAAGTTTTGACTGTTTGACATGTGCACGTGTTGCGAAAAGGTTAAAAACTGTTAACCGCTAAAGCTTCTCCTTTGCATTGTCACACATGTTAACTGTTTACCAACATGCAGTTGGTTCACAGTGTTGAAGAGTGGTTCTGTCAGCCTGATTTTTTTAACTCCTCATTGAAGGGCTGACATTGGTTGTGGTGTAGGTTAGAAACCGGCACTGTGCTGGACCAAAACAGTCTCTTGGAGCCCTCTCTTCCTACCATCCCTGTCCCCGTTAACAGCGTGTCCAGAGACGCCAATTCAAGTAATGACGTCTCTATATATCAAAGCTCAAAGTTCCTACTCCCTTCTTTCGGAATACAGCTTCAATTTTATAAATCTGTAACATGTTTCGACCAAGCAGCAGTCTTGCCCACACAATGATACACGTAGATGGCCGTCATTACATAGTCTTTAAGAATATAGTAGAAGGACTACTCCATCTTTCTGGCTGTCCATTGATTTTCTAGATGTCAAGGTCGAGATCATTGACAATGAAATACATACCCGACTCTTTAGAAAAGCTTCAGCTGGCAATCATTTGCTGCTTGTTATGAGCAGTCATCCTGACAAACTCAAATGGAGCATCCTGTACTCAGACACCTACTCACAGATGAACTCAGATACTGACATACCCACTTCCAGACCCAGTCATACACGCACACAACCTCTCACAGATCTACACAGACACTCATGCACTCACTCAAAGACTCACTCAGAGAATGATACACCACTCAAGGACCCATTCTGCCTCTCATGCACCCACTTACAGACCCACTCAGAGACTCCTACTCTTACTAACATACCCAATCAGAGACTCATGTATACACTCACGGATCCACTCAAACACTCATGCACTCACTCACATACCCATTCATATTTTCATGACCTTACTCACACTCACAGACCCATACAGCCACTCACACACTCACTCACAGACCCATTGATATTCTGACAGTCACTCACAGACCCACTCAGACACTCATACACCCTCTCAGAGACCCACTGAGAGCCTTGTGTGTCTACTGACAGACCCTCTCTGAGACTCATACACCTAGTCACAGACCCACTAAGACAGTGACACTCACTCACAGAACTGCACAGAAACCCATGCACTCAATCGCAGACCCACTTACATTCTCATGCACTCACTCACACACCCACTGAGACACTCATGCACCCACTCACAGACGAAGTCAGATACGCACAAACCCACTCATAAACCCACCCACTAAAACACTTGTGCATATAATCAGAGATCAATGTAACACTTATGTAGCCAATGACAGACCAGCTGAGACACTGATGCACCCATTCACAGACCCACTCATATACTCACATAGTCAGTCACATACCCTCTCTGATACTGATACTTCTACTAGCAGATTCAGTGAGACACCCATACACCCTCTCATAGACATACTCATACACCTAGTCACAGACCCACTCTGAGACTGACACTCCCACTCACAGATATACTCAAACACTCATGAACCCACTCACAGACCCACTCAGACACTTAAACACCAAGTTACAGATCCACTCAGAAATGCACACACTGACTCACAGACTGACTCAGAGACACATGCATCTAGTCATAGACTCAATCTGACTTTCATGAACCTACTCACAGACTCACTCACAGACTCCTACTCACAGACCCAATCAGAGACTCATACATCTACTCACATACCCACTCAGACACTCACACCCCCAATCAGGGAGCTACTGAGAAACTCTTAGTCCCCTCAATGACCCATTCAGGCATTCACACACCTACTTACAGGCCCTTTTAGAGACTGATGTGCCCACTCACAGATCCACCCATACACTCATGCAGTCACTGAGAGACCCAATCCATTTTGGTGCACTCAGAGACCCATACAGGCACTCACACACTCACTCACAGACACATTGATATTCTGAAATGCTCACTCACAAACCCACTCAGACACTCACATACCCACTCTGAGACCCACTCAGAGACTAATGTGTCCAGTTTCTGTCAGAGACTCATGCACCCTCTCACAAACCCACTCATACAATCCTAAACCTAGTTACACATCCACCGCGAGACTGACACTCTCACTCACATATGCACGAAGACACTCCTGAACCCACTCACCGACCCACACAGACACTCATACACCCTGTTTCAGACCTACTCAAACACTGATGAACTCACTCACAGACTCAATCAGACACTCATACACCCCCTCATAGAATCACTCAGAGACTCATACACCCACTCACAAATTCAGGCAGTCACTCACACATGCTTTCATAGACCCAGTCAAACTCTCACATACCCTCTGACAGAGATTCTCAGACAATTATGCACCCACTGATAGACCCGCTCAAACTCTTGTCCATGCAGTCACAGACACACTCAGGACTCATACATGTTTTTATAGTGTTATTTAGATAGAGATGTATTTAGTGTAAAGCTCAGAAACAATTATATAGTGCGCAAATAGTGTCATGAATTGTGCAAAGGTATCTTTCGATACAGCCACTCATACAACTATTCACTGACCTAAACAGCCACTCACACAGGTAATTTCTCCACCATATAGCCACTCAACCATGTAGCCAATCACCAATATAGCCACTAATGGCCACTCCCTCACAACAACACATTCATTCACACAGATACACTCTCCAATACAGCCACTCACTCACCAACGCACTTAATCAAACACCCACTCAAACAGCCACTCACTCACCCATCTAGCCACTTACATACTCAGTCACTCACTCATACAGCCACTCAGTCACCCATACAGCCACTCATATACCCACTCACTCACCGATACAGCCACTCACACAGCCAATCACTCACCCTTTCAAACATTCACACATCCACTCACTCACACATACATCTACTCACACAGCTGCTCACTCATCCATAAAGCCACTCACTCTAGCACTCACTCACCCATACAGCTACTCACACCCCCTCTCATTCACCAATAAACCCGCTCACATTAGCAGTCACTGACCCATACAGACAAACACAGTAGCAGTCACTTACCCATATGCCCACTCACACTGCCACTCACCCACCCATATATCCACCAATACTAGTATTCACTCACCCATACAGCTACTCACACATCCACTCATTCACACATAAAAACAATCACACAACCATTCACTTACCCATTTAGCCACTGACACATGCACTAACTCACCCATATAGTCACTCATACAACCATTCACTCACCTATACAGCCATTCACATTAGCAGTTACTCACTGATACAGCCACACACAATAGCAATCATTCACCTATACATCTATTCACCCAGCCACTCACTCAATCATAGATTCTCTCACATTAGCACTCATCCATACAGCCACTCACACATCCATTCACTCACTCACACACCCACTCACTAAACCATATAACTAGTGGCACAGACATTAGCTTACCCATTCAGCCACTCATACAACCATTCACTCACCTATACAACCACTCTCAGAACCCCTCACTCTCCCATGTGGCCACTCAAACAGCCAGTCACTCAGGCCTACAACCAGTCACCAATGCACTCACTCACCCTTACAGTTACTGATACATCCCCTCACTTACCCACACAGCTATTCACATACCAACTCACTCACCCACATAGCTACTCATGCAATCACTCACTCACCCATCTCTTCACTCATGTAGCCACCTACTCACCCATTCATCACACTTTATCTTTTTTTTAAACATAAAAGGCGGTTCTGACAAGAATATTTTCTTCATTTTATGTAGAGCTGTGTTTTTGTACTTTCTAACATTTTGTTTTCATCAGACAAAATAATGAGGGGGAGAAAGAATTGTAACAAGCAACACAAAAACAGTGCAAGAATGTTGCATGGCAGCTTCAATGATTGCATCAACAGACTGCTCACCAGCTGTGACTGTAGTGCTGCACTCAAGGCAATATGTGCCAACACGCGTTAACTCAGGAGCAATTTAGGGATGATGCCTCTTAACTTTAATAGGTACTCTTTCCCTAGAGACAGATGATACAGCCAAAGTTGTAGATAGTCCCTCTCCATCTCTTTCCTTCCATACCGTCTTCAAACTGTTGGAGTGATACTTCTTCAAATGGTAAAACATTGAAGTGGTACCACAGGAATATTTATTGTTGACATCTCTTGAAAGGGTCTTCCCACATAAACTGCATTTTATAAATTTGGCAACAGTGTTCAACTCTGCAGAGGAAATTGTAAAATATTCACAGTGAATACTCTGCTTTTTGGGCGTAGGTTCTTCATCTCCAGGGTCTTGGTGTTTCACCTCCTGCTCCTCTGCTGTGGCATCTCCTGCTGCTCATTACCTCCTGTTGCCATTTTGCAGGCAAAATATGACAGTTCAAAAACTTTAAACACAGTGCTATAGCAAAAGCACAAAGCAGCTTCTAACATTGGTCTAAAAAAGAATGGAAGATTCGAGAACAGAGAAATGAGTGGAGAATTCCTATTAAGATTAAATAAAACTGTCTTCTCCAATCAAATATCTTTCTTGCATAGTCAAATGATATTCATGAATACCAACGTTATTGTGACTACCGGCGTTGTCGCGAAAACAGGAAATACATTTTAAAAGTGATTATCATAAAAAATTATTACAGAAACAGAGATGTAATCACTATGTTAGTAAACAACTATTGTCAAACCATATTTGCAATATGTGTATATATGTTTTTACACTTTTGAGAAAACACGCGGCCTTCACGACTTTTCTGCTAAATCGGAACATACCTATTGCGATAATTCTTGACAAAATTCATGACGAATTCTCAAAGAGTAAAAAATTTGAAAAAACCCACAGTTTAAAAATCCACTAAAGCAAATGACAAGGAGTGAGACAGAGAAATATGTAAATGAATGGTCCATTTTTGCAGGTATAGTGTCTAATATGTAGCAGACATTTCAAAATAACAAAATATTAAGTAATTCCCACTAGAAAGTAACCCAGATGAGTACACACGTTCCAGAAATCAGTGGACTTGTCTTAAAGAAATTAGATTCCATTCAAATCTTCAGGTTCACTGTAGAAAAATTACACCTCTACGTGAAACACTTACAAATATAAACATAGCACAAACCCTAGGTAAAGCTCCACTTCATAAAATTGGAAACAAATCTATCTTCAAAGCTGGGCAAATAGAAAACATATGTTAAAAAACAAAAATCCTCAATAGAAGCTAATACATGATAAATACATTAGAGTGAAATCTGAACTTCGCTGACTGTGGCAAATGTATTCCAAACTGACATCTCCTTGTAAGAGCAGAGACCATGGTTCTGTTCTTTAAATATAATCAGTATGGAATGGCAGAAACAGTAAGATCACTTAGGCTCCCACTCATACACACAAAAACACACTAACATACCCACCCAAAAAACCAAAGCACCACTTGCACTTTGATTTACAGACACACACATGCGCTGACACAACCAGAGACAAATTCATAGAGGTATTCACATAGTGACTTACAGACCCACTCATGAACTTGTAGACCACTTCACACACTCACTGACCCATTCACACTCCCACTGACTAATACACTCAAACACCCACTAACAGACCCATACAGGTACTGACACATCCACCATGAAACATTTCAGGCTATAATTATGGAATGTGTTTTAGAAAAACTTCAGAAATTCACTGAAAAAACAAAAGGGTACAGGGACTGTAGTTATAGAATAAAACAAACCTTAGAAATTCATTAAAAAAAAAGTTACAAGGAGGTTATAGTTAGGAAATAAAATGTAGAAAACATAGAAATTCACTAGAAAACCAGAGGTCATAGGGACATATTAGTTAGGAAATAGAATTTAAAAAATCTTAGAAATTCACTGAAAAAAACAAAGGTTACAGAGATTTTAGGAAATAGAATGCAAAATACCTGAAATATTCACTAAAAAACAGAGGTTACTGGGGCATTTTAGTTAGGAAATAGAATTTTAAAAAAACCTTAGAAATGTACTGAAGAAAACAGAGGTTACATGGACATTATAGTTACATTTCACACACACAAAACCATAGAAATTCAGCAGTTTTAGTTACCTGAGCTAACTATAACTTATGCTCCTGCAATGCACAGCTTATGACTTCACAAATTGCATCACTCATGACATTCTCAATGGCATAACTGATGACATCTTCCAGTGAGTGTAACTGTACTGTAAATGTTTCTGAGACTTAAAAATATATACCAAGCTACAACACTACTTAAATTGCTATTGTTTCTGAACTGGTAATTACAGTGGTGGCTCCTCTGCAATGGCAGAGGAATGCTGCCCCCCTGCAAAAAGCCAGAATTTTTTTTTTTTTATAATAAAACAACTTTTATTTTCATTTTATTTTTTGCTGTCTGGCAGCTGACCCAAGATTACATTGGGATGGGGCAAGATTAACAGGGCAGGGACTGAGACTGGGACTGGGAGGAGGAGTGGTAGATGCACTTAAGTGGACAAAACTGTCATGCGCACTTAGGCTTCTCCACTCGAGCTGCGCTGCACAGCCGGGTAGAGAAAGGGCTCAGGCTCCCTGTCCCTGACATGGCGTCAAAGCAGCCTGCTCAGGAATCCCCAAGCTGCTCTCATACTTGTATACATAGCATGAGAGCAGTGTCGGGATTAGGTGAGGACTCTGGGAGCCTATACCAAGAGCAGAGGAGCACTGAGGCAACTGGCAGGGTACGGTAAGTCTATTTTTAATACATTTTAACCTCCTGCTCTGTCTCTCCTGTACCTTCTTCATGCACTTGTGCCAATGCCCACATACCCCACCCCCCCTCCACCTTTATTACTCATATTAGACACTACTGAGTAATTAGTCATACTATTTTTAACTTGTATCATCTGAGTGGCTGTGTGACTGTATCAATGTGTGAGTGGGTGTCTGAGTGGCTGCATGGGTGTGAGAGTGCTCAGTGCCAAAGGCCTTGCGCAGTGTATGGTTGGCCATCTGCAGGGGGTTGGCAACCTGTGGGTTTCGGGGGCAGGGCCAGGCCAGAGTCCAGGGTCCACAGCCAATCCACTGGTGTAGATGGCTAAAAGCTGTACTCGGCATTGCAGTTGGGTGATAAAAATTAAACAAACCCAGAAAATCACTGGAAAAACAAAGTTTAAAGTTACATTATTGTTGGGTATATTAATAAGATCATACATAACGATTAAAAATCCCTTGAATTTTTCTGACAAAATGAAGAATAAAGTGACACTATAGTTAGGTAGGGTAATACATTCTAACTTTAGTTTTTTGTTAGAATTGTGTGTGTGTGTTTGTGATAACAATTATGTATTCTTATTGCATGCTTGTTCAATTTAATATTACTTCTTTAAAACATTACAAAATCTTTTTTATGACATGCATAACTTTTAATCAATTTTATTAAAGTTAGATCAGAAAAGTGTTAGTTAGGGTGTTTTTTGAAATTACTGTTTAAAAATGACTATTTATAAAATATATTAATATATTTGAAAATATTATTTTTCAAAACACATTTAATTTCATGCCCCACTGGTATTTGGATAGTTCAGGTTAATAATAAACATTTAAAAATTAGTTTACTTTTATATTATATATTAAAATAGTACAAAAATATAAACTTCATTACTATTCCCTTATAATTTTACATAGAGGCATCTCCACTCTGGTGGCGGAAATCTCCACCATCAGAGGAAAAAATACTTGAAGTATTGTTACTGTAGTAGTAACTTTCTTTTGTAATAGGCTCTCTCAACATCATTTAAGGGAGTGGAGACATGTAAATCTACACAAAGTCTAAATCTCCACACAGAAATGATGAATAGCTAACAAGTGGAGAGTCACATCTAGGTGTAGGAGTAGATCTACATGTGAGTAAAAATACACATGTTAAGCGTTGTGAATCAAGCTTAAAATATTGACTTGGAAAACAGCTGTGAAACTGGTTCTGAGAAATAAGTTCAAATGGTTGTGTGCTTAATTATGCCCTCTTTCCTTTGCTGGACCTGCTATCGTTTATTGTACATGGATGTTGTATGATTATGATATATGGCATCCACATGTCCCCCAGTACTGTGTGGTCTCAGACTACCACTTTATTGTAATAACAGATAGACTATCATGCCTATTCTCTGATCTGATAGACAAGAACTTCTCTAACTACTACATCTATGAATGAGGAGTCCCAAATTAGACAACAGGTAATTGTATTAGGTGCCACCGTTTGCAATATAACATAACATAACCTGGCATGCACAACATAACATAACTTAAAATAACATAACATAATATAACATAACAGAAATGTTTATTGCATTATGAAAAATATTAAAATAAGATATACAACCATAAAATAAACTTTAAAGCAAATACCCAATAAAGAACAAAATAAGAGGTAGAATGGATATTACTTCTAATAAATCAAAGGGACCCCTGAATATTGCTATAGGTGGAGATGCAGAGGAGAGGAACAATATAATAAGGCAACAACAATCTCCACCTGTACTTAATCAATCAGTGCTTATAAAGTCATTATGAATGTAAACTCCCTCCCAGGTGAAAGTAGATCAACAGGCCAAAATAGGCTATAAATCCATAAATACGTTTTAATCAATATTCATACATAAACAATTCATACATTTCAATGCATATGATAACAGAAAAAACACAATGAGAAGACAATTATATACCCCCACGGAGGACAATCATTCATACAATCACACCAACACATACTCATCCAATCATATGCGTCCTGATCCTGAAAGGATCCACTCATTGAAATTTAATAAAAATCTAAAAGTTACAAAGGGTGAAGACCATTATGTCTAAGTAGGACAACGGACAGGAGACTAGGGAATCCTACTGAGTACAGTGTTGTTATTTCTCCAGGTGGAAAACAGAAAGTACAAGAAATACAAAAAACTGTATGCTATCAAAGAATATATGTTGCAATTTTAAACAATAAAAAAATGTTTTCCCAAATGATGATACAAATGAAAACAATGAATAAATGAACAGTTCAGATAGGCTTCGCCAGATTATTGTATTGGTGCCGACGTACGTTTAGGTGTGCGACCTACTGTAGGTCTGAATTTCATCAGGGCACGTGTTTCCTTGGAGACAGAAGTGGGGGTATCTGTATATGAGTAAGCAAATACAGGTATAATAGTTGAAAGATAAACATTGTATTACATTTTAAGCTAAATGATAGTAAGGACTCACAATGTTGATCATACATGGGAGGGAGAAGAATAAACTGGTAGAACCAATAGAACAAGAGACCAAAGTGCACTAATACGATAGACATGAGCAATAACATACAGGATCCAGAATGATAAAAACATCTGTGATAGTTATTAAAGGAAAAATACAAGTGACAGCAGGTGCCAGACTTGAAACAGAGATGTGCTCGGAAAAGTAAGAAAAAGTTAGTGGTTTCCCCAGGTCATACAAGATATCCAAAAATAAAGGAGAGGTGCTCACAGTAAGACAAAAGAGGATGTCATGCTCTCGCAGGCATCGGCAAGTTTACCGAAAAGAGGAAAGGTGAAGAAAAAGGTGATATCGCTAGGTGAAATTCCCATAAATGAGATGGTCTAAGGCATAAGGCCATACCTGAACACTGGAGGTAGGTTGAAAAAGATGGTTCAGGCGGCAAAAAACTCAAAAAATACTGCAGGGTATCTGTAGATAATGAGATGGAATATAAAATAAAAATGCAGATAAATATACATTAAAAAAAATCGTGCAGCGGGTCTTCTGCGTCTGGCGCTTCTTACCAGAGGAAAGGTATGGTATGGAATAGATCAAAGGACATGGCGGATTAACGGATACTCAGGAAGTTTTTGGAGGAATCAAATTTCTGGATGTTCCGGAAGCGGCGGCTGAACTCCACGGGGTGCTGGCCACTGGGGGGATGGAGAAAAACCAGAGAATTAAAGATTAAGGATCCCAGCTGATGGGGAATAACCACACGGTGGGAAAAAGGGCGGGAGGTGGGGAGAACTCGCTAAAAGATTACCTAAAAGCTCATGAAAATGGTAAGTAGGTGAAGTAGGGTCATCGTCACAAGGTAAGTTCCAATTTAAACGAGAACGTCAGATACTCGAGGAGGCTCAGGGCGAGTCCTCCAGAGGAGGGTGCTAGCAAGCATCCAATCTGAAAAGGGGAAGGGAAGAGGTTTTCAGGCTAGAAGTCAATGCTAAAAACCTAATCCCTACGCTAGCACTAAAACAGATATCGCAGGACTTACCAGGGTCAGTAAGATGGGCGCAGCTAGATGGGCGGCAGTATCAGCCGCATCGGCGGCTCCGAGAAATTTACGGACTACCGGAGTCATTTTTAAAGGAGCTCTAAATGGGTGAGTGGCAACCAATCAAGAGGCCGCAAACAAAACAAGGGCGGGTCACGTCAACAGGTGACGGGGAGGATAGGCGGGATCATCAAATGGAGTCGTGACCCGCATGAACATAGAAGAAAGATAAAGAAACTCCCGGGGGAAAACCGGATGTGTTCCAAAGCGGAGATAAAGGAATGAACAGATAGACAAATAAGCCCAATATAAATCATCGGGGGGAATTAAATATTAAGGAGGAGAAACCTTCTGAGAAAAGAAGGAAAAAAGAGATACCAATGGGCAAAAATGGATAATTGATCAAGGAATGGATACCAAAGGTATCATGAGTGGAACCTGATGGAGCCCCATCAGGGTACTGAAGATATACAGCAAAAAGATGACAAGGGCAGATCAAATGATGGCATTCTCCCACGGGATATGTTCATTAAGGCCCTTGTTTTTAGTATTACTGGTAAATATCCAGAAAACCTCCCTCTTCCTATGTATGGACTGTGGATCAATGCCTTTATGGTTGTGGATCTTCTCAAGGAAGATCCAGCGGAGGTCAGATTCAGTGTGTTTGTTTTCCAGCCAATGTGTGACCAGCGGGGCTGTTAATTTACCCATCCTAATGTTAGATTTGTGTTCACACATTCTGTGTCTAACCTCACGGCCAGTTTCCCCAATATATGTCAGGCCGCATGGGCCAATCACAGCATAAATGACGTTAGATGTTCGACAATTCGTCATTTGTTTGAGGGAGACAGTCTGATTATTGATGGATACCTGGTCGCTGGTGATGGCATTGGGGCAAGCCTGACATGTACCATATTTTTGGTTTCCAGATATGGGATTGGAGCCAGTGATGGATTTTTGATTGAGGCACTTTTCGGAAGAGCTCTTGGCTCTGACCAAGAAGTTCTTTTAAGTTCTTGTTCCTTTTAAAGGCAAAGATGGGTCTGCCAATGTTGTGTGTCTGGGATTCGAGGTTAAGTAAGTGCCATTGGGAATTGATGATTTGTCAGATTTTCTGGTCAAAAGTGGAGTGTTTGAGTACACATCCCAACTGATCAGGTTGTTCCCTAGATTGAGGTTGGAACATACTTTGCCGATCATAATATTTTGCTCTCTTAAATGATTGTTTCACAATTCTCAAGGGGTAACCTCTCAGTAAAAGTTTTTGCTTCAGGGTCTCTGAGTGTATAGTAAAGTCTCTAATGGATGTACAATCTCTACGCAATCTTAAAAATTGGCTGAAGGGAATTCCGTCTTAGTGGTGTCTGGGATAAAAACTACTATAATGTATTAATGCATTCCTTGACGTTGGTTTAGTAAACAAAGAAACCGAAAGTAGATGGTCATGATGCTTGATCCAAACCTCCAAAAATTTCAATTTAAGATTACTGATATGGGCAGTGAACCTAAGACTGGGATTAGCCAGATTGATCCATGAAATGAAATCATTGATTTTATCCGCATCACCACTCCAGATGAGGAAGATATCATCTATGAATCTAGTCCATAGTGACACATTCTCACTGGAAGGTGCCAATTCATTGTACATATTGAGTGACTCAAAATGGCCCTTATAAAGACATGCCACACTAGGGGCGCAGGCTGCCCCCATGCTTACTCCATTAATTTGATGATAATAATCTCCTTCAAACTCAAAGAAGTTTTTCCAATGACTTGTAATGCCCCTGCTTGAGGTATATTCATATACAGGGACTCTAAGTCCATGCTAACTTGGAGTTCCCTGTCAGAGTTATAGGGGGTACCTTCAATCTTGGATATGAAGTGTCCAGTGTGTTTTATAAACGATGGAAGTTTGGACACTAAGGGTTGAAGGAAACGGTCCACGTACTTCGATAACGGTTTAGTGGCAGCCCCCATGGTTGAGACAATAGGTCTTAGGGGGGGATTTGTCTCTTTTTTGTGCGTCTTTGGTTCGCCATAGATGATGGGAATCCTGGTATGGCAAGGGGTCAGAAATTCTGCCTCCTTCTTGCAGATATCCCCTCTGCTTACGGCTGCTTCCACTATGCTGAGTATTTTGGACTTCAAATAGGGCTCAGGATTCGATCTGATCTTTTTGCAATGATTATGGGAACTAAGGAGGTCATGCATTTTATTCCGGTAATCCACAGAATCATAAAAGAACGATCCCATCCCCTTTGTCGCAAGGTTTGATGGTAAGGTGAGGATTGTTCTTGAGTGAGAAAAGTGTTGCATTTTCTTCTTTCGTGGTATTGAAAGATGGTTTGGGGACGAATTTGATGGTTTTATGTACTTTACTTAAACCAGCTTTTTCAAATATTTCAACCTCAGTTCCCACCATATCCAATCCAGGGGTGAATTGATATGGAGGTTTCAGGCCAGAGGGGTAGAATTCATTGTCTGTCAACTGATTGTCCGCGAAGAATCTTTTCAGGCGGATTTTGTGAAAAAATGCATGGAGGTCAGTCATAAGTTCAAACTTGTTTAAACGGGTGGATGGTACAAAAGAGAGCCCCTTAAACAGGAGGGTCTCAGTGGATAAATCCATACTAAAGAAAGACAGATTAAATACTGGGATGGATGCTACCGTCTCCAGTATTGGTTGTTCCGTGTCTGAATATATTTTTGGGGTTGTTCTTGGGCTGAATAGAAGCCTCTCTGTTGTTGACCCCTGTATCTGGGGCGAAAGTTGCCCCGGCGGTTGCCTAAAAAATGTTGGTTGCTAGTAGGCGGTCTTTCGTAGTCTTGTCTGGGCTGGTAGTCTTTAATGGCTGATCCCTCCCCTTCAGAGTTGGTTCTGTCTGTGAATGTGGTGACTCTCCTATTGCCCCAATTGGTATTATTGGCTACATCTGGGTTAAGATTACTAGAGGAGTAAAAAGTCTCAGTTAGGTAGGGGTATATTTTTTTCCTGTGAGAAAAGACGAATGTTTTTCCTAAGTTTGTCCGTCTTCCTTTTCAGGAGGTAGTCAGAAAAAGAGTCTAGTTCGAGTGAGATCTCTTCTATTTTTTTAAGGCCCTCTTCAATGCCTTCACTTTGCTTCAATTTGTCCTCGAGTTCCTGAATCTCTTTGTTTAAGATATTATTGACTTCCCTGGCTGTTTCAAAAATCAAGATCATCCAGTCCCTAGAGCACCTATTGGAAATAATACCCCATTTCTCTAGGAGCTGTTTGATCTCAATGAACAAGCCAGGGATGTTCCTAACTCGTAGGCCAACGGGAATAGTACCAGCATTGAGATACTCCAACATGAACTTAGCATACGATTCTGTACGTTTGGACTTCTTTTTTAAATTGAAAACTTTAGTCCACTCATCATTTAATCCTTTAGATAGGGAAAAAGGTTTGTCTGTACCTGGGACTTGGCCCAAAAGGAGAGCAAAATCTTTGTCTGAATATCCAAATGACTTAATACTGTCCATTAGGATCTAAAAGCAGAAAAAGGTAGATATAAAATAGATACAAAGCAGAAACCCAAAGGGAAAGTAGAGTTAGAAAAAGGCCTTAATGAACATATCCCATGGGAGAATGCCATCATATGATCTGCCCTTGTCATCTTTTTGCTGTATATCTTCAGTACCCTGATGGGGCTCCATCAGGTTCCACTCACGATACCTTTGATATCCATTCCTTGATCAATTACCCATTTTTGCCCATTGGTATCTCTTTTTTCCTTCTTTTCTCAGAAGGTTTTTCCTCATTAATATTTAATTCCCCCCGATGATTTATATTGGGCTTACTTGTCTATCTGTTCAGTCCTTTATCTCCGCTTTGGAACGCATCCGGTTTTCTCCCAGGAGTTTCTTTATCTTTCTTCTATGTTCATGCAGGTCACGACTCCATTTGATGATCTCGCCTATCCTCCCCATCACCTGTTGACGTGCCTCGCCCTTGCTTTGTTTGCGACCTCTTGAGTGGTTGCCTCTCACCCATTCAGAGCTCCTTTAAAAATTACTCCAGTAGTCCGTAAATTTCTCGGAGCTGCCGATGCCGCTGATACTGCCGCCCATCTAGCTGCGCCCCTCTTACTAACCCTGGTAACTTCGATATCTGTTTTAGTGATTAGGTTTTTAGCATCGACTTCTAGCCTGAAAACCTCTTCCCTTCCCCTTTTCAGATTGGATGCTTGCTAGCACCCTCTCTGGAGGACTCGCCCCGAGCCTCCTCGAGTATCTGACGTCCTCGTTTGAATTAGAACTTACCTTCTGACGATGACCCTACTTCCCCTACTTACCGTTTTCATAAGCTTTTAGGTAATCTTTTAGCAAATTCTCCCCACCTCCTGCCCTTTTTCCCCAGAGTGGTTATTCTCCATTAGCTGGGATCCTTAATCTTTAATTCTCTCTTTTTTCTCCATCCCCCCAGTGCCCAGCACCCCGTGGAGTTCAGCCGCCGCTTCCTGAACATCCAGAAATTTGATTCCTCCAAAAACTTCCTGAGTATCCGTTAATCCGCCACGTCCTTTGATCTATCCCATACCATACCTTTCCTCTGGTAAGAAGCGCCAGACGCAGAAGACCCGGTGCACAATGTTTTTTTATGTATATTTATCTGCATTTTTATTTTATATTCCATTTCATTATCTACAGATACCCTGCAGTATTTTTTGAGTTTTTTGCCGCCTGAACCATCTTTTTCAACCTACCTCCAGTGTTCAGGTATGGCCTTATGCCTTAGACCTTAATTGTGCAGAGCTAGGGGGCTGATTGCAGAGCCTGTGTGCGCTGAAAATAACATGAATACTACCTTAAAAGCCCACAATCAGCCCCGGAGAGGTACTGTAATGAAAAGAAAAACAGTGTCTCAAACACGACGTGTGCTGTATTTAGCATGCACAGAACGACATCCGATCCGGCGAGACCGTATTCATGTTAATTGCAGCACACATGGGCGCTGCAATTAACATGAATACTAACTCAAGGCCCATAATCATCCCCGCAGCTGTGCACTGTTAGGAAAAGAAAAACAGTGTCTCAAACACGAAGTGTGCTTTAGCACACGCCGTTTTTGAGACTGTGCTTTCTTTTTCTTAATTGTGAAGAGCTACGGGGCTGATTACAGAGCCTGTGTGCACTGCATTTAACATGAATACTAACTTAAAGGCCCACAATCATTCCCGAAGCAGTGTACTGTAATGAAAAGAAAAACAGTGTCTCAAACACGACGTGTGCTTTAGCACACGCTGTGTTTGAGACAGTGTTTTTTTCTCAATTATGCACAGCTACAGGGCTGATTGTGACCCTTTAAGATAGTATTCATATTAATTGCAGTGCCTGTGTGCGCTACAATTAACATGAATACTAACTTAAAGGCCCACAATCAGCGCGCAGCTGTGTACTGTTACGAAAAGAAAAACAGTGTCTCAAACAAGACGTATGCTTTAAGACATGCTATGTTTGAGACTGTTTTGTTTTCTTCTTAATTGTGCACAGCTACAGGGCTGATTGTGACCCTTTAAATTAGTATTAATGTTAATTGCAGTGCCCGGGTGCGGAATAGAGGAAATAAAATGTACATATTTTTACTCAGCATGAAAATATTGTGGGTCACAATCAGCCCCGCAGCTGGGTACTGTTATGAAAAGAAAAACAGTGTCTCAAACACGACGTGTGCTTTAGCACACGCTGTATTTGAGACTGTTTTATATTCATAATTGTGCCCAGCTACGGGACTGATTGACACCCACAATATTTTCCTGCTGAATAAAAATATGTACATTTTATTTCCTCTTTTCCAAATCTAATGATGATTGTCTCATAGGATGTATCCAAGTCAGCACAGGAGTGCCGTGATCATTCTTGATTTTATTCTCTCTAATTTTGCTTTAATTGCCAGCGGTTCTCATAGATAAACATTCCAGGTTCCTTTGAATGTGTTTGATGTCTAAGCCAGTGGTATCTATGTTATCACAAATAGCAAGAATCTCTTCCAAAATTGTGCTTAATGAACATTCTTGTTATTCTATCACTTTGGATTTAGCAGATAAGCTGACATCATCTGCTTAGTCCTATTTAAAGTGTTTTGTGAGGATTTAGCCTCCATATAATTACCAGTGCAACCAAGCAATGAGAAACAATAACTTAATAAGGCACATTTGAAGCAGTAATAAAGGCAGAATTGATAAGTGCACTATCAACTGTATAAAGAATATTCAAAATTGTACTTGAAAATATGTTGCTCAAGAACATAATGTTCTTAATCCTACCACAGGGGAAACTCCACCCTCTACAAAACATACTAAAAGTAAGGTGAGTGTATGATATATGACAAACACATTTTAGGTACAATACTAAGACTGACCCAGTGGAATCTCTACAGATGGAGGGATCTTGTAGTCCTGACGAAGGCCATCCACCCATAGTTGTGTAATAGTTATTGGTTACTCAAAGCTGCTATCCAGTTTACTGGCCTTTTAAGCTTATACTCATGCCATCATGAGCAGAGTTGACTTTATCTGATTGCCCTGTATGTGCATGTGTATAAGTTGCGGAGGTGCATTATTTTGCCATATTTATTTTTGGAGCAGTGTTTGGGTGTATGCATTTGTACAGTGTGCATTGTTCTTTGCAGTTTCTTGTATGCTGCAATTTTATTCTGAAAGGCTGTGCTCTTGTTTGGTAATACATTTCCAAGTATTATGATATATGGATGAGTATGCAGATTGATGGTGTATCATTACAGGCGTGATTGCGGTTTCGTCATGGAACAATGCTTGCTATTATTATGTTTTGTTTTTGTGAATTTGATATATACTTTGTGTTCTTGTTCTGACTGCTGTAATCCTGCTTTTTGGCGGTTTATGTGTGTGAATATCATCTTGGAAAATACTGCGTGATCATGGATAGATGTTTATGGCTTGTTCAACAGGACAATAGGTCTTTACATATCCCATACAAACACCTTTGCTAAAAGGAAAGAGTTTGTGACTACATAGTGTGCACAATTACAACCCTAAAGAAATGACCACATCATAATGGCGGCCTGGATGCTAGCATGGACTCAACTAGGATTTGCCTCTAAGAACTCTATGGCCCAGTTTATGGGAAAGTTTCCGATTTTTTTATTGAAGATAAAGCACTGAACCTTCATCTAGTGATAACATTATTTGGATAAGTGGCCTTGAATGTTTATTGTTATTTGGTAAATTTGATTTGCTTGAAAGTAGGTATGCTATTTAATTCATTTAAGTCTGAGTGCAAAAAATCACCATTTACCTCGGTCTTAGACACACCTTTGATATTGAACTCACCCAACCATGTGATTTGTACAATTTTTTTACTGAGCCAAACAATATCTCTCTGCAACAAATAGGTATGTATGAATGTATTTACTGGGTAAACCTAGTTGTGTGGTAACGGAGTGCTGTATCATGTACATCAAGTGGGGATAATATAAACACATTTTAAATACATTTTACATATATTAAGTAATTTGCCCAGAATCACACAATGTTGAGTCTTACACTATGATTCAAACTTGGGCATACCGATTCCAGCTCAAGCACTTGAAGCAATAGTCAAAATGTGCCCTTCTACTACTTTGACTTTCACTGTGATCTAATCAATTTGCCAACCAACAAGATCAATTTTGTGAGGCAGACTTGCTATGGATACTTTTATTGTTAATCTTTTATGGGATTACATTAAAGGGGCCATCAGTTGATGTCACAATCAATCTTAAAACCTCATATGACATTCTAGAATGTTTGTTGTTGGTGATTGTTGAAGATGCAACACTGGGCAAAGAGAACTGTTTTTGTTTTCTCTGGACAGGATGGCATCTTAAAGATGACACGGAATAAAAAGATTTACAGCCAATTTTAGGCATTCTTTTAAGATAGTGCCTTTTCATAGCTACACTGTATCACACTGTTCTTTAGAAAGAATGAGAGACGGATAAGCAATACAAACAATCTGGGAGTGCTAAAAACTTGACCTGGAATGGAGCAGCATTTTGAATGGGTTAATAATTAGGCCTGATTGAAATTGTTATTACTCAGGCATAATTTGCTTTTTTTGGGGAATTTGCATTACAGTTTTATGCAAAATTCCTTAAATGGTGGCATTACGCCACTGGATGTAAATACTCACTTTTCACAGTAAATATTTACCACAAACACACCATTTACATGGTACAAATTTACCACGAGTACAAGGCCGTTGTCCACAGTGTTTACTAGAATGTGGGATTCCCCAGAAATCTTGCCTATCGCCCCACCTGTTCAACATAGATGTCAAAACCTTAACGCAGGAATTGTAGGATCTGCAACAACACTAATAATTATCTGCTCCTACTGCATTTAGAGAGAACATTTACATCTCAACTAGAATTTCAAGACACAATGTGCTGTATAGTCACTTGGATCAATAGTAAGCAGTTAAAACTTAATACGTACAAGAAACAAATTGTCCTCCTCAACAACACATCTCCTTGTCCACTGTATCGTATTGCCCCTCAAAAAAGGGACTGGCTACCTTACTGAAAGCATTGGTAAAATGCTCAGGAGTCATGGTGAACTCCAATATCAAACTAAAACCACAGATAAGCATGGTAGCATCCAAATGTGTATTCCTCAAAAGAACTCTTCAAAATATTCTATCAATTCTCTGAATTGAAGCAGGTAAACTGATTATAATGGCAGTAATCATTTTAAGATTAGATTATGCTAGCACACTGGACCAAGAACTATCTAAGATTGAGGATCGAATGCTCCAGACTATACTGAATGATGCAGAAATACTTTTTTTTCACCTCCCAAGAAGCATATGCCCCTGTACTATTACACAAATTGCACTGGCTTTCAGTGATTCAGCATAATCTGATGCCTCGCCTTTAAAAACATGATTACTTTGGCTCCTATCTTCCAGTCTTAGAATTTTTTTTTACCAACATTAGAATTGTATATGCTTGCTTCTTGTGCCAGTTGGGCAATAACACCTGCCTAATTAGATTCCTAATAGATTTAATAAAATGCAAAGGTGCTTATGCGGATGCAGATGATGCTAGCAGTGCAAGTCAAGTTGAACCAATCTTGGTTGCCTCCACTATTAGGTTTTGAGTCTTGAACGAGATATTTTCTTGTGGCCCTGACTGCTGAACAATTTTTATACAAGACACGGATATTTTGTCCTCTGGTGTGCCAGGGTGATGGAATCTCCACTGAGCCAACAAATTATGTCTGACCTATAAGTGCAAAATTGCTGTTGTAGGAAGGCTGATTTAAGAAGCTTTCTTCTCAGTTCTAAGAGTGTTGAGCATGCACATAATGTGGAATACTGATTCCTGTTTGTACCCACATAGGCAGCACATTCCACAAACTATCACTGATGGGCTATCCAGATATTACTCCGTAGCTTGCACATCAAATTGTAAATATGTTATGCATTGTGTATATATGTGATCTTGTATAGGCTCCTAACATTTCCCTACCCAGTGCTCGAGTTGAGAATCTTTAGTAAAATCATATTACGGTACCACCATTTGAGTCCTGTGCTTTTCTGAGCCCGAAGTTTACTTGCCTGTGTAACCAAATCATGTGTATCTAAATTGAAAACCTGCTTTAAGAACATTCATGTGGCGCTGCCTGTGTGGAAATGCACTGTCTTTTCATTTTGTTAAGCAAAAGTTTGGAGTGATATTTGGCACTGCATCCAAACATGCAGTATAGTTCCTGGCGGACATAGTCTTGGTAGCAGCGCACAGAGACCTTACACTGCTGCACACAGGGGACAAACATTAGAGGGAAAATTGGTTAGCATGATTCAGGGTTTGTACAGGGGAAGCATACTCCCATGTCCTTTGTCCAGTTTCGCACCAGAGCAGGAGTTAACGGCTTCCTGAGCTGGTTTGAAATGGACTATGTAAGGAGGCACCAAATGTGCCCCTCATACAGACTGAGTGGCACTGGCAAGCCCACCCACCAGGCGCCAATACACTAAGGGCCAGATGTAGGTAGCCAAATACCGGTCTGTAACGGCCAAAAATACCGAATTTCGGCCGTTCCCGACCGGTATTTGGCTTTTGAGATGTAGGGGCCCAAAAAAAGGACCGATTCGGTAAATACGAGTCGGTAATTTACAGAATCGGAATTTACAGAATCGGAAATTACCGAATCGGAATTTACAGATTCAGAAATTACCGATTCAGAAATTACCGATTCAGAAATTACTGAATTCTTATTTACCGATTCGGTAAATAAGTAATGGTAAAAAGTGAGTTTTGAGATGTAGGAAACTTCTAAAATACCGAATTTCATGAAATTCGGTATTTAAGAGTTGGTATTTACCATGGATTGAAAGCAGGTGGCACCCAGGTGCAGGCTATAAAAAAGGCCCCAAAATGCAACAGTGTGACCAGAATGGCGGCATTCTATGTGATAGTAAGGCGGCTACGGCTACAGACAGCAGGAGAGAGGGTCTGGAGAATGGAGGAGCAGGTGTACAGACAGAGGATAGCGCTCTTTCAACTCACTGAGCCAGAGATACTGCAAAGGTACAGGCTACACCCCCAAACCAACCTGGACTTGATCAGGGACCTCCACCCACTTTTGGAGCACCCAACCCCAAGGGTGCATGCCATCCCACCCCATGTGCAGGTGCTCTGTAGCCTACACCTGCTTGCATCTGGGAGTTACCAGGGGGTGATTGCTGTGTTATGTGGTGTGTCACAGAGCTGCCTGTCCTGTTTTTCCAGGAAGTTCCTAGAGGCTATGATTCAGAGGATGCATCATTACATCTGCTTCCCTAACACACACACGGAACTGCTGAAGACCAAGACTGACTTTTATCAAATTGCACAGTTTCCACACGTCATCGGCTGTATTGATGGCACCCACATCCCTATATGCCCACCTGCTGTCACAGAGTACATATACAGAAACAGGAAGTCAACCCACTATATCAATGTACAGGTAATCTGTGATGCCAACAACATAATCACAGACATTGTGGGCAAGTTCCCAGGAAGTACCCACGACTCCTACATTTTTCAGAACAGTGGGATCTACACACGCCTGACAGCGGGGGAATTTGGCGAAGGATACCTGCTAGGTAAAACACTGTGACACACCCTGATAGATATTGCAGATGTATGTGTATGTGTGCATGTGAGTAATGGCTTTCTCATTTACAAATAGGGGATAGTGCATATGCCGTCCGCTCATTCATCCTGACACCCTACCTCAACCCTTCAACCCCCAGCCAGAGACGATACAACGTGGCACACAAATCCACTAGGAACATTGTGGAGCGCACCTTTGGGCTGTTAAAAAGCAGGTTCCGCTGCCTCTACAAAAGTGGAGGGGCACGGCAGTACTCACCAATCATCTGCTGTAAGATAATTGCAACTTGTGCAATGTTGCATAACCTTGCTACAAAGAAGGGCACAGAGGTGGAATTGAGCGACTATGAGGACCACGATGATGAACATGCACTGCCTGAACCAAACACAGCAGGAGTTGCGACACCAACAGATGGCAGACAGAGACGGACAGAGATCACAAGGAACTTTTTTTGAGTAAGTAAAGAGACACAGACAGGTGGAGTATGCACCCAACGTAGTTTAATATTTGGCACTACGCAGGCACTCTAAAGCACAAATGTGCTACACAAATGTCATCCATTTAATAATGGTAGTCCTGGCTCACTTCCCCATTTAATGTCATGGAGTGTGGGCTATACAAGTCATTTCTGGCCACGCCTACCAGTGCCAGATGAAAGTGGCTGGCTGTCTTCACTGGGTGTTTGGGCTGTTGGCTCACCATGGCGCCTGCTGCTCCTCCATGTCTCAACAAGAAGGGGGCTTGTCATGCTGCTCCTACTGTTGCTTTCCTCACTTTCTGGTACATCCAGAGCAGCAGTTTGTGCTGTCTGTGCATTAATCAGCACCTCTACAGCACTGGTCACCCTTGCAAGGCACCTAGACACCTCATTGCTGCTGTGTGTTAGTCCCTCTTGCATGTTGATGGGTCGTCTGCATAGAAGGGAGGTGGCTGTGGCCAGGCGGTTCATTGCCTTAGTTTGTTGCTGCGCATGCTGCCTGTCCTTGCGCCTTGCTAACCTGTCCTGGTCCAGTTTAGTGCACAGAAGCTGCACCGATTGTGTCATGTCCCGCACACCTGAGGCCATCTCCCGCATCCCTGCAGCCATCTCCCTCATACCTGATGCCATCTCTTTGTTCTCCTCAACCAGTGCACTGATGCCCTTCCCTATGTTTTCCATATTTGTATTCAGGTGCCTCATCTGGCGTTGCACAGACTGGATGGCCTTCCCCTGCATTCTTTGGATCTTTACCATGCTACCCTCCAGCCCATGGAAGACACTGGGACCCTCAACATGATGTGCAGCACTGTTATCTCTGGGCCTGCGGCGTATGGTACCTGTGCGGGCACCCTCTGCACTGGACTGCTGTGTGGCTGTGCTTCCTTCCCCAGCCAAGTTTTGAGTGTCATCCCCCTCCATTTCACCTGCTGAAGTTTCCATTTCAACCAGTGGAGCTACTACATGCCTCCTGCTCTTTTGAGGTGCAGGTGTTGTTTGCGGCAGTGACACAGGCAGTTCAGGTGAGGACAGTAGCAGAGGGGATCCTGAACGTTCTGGGGATTCCTGCAAATGTGGAGACATTTCAAGGTCTTGGGATGGTGGCAGTGGTGTTGATGCACCACTGTCCTCTGTGACATTCTCTGCACTTGTGCCTGCCTCCTGGCTGTCATCCCTCTGTGGTGCAGTGCCTTCCTTCTCCCTGGTACGCCTGCGAGATGTCTCGCCTGTGGACATACAAGCGTACATTAGCTCTGTGCTCCTGCTTCACTGCTTCTACAATTAAATTAATCACACTGATACACTGTACATATTGCCTCAGCTTGATTATGACTGATATGTTTTGCCTAACTTGTTGCTTGCTGTGCTGTATGACATGGTAGGTCTTTCAATGACTACATGTCCCATAATGCATTGCTCATGTATAGTGCTACCTCTACTGGAGTGGGGTAAACTTTGCCACATAGGGAAAAGGGAAGGCGATGGGGTGGGGGTGATTGCTGTGCATGCATCTTACCTTTTCTGGTGGCAGCTCTGGCTGAGCTGTCTGCATCTCCCAGTCCACAGACGCTCTCTGGTTCAATGGTGGACCCCACCAGCTCCCCCAGTTCAGTCAGGGGAGGAGCACGGTTCTTCCTTCCTCCAGTTTTGTTTGCCTCTTTGTGGAGCTCTGCAATTTTCTTTTTCGTCATGCTCCTGAGGTCTTACCACCCCTTTTTCAGGTCATCTATGTCCCTTGGAGTCACTCCTACTGCATTCACCTTCGACTGTATTTCCAGCAAAAACTGCTTTCTAAACAATTTATGGTGTTCTTTAACCACCTTCTCCACGAGGACCTGCAGCTCCATGGTGCTAAATTTTATTTTTCTCTTCCTCTCTGGAAGTTCCTTTTCACTGCTGCTTGCCATTTTCAAACTTTAAAAGCACAAATGTTTTCCTGTTGCTCAGGGACTCAGCTCTGCTTTCACAGCCTCTCCAGAAGCTTCTAATTTCTTCCAGCTGCCTGGGTGTAGCCACTTCCTGGTTGGGAGGGGGTTGGTGTTAGCACCTGATTGGCTGACTCCTACGTTTCATTTTTCTTTCCTTTTCGATTCGGTATTTACCGATTCGGTATTTACCGAATCGGTATTTCCCATTCATTCCTATGGGCCAAAAGACCTATTGGATTGAATGGGAAATACCGATTCAGTAAATACCGAATCGGTAAATTCCGAATGGCATATATCGAATTTTACCGAATCGGTAATAAATACCGATTTTTTACCTACATCCCATTTACCGATTCTAAAATACCGAATCGGTAAAATTCGGTATTTTAGAATCGGTAAATTTAAGTTACCTACATCTAGCCCTAATTCCTGTCTGAGAGGTGGTCACACCTCCCTGTGACAGGATACCTATTGTTTTGCCTTTTCCTGCTTGAGCTTGGCTCAGCAGCAGGAGAGCAGAATCATGTCTCTGTCCAACAGCAGACATGTTGTGCTGTCCGGGTCTAGAAGACTGGTCACAGGAGCACTGAGAGCCTAACGGAGGCCCATTCCAGTGCTTGGAATTATACCTGCCACAATGTTTATGGAGTGGGGGTCTGATTCCAACATGTTTGATACCAAACATGATAGGATTTGTTGCAGCCAATTTCGAGATGGTCACCGCGTAATTATGCGGTGCCCCTCTATGTGGTATATGGCTTCTTCCCTTACAACTCAGGAGAATGGACTCTGTAGACTGTGGGGGTGTTGTGCTCATGCAGTGGCACCCTCACACTTAGAACCAAGCACCCTCCTCTCAGGATTGTAAAGGCCTGCAATAGGGGTGACTTATATGTTTTAATTGCATTGACTCTAGATATAGTTTATAAACACACGGCCGAGGGATGCCGAAAACGAGGAAGGAGACGAAGAGCTCTGTGAGGCTTCAATGGGTGAGGAGTGGAGAGGGCCCGGTTGTGCTAGATATGGTGCAGTGCGTGTGTTTAATGACCATGAGATAGAGCGATAAGGGTCGAGACAGAAAGGGGATGCATACAAGATCAGAATCGTGAGGAACATGTGACACATGGAAATATGCGGAGCCGTATGATACCAAGGGGCAGCCTTTGTGTGTGTCAAATGTGTTTGATGGATTTGGGCGATAATCATGGCGGTTCCGGCAAATACTATACTGTGATGTATTCCTATAGGTTCTGTATCGATCCCCCTATTCCTGACCCTGTTCTGGTTAACAAGTTAACTAGCAGCCATCCCATGATGCAGAAACCGTTATCTGATTAAGCCACACTACGGCACAGGAACGTGTTATCTGATTAGGTCATAACGCTTGCCATCTAATTAGACAAGCGATATTCCTCCAGCCCCTGATAAGGCATACGGAGTTCTCAAAACAAATCAAACCTATGACAACCTGGGAAAAACCCTGCGGCCATTGTTTTGATTTCATCGAGAACTTCAGCAAAAGAATGTGCTAACGACCAAGTCGTATGACATCCTTATTGACGTATCTATGTCCATCCTTGCGTCAATCTCGGCACCTTACAGGTATAAATATTACCGGTATTGCCTTAAGCAAACACACGCGGTGGTGACGAGATAGGAGCAGCCAGACTTGCCGAAGCCCAGAGCAGAGCAGACCCCGCTGGCGCAGCCCCGCCTTCCTGACGCGCTGAGAACGAGACGCTGCTTTCTCCTGCCGAGAAATCCAGCTCCGGCGCTTCCGGGTAGCCCTCGCAGGCAGCCTGGAATATCGAGACCAGAGACGAGAGATACCATCCCTCATTCATCCTAGATTCCAGGTACAGAACTGAATAACCCCTTGCAGAGAATTCTTGAGTCAGTCACTTGGCAAAACAAACTTAACTTAAACTGCTACTTTCTATTCCCTCCCACGTATTAGGCTTAGGTCACGTACACCGGGGTAGGCGTAGTTAGAAACACCAGTTGAGTACGATTAGTCAAATGTATATGTGTATGTATCTATTTTATCCATTTTAAACCACCTTATGGCTTAGAAACCATATAAATGTTTTTACAGTATTATTTTATACTTCTGCTTTCATTGTATGCATTTTACTTAACCATAAGTATTGCGATAATATCGATCCATTTCTCTTGTATGAGAAAAGAGACTGATCAATAAATAACATCTTTTATTGAACACGCCCGTCTCTTCCTTTTCTCTACAATCTGGTGAGACTAAGAATGCACGTACTGACTGAGTAAAATAAGTTGTCTTTTGTTTTCACACGACTCTAGAGATACACTCTTGATTAGGGGAGAGCAAAGTTGTCATGTTCTATGGTTGTCAGAAACTAAATCCCTTCTTGTCTATCCAGGGAGGTTCAACTCCTCCTTGCCTATTCGAGAAAGTTTCTAGTGAACTCTGAGCTAGCTGGCAAACCCAAAACTTTAAGTCTAATATCGACAATAGAAGACCTAGTTAACGTCTGGTCTAGGCCTATACTATTGAAGGTATTATTCCAATGCGCAGAGCCTATTGGGATAATAGGAACTACACTACATGGCGCCCAAACGTTTGGAAAGGCGATAAAACTAACGCAAGACATTAGAGTAACTCAGTCGTGCTTTTTCACTCAGACCCCTTTTTTCCCATAATACTCCAAAGACGTCTGGAGTGGGTGAAAGGTCATATCCGCCAAACCTCGCAGGAGGAAACTCCTATGTATGGTTCTTGGTTTAGTCAACGTTGAAGGATACACTGTTCCAAAATATTGTGCATCTAATCTTTGTTTCCATAAGAAACCTGATCTGCAAACAAACAAAATAACCTTCCTGACAGTAGAATGTCAGACACTGAAGAAGAAAGAGAGATAGCTAGAGTAGCAGCTGAACTCGTAGCAGCTGATAATACTATGCAAGAAGCAGACCCGGATTTAATACTCATCCCGGTCAACATAAAAAAATCTATAACTTTAAAACTTATAGAAAATGGACTGACACCTAGAGGTGGCACAGTCATATTCGTAATAGAGGCACACGAATATCGGCAGACAGAGGTATTCTATTCATGGATAAACTTTCCAGCAGCAAACGCTGTAACAAAGGTCTTCCACCATTACAAAACAGAGGAACCTCCTGAAGAATACACTCCTTTCGAGGAGGTGGAAGTCCCACTTAAATTTCAAGAGCACCTGCTCTTGTTTAATGGCGCCCTAAAACACAACAATCACATCACTAGGCTCGGTCCATTAGGTAGACCAGGAGCAACGTGGCCGGTCCTAGCCGGATACACACCACATCCAAACATCGAAAGAATGTCTGCAGCAGATCTTCTAATACAACTAAAACAATTAATAAAAGTACATAGACAATTAGTCCAATATGTAATGCGGACTTCCACAATCCAACCAGCAATTAAAATTCCACAGCTGACCCCTCATCAGGGGAACACAAATAAAATTACACCACAGAACATACAGTCCTGCCTAGGTAAAGTACCAGCAAAAAGGGAACAAATACCATTCTGGTTAGCACAAAAAATCACCCAAATAGAGGCGGTGTTTCCAGACACCACCCCTGTGGATAAACACAGGATTCTGACTATCTGTCTTCCAATGGGAATCGCACCACACGTGGAGGACTGTGACACTTGGGGTACAGTCTTTGCTTCCATCTACACAAAAACGCATGGTGTTCCATCCATTTCGGTAATACCAGATGTGCTAAAACAAATTCAAGACGAATACGGTCCAGAACCCGCTTTAACTCTTGGTATGAAATTACTGAAAGACTTCAAGCAGGTCTCGGCTATATTACTAGCCAATATAAAGGGAGAAGCAGCAAACGTGGCGATCCGCCAAAGGTTAAAAGAAACAGATATAGCAGACCAACCAGCTGAAATTGCCAGAATTATAGAAAAATCCTATGTGGAACTAGGTAGAGATAGTTTAGGTGGAATACCAGTAAAACCCCAACTGATTGAAAGTCCTGAAAAAATATTTATTAAAAATCATCTAAACAGTCAAAAGAAGAACTGGGATGGAAACAAACAATCCAATCCAAAAGAAAAGAGATTCCAGTCCAGAGGAAGGTCTCCTCGGCGGAGAGAAAGATCTCCGGACCAAGGACCCAAGTCTCCCCAAAGTGAGCCCTCTGTGAAAAAATACAACCTTAGAAATAGGGATAATATAAAGAAACCGGATAGATATCAAGATTTTGATACACGTCCCTCTCAATCTTTTCAGACTTCCTCGCAGAAATCGGAAAGAAGAGGACGATCGGAACCCAGGGAAGGGCACGTCAAGTCCAAAGACAAGGAACCTGCTCATCCAAATAAGAAATTACAATTTCCAAAAAAGAAGGTAGCCAGTATTAAAGTAGTTAACAATGCCAAGAATACTGAGGACACAACTGAAAAACGGAGAATGGGCTCAGACAATGCTAGACAGCGCAGCAGAAGTGAGCATAGCTCGCAAAGTCCTTATGAATCATCTGGAGACAGTGGACACGAATGAATACTTTCAAGTGGAAAATTTTTAAAGTAATCAAGTAGAAAAGGACACTTGTATCTGCAAACCCATTGGTTCACTTTTACAACCCTCATAGAAGCCAGAAGTTTTTTACGATGCGGTATATTCGTTTGTCCGCCCCTCTTCTAGCGACATGGCATAGTCATCGGGCTGTCAAATGTAAGGTATGCCTGCCTCACCCGAGGCACCTCTGGAGAGTGTAGAAGTGTCCAGAGATCAAAAAGATAGGTGCAGTGGCCAACCAGTGAGGGTATGGTTAAAAAACAGTATAAGCACCAAAACAAATTTAATAAAGACGGTGAATACTGTGAACTAAAAGTCAATGGATATATTCGATAATCGTGTGACTAGATTATCATATACGTTGTTTTTTAAAAGTCGACATGTTTCAGCTCCTAAAGGGCCCAGAAGGGTCGGTGGAGCTTTCGTCAGGACGTACACACAAAATTGTACTTACACTACTCGTGCAGTATTCGAATGCTTAGTAGGCAATCATGGAAAAAATTATCCTGTATTAAGGAAACAAAAACAACAACATCATGCTGTTCAATTGTAATTCTCAGTGTAATTTCACATGAAGTTTCGAAGCATACCAGACTGTTCCACACACAGTCTCCATCACACTGTGTTCACTAACAAAGTGTAATTCTGAAGGTGCACAGTGATTAGTGCAAATAAACTAACAAAATGGTGAAACACGGGTGTGGGGAAAGGGAGGGCTTTAGTCTCTATCAGGGACAATAGAACGTCAGTTTTTTGTCAAAGAAATCTTAGTTGGAAGAAATATATGACGCCTGCGAAAAATAAATAAATAAACAAACAGAAGCCAGAATTGCGCTTCTCTTTTCTCTATTCTTATAATTCCCAGGCAGTGTGGACTATCACGACCTAAGTAATATGTGCAGCCAAGCACAGTTAACAATGTATGTATAACACCACGCTCAGGCACACAGGTTGCAGTAATGCGAGCTCTAGGATGTAAGCACTAGGATGTAAATACACAAATATTGAGCGTTTGTTAAGTGCCTGAATGCGAGGCGAAAATCACCCCCTCAACCACGCACAAGTCTCAATGTCTGTACAGCAAATGGCACACACCCTGCAGTAATGCGAGCGCTTAGATATCAATATCGCGTTTTTTATTAAGTACCTGAGTGCGGGGCGAAAATCACTCCCTCAGGGTGCTGAGAGCGCCGGGGTAGGCCAGGGCAGCGTATTATGACAGGCGGAGTGGAAATAGACGATGTCTGTCGCTTTTGGAAGACAGACTAGCGTCTTGGAAGGCGTCTAGGATGGTAACAGGGGACACATTTGAACCATAACATCTGAATTAACAAATATTACAACTTTAAGATTAACAAATTAAGAGGTCAAAAAATATTTTAACCATTTTTAGTATAAACAGTCTTTTGATTTGTTGTATGTATTTTATGCTCAAACCACGTTAGGATAATGTGCAAATGCGATTTGGCTTACAGAATAAGGATATCAATAAAGATGAAAATATATATCCCAATATATTAGAAGTCGCCATGAGTGTGCCGCATTGTGCTTAATAACATGCTCAAAAAAAGATATGGTGTAATGCAATCATCATGTTATTCTATTTTTTCATTTTTTTCATTTTTTCAAGAGGATACCTTAATTTCTACAAAAATTGTAGAATAGTTGGATTTAAATTGAGGTGTACTCTCAGGTGAGAATTCAGTAGAAATGATGCCACGGGATGTTGTCGTTCATCCCTGTTACATGAGTCTTAAGACGGTTCACCCATCTTTGCTCCTTTTCGAACAAAATTTTTTCAGCGTTACTATCTTTGTTTTGGAGCATCTCGAGAATTGTCCATCTCAGTTCATCGCATGTATGGCCAGCTGTAACGAAGTGGGCGTATAACTTAGTGGTGTTCTTCTTGAGTCTCACGTTACTCCTATGCTCTCCCAGTCGCACTTTCACCTTTCTGCAGGTCATGCCCACATATTGTTTTTGACACGGGCAGGTGATTAGGTAGATTACGTGACTAGAATTACAGTTCGTGTGTTGACGTTGGGTCCATAGCAATTGATCAGTAAGTTGTACAGTTTTTGTTGGCCTTGTGAATTTACACACTCCACATGTCCCGCAGGGGTAATGTCCCGTCACTGGAGCCATATGCAGATCCCGGATGGTAGGTGCTGGTCTTGATACGCGGGGACGCGTGTGGACGAGTACATCTCTGATGTTTTTTGTTCTCCTATTGGCGAATCTGGGCTTCGGCCAATTATAGTTACCAGAATTGATGATTGACCAGTTTTTCTTTATTAATTTTTGGACTTCATATGTCGCAGGACAGAAAGTCGTGACACAGGTCACTAGGTCTTTCACTGGTTCCTTCTCATATGTTTGCAACAGACAGTCGCGTGGTTGGTTGTTGGCCCTCTTTCTGCATTTGGAAATAACGCGAGTGGTATAGTCTCGATCTTGGAGTTTCTTACTCAGGATATGAGCCTGATGTTTATAGTCACTTGATATGCTGCAGTTGCGTTTGTGCCGTAAAAACTGGCTATATGGAAGGTTATGCCTCAAAGGTTGGGGATGGTAGCTCAGATACGACAGAAGACTGTTCTTGGCAGTGGGCTTCGTGAACGTCTTTGTCTCCAGTTTTTTGTTTTGACAAAAGATCGTCAAATCCAGAAAATCGATGCTTTTGTTGCTTGCAGTGAACGTGAAGTTTAACCATCGATCTTGCCCATTTAGCCAGTTGATGAATGTCTGGAGGTCATGCCTTAGGTCCCAAATTAACAAAATCTGGAATGTTGTCATATGGCTCTCAAAGAGAACTATTTCGAATACAATCAACAACTTTTTTTACAATGCCACGTGACCTCGATGGGCAGTGCCTTCGCCCCATCGGTGGCGGGATTGTATGTTAGCCAGTTCGAGAAGAACTGTGTTCTGAATAATATGAACCCCTTCGTTTCCAGTATTCTGTACTGGAAACGTTACATCGATGATGTTTTGTTAATTTGGGACCTAAGGCATGACCTCCAGACACTTAACAAACGCTCAATATTTGTGTATTTACATCCTAGTGCTTACATCCTAGAGCTCGCATTACTGCAACCTGTGTGCCTGAGCGTGGTGTTATACATACATTGTTAACTGTGCTTGGCTGCACATATTACTTAGGTCGTGATAGTCCACACTGCCTGGGAATTATAAGAATAGAGAAAAGAGAAGCGCAATTCTGGCTTCTGTTTGTTTATTTATTTATTTTTCGCAGGCGTCATATATTTCTTCCAACTAAGATTTCTTTGACAAAAAACTGACGTTCTATTGTCCCTGATAGAGACTAAAGCCCTCCCTTTCCCCACACCCGTGTTTCACCATTTTGTTAGTTTATTTGCACTAATCACTGTGCACCTTCAGAATTACACTTTGTTAGTGAACACAGTGTGATGGAGACTGTGTGTGGAACAGTCTGGTATGCTTCGAAACTTCATGTGAAATTACACTGAGAATTACAATTGAACAGCATGATGTTGTTGTTTTTGTTTCCTTAATACAGGATAATTTTTTCCATGATTGCCTACTAAGCATTCGAATACTGCACGAGTAGTGTAAGTACAATTTTGTGTGTACGTCCTGACGAAAGCTCCACCGACCCTTCTGGGCCCTTTAGGAGCTGAAACATGTCGACTTTTAAAAAACAACGTATATGATAATCTAGTCACACGATTATCGAATATATCCATTGACTTTTAGTTCACAGTATTCACCGTCTTTATTAAATTTGTTTTGGTGCTTATACTGTTTTTTAACCATACCCTCACTGGTTGGCCACTGCACCTATCTTTTTGATCTCTGGACACTTCTACACTCTCCAGAGGTGCCTCGGGTGAGGCAGGCATACCTTACATTTGACAGCCCGATGACTATGCCATGTCGCTAGAAGAGGGGCGGACAAACGAATATACCGCATCGTAAAAAACTTCTGGCTTCTATGAGGGTTGTAAAAGTGAACCAATGGGTTTGCAGATACAAGTGTCCTTTTCTACTTGATTACTTTAATATTGTCCTTGGGGAACCGAACGGGACAACTATTCCTCATCCCCCCTCTTTTTGATGAACAACTACTTTCAAGTGGAAACTGCAGACACCAGAGTTAGCAAACCTCACAAAATATATGAAATAACTTTACGTATAGAAGGGGATAAGACTAGAAAAATAAGGGGACTATTTTGGGATAATCTCTCCAAGGGCTATGACATCCTTCTAGCTGAAAAAGACTGGCCACCAGAGTTTGTCAGGGACTGCCCTCATGGCGAAGAAATAATTATTCGACAACAAAGGGAGAGATAGGGAAAAAGGAGACACTCTCTCAGTCCCCAATCAATTGCACATAAACAAGAAAAGAGAGGTCAGATCAATCTCTGGTCAATCTCTGAGAAATCTCTAAAGACCACAAGTAATGGAGTCAAAACAAGGTTAACACACCCGATTTGGGTGGTAAAGAGGACGACTCTGTAGCGAACCACACTCGCAGCAATCAACAACCAGGAACGAGCGGGATGTGAGTCTAGTGACCAACCTCTCTACTAAAGAACTAACATCTACTGAAATCCAGGTACTTGAGAAAGGCTTGGGATTCGTTCCCAAAGCTAGACCTGACAAGTTCAAGCTTCACTGTGAACTTGCCGGTTTTTTTCGGAAGCTTAAACTTAAAGCTTTTTTTGAAGGGAAGAATGATCCAAACGAGGCTACAAGAAACAGTGATACAGGTCTGAGACCAAGTTCAACCTTCACCCCTCCTCCACACACTACACCTGCAGCGATCATAACCTTCAAGCAGGCTGTATTCAAAGACCTAGAGTCCTGTGAAAACCCCACAGTATTCGGTAACTTCAGCACAGCTGAATATCAAGCACTGCAACAACTGCAAAATGACAGCACGATTACTATCAAGCCGGCCGACAAAGGCGGGGGTATCGTCATCCAAGACACTATCGACTATGAGAGAACGTGTAATCAACTACTTGGGGACACCCGCAACTATACCCCACTAACAACAGACCCCACTGCAGCCCTCACTAGTAAAATCACGACCCTTGTCCAACAGGCTGAGGAAGAAGGACATGTGTCTAAAAACGAAGCTGCATTTCTGAGGAACACCAACAGTGTTATACCATATTTCTATACTTTACCGAAAATGCACAAAAACAGACTGCCACCACCAGGCCGTCCTATCGTCTCGGGGATAGGATCTCTCCTGGAGCCACTATCCCAATTTTGTGACTATTTCCTCAAACCATTGGTTCAATCCACTCCGACTTACCTCAAAGACACTAAAAGCCTCTTACGCCTACTATCGGATGTAACCTTCCCTGAAAACTCAGTCACTCTTGTTACTCTGGACGTTGAAAGTCTGTACACGAGTATCCCAAAGGATGACACGATTAGAGTCCTGGCAGAATCATTAGACTCCATCGAATGGGATCATCAAACACCCAAAGCCTTCATCATTGAGTGTGCCACCATTGCCCTAAAAGAAAACTTTTTTCTTTCAAAGACAGGCTTTTTCTCCAGTGCTCGGGTACTTCCATGGGCAGTATTTTTGCTCCAAGCATGGCGGGGTTGTACGTAGCTGATTTTGAGGCAAAATACATCCTACCGACCACTCAATCTTTTTCGTCATCCATGCTCCTGTGGAAGCGCTACATAGATGACATTTTACTACTATGGACTGAGAATGACACCGATCTTGAACTCTTCCTAGCATGGATCAATACTCTAGACCACAATCTGCGGTTTACAAATACCAAGAGCAGATCGGAGATAGTCTTCCTCGATGTTGTAATCTCTGTGCATGGAGCTGGCCTTAGAACTAAGACCCATCATAAGCCCACTGCAAAAAACAACCTCCTGGAGTTTAGTAGCTTCCATCCCCGCCCGCTGAAGGAGAATCTCCCCTATGGGCAATACCTCAGACTGAGGCGCAACTGCAGCTCACTTTCGGACTTCAAAGAACAGTCCCTAAGTCTTACTGGCAAATTGAAAGACAGAGGCTATCCAGCACCTATCCTGACCAAGGGTTTCAAAAGAGCGAGGAACCAACTGAGAGAGGCCCTGCTAGAGGACAAAGTCACCAACCCTGAATCAGTACCACTCACGTGTGTTACCACGTACAGCAGCCTCTCAAATTTGATGAAAAAATCCATCAATAAGCATTGGAACATATTGACTTCCTACAAAGAGAATTGGGAGAAACCCCTCTTCTCTTTCAAAAAAGGACGGAGCCTAAGAGACGCCTTGGTGCACACTCGTCCCAAGGAAAAGCCCCCCGATTCAACACCTACAGTCACTGCTGCTTGGGGTATGCCCAGAGTTGTAGGGCATTACCCGTGCTCTAACTGTAGTGTTTGCCACCTGACTGAAGCTACCAAAACTCTGTCGCTTGAAGCAGGAAAATTATGGACCCAAAGAGAACATACAAATTGTAACACTATGAATGTGGTGTACCTGATTACATGTCCCTGCCAGCAACGCTATGTTGGCATGACCACGCGCAAGATAAAACAACGCATCTGCGAGCATCGGAGCAATGTCAGATGTAAGAAATTGACCACGAAACTGAGCCGCCACTTTTTGGACAGAAACCACACTCCGAATGATATGAGGTGGACGGTAATTGAAGTGGTGAGTGGCTCAACCAACATAACCAGCAGACTGTTTGAAAAGGAGCAACGTTGGGTGTATCGTTTGGGCACCAATGTAAATGGGCTGAATGATGACATCCCATGGAACTCAATACTATCTTGAGAATACTGTCTAGCTGTCCACAGTGATATCACTACGTCTGAATAACTCCCCAATACAGTGTTTGGCATTTTTTACCTGTAATGAACCTGCGATTGCCTAACTTGTGACTCTGGTCCTCTCACCCAGTAGCTATCTAAACCTAATCAGTGCCATCCTGGTACTCTGTGTCTGTTCACCTGCTCTTTGGTTGAATACTAAGCTTTCCTTAATGATAGGTTCATCTGTACCATTGCCCAAAGACTAACGAAGCGGAATATAGACAGTTTCATTCCCGATCAAATTTCAAATAATAAACCAGCGCTTTTGAATTCTTTATATTAGGCACAAGCGTTGTAATTTATTCCCTCAATGCGCACAACCCATTTACTATCACCATACCGATGGGCTCTGTTCGATAGTTAATGACGGCAACCAAGCCTCGTTTCCAATTCAGACCCAGCCCTCCGGGGTGGGCGGGTGCGTCCCAAGCCTCGACCTTGGCCGGACACGCCCAACCGGAAGTACGACGCACACGCGACTCATTCCCTTAAGAACCACGTTACCGGCCCCGGTTTTCCATCTTCGGGGTCCGGTATTGAGGCCATAACCAGGTTTGCGGCGGGTCGAGAGCACTGAGGGCGTGAGTAGATCCTGCAATCGAGGTCGCTGAATTTTCTGTAAATGGAGCTAAGTGTCCACTCGTGCACATGCAATTGCAATTGTACCTCTTTTTCTTTTAGGATGTGCCAGGTTCGCTCCGATCCCCTCCCGAGACCCATGGTGCTAGTAGCGCCCTATTTTAAAGTGAGAGTTCTACCTTTAAATACCACCTTGAGGGGCACAGACCTTTTAGGTCCATTGATCCCTTCATAAGGAGTACACGCATTTATGTTTTTAAACCCCCCCATTTTAGAACGTTTCTTGTAAATAGACACCTTTAGCACGTCACTTCCCAGAGTTATCCGCTATCATCCTCTAGGGGCTATCTGGATGGTGCTTAAAATCAGTGTTTACTTTGGGTACACTATTTAAGCCACACATGATGGAGCACTATGATAATTCAGAAAGGCTCATATTAATAATGTTTATGTTTGTCTTCTGTTTGTCTATGTCTTTCACTTTACAGGTGCTGTAACACTCCAAAATTTATGGAGTATTTTTGGAATGAGTAATTTACTCTTCCCCCCTTTTTAAGCACTTTTTTCACTTTTATAATTTTCACTTTCACGTCCCCAGGTTAGGGTGGGTGATTAGAGAGCCCATACCGCCGGGGTTTAGTCCTGACGAATGCCTTGGTAAATAAAAACCACCCATATGGCAGAAACATGTTGACTAAGATTAATTTGAGTATATTCTGAATTTAACCAACCCTAAACCTTGGCAACTAAATCCAGACACTTAATACTCTTTGTTCTGTGCCTTAGGGATCACTCATTAAAATTTATTTTTGATACCTTTTTAAGGCACTTTTAAAACTTCACTGCAATTTAGAGCACGCCCTCCCCACACAACCAGCTCCGCAGTCTTTCTGGTGTCGTAGCACACCAAAGAGGCACTCGGCCTCTTTGGTGGGGCCCGATGATGAAGCATGACACTGACTAGGTCGGTGTGTGAGGGCTTTCTTTACCACCCAAATCGGGTGTGTTAACCTTGTTTTGACTCCATTACTTGTGGTCTTTGAAGAAATAATTATGCCTGCCTTCTCAAATCATATCCCAATTCATAAAAAATACACACTTGCTAGAAAGTGGGCAGTAGCTCAAGCTCCTGCTTTATATAAAAATCACGTAGGATGGGATGAGGACTCTCCTCCTCACAAAATCCAGTTAAAATCACAACCTACTGCACAAAGACAGTACCCAATTAAGCAAGAAGCTAAAAAACAGGTAAAAGAAATCCTAGATCAACTAGAATACCAGGGGGTGATTGAAACTTGCACCTCACAAATGAACAACCCTTTGTTTCCTGTCTCCAAACCAGACAATTCATATAGTCTAGTTTTGGATTACAGACACCTTAACTCATGTTGCAAAACTTTTGCAGTGCAAAACTCGCATAGTGCAGCGCTAATGAATAACATAGTGCGCAAAAAATACAAAACAACATTAGACATCTCTAATGGATTCTTTTGTCAAAATATAGCACCAGAGAGCAGATATTTGTCTGCGTTCTCAATAAATGGCGCTCAAAAACAATTCTGTCGGTTACCCCAAGGGTTCAAGAACAGCCCAGGAGTATTCTCAGCGAGAGTAACAGAATTACTACAAACATATGATGACGAAGCATTATCTTATGTCGATGACATATACCTAACAGATGATGACTTGGATACTCACTTGAAGAGAGTGAACACCATAATACTTGGGTTCGCAGCAGAGGGTTACAAATTCAACTTTAAAAAATCTAGAATTGCCCATCTAACAGTCCTGTTCTTAGGATATGAATTATCAAGTGAAGGCAAAAGCCTGGCTGACAATTTCCTAGAGAAATGTGCCATATTCCAAGCACCTAGAACACTAAAAAACCTACAGTCAATTCTAGGCTTCCTAAATTTCGGAAGAACATACATTGCAAATTACGCAGAAAGGGTCAAACCCCTTTATGATCTAATAAAACCAGATTTTAAAAGAACCAATTGGACTCAAACACACACAGAAATTTTGAGATCCTTACAAACAGACATGTTAATTAAAACAAAATTAGAAACACGTGATAACACACGCAATCTTGTGATTCGAGTCATCCCAGGAAGATGCGGATTCACATACCTGACCTCTAACGAGGGAGAAAAGGTACCAATTGCATTCAAATCACACTTGTACACAGAAGCTGAAAAGAAATTCAGCATTAAAGAAAACATTGTTCATGCAGTTCAAACCGCAATAGCTAGAGAAAAAGATAAAGCTGACGGTAGACACATCACAGTCAGAACAGCAGAATCAGCCTTTGAGGCATTAACAACACCGTGTAATTTACCAACAACAGCATTGAATCCGGAATGGATACAATGGGTGAATTCAATTACAACGGACAAAGTAAAATACTACTTTGATCCAGAATTAAAAGAATTGAAAAATCTAGAATATGAAAGAACATTCCCTCTGCCAATCGACATTCTGCCCTTGCGACAGTACGCTTGTGTAATCTATACAGACGGACATGCTCAACCCTCCGTTTGGGGAGAAGAAGCATACAACCCCACATGTGAGATTAGAAAAGAAGTGTGGCGCGGAGATAAACTAAGACCTCTATTAACAAAAACACACTCAGTAGAAACCAATTCAGAACAACAGACTGAAATAATAGCATTGAAAATGGCGCTAGATAATGCAGATCGCGAATTCCCGACACTTATAGTGTCCGATTCGTATTACTGCGTCAAATCATATAACAGCGATTTGCAGAAATGGATTCAAAATGGTTACAAAGATGACACAGGTGCAACAATAAAGCAAAAACTGCTTTGGGAACAAATAGTTCTTTTACAGAAAGAACTACCAAAGACTCACGTGACACACTCACTGTGTCATCAGCGTGATGGCGTTCACGTTGCAGGGAATTCATTGGCTAAGACAGCCACAGCAGTAGCAACTAAATCGGCTTCCGTAGCTAGAAAAAAGCGTACAATGAAATATATTGACGGTGAAACAGTGCTGGCGGTAAAATCGTCATCAAAAGGCGACTGCTCAGCGCTACCGATTAACTATCCACTCAATTATACATACATAATCGATGCAAACTCCGTCCCTTTTGCTCGAATCCCTGGAGTGGGGAATAGAGTAATTCCAAACATGTACAGGAGAACTTTGTTAATTGCAGACGCACATATGGGCGAGGGTCTCAGACACCTCAAACTAAAAGATTCTCTGGAAGAACTACAATCAGTGTACTGGTGGCCAGGCATGAGCCTGCAGCATCACATTTTTGTAAAAAAATGCCCGGACTGCAACAGAGATCGCAGTGGCGAGAGAAACGGTATACTACCTTGGCGTTTCACTCCAGAAAGGATCAACAGTAAAAAGCAAAGCGTCCGATTAACATATACAGGCTAGTTTCCACTTATAATGTAGATCCCCAGCACTCGGCTGACGTCTGGACTGTTATACAAAGATTTGCGAGTCTAAATGGCATATACGCTAGGAGCATGCTACGTTTGGCCAATGTTTTCACTTTAGCCCTCAAGCTTGTGGGGAAGCACGGCCAAATGAGCATAGCGATGCGGGATTCTTCTCACTTCCTTCCTGAGGGATACGGGATGGTGTAAAGAAAAAACCAAGGCATAAAGCTATCTATAACAGAAAGGATATTAGGTTCGGGAGCTGGGTGGGTCAAACATCTAATAAGTGTCCAACGTAGTCTAAATAACCTGCCAAGAAATTCTCTGAAGGGATTCAGTCCGTACGAATTATTGTTTGGAACTAGGATGTTAGTCTTAGATCTTGACAGTCAGACTTCAGTGGTAAAGGAAAAAAGCTTTGATATCAAAGATCGTTTGGCTATTTTGCAGGACTTAAACAAAACAAGAAAAGACCTGAGCAACATAAAGTTGAAACAGCAGCCAACAACCACTGAAGAACCACCACCTGTCCCAGCAAGACCTGTGTGGATTCCAAAAGTCGGGGATCTAGTCAGAGAAAAGATCGCGGTAAAGAAGGAATTTGGGCTTTCTTACAGAAAAGCAGTTCCTGTCTTGTCTATCAACGGGACAAGATCAGTTGTACTACCGCCGCTTGCTGGTAAAAAGGAGAACCGAGTTGTATCCATCGACCTGGTAAAACCACAATCATGTGGCCGATAACAAACAGTAGGCCAAGTGGACTCCCGATAAGTAGTAGAACACCAAGATTTGCTACCAATACAGAGGTCCTAACTAAGAGGCTAATCACATTCGAAACGCCTACAGAAGAACAACAAGGACTATGCAACAATGCATTGGAACTTAAACCTCTGAAAACCCAAATAAAAACATTTAGTAGAGACACACCAACCTACAATGAAGTAACAAACGAATATGCAAGAAACAGTAATCCTGAAGCAATTGGAACAATTGACAGAACTGCATCCGGCTACTTCATAAACTTCGATGATTCCTCTGAAGACCTAAATGAATCAAAAACACAGCCATCAACAAAAACCTTTAAAGATAAAGCTAAAGAACTTTTGAAACAGCTGAAAGAAACATATCTGATTTCTCCATGGATTGAATTTTGGGTGGGCTTTGGTGCATTTATCCTCATACTTTGGCTCATCATGGTACTAACTTTGGGACGCTTCATTGAGGGAAAATATGCTAAAATGGACACAGCAAGTCAGAAAATCAACTTGATCCTCAAGCCACACACATCTTCACACGTCGAGAAAAGAGAACTTTCTTCAGCCAACTTCACAGCCAATCCTATACCGGGTGGGGTAGCATGGGACAATACTGACTACGAAATTTATGGTCCGGTTGAGATCCTGAAATATCCACACCAAATTAAGATCTTGTTGAGTGACTTTGTAAAAACAAGCTCATTTGCTGATGATTGGGACTTTGAAAGTATAAATAATATGATGTCTGACTTAGTGATGTCTGCTAAATTTACCAAACATGATTATTTGCAGGGTTCGACTAATTATGATAGTATGTACTGTTACAACCACTATGGTAACCATTTTCTACATAAATCTGCACAACCTAGAAATGTTTTAAATTATAATCAATGGGAACATTGTGCAACCCCTCCAAAAGGAAGCTCAAGAACCTTTTACGACAAATATTCATACTTTTCAGGGTTCAACACAAGTAATGCTGAAACATTTTATTTCAAATTGTCAAATAAGACAGGGACAACGACCATGCTAACAAACACGAAATTGATATATTCAGACTCATTTTTTGAAGAAATGAATACTTTTGGTTTTGATTATTGGGACAAAAATGTTGAAGTTAAAAATGTTTGGGGTACAAAAGAATGGCAAGTACAAGGTATAGAATCATTGTTTAGAGCCTGCATGATCCCAGAACAAATTATATGTTTAAATGACACTGTTCAACAAACCACCTGTCTTGGCTTAGCCAAAATCAAAGACTTAAATAAACCGTCTATTCCAAAGCCAACAATGGACAGCAATAGCTCCACAGATGAAGAGATAGACGTAAACTATATATTAAACCAAAACAGAACACATCCTGATTGGAAACAGTGGTTGATCTGGCCCACAGATACTAATAACTGTCAAGACAGATTCCTGAACAAAAAACAGGGGTTCAAATTGACCAGTCCAGACCCTAGATATTCCCAAAGACAACACCCAGGGATAATAACCACCTACAGTGTGGGCAAAATATGCCTTCAATGGCTACAAACTTCCACACTGACAGAAATTAAGCAACACCTAACTTTACTTACTGATGGTGCTGACTTGCGTGATTTCATTATGGGACCGCGCAAACAGCGTCAAAAACGCTTCATAGCAGCCTCTATATATGCAGCTTACAATGAGGCCTGGAAGGTAACTCAAATTGAGACAGCAGAAAGTATACGGGAAATTGACCGTATTAATTTGGAAAAATCACTTTCTGTAGTGGACAATGGGTTAATGACTCTGTCCTCCAGAATGTTTTCTTTGGACAGCATTGTGTCTTCAGCAATCGACATAATATCGCAAGACTTACTGTTGTTACAACACGGTCAGTCTCAATTGCGTTCTATTGTACAGCTTGGCTGGACGTTACAAAATCTGCGTTCAGGCTATGTGCCTTGGCGTTTAATCAACACAACGACACTATTCAATATCTTTAACCTTACTGATAAACAAATCAGTATGGCACAGAAGGGGGCTGATTATACAATCCTGAGCATTGAGAAACTCGAGAGATTACCAGTGACAATGTCAGAACGACCTGTCAGTGAATGGATAATACATGGGATAATTAATATTCCAATATCAACCTTCAGGTTTCAATACTGCCAAAAATATATACAGGCTGGCATGTACGAAAAATTGGGAAAAGGGTACATTAAGACAACATGGAACTTGCCCTATTCACATGCATGTGTCAGTAATAAAGGACAGAAAGTGTTTCTTAGTGGCAATAATTGTGCGATTTCACTAAGTGGTACACTTCTGTGTAATGGAATTAGTTTGCATGGAGCCTGTGAAGGGAACTCAAATAACCTTTCCTGTCACCAGCTAGGCGCACCTGCAACAGAGATAGAACCATTCCTTAAAAGACTCTATAACGGGAGTTACATTCTAATTGTGGATCGCAGATGTTGTAGTCTTATGCCCGGGACTCCTTATCTCGTAACTACGACTGCGAAGGTCATGTGCTGTGGACACTCATTGTTCCCCAGCTCCTTTCCAGACAGGGAGGCAAGGGCATGGCCTAACTTGAAAATTACTTCTATTCGAATAGATACTTTAAGCAGAATGAAAACAGTGCTTCTTCAGACGCCGACCAGACTCACGTCATCAAAAGAAACGTATGATCTCCTAGTCGCAAGGACGACTGCAGATATTCACTCATTGTTATCAACTAATTCCCCCATACATTTCGCAGAAATCCTGAATGAAATCTTAAATATTTCTGATACCAGTGGAGTCTCAAAAGTGTTTAAGACAGTATTTTCAATGGCATTAACACCATTCAAAGCCATACTGGGTATTTTTCCAGACTTCGTCCATTCGATTTTTGGCGGACTTCCCCTCATTTTAGGACTAATTGCAGGAATCCTATTCTTGGTCCTGATATTTCGTTATGGCAAACCATGTCACAGACAAAACACCTGCGACAAGGGAAGAAACAATCCGAGCCATTGGATACCGGGACCGGATATCAAAAATCCTGGGACTATCCCGGCTTAGAGACCTGAACATGACTTGGTTTCTTTCATTTCGACCAATGTGGCATCGATGTGTTTTACCTGTATTAAGGTGCCTGCTGTGCGGAGAAGAATGCGTGTTGGACACCTGTCTGACGCTACAATCGGATGCGCCTATGGATGCAGAAACATTGTTGGGTCCGATAAAGGCTCATGCTTTGTGCTGCCCTCAACGGCTGCCAATCCTGATGACGGCATTCGTGGAAACTTCACCACTACGATTAAGGGGTAGTGGAGTTCAAGATGAAAGCAGCATCGATCAGGTACGACCTTCTGTCAGCAATACTAATCAAAACGTCAATGGAGACAATCATGCGCACGAATGCATGGTTACACCTTTTTCCGAGTTAGTGGAACTCTCCCAGGAAGCTGTTGACAGCTTTTTCGACAGTCTAAATGATATGATGTTCTCACCAGAGCAGAAATAGAGACTTTTGAGCAAGCTAGCACACGGCGTTCCAAACACCCTGAATTTGGCCTTCAACTTAATAGCAAAATAACATGAACAATTTTCCCTTCAGTTCACGGACAGCGATTTTTTCAGCAGCCCCAAAATATTTTTACGATTTTTCGGGACACTTATCTTCTGCTTAAAGTAAGAACTATTCTTAGAGAACTAAAATTTCTATTTTTAGAAACTTTATAGACATTAGCTGCCCGCTGGTATGTTCATAACTATTTTTATTCTGTGATGAAATGGTCTCGAACCTTTTTCTTCTGTATTAAGAGCCATTTCATGTGTAAATTCTCATATACCAATTAGCAATAATGTATACATATGCGTGATTACTTTAGCATTATTCTACAGCTTGAGTGCATATAGTACATGTGAATATTTTTTTCCGTATATTACATTATTCGAAATGCATTATATGTATTTTGGGGTGGTAAGGTATACACGATACTCTACAGTATGTTTTACTATGCCTAGATTCGTAAACATGGCCATAGTTAGCGTGGAGTGGGTGTGATGTATTCCTATAGGCTCTGTATCGATCCCCCTATTCCTGACCCTGTTCTGGTTAACAAGTTAACTAGCAGCCATCCCATGATGCAGAAACCGTTATCTGATTAAGCCACACTACGGCACAGGAACGTGTTATCTGATTAGGTCATAACGCTTGCCATCTAATTAGACAAGTGATATTCCTCCAGCCCCTGATAAGGCATACTGAGTTCTCAAAACAAATCAAACCTATGACAACCTGGGAAAAACCCTGCGGCCATTGTTTTGATTTCATTGAGAACTTCAGCAAAAGAATGTGCTAACGACCAAGTCGTATGGCATCCTTATTGACGTATCTATGTCCATCCTTGCGTCAATCTCGGCACCTTACAGGTATAAATGTTACCGGTATTGCCTTAAGCAAACACACGCGGTGGTGACGAGATCGGAGCAGCCAGACTTGCCGAAGCCCAGAGCAGAGCAGAGCCCGCTGGCGCAGCCCCGCCTTCCTGACGCGCTGAGAAGGAGACGCTGCTTTCTCCTGCCGAGAAATCCAGCTCTGGCGCTTCCGGGTAGCCCTCGCAGGCAGCCTGGAATATCGAGACCAGAGACGAGAGATACCATCCCTCATTCATCCTAGATTCCAGGTACAGAACTGAATAACCCCTTGCAGAGAATTCTTGAGTCAGTCACTTGGCAAAACAAACTTAACTTAAACTGCTACTTTCTATTCCCGCCCACGTATTAGGCTTAGGTCAGGTACACCGGGGTAGGCGTAGTTAGAAACACCAGTTGAGTACGATTAGTCAAATGTATATGTGTATGTATCTATTTTATCCATTTTAAACCACCTTATGGCTTAGAAACCATATAAATGTTTTTACAGTATTATTTTATACTTCTGCTTTTATTGTATGCATTTTACTCAACCATAAGTATTGCGATAATATCGATCCATTTCTCTTGTATGAGAAAAGAGACTGATCACTAAATAACATCTTTTATTGAACACGCCCGTCTCTTCCTTTTCTCTACAATCTGGTGAGACTAAGAATGCACGTACTGACTGAGTAAAATAAGTTGTCTTTTGTTTTCACACGACTCTAGAGATACACTCTTGATTAGGGGAGAGCAAAGTTGTCATGTTCTATGGTTGTCAGAAACTAAATCCCTTCTTGTCTATCCAGGGAGGTTCAACTCCTCCTTGCCTATTCGAGAAAGTTTCTAGTGAACTCTGAGTTAGCTGGCAAACCCAAAACTTTAAGTCTAATATCGACAATAGAAGACCTAGTTAACGTCTGGTCTAGGCCTATACTATTGAAGGTATTATTCCAATGCGCAGAGCCTATTGGGATAATATGAACTACACTACAATACCAGCATGACCTAGCCGTCTAGAACAAGATACACTTGGTTAAGAATGAGTAATGTTCCGGTGTGGTTGTAGAACGCTCTTAAAAGGTTAAAACGTGAAGTTTCAGTTTTTCAGTAACATGATTGAACATGTAATCATTGACCATACCTTTTTGAACTTTTAGATTGATAATACAACCATTGGGTCTATCCCATAGAGGACTCACTGAAGGAGTTTTTTTTAGATAAAGTTGTGTGCCTCTGCAGCTGGTACGAGAGACTTACCCTGACAGAGGGTAATTATGATGTGGTTGATGTTTCAGACAGTCTAAAAAACATGGAGCTGGAAGAGGTTCAGTGTGGGTGCATTTTGATGTGTGACAAAGAGTCTAGCCCTGAAGAATTTGACGTAAGTTCATAGGCAAAGAAACATGTTGGCAGCGGATGTGGGTATGCAACGTTAGCTACGTTTTCCCCTTTTAATTCGACAGAGCACATCTAGGATTTAAGAATAAAGCTGTGAGAGAGGTGTGCCTGTCGATCTTAATCTCTTTTTGTCACCAGTGGAGTGAGGCTGTTGCTCACTCCCCTGCACTTTCACACTCTTATACTTTTTTTGTTTTTGGACACATTCTTTTCGTTTCCGGGATAAAATGACTGCCTATGATGATTAAAGGGGCCTAATCTGGTGAGTACCTACCAGTTACCCCGATGGTGGTGCGCCCGTGAGGGGTCGTTTTGTCCTTTACACATTTTTTAATGTACTGGTGATTTGGTGCACAGGCGTTAAGATTTGTTTTTCTCTTTTTCACTGTCAATTGAGAAATGAAAGAGGTTTTCCTTGTTTGAATTTTTCAAATTAAGGGCGACACATGTTCATACCCTCAAAATTAGAAATAGTAAGGGTAGTGTAGCGGAAGAATTTGATGTAAGATATTCTCCATGCAGGAACAGAAAAGAAAGACGTAGGCCGCCAAACGAGACAGGGTTTTTGTGTATTGGTGATCTAGATATAGGAGACCTATATCTTTCGTAAGTGCTGCTAGCACCAGCTTACACGCGCTGCAATGGCGGGCCAGCAGTTACAGTTAGAATGGTCTCCCATGGGTGGCATAATACATGCTTCACCCCATGGGGGACTTCTGGGGTACCTATGCCCTGGGTACCTTAGTATCATATACTAGTGACTGTTAATGGTACCTAAGAATCCAAACTGGGATGTACCTAAGTACTGAACATAACAATTTAGGGGAGAAAGCAGAGAGACTGGGGTCTTGATTAGCAAGATCCCAGTCAGACTAGTCAATAACAGCTTAGCACCAGCCAAAAAGTTGGGGTAACCATAAAAGCAGATACCCCCACCCCCAAACGTAATGAGATGAGACTAAACTTGCCCAGTTGAGTCTTCATTTTCTAAGTGGAAACAGTTTAGAAGAATTTCGACAGATTAAGCAAAGCCTGCATTATCTAATAGTTCATCTGTAGAGGGGTTCCCTCAACCTATTTATATTGAGCCTAATTTCCAGGTTTCCCTTCAGTAAGACAAGCACTACTCTAAGTAAATAATGGCAAACGTGATTAAAAAATGCTGTACTCTGTTTATGGATTTTGACTTTGGGTAATTACCATGAGAACAGGCAAGCTAAAAATTAACCTTATATCACACACAATGAAACCCCAAAGCTTGGTGACAAGCAATAACTGTACACCTATTAGATATGCAGTCAAAATCCAGCATATTGATGGAGATTTTCTATTGCAACAAAGAATGTTACAACATTAGGCTACGCATTAAGGATTTATGTAAGCGGTATAATCATGATCCTGGTAAATGACATACATTTAAACATTTTGAGGCATTTGAAAATGCCTTAAAGCATGAGGATCTGTCAACCAAAAAGTACATCCTCTGGATATGTCTGGAATACCTCCCACCTCCCAATGAGCTACCAATTGCTTCCACTCTTTCAGCATTCAATTACAATCTGAAAACACATCTATCCCACATGCATCTCAATGACGTAGTTCACTTCTAAATCAAAGAACATGTCTCATCTGTAAAGCTGATTATTCTGTTTATTGCTCCAATAGTTTCTACTGTTCTTCTTCTATCTTGCTATTGTGCATTTTCTTAGTTCTAATGTAAATTGCTTTAATACTGCATGGTGAAAGCAACCATGTTTACCATTAAAAATAAATACTATTTTCAAGAACCAATCACTGCCTCAGGTGCTAGTTCCTGTATACATTTGGTATGCCATATTATTAAAAGAAACGACCACTACACAATGTGACCTCCCCTTGTAACAGAATACACACATCTAATAAAGAAGACTAACCATTGCACATGCCCATTTAGACTCAAACCAAACATGTGCAAGTTCAAAACCCACAAAACAAGCAATAATCTCTACAGAAAACAATAAACAAATTATCACACATTCTCCCAACTCCTCAACAGCAGCACCTGCCTCATGTAAATCATTCAGCTATGTGATAGACCTATAGCGATTTACCCACCATGCACAATATCACATTGACAATCTTGCAGGACCATAGACTAACCAGTATTCCTAAACTCAGTCTTGCAACCTCAAAAAATCAAAGGGGATAATCAGCATTGACTTAATCAACACTGTAGGTTCTACCAATATCTCCTAAAGATGAACAGCCAAATACAAGAACAAACTCTATGTTGCGGGCCTCATAGAATCATTGTTCTCCAAAGTTACTTCTACTCCTTTAGATGTCTTGATCAGACCAGGCTCGAGATTCATCATCAAAAACACTGTAGAAAAGTACAGCCAGTATGCCACTGATTTCCACTATCAGGGTAATCTGCATTGAGTGACCAAATGCATGCCCAATATCGCATTGATATACCGTGTCAGAGTCTGCAGCACTAAGGTAAATGAATCAGCAGTGGCAACATAAAAGTTGTAAAATGAATGGTAGATGGGAGGAGCACTCGAAAATTTTCAAAAAGTATAAATTTGAACTTATTTCACAGATTAATATTCTTTTTTTCTCCAAGCGTGCTGCCGGGGTGGCACGTTTGTCCTATCCGTGCCTGAACTGAAGAACCTATCTTAAGAGTCTGTGACCCTTAACCTCAGCGCACTGTAGCTGTGCACGGTTGTTTCTGCGACACTCCGCTTACATATTAACACATATAATGCTCAACTTTGAACTTTCAAGATTCAAGTTTTATCAAATGGTAAACAAATCATTCAAAACATTGTACAGATTTGCTCTGACATAGTATTATTCATTCAATACATTATTTTTCAAAATTCACAAATTCAAACATTCATATTTCTTTTGCATGGATGACTGTTCTTTAGCGCCCAATGCATTTCAAGCTCTTGGAGCTCTTCCTCAGGGGCCTGTGAACTGAATGGTAATTTTAAATTACTAACAACAGTATTTATGAACACAGAAGACCAAAACGTCATTATGTACAGGGTATATTTACAGCATATCGCTCGAAAACCATGTTTGAGTAGTGAGACCACGAATAACCCACACCACTGTGTAGTGCAACATAATCACCAAATAATTGCGAAAAAACCAACTCACTGATATTACTGTCACCGAAGTATTCAATCTACACCGGAAATAAACAGAAAACATATCGTTTGCACCTCGTAACTGTATTCAACTCGTTATGCCTAAATGAAACTAAACCTTCACAGTGTTCTCCCTTCACTTACCGCAAAAAACTCTCAGTGGCACAAAGCGGAATGTTCTACTCAATAGAGGCTCTTGTAGGTTCTGAAAAAATAATGATAGACAGCTCTCTCACTACCGGGTTCATAACCCTCCAAACCATGGTTATTCTATCATGCGATTCTATCTGTCAGCCTCTTACCTTCACTCGCTACGCTGAACTTCCAAAATCTAACTCTATCATCCGTCTCTGCTCACTGGCTGTCACTCGGCACTCCGACCAGCTACACTAAACCACCATTACTCTCGCTCCATACTTAGCGTGGCAACTACGAATGGGCACTAAAAAAGGACTACAACAGGAGACTGTTTCTCACAAAAACTGCGGGCGCCATTTTAAAGAGGTGAAAAACGGCTCACTCGACAACACAAAATAACCCGAAGGTGAAATCTAAACACCCCAAAAATCATGTTTGAACGGAGAATAACGAAAAAGAAAAATAGTGGAAAAGAGAAATGGTGAAGTGGTTTGTAACTACTACTCATACATTTTCAAGATATTTCAAATGATCAAAACATTATTTATAAATGCCAGCATCTTGCTGGTGCAGACTCAGCGGGCAAAAAGATTCATATAAAACACGATAAATCAACCTTCTCATTTAACCCTTTGGGTTCTTGTGTTGACAAAAGCCTGATCCAATGTATTTCTCTTTGGAGGAGGGACCTGGTGAGATCAACCCCCTCGTATGTCTTTACAACTTCCAATATGGAGTACCTGATTTGAGCTATGCTGTGGTTATTGTCATTCCAATGTTTTGCCAAATTGCTTTTTACATTTTTATTCCTAATTGTGCTCTTGTGTTCTGTTATTCTTTTTTTTAACTTTCTCTCTGTTTTCCCTACGTAAATTTTGCCGCAGGGACATTTGATGTAATAGATTAAGTTATTGGAATTGCAATCTCCATTGTAATGAAGTGCAATTTCTTTACCAGTTTGTGGATGATGCAACTTGTTACCTACGATCACATTAGAACAATGCACACAATTCTGGCATTTCTTCCTTCCTCTGTTGGACACTTCTGACTCTCTTGTCGGGGTCATCAACAGTTCTTTTAGGTTCTTTGACCTGGTATATGCAAATATTGGTCTCTTGTCAAAAATTCCATTAAAATCGTCTTCATTCTTTAAAAGATCCCAATGCTTATTGATAATTGATTTCATTCTTTGAGAAGAAGTAGAACATTTTGACACAAACTCATGCCTATCCATAGTTTTTTTAGGCTTCTGAGTTAATAAGTTGTCCCTGCTGTATGTGTCAATCCTGTTTTTAGCTGTAGATAGAATGTCATCAGGGTAACCTCGTTCTTTGTATCGTTGGTGTTGAACTATGAGATTCTCTTTTAGATCTTCCTCATGAGAACATATCCTTTTGATTCGCATATATTGTGACACCGGTAGGTTGTTTTTCAGATTTTGAGGATGGAAGCTTTGGAATAACAAAGAATTGTTCACATCTGTGTCTTTTCTGAAAACTTTCGTTTTAATCTGGGTATCTTCGATGTTGATCAAAACATCTAGAAATGGCAATTCCTTATCACTAATGACGTGAGTGAACTCAATGTTCTCTTCACAATGATTCAATCTGTCAATTTCGTGTTCTCAAAGTTTTCATTTTGGAATTGTTACATTTCTGTTTATATCATAGTTATTTTGAATGGGCATCAAAGTTTTATTTCCAACAGAACGGAACGTCTATGGGATTTGCTGGGGCCCCGGCATATGCTAATACCTTTATGGCAAAATTTGAAGCGGACCATATATACATGAATGATTTTTGGAATGAACATGCAATCTTATATCGCAGATTTATAGACGATATATTTGTATTATGGTCTGGAACAAAAGAAAGTCTAGAACACGAAATTGACAGATTGAATCATTGTGAAGAGAACATTGAGTTCACTCACGTCATTAGTGATAAGGAATTGCCATTTCTAGATGTTTTGATCAACATCGAAGATACCCAGATTAAAACGAAAGTTTTCAGAAAAGACACAGATGTGAACAATTCTTTGTTATTCCAAAGCTTCCATCCTCAAAATCTGAAAAACAACCTACCGGTGTCACAATATATGCGAATCAAAAGGATATGTTCTCATGAGGAAGATCTAAAAGAGAATCTCATAGTTCAACACCAACGATACAAAGAACGAGGTTACCCTGATGACATTCTATCTACAGCTAAAAACAGGATTGACACATACAGCAGGGACAACTTATTAACTCAGAAGCCTAAAAAAACTATGGATAGGCATGTGTTTGTGTCAAAATTTTCTACTTCTTCTCAAAGAATGAAATCAATTATCAATAAGCATTGGGATCTTTTAAAGAATGAAGACGATTTTAATGGAATTTTTGACAAGAGACCAATATTTGCATATACCAGGTCAAAGAACCTAAAAGAACTGTTGATGACCCCGACAAGAGAGTCAGAAGTGTCCAACAGAGGAATGAAGAAATGCCAGAATTGTGTGCATTGTTCTAATGTGATCGTAGGTAACAAGTTGCATCATCCACAAACTGGTAAAGAAATTGCACTTCATTACAATGGAGATTGCAATTCCAATAACTTAATCTATTACATCAAATGTCCCTGCGGCAAAATTTACGTAGGGAAAACAGAGAGAAAGTTAAAAAAAAGAATAACAGAACACAAGAGCACAATTAGGAATAAAAATGTAAAAAGCAATTTGGCAAAACATTGGAATGACAATAACCACAGCATAGCTCAAATCAGGTACTCCATATTGGAAGTTGTAAAGACATACGAGGGGGTTGATCTCACCAGGTCCCTCCTCCAAAGAGAAATACATTGGATCAGGCTTTTGTCAACACAAGAACCCAAAGGGTTAAATGAGAAGGTTGATTTATCGTGTTTTATATGAATCTTTTTGCCCGCTGAGTCTGCACCAGCAAGATGCTGGCATTTATAAATAATGTTTTGATCATTTGAAATATCTTGAAAATGTATGAGTAGTAGTTACAAACCACTTCACCATTTCTCTTTTCCACCATTTTTCTTTTTCGTTATTCTCCGTTCAAACATGATTTTTGGGGTGTTTAGATTTCACCTTCGGGTTATTTTGTGTTGTCGAGTGAGCCGTTTTTCACCTCTTTAAAATGGCGCCCGCAGTTTTTGTGAGAAACAGTCTCCTGTTGTAGTCCTTTTTTAGTGCCCATTCGTAGTTGCCACGCTAAGTATGGAGCGAGAGTAATGGTGGTTTAGTGTAGCTGGTCGGAGTGCCGAGTGACAGCCAGTGAGCAGAGACGGATGATAGAGTTAGATTTTGGAAGTTCAGCGTAGCGAGTGAAGGTAAGAGGCTGACAGATAGAATCGCGTGATAGAATAACCATGGTTTGGAGGGTTATGAACCCGGTAGTGAGAGAGCTGTCTATCATTATTTTTTCAGAACCTACAAGAGCCTCTATTGAGTAGAACATTCCGCTTTGTGCCACTGAGAGTTTTTTGCGGTAAGTGAAGGGAGAACACTGTGAAGGTTTAGTTTCATTTAGGCATAACGAGTTGAATACAGTTACGAGGTGCAAACGATATGTTTTCTGTTTATTTCCGGTGTAGATTGAATACTTCGGTGACAGTAATATCAGTGAGTTGGTTTTTTCGCAATTATTTGGTGATTATGTTGCACTACACAGTGGTGTGGGTTATTCGTGGTCTCACTACTCAAACATGGTTTTCGAGCGATATGCTGTAAATATACCCTGTACATAATGACGTTTTGGTCTTCTGTGTTCATAAATACTGTTGTTAGTAATTTAAAATTACCATTCAGTTCACAGGCCCCTAAGGAAGAGCTCCAAGAGCTTGAAATGCATTGGGCGCTAAAGAACAGTCATCCATGCAAAAGAAATATGAATGTTTGAATTTGTGAATTTTGAAAAATAATGTATTTAATGAATAATACTATGTCAGAGCAAATCTGTACAATGTTTTGAATGATTTTGTTTACCATTTGATAAAACTTGAATCTTGAAAGTTCAAAGTTGAGCATTATATGTGTTAATATGTAAGCGGAGTGTCGCAGAGACAACCGCGCACAGCTACAGTGCGCTGAGGTTAAGGGTCACAAACATAAAAGTTGTAACACACCAGGTTTATCTTTACACCCTATACTTTCTCAATACCATCACATGGTTATTTTTTTGCCAATCCATCCTCCGAAAGAGTCCAAACTACCTCTATTAATGTTAATACCAACTGCATACTCTTTTACAGGAGATGATAGTGCTTTTTTATTTGATTACTGTGATGAATGCATTGTACATCAGAACTCATAGCAAGGTGAACTGTCAGATCTCCCAGAGAAATTACCGTGTAGGAGTCAATACTTTGGGGTCTGATTGCCCCGGTAATTGTCTTGTAATATTTCATGTCGATGTCAGCATGTGGAGACTTGGGGTGAGACGTACTGCGGACCTAGCAGTTCTGATGGGACCAGTAATGGGGATTACTAATCCAATTAGAAAACCCTAATACGTGTAATGTAATGTGCTCTTAAGGTCCTCCTGCTTAGAAAGAAGTTAGAAAGAAGTTAAAAGTCTGTCTTTTTATTGCTTTTTAATATGCAGCTTGTTGGAAGAACTCTTTTGCTGTCAGCTTTTTTGTTAAGTTGTCCTCTTATTTACTATTTGGTTTCATTGAATGTTATTGTATGGTTACTATAAAGTGTTACAATGCTTTCTGCCCTGCTCTCTCAGCCACAAATAAAAATGCCTAATTGAAAAGAAAAGAAAATGTGAAATAGTTGTAACAATAATCACCAAATCCTTTTTCAAGTATCCTAAATGCTACAGAGTATACACTTCTGGCATATTCAGAGTATTGTAGTAATGACAATGCAAACCTTCTAGACTGACTTAAGTACTTTTCCAGATCCACCATCCAACCACCACCATCAACATTCAGACCCAAACATTCCTCTAAAGAATCCCATGCCTAACATAGTTACATTAAGGAGGAACATAACAGACTACAAAAACAACAGTAAATAAAAAATCTGCAATAAAGGTAAATACATGACAATGGAATGCAAGCCCAAATAAATCAAAACAATGTATTGTAGTTGACCTAATTTTAACATACATGCCCATGTTGCTCATTTAGTAACAGGCAGGTGTCTCTATGAGTTTATACATTCTCGAGATGTGTATGGAGCTTTAATTTTCCTTTAAACACGGTTTACTCTCCTATTGTTTGTTTCTTTCAACGACGGAATTTGAGACATCATCATAATGTCTTGCTCTATGACCCTGATGCCGAATCACTTCCTAATCTTCTCTCTTCACTGTAGAACTTTTGTGCACTCAACTCAATACTCACACTTTCATGATTTGTTGAAACCAAGATTGTTTACTCACTCCTTAAACTCTCTTCCCTTACCAATAAAGTAGTACATTGAGGAAAATGAAATTTTACATGACCAATATGTCCCCTGCGTGTACCCTATGTTTAATGTATGTGCATGTCATACATGCATTTTCCCTTAAGTGGCCTGAATCACAAGGCCTCTGCATTTACGTCCTGCATTAGGATGCCAGTCATCAAGTCTCCCATGTAAGAAATATTAAGTTAGCATTTAAGGCCCATGTATTTGCATTGTGCACTTTTAAATAAGTCACGACGAACCCGTTTTGTGGTTCAGCCTGAGCCTGTTTCTGAATTAGGGCTCCAGGTCTCCAGACACTCTGAGAGCTGCAGTTACGTATCCCTGACCTTGCATACCTCTGGCTCAGCCGAGGCCCAGCACGGGGTGCCAAGACAGTGTTTTGCAAAATAGTTATCTGCTTGTTGTACAGAATCACATTCCTGCCCAGTGAAGAAGGTAAACAGAACCCGTCTGCAGAGATAGGGCCTAGCCTTTCTGTCTCCGTTTAAGTAAATTACAGAGCTTGCATCCGTAGAAAGCCCACGGCCCCCATGCAATGCACGAAGAAATATATGCCCCCTCTGGCTCTTAGTGACGAGCGACCTTTGCTTCAGATAAAACATCCCCGGACTCAAGATATCAGATATTACAAGACGTGCTGGTCGCCCTGACACTAAAGGCCTCTCTACTAGACTGAATGTCAGCTTTCCCCCCAGTCACACGTCAGTTGCACGTCATGATCAAGTTGCACGCACAAGTAGGGCAAAGTTCCAGCCTGCCATGCAACCCCCCCTCCATGTATCCACCCACCTATGACTCACCTATGACTCATCAAGTGTACACCCTCATGCACGCCCACATGCTCTTATCTTCTTTTCTCTCCTATGTACAAGATTGCACGTATAAATATGTAATCAGAAAATAATGTTTAGAAGACCCTTCCTGAACCTTAGAGGTGATGGAACAGATTCTCCCTTAACTCGAGTTATTGGAATAAAGCCCTTTGACTCAGATACCACGGACTCTGCCTCTCATTTAATGCATGACACTTTGTTTATTTAAGGAAATTATGACAGGGTAATATTTTATTTACCACAACATCATCAGCACTTAAACTCTCTCTTCTGTCATCTTTCCTATCACAAGCTAGAGCCAACCGACCCTAGAGCTAACATTTTATGTCAAGAATGAAGGCTCATATTATGCTTTCTTTCTTTCTAATAATGTCATAGTAGCTAAATATTAACTGGTGTACATTACAGTCATACAGTATAATAAAGAAAATAGCTAACCCACCATACTTTGGTGTTGGACTACTAATGTAGTACTAGTAACCCAGGTGTTTTCATTACTATGTTTTAAACCACCCATAGTCCAGCACTTACTCTCATGCGGTTGGCAGTCATTTAAGTAGACATATATGGACTTGCAAACACATGTTTTATTGGGGTGCATCATTATTTCTTATTTGTTTTAACACTTTTGATGTTATTGTAGTCAAACAAGCACTGTACCTAGGATACACAATGCTTCAAACAACAACAATGTTGGACCTGGCAGAACTTATTCATTGTGCATTTTCATTATGCATGTTTTCTTTAATTGTTTTTGCATCTGTATCAATGTGTAAAACACTCTCCTTGTTTATTTTGCTTCTAGTTGAATTTATTTGGTCTTTTGCCCAACAAGCCACATGATGGAAGCCCAACATTTCTTCTATCTCTGATCTTACTCTACCTCTCAGATACGATGAAGGTCGATGATGACAGTGTCACACTTCATTAAATTTGGATTTCGGTTTCAGAAACAATTTAACTTCACCAATAATAACAGCCCACTTTTCCCTCGCTTGGTTTTGCTTACACTTTACATCATGATAACCTAATTGATTGTACTTAAAAGTGTCTGTTACATTGTTTTTAATGACTTTTGGTGGGGATAAATGCTAATATATTCAACATTTAAAGCAGTTTATTAATCACTTAGTGAAGTCTATGGTTAATCCCTGCCTCAATGAAGAAACTAGTACAAAACACTGGTGATAGCGCAAAAAGAGTCCAAAGGTTACTATTCAGTACCAGTTCAACATGTGACTTACAAGAATGGGCTTCAACTCTGCAGTAAATCTTCTTCTAGGAGACAGATATTTGCTACCATTTTTTAATGGAATCTAAAACAAATCAGATCAATCAGCATCATGATTAATAGGTTGTAAGTTCAGTCAATGAGGAGAGTTTTAAACAGGTTTCAAAACCTTTATGCTCTTAAAGAGATCAGTAAATTCTTTTTGGTCTTTTTATTAATTGATTAAGTCAGATAAATCCATATACAGAAATTATCAACGAAAATATGGTTAGAACCATCAGTAGTAAAATGTGACAATTGTGTTCCATAAAGTAATAGTCTCTATTCTAACTAATTGGATTCAAAAGTTAATAGAACCCAGAAAGAGTTCAAGAAAAGAGTGAGATCAAAGGATCATCAAGTTCAAAATCAAATTCAGTAGGTAAATTCCCCATAAACAGTAGTTCATGAAACTCAGCCAAGTCTCAATTCTCCAAAAAGCATCTGCATACAGTTGCAGTAGCAATCTGTACAAAATAAGCCTAAACAGAATGCTATGGGGATTCAGATAGAGCAGCAGCTACACCCATCAGCATAGGAAAATAAAGGTGGCGTCCCCTCAAAAGTGGCAAGCAACTGTAGTAGCCGTCAGCAGTAGCTTAAAGCAAATTGCAGATCCTATAAAGGAAGAGCTCTGGGTGTGTGGGATAGTGAGAGTGTGTGAATGTGTTGAACTAACTAGAAACACACACTAATATAAAAGAAACACACACTAATATAAAAGACAAGAAAACATGTGAACAACAATGTTGTGGATCAGGTCATTCCAGGGCAATGAGAAGATATCTTCTTACAATGGTGAGAAGCTTCATTCTTTCTTTCCTGTCCACAGCCTACTATCAAACAGACATCACTAATCATTTTTATAGCTGGCCACGTCTAACCTTGGTTCCTAGTGAAGTTTATTTAATTGTTTATTATATAATGTATTCAATGTTTCACTGAGTAACACTGAACCACACTAGAGACAGAAACATTTGCTTGCAGATATCTAGTTAAGTATTGGCATTCATATTACATCTAAGTAAGCATCTTTGTTCGAATATTTGATTCTCGATTCAGTATTACGTTAAGAATAGATAGATAGGAAGTTAAAGCTTAGTACACCTCAAATATGTAGCTTAAGAAAGGAATATATTTCATAAACTCTGATCACTCTGATGCTCTGACAAAATTTATATAAGTCATATTAAGGTCAAGCTATCAAATACATTTGTGCATGGTTCATCAATTTCTAAAGCCTCTGTTTGTTAAAGGAAAATCTGACAGCAGTCGACAAGGGAATATGGGTGCCTGGTGCATTTTGCAAATTTCGACAATGTAATTTTTTTAAATTGCATTTTCATGTTAATACCTAAGGTGCATTATCATTTTAGTTAATTATTTTTGTGATTTTTATATACATTTTTCTAGCTCTATTACTGGCAGCAATGGTGAAGATATAATATTGACCCAGACTCAATGAGCTGGTGGAAGCAGACATTATTCATCTGACACACGCTTAGATATATGTCCTGACTCATATGTGGTAATTTTACTGTAATTGTTCCTAAAAACAGGTAGTGAATACAGCAGGACTGTCTGCTGTCAAGACTTCAGAAGTTGAGGAAGGTACATTGTTTAAAGAGTTTGGAGGTAAGCCATGCATGAGACCCTCTTCATTTTTATTTTTTTTATTATTATTTTGTCAGCAAACAGTCAAAAAACAGTGACAAAACTTACAATCAATCCTTGATTCCTAGTTACAATTTTACCTCCTTAAAACACACAGTCAATCATTTGTTCATAATTTCATATCCATTTTGATACAGGGGACCACAATTTCTGACCAAATATCTTTCTTCTCCTGCCTTTTGACTTATACATTGACATCTCTAGATGATATATCGATAGTAGTCTGGATTGCCAGTTATTAAAAACAGGTGGATCTTCATCAAGCCATTGAGTTGTTACACATAGTCGATAAATTGACATACATATGAAAATAAACCCTTCCTCCAGTTCAGACCTAGCCCCCCCTACCTTTTCTTACAAACCAAATATAACCAGTTCCGCCGATAATTGTATACGAATGCCTAAACTAATATTAAAAAATATTTTATATCCTTAATAAACGTACTCAGATTAGGACATTGAAAGAACATATGTATAGCATCTGCGGCGACTTCCACACATCGATTACATTTGCTTCCTCTATCATATTTTTCCGGGGGTATAGTATAGGTCAAATATTGACATGAAATGCTGACTCTTCAGCGACCCATTAAATAATACATTAATAGACACTTCAATTATTCTTTCCATGCCAATTGTTTCCACAACTAATCTACCTTGCCATTTGTCCTCCCAAACCGATGTATCATCCTCTAAATTATTAATCATTAGTTGATAAATAGGACCAATTCTTGATCTTGAGCGAACACTTCCAGAATTTTGACTTTATTTAATATAACCTGATTTTGAGATATTTTCTGTTCGACAAAACTACGAATCTGAAGATATTAAAAAAACTCAATTTGTGCTATATTATATTTCCATTGTAAAAATAAAAAAGAAACTACCTGACCCCCATAAATTAAATCCCCCAAATGACGTATACCTCCCTGGTTCCATCTGATCATTACTTGGTCTCTAAAGATGTCTGGTAATAAGGGACTATTACTTAAGGGAGTGTAATAACTCAAATTCAATTGTAAGCCAATTCTCTTTTTGACCTCACGCCATATGTCAAAGGCCGTCAAAATAATTTTAAATTTGGTCTTTTTGTAGTAGCTAGGTTCAATTATACGTACTAAACATTGTCGAACCTCTTCACCCAGTACCATCTCGTATATCTCTATTCAGTATTACGTGAACAAGAGATAGATAGGAAGTTAAAGCTCAGTACACCTCAAATATGTAGCTTAAGAAAGGAATATATTTCATAAACTCGTAACATTCATGCATGAGACTCTCTTTAAAGGAGGTATAACAAAATAATAAATAGAGAACAGAACCTGAGGTCTATTATATCCTTTCCGATTGTTATTCAGATGTAGTGATCTACTCCCCTGGTTCTAATTGGGATAAACTAGATGATTCAGACCTAAACTGATTTGTTCCTCATAAAACTAAGATTAAAATACTTTGTAAATGCTCTAAAGAAAAGAAGAATGCTTATGTGTAATACATAGATAAACAACCAAAAAGAGGAATCATTATTTGACCTATGAATACTTTTCCACACTTTTATATTAGATTGGTTCACAGCACCTAATGTTGATGAAAATATCAGAGCTTGGGTTTGACAATCTCCGAATAAGGTCATTAGACATAGGATGAAGTCTGAATATCATATTCTTGACCAGGCTCTTGCCACCACTGCCATCGACCCAAAGCTCCCAACTTTCTTTTCAAAGTATAACAAAGACCCCCAAAATTAAATTGACTGAGCCTGGTTAGCCTGTCAAGATAACTTCTTAGACACAATGGGGTCAGTTATCAAGTATTGGAATTGGCAGTACAGGCTGAAGACAGTGTTTTGTCTATAAATTATTATGAATTTGTCCATCTGGATCAAACAAACATTTTCTCCAATTGGCAAAACTAAAACAGCAATTTCTTTAAATGATGTAAAGGTCATCTAATGAAGTTGGACCTCAAATTGGCAGAATTAGACTTTATAGAGAAACATCCGGTATATTGTCTAGTTCTATTTCTTCCAGAGAAATATCTAAATAAATCAATACCCTGTCTTCCAGCAACAAGGCCCAAATATCCAAATGTCCTTGAAAGCCTATTTGGTAAAAGGATTTTTTCAAGGACCGACAGAAGAGAGGCTGTTCTGTTGGTTTCTTCCAGTTTAACAGGTTATAGTTCTCAAATTACAGAGGCAAATAAAATGCCAATTGCCAAACGCCAACCTTTTATCCTTTAAGATTTAGAGGTCAATTTAGAAGATGAACAAATCTCTCTCAGTACCCAGTATCCATTAGGGCTAGAAAAAATGCTCTCCTGACATTCAGCAAATCTGTAATTAACCTTTAATTAAAGCCTTAAATAAATATTATAAAAATACGACAACCAAACATTCCAAAATAAAGGATTCAAATTTAGGCAACAGAAAATTAAAACTGGGTCCCTGGTTAGAAATAGCCGTCTGAGGAACAAGAAAGAAATCTTCTTAGGCTCTTTCATTTGTTGTTGGCTAAACAGTGGACAGATAAAAACAACGGACACGTCTTATGGTGGACGTCCTCTTATTTAAATACCTTCTTCATCAGGGCAAATTGTTCAATAATTCATACATCCAACAGACATCTCAAATACATTGTAGGGGTCCAGAACAAAAAACGAAATATAGAAGACATCATTACTAATGAAAATAACTCTTGAAATGATGGAAACTGATACAAGTTAGTAACAAACAACATAGCAAACTGTGAACAAATGAAACAGATGATGAATTACATAATTACTAGTAGAAACTAAATGTATCCATTTTAAACTGAAAACAAAAGTCGGAGACTGCCCCAATTAAATTCCGTTTGTTTAATAAATTCAGGGGACAGACCAGAATTGCTGCTAATAATTGTAAATATGCAACTTACTCATGCTATGTTGGGGGTCAAATAGCTTGATTGTTAGAGGCTTGGTACTAAAAGGCGAGGCTGACCCAGGACCATCTCGCCTTCAGGAGACAACTCAAGACCTGGCTGTTCGAGCAATAGCGGACCCCTTCCCCCAAGCGCCTTGAGACCCTGCCGGGTGAGTAGTGCACTATACAAATGTTATGATTGATTGATTGATTGAGATCCATGGGTTATAAAAACTGTCAGAGGCTATCAAATACAATTCTTTGGCAATCCCATTGAAATGTTTTACCCACACTCTATGGGGTCTATTAGCATGGCGGGTGGAGGCACCACCGCGGTGCTGGCGGAAAATGCTTTGTTCAGCACACCAGCAGCGGTCCTCACATCCGCCATATTAGTATGGGCAAACAGTGCCCATTTCCCGTCCGCCACGGTGCGACGGGAACCGCCTTCAAAGTATTTCCCGTCTGCCGTGGTGCGACGCAAACCACCATCAAAGTGCTCCCGTCCGCTGGACGAATCAGGATGCCCCAAACAGCTGGTTGCACTGCAGCAGAGAACCCGCCCAACCAGAGATGGCGGAAGCTCGTAAGTGGAGGGGAAAACAAGAGTCCCGGTCCCTTCCACCCTGTCCCGACCGCAATGGATCCAGCTCTCCACGTTTTCCGGTGCTGTACCTGAGACATTACCAGCAACTCATGGACAGTCGCGGATGCCGCCGTAGGTATGCAAGCACACAATCCGCACACAATCTCACCACACAACTCCGTGATTGACATTGTAGTGTAGTTCCTATATTCCCAATAGGCTCTGGGCTTTGGAATAATATATCCTATAGATTAGACGTAGGACTGAGGTCAACTAGGTCTCTATCAAATATAGTATTCTTATAAGTGAGTGCCAGCTAGCTCAGAGGTCACTAGAAACGTTCTTGAATTCACAAGAAGGGATTAGTGTCTGACAACTGCATAAACATGACAACTTTGTTTCCCAAGAATAAGAAATATATCTCTAGTGTCGCAGAAACAATAGATAAGTATTTCACTTAGTCAATCGTGCATGCTTTGCTTCAACAGAGTTTGTAGATAAATAGAGAGACAGGCGTTTTCAATAAAAAGGTTTATTTGAAAAGTCTTCTTTCTCATACAATAGAATTGAACTGCAACAATCATTAAGCAGACTGCAAAGTATAATGCGTACAGTGAGAATAGTATTATAAAATAATACTGTAAAAGCATTGTATGGTTTTTAAGCCATATTAAAATATATACATAAATAACATTGACTAAAAATACTCAACTGGTGCTTCTAAATACGCCTACCCCAATTTACCTAACCTAAGTCTAGTACGCGGGAAGAGGTACGTTTTGTGTAGCATAGGTTTAGATGCTTTTGCCAAGAATCTACCAAAGGTTTCTCTAGGTTCTAATCAGCTCCATACCTTGGTTTACATTGAAGGAGGTCTGGTATCTCTGTCTCAGGGCTCGATTTCCCAACAACCTGCAAGTGGAGCTTAGAAACACCGGAGCTGGATTCTCAGCAAGAGAAAGGCAGCCTCTTGATCAGTGCATCAGCAGGAGGGTCGGCTTCCTTCAGCACTTGCTGTAGCGATTAACAGCGTCGGGCAAGTAGATAGTCGAACTGCTCTGAACCACCGTAGTTTGCTATAGCAAGTGAAGGTATATTTATACCTTGAAGGTGTTTTGGAATGTCAGAGCTTGACATAAAGTCGGGCATAATAACATCAGGAAAGAACCCTTAGGGAATAGTTGTTCTTTGCAAAGTACATGAGTTCTTGGACAAATCAATATTCTAGCAAGGGGAAGTTCCCTAACTGCTTAAGCCGATTTTCCAAGAAATCGTTGTGACATTTGGTATGGGTGGAAGTAGCCATGCCTGTATTTGGTTTGCATAGGCTATGCCTAAATAAGGGATTGATTTCCTTGCCTATATAAGGGCAATGTGAATTGTACCTATATAAGGGCATGAATCGGGAAAATTCATTCGGAGCGCTAAACCCCACACAACACCCACTCCACTTTATTATGTACGACATTACTAAGTTCTAAACACATTAAAACATATCTAAATATGATGTGTTAAAACCCACCCAAAAATACATAAACATGCATTGGTACTGGTTGTACACGAAAAGCATATGTGCTGTATGCATTTAAAGCATTGTTTCATTCAAAGCTTATGGATGACATTTGAAAATGCTATCCGAATGAATCATGAAAATACATTTATGAAATGGCTCTTAATTACAGAAGAAAAAGTCTAGACCATTCCATGGCAGATTATTAAACTGTTTGAATGTGGACAAGGTCAAATATTGTCTTTTTGGAAGTTTTTCAAATATTTCTAGTTCTCTATGAATAGTTCTACTATGAGCAGATTACTTTGTGCCAAATGAAAAAATACAAATTTGGAAAAACAAAACCTTGATCATAGAAAAAAAGAGTTCCAAAGTTAGAAACTTTTTTTGAAAAATTGAAGGTCGAATTTAGAGTCTCCCAGAACACGGTTTGCCAATTCATTTTATTTAACACATTTTTTATTGTTATTGCAAGAGAAAGTTTAAGCACAAACATTACAGATGCATAACGAAAATGACTATAAATCGTTCCGCCATAACTATAACAGAGGAAAACAGTACATAATTAAAGAGTAAAAGAGAGACAGAGCATTTGAAAAAACAAATGAATATTAAGCTGGTCACAAAAATTCAGTAGATCAGATCAAATGAACGTCCCCCAAATCTTTTCCCTTCTTATAAATGACCTATATCCTCCTAAATTAGCTAATGCAATTTCCATTGTATGAATTTCCTTGACCAGAGCCCACCATTCCATAACAGGTGGAGGCTGGGTAGAAATCCAAGACCTAGCTACAACCAGCCTTGCACAGGCATATAGTATAGATATCAAATCTTTATGTGTACTGTTAGTGTCCTGTATATCTAGTAAAATCAAATGAGCGGAGAGCGGCGGGGATACAATTTGTTTCGTCCTTAAAGCCTCAGTTATTCCATCCCAGAACAGGGCAAGTGCAGGACAAGAAAAAAGCATGTGCTCTATGCCAGCCGCTTCCAAATTGCATTTAGGGCACTTAGTGCGCTCATTAGATTTATTACCTAATGACCAGCTAGAGATTCTTTGGGGAGTACAGTATAGTTGGCAGATAGTTCTATATAATTGTAGCCTTAAGTTTGAAGATTGGACTACCTTATTAATTTGACAGAAAGAAGCAAAGATCTGATTAGAACTAATATTAATTCCCAATCTGTTAGACCATTTAGCTGCCATTTTCCCACAGTCCTCGATCTTGCTTAGAATTAAATAACCATAGCTCTCACTTATGAGTGACTTAGTACGATCTGAGTACAAGCATTTTAATAATTCTGAGTACCCGACTTCAGCAATTTTCATTTTCCGAACTAGGAAGTCCCGAATTTGAATATATTTGAAGTACATACCATCATTTAGATTATACAAGAGCTTCAGTGAGGTGAATCCCAATAGACCATCAGACCCATAGAGATCTCCCAAAGTGTTAATGCCGTGCCCTGCCCGAAGAATCCCCGTTCCATCTGAAAAAATTCCCGGCAATCCGGGATTTCCCCATATTTGTAGTTCAGAATTGAAAAAAGATATCTTATCCAAACTCATGATTTGATTCCAAATCTTTATAATGTGTTTTGCAGACTTGAACTTTACTCGTTTAAAGTAGTTTGGGTCATGGAAATGCAACGAAAATTGATTGCAATCTGGTCCCAACATAAATTGATGAAAGAATAACGAGCTTTCACTTTTCATAAGACTACGTATTCTACGGAAGAAAGTTGCAAAAAAATACAATCTGAAGTCTGGAAAATGTAAACCTCCTTTTCCAATAGGCAATTTCAAGAGCTTAATCGATCTACGTGCCTTTTATAGCCCCATGCAAAACTGCTACAAATGCCGTCTAGTTTTTAAAAAAAGAGAATTTTAGGTTGCAATGGAATAGCTCTAAATAAATAGAGAAATTTAGGCACAATTTTCATTTTCATCAGATTAATACGCCCTACCAGACTAAGTGGTATCTTATGCCAGTTTTTTAAGTAAAGCGTTACTTCATTTAACAGCGAGTCATAATTCAGTGTTAGTATTTCCTCAATGTTCGCCGTCATTTTTATTCCTAAATAAACCGCATTTGAGCATAAACCAAGAACCACCACCACCGGTTTCTAGTTGACAATAACTTGAGTTTTACTTGTATTTAGTTTATAGCTTGAAATTTCCCCGAATTTTTTTGCTTCCTCTATAATCCCAGGAATAGCCTTAGCTACATCAGTGGTAAAAATCGCAATATCATCCGCAAATGCGGTTATTTTTAAACTATTCCCGCCATGTTGTATAGGGATGATATCATCTTGAGCCACCAATGTGTTTAAAAAGGGCTCCATAGAGAGGGAAAACAGCAAGGGTGACAGAGGGCAACCCTGCCTAGTTCCCCTTTCTACCGGAAAATTAGGAGAATTGCTACCTGCATAGCTAATCTTAGCCGTTGGTTGATCGTAAAGTGAGCGAATCCATCCTAAATATTGCCCATGCATACCATAAGCCCTTACTACTGGCCATAGATATTCCCACCCCACTTGGCTTTTTCAGCGTCAAGCATAACCATTCCGAGTGGGGTGAGATTAGTTGAAGCTACATCAAACGCTGTAATAGCCATGTTGATGTGGGCAGTGGTGTCTCTCCCTGTTACAAACCCATGCTGTTGACTACTAACCAATTCAGGCATTAGAGGAGCTAACCGATTGGCCAGGATTTTTGCGAAGGCTTTTGCGGCTGAGTTTATCAGCGAAATCGGTCTGTATGACCCGCATTCTTCCGGTGGTTTTTTTTTTTTAAGAAAAAATACGATTTTCGCTGTTTTCCATGACAGAGGGGCCTTTCCAGTTTCTCCAATAGAATCTAAGAAGAGGCAGCAATTCCTGAATAAATATCTTATAAAGTTTTATGGGTAGAAAATCATCCCCAGCTGCCTTCCCCGAGGGCAAGGAAAGAATAGCAGTTTTTATTTCAGTAAGTGTTATCTTTGAACTCAATTGTCTAATTGCTTCATTATCCCGTTGATTAGGCATATGTGAATTGAGATATTGAGACATATTCTCCTTAGTAGGGTTATTTTCTGAAGTATATAAATTGCGGTAGTATTTAACGAATTGATCTAAAATCTGATCAGCCTGGTTATACATAAGAGAATCAGAGCCCTTGATTGTTTTAATATTGGTTCTAGATTTCTTATCTGCCACTTTATAAGCTAGTACTTTGCCTATTCTGTCTCCACCTTCATATTGTGACAGTTGGTATTTATGAATATTTGCACTATATCTCTCCCTTAACGTCTTCTTAACTTCCGATTGCAACTTCACTAGCTAAAGTCCTCTATGTTTGATTTTCCTTGGGTGAGAGCCTCTACTAATTGTTGCTCCACCGATAAAATATTAGAAGTTATTAGCTTTGTATCTTTCCTACTCTTGGAGTTCTTTTTTAGGACATATTGTTGGGCAAAACCTCTTATGCTGCATTTACAGGCATCCCAAACGGAAATTATTGCTGAGGAGTTCAAATTAATTTCAATAAATTCCTTGATGTGTTCTTTTTTTGCAAAATGAACAATGAATCTGTGAACAAATATCTAGGAAATGTAAACTGCCTGACCATTTGTTTCTTGTCAGAGATGTTAAATTCTAACATAATGGGGTTGTGGTCCGATGTTATTCTCGGGTAAAGTTCTATATTACAGTTTCCCAGAATTCGATTTGATGCCCAAATCATATCTTTCCTGGAGCATACTTTGTGAGGCGCTGAGTAGTACATGAAACCTGCTATATTAGGATGTTTGGAATGCCAGACATCCTTCAAGCTATATAGCCGACTTAGTTCTAATATAGCGGCTCTAACTTTGCGCATCCTTAATGATGTACCTTGCCTAGTGGAATCTAACTTATAATTCATTACACAGTTGAAATCCCCCATGATGAGCAATTCACCGTCCCATTCCAATAATTCTGTGTTTAGCTGGTCATACATCATGGGTTCATCAATATTAGGCCCATACAATAGACAAAATACATAATTACTATATTCAAGTTGAACTTGAGTAATCGCCCGTCTCCCCCTCGGGTCCGCCGCAGTTCTAGTGATTTCCATCGCTAAATGTTTCTGTTTGAGTATTGCCACCCCCCCCGGATGGAAGCACTAAGAGTCGAACAAACAATAAGCTCATAACCTAGTTGTCCAAGGAGTTTTCTGTCCTGGAACCCAATGTGAGTTTCTGAAATTAACGCTAAATGGGGTTTATACATGTTTAGTTCTTCCTGCATAAGTCTCCTTTTATGTTTGCTATTGAGACCAGCCACATTCCAGACTAAACATCGAAACATAGACATATCTTATGATTTGTATACTTAGCTCTCCTCTGTATGCAAATACTAAAAAAATGCTTCATTTTGTTTCTATTGGCAATCTCTTCCTCTTGCAATAAATTGTTCCCCCTTGAAGTCCCACCCAGCTCAAGCACACCCACCCCCCCCTTAAGTCCCTGTAGGGAGAACACCCCTCTAGACCCTGCTGCCGCTGTAGTGGCAGCGTCGCGAAGTAACAGGCAAGGAGGCCACCACCGACTATCCCCCAAAAAAAGATCATTTTTTAACCCTAATGAGGAGAAAGTGTACGGACAACAATATCAAATCGTACGACAAGCATTTCTTTTGCTATTCATTATTTACTGATAAATAAACATATTCCCGCAGTGAAAAGACAAAAAAAAAGACAGATTATAGATCCCATTATCTCCAGCACCTACTTAGGAGCTAAATTTAACTAATGCCTGTTCAGCTTCTTTTATATCCATAAAGAAATGTACTTGACCATTTTTAATCACCTTGAGACGAGCTGGCTCCTGCAGATGTACAATACATCCTATAGCTTTGAAGGAATCAATTATCTGGCGTAGCTGCCAACGCCTATCCATGGCATCTTTACTCAAATCTGAGCGCACAAAAAAGGTTAAATTATCAACTGTTACAGGGTTATTAGGTCTAGTTTTTAAAGACACAGCCTGCCTCAACAGAAAATTCCCAAAATGTATCAATAAAGGCCGTGGAAATTTACTTTCTTTGTTTTTTTGAAAAAGAGGCAGTCTATGTACTCGTTGCAGTTGTGAATCCCAGTCCCAGTCTGACAAATCTACAAATGCTTTCTGGAACAATTTCACTATGTAAGACCGGGGATCTGCACCTTCAGACCCCTCAGGTATTCCAAAAAGACGAAGATTGCATCTTCCCGCCCGATTTTCCATGTCCTCTACTTTCGCTTCTAGCTTGGCTATTCGTTCTGTATGTGAGTGGGTTAAAGATTCGGTTCGAGTAGCCCCTTCTTCCACTTCCACTACTCTTTGCTTAAGCTCTTCAATTTCCTGGGTTACCCCCCCCCGCCCCCAATTTGCTGGATACTTCTAGCAAGAAAGTCTGCAATTTAGTATTGTCTTCTTGCAGCAGAAGGAAGTATTGTTGCCCCTTTTGCCATTGAGCCATTAAAGTACGCATGAGTAAGTCAGTGGAGGAGGCGTTTACGTGATCTAGACCCCTTGCTTCTTCCTCATGCAGCGACTCATTAGTGTCTAGGGCAGAAGAGGTAGTAGCAGCATTGGTAATGTTGGCAATAATGACTGTGGCCGCGGTACCAACTGCAGAAGTGTCCAGCGACCTGGTAGCTACGCTGTGACTATATCTCCAGCTTTTTCCTCCGCAGCCACAAAAGTTAGGTGCGGGCTGGTGTGAGCGGCAGTGATGGCATCTGTAGCGGTGGCTGTAACTGTGGCTGTAACTGAAATATAGAACCTCTGAACTGACCTGTGTCTTATTCTCAACTGAGAATTAATCTAATACATTTCTATAGAGATGCAATCAGACTGAAAGTATTCACATAAACATAGAGTACTTTGGTTTGTTATTTATTATCATTTAACATTTAAAATCAAGTAAACATTTCATCATTTTTTCATATTTTATAGATATTTAAGTGCAAAATACATTTTTAGCAAGTGAAATAAAGTTAATGCAGACCCCACAACAAAAATAGTGCTATCAGAACCTCACACATTCTTCATCATTCATTCCTAATCAAACACTCTCAATAGTGACATAATGCAAACAAAATACATACAAAAAACAACAATATATCTGAGATCCCAGTAGATTCCTTACAGTTTAAATATCCTGTTTCTTCTTCTTTTATCGTTTCCAAATTTATAGATCTCTTTTTCTTAGGTTTTTCTCTTCTAATGATCTTGTTATACTCGGGTCTCAGGTGAAAAATGGCCTACGTACGTTTCGGTGAGTTAGGTTATGTCACCTTCATCAGGGCCAACATTAAACACAGACTAATACAAACAGAATTAAAATCAGGGGGTCCTTTATATTCATTATGAAAGGAGTCGCGTTTTTTTAGTCCAAAAAGTAGGTAATATCCCGAAATGTGGGAGGTGTATACTGCTGCAAGATAGTCTCTTTAGGGTGTAAGAACGCTCCAGTTATCAGTTTACATGTTTGTCGCAGGGGGACCGTCAGTACTTGTCATGAGGTGTACTTAGATGTTGTACGATTTCCATAAATAATTACTGCCAAAATCGATATATGTTAATGATGCTGCTACTTTCTGAAGTTGCTCAAAAAGTCAAATATGGATCCAAATAGTCCTAGCCTGATACACGGGCTGACAAGCCTCGTAACCTCACCAACTCTCCCCTGAGCAGCCGGGACTAAGAAAAAAGAGATCTATAAATTTGGAAACGATAAAAGCAGTGTCGCTACTATCAGGTGTAGGTGTAGGTATGGATGGTTATTTTAAATCCTTTATCTTGGCTAACGCAAGACAAGATGTCTGTTGAACAGTGTCATTCAAAAACATTATTTGCTCTGGGATGATGCACGCTCTGAATAAAGCGTCTAATCCCTGCACTTGCCAGTCTTTTGTGCCCCAGACATTTTTTGTTTAATGGTGTCTTTCCGAAAGTTAAAACCTAATGTAGACAGCTGAGCATAAAAGGCCGCAGAGTAAATTTGCTTTGTATTTGTCAACATACTTTTCATTCCTGTCCTATTAACATTTTTAAAGTAAAATGATTCTGGATTTGATACATTATACCCTGAAAAGTATGGAAATTTGCCCAAAAAATGTTTGGGAGCTACCCTTTGGTGGCGTAGGACAATATTCCCATTGGTTATAAGTAAATACATTTCTAGGATTTGCAGTTTTATGCACGAAATGATGACCATAGTGATTATAACAATACATTTGTTCATAATCTGATGAACCTTCTAAGTATTTATGATTTGTAAACTTTGCAGACATTTCTAAGTTTGACATTATATTATTAACGATCTCAAAGTCCCAATCATCAGAAAAGGTACTAGATGAAACAAAGTCACTCAAGGAAATCTTGAATTGATGTGGAAACTTCAACAGCTCGGCCAGACCAATAATGTCATATTCAGTTCTGTCCCAAGCTATACCACCTGGTGTAGGAACGGCTGTGATGTTCACTGATGACAACTCTCTTTTTTCACGATGAGATAATTTGTGTGGTGTGAGGAGTAGGTTGATGTTCTTACTTTTTGTGTCCTTTTTAACATATCTTCCATTTATCAGCATTCCAAAAGAAAATACAAGAGTCAACCAAAGCAGAAGAAAAAGTACACCCAACACAATCCAAAGCTCATTCCATGGTGAAACCAGATAAGTCTTTTCCAGTTGATGAAAAAGTTATTTTGCTTGTTCCTTAAAAGTTCTTTCAGCTGGCGTTGTTTCAGGTTCACTGGGATCCTCGGAAAACGTATCAAAGTTAATGAAATAGCCAGAGGCAGTTCTATCAATTTTAGGGATTGCATCAGGATTGGTTGAAATCGCTGGAACCACTTGATCACTTGTTACATTTGTATAGTCAGTTGCTATTTCATTGTTGACAGGCGTTTCTTGACAAACTATTATTTGGGTCTCAAGAGGTACAAGTTCAATGGCTTTGTTGCATAGTCCTTCTTTGCGCACTGTAGATTCTTGATAGGTGATGAGTCTCTCAGTTTGAAACTCTTGGATAGTAGCCAGATTCGGGCATCTGGTACATCTTTGGAGTCCACTTGGCCTACTACTTATGATCGGCCACATGATGTGGTTTGACCAGGTCGATGGACAGGAACCTGTTCTCCATTCTTCCAGCAAGGGGCAGCAGTAACACTGTTCTCGATCCATGGATGGCTAGGACAGGTACAGGTTGTCTGTAAGAAGGGCCAAATTCCTTCTTGTCCGCGATCTTTTCTCTGAACAGATCCCCAATTTTTGGAATCCAGACAGGTCTTGCTGGGACGGATGGTTTCTCTTCAGTGGTTGTTGGCTTCTGTAGGACATTACTTTGTCTGGATCTTATTTCATTTAAGTCCTGCAAAACAGCCAAACGATCTTTGGTATCAAAGTGTTTTTGTTCTACCACTGAAGTGTGACAATCGAGGTCCTGCACAATCATTCTAGTTCCAATTTCATTTGGAGTGATACCCCCTAGAGAACTTCTTGGCAGATTGTTAAGACTATGTTGGATACTTATTAGATGTTTGACCTACCTGTCACCCGAGCATAGTACCCTAGCTGTTATAGATTGCTTTTTGTCCCGTTTTTTTCTCTCCACTACCCAATTTCTCTCAGGATGGAATGGACTTGAATACTGCAATGCAACACCCAATTTGGCCAGGCATCATTGTAAGCTTGAGAGCTAAACACAGGACCATGGTCAGAATGTAGCGTGCCGACTGCGAATGTGCCGATAAAGACTCATCCAAATGAATCTTGAGCACAAATCCACTGTGACCATGATATATTTACAGTTACCATCCCTCTGTAAGGGACCGCAGTGATCCCAGTAAACGCAAGCTAATGGTTTGTCTGAAATCAATAGGGTAATCTGCGTAGGATCTTTCACTGTAGAGACTTTCATCTTTTGGCAGATTTCACATTCCAAAACATAGTTTCTGGTCTGTTTCCTCATGCGCGGCCACCAGTGTCGCTGTTTTAATAATGACACTGTGGCGGAAACACCTGAGTGTGCAGAGGCAAGCCCTTCATGTCCTGCTAAGATTAGTTCTAATCTATGTTCCATGTTTGGAATTACTCTATCCCTACTCCAGGGATTCGACCAAACGGAACATTATTTGCATCAGTTATGTATAAGAATTGAAGTGGAAAGCCTTTTCGTAATGTTTTACCTCTGTCTTTGCTTGAAGCATTGACAGCTAGAATTATTTTGCCGTCTGTTTTCATTTTTGAACGAGTGATTGCAGCTACTGAAGCCATTTGCACAGCTGCCTTCATGGCTTCATCAGCCAATAGATTCCCTGCAATGTGAACGCCATCACGTTGATGACTCAGTGTATGGATCACGTGAGTTTTTTGTTGTTCTTGTCGTAACTGAACTACTTGTTCCCATAGCAACTTATGCTTAATTGTGCCACCTTTTACATCATTGAAACCCTGTTGAATCCAGTTCTGCAAGTATTCATTATAAGATTGAACGCAATAATATGAATCGCACACTATAAGTGTGGGGAACTTGCGATCAGAATTTTCAAGCGCCATCTTGATGCTTGTGGTTCAGCTCGCTGAGCTGTACAGTCTCCTAGAGATTGAGTTTTAGTGACTATTGATTGGAATTTGCCATCTCACCTGCGACCTTCAACGATTGCGCATGCTGCATAGTGCAGCATGCGCAATCGTTAAAGGTCGCAGGTGAGATGGCAAGCTTGTTTACCCCCAATAGCGGGCTGTGCTGATAAATTATACATTCATACTGCTCTAGAGGCAGAATCTCAGTGGGCACAGGACATTCATGTTCATATTGTAGAAATTCTTGTGTTTTCAAATAAGGGTCAAAAACGTATTCAACGTCTGTTGCAGCAAGAGAATTAACCCATTGTATCCATCTCAGATGTAAAGCCTTTGCATTCGGAATGCTTGCTTTCGTCACTACCTCTAAGGCAGGTACAGGAGTAACGACCATTATGCGCTTACCCTGTGAAAGGGCTCACTCTTTTGCTACTTGTAGTGATTGAGCTATTATATGGATAAATGGCTCGATTATGACCATTGCCCACTACGATGGATCCCCTCCGAAACAAGAAAGACTGTCACCCACGCACTAGTCACGAGTCGACTAGATTACGGAAACACCCTCTACGCCGGTATCACAGCCAAATTACAAAAAAAACTCCAACGCATCCAAAACGCATCAGCGAGACTCTTCCTGGAAATCCCTCGCCAAGATCACATCACCGGCCACCTGAAAGACCTACACTGGCTCCCCGTCAACAAGAGAATAACGTTCCGTCTCCTCACCCACGCACACAAGGCCCTCTACAAACTAGGTCCCGAATGCCTTAACACTCGACTATCCTTCTACACACCCACCCGCCAACTAAGATCCTCCAATCAAGCCCTCGCCGCAGTTCCGCGTATCCAAAGATCCACCATAGGAGGTAGATCCTTCTCCTACTTGGCGGCCAAAACCTGGAACTCACTCCCCACTCACCTCCGCCTTACGCAGAACCACATCTCCTTCAGAAGAACTTAAAACCTGGCTTTTCGATAAATAATGAACCCCCTCCCCAAGCGCCTTGAGACCCTCTGGGTGAGTAGTGCGCTATATAAATTATTGAATTTGAACTTGAACTACCATCTCAGTATCTTTTGGCCTAATATAGTGATGTGTAGGCCTGTTTCTGACTTAACGGCAGTGCTGACTATTGCCTTTGACATGCTCTCATGTCATCTTGCTTTGCAATTTATACTGTCATATAACATGGTGATGTGTAGGCCTGTCACACAACAAAGTAGGGTTTCATTATGTACCTGTCTGTTTCTGGCTTTATCTTGCGTAATGGCAGGGCTTGCCTATTGGCTTTGGCATAACTTTATGCCATCTTGCATACTAATTTTGGCTCTTTGCATGAGTAGAGGCCTATGCTTAAGCGACTCCGTTTTCTGAGCTGTCTCCATCTTCTGAGCCTTTCTAGGTGAGAAGTTATGTTTTGTTTTCACTTGTTTTCTGCCCTCTGCATGCTAGTAGAAACCGTTTTTTATCAGAGGAATGTACAGGCTCTGTCTCGAAGTCATAGCAAAGGCCTGATCAACTGATGCTGTGTCCTTGGCATGGAGTGGTATGGTTTCTGATGAGAGAGAGAGGGGGGCGAGGCTTGCTAGAAGCTTCGTCCTATGTTTCCACTTCTACTAAAGGAGCTGTCTGAGACCTAATCTCTGGTAGTTCATCACAGTACAGACGTGTAGCTGTGACGGTGGAGCAGAGAATCCTGTTTTAGCTGGAGAAACGGACTCCCCTCTGGCGAAGTGGAAATGGGATGTGTAGAAACTTGGTGAGGTGTTCCACTAACTCTTATTTTCTAGCTGTTCTTGCCTTAACTATCTTCTCCTATTTTTAGGTTCCATACATTTATATACATATAAGTTCTATATATATGTTATTCTGATTCCATTTAGTGATCATATAATTGGTAGTTTGAAGTTGGTGCTGTAAGTGATATAGATAGCCTATTGTGACATAGTACTTATTTCTTCCTTTTGTCCTATCATTGTGTAATAAAGAAACCTCAGAGCATATAATTATTTGTCTGTGTTCCTTGGGATGGGAGGTCAGGGCACTTCTGACCCAAATGCTGTAGCATCGGAAAGATGGTAAGTTTCCCTTCCTACAGGTAATTGTTGAGAGAGGGACATCCCACTCTCATCCAGGGAAGCCTAAAGTGGAAAGTATTGTACCCCGAGGCATTGTTAGGAGGGGCATGCATTGTTTATACAGTCCCACCTGGGTGGGCTTTGTTTCGTTGTTTACCGAGTGGCCCCTTGTTTGCGTTGTTTTTCCCGAGTTGTTTGCGTTGTCGCCACTGGTATTGTTCTTGCGTTGTTATTGTTGTTTGTGAGCTCCTCGCCAAAAGCCATATATCTTTAGTTAGTTGTTAGTATTATTCCTTTGTTGGGTAAGTATAGTGAAGTATTGTGTCCTTTCGGGTCCCAAGAAGGGATACGGTCAGTATGCCCTGGTGATAGGCAGAATTATCAGGTCATTACACGACTGCAGTTTGATCCGCTGTCAGAATTTTCTCTGTAGAAGTGAATTTCATTTCTGCTTGTGTGTACAAGTGTGATTTGTAAGCTATTGGAACTTTTTCTCCTTCATTAAAGGTTAAGTATGTGAATACGCATTTTCCTGGAATGATTCGAATCACTAAGTTGCGTACGTTTACGCATGTTTGCAAATGTTTTGTTGTCAACATGTTCGTTTGGACTGAACGCAAAGTTCTGTGTGTTTTTGCGTCCAATTAATTTGTTTGAAATCTGGTTTAATTAATTCGTAGAGAGGTTTAACCCTTTCTGTGTAATTTAGGATGTAAGTTCTTCCGAAATTCAGGAAACCTAGAATCGACTGTAAGTTTTTCAGCGTTTTTGGAGGTTGGAGCAGCGCACATTTCTCTAGAAAGTTTGCTGCCAGGCTTTTGCCTTCACTTGATAACTCATATCCTAGGAAAAGGATGTTGAGGTGGGCAATTCCCGATTTTTATAAACTGAATTTATACCCCTCAGAGGCGAATCCCAAAATAATAGTGTTCACTCTATTCAAGTGCCTATCCAAGTCATTGTCTGTTAGATAGATGTCATCGACATATGTTAATGCCTCATCATCAAAGGTTTGTAGTAACTCTGTTAGTCTGGCTGAAAATAACCCTGGACTCTTCTTGAATCCCTGGGGGAGACAACAGAATTGACCCTGTGTCCCCATGATTGAGAAAGCGGTCAAATACCTACTTTCATGTGAAATGTTTTGACAGAAGAAACCGTTAGAGATATCTAATATAGTTTTATATTTTTTATGCATAATGTTATTCATTAGTGCTGCACTGTGTGCATTCTGTACTGCAAAAGTTTTGCAACAGGAGTTTAAATGTCTGTAATCCAAAACTAGACAATATATATTGTCTAGTTTGTAGACAGGAAACAAAGGATTGTTCATGGACGAGGTGCATGTTTCAATCACCCCATGGTATTCACGTTTATCTAATATCTCCCTGACCTGTTTATTAGCTTCTTGCTTAACTGGGTACTGCCTTTGTGCAGTTGGTTGATTTTTTTACTGGATTTTACGGTGAGGAGAATCCTCATCCCATCCTACATGATTTTTATGTAAAGCAGGAGCCTGGGCTACTGCCCATTTCCTGGCATAAGTATGTTTTAAATGAATTGGAATGTGGATAGAGAAAGCTGGCATAATTATATTTTCGCCTTGTGGGCACTCCCTGACAAATTCAGGTGGCCAGTCTTGTTCAGCTAGAAGAATGTCATAACCCTGAGAGAGTCTCCCCCAAAAGAGTGCTCTTATTTTTCTAGTTATGTCCCCCTCCATCCAGAGTGTTACTTCATAGAACTTATGTGGGACACTAACCCTGGTATCTGCAGTTTCAACCTGGATGTACTCATTCAAGTCCACTGTCTCCAGATGATCCTTCAAGTTCTTGCGAGCTATGGTGACTTCTGCTGCTCTGTACAACATCGATTTGAGCTCATTCCCCGTTCTTGAGTTGTGTCCTCAAGATCCTCAGCATGTCTGATTTTTAGACCTGCTACCTTCTGTTTGGTGAATTGAGTTTTCTCATTTTTTGGAACGTGTTGATTGTCTTTGGACTTCACGCGTTCTTCTTTTTGTCCTGATCGTCCTCTTCTTTCCGATTTCTGTGAGGAAGTCTGAAAGGTACGAGAGGAACGTGTATCAGTATCTTGATATCAATCAGCTTTTCTCAAAATATCCCTATTCCTGAGGTTGTACCTCTTTTCAGAAGGCTCCTTTTGAGGAGACCTACCTGGCGGGGACCAAACTGGTGGGGACCGGAAAACATCCACAATTGTACCCACACATGTCCTACCTATCACCAAGTCACCCCTCCACATCCAGCACACCCATTTCCGCGAACTTGAAGCAATGTCCCGGTCAGGTCACCACAGCGGTGAAGACAAGGGAAGATATGCACACAATGCAGAAGGCAGGGCCAGCCTCAGGAATGGGCAGGCCACGAAGACCACAGTGCCACATCTCCACCCTCCACACAGTAGGCCCCCCAACATGAATGGACATGCCATGTGCTCCTCTTGTGCCCCTATGCACAACAAGCCAGGTGAACATACACCCTGCACCACACACCAAACAACTAGGGAAACAGCCACAGCAATAGTGGCTGCAAAGGAACACACAGCACAGAAGCACAGGCCCAGGGCATCCCACACACCACCACAACACCACACACATGGCAAGAAAACTAAGTCCAAGCACAAGATGAACACACACACACACAGATAATGTACAATCACTCCACTGGACACACAGCCTGCCAAGTCACACAGGCATACCACACACTGACACACAGCCACATACACATACCACATGCCAGCAGCAATGGTGCACAACAAATAGGAGAACTAAAGTGAGGTGCACACAAATGGAAGGCCAAGTAGATAACCACAAAGCATGTGTACATCACATGCAATACAAGGAACATATAACAACACCCTCAGCCCATCACATCACACATGGCTGGCACAGTGAGTGAAGTCATACCACAGTCACCTCAGTGCAACAACTCAGGGAGACCGCAAGGCAACCCATGTATAGGCACAGGGAGGAAAGGAAGGCTCTGACGTCAAACTGAACAGCCACACATCTGCATCCAACTACTTGACAGGAGTATATCAGCAGCACTACACACAGGGCACATTGACACACTCCATGGCTTTCAAACACAAGTAGGAACCTTCACACATACCCCACCCCCTCACACCTGCAGCAGCACAACACCAATGTCAAACACACAGGTGGGTGCCAATAATCTCCAGTCAATACACTGACAAACAATCACACTCCCTGGTGGGTGTCCACAAAGATCACACACACTCAGGGATGCCTGAACCAATGTTTGCACAAAAACAACAGCCATACACATAACCCAACAAAAACACACACACAACTACAACAAGACCAGACATGACATGTGCAGCAAAACTGTGGAAAGGCAATGGGAACACAGACACAACAGGAGTACACAACCTCAGCAGTCAGGAACAATGTACACACAACATACCACAAGACAGACAAAAAGTGCATCATCACAAAACAATCATGGACACAAACTGGGAACAATGGGCCAAAAAGAAAACACAGACAGACATACTACAAGACCCATCAAGTCAACATGGTGTCATAGTGTACCACATGCTTGCACATGCACAATCCTGACAAGGGACAGGTCAAATATGGTAGGAGAAAACACAATGACACACCTAACACAAGCATAGGAACTAGAATAGAACTAAGATCATGTGACAGACACACAATTAAGGCACACCACACTGGCAACACACATCTGAATGAAACACACCACATCAACAAAACACACACACTGACATGGAAATAGAACACCACACACAGAGCATCTGCCAGCTGCAAGAGACAACACAGCCTAAACACTGCACACAGCCACATCAAACACACAACAGATGCATATGACAAGAAATAACATTGCAAACACGGCAGGACATCAGGGGATGCACAGCAGGCAAGGACAAGGCAACATACACCCACAGCACTGCATGCATAATAAGCGGTGTGTGCACACCAAACATACCAGTTCCACACAGACATGAGTGACACACCATGAACACCCACAACAACAATCTAAACAGCACACTGACAACATCACACTCAGGAAGTGAAGCAGTACCTCAGCAAACACACATACACCTAATCCAACACACAGATGCACAAGTCTTGGATACCAAAGTGGAAACAACCTGACCAGAGGACTGTGCAGCACAAATAGTTGAACTGCATATGAGCAAATGAGACTGCTAAACAGTAAAAGGAAATCACATATAACCAATTGCGAAAATGTCCTGAGTGGCACATTGTTCATGTGCAAAGGTCTGCACCACAAAGCACAGTGTCACAAATGAAGTGATGGGAAGGTGCAAACACATGCAGCACAAGGGGACAGCTGTCATGAAAGTGAAGTGGTTTGTACATCAGTAGTGGACATGGCAGGAGCGTACCATACACAAATAGATGGACTGATGACTCACAATAGGTAGTCATTTGAAGCACAGGTAGGGGATGATATGACACCACGCACCACATGCCATACAGGAGGCAATAAAGCCCCATGTGACAGCAATGCATGAGAAAACACAACCACAATGTCAGTGTGGCTAGCAGGGCTGCACAGTCACCACAAACAGCATCAAGACACATGGATGATCAACAGAACACAACACTAACTTGCCAGTCACATACTCTGCACACTCACAATTGCCACAAACAAGTAGGAGTCAACTAGAACTGCAAGGGCACTATAACACACTGCACAGTGCATAACACACACATGTGCACACAATCACAATCAAAGTATCAGAGTCAAGTACTACTAAAGTCCCCCTCACCCCTGTAAAAACTAGAAAAATCGAGACAAGCCATGGTCAATGTTGAAGTGGCATACAGAGCACGTGACACAGTAAACCATATACACACAGAAAAAGCTTTATTCAGTAAGGACACTGACAAAACGGACAACAGGAGCAACTGTTTTATTGACAATATCAGTCAAGAGCAAGGTCAATGGCCAGCACAACTTGCAGAGTATGTACATGAGAAGCTGCACATGCAAGTGGCAAACATCAGGGAACAAAAAGGCCAGTGGTGATCACAAACTGCGGAGTATGTACATGAGAAGCTGCACAGGCAAGGGTCAAAGATCAGGGAACAACATGGCCAGTGGCCAGTCCAATGTGCAGAGTAAGTCCATGAGAAGCTGAATAGCAAGGGGCAAAGATCAGGGAACAACAAGGCCAGTGGTTAGTCCAATGTACAGAGTAAGTCCTTGGGAATCTGCACAGGCAAGGGGCAAAGATCAGGGAACAACAAGGCCAGTGGCCAGTCCAATTTGCAGAGTAAGTCCATGAGAAGCTGCACAGGGAATGTGTGTGACTGTAGCCTGCCATGGTCAGCAACATAGTCAGGGGGTAACAATGGGCAGTAAAGGCACTGCTGTGGGAGAGATAGGTGAGTGAGGGGGACTACAAATCAAGATTGCCTAGATGTCAGACCAGGAGCTGGCTGTGTGTCGGTGACAGTTGGTGGACCTGACTGGGGATAGAGAGGCCCAGCTGAGGTCGAGGCATCAGTGGGCTGCTTGGACCAGGTGGTGTAGTGGCGGTGGAGGTGAAGTCATGCTGCTGTGAGACACAGTGTGGCTGGGAGATTGTGGCAGAGTGCCTTTCCGCATTTTGGGGATTCGAAATGGCTTCCCTGTCGCAGGAGGAGTGGTAAGTGGGTCGGCCACAACAGGCACACTCCCCATCAAAGCTGCATCAGGTGCAGCCGGTGGCCCTCCCTCTGGGGACATGCTGGATCCAGCGGTGTATTTGGCCTGGCCTTGCCTTTACCCCTTCATTCCCTGTTTACCAGGTATACCCCCTACAGTGCCCTCCTTTCCCTGCATCACTGGGCTTTGGATGAGAGTCGAGGTTGTGGGTGAATCTGCTTTGGAGCTCTTCTTATGTGTACTCTTAGCAGACACAATATTCTCAGTGGGCACGGGTACTGTCTGTTTATCTTTGCGAGACACTTTTGGGACAGGAGAGTCCTTGGCTAGGTATGCCTCTGAGGCATGTGACCATGAGGTCTGCTTCTTGGCTTTGTGGCCCTTGGTGTCGCCTGATGGGCTTATATCTTTGGGCTCTGGGGTGGCTTTAGTTTTCTGTGGGAATGGTGTCTGCGCCCAGGACCAATTGGGCTGCTGCTGCTGTGTGCTGCGTATGCTTACCTTGAGGTATGTTGTGCATGGTCACTATCGTCAGATGTGGCCACTGGTAGTGGGGTGGACAAGGACTGGAGCTGTCCATCACTGCTGAGGACAAAGAGTGGACAGTGTGGTGTAGCCCACCCACATTAGAATGTATACCCCCCATGAAAGCAACCACCTGGGCCAACTTTTTGTTATGGTCAGCGAAGGCATTGAGGAGAGCTGTTTGGCCCACGCATAGCTGGCGCAAACGCTCCATCCATCATTCTCTTTAGAACAGCACTGATGGCAGAAGGGGGGACTGGGGCAGGGGCAGCGGTGCCTGGAGTGAAGGACACTCTTCCCTTCGTACTGGTGTGAACACGGGCAGAAACAGTGGAAGTAGATGGGAGGGTGGGCACTGGACGCTGTGTGCTGGAAGAGGAGGCAGAGTCCTTGTTCCCTGTGCCTGCCAACATGAATGCATCACCGCTGGCGTCAGATGACATTGAGCTTTGTGTCTCTGGCTGTGATTCTGGCTGTGATTCCTCCAGCAGGATCCTGTCCCCCTCCGAGGCGCTGGTCACATCTGTGTCACTGTGCTCCGGTGCAGCGGTTGTGCTTGATGCCTCACCACTGGTGTCCGTCCCCTGTCCCTCCGTGCTCACAGGAGATGTTGCTTGAGAGAGAGAGATGTAGGGTCAATTCATTGGCAGCAACAGGATATACATATGGAAGCAAAGCATCACTGAAGATGAAGAAATCTACATTTGGCACACCAACCTGTCCAATAACATTGTGCAACCTCAATTTTGAACTCAAACAGTGCGTGTAAACAGGAAAACCAAGCATAAGTGAGCCATGTGATGACCACACAGCACAATACCCTGCCAGTGACTTGGTTCAAACAGACACACAAATAGCTCAGAGCACACCAAGGGCCCTGATGGGGGCAAGGATGGACCCTACAACATGTTGCCACTGTCAGATCTGGATGGGTGAAGGAGATTCAGACTCCAACATGACATCCCACAATGGCCATGAGCCCATGCCATCAACCATGTTGTACTTTGGGCCACAACTACTGTTGCACATTGGCGTCAGATGTCTAAGTCTCACAAATCTGATGTCAGGCAATGCATGCATTGAAGATAGCATACTCAGATTGGGCACACTGCTGTTCCCTCCCATGTGATTTCCCACACTACCCCAATGCAGACAATACCTGAAGACCACCTCTCAGAATGCTATGTAAATGTCCAGTACTCATATTACATTAGGAAATACAGGTAGAGCTAATGTATGATAGCTGCATCCATCACAGAGGCCACTTACAAGCCAATGCATCACACCACCAACATCACATGGCCCTGTGCTGACCCATGCTGTGAAGACATGCAGCCACTCACAGCCAAAGTAACCCTTCCCAGAATACTCACCCCTAGTTTGCTGCCGATGCTCCTTCAACCATGCATACAGCTCAGCTGTGTCATGGCAAGATGCGGGCCATTAGTGGCATCATGCTGCACCGTCCCAACCTGCCAGTGCGCGGGAGCAGCCCCAGTGTCATCTCCGCCACGTCCTTGCTCAGCCGGCAGATGTCATCCCACCTCTTGTGACAGTGGGCACGCCGTCGGTTGGAGATACCCAGAGCCTGCACCTTGCATGCAGTGGCTCTCCACATGGCCTTACGCTGGTGTACTTCGTCCAACACTGCGCAGCCCTCAATGTCCTTGGCCTGTGAATGGCTCACAGTGTCATGGAGGTCGCATTGAGGGACATTATCTCACATAACCACACCCTTCTCACAAGGCCTTTTGTGTGCAATCTACAGGGCTGAGATGGCCCATTGATAGAGAGTAATGAAAAAAGACACATTTAACACTCTGTACATTCAGTGATGTGTCCTTGTCATTTTGGGAGGTCACTGTGCAGGCCAGGTGGGCTCACACGGAGATGGACAACAGGGAACCACACAGCCATTCACACAAGCAATCACTGTCCTGACTCCTGCATTACCAACTTGCTGCATCACTGTATGGCTGACAAGACAATACATGTCCCTCAAATCTTGATGGGCAGGCAGAGAAAAGTGTGAAATAGGCTACACACCCCTTGCTCCCTGAGACAGCATGTTAGGCAGTGCATAACACAATCACACACCCTCAGGCAGCTCAACTTCATGTGTGCCCCGCACAGCACCCTCACTTCCACTCTAGAAGACTTACCATGACATTTGTAGCACCATAAAGCCTCGGATAATGTGTGAGAACCTTGTCCACCAGGACCTCCAGCTCCTCGCTGGTGAAGGGACTGGCACAGATCTTCTCAGTCCTCGCATTTACTGTGGCCATGTAAAAGCAGCAGCGGCAGTGGGTGGTGAGGGGTCTCAGGCAGCAGTCCCTGGAGGCAGTGGGTGGTGAGGGGTCTCTGGAAGTGTCATACAGAGTAAGGTTAACCACTAACCTTACAGCCGGATACGGCAGGAATGATGATAGATGCTAGTTAACCCTATCCCCTATATGGTGATACCTATGAGTGTTTGTATACACACTCCACAAACAACACCACCACAGGGGAAAGGGGAAAAAAGGGATAAAAGAAACAATAACGTTGCTGCTGTGTGACACTGAATAGGGATGTCTTTGGATGTGGGAGACCCTTCTCCTATGCTCCACCCCTTCTGTCCTGTAAGTGAGACACAACACACACACATCAGTGGAATCCCCCCCAATGTGAGTCAACCACAATGTTTCTTAATGTCTTTTACACTTACTTATATAGCAGCTGCACTTCTTTCATCAGAACAAGGCACAAAAGTAAAAAATAAAGAAATTGAAGAAACTCTGCTTCTCAGTCACAATTGAATATAGTGTTTGATAATTGAGTCAAGGAAGCAATTCAAACAATGTCATGCAATGAGGTACTTCTCTTTACGCAGATAATCCTCTAGGAGTGATGAGTACTTCTTTATCTCCAGCTGCTTGTGACATGGAAGTCTGTCAGGTTTCCTAAATCCGGTTACACCAATAGTCAGGCTCTCCAGAGCGGAATTAGCAAGCCAAAACCCATAAATCCAGGAATCGTGATTATTGCCTGCTTTTCGTGCTCTCCAGAGCGGAATCAGCAGGAGATGCCGATGTTCAACAAAAATGTTGATGTCGTGCCAGCCACATTTATTCCTTAGTGCGGCAGAAAAAAACAAAGATCAGCAGGCTACCTACATGTGGCGTAGTGTAGCAATATATTTACAGTGTCTCTCTCAACCACGAGAGGCAAGGTCCTTGCTGGCGGGGCCGAGAGGTCCGTTTGCTTGATGCCGGCGAGCACTTCTTGGACACGCCCTCCGCACGTATGCCTGCTTTACCGGTAGTTTGGACGAGCCGCCTCCTGGTACCATATGGCAGCTAGTTCTTCCGGATACAAAAACCAAAGGGTGCAGCAGCTTCCCAAGGCTGCTGTGCCTGGACCTTCACTTGCAGGAACAAACGAGTGACAAGCCCTGAATGTGATGTGGGCGGGGTTTATAAAACCACATCCAGGAAGTGAAGACAGTCTCTTCCAGGGATTATTGGAGATGTAGTTTTCAACCTTTTCATTCACACGGTGCACTGTCTTTCCCCACTATACTATCGCTATCTTGCCATGACAGGGAGTAGTCCCAGGAAGCAGTGGGTGGTGAGGGGTCTCTGGAAGCAGTCCCAGGAAGCAGTGGGTGTGAGGGGTCTCAGGCAGCGGTCCCTGGAGGCAGCAGCAGGTGAGTGGTCTCAGGCAGAAGTCCCTGGAGGCATGGGTTGGTGAGGGGTCTCAGGCAGCAGTCCCTGGAGGCAGCAGCAGGTGAGGGGTCTCAGGCAGCATTCCCTGGAGGCAGCAGAAGGTGAGGGGTCTCAGGCAGCAGTCCCTGGAGGCAGCAGCAGGTGAGGGGTCTCAGGCAGCTGGCTCTGAGATCAGTGGAAATGTGAGGCTCTCACCCACACATATATAGCCCCCTGGGGTCAGTTCAGTGGTTCTAAGCTGCTGCAATTGGTGTTCCAGGTCTGCCTTTTTCAAATGCATCGAATCACATGCTCCGCGGTGGTGGAGCACGCCTACCGCGATTTTCAAAATTGCATCATGCTACAATGATTGTGGTTCCCATTGGCTGTAAGGGCATGGTCCATGGCGGAGACACACCGTAGGGGCCTGGCGGGTGCTACCACGGTAGTGCAGCTTTCAATTGCATCCACGCCTACCACGATTTTCAAAATTGCATGATGCTACCGCGATCGCGGTTCACATTGGCTGTAAGAGAATGGTCCATGGCTGTGATATATGTGCCATACATTGCCATGAGTGACCGTGATTTGGGTGGCAGAGCATGCCAACCGCCATTTGACTATGTGTATATGCTTATCACTACTGAGATTGAGCATTGGTGGTGACACTTCACTGTTGCCGGGCGGTAGCTACCGCTATTTGGGTGCCATACATTACTATGTCTGACCGTGATTTAGGTGGCGGAGCATTCCAACTGCCATTTGACCATGTGTATATGCCTAGCACTACCCTGATTGGGTTTTGGGCATTGGTGGTGACACACCGCTGGTGCCAGGTGGTAGCTACCGCGATTTGGGTGCCATACATTGTCATGGGTGACCGTGATTTGGGTGGCCGAGCATGCCAACCCCTATTTGGGGATACATGTATGCCTATCACTATCGCGATTGGCTTTGGAGAATTGGTGGTGACACATCGCTGGTGCCAGGCAGTAGTTACCCCGATTCTGGTACTATACATTGCCATGGGTGACCGTGATTTGGGAGGCGGAGCATGCCAACCACCATTTGACCATGTGTATATGCCTATCACTGCTTGACATGAGTGTTCTGTGACCACAGGACACACTCCTTCCTTGCACTCCTTTCACTTTTCATATAAATATGCTCCAAACGTGTAGATAATGATTCATAGAATTTATTCAAACATCATTCTGTAGCGAGTTTTCAATTCATCCGAATTATATAGCATTCATAATTATTTGCATGATCATATCTCATCCCAATGCATTTCAAGCATAACGCTCTTCTTCAGGGGATATTGTTAGTCTGAAATCATAATACACAAAGTAAGTACTGGGGTCTATTCTTACCCATTCATTTTAAAACAACCTTTTAGTGCGTTTCACCTTGATTATGCAATATCTCATTCTATGCATTCTTAATAAATCGTGACTTCGTGCACTAATCTGCACCTTATAACCCATTGCCACCTATCTGTTTATGTCACCTCCGTTTCAGATACTTCACTGCATGCTTATAACCTTCTACATATATGAACCCACTGGTTCCAGTGATCGGAAAACACATGTGCCCACATTACACCTTATCACTCATAATCGCGTTGTGTTTACTCACAAACCTTCTTGGTTTCTCATTTCTATTCACGCGCTGTAAACCAAAAGACGGCAAACCGTCAGTTTCTCCGTGATATCACAGAAATGCGATACGCGTTAAAGAGTTCTATATTTTGTAGCTCTGCTCTTACCCGATGTATCTTCCTGCTCCTCTCCCCTCGCTACTCTGGCGTGCGTCGCTCTAGCTATCCCTCCATGCGCAACTCTATGTCCTTGTTCCGATCACGTGACTACGTCTGTGTTCGTTTTACAATAAAGTTACAAAACCCTCAACCTCGGGCTTCTTCTATAAAGGTTTCTAAACATTATGCAGCCTATGTACAGGTTTTAAACTGATTCCTGTTGTAATAATAATGTTGTTTTTCCTAAATTACGGTGTGCACATAAATAAAGTGACAGTTAGCATTAGTATGTCATGAGTGTATATACATGTCAAAGAGATACATATAAAAAATGTCAGGATTGTAAAGTCAGTTTATAAAAAGCTGTTATATTCACTCTGTGCATTGTGTTGCTGTCCAGGTCGCACGCTGAGCTCGCGCTGCCTGACTCGGTGACATCCCCAGTGTTCGGTCCAACGGCTGTTAGTTGCCCGTTTGGTCCCGATCGTGCTGGTTGGGTTTTTCCTAAGTCTTTACTTAAAATAAAGACCATAATTAACTCGACGTTGCTGTACCGTGTGTCATCATTTCCACAACATTTTGGCGACAACTGAAGGCGGGGAGTAACGCGAAGAAGAAAGGTCGAAATCCAGTGGGAAAAGGACGAGAAAAGGAAACCCAGCCAGAAGAAACGTTCACAGACTAGAGGGACTCGATTATATTTGAAAAACGAACACGTAAGACTCAAGAAAAGGTATGTGAACAGTTGCTCACCGTAAGGGGAACCAAAACTGTAGCTGTCTTCCGCGAAGCGTGACGGAGCATAAACTGTCTACACTCAGCCCGTCAACGCAGGCAACAGCGCCCCCATCATACCGCTGTATTAAAAGGGAAATCACCGATATAGACGGAAAGGCAGTACCAGTGAGTGAGCCCCGCTGTCTGGAAAATAAATTTAAAAGGGAAACGCACACAGACAGTGCAATTTTAAACAAATGCCAGCAAACAGAGACAGTACATTTTAAAATACCGGCATTATTCGACAGTGACACACACACACTTGTAAACAAGTTCATAATCGTGTGTCAAGCAACCACGAAGGAACTGGACACATTTGTCATTAAAGACGGTCCAAGTTGGAGGAAAGCATAATTTACAGTGATACACTCACTATAAAGTCATAGTGTGTCACGCACTTACAGCACAAACAACAGTGACACACACACTTTAAATTGGGAAGAAAATACGAACCTCGCTGTGCATATTACCTTGCTAATTTATAATTATAAGTTTTATGTAAAGCATAATTACAAGTGTTACTCGTTAGTATTCAATATGAATGTGAGCAATGCCATTCAAGCCCCTGTCCCTTTTCTAAATGCCCCGGGTGAACCGTCCATGGAATGGGACGATTGGTGTGAGGCATTTGAGAACTACATCATAGCGTTGGACGGCACTAAGTTTTCTGCCATCAGGAAGAAGGCCTTATTACTGGGTGCATTAGGGAAGGAGGGACAAAGGGTGTTTAAATACTTGCCAAATCCACCTCTTGATATTGATGATGTCTACAAAGATGCTCTTTTTAGACTGTACACCAGGTTTGCTAAGCAAGAGAATGTAGTAATGCGCAGGCATAAATTTTACACTGCCCCACAAAGGGAAAACGAGACAATAGATGAGTTTGTTTCTAGGCTAAGGGAACTTTCTGTGAAATGTCAATTTGGGAACATACAGGATGAAATGATTCGGGATCAATTAATTGTGCAGTGTTTTAGTAAAAAAAACGCAAGAAAAGTTATGGGCAGCTAAAAACCCCACCCTCACTGAAGCAATTACTATTGCTAAAGTTGCTGAAGAAAGCGATAGGTGCATGAGGGAACTCAAAAGAATACAACTGGGACACACAAGTAGTCAAGAAGTTGCAAGTTTGCAAGCAGATGCAGAAAACATAGGTTTAATACAAGGAAAACAAACGAATAAGGGGGGGAAACCCACGACCTCCTTTAATAAAAGTGGAACAACTAGCAAATTTAAACAGACCACACGGTCTTGCAATAGATGTGGGAGCCCTTTTCACTTAGCTGATTCAAAGAATTGTACGGCTTTGACTAGGGATTGTTTAAAATGTGGGAAAAGGGGGCATTATGCACGAATGTGTAGAACAGTTAGTTCAAAAAAGGTTGCTATGATTGAGAGCGAGGCCACTGATGATGAAGCAGAGGTAATGATGATTACGTCTGCTGGCAGCCTGGAAGGAACAGAGGGTATTGTTCTGTCTCGGCCTAAAGCAGATTTTGAGTTGAATGGGATTGTTGTCAATTTAATGGTGGATACAGGGTCACTTTACACGATCATCCCAAAGAAATTATATAATTTATCTTGCACCGGATCGATTCTGGTGAAATCTGACGTCACTCTAAGAGGTTATCAAGGAGTGAGCATTGGTGTCCTTGGTTTCTTCGAGGCCAATATTAAGTTTATGGGGAGAGCCACTCAGGGAAAGGTTTATGTATCCCCACATGGTCCTGCAATTTTGGGATGGTTGCACCAATATGAGCTTAATATAAGGGTGAACCCAAGAGCTGATCCACCTGTAATGTGTGTAGAGAGTGAAAATGTGTGCAATATAGTTCATGAGAATCTAGAAACCATTCTCAAAAAACATGAAAATGTCTTTAATGAGAAATTGGGGGAAGCCATTGGGTACCAACATGTTATTAAAACCAGAAAAAGTGTAGCACCTGTGAAACACACTGCAAGGAAGATACCCCTATCTGCTAGGGATGAGGTCAGAAAGATCATCAAACAGTTGTTGGAGGATGACATAATTGAACCTGTGGAGGCCACACAGTGGTTGAGTCCAGTAGTGATCACACAGAAACCGGACAAATCATTGCGCTTCTGTGTGGACATGCGAAATCTCAATAAAGCCGTGGTTATGGATAGTTTTCCACTTCCAAACATAAATGAAATTGTCCTGAGTTTGGGTGGAGGAAAGATTTTTTCAAAGTTGGATCTCCGCAGCGCATACCACCAGATAAAGCTTCACCCGGACTCGAAGCAATTTACATCATTCATCACTCCGGAAGGCACATATCAATTCAAAAGACTTCCTTTCGGCCTCTGCTCGGCAGCAAGTGCATTCCAAAGAATCATCACAGATGTTCTCAAAGACATTGAAAGGGTAGTATTTTTCCAGGACGATATATTAATTTATGGTTTGAACATTGATGATCATAATGTCATTCTGGATAAAGTTTTCACTGCTCTTTCAAGGGCTGGGTTAACTTTACGAAAGGGAAAATGTGTATTTGCGGTTGAGGAAGTAGATTACCTGGGGTACCACGTGTCTGGTCGTGGCATACAACCCAAAAAAGACCTTGTAAGTGCAATATGCAATGTGTCCGAACCTGATGACAAAGACAAACTTAGGTCTTTTATGGGCATGGTTGAGTACTATGCAAAGTTCGTGAAGAACTTTGCAGGGAAGGTAGAACCCTTACGAATCATCATGCGAAAAGGGAAAAGTTTCACTTGGGGTGCAGATCAGAGAAAGGCTTTTTTGTTAATCAAACAAAACATCTTGGATGCTAACATTCTCTCAAGTTTTGTGCAGTCATATCACACCATCCTCACTGTTGACGCCAGCTCTGTTGGGATTGGTGCGGTCCTAACACAAAAAGGGGATGGTAAACAAAACACTATTGCGTTTGCTTCGCGCTCTTTGACTGAGACCGAGAGGAATTACTCGGTCATAGAGCGTGAAGCATTGGCAGCTGCATGGGCAACCCGGTATTTCAGAGTGTATTTATGGGGGATTACGTTCACACTCAGGACGGACCACAAGCCTCTATTGAAGGTTTTAGCCCCTGGGGGAATTAGAAATTGTTCAGGGAGGTTAGCAAGACTTGCTGTTAGTGTCCAAGAGTTCACGTGCAATGTAGAGTACTTACCTGGTTGGTGCAACAGTGTTGCGGATTGCTTATCCAGATTACCCGACACTAAAGAACTGCCTAAAGAACTGGTGACCGAGAATGTGGTCGCGTACTTAGATGACTTAGAAAGTGATTTACCCAACTCTATATCTAGGGGAGAATGGATTGAGGAAATGAGGAAGGACCTTGTCATGGAGGGTCTAATCAGGATGTGCAAGGAAGGGGTGTCTAGGCAAAGTACAGTCTCACCTGCTCTTAGGCCTTATGTTCAATTACAGGATGAGATTTCCCTACAGGGCGAGTATATCCTTGTGCGGGGTGAAAAATATATACCTCTGGTATCCCTTAGACCCCGTATCATTGCCTTGGCACATGAGGGCCACCTAGGCCAAACCCTTACTGGTAAACGTGTCAAAGCTGACTTCTGGTGGCCGGGGGTAGATGCACAGGTGAAGAGTTGGGTTGAGCAATGCCAGCCGTGCAAGGAGTCTGAAAAGAGGTTGCAGGTTGGTGCGGGCAAGGATGCCATGGAGAAAATTGTTTCTGACGATGGTGTGTGGCAGAAAGTCTGTATTGACTTTATAGGTCCTTTCCATGACCTATTAGATTCTGAGAAATTCGCTTTGGTTTTGGTAGACTCAACCTCAAGGTGGGTGGAGGTTGCCTTCATGAAAAGTATCACTGCTGAGTCCACTGTCAAGGTACTTGATGAGATATTTAGACGTGAGGGGATTCCCTCCATGGTTTTAACGGACAATGGCACGCAGCTTACCTCAGCCATTATGGAGGATTATTTTGTATTCCTGGGTTTGAAGCATTTGCGCACTTCGCTCTACAACCCACAAGGGAATGGACTTTGCGAGAGGATAAATAGACTTGTTAAGAGCACCATGCAGCTTGCCTTAGCATCTGGCCGCTCAGTACAGAAGGAAATTAGGGAAATGCTGTGGGCATACCGCACAACGGTTCATAACAACATGTCAGTGACACCCTTTGAGCTCATGAGGGGGAGGACGGCGGGTACGAAACTAATTCCTACATGGTTGCATGAGAAAGTAAACAAGGTGGGGTGTAGCGTCCCGGAAAAATGTGTCTCTACTAAAATAACCGAAGGGGACCTAGTGAAAGTGAAACCTGGCGGTAACCAGAGGATGTTCAACAAATTTAGGGGGCCCTACCAAGTAAAGTCGGTACTTGGCAACTACATTAGATTGCAGAATGGCCAAACGTGGAACCTCCGCCGGGTGGCACTTTATCAGAAAAGGGTAAAGCCGGTTCCCTCTGTGCAAATCTCTAAGAACGTTGTTGCTGATGAGCTTTGCAGACCTTTTCGCCGCAGGGTTGCTCCTGCGTATTTAAAGGATTATGTGTAACTTCGTTTGTTTAAGGGAGGATGTGGGGTTGAATGGACTGTTTTACATGATCCTGCATTCTCAAGGGAAAGAAGTGTAATCATTGCTGCATTGTTTTACTTTGTGTTTCTCCTGTTTTCTTGCAAAAGATTGCTATAAGCTTGTGTCCAATTTGTTCTGTTGAATCTTTTTTATTCTCTGTTTAAGGGAAGGAGATGTGTTATATTCACTCTGTGCATTGTGTTGCTGTCCAGGTCGCGCGCTGAGCTCGCGCTGCCTGACTCGGTGACATCCCCAGTGTTCGGTCCAACGGCTGTTAGTTGCCCGTTTGGTCCCGATCGTGCTGGTTGGGTTTTTCCTACGTCTTTACTTAAAATAAAGACCATAATTAACTCGACGTTGCTGTACCGTATGTCATCATTTCCACAACAAAAGCAATTAAGGTCCATCCTTTCATTAAGACCTTTCGGCTGTGTGGTGCACAGAAAATTGATCCAGAAGGCTTCTCTCTTAAGTAACTGATTGTTATTGTCTCTTCCCTGGATAATTTTTACTGTCTCCAATATACAGAATTTGAGTTGACTCACGTTGTGGTTCGCTTGGTTAAAGTGAGTGGCAACTGTGGATTTCAGGTTTTTCAATCGTATATTGCTTTTGTGCTCTATTACGCGAGTTTTTATTTTCCTTTGTGTTTTTCCTACATAGGATAAGCCACATGGGCACCGTAATAAATATATAACATTCTCTGTGTTACATGTTCCAGATACTTTCAAATGAATCGGAGTGCCTTTAGTAGGATGGTTGATGACGTTTCCTTTAATAATAGCTGAACAGTTTCCACAGTTGTGACATGGTAGTGTTCCACTGTATTTCGTAACTTCTTGCGTTTTTGGTTGGTTTAGTAACTCTTTGAGATTTTTAGTTCTTTCATACGCGAAAATTGGAGGTTTCGCAAAAATTCCTTTGAAGTCTTCTTCTAGTGATAGTAACGGCCAATGATTACGAATGATCTTTTTTATTTTTGTGCTTTTCGTGGAAAATTTTGACACAAATACACATCTTTTCTCATCAGGTTTGGTTACTGTTCTTAGTAAATGTTGACGTTGTAATTTGTCTGCTCTATTGGCTGCTGATTCCAAAATGGGATCAGGATATCCCCTCTCTTTGAACTTTTTTAATGTCTCCTGTTTGTGTTGTTGGTATAGTTCGTTCGTAGACGCTATCCGTTTTATTCTCAAAATTTGTGAGAATGGCAGATGATGTTTTAGTGAAGGTTGGTGAAAGCTATTATAATGTAGCAAATTGTTTCTGTCTGTGTTTTTAGTGTATACGCTTGTTTTGATTTCACCATCTATATTAGTCAATAGCACGTCCAAGAATGCCAACTCTTTATTACTCATGATGCTTGTGAACTGTATTCTCGCTTCTATGGTGTTCAGTTTGTTTATTGCATCCTTCAGTGTCATTTCGGTACCTTTCCAAAGAACAAAGATATCGTCAATGTATCTTTTGTATACAATTGTATTCTTCTTCCATACTTCATTCTTCAGTATGTGTTGTTCCTCAAATTTGTGCATAAAGATATTCGCGTAGGTTGGTGCGGCACAATTGCCCATGGAAGTTCCAGAAGCTTGTATGTAGAATTTTTCTTCCCATTTGAAGTAGCTGTGAAACAGCGTGAAGTGTAACAACTCCGCATATACAATATCGCATTTCTGTGATATCACGGAGAAACTGACGGTATGCCGTCTTTTGGTTTACAGCGCGTGAATAGAAATGAGAAACCAAGAAGGTTTGTGAGTAAACACAACGCGATTATGAGTGATAAGGTGTAATGTGGGCACATGTGTTTTCCGATCACTGGAACCAGTGGGTTCATATATGTAGAAGGTTATAAGCATGCAGTGAAGTATCTGAAACGGAGGTGACATAAACAGATAGGTGGCAATGGGTTATAAGGTGCAGATTAGTGCACGAAGTCACGATTTATTAAGAATGCATAGAATGAGATATTGCATAATCAAGGTGAAACGCACTAAAAGGTTGTTTTAAAATGAATGGGTAAGAATAGACCCCAGTACTTACTTTGTGTATTGTGATTTCAGACTAACAATATCCCCTGAAGAAGAGCGTTATGCTTGAAATGCATTGGGATGAGATATGATCATGCAAATAATTATGAATGCTATATAATTCGGATGAATTGAAAACTCGCTACAGAATGATGTTTGAATAAATTCTATGAATCATTATCTACACGTTTGGAGCATATTTATATGAAAAGTGAAAGGAGTGCAAAGAAGGAGTGTGTCCTGTGGTCACAGAACACTCATGTCAAGCTTTGTATATACACCCTAATTGCTCAGTAGGGTACCGACCTATGCACCAACGACAATAATAGAATTTCGGATCACACGAATAAAGTTTGTTGAATAACTGAGTGCAATACCTAACCTTGTCAACCATATATGCCTATCACTGCCACAATTTGGTTTTGGGCATTGGTGGTGGCACACTACTGGTGCCAGGCGGTAGTTACCACGATATGTGTGCCATACATTGCTCTGTCTGAGCGTAATTTGGATGGCGGAGCACTTTGACAGCACCTATGGAAACGTCTGCAGTTCTCAACAGTGCACAGTGGTCACATGACCAATGGCACATGATTGTGCACACAATGCCAATGTCACTTTTACCTCACTGCTGACTACACAAGCAATGTTTGTGTCTGTGCTTTGGAACATTGCCATGTACTCCCTCACATGTCACTTGTGATATTAATGGGCATGCCCTCAGAACAGGGCTGTGATGCATCCTCCAATGGTTACACATGCAATGTGTGTAAGTGCTGAACACATCACAGTGATGATTGTCTTACTGGACAGTGTGCTGATTTTAGTGTCTACTTTTCCTGGCTCATACACACACCTGTTTATCTTGCACAGACTGTGCTCATTATGTTGTTGATCTGTGCCCTGTCTGACTTGCGCCTAACGGTGTAGCAGGTACTGCAGCTAGGTATGGGACAGTCGTGGTGCTGTTTCACACATATGCCGTGTGAGGTACTCTCAGGGCTGCTTATGCAAGATGTGTCCATGTCCTTTTGGGCATTTTCATGGTCTGATACTGTTTTTGAGGTACCTGCTTTGTGGAAGGTGGAGAAGTGTACGAACAGTGTAGCTGAAGGTGTCCCTACATGTAAGGTGTGCTGTGAGCTCAACTATGATGCCAGTCATTGTTTCCGTTGTGTCAGTCAAAACGTAAGATGTCAGACACATCTCGTGGTGGATTGCTTTGACATGTGTCCTCTCTCATCTCATCTCACCTAGGAGGAGACCAAATGTGCATCGTCCTTTCACAGTGCTGGCAGACATGGAAGATGAGCATGTCATTCGGAAATTCCGTCTGGATAGAGACACTCTTCAAGACCTATGTGCTATTTTGGAGCCCCATTTGCAGCCTCGCTTTCACACCAACATCTAAGGTGATGGCGGCCCTGCATTTTTTGCTTCTGGATCATTCTGGTACACTGCGTTTCAGCGCAGGTGGGATCTCACAACCTATGTTCAGCATGGTGCTGTGTGATGTCCTGCCCGCTATGATGAACTACAAGGACAGGTATAGCCATTTCTCCAGGGGGCCTGGATTGGTGGCTGTGAAGGGAGATTTGATGCCCTTGGACACAAGCCCTATGTTGTTGGTGCCATTGACTGCACCCATGTTGGCCTGGTTCCACCATAGGCACGTGAGCACATCTACAGGAATCATAAACATTTCCACTCCATAAATGTGCAAGAGGTGTGCAAGGCAGATATGATCATTTCACACTTGTGTGCCAAATTTCCAGGCTAGGCCCATGACTCATACATCTTGCGCAACAGCATTGTTCCACAGCTGATGGCTAATCTGCTTCCTGAGCATGCATGGATTGTGGGTGAGATGCATAGTCAAATAGCTTGCTGTGTGTGTGACATGCTGTCCTCTGCCACAGTGACATTACAAGGTTTCTCTTTGTTCCTCACACCGAGGTGACTCTGCAAATCTCAACCGTCCTTGGTTGCTGAGCCCACTGCGGAATCCCAGGACACCAGCTGATACAATGATGCCCATGGGGGGACACGTCATGTGGTGGAGCGTACTTTTGGACCCCTGAAGTCATCGTTTCGCTGCCTGGACAAGACCGGAGGTGCACTGATGTACTCCCCCAGGAAGGTGTTTCAGATTGTAGTGGCTTGCTGCATGCTCCACAACCTAGCCATTCGCAAGGAGGTCCCCCTGCTCCTGGATGCTGACGAGCAGCCAAGGCCCCCGCCTCCAAACCAACCCTTGTCCAGTTATGAGGACAGTGGAGAGGAGGAAGATGTCGACCTGCGTCAACAGCTCATCAACCGCTACTTCACTTGAAGGTGAGTGACAATGTACAACGGACCCATTGTCTGATGATGTTGCTGTTGTTGTGTAGGTATATGTGAGCTTTGTGACTACAGCCAGTTGTTTACTCAGTGGTGGCTGACAATGTTCCTGGGACATGGTAGTTTGAAACTTCTACAGGATGAGTATGTTGGCACTTGTTGCTCAGTGTGATCTGTACATGTTGGATTAGCTTTATGGTAAGTGTTGTGTGATGTCTGTGAAGCCACACCCAGCATGGTCAATGTTGTTCTGTTCTGTTTTCCTAGTTCCCTTCGGCCTCTCCTTGCCTACATACATTCCATGCTCTTGGTACATTGTGATCATGGTGAAGACTGCACATCCTGGAATAAAGACGGAGCAGAAACAACAACATGTGTGAAAGGGGTATTTATTTACAATGGTGACATGTGAGGGGTGGGGTACATTTACAGTGGGGTGATTAGTGAAGCAGTGAGTTGACAGTTACGTTAAATGAGAGAATAAAGTAGTCACCACATTGAGATGGTCACCCACTCCGACAGACAGATGTCATTCACAAGGCAGTGTGGGTAAGGACAGTCTCAGACAGTCAATGCAGTGGTAAAGAGTGTTGCCATCATGGCTGGCTCCGTGTCTGACGTTTGGTAGGTGCTTTGCCACGGGATATTTCCAGGGATTTTTTGGGGCAGCCCCTTCATCGCTTGGCAGGGGGGGGCTCTGCTGTAGGGCCAGTGGGGCCCGAGGACTCACCCCTCTCTGTGGCCGCAAGGGGAGGATGTTAAACTGTCATCCTGCGGCACAGCAGGGGGAGTTGGAGATGTGGGTTGTGCGCAGGCCTGTCCCTCAGTACCGCCACTAGCTGACTCAAGAGGTACACCATTTGTCCCATGCGGGTGTCCATGGACCTTATCAGCAGGAGGAGCTCACAGGAATCTTCTTCTGCCTGGCCCGTTTGTCCCTGGGCCCATTCATATGCCCCAAGGACTCTGTTTATGTTGTCCAGGGCTTCGGTCCCAGGCGCTGGTTGCTGTGTCTTACCCTGCCCCTCAAACCTGCCCTGCTGCCACTGACCTGTTGCCTCACCACTGTGAGAACCTGCATCCTGTCCCTGCCCTCCTCAGTTGGTGGTGTGGGGTGGTCATGCTCTGGGACAGGGAGAGTGTTGCAGGCAGCACTGGTGGTAGTGATGGTGGCTGTAGTTTAGTCTTTCCACCCACATACACAAGTCCCTGTGAAGATGGCTACCTACCTGTTAGTTTGTTTGTGGTGAGACAATGGCTTCCAACTGCTTCCGTGTGTGGAATGCTCCATCCTGCTCACGTGTGTGACTGGGGGCATGTAGGGAGTTGTGGTGCAGTCTTCATAACCCTAAACAGCCCTTCCAGGAAAGATGGCTGCCTACCTGTTAGGTGAGGATGAACCATACAATGTCTGCTGCATGCTTCTGGGTGGGGAGGGTGCTACATCCTTCTTAGGGGTGGGTCAGGGGGCCTGGTGTGAGTTGTTGTGCAGGCCTCCTACCCCCAAACAGCCCACCTAGGGAAGGGCTCTACCTACCTGTATGTTTGTTTGTAGTGATACAATGGCTTCCAACTGCTTCTGGGGGGGAGTGCTCCATCCTGCTCAGGTGTGGGACAGGGGGCCTGGTGGCAGTTGTTGTGCAGGCCTCCCAACCCCAGACAGCCCTCCCAGGGAAGATGGCTACCTACCTGTTAGGTGAGGGTGAACCATACAATGGCTGCCACATGCTTCTGGTTGGGGAGTGCTACATCCTTCTCAGGGGTGGGTCAGGGGGCCTAGTGTGAGTTGTTGTGCAGGCCTCCCACCCCCAAACAGCCCTTCCAGGGAAGGTGGCTACCTACCTGTTAGGTGAGGGTGAACCATTCAATGGCTGCCAACTGCTTCTGGGTTGGCGTGGGGTGCTCCATCCTGCTCAGGGGTGGGACAGGAGGTCATAGTGGGAGTTGTAGTGCTGTTTGCTTGGACACATACCACCCTGAAAATGTTGGCTACCTTTGGGGTGCTTTGGATGGAGTGAATGTTACATCTGTGGGACATTTGTTGGATATTGTGGTACATATGGATATACTTGGGTCTCTGAGGTGTAGCTTTGCAGTTGTACTGGACAGTACATACCTGTGTAATGTTCTACATTTGTTTGTACTGAGAGAGCGCAAATCGAGAAAAAAAATAGAAGTGCACCATATTTACAAGCACGTTGCATCAGTTTAGTAAAGGTTACATAAGAGTGTCAAATTTATAGAGTGAAATTACATAAGAGTGTTTAATTAAAATAGAATGCATATATCGCTGGGTAGAGATGTTAGAATGATGTTGAAATCCCATGTTATGTAGCTGTTGTAGAGGAGAGTGTAATGCTGCTAAACGTAGAAATGTGTAGGCCACATGGCAGTTCACAGAGAATGAAAGGTGCTGTTACACTCAAGTCAAGTCAAGTCAAAATGTATGTTTATTATGACCGTAGTCTTTAAACAAAGCAGTGAACATTACGCAATAAGGGGTGTATACAATAAATACCTATACTTATTTTTAAAATATTATTCTCTAAAAGACAGTTCTATAGTTCATTTTCAAGTCCAATTCCACTTATAAAACACTAAGCGCCGGTTAAAAGGTTCAATACCTAAAAACATGTTATAAAAAGTTTAAAACCTATTCAAGTTCATAACGTTGTGCAAGTTTTAAATAAAACACAAAAAAGAAAAAAGAAGAAATTCATACAGCACTACATGTTTCCTTGGGCCACCATGCACTCTGGGCTACCTTTAAGAATTTCCCTAGGGCAATCACAATATCAATGAAGGGTATTTCTGTTAGGAGGATGGCTGCCTGCCTCCTCGTTTTTATTTCATATTTTAAGAAGACCGGGCGCAGCCATAGTCTCCTCTGCTCCAAGAGGAACTGGCAGTCCAATAGAATATGCGGCCAATCTACCTTGGTTCTCAACTTACACTTACAGGAGCCTTCATGATCTAGCATTTTGGCTTTAAGTGCTTTATTTAATATCCACGGGTTAATCCCAGTTCGACACCTCAGGATCTCTTGCCTGAACCCTCGGTTAGGGAGTCTATCAAGATAGGGGAACCAGTTTTCATTGGTCCAGGCTTTCAACATGTGCGTCACTGATTTTTTATTAGTTAAATAGCCTATATCAGTTGCTTTAGAGACTTCCTTCCCCCTTTGCTTCAACTCCCCTTTGGTACCAAGGATCCGAAGCGATTCTTGGTCCCAATCAATCTCCAAAGCTTTGCAAATTCCTTTCAGTTTGTCCCTACAACCTTTTGCCCATTTTAGCTCGCTTCTCAATATTTCATTGCGACACCAACATGCTATTTTTTGGTTTTCAGGGTCTTCCAGTCTCTTCCAAAATCTAATCACAGCCATCTGGGTTTGAATTTTCCAAGATTTTGTTGCTATTTCTAACCTGATGGCTTGTATCATTGAGGATTTAGGAAGGGATAAGAGTCTTTTTAAGCAGTTCCCCTCTAACACGTCCCAGGATCCCTTACCGCTCAAATAAAGGATCTCAGCGCCGTATAACATTTGCGAAGGTATCATTGCTTCAAAAGCTCTCAGCATAGGTCGGTGTGACATCTCTCCATATACCCCATTAAATCTTTTTAAGCCACATATGGAAGAGAGTGCCTTAGCTTTTTGGGTATCCAGGTGGGAATTCCAATTTAAAACTCTATCGAACCACAACCCCAGATATCGATATTCATTTACATTTTCCAGTTTGAGATCACCTATATACCATGTAAATTTGCTTATCTTTTTCCCGAAGCATAGGGTTTTGGTTTTATCTAAATTAATTGTTAATAATTTACTGGTACAATATGTATGGAAAGCGTTAAGCTTCCTTTGTAGGCCCCTCTCAGTCTGGTCTATTATCACCAGGTCGTCTGCGTACAACAGGCAGGGTATTTTATTGCCATCCATTTTAGGACTGGCACTGCCCTCCACCTCAAGCTGTGCCGGAAGGTCAGACAGGAAGATCGAAAAGAGTTGTGGGGCCAGCACGCAGCCTTGTCTTAGTCCATTTGCTATGGGTATTTTTAAAGTTAGAGAACCCACCTTATCCTTGATTACTTGGCCCCAATTTTCCCTGTGGAGTTCTTTTATTATAGTGAGTAGATCCTTAGGGATCTTCAGTCTCTCTAGTATTTCCCATAAACAGGCCCTATCCACCGAATCAAAGGCTGCTCTGAAGTCGACGAAGCAGCAGCATAACTTGCCGTTCTGTTCCGTCGACTTCATCGCCATCGCCCATAGAGCAAATCTGTGGTCTATTGTAGAGTGGCCTGTTCTAAAACCACCCTGTTCTGTGGGTATTATTTGAAACTCGTCTACCCATGCATTCAGCTGTTTCAGCACTATTTTAGAGAACACCTTCTCGCCTATATCTAGTAAGTTGATTAGCCGGTAATTTTGTGGCTCCTCTTTGCTCCCTTTCTTGTGTATTGGTCTAATTACGGCCCCCTTCCAAGTTGGTGGCATTACCCCTTCTTTTAGGACTACCTGGAACATCTTGGCTAGAAATCTTGCCCACCATTTAACATCAGATTTCAATATTATCGCAGGGAGATTATCTGGCCCTGCTGCCCGAGTTAGGTTGAGTTCTCTTATTGTGAGCTCAACATTATCTTCCTTGAATTGGTGAAGTAGGACATCCGAGATTTCTTGGCATAGATTAGGCTCCACCTCCTTTCTTGGGGTTCTTACCCCGTATAACTCCCTTATATACCCTTCCCATGCAGCCTCGCTCACCACACAGTTCATATCTCCATCTGACGCACCTGCTACAGACTTTACTAGTCTCCAGAATTGCCTTAGGTTTTTATTCTCTATGGCCTCTAATAATTCTGACCAACATTTTTCTTTATATTCCCTTTTTGCATTGGTTACCATTTTCTTAAATTCTTTGTTCAGCTTGACTAACATGTCCTGTCTCTCTAAAATAAAATTCTTTTTTTGTTTCCTGTTACACTCTCACATGATATGGATTTTTTTAATGTTGTTATAATTCAAAGTATTATTGATCATAGAACTGAAATATATGTTTTATAGAAGTGTTTCATATAACCATTGTGTGTAATAAGTTAGAATACTGTTTAGACTAAGAAATTAAAGGTTTACAGAGTGCACAGGCCCGTTTCATGTAATTCTAATAGGCCTGAATAGATAAGGTCATTTCTTTTGATCTGCATGTGTTAGTTAGAGGAAGGTCATGTTAAGCATAAATTGCGGAGCCTGCTCGAAGGTTTACGACTTAGAAGATACGGTGGAGGCCGGAATTTGGGGCCCACTGTGCAAGTGTCTGTTTGCAGGTGCGAGGAGGTTCCAATCAAGAGAGTGATGAATAGAGTTTTGTTCAGGGAGCCAGGCACAGGCCTGGAGGAGGCTTCAGGAATTTCCTGGGGGGTACCGTCCTGCCGGAGAAGAGCCTGAGAAGCAAGGTCAACGCTAACGATGGGCCCAGAGGAGTATCAGCATGGAAAATGCCAGAACCAACACCACGTGAGGGGCGTCTCTAAAGGGCGTTTCTATTTGTAAATGTAATTTTTGTATTAGGGACAGCACCCCTGGGTGGAGTTAAGGCAGATGGTCTGAGGAACCTAAGAGAGCGGATGGGTAGGCAGATAGAATAACTGCGAGACACTGATTCACAACGAAGACTAAGGGAAGTGAGTGATCTTCTTTGGAAGTCACCACGGCTGACACCTTTTTAGGTTAAGATTTTACTAAGTAGGGATGTCACTTAGTCTAGTGTAGGAACAGTCTAATCTGGATTTTCTTCCTTTCTGTAAATGACTCACAAGTTACAGCTTGTGTCTATTCTTGCAACTCTGATGATTTTTGAATTGGTTTTGGTGATATTCTTCTGCCGACTAAGAGCATTTAGAAAATTTATGTTTGTATTCATACCAGTATATCTTTTGAACCTTATTTTGAGATGTTTGTATCTCCAGTTAACTTTGGCTTTATAATAAACTTTTAAAACTTATTCGTAGTAAGTGGTTCTTTAGAGTGGTGTAAGTCCTTAACTGATTGACCTAGTAGTGGATTGCCTTTTACTCTATGACAGGTATCTACGGTTCAGTCGACCTGAGTTGGGATCTATATCCATAGCAATAGATCAAAAATCCCGCCGTAACAGTTGGTAGCAGAGAAGGATGGTTACCTTCTAGAGGGAGGTGATCTAGACTAGGTTAAGATTACCCCAAGGTCCCTAGAGATCGAGAGATGAGCAGCGGAAGAATCGCCTGCCGAAGAAGGTGCTGACGGTGCGGGAGAAAAGCAGCAGGGTCGGACGAGAGTGAGTATAACAAGGGTCATGCGTTGACAGATTGCGGTGCTTTGTGTTGTATCTGTATTGTAATGTCATGCGGAGTTGAATGCCTGTAGTGTGATTGAGAGAGGGTTCTGAGCACGCGCAACCTGGCAAACTGGTGAACCAGTGAACTGGTGAAAATCTTAAGTTCGGAGAAGAGCTTAAGTGGTTCGGTTGTATCGAACATCCAGAGTAGTTGTCGACCAGAGTAAAGGGGGTCATGAGGTACCATTGATCGCCCGCAGGACCGAGATAGGGGGAACGCAAGAGTGAGTGTGTGGGTAACGGACGCAGGTCGAAAGTTACCGTGTGTAAGTAACCTATCAGTTAAGACGATTGTCTGGACGTACACGGAAAGACATTTCGTCAGTTAAGGTGACAATTACAGTTAGACTGTGGGCGTACAGTCAAGGAAAGTGATCGCTTGGTCGGAAGTAATCATTTTTCAGAGTATGAATGGGACGCATGCATGACCGGGAGACGAGCTGAGAAAGGGGGGGAACTGCTGCGAAGGGGAGACGAGTGACGTCAGCGAGAGCCGCGCTGTGATAGGCCGGTTGGTGTGAAGCCGCGCTGTGATAGGCCGGTTGGTGTGAAGCCATGCTGTGATAGGCCGGTTAGCGAGAACCGCGCTGGGATTGGTGGATTGTCATCAGGAAGTAAACGAACGCGGAGAAAATAGAAATTTTGTAGATTTTGAACATGAAGTGTTTTAAATGTTTGAGAGCGATTTTTAAGAGAAAAAGAAGAGAGTCTTATTACGGGGAAGAGGCACCGCCAGAGGGTACACCAGCTCACTATATGGCAATGAATGTTGGGTTGCATACTATACTGTGGCTTGATACTTGGATTAAGATTACAGAGGGGAATGAGGAACTGACTTTTCCAAAATACGGAACGTTTAGACTAGAAGTGTTGCATCAGCTGAAAGCAGTTATGTCCTCATTGAGACCTTTGCCTAGACCAACACAGTTTGAGGCCCTTAATGCGTGGATTAGGGCGGCGCACGACAGGAATCAGAACAGACGCCAAGAAAGGGTAAGGCGATCAGTAAGGGCAGTGCAAGATGCCAAATGGGATGCGGAAGCCAAGAAATGGAGGGTACAGACGACTGAAGTCGATAAGTTGTACCCAGTGAGAGAGGTTACAGGAGAAAAGAGACCCATAGAAGAGGATGACGAGAGCGAGTCGGAGGATGGCCTAATAAATAGGTTGTTGATAGATAGACCGCCTCCGGACAATAGGGAGATAGAAGGTGCTGAGCTCCCAAGGGAAGATAGGGTTGACATAGAAGGGAATAGGCCACTCCCTATAACGAATTGGGTACCTACCAGAGGTGAGGAGACACCTCAACATAGTCCTGTACAGAGAGTAGTCAGAAGGGTTGTGGTGCAGAACATGCCAGCAACAGAGAGGGTTGAGTCTTATGGATTGCCAGATGCTCTTCAAGTACCCGTTACCATAGGTCCTATAGTGTCGGTTTATCACCCAGAGAAAGGGAGAGAGGAAGAACAGGTACGGCTAGACAGAGAAAGAGTTGAGATGGAAAGAAGGAATAACACGACAAATGCCTGGAGGCAATTGCCAGGACCGATAACGTGGAGCACCCCATTGGATTCAACAGTGGATCCCGTAACAGAACAGGGGGGTCAGAGAGGACCGATGGACCTGAGGGGACCACGGCCGAAATCCTATAAAGAGTTGAGGGCTGACTTGAAGGAATGGGATAGGTCCACAGAAGTACCGAGCAACAGGTCAAGAGCCGAAGCTGGATGGGGAAGTCGAGGCAACGGGACATTATCTCACTGCGGGGCTAGCAAAAGCAGTCAGGAGTGGGAAGGTAAAAGTCAGGAGAGTAGAGGAGTTACACGTCATATTGACGGTGGAAATGGGCAGGAGCGAAAAGGTAGAAGTACGGAGTGTGGAGAGACGTCTCGTCTCATTCAAAGTGAGGGAGACCAAAGGACACAAGAGTACAGGGATAGGTTTAAGTGCACTCTCCACGCACCTGATGATAACGTACAGCACTGGAATCGTGGGAACATGGGGAACCGCGAAGGATTTTGCCATACGTCGAGAGATCAGAGATCACAGGCATATTGCGAAGGCATGGGGAATAATGGAATGTCTTACCATGCACCTAGAGAAACCAGGCAGAATGGGAAATGTGGGACTATGGGAAATAGAGAAGTGTTTCACTATACACCCAGAGAGGATGGAACTGCATGGGACCTGGAGAGATGGGAGCATGGGAGGACTCCCCATAATACGCCAGAGCCCAGACGTAGGACTCAGAGCTGTGATGGGAGAGATGTAAATGGACTCTCTAGAGATAGCATACTGAAAGCTGTGATAAAAGCCAAAAGACTCGATGTGACCAGTTTAAAATCTGACCTGGACGAGATAATAGATGGTGCGTTGCCTTTAGAAAGGATTGACATGTACGAACAAGATGGGCTGCTGTTTATAGCAAAGGATATTACTCGAAAGGCAAGAGCAACTCATGAGAAACTGTCTGAACTGGCAGACAAGTATATGGTAGATTTGTCCAGAACAAAGGCATTGCAGGGTAACCATAGGTTGCATTATTCAGATCAGGACTTAGAAGAGAGGAGGACAACTGGATTAAAAACACACATAAGGGAACTGATCACAGGAATAAGAGCATGGAGAGATCTGGACAAATGGGAAGAGAGGTGGTCCAAGAAGGGAACTGTTAGGCGGAGCGCGAATGTGATGTCTCCGGAGGGAAGGCTACTGCAGATGGAGGCATTCCCTTTGCGAGAAATAGCGAATGGGAGTTATGTACACGTGCCCTGGAGTAGGGGAGATTTGGCTGCATTTACCAACTCATTTCCGAAGTTAAGGGAAAGTCCCGTAGAGTGGTACAAGCAGGTAGAGAGGTTTGTCAAGATTTCAAAAGTATTGTGGATTGATTTGAACACCTTATTCGACATTGTTGTCCCAGGAGACTTGTGGATAGCATGCAAGGTTAGTGTCGAATGGGCAACTGCAGAACCAGAAAGGGATGCTCGTACTAATGGACCGTCAGAAAGAGTAATGTTAAAATATGAAAAGGTGATGACATGGCTGAAGGAGAAGGTGCCACCACAAGATATAGATTGGGTAAAAATAGACCGAACAAGACAGGAACCCAAGGAGACAGTTCATGAATTTTATGAGCGATTGCTGAAAACGTTCAAACAATACAGTGGATTAGATGTAATGGATCCCAAAGATATAGGACAGTTTGTATCGAAGTTCGTTTTGGGGTTGAGACCTGATATTTGTTTGATGATTCAGCAACATTTAATTTGTTGGCAAAACAAACCATTGGATGAAATTTTGAGATACGCAAGGTATTGCAGTGATGAAATAGACTCCAAAGCAAAGAAACTAAAGGAGAAACTGATGATGGTGCAGATGCAGTCGGCTGGAAAGGGTGGACAGCAGCAACAGGGAAGAGGGACGATGGGAACGAAATCAAATAGTCAGAATAAGGACAAAGGGGAAAACCCGAGACCTAGAATTGACGTTGCTACATTGAAAAAAACGACAAAGTGTCACCAGTGTCACCAGGTGGGACATTGGAAACGTGAGTGTCCCTATAACCCTGAATACGGAGACCAAGAAGTAGAGGAGGAGGAAGTTCAAGAAGTTCCAGTTCAAGGGGTGACAGTGCCAAAGAGTAAGGTGGCCAAAGGGGCAACTTCGGCTCCACGAGCTCAGTTCCCGCAGCCACCAAAGATTACGACAGGGGGAAAGATCTATAGACAAATGTCTCTTTTTATAGACGAAGAAGAGTGTTACTACGTTGATCCATTGACGGGACGACGTGTAAGTAGAGAGGAGGACTGTACACTCGGGGCAGTTCTAGAGGTGGATCAAAGAGGACCGTTTGTTGAGGCTGAAGTGGCAGGGTGTCCTACAACATTCATAGTAGATACCGGAGCTACTCGATCAACTTTGAGATCGGCAGTGGTTCCAGATCTACCAATGTCGGGGGAAACAATTCAAGTGGTAGGAGTCGCAAATAGGAGAATGACTAACCCTTTGAGGGAACCAGTGCTAGTGAGAATAGGAAACTACACCGATGAACATCAGTTTGTAGTATGTGATTCTAGTCCTGTGTGTCTGTTAGGAAGAGACTTATTGTGCAAACTGAACTGCACAATATACTGCACACCTCAGGGAGTGGAGGTACAGACTACAGACGAGGATGCTACCTTTAAAGTTGCAAATTCGAGAGTATGCGTAGAACTGTATCCTACCCTGACTGTGGAGGAGCTTCCTTGGGACTTACGAGATACAGTGTCATCAGAGGTATGGGATTATAATGGAGAAGAGATAGGATTGATCAAAGGAGTAGAACCAGTGAAGATTATGGTAAAACCAAATGTTGAATATCCAAGAACGCCTCAATACAAATTGACCGCGGAGACGATTGCAGGAATAAAACCCGTAATCGACTCTATGATTCAACAGGGAATACTGAAGGAAATCGTGGGTAGTCCATGCAACTCCCCGATTATGGGTTTGCAGAAACCTAGTGGGAAATTTAGAATAGTACAAGATCTTCGAAGGATTAATAACAGAGTTGTTTCATGTTGTCCAGTGGTACCGAATCCATCAGTGATATTGTTTCAGATACCATTCCAAGCTAAGTGGTTCACAGTGATAGATCTTTGTCAGGCTTTCTTTTCAATTCCATTAGATAAGGAGAGCCAGTTTCTTTTCACTTTTAAGCTGGAAAATCGTGTCCTAACATGGTGTCGTATCCCACAGGGGTACACAGAAAGCCCATCAATTTTCAACCAGTTATTGAAGAAAAAAAAGTCTAGTACTGTCACAGAACTCGGTTCTGGTCCAGTACATAGACGACCTACTTGTTGCGTCAGGAACGGAAGAAGCTTGTAAGATAGATACCATCGCCTTGCTGAACCATTTAGCTGAAAATGGGCATAAGGTATCTCCGAGTAAATTGCAGTACTGTCTGACAGAAGTACAGTACTTGGGTCACCGGATAGAAAAAGGAAAGCGCAAGGTGTCACCAGATAGGATAGAGGCGATAATGAAGATGAACTCGCTTACGACACAGAGAGAAGTCAGGATGTTCCTAGGAATGGTTGGTTATTGCCGACAGTGGATAGCTAACTTTTCCCTGAAAGCAAAACCCTTACAAAAACTGACGCACAAGGAGGTGAGTGATCCGGTACCATGGGACAAGGATTGTTTGATGTCGTTCCTACAGCTGAGAGAGGACTTGTGCCGTGCTCCAGCTTTGGGGATGCCTGATTACAAAAAACCATTTTCACTTTACTGCTGCGAAAGAGAGGGTTGTGCTTTGTCAGTTTTAGTACAAACTCATGGAAATGCCCGTAGACCAGTTGCATACTTTTCGGCTACTTTAGATCCGGTAGCCGCAGCGTTGCCCGGATGTCTCAAATCCGTTGCTGCAACAGGTGTCATCATTGAAAGGTGTGAAAATATAGTAATGGGACACAAATTAGTGGTGTATGTACCTCATTCTGTAGAACTGTTAATGACCAGGACCAAGACACAGCACTTAACCAATAATAGGCTCACGCACTACGAGCAAGTTATTCTTGCTGCGGAGAACGTGACCCTTAAGAGGTGCTCTGTTTTGAATCCTGCTACATTGATGCCACTTCCTAATGATATAGAAGGCGAAGAATGTGAAGATCACGATTGCCTTGATGTGACTGAACTATGCACCAAGCCAAGACCAGATATTGTGGATGAGCCGTTGACTGACCCTGATGAAATTTTCTTTGTTGATGGCTCATGTTTAAGAGATGATACTGGTCGGTTGAGAGCAGCTTATGCTGTTTGCACCATTACTGGAGTTGTGGAAGCCGCTTGCCTGGAAGGAGTACACTCCGCTCAGGTAGCCGAAATCATTGCATTGACACGTGCCTGTTTAGCAGGTAGCAAAATTAGAGTCACCATTTATACCGATAGCCAATATGGTTTCGGTGTAGTTCATGATTTTGGGCAATTGTGGTCTCAGAGAGGTTACATGACCTCCTCTGGTTCGCCTATTCGAAATGGGGAATTTGTGCGACTGTTGTTAGAAGCATTACAAGGTCCAGCAGCAATTGCGATCGTTAAATGTGTAGCCCACACCAAAAATACAGATTTTGTCTCGCAAGGTAATCGATATGCAGACGAAGTTGCTCGATATTGTGCGGAGCAAGGATATTCTTTCACGGAAGTGGAAGTAGGTGGGACTCAGGAAAAGACAGACTTAAACATGATGCTAGAAACAGTTGATACTTGGGAGGACTTAAAAGACATGCAAGAGAACGCACATGATTCTGAGAAAAAGGCATGGGAAACAGCAGGTTGTGTGAAAAGTGAAATGGATTTGTGGGTTTCAGCAGATGGAAGGGCAGTATTACCTGATGAATTAGTGAGTCCAATGGCACGACAGATACATGGTCCAGTACACTTAGGAAGAGATGCCATGCTGAGGTTATTTAGGCAGACTTGGTATAATCCAAAGTTTAGGATTGCAGCAGAAGCAGTGTGTCAAAGATGTGTCACATGTCAGCAATTGAACGTAGGGAAAAGAACACCAGTTACAATGAGTCACATTGGGAGGTCTGGGGGGCCTTTCAACCGAATGCAATTAGATTTTATTGAGATGCCAAAAATCAACCGCCTCAGGTATGTTCTGGTGGTTGTATGCATATTTTCCAGATGGGTCGAAGCATACCCTACACGCAGGTGCGATACAGTCACAGTAGCAAAGTTGTTGCCTAGAGAGTTGATCCCGCGCTTTGGGGTGCCGACCTCCTTGGAATCAGACAGAGGAACGCATTTTAACAGTGAAGTTGTGAAGATGCTTTGCTCTGCATTAAACATTGATCAGAAGTTGCACTGTAGCTATCGACCAGAGGCTTCAGGTATCGTGGAGCAGATAAACGGTACTCTAAAGTCCCGAATAGCCAAAGTATGTTCATCGACGTCCTTCAGCTGGCCTGATGCTCTGCCCTTGGTACTCATGAGTATGCGTAGTACACCAGACAGGAGGACAGGTCTCTCTCCACACGAGGTTTTAATGGGGAGGGCAATGAGACTTCTGTCTGTTCCAACTACAGCTTTGTTGAATATTACAGATGACCTGATCCTGGATTACTGCAAGGGACTTTCTGATGCCATTCATTCTGTGTCTCTTCAGGTGAAGGCTGCTGAAGTCCCATCTTCAAGAGATCTATGTCACGACTTGTGCCCTGGTGATTGGGTGCTTGTGAAAAAACACGTCCGGAAGAACTGCCTAGACGTGCGCTGGAAGGGGCCCTACCAAATAATCCAGACAACGAATACTGCTGTAAAGTGTGGAGGGCTGCCAAACTGGATTCATGCTTCCCATACTCGAAGAGTTCCAGCACCCTTAGAAGAAACAGCTCCTCTCACAGATGAAAATCCAGCTGTGGACGGCGAACCACTAGAGGGGATCAGTCAAGCTGTGGGGGTGTCGAAAGAAGTTGGGAGTGCTACAGATCCAGCAGAAGAAAGACAGGATGACAGTGAAACTGAAGTTGCCACCGAAGGAGAAAGTTGCTGTGAATACGGCTCAGACACAGATCAAGACAAGAGTGATCAAGAACCGAGTGTGAGGACAAGAAATAGGAGAACAAGGCGTGGAGAAGCTAGTTGGCCTGAAAGAAAGAAGAGGCCGAGCTTGAAGCCAACTCCAGAGAGAACTCTTGCTCCTATATCTGAAGACTCGGATTTGGACTTAAGGTGCACAAAGACAGGAACAGGAAGGTCCGAGAAGATCGAGGAGGGTGCGAGTGCCCTGCAGAAGATACGCTACTCCTGAGTGGACCTACCTAGCAGCAGATGTCCAGTGCACGGAGATCCGGGAGGGTGAGGGAAGTGACAGTGACCAGTACTGACCCAATCATAACATTGGAAGTAGTGTTGTTGGTACCAGGAGTGGAGGTCGAAGGGTTGCTGACACTCACTATCCCCAATCCTCCTTATCTGAGCAGGATAAGAGAACTGGTTTTAAACAGAATAGAATTTCCGACTTTTTGTTCAACGATGCCAACACTCGAGGAGATCATTCTTCGTTTAGAAATATTAGAATACGTGATTAGAGCCGCTGGAACACGTATGATTCCAGATTGCTAAAGACTTTGTAAATAAACAGATTGAAAGATAACCTAGCGCCAAGTGGAAGAAGAAGAAATTTAGGGACTTCCCATTTAGTGGACGGAGAAGGGCTAGGGTTGTCTGTTGCTATAGAACTCAAAGACTGATCTTGCGGAAGGGATTATCAGCTTCCAGGTGTGGTTCGGAAAGGCTGAATAAGCAAAGAAAAGAGACTTTGTGTTGTGAAAGAAAATCAGAACTACACTGTCTTGAGAGCATGGAGGCCGGCAACCCAAACCGCAAGACAAAATGCATAGTAGGCACACTTTTAGTGGGAGTAATTTTTCTTATAGTTTTAGTAGTTACTATATCATATGTAGTGGGACATGAAAATGAAGAGAAGGCAACAAAGGAAGCAAAAATTGTATTGATACAGAAACCTACTACTGCTGGTCAAAGGGGGGACAATATAGAGAAATATAAAGCTTTACTAGCAGCAGAGACTCGTAGGTTGCATGTGGATGAATCACAGGGAAATTTCAAATCAAATGCATATGCTAATTTGCTTTATGAATATATTGATGCTATGGAGGCAAAGGATTGCTATGTGTGCATGCAATTGCCAGCCTCTGTAGACGAAGGTATTAGATATCATCATCTTCCATTGACTTATGGAATCGCATGTAGTTTGTTGCTTAGTATATTTTATGAACGTGATGGTTTTGAGTATTATTTTTCAAATTTTGATGCTGTTTTACCTGAAGTTCCAAACTACAAGCACATGAACAAGTGGGATTATTACAAGAGTGAAGATAGATTAAAGAAATTTTTCATTCCTTGGAAAACGTTGGATACTTCACATGCCCGAAGAAATAATTTGACTTGTAAAGTGTCAGAAATTGAGAAAAGGTTTATAGGACAGGTGGATGATCGGTATAGGAGACAGAAGATCTTAAAGGCTTCAGGCCAATGGAAAACAGATTGGACCGAGGAAGAAAGGTCACACAAAAGAAAGGGTAGTAATGGTCCAATAGCTTTAGATCCAGAGCAAAAAGGGAAACTGTGTATATATAGGGGTAAAACCTATTATGAGAATGTGTTTGTGGGAGAAGTAAATTGTGAACATGCTTTCCAATTAGAATATTATACAAAGGATTTCTTGAAGGGAATGCAGGTGATCCCGAATGTATATTTTGTTTGTGGAAGAAATGCATACGTGAAACTACCGGATAATTGGTATGGATCATGTTATTTAGCAATTGTCTTCCCCAAAATATACCATGCTAAGGATCTAGAAATTATAGAGGGAGGAACTCAAGCTAGAGGAAGAAGGGATGTAAACTATGAGGAGGTAGTTGGAGACGTATTTGGTGCTATGTTTCCTCTTTTAGGGATAGTACTGAATGATGTCAAGATTAGAAGATTGGCAAAAGTTGTAGATAGGTTGTCCGCCAGTACTGCTAGATCATTAATGCTGGTGGAGGGAGAGATGCAATCGATAAGGGCAATGGTTCTTCAGAACCGACTTGCTCTAGACGTTCTGTTAGCCAAAGAGGGAGGAGTCTGTAAGGCTTTGAAGGTTCAGGAATGTTGTACTTACATTCCAGACAATTCAAAACCTCTAGAAAAGTATATACGGAACATCACTGAAATTCATCATGAGATTGAGGATTTGACACAGGTAAATGTGTGGGAAAAAGTAGGTCATGGAATGGGTAAAGTTGGAGGTTGGTTTGCCAACCTAGGAAAGGGTTTCATTTGGTACATACTGAAGCCTATCATCATAATAGTGATTTGTATAATCACCTTGCGGGGATTGGTGCGGCTGTACCAATGGTATAGATCAAATAGGTTGCAGAGATCCATGAGAGAGCAGGAGAGGAGATTAGCTGCGATGCAGGATAATCAGTACAGGAGTACTGCAACGAGTTCTGTTTGATTCAGTCCAAACCTCAGGGATGGTGGTGATGGTGATGACTACTAAAAGTCATCAAAGGGGGGAACTGAGAGAGCGCAAATCGAGAAAAAAAATAGAAGTGCACCATATTTACAAGCACGTTGCATCAGTTTAGTAAAGGTTACATAAGAGTGTCAAATTTATAGAGTGTTTAATTAAAATAGAATGCATATATCAGTGTGTAGAGATGTTAGAATGATGTTGAAATCCCATGTTATGTAGCTGTTGTAGAGGAGAGTGTAATGCTGCTAAACGTAGAAATGTGTAGGCCACATGGCAGTTCACAGAGAATGAAAGGTGCTGTTACACTCTCACATGATATGGATTTTTTTAATGTTGTTATAATTCAAAGTATTATTGATCATAGAACTGAAATATATGTTTTATAGAAGTGTTTCATATAACCATTGTGTGTAATAAGTTAGAATACTGTTTAGACTAAGAAATTAAAGGTTTACAGAGTGCACAGGCCCGTTTCATGTAATTCTAATAGGCCTGAATAGATAAGGTCATTTCTTTTGATCTGCATGTGTTAGTTAGAGGAAGGTCATGTTAAGCATAAATTGCGGAGCCTGCTCGAAGGTTTACGACTTAGAAGATACGGTGGAGGCCGGAATTTGGGGCCCACTGTGCAAGTGTCTGTTTGCAGGTGCGAGGAGGTTCCAATCAAGAGAGTGATGAATAGAGTTTTGTTCAGGGAGCCAGGCACAGGCCTGGAGGAGGCTTCAGGAATTTCCTGGGGGGTACCGTCCTGCCGGAGAAGAGCCTGAGAAGCAAGGTCAACGCTAACGATGGGCCCAGAGGAGTATCAGCATGGAAAATGCCAGAACCAACACCACGTGAGGGGCGTCTCTAAAGGGCGTTTCTATTTGTAAATGTGATTTTTGTATTAGGGACAGCACCCCTGGGTGGAGTTAAGGCAGATGGTCTGAGGAACCTAAGAGAGCGGATGGGTAGGCAGATAGAATAACTGCGAGACACTGATTCACAACGAAGACTAAGGGAAGTGAGTGATCTTCTTTGGAAGTCACCACGGCTGACACCTTTTTAGGTTAAGATTTTTCTAAATAGGGATGTCACTTAGTCTAGTGTAGGGACAGTCTAATCTGGATTTTCTTCCTTTCTGTAAATGACTCACAAGTTACAGCTTGTGTCTATTCTTGCAACTCTGATGATTTTTGAATTGGTTTTGGTGATATTCTTCTGCCGACTAAGAGCATTTAGAAAATTTATGTTTGTATTGATACCAGTATATCTTTTGAACCTTATTTTGAGATGTTTGTATCTCCAGTTAACTCTTTTAAACCTTATTCGTAGTAAGTGGTTCTTTAGAGTGGTGTAAGTCCTTAACTGATTGACCTAGTAGTGGATTGCCTTTTACTCTATGACAGGTATCTACGGTTCAGTCGACCTGAGTTGGGATCTAGATCCATAGCAATAGATCAAAAATCCCGTCGTAACAGTACTTACCAGCCTGCACTACCCCGCCTATTCCTGTGAGTCTCTTGGGATGGAGTATGGCAAGCACCTTCTCCTCCCATGCAGTGAATGTTCTTGGTGGAATGGGAGGGTCAACGCCAGTCCTCTGAGCCAGCTCTCGGTTCTTTTTCCTCTTCTTCTTGACAACATTCTTCAGGTCATGCCACCGCTTCATGATTTCCAGTCTGTTGCGCGGGGTTGTCCCTACTGCATTGACCTTGTTGACTATCCTTGCCCACATTTGTGCTCTTGTGGCTGATGGTGTCTGTTGGACAAGGTTCCCTAACCGTTGTGGTTCTACTCTGATGATTTTCTTTACCATGACTGTCAGCTCACTCTCTGTGAATCTGGGCTTTTTCTGTGGTGCCATGGTGTGTGATGTGCAAAGGTGTTATAGGTGCAGTGGTCTAATTGGTGGGGGTGGTGGTGGTGTGTATGGTGTGTGATGTGCAGAGGAGTTGGAGGTACAGGTGTGGAAGTGGTGGTGGTGATGTGTGTGGTGTGAGTAGTGAGTAGTGATGGTGTCGTGTGTTGCCTATCCAATGTGCTGCAGTGTTTGGTTCCTTCAGGGCTGGAGTAGTGCAAAGGATTGTGGTCAGGGAAGGGGATGGTTTTATGCTCAGCTATGTGGGTGTATCAAGATGGAGTATTGCTGCCAGGTGTGTTGTGTGGTTTGTCCTGGGATTTGTATTTTTGTAGTTGCCATGTGGGTGTGTCATTGGGGTGTGTTAGGTGTTTTTGGGGGCAGGGCTAGTTTGCTGTGTCCACTTTGAGGCCTTGTTGTGAGCTTTTTCTATCGACAGCCATATTTGTCATGGAGCGTCCGCAGCGGTGGCTATGCTGCAGCTCTTCCGCCAGCTCTCCCATTCATCACTGTTTGTGACCGCGGAGGTCGGAAGAAGCAGTATGTGCCACGGTTACATCGGGGATATCCCGATTTTCTCTGCGGTGTCTCCGCTGTTATGGCGGCAGTTTGGTTATTTTCTGCCGCAAATCTGACCGTAGCGGGTGGATTTTAGCCTACTCCACCCGCTACTGGCGTTTTTTCTTTGCCTTGTTCCACCCTGGTTGTTTTTTTGGGGTGGTTGATCATAATTGCACCACCGTTTTTTCTGCGGTTCCGGTGGGTGGTTGTTTTCCGCTACCATAGCGGACGGGGTGGTTTTCTGACCGTCATGCTAACGGGCCCCTATGTATCTGTCTCAAAATATTTCCTTTTGATCACTCAAGAAATATAAGATTTCTTGACTAAAGGTGTGATTCAGCTAGCTATATTCGATCCTTCAGGATTCCTCAAGAATCTGTTCCTTATGAATAATGGTACATTCAGTAATCAATCTTTGCCAATTCAATCAGTTTGTACTTTACAGATATTTCAAGATGGAAACTATCCTTCATCTCAGAGATTGCTTTCAACCTCAAGAATGGATGGTCCATTTAGATGAGTGATATTCAAAGCACATGCCTGGGAATGCCGGCAGCCCTTCTGACTTTCACATGCAGCCACCTGGTAAATAGCAGCACTGGGCAGCTGTTTATTTGAGACTAACATTCAGAAAGATGTTAAGAAAATGAGCATGTTTTTATTTACAAGTGAAAGAAGCAAATACGGTGTTCTGCACCACCTATCTTTAGGAACAAATTCATGTTTAAAGACATCTTGCAACAAATGTGAAAAAATATGAATAAGTATCTTTAATTTTAAAAAGGGTATTTCAGTAGGATGCAGAAGTGTTTACCTTAGTACATCACATTATATCAGTGCATTGAGAAGTACCTTTTCAAAATTATAGTTTTTAAAAAGGACATAGAAATGACAACAATGCCAGTATTAAACTAAGAGGCATGCAAGTATCATGCGGACCCCACCCTCGGTGACCTAGGTTGTTAATATACATGGACAACATTATAATTTATTAAATAAAACACACAAGAAGGTTTTGTAAAGCACACATCCTAATCTAATGTATTTAAAGTTGCTCTTATATGTGATAATGAAGAAAGAGAAGGTAATGTTAAATAAAACAATTGCCTAGAATCAAACAATTTCGCCAAGTGGGGAAGTCAGGATTGATTCCAGGCTTTCTTGTTTCACATTGTGCAATTGTATTTGATTCTAATTCAATAATCAAGTTACTTCTATTCTATTACTCTTCTAGAGACTAGGAGATTAATTTAGAAGGCACCATTGAATATAACCCTCAAAATAACTCCATGACTCACTTGTGACATCACATACATGCTTCACTTGCCCTATAACTACCTTACACCACCCCTCAAAACCCCACTCCCACATTACTGCCATCTATGCAGCCCACAGGCAAACTACAGACTATACATTGTGGCCCCTTAGAAAACGTTTGAGTGTGCTCATGGTTTAGAAGAAAGGAAAATGCTTTACTTGCTCCATTTCAAACAAAAGAGTTTCTTAGTTTTCTAGTAAAATCACTACTCCACTTTACAACTATCAGAAATAAAATTGAATATCATGAAAAAAGATATATCTCTTTTACTAACTACCCCAAAACATTCAACCAAGTAGTTGGAACCAAATTGACCTGCCATTCCAGCGCAATATCGTGGAATATTTCACTCCAGAATCCCTGCCTGGATGAACACTGACCGATACATGTTCCCAGATGGTGACAGATCGATCTGGGCTAACCAATAACTGTTGATGGTTACCCAACACATTATCCCATTGAATGCTAAAGGCCATGAGTCACCTGAAAGTCCTGTACACCACAGACAAGAACTATCAGTTACCAAAGAAGGGATCCTACTCCAAGGAAATCACATTACCATGCCCACTTCACTAGTGCCTCAAGTACAGAAGCTTGCTCATAATGGACATTAAGGAATTATCAAGACAAAGATGTTACCTAAGGCAAAAAAGTATGTCTCCCCAATTAAGACAAACAAATTGAGAGCTTTGTGGCTACCTATCTACCAGGCCAGGCCACTGTGCCTCCTAACTGTCTGCTTTTGCCATATCAGAAGAAGTACACCCAAGTCATGTATCAGTTCTGACTTTGCCAGGTTGCCTGAATGGTGACATTTACTGGTGATGGTAATTGATTTCAGAAAGTACCCCGAGGTAGAAGAAGCCTGGTCAACAGCAGCAATAATAACAAAAAGGATAAAATGCTAATCATAATTGGAATGCCACAAAATTAAGAATTGGAAAAGGACTGTAATTTCAAGGTCAATAGTTTGCATCTCATCTGCAATCGCTCAACATTACACATCAGAAAATCATGCCTAAGTGGCACCTGGCAAATGGTGAGGTGAAAAGATTTATATGCACTCTCAACATCGTCATTCACATATCTGAATTAGAGATGGACAATGTAGAGTGAGATACTTACTAATTAGTCATAGAAAACAGACATCCATCTCATGCATCTACAAGGAATTTAAAGAGGGCAATTTTATGGGGTGACTGCGGTTGAATCCATCCCTTGTCTCTCCTGGTAGCATCCCACAGTAAATACGCAAAAGGTGATCCGGAAAGGCAGAGAGAAGTCAATGCCATGGTAAGCCAGAGAATTACAGCCAAGACCAAACATTTCATACCAACACACCATTTACTCTTAAATGACTGCTTCCAGAGTGATGACTTCAAGCTACGGTTTGACCCTTTGCCTTAGACAATGAAGGTTCTGAAGGGGCCAATTGTCTCCACCTAATAGGGTAGTAAAACCATCACTCGAAAACTCAAGATAAACATGTGGAATATCCAGCAAGAGGAGACTTCACCCCTTAACAGGAAGAGTCTGGCAGCTGTGAACACAAAGTTGAGGGACTGGAGGTATAAGGATCTGTTCTCAATCAGAAATACCATAGAATCCAGGTAACTTGACAAGAGGGGCACCACCATTCAGTCAGGCCAAACCTACAACCATCTCAGACATTAAGAGACTTTGTGGCCTAAGTACATATTGAGTGGCTTTTTTCTCAAGGTTTGGAACATTTTCGTGCTCATTGTTTGCTATTTTATCATCCCATATATAGGGATGAATGTTATATTCTTGGAACTGCATTTGAGGGGCATGTCTGGCATAGGGACGTGGGCACCTGGAGATGAAGAGTACAATGGTCTCGTCTGTGTGACAAAGGTTATAAAAATAAACTAGTAGCATGTATGAGGGGTTCTGCACAAACCGAATGCCAGAGTTTCTGTGTGCTGCCTCATGGCACAGCACTGAGATGCTTACTAGTGCGGTCCGAAGATTGGACATAATACAGGACAACATCATTAATGTACATTATTCCATTTCTATTACAAGTGGTGCCCCAGTTGTTTCCAAATTGTTGATGTCTAATTTCAAAATAATAGACTCCTGCAAAGGCTCTACAGAAAGCCCATGTGACCATGCCTTACCATCTCAATAGATGATAATAATGAATATTGACTACCAAATTATACACATACAATAACATCAGCCACAATTAAGCCAACCATAATGTTGAGAAGCCTATACTTGTAATTAAAACAACAAAAATATAAATTCAAAAATATTGTCCTAAAGAAATATCCAAGCGTAAAATATATCTAATGAAAAAATATAGATTACAAAAATATTCACTTTGAAATTAACATTACAATTACAAAAAGAATTGAAAAAATAATTTAGAGTAGCATTTTTTACTAGGTGTTTAAAATATTAAATGTATTTAATTAGAAATAATTTGCCATTTTTAAAATGTTGAAACATTTTACAAATATATTTATATAATTAAATTGACATTATCATTTAAATATTTTTAAAACAATGTGTATTCTAAATTACAATCAAAATGTAAAATAATTATTTATTAATTTCCAAACATATGAAACACTTTTAATACATTTATAATGTTGAAAGCTTACACTATATTTAGAGGTAAGTGAGACTTACTACTCCCACTCCTAACTAAACAAAACTGAGGAGAGGAAATGACTGTGGTGCATCATATTTACTAATTAAGCAACAATGGGGAAAGTGTTGAACTCTAGGGGTGGTGCAGATGTACTACTCTCATTTCAATCAAAACTAAATTGGGGAAAGAGATGGACTCTGAAAGGATCAGATGTACTATTGCCATCCCAAAATAAATAACATTGTGGAAAGCACTGGATTCTGGTGAGCAGGGAAGAAGGGAGTCTGATTTACTACTACTATTCCTAACTACACAACACTGGGGGCAGAATTTTACTCTGAGGGGTAGAGATTTAATATTCCCACTCCAAACTAAGCAACGCTGCGGAAAGCACTGGAATTTAGGCTGTTCAGGTAAACTATTTTCACACCAAACGAAAATAAATTGAGGAAATTGTTTGAATCTGGAAGAGTCAAATTTACTATTCCCTCTCTAAACTAAGCACATTTCCAGAAAACATTGGACTCGTGGGGTTGCTGGTCACATTTACTATTGACATTCCAATCTAAGCAACATTGGGGATACATTGGACCCTGGGAGGGTCAGATTCACAATGCTCAGCACAAATACACTGGAGAAAGTGTTGGACTATCTTTTTTTTTTTTTTTTTTTTCATTTATTGAATTTTTTCCCTTTTATCCCGTGGTGGTGGTAGACAGGTTAAACCATCAAAATATAAATCATACATAATACATACATGAAAAAAATTGTAGAAACATGACAGAAAAAAAGAAAAAATAACCATAATTAATTTGCAACCCATTTTTCAAATGGTGCCCAATTCTTAGAGGCAGTTAAACGTCTTTTCTTTCCTCTGAAAGCCTGAACTGAAGTCTCAAGTTTATACCAGGCCAACATCCTGGCCTTCCATGACAAAAGGTAGGGGGTTCAGGATTTATCCAGAGCGATGTAACACAAAGTCTGACCATAGCCATGGCAATAAAAAGAAAAGCTTGCAGATGTCTTGTTTTTCCCGGGGCCGTAGAATATTCCTAGCCAGTAATTATCATTTGGGCTGAAATTTTGACTGAGGTTTGAGTAATCTGTGTAAGAAAGATTTCGATTTGGTTGATAAAAAGAGATAACTCCGGACATTTGTAGAACATTTGGACGGAATCTGCGGAAGGAAATTTGCATCTTGCACAAAACGACCATTTGCCCCCACTAACAACCCCCCATCTAACTAGTTTTGCGGGTGTATAGTAAAGATTGAACATAGCCATATAACTTTGTGAGCGAAGAGTACCTGAAACCAAGACAGACCCAGCTAATACCAATGGAAATTTTAAATCAATAGAAGGTACTCCAAATTTAGTCGCCCACTTATTGTTCTGGTCATCTAAATCATCAGGAAGTTGGGATAAAAAGGACTGATATAAACTGCCAATTTTCACTTTCTTTCTTATAGATTCAACGATAGCAATTTTTTGAAACATTGTTGGTTTTTGAGGAGACTTATTATCCAAGAAACGTCTCAATTGCAGGTATTTAAAAAAGTGATTGGACTGCAGATGAAATTTCTCCTTTAAAAAACCAAAAGAAGCTATTTGCCCTAGATCAGCTAAGTCACCAATCTCCTTCAAACCAAGAGCTGTTCAAATATTTGCCACCCCCTCTTGAAATATCATTGGAAGTAATCCAGAGGCATTTAATGGGGTATAATAAGTAAGGTTAGAGATATGAAAATGTCGACGAACGTTTTGCCAAACCGAAAATAATGCCCACAATATAAAGTGTTGGACTATCAGGGATAAGAGAATTGACTATTCCCACTCCAAATTAAGCAACATTTTTAAACGCATAGGACACTAGAGGGTCAGAATTTTACTATTCCAACTTAGGGATAGCAATTAACTCTCAATGGGTCAAACTGAGTATTTCCACTCCAAACAAAGCAATATTTGAGAAATTGTTGGACTTTGGAAGGTGCTATTCTCACTCCAATAATTGGTCTTTGATGGGGAGGTGCTTTTTATGGCAATGATGCATCTTCTTAGATTGTTAATTACCATCAATAAATAAAGACGTTTCAGGGTGAAACAGGATTGATGGAGATTTAATTCTGAACATCATTAACAATGATTTACTGAGTAGGTGATGGGGCAGACCTGCTGTAACTGTGTTACCAAGAATTCATCATGCAGTTGTTTTTTCTAGTGAATTTGCTGCACTAATATTTCTTGATATACATATGGTTTTAGGCATTAGTTCAATTTAGCTTCAAGAAAAATGTGTGCCAAATGGTGCATACAAAATAAACAACATTTCTAACCTTTAAAGACCAGTTTTTATCTATTTGTTTTTTAGACCTTGAGGATGGAGTGATATGTTTGCTAAATAATATTGATGCAAATGCCAGAGGGTTGCTGCATTCAAAATAATTTCTTATCTCAAGTGGCATCCTTTCTTCAAATGCCAACGCAGTACAATAAGGCTGCTTGAGGGCTCCTGACCGAATGAATGCCCTCGGACAGCTGCCGAAATAAAGATTGATGCATTAGAAAAAAATCAATATGTCTTCCAGTCGATCAAATAAATTATTTTCAATAAAATGTGTTGTCGAAAACAATTAAAATAGAGAAACACATAAATAGCTGTTTTAAGATGAAAGGAAATTGTATGTACATAGGAGACAGTCTAAGGTAGATGGCTGGACAGATAACTAGATAAATATCTGCACACATATATATATATATATATATATATTACCTACTGGCGGTCGCCAGTAGGTATATATAGTTAGGATTTTTTCTCTATGGGTTTTTTGAAAATTCTATGTCTAATAACTTTGGCGTTTGTGGACGGAATGGGCTGAAATTTTCAGGAAAATTGCACATTTTGTTTCTGAGCAGCCCCTGAAAATTGGGGGGGGGTTCGTCCAGGGGGGGTCGAGAAAAAAGGGGGGTCCCAAAACGTGTTTTTAACATTGAGTTTTCCATAGGGCGGTTGGCCTCACTTTTAGCCCGAGCGGCTGAATGGATTTGCACGAAACTTGGCAAAATTGTAGAGACTGGTAGCCCGATGTGCCTTTTGTAGGTCTCAATATATGTGCTCCAGTGGATTTTGAGAAATTTACGTTTAAAAAAAGATATATATCTGTAACAGCGGACCGGGCAGCGCTCCAGTTCGCGTACTTTTCGCGCAACGGAGCTTTGTGAAGCGAAGCTGATTGGTTCTCCGGCGTCTGTAAACATTCCAAACAGTCCGTAGCGGCCGCCATCTTGTCTCTCGGTAGGATCGAGAGACAAGCAGAGGCCAAACCGAAGGGGCAAATGACCATAAGGGGGCATAGTAGATCCTCCCTGACCGTTTAGGTTTGATGTGGAGGTTTTAAAAGGGCCCCGCGGGGCAAAAAAAAAAAATAATAATAATAATCGAACAGCTGAATGGATTTGCACGAAACTTGGCAAAATTGTAGGGACTGGTAGCCCGATGTGCCTTTGCTAGATCTTAATATATGTGCTCCAGTGGATTTTGAGAAATTAACGTTCAAAAAAAGATATATATCTGTAACAGCGCACCGCTTCGCGTACTTTTCGCGTTACGGAGCTTTGCGAAGCGAAGCTGATTGGCTCTCCGGTGTCTGTAAACATTCCAAACAGTCCGTAGCGGCCGCCATCTTATCTCTCGGTAGGATCGAGAGACAAGAGGAGGCCAAAGCGAAGGGGCAAATGACCATAAGGGGGCATAGTAGATCCTCGCTGACCCCCTAGGTTTGATGTGGAGGTTTTAAAAGGGCCCCGCGGGGCAAAAAAAAAAAATAATAATAATAATCGAACGGCTGAATGGATTTGCACGAAACTTGGTAAAATATTAGGGACTGGTAGCCCGATGTGCCTTTGCTAGGTCTCAATATATGTGCTTCAGTGCATTTTGAGAAATTAACGTTCAAAAACAAGATATATATCTGTAACAGCGCTCCGCTTCGCGGAGATAAAATTATATCTGTATTACCTAGCTGTTGCTAACACCAGTTAGCGACGGCTAGTAGGAGATAGCGACCATCTTGGGCCCCACTTTGCATGTGAGTGATATTTATCACTAATGACATGCAAAGTGGGCATGCCAAGATGTTAGCGACTGGAAACAGTCGCTAACATCGCTATCTCCTATTATCAACTTTTGGAAATATTCGAGATAAGCGCGAATATCTCCAAAAAGTAACAGCTGCCCTGAGCAGTTCTTAGCCATGTTATCCAATGGGAGGTGGATAACATGGCTAAGAGCATTAGCTCGGTAATGCATGAATATCGCTGAGTTTTCAGCGATATTAATGCATTGCGGTCGTTTTTTATCGTATTTGCGATAAACCTTGATAATAGCAAGGTTTATCTGCGATAATTTCTGACGGTAAAAAAATCGTTGCTAAGCATCGTTAGGGATAAATATCGCGTAACTTTGGTAATATGCCCCAACGTCTGTTAACGTTCGATTCGAAGGAAATCAGGAAGTGTTGAAAAACATTGTCTGCGCCATCTTGTCTTTTTTCAAATGCCACACTTTTGTCGTGCACGGCAGCCATTTTAGATGCCTTGACCAGACCCACTCTGTGCACGCTGTCGATCCTTAGCATGGCTCCCCACCCTCGCAAGCATCTCCCCCAGGCAGTGGTCACCCCCGCTCTCTGTCTTATGCATGGGTAATAAACCTCCCCCCATCTGCGCTGCTCTTCCCTGAGAATCACACCCTGTGCCTGCCCGACACCTCCCTTTCGCCCTATTCACTACCGCACCCTCTGACACTCCTTTTCCTCTGTGTCCGATTGTCCAGGCTGGTCCTAGGGTATCAGCTAGCCCTGCAGATGTAGTTTATGGCCACAGCTGTAAAGAATCACCCCTCTTCAAAGGAGTTATAGTAGATCAAGGCCCACACTCGATGAGATCCGTCACAGCAGAAGCGTTGCTATTATCTGAAAACCATCCTGTATTGTGATTGGGGAGGGGACCGAGCCTGAAGCGGAAGATTCCAGGGATGACTCTTTGTACATCAAAGTTTTTACAATTATGTGTCACATTAAAAATATATACCACTCCGACAAAGTAGTAAGATTATAAAACTTTAATAATTTATAAATATATACAAGAAAACAAAAATAGTAATAACATATAAACAGTTTTAAAACAACGAAGTAGCGGTCGGCTGTGCGAATAGTCCCAACGCAGCACAACGTCCAGATTTCCGGCGTGGGGCGTCGCGGGGGGTGGGTCATCAGTAGCAAACTGTTGTGCGAATAGTTCCAAGGCAGCAGAACGCGCTGAAATCTAGATGACACGAAAGTGATGTCTAGTAAGTTGCCACCCAGCAAATAACGGCGTGGGGCGTCGCGGGGGGTGGGTCATCAGTAGCAAACTGTTGTGCGAATAGTTCCAAGGCAGCAGAACGATGGCACCAAGGTGATGTCCAGTAAGTTGCCGCACTGGTTTTGGTATCCTACAATGCTGCTCCGAATAACGGCGTGGGGCGCCCCGGGGGAGGCGGCGTGAACGGGCCTCTCCAGGTGGAGTGTCATCTGTTGTAGTGGGGCGCCCCTTTACCGTTTCAGTTGCCATTCCGTCCGTTTTTGGTCCACTGTGTCAAAAGCCGCAATTCAGCTGAGTTGCGCCCACTCTTGCGGTGCAGCGATAGGCGGCTGTCACAGGACTCTCAAAATGGCGGCAGGCTCTTTCCTTTTTGGGCCTGGTCCACTGAAATGGCCCTGGGACACCTTGGAAATCGGACGCTTGTCTGCTAGGTCTTGGACCCCATTCTCGAAAGCGTCCCCTCCGCCTTGAGAATTCATCAAAAGTTTTGGGGGCCCAGACTCCTGCAGGCTTCTGGTGGGGAGCGGTTGCCATGATTGCTCGCGGAATGACCACGACGGAGCTACGAGATGGTGGTGCTCTCATGCTGACGCCAGCTTCAGTCTGAAACATCCAGAAACAAGGTGGGGCTTTCATCGTTTGGGAAAAAAAAAGTTTTCATCCAATGAAAAGTGTTGTTTTTAGGTCATATGATCAAGCCTTCCATCATTAGGAAACCAAAAGTAAAATGAACCAATGAAAAGTTTTATAAACAAGTCACATGACCTGTTATGCGGCATAGGGTATAAAATGCGGAGAAAATACGTTGGCACGTGAGGCGGCGTCAGTAGCGGACCGATGTGCGAATAGGCCGAAGGCAGCACAACGCGCCAAGATCCGGATGGCACCGAGGTGGTGTCTAGTAAGTTGCCGCACTGGTGTGGCCATCCTACAATGCTGAAAGTCGGCGTGGGGCGCCCCGTTGGCCTGTGAGATGGCGTCAGTAGCGGACCGATGTGTGAATGGGGCCGAAGGCAGCGCAACAATATTTTCGGAATAGAAGACACCACTAGGCGCTGAGATGCCAAGATCCGGATGGCACCGAGGTGGTGTGTAGCAAGTTGCCGCACTGGTGTGGCCATCCTACAATGCTGAAAGTCGGCGTGGGGCGCCCCGTTGGCCTGTGAGTTTGCGTCAGTAGCGGACCGATGTGCGAATAGGCCGAAGGCAGCACAACGCGCCAAGATCCGGATGGCACCGAGGTGGTGTCTAGTAAGTTGTCGCACTTCTGTGGCCATCCTACAATGTTGAAAGTCGGCGTGGGGCGCCCCGTTGGCCTGTGAGATGGCATCAGTAGCGGACCGATGTGCGAATGGGGCCAAAGGCAGCGCAACAATATTTTCTGATTTGAAGACACCACAAGGCGCTGAGATGCCAAGATCCGGATGGCACCGAGGTGGTGTCTAGCAAGTTGTGGCACTGGTGTGGCCATCGTACAATGGTAAAAGTCGGCGTGGGGCGCCCTGTTGGCCTGTGAGATGGTGTCAGTAGCGGACTGATGTGCGAATGGGGCCAAAGGCAGCGCAACAATATTTTCTGACTGACACCAAAAGGCGCTGAGATGCCAAGATCCGGATGGCACCGAGGTGATGTCTAAGTTGCGGACTGATGTGCGAATGGGGCCAAAGGCAGCGTAACAATATTTTCTGTATGGAAGATACCACTAGGCGTTGAGATGCCAAGATTCGGATAGCACCGAGGTGATGTCTAGCAAGTTGCTGTACTGGTGTGGTCATCCTACAATGCTGAAACTCGGCGTGGGTCGCCCCATTAGCTTGTGAGATGGCGTCAGTAGCGGACCGATGTGCGAATGGGGCCAAAGGCAGCGCAACAATATTTTCTGACTGACACCACAAGGCGCTGAGATGCCAAGATCCGGATGGCACCGAGGTGATGTCTAAGTTGCGGACTGATGTGCGAATGGGGCCAAAGGCAGCGTAACAATATTTTCTGTATGGAAGATACCACTAGGCGTTGAGATGCCAAGATTCGGATGGCACCGAGGTGATGTCTAGCAAGTTGCTGTACTGGTGTGGTCATCCTACAATGCTGAAACTCGGCGTGGGTCGCCCCATTAGCCTGTGAGATGGCGTCAGTAGCGGACCGATGTGCGAATAGGCCGAAGGCAGCACAACGCGCCAAGATCCGGATGTCACCGTGGTGGTTTCATAGTTGAGAGGCACTTCATCTGCAGTGGGGCGCCGAGATCCGGATGGCACCGAGGTGATGTCTAGCAAGTTGCTGTACTGGTGTGGTCATCCTACAATGCTGAAAGTCGGCGTGGGGCGCCCCATTAGCCTGTGAGATGGCGTCAGTAGCGGACTGATGTGCGAATGGGGCCAAAGGCAGCGCAACAATATTTTCTGAAGAGAAGACACCAAAAGGCGCTGACATTCCAAGATCCGGATGGCACCGAGGTGGTGTCTAGCAAGCTATGCAGTTGAGTTGTGTGCGCACTTGCGGCGAATAGGTCGAAGGCAGCATAACAATGTTTTCTGAATAGAAGACACCACAAGGCGTTGAGATTCGGTTACCACCGAGGTGATGTCTAGCAAGTTGCCGCACTGGTGTGGCCATCCTACAATACTGCTCCGAATAACGGCGTGGGGTGCCCGAAGGGGGGGGGGGGAGGCGGCGTGAATGGGCCTTCCTAGGTGGAGGCTCGTCTGCTGTAGTGGGGCGCCCCTTTACCGTTTCAGTTGCCATTCAGCTGAGTTTCGGATGCTCTTGATGCTACAGCGACAGGCGGCTGCAAGAGGACTCTCAAAATGGCGGCCTGTTCTTTGGATTTGGGCCTGGTCCACTAAAATGGCCCTGGGACACCTTAGAACTCGGACGCTCGATTTTTTTTTCCTTTCCTGTACATGCAAAAAAAGGTAAATGCCCGGTACGTTACACGCTTCATCTGCCACGATGAACTCTCCAGAGGAACCGAAAAAAAATATAGTTGTGGTAACTATACCATGCATCGTCATATGGAGAGGTGGCACCAATTAATTATAGTGCTGCATAAAAGAGAGATTTGGAGGAGAACCCCTGACCTGCTAGTATATTCATCAAAGAAGTGGCACTGAGAGCTTCAGAGGCAAGGGAAACGGTCCCAAATATTTAGAAGAACTTTGGAAAGATTAAAATGACATGTTTAGATTGTGGCAAATTAATTTCATGTGGACAGATGAGTGTTACTCTAATAAATACAGCATATGAACATCATCATAGTCGATGGTTGGTAGAGACATTTTGACTATATCCTGGACCTGCCCGTCCTCGCCCAAAATGGCGCCGGAATAAATGGGACTCGTAACTCCTTGTTGTGTACTGGTTGCAGAACCTTGAAATCACGAGATACGTATGCAGTTTTGAAGCACATGGCGGGCGGGGACGAGAATTGATTGAATATTTCGACATCCCTATTGATATTAAGTTCTGATGTGTTATTGATTACTGTACTGTTGAAAGTTCGAATTAACGTCACCCATGGTACTTGCCCGCAAATGTATATCTAGATAATTTTATTGTAACTGGCCCTGTCGTATTTTAATTATAAAATGTACGTCCACCGATTCCGTAACTGTTAGACACCTTAGTTCTTGCAACCTAATGGCCCGCCCGTTACGTTCCTCTACAGTGTAAATGTCTATTCATCATATACGATTACAGTTTGCTCTGTGGCAGGCCCACGTGGTTATAGGCTCGTATTTGTATAATGAAATTTTCACAATAAAGGTTTTTAAAAGAAAACATGGTAGTAGTATATACATTGGTAACGTTTTTAATAATAGTCACTGTTTTAGAATCATTAAAAGGCAAGTGAAATAAAGCAGACCAATTACATGAAGGGTAAAAGGTATAATACGAAGGAACGCAGTAAAGATAAATGGTCAAGGGCTGTTGTGTTTTCTATTCCTGCAACATAAAGTGATCGATAAGAATCTCATATTCAGGCGTATCGGCGACTAAGACAGCAGGTCGACCCTCTTTTGCTCAACGGCTCCGTCATGGGACGAAGAAACGCTCTTTTTCTCGAAAAAAGAATATATTTTACTTGCAGGACAGTTGTAAAATTTCCGGGAAAGTACATTAGCCTGGAACATTATAACATATATTTAAGAAAAAATAATGTTCGGAAGTAATGAAAAGCGTAATTTTTAGGTCATATGACCAAGCCTTACATCATTACAATAAGAAAAGTAAAATGAACCAATGAAAAGTTTTATTAACAAGTCACATGACTTGTTATGCTTACGTTACGCGCTGCGCGCCCCGGATGACTTCCGGATGCGCTAACGCGGTGCATCATATGACGCATTACGCGACAACGCAGGTCCAGAATATAGTCAAAATGTCTCCACCAACCAGCGGTCGGAACACAACCCCTTTCAGCAGGCTAAATAGTTCTGTTAAATGACAACAGAAGGGACAGGCAACAAGAACCATTAGTCAAAGAGGGGAGGGCTAGTTCTTCTCTACCGGGTTACATTGGGGCGCTACCGGAACTGATCGAATTGGTAGTCTACAGTGTTTCTGGATGTTTCAGACTGAAGCTGGGGTTAGCATGAGAGCAGCACCATTTCGTAGCTCCGTCGTGGCCATTCCGCAACCAATCATGGCAGCCGCTCTTTATCGTTATTTTGGGCGGGGTGGGTGGCGGAGCCGAGCTGTTTTGCAGCCATCATTGTGTGGAGTTCAGTTCATCTCACTAGTTTTGTATTTGTCATGAGGGGTTGTTCCTAATGTTTCTATTTTAGCGAGGTCAAAAAGAGATCCCATTAGTGGCCTACTGATTTTGCTCGATTCCTTTTCTTTTTTTTTTACACGATTTTTCGTTATCTGCAAAGACTAAACAGAGTATTGCGACTCTGTGTTTGTTTGTAAATAGAGAATGAACCAAAGAGAACTAATTCTAAAACAGTAAATACTTGGATAACAATCAATCAAATGGAGAGAGAAGCAGGCACGACGGATTACAACGGGGGCAAAGGCCTGCGTTAGCTACCTTTCACTATCTGCAAAGAGAGAGTACTCCTAATAGAAATGAGGGGGGGGGCACCATTCAAAGCAGATCAGTGTGCATAAACACGAAAATGTTTTCACTTACCACGTACTTGACATTCGACAGCTTATGATATTTGCTATTAAAAAACCATTGAAATTCACTGAAAAAACCATAGGTTATAGACCATATATAGTTAGGAATTAGCATTTACAAAACCTTGAAAATTCACTGAAAAAACCATAGGTTATAGACCATATATAGTTAGGAATTAGCATTTAAAAAACCTTATTTTACTCACACAAAACCATTGAAATTCCATATATAGTTAGTTGCACTAACTATATATCGCGCACCCGCAATCCACTGCTGATCATGTCACATATTACATCATTCATGACATGGTCAGTGACATCACTGATGACATCACTGATGACATCTCAAATGACATCACTGATGACATCACTGATGACATCTCAAATGACATCACTGATGACATCTCATTTGACATTACTGATCACATCACTGATGACATCATTCATGTGATAATACGATGAACCTCTTCAGACTCTAATATAACCTTAGATACACTCAGTGTAAACAGACACTCATAGACTGTCACTCATCCATGGAGTTACTCAGACACTTAGTCAGTCATGCAAAGAATCAATCACACCTCCATTTCCTCAACTATACAGTTATACACACCTTACTTATTCAAACATATACTAAAACATATTTACTCACTTATACAATCCTGGATACAAGTTCACAATGATCCATACAGCCACTCACACATTCACTGGCTCTTATGCACAGTTATTTATATATGTCAACTCTCACATGTACTGTGTTTTACATATGTACTTACTTTGACATGTAGCACTGAGATATCCATTCACTCACCAATACACTCATGCACACAGTCAACCGCCCATACAGCTGTTTCCACATGCACTTTTGAACCCATACATCTAGTCAATCAACTGCTCACACATCTATGCAGAGAGTCATACACCTCCCAGCCACCCACACACACACTCAGTCTCCCATACAAATGCTTGGGCAACCAATCAATAACCCATACAGTTAATCATATAGCTAATGATCAACACATGCAGCAGTTTACAGAACAACAGACATAATGATGCACAAATTAAGACAGTTTAGTCACTAACCCATGCACTCAGTGAGACACATTTAATCAGTCACTCATACAGTCAGCCATGCCCCTACTAAATGCTTCATCAAGACACTTATACATCCACTCATTCTTCAATATGTAAGACATATTTTAACTTTACAGAATTATACAGTCACTGGATGTAGTCATCAGTGATGTCATTTGAGATGTCATCAGTGATGTCATCAGTGATGTCATTTGAGATGTCATCAGTGATGTCATCAGTGATGTCACTGACCATGTCATGAATGATGTAATATGTGACATGATCAGCAGTGGATTGCGGGTGCGCGATATATAGTTAGTGCAACTAACTATATATGGAATTTCAATGGTTTTGTGTGAGTAAAATAAGGTTTTTTAAATGCTAATTCCTAACTATATATGGTCTATAACCTATGGTTTTTTCAGTGAATATATATATATATATATATATATATATATATATATATATATATATATATATATATATATTCACTGAAAAAACCATAGGTTATAGACCATATATAGTTAGGAATTTGCATTTACAAAACCTTGAAAATTCACTGAAAAAACCATAGGTTAGAGACCATATATAGTTAGCTGGACATTTTATTGACATAAAACCAATGAAATTCCATATATAGTTAGTTGCACTAACTATATATCGCGCACCCGCAATCCACTGCTGATGATGTCACATATTACATCATTCATGACATGGTCAGTGACATCACTGATGACATCACTGATGACATCTCAAATGACATCACTGATGACATCACTGATGACATCTCAAATGACATCACTGATGACATCATCTAGTGTCTGTGTGTTTTTGTAAAGTTTAAATATGTTTTACATATTGAAGAATGAGTGGATGTATGGAAGACTGAGTGTGTGTGTGGCTGGCTGGGAGGTGTGTGACTCTGTGCATATCAATGTGTACTTGTATCCGTGATTGTATAAGAGAGTAAGTATGTGTTAGTATATGTGTGAAAAGTATGGTGTTCTGTGTTTAACTGTATAGATGAGGAAATCGAAGTGTGATTGATTCTTCACAGGACTGACTAGGTGTATGAGTGCATATGATAGTGTTGTAATAATGCGTGACTGTATGTATGAGTGATTGTATGGGTGAATGAGTGAATGTGTGTGTAGATGTAGGAATCAGTGAGTGCGTATGTAGTAACTGGTATTGGTGTGTCATGATGTCATCAGTGATGTCATTTGAGATGTCATCAGTGATGTCATTTGAGATGTCATCAGTGATGTCACTGAAGTATGGTGGTCTGTGTTTAACTGTATAGATGAGGAAATGGAAGTGTGATTGATTCTTTACAGGACTGACTAGGTGTGTGAGTAACTCCATGGATGAGTGGCAGTGTGTGAGTGTCTGCATAGGTGTATGAGTGCATATGATAGTGTTGTAATAATGAGTGACTGTATGTATGAGTGATTGTATGGGTGAATGAGTGAATGTGTGTGTAGACGTAGGAATCAGTGAGTGCGTATGTAGTAACTGGTATTGGTGTGTCATGATGTCATCAGTGATGTCATTTGAGATGTCATTTGAGATGTCATCAGTGATGTCATCAGTGATGTCACTGACCATGTCATGAATGATGTAATATGTGACATCATCAGCAGTGGATTGCGGGTGCGCGATATATAGTTAGTGCAACTAACTATATATGGAATTTCATTGGTTTTATGTCAATAAAATGTCCAGCTAACTATATATGGTCTCTAACCTATGGTTTTTTCAGTGAATTTTCAAGGTTTTGTAAATGCAAATTCCTAACTATATATGGTCTATAACCTATGGTTTTTTCAGTGAATTTCATTGGTTTTTTAAAAGCTAATATCTATAGCTGTAAAATATATTCTTTATTACGTGACGTATCACGTAGCCACGTGAGATGCCTCATGACGCGTCGCATAACCGTGACGTATCGGCTCTGCAGCGCAAACAAAACCCGTAACGTAAGCGTGCCGGAGCACGCTTACAGATATATATATATTTTTTAACCTTAATTAGACAAAATCCACACGTGCACATATCTTGAGGCCTTGCAAAGGCACATCAAACAAACAGTCCCTACAATTTTGCCAAGTTTGCTGGAAATCTATTCCCTTAATTTTTTTTTTACTGTTTCTCTTGGTTTTCCCATTGTTACGCTTACCGGGACGCTACCCGGTACGCAAACCGGACGCTCCAAAAACACAAGATGGCGGACTCCCGCTACGCTGCCGGTTAGCTGCCCGGTTCGCGTACCGGGAAGCGCCTCTACCGCGAAAAATCGTGGGGGACTTTAATATCCCCCTCATCAATCCTAGGGGGTCAGGAGGGGTTTACCTTGCCCCCTTTCCTTCATTTCCCCCTTCTTTTTTCACCACATCTTGTCTCTCGAACCTACCGAGAGACAAGATGGCGGCCGCTCCGGACTGTTTACAATGTTGACAGCTACGCTGCCGGTTAGCTGCCCGGTTAGCTGCCCGGTGAGCTGCCCGGTGAGCTGCCCAGTTCGCGTACAGGGACGCGCCTCTACGGCGTAAAATCGCAAAAAAAAATTATTTTTTATTTTTTGCCCCGCGGGGCACTTTAATATCCCCCTCATCAATCCTAGGGGGTCAGGAGTGGTCTACCTTGCCCCCTTTCCTTCATTTCCCCCTTCGTTTTTCACCACATCTTGTCTCTCGATCGTACCGAGAGACAAGATGGCGGCCGCTCCGGACTGTTTAGAATGTTGACAGACACCGGAGAGCCAATTAGCTTCGCTTCGCGAAGTTCCGTTACGCGTCAGGTACGCGAACCGGGGCGCTAACCGGAGCGCTGTCACAGATATATATATTTTTTTAAACGTTAATTTCTCAAAATCCACTGGAGCACATATATTGAGACATAGCAAAGGCACGTCGGGCAAACCATATCTACAATTTTGCCAAGTTTCATGTAAATCTATTCAGCCGTTCGAGCTAAAAGTGAGTCCAACCGCCCTATGGAAAAATGAATGGGAGAAACGCGTTTTGGGACCCCCCTTTTTTCTCGGCCCCCCCTTGACGAAACCCCCCCCAAATTTTCAAGGGCTGCTCAGAAACAAAATGAGCCATTTTCCTGAAAATTTCAGCCAATTCCGTCCACAAACGCCAAAGTTATTAGACATAGAATTTTCAGAAATCCCATAGAGAAAAAATCCTAACTATATATACCCACTGGCTATCGCCAGTAGGTAATATACATATATAAACATATATAATCTGCATATCTATATAAATATAAATAGATGCATACATATACATATATGCATACATATGCATGTTATTTACATGAAAGTTTTAAAAACACTAATAAAAGCAAAGCTAAAAAGCCACCTCCCTACAAACAGAATGGCTTTAACTTAAACGAGGGCGAGATCTATTGCATTTTCAATGCTTGTTTACTTTGGTTCTATCAAGAAGGCATTCAGATGTGTCACACATTTGCCATAAATTCTGAATGTTAGCACTCTAGTTGCTCATTAGATCACTGTAGTAAAGCTAGTGCTCACCAGGGAAGTCTGCTGCTAATCATGGTTTGCAGCCATTTTCCCGCATTTTTTATCCCGCAGACTTTCAGTCCGCATACCATTATCCCGCAAGGTCATTGACCTCGCATACCATTATCCCGCATTTTTTCAAAACGCATGTGCATTTATCGCGCATGCCTTTACAAAGAATTACGTTTTAAAGGCATGTATGGTAAATGCATTTGCGTTGTGAAAACCACGATGACGAGAGAGGTAAGTGGGTTTGTGTTAATTTTTTCGTGGGTTAGTGATTGTGTAGTGTAGTGTAGTGTTGTGTAGTGTAGTGTTGTGTTAGTGTAGTGTAGAGTTGTGGTGGTTGTTTAGTGTAGGGTCATGCTGGGGGTAGTGTTTTAGGGTTTAGGGTTGTGTTGTAGTGTTTGCGTAGTGTAGGGTCATGCTGGGGGTAGTGTTTTAGGGTTTAGGGTAGTGTTGTAGTGTTTGCGTAGTGTAGGGTCATGCTGGGCGTAGTGTTTTAGGGTTTAGGATAGTGTTGTAGTGTTTGCGTAGTGTAGGGTCATGCTGGGGGTAGTGTTTTAGGGTTTTGGGTAGTGTTGTAGTGTTTGCGTAGTGTAGGGTCATGCTGGGGTGTAGTGTTTTAGGGTTTAGGGTAGTGTTGTAGTGTTTGCGTAGTGTAGGGCCATGCTGGGGGTAGTGTTTTAGGGTTTTGGGTAGTGTTGTAGTGTTTGCGTAGTGTAGGGTCATGCTGGGGGTAGTGTTTTAGGGTTTTGGGTAGTGTTGTAGTGTTTGCGTAGTGTAGGGTCATGCTGGGGTGTAGTGTTTTAGGGTTTTGGGTAGTGTTGTAGTGTTTGCGTAGTGTAGGGTCATGCTGGGGTGTAGTGTTTTAGGGTTTTGGGTAGTGTTGTAGTGTTTGCGTAGTGTAGGGTCATGCTGGGGGTAGTGTTTTAGGGTTTTGGGTAGTGTTGTAGTGTTTGCGTAGTGTAGGGTCATGCTGGGGGTAGTGTTTTAGGGTTTTGGGTAGTGTTGTAGTGTTTGCGTAGTGTAGGGTCATGCTGGGGGGTAGTGTTTTAGGGTTTTGGGTAGTGTTGTAGTGTTTGCGTAGTGTAGGGTCATGCTGGGGGTAGTGTTTTAGGGTTTTGGGTAGTGTTGTAGTGTTTGCGTAGAGTAGGGTCATGCTGGGGGTAGTGTTTTAGGGTTTAGGGTAGTGTTGTAGTGTTTGCGTAGTGTAGGGTCATGCTGGGGGTAGTGTTTTAGGGTTTAGGGTAGTGTTGTAGTGTTTGCGTAGTGTAGGGTCATGCTGGGGGTAGTGTTTTAGGGTTTAGGGTAGTGTTGTAGTGTTTGCGTAGTGTAGGGTCATGCTGGGGGTAGTGTTTTAGGGTTTAGGGTAGTGTTGTAGTGTTTGCGTAGTGTAGGGTCATGCTGGGGTGTAGTGTTTTAGGGTTTTGGGTAGTGTTGTAGTGTTTGCGTAGTGTAGGGTCATGCTGGGGGTAGTGTTTTAGGGTTTAGGGTAGTGTTGTAGTGTTTGCGTAGTGTAGGGTCATGCTGGGGTGTAGTGTTTTAGGGTTTTGGGTAGTGTTGTAGTGTTTGCGTAGTGTAGGGTCATGCTGGGGGTAGTGTTTTAGGGTTTAGGGTAGTGTTGTAGTGTTTGCATAGTGTAGGGTCATGCTGGGGGTAGTGTTTTAGGGTTTAGGGTTGTGTTGTAGTGTTTGCGTAGTGTAGGGTCATGCTGGGGGTAGTGTTTTAGGGTTCAGGGTTGTGTTGTAGTGTTTGTGTAGTGTAGGGTCATGCTGGGGGTAGTGTTTTAGGGTTTAGGGTAGTGTTGTAGTGTTTGCGTAGTGTAGGGTCATGCTGGGGTGTAGTGTTTTAGGGTTTTGGGTAGTGTTGTAGTGTTTGCGTAGTGTAGGGTCATGCTGGGGGTAGTGTTTTAGGGTTTAGGGTAGTGTTGTAGTGTTTGCGTAGTGTAGGGTCATGCTGGGGGTAGTGTTTTAGGGTTTAGGGTAGTGTTGTACTGTTTGTGTAGTGTAGGGTCATGCTGGGGGTAGTGTTTTAGGGTTTAGGGTAGTTTAGTTGTTTAGTGTATGCTAAAGGCATATTCGTTCTAAAAGTTTTCGTTATTTTAATTTGCGGCCTAATAGTACATGCGGGATTTTTTTTGCGGACTGATGGTATGCGGGATTTCGTCATATATTCGCTAATCATACTTTCTATGGCAAAATGAACCCCCTCATTTTGTTCATTTTTAAATTAAATGTTTTAAGAGTTACCACTTTATTCCAATCAAGATGGCTTCAGGTGTGCCATACCTTTGTAATAAGTAGGACTGTTAGCACTCTAGTTGTTCTTTAGAACACTCTGGGACATTCTGTCATTGGGCTATAGTTGGGCTACATCTGGCTGATATTTGGGCTACATTTGTTTTTTTTGTCTCTGGTGGCCATCTTTGGGCTACATTGGGCTACATTGGGCTACATTGGGCTACATTGGGCTACATTTGGGCTCCAACATATATATAGCCCAATGTAGCCCAATATATATTTTTCAAAGTTAATTTTCGTAAAAAACCACTGGAGCCTATATCTTGAGACATAGCAAAGGCACATCGGGCTACCAGTCCCTACAATTTTGCCAAGTTTGGTGTAAATCCATTCAGCCGTTCAGGCTAAAAGTGAGGCCAACCGCCCTATGGAAAATTGCATGGGAAAAACATGTTTTGGGACCCCCCTTTTTTCTCGGCCCCCCCTTGACGAAACCCCCCCAAATTTGCAGGGGCTGCTCAGAAACAAAATGTTCCATTTTCCTGAAAATTTCAGCCAATTGTGTCCTCAAACGCCAAAGTTATTCGACATAGAATTTTCAAAAATCCCATAGGAAAAAAATCCTAACTATATATACCTACTGGCTATTGCCAGTAGGTAATATATATATATATATATATATATATATATATATATCCAGATATATAAAGGCATAGAACAGATAGAAGATAGATAGACAGATAGATAGATAGACAGATAGATAGATAGATAGATAGATAGATAGATAGATAGATAGATAGATAGATAGATAGATAGATAGATAGATAGATAGATAGATAGATAGATAGATAGATAGATAGATAGATAGATAGATAGATAGATAGATAGATAGATAGATAGATACTATGTTACTTTTGGTATCAATATTGTTGCTAGAAGTTGGAGGAGGGAATAACTGAGTGAAGTAATGTAAGTTATGTATCTGTTTATTTCAGACAGCAAGGAGGAACCTTAGCTACCATTTTATAAATGTAGGGTTGTAAATTGGTAAATGTGTTACAGTTAGGAAAATTGCATTTATTCTTTCTATAGAACCCCAACTTAAATTATTCCAAGTGTATGAAATATCAAAGTCATTATAACTTAAATTTCTAATTTACGTGCCACCTTCAATTTATTACAAGCCACGCGCCTCCATTTTCAGTCTTGTCACTTGCCCTAGACAGTACATTAGCTATGACTCAGCCCTTCTCCATGCATTTGTTGTATTCTTGCATATTATTTGACTTACAATATGAGAAATTATAATATACATAACAACACTTAAGACATTTAAAAATAAAAAATTTCTGAGAACACAGTGCATGGTAGAATGGTGAGGTATAGTTAATGTAGTGTGGAGTGCGAGGTGACACGACTAATTAAATATAAAAGACATTAGATGTAAACAATTTTTTATTTTTATTGGAAATATGTTCAAATACGAGTACATGTTGTACAGTCAAGTGGTGTATTGTACAGTACACCTGAATGCCATACAGTGGAGTGTCATTGACTGCAGCATCTTGAAGTTTAGTGTCATGGAGTGTACCGTCATCCAGTATAGCGGTGTATAGTGGCATAGAGTGGTGAAGAGTGTTGTCTAATTTAGTGGCAAAGAGGGGAGTACAGTTCAGTGTAGTGGAGGGTCATCCAGTTGAGTAGCAGAGAGTATCATGCAGTGTATTGTACTACCCTGGAATGTTGTAGAGTGGTGTGCCATACAGTGGACAGTGGTAGCGTGTCACTTCAACTTGAGTGTACCTCTGCTAGCCACGGGAGATCCATTCCCTTTTCACATTTGAGGCAAAAGCCTATAATATCCCGTGTGAAGATCTCCAATGGGTTTTTCCAAATGGCTAGCCTGAATAGGGTGGGCGTGCCTGTATGTAGTCTTCAATGTAATGGAGATTCAATTCGCTATGGCAAGCATATTGTGACGTGGAGATTGGGGTGCCTAAAAGTTTTCTTCACTCTGGATAATGCAGCCCCTAGAGAAGCTCCAGACCTCCGCACCATAGGTTGGCGTAGGAATACACTGAAGTTAAAAAAAAATTAAAATAGCTAAAGCAACCCCTGTCATCCTTGGTTGTGTATAGGCTGAGAACCGAGTTGATAGCTTTGAAAAACCTGTTCCTACAATATGCCATGTGGTCGGGCCAGGAACCATTGGGAAAGAAGTTGACCTAACGGCTAGGGCGGTTGACCTTGAATCTGGGTAACAGGGTTCGAGTCTCGGCAATGACGCTGAACATCCTGTGATTCTGGGCAAAGCACTTAATCTCCCTGTGCCTAAAAAAAATGAATGTGTCCTCATGTAACGCAACTGGTGCTCATGTAAAGCTCCCTGGTACCGATACCTTTGGGTTAAGTTTGCGCTACATAAAACTCCGTAATAAAAAACCCATTAGCAGCAAAAACAAGCCCCAGATAGTGGGAAGTGCTAGTGCATTTTAAACTCTGGTTGCCCACAGAAATAGAGTTTAAAAGGTGCTTCCTCTGTCCACAAGCCAAGTTTTTTTTAGATTAGTGCATAGATCTAAATTGGCCATAAAATCAACAAAACCCCGTACTAAGTGGCGTAAAGCATTAGGTGTGCGGCCCATTAAAACTGCGTCGTCAGCGTATAGTAGGGGGGGGAGTATAATGCCATTAACTCTAGGGACATCATTGGTTAGCTCAATCAAAGTTGTTAATATATATGATGAAGAGTAGGGGGGTCAGAACGCATCCCTATCTGGCCCCTCTGCTAACCCTGAGTGTTGTTATAGATCTCACTCCCAGTATTAATCCTAACCCAAGCTTTCAGATCATTGTGCAAATATACTAAGAAGTGTACTAAGGCCTCATCTAACCCATATTCTAATAGGATTGACCACAGCCGTGACTGATTTACATAGTCGGAAGTTGAGGTATAGTCCATAAAAGCCAAGTAACTAGGTGACTTCTGTGCGATAGTGTATTTACCAATTATTAAATTGAGGTATAGACATTACTTGGTGGTGCCTACTCTACTCCTGAAACCCAGTTGGCATGGTTGTAAAATAAGATTATATACGGACCAAGTTTTAATCTTATTAGTTAAGACCATCCCTAGGATTTTCAAAGTATTGTCAATCAGGGAAATTGGTCTATAACAACTCAGTTGGGAGCGTTCACCCTTTTGAAAAATTGTGACAATAATGCTGGTTGACCAAGTACTAGGTAATGGAGTGTGAGTTAAAATGTTAAAAACGTTTAGCAGGAGTGGAGCCCAGAAATCGGGTTTGTACTTAATGAGGTTCATGGGTGACCCATCAGGCCCAGAGGCTTTATTGTCCGGGCTCTGATGTATGGCTTCCTCAACTTCAGATAGAGATATTAATACCCTATGGGGGCCTGAGGCCCAAACAGATCTTACTCATGGAAGTGGCTTTGCAAATCTTCGAAAAATGAGCTTCCCTGGCCTCACGGGTAATGTTGCAACTAATCGGTGTTAGTGGTTGTCCCACTGATCTGATGTATTTGACAGCAGCCCATTAAGGTTTCCCATTTCATAGGCTGGCTGCATTAGCGAGAGCAGCCCATCAATCAGCGAATACTTCATCCTTCCTACGCGATATGACCAACTTGTACTTCTGTCTGAGTGACTTAATTAAAGGAGGGCACCTTGGTTTAGTTGATAGGGCCATCCGTAGCTGTCTATTAATCGCTGGACCCTCTCTATTGAGCCATCTAGGACCATGCTGAGTGGCGCAAGCAGGTTTTGATGGTGCAGACTTTATGATCTCACAAAGTTTAGCGAATGTTTATGTTATGTTATGTTATGTTATAGTTGATTTGTAAAGCGCTCGTACACCAGATTGGTTTCTTGGCACTACTGGGATAGGTGAAGATGGTGTGATTTATTCGACACTTACTTGTATGCCTGTCGGAAAAGCCGGTTTTTTTAACTTTGCAGAATGTCATGAGGTCAATGCAGGATCTAATCTCTAGCAGCATGGAGTTCCAGTATCTTGGAGTCAGTGTGGAGAATCTGGATCCTCCAAATCGTTTCTGTTTGAAGGAAGGTTTCGTCAAAAGATGCAGGTGGGCGGATCTTAGGTTACGAGTTGGATTGTATCTTTTGATCATGCTGTTAATGAATTTGGGGTTTTTGTCATTCAAGGATTTGAAGATGATGCATCCCAATTTAAAGGCGCATCTCTGTGATATTGGAAGCCAGTAAAGTTTTTCCAGGAGGGGGGGTGACATGTTGGGGTTATGCACTAATTACATTAGGGTTGGGTACCCGTCCAGAAAAGCAAGAGTCAAAGAGTTCCAAGTTGTCCCTAACTACCATGTGGAACAGGTCAGCAGTATTAGCCCCTCGCCACACCAAACTTAATTTGTTGTTTGGTGCCAGATTGCTGGTGCTGCATTCTATTTTATACGTTAGCCTCAGGGATAGTTTAAACACTATTTGAATCAGGTTGAGGTTGCTGTGGTGTGTGGGTATGACTGCTGCTTTCACTAAGAAGTCTTCGAGGACAGGGGAGAAAAAAATATAACTGATTATACATGCACAAACCCCTTCCTCTAAATGTTGGATCAGGTGGGTTGTTATCATCAGTTGCAGCGACTATGTCCATGACATTACTCAAAGCACGGTTCGGCAAGTGTTCCTTAAGCTCCATGCCCCTATGACAAATTTGTCCTCTACTCCCTATTGTTACAGCTATGGTGTCTTCACTAGGGAGTTGAGCATTAAAATCTCCGCCCAGACAAATGCTGGCTTTTGTGTCGAGAGCGTTACTATTCTCTAAAGTAGTAACAAGGTCAAATAGATTAGAAAAATTCATATTAGGGGAATTATAGAAGTCATTATTATAAACATTTTGTAGATAATAAGATACCCCCCTTTTATATAACAAGGCTTGGAGTTTGTTGCTATGGGTATGAAGGACCTTTATTTTGTCCTCAGTGGCAAAATTCACCCAGATAGCAAGACCTCTGGATGGTCGACCTGATTTGGGAATTGGAGCTAGGACGTTGAAAATCAAACCCTTTGAGGTATATATCTTTGGTAGCCCAGGATTCTTGGAACATCAACATATCCTGCTGTCTAACCAATTCCAACCAATCTGCTAGGTCTATTTTTGGTAGTAAACTGGCGACATTCCAGCTGAGTATGTTTAGGTTCAGGGTTGACGCGAGCCTTAGGGGTAAGAATGGCGACATGGTTTTGTGACTCATATGTTTTTGTAGCATGTTTAGGTGTGTGATCAGCCCCATCAATTGCGGGGAGTGGTAGTGGTCAGTCCTGAACGTCCATATCAGACAAGGCCAAAATGTATTTTGGGCAACCGGAAGAGGGGGCTCATGCAGGAGACTTCTGAGGGTCGGTTTGTAAAAATAACCCAGTGGTAATGACCAGATTATTGGCGAAATGGTAGTTGCTATTAACCCTGAGCGGAGTATGCGTAGTGGTGCTCCGCGTAGTTCCACAGAGTAAAAAAAATAAATCTGTGGAACTAGGTGGAGCTCTGCTCCACCCCGGGCCCACAAAAGTGCTTCAATGTTATTAACACTTACTTTCTGTTCTGCCTGCCCTCCTCCTCGCCGCATTGTCTCCCTTCTACCGTCGTCCTCCTCCTCAAGTCCCTGTACGTATTACGTCTTGGATGAACTGCATGATGAATATTATCCGCAGATCTGCTGCCTCTGCGGGGGGAAATATACAAAGTGTTGAACCTTAATTTCTCAAAACCCACTTAACAGATTTAAACCAAATTACAAAAATTACACTTTGTGGACGAAGGACTAGCTTTCTGCCAAATTTGGTGTAAATCTGTTCAGACGTTTTTGCAGTATCGCTGTTCAATTTTCCTATGAAAAAGGAAAGGGTTTTGGAACTTCCTGTTTTTTTCACCCCGCTTGACAAATCACCCCAAAACTTTCTATAGAGCCACAGTAAAAAACAAAGGTTAAAGTGATCTTATAGTAAGGTAAGCGAATACAAATTAGCATTAATTTAAAAAACCCTAGGAATTCACTGAAAAACCAAAAGCTAAAATGGTGTTATAGTTAGGTGTTGTCATAATATAAAAGTAACATTTAAAACCACCAAAAAACACTGACATTTCACCAGTTATACTTTGTTGAGTTAACTATAAGTTGCGCCCCCACCATGCACTGCTTTTGAGCTCACATATTACATCACTCATGACCACGTTACATGAAATAATTGATGACGTAACTAATGACATCTCAAGTGACTTAACTGATCACATTGATCACATGACATTTGGGTATGCACTGTACCCAAGTTCTCGCAGGCAGCCAAATCCCTTCGCACACGACTGTATAGAGTGCGGGGTTGACTGCAGGGCATGCGTTTAACCCCCTACAGGGGGAACCACAGGTCCTATTTTTGTATGAATAAAAAATCTTTACTTATTAGCATCTTGGGAGGGAGGCCCTTTTGGCTACCCCACATGAGGGCTAGGGGGTCAGGGGTTCCCTTACCTATGCTATTACATGTTTCCTTTGAACTAAGTCGAGCACACAGAACAGAGTCCCTGTGTTCTGTAATGGTGGGCAAATGATTTTTCTTCATGTTGCGGTTACCCAAACAAATCACTCAGTTTCATGGGATGGTACCAGTCTTGTGGGACCCATACTGCCCATAGGAAAAAGCGCTCTAGTCCAATCAGAGTGTCCTACTTATTTAATTTGCAGTACTGCAGAAGTCCAGCAAGACCCCCATGTGACCATCTGTCCAGATAGAGCTTTAATTTAAAATACTAATTTCTCAAAAATACCAGAATGGATATACAAAAAATAATAAAAAGCACACTATCTGAGTAAAGATCTAGCTTTGTGTCAAATTTAGTATAATTCCATTCAGCTGTTTTTTCTATATCGCTTCTGAACTTTTCCTACTGAATATAATAAAGCATTTAGGACCCTGTCCCCTTATTTTTACCCCTGCTTGATGAATCACCCTGAAACTTTTTAGGAAAGAGCTGAGGTGAATGAACTTATTTTTTGGCATGTTTCATGAACATTTGTGAAACGGCGCTGGGATCACTGACAGAATATCGGAACTACAAATATTGTGTGGACAGAAGATCATGTAATATCGAGGACCAAAATATTGAGAAGGTAAGTGCAAATACGTTGGTATGGATTTACTATTCTTTACACCACATCTATATATGTTGAATATATATACCAAGCTGTTGCATGTTCGTCTATGACTAAGGCTATAAAGCTGAAACGCGTCAGACCAATGAATGCGTGGTGCCGCCCATAAGCACAATAAAGCCTCTGTTTCATACCACCGGTGCTTCGGCATTTTCTTTACTTTGCTGGCTGCAAACAGCGGGATGCTTCGTTCCCGTGTTCCGCCGAAGCTGCCCTGCAGGGTCATGGGCTCTCGCTAACGAGGAAGCTTTTTGTGTGATTTATGACGAGAGAATGACCCGCTCCTAACCCAGGACTTCCTTTTAAAAAATATCACTTGATCAGCGGGAGAGGTACAAGGGAACCGAGAGGGATATTTTATCACCTCTTGCGACATGATCAGAGACATTGGCGAAGGCAAAGCGGCAACACTTTTTAAACAGCGCAAGATCTTCCCCAGTGCACCCCAAGATCACAAGCACCTTGCCTGGATGGGTACTTACCACGATGGTGCATTGTGGGACTTTGTGACTTTGACCAAGCTGTTGCATGTTCGTCTATGACTAAGGCTATAAAGCTGAAACGCGTCAGACCAATGAATGCGTGCTGCCGCCCATAAGCACAATAAAGCCTCTGTTTCATACCACCGGTGCTTCGGCATTTTCTTTACTTTGCTGGCTGCAAACAGCGGGATGCTTCGTTCCCGTGTTCCGCCGAAGCTGCCCTGCAGGGTCATGGGCTCCCGCTAACGAGGAAGCTTTTTGTGTGATTTATGACGAGAGAATGACCCGCTCCTAACCCAGGACTTCCTTTTAAAAAATATCACTTGATCAGCGGGAGAGGAGCAAGGGAACCGAGAGGGATATTTTATCACCTCTTGCGACATGATCAGAGACATTGGCGAAGGCAAAGCGGCAACACTTTTTAAACAGCGCAAGATCTTCCCCAGTGCACCCCAAGATCACAAGCACCTTGCCTGGATGGGTACTTACAACCATGGTGCATTGTGGGACTTTGTGACTTTGACCAAGCTGTTGCATGTTCGTCTATGACTAAGGCTATAAAGCTGAAACGCGTCAGACCAATGAATGCGTGCTGCCGCCCATAAGCACAATAAAGCCTCTGTTTCATACCACCGGTGCTCATTTTCTTTACTTTGCTGGCTGCAAACAGCGGGATGCTTCGTTCCCGTGTTCCGCCGAAGCTGCCCTGCAGGGTCATGGGCTCTCGCTAACGAGGAAGCTTTTTGTGTGATTTATGACGAGAGAATGACCCGCTCCTAACCCAGGACTTCCTTTTAAAAAATATCACTTGATCAGCGGGAGAGGAGCAAGGGAACCGAGAGGGATATTTTATCACCTCTTGCGACATGATCAGAGACATTGGCGAAGGCAAAGCGGCAACACTTTTTAAACAGCGCAAGATCTTCCCCAGTGCACCCCAAGATCACAAGCACCTTGCCTGGATGGGTACTTACAACCATGGTGCATTGTGGGACTTTGTGACTTTGACCAAGCTGTTGCATGTTCGTCTATGACTAAGGCTATAAAGCTGAAACGCGTCAGACCAATGAATGCGTGCCGCCGCCCATAAGCACAATAAAGCCTCTGTTTCATACCACCGGTGCTCATTTTCTTTACTTTGCTGGCTGCAAACAGCGGGATGCTTCGTTCCCGTTTTCCGCCGAAGCTTCCCTGCAGGGTCATGGGCTCTCGCTAACGAGGAAGCTTTTTGTGTGATATATATTAATTTTGCTATTTTCAAGACCAACACATAAAAAAAAATTGTCATTTACAAAACCAATAGCTCCAACTTTTCTAATGCGAGATCTATTGCATTTCCAATGCTTGTTCTCTTTGGTCCGAACTTCATCATGTAAGGCAAGGCTCTGGCATGAAACGTTGAACTGTTCCTTGCTTAACACTCAGGAGGTATTTTCCGGTACTCCGCTTCGAAGTACCTAGTGCTGCATTCTGTGAAATGCACATAGCTTTATGGCATTAGAACAACGCCAACTACGTTTTTCGAGACACAACATAATGATTCTCGAATTCGTAGAATTCTGCCTGACCCACAACATTTTTCTGTTTGAGGATCATCTATACATTCAAAAGTCTGGGACGGCGATGGGTACCTGCTTTGCTCCCAGCTACGCGAACTTGTTCGTGGGCTGGTGGGAGGAGCAGGTACCCAGGAGCTGCACACTAGGAGGGAAAGAAGGAAAGGTCATCTGTTGGCATCGGTACATCGATGACCTTTTTCTGGTGTGGAAAGGCAATTCTGAAACAGCTTATGAATACATCAATGTCCTGAATAGGAACAAAATCAATCTCCATTTCTCGGGAACAGTAAGTCCGGTGGCAGCGGACTATCGGGATCTCAAGATATATGTAGAAGAAGGACACCTCCACACAAGCCTTTTCAGGAAAGAAACTGCTGGCAACTCAACACTCTTTGCCAGCAGTAGCCACCCTCCCCAACTGATCAACAGTATCCCCTACGGGGAATTGTTGAGGCTTCGTAGGAATTGTTCACAAACATCTGATTTCGAAGCGGCTGCTTCGGAATGCATATCCCGGTTCAGGGTCAGGGGTTATGGTGAGAAATTATTGAACAATACCCTAAATAGAGTCAGAAGAATAGAGAGACAGACCCTCCTGACCAATAATCCTGACCACGGGAATCGCAGAGGAACACCAGGTGACAATAAGGGCAAATTTAGAGTCATAACTCCCTACTCATCAGGAGCTGAAACATTTAGAGCCATGTTAAGGAAGAATTGGCATATTCTCCTAACAGACACTGTGCTTAAAGAAGATCTATCAACCCAGCCACTCCTAACCTTTAGCAAGGCCAGATCAATAGGCGACATGTTGGTGACCAGCCACTTTGAGAAAATGCCCCAAAAAAGTAACACCCTAAGGGAGCAAAGAGGCTTTTACCCCTGCGGCCGCTGCAAAGCGTGCGCAGGAAGTAAACGGGTTCTTTCCTACATCATAACCGATACTGGCAGGAAAATGAATATCAACAAATTTATTACCTGCAGTACGCAATATGCCATCTACTGTCTACAGTGCCCCTGTGGCTTACGCTATATTGGGAGCACGATTAAGGAGATCAAGCTCAGAATACTCGAGCATATGAGAGCCATTGACAAAGTGGACCAGGCTTACCCAGTGGCTCGCCACTTTGCGGAGGCCCATAACCGAGATCGGAGCAAGCTCCAATATTTTGGCCTAGATGTTGTACCTCCCAATATACGTGGTGGTGACCGCCTACGTAGATTGAGGAGACTTGAATCTAGATATATTATAGACCTTACAACTAAACACCCTAAAGGTCTGAATAGTGGGGAGGAGATGGCCTTTCATCTGGGGAAATAAGCTCATAAGATCTGAAAACAATATTAGGCGCACAGGGATCCATGATGACAGCTCATTTGAAATAACTGTACTTAGAACTATTTGAGTATCATCCTTTATGGATTAACTATACACCTCTGTATACATAAGCTCTAGAAATTTGTTTGATCTATGTCATATGATGATAATTTTGTGAGAAACCTTTCCATGCCAAACGATCCAAAGTATTTGATATGTTTTAGAATTCCTTACTATGATTTCACAATATAATTTGAGTTTTAGAACTAAAGAATATCTATTTGGATCGATATATGGGTGTATTGAAAGAGACTCTCGCAGTTCATTTTTCCACTGTACCTTTTTGACTTTCATCATACTTTTTTGAGAGATTGATCTTTAAAATGATATGTGATTTTTCAGATTACAATTTATCTAATGTGCTTTCTGTTGCTACACGTGAGGCATCTCACTACAGGAATCCCGCATTCTAGTTATGAGTAACTCCTATTGAAATGTTGTTTAAATAGAAGTCTCATATTTGGATCAAATGCATTTGACTACTTATCTTATAAGGGGACATTAGCCGATCCACGGCTGGATGTTTTTGTCCAATTTAGGATTATTATGTGACATATACCATGCATAGAATATGGCTGTTGCCCATTAGTGGGCTTGAACGTGCATTTCACCTCCTGTTTTATGCTAATCAGCGTTACCTAAAACAAACATTGTTAGATGGCCGCCTCCATTCAATGTATGGTGCGAGTCCAATTTCTAAGTCTATGCTTTAGTGAATGTGGGAGTGAGCATATGATGTTTAAAATAATGTCGGGAGTAAACACAGTGCAACACACACTGACGAAGGCAGAACGCCGAATAGCGTCTGTGTGCACCCCCCCCGCTGAATAAAATCTAGCGTGTTGAAATTCTCCACCCTCGAGTGCTGTTTTATTCTTCTGCGAGTTTGGAAGGATTTGGAGCGTTATATATATTACCTACTGGCGGTCGCCAGTAGGTATATATAGTTAGGATTTTTTTCCTATGGGATTTTTGAAAATTCTATGTTGAATAACTTTGGCGTTTGAGGACGGAATTGGCTGAAATTTTCTGGAAAATGGAACATTTTGTTTCTGAGCAGCCCCTGAAAATTTGGGGGGGTTTCGTCAAGCGGGGGCCGAGAAAAAAAGGGGGTCCCAAAACCTGTTTTTAACATTGAGTTTTCCATAGGGCGGTTGGACTCACTTTTAGCTCGAACGGCTGAATGGATTTCCACGAAACTTGGCAAAATTGTAGGGACTGGTAGCCCGATGTGCCTTTGCTATGTCTCAAGATATATGCTCCAGTGGTTTTTACGAAAATTAACTTTGAAAAATATATATTGGGCTACATTGGGCTATATATATGTTGGAGCCCAAATGTAGCCCAATGTAGCCCAATGAAGCCCAATGAAGCCCAATGTAGCCCAAAGATGGCCGCCAGAGACAAAAAAAAACAAATGTAGCCCAAATATCAGCCAGATGTAGCCCAACTATAGCCCAGTGACAGAATGTCCCAGAGTGTTTTAAAGAACAACTAGAACGCTAACAGTCTTACTTATGACAAAAGTATGGCACACCTGAAGTAATCTTGATTGGAATAAAGTGGTAACACTTAATACATTTAATTTGAAAAGGAACAAAATAAGGGGTTTCATTTTGCCATAGAAATGTTATATATATATATATATATATAAATATATATATATATATATATACATATATATATATATATATATATATATATATATATATATATATATATATATATATATATATATATATTCACTGAAAAAACCATAGGTTATAGACCATATATAGTTAGGAATTAGCATTTACAAAACCTTGAAAATTCACTGAAAAAACCATAGGTTATAAACCATATATTGTTAGGAATTAGCATTTAAAAAACCTTATTTTACTCACACAAAACCATTGAAATTCCATATATAGTTAGTTGTACTAACTATATATCGCGCACCCGCAATCCACTGCTGATCATGTCACATATTACATCATTCATGACATGGTCAGTGACATCACTGATGACATCACTGATGACATCTCAAATGACATCACTGATGACATCACTGATGACATCTCAAATGACATCACTGATGACATCACTGATGACAACATCCAGTGACTGTATGTTTCTATAAAGTTAAAATATGTCTTACATATTGAAGAATGAGTGGATGTAGAAGTGTCTGAACAAAGGATTTAGTAGGTGCATGACTGACTGTATGAGTGAGTGATTAAATGTGTCTCACTGAGTGCATGGGTTAGTGACTAAACTGTCTTAATTTGTGCATCATTATGTCTGTTGTTCTGTAAACTGCTGCATGTGTTGATCAGTAGCTATATGATTAACTATATGGGTTATTGATTGGTTGCCCAAGTATTTGTATGGGAGACTGAGAGTGTGTATGGGTGGCTGGGAGGTGTATGACTCTCTGCATAGATGTATGGGTTCAAAAGTGCATGTGGAAACAGCTGTATGGGCGGTTGACTGTGTGCATGACTGTATTGGTGAGTGAATAGATATCTCAGTGCTACATGTCAAAGTAAGTACATATGTAAAATACAGTACATGTGAGAGTTGACATATATAAATAACTGTGCATAAGAGCCAGTGAATGTGTGAGTGGCTGTATGGATCATTGTGAACTTGTATCCAGGATTGTATAAGTGAGTAAATATGTTTTAGTATATGTTTGAATAAGTAAGGTGTGTTTAACTGTATAGTTAAGGAAATGGAGGTGTGATTGATTGTTTGCATGACTGACTAGGTGTGTGTGTAACTTCATGGATGAGTGACAATCTGTGAGTCTGTGTTTACACTGAGTGTATCTAAGGTTATATTAGAGTCTGAAGAGGTTCATCGTATTATCACATGAATGATGTCATCAGTGATGTGATCAGTAATGTCAAATGAGATGTCATCAGTGATGTCATCAGTGATGTCATTTGAGATGTCATCAGTGATGTCATCAGTGATGTCATCAGTGATGTCACTGACCATGTCATGAATGATGTAATATGTGACATGATCAGCAGTGGATTGCGGGTGCGCGATATATAGTTAGTACAACTAACTATATATGGAATTTCAATGGTTTTGTGTGAGTAAAATAAGGTTTTTTAAATGCTAATTCCTAACTATATATGGTTTATAACCTATGGTTTTTTCAGTGAATATATATATATATATATATATTACCTACTGGCGGTCGCCAGTAGGTATATATAGTTAGGATTTTTTCCCTATGGGATTTTTGAAAATTCTATGTCTAATAACTTTGGCGTTTGTGGACGGAATTGGCTGAAATTTTCAGGAAAATGGCACATTTTGTTTCTGAGCAGCCCCTGAAAATTTTGGGGGGGTTCATCAAGGGGGGGCCGAGAAAAAAGGGGGGTCCCAAAACGCGTTTTTCCCATGTTAATTTCCATAGGGCGGTTGGCCTCACTTTTAGCCCGAACGGCTGAATGGATTTGCACGAAACTTGGCAAAATTGTAGGGACTGGTAGCCCGATGTGCCTTTTGTAGGTCTCAATATATGTGCTCCAGTGGATTTTGAGAAATTAACGTTTAAAAAAAGATATATATCTGTAACAGCGGACTGGGCAGCGGCCCAGGACGCGTACTTTTCGCGCAACGGAGCTTTGTGAAGCGAAGCTGATTGGTTCTCCGGCGTCTGTCAACATTCCAAACAGTCCGTAGCGGCCGCCATCTTGTCTCTCGGTAGGATCGAGAGACAAGAGGAGGTCAAAACAAAGGGGGAAATAACTATAAGGGGGCATAGTAGATCCTCGCTGACCCCCTAGGTTTGATGTGGAGGTTTTAAAAGGGCCCCGCGGGGCAAAAAAAAAAAATAATAATAATAATCGAACGGCTGAATGGATTTGCACGAAACTTGGCAAAATTGTAGGGACTGGTAGCCCGATGTGCCTTTGCTAGGTCTCAATATATGTGCTTCAGTGGATTTTGAGAAATTAACGTTCAAAAAAAGATATATATCTGTAACAGCGCACCGCTTCGCGTACTTTTCGCGTTACGGAGCTTTGCGAAGCGAAGCTGATTGGCTCTCCGGTGTCTGTAAACATTCCAAACAGTACGTAGCGGCCGCCATCTTGTCTCTCGGTAGGATCGAGAGACAAGAGGAGGCCAAAGCGAAGGGGCAAATGACCATAAGGGGGCATAGTAGATCCTCGCTGACCCCCTAGGTTTGATGTGGAGGTTTTAAAAGGGCCCCGCGGGGCAAAAAAAAATAATAATAATAATAATCGAACGGCTGAATGGATTTGCACGAAACTTGGTAAAATATTAGGGACTGGTAGCCCGATGTGCCTTTGCTATGTCTCAATATATGTGCTTCAGTGCATTTTGAGAAATTAACGTTCAAAAACAAGATATATATCTGTAACAGCGCTCCGCTTCGCGGAGATAAAATTATATCTGTATTACCTAGCTGTTGCTAACACCAGTTAGCGACGGCTAGTAGGAGATAGCGACCATCTTGGGTCCCACTTTGCATGTGAGTGATATTTATCACTAATGACATGCAAAGTGGGCATGCCAAGATGTTAGCGACTGGAAACAGTCGCTAACATCGCTATCTCCTATTATCAACTTTTGGAAATATTCGAGATAAGCGCGAATATCTCCAAAAAGTAACAGCTGCCCTGAGCAGTTCTTAGCCATGTTATCCAATGGGAGGTGGATAACATGGCTAAGAGCATTAGCTCGGTAATGCATGAATATCGCTGAGTTTTCAGCGATATTAATGCATTGCGGTCGTTTTTTATCGTATTTGCGATAAACCTTGATAATAGCAAGGTTTATCTGCGATAATTTCTGACGGTAAAAAAATCTTTGCAATGCATCGTTAGGGATAAATATCGCTTAACTTTGGTAATATGCCCCAACGTCTGTTAACGTTCGATTCGAAGGAAATCAGGAATTGTTGAAAAACATTGTGTGCGCCATCTTGTCTTTTTTCAAATGCCACACTTTTGTCGTGCACGGCAGCCATTTTAGATGCCTTGACCAGACCCACTCTGTGCACGCTGTCGATCCTTAGCATGGCTCCCCACCCTCGCAAGCATCTCACCCAGGCAGTGGTCACCCCCGCTCTCTGTCTTATGCATGGGTAATAAACCTCCCCCCATCTGCGCTGCTCTTCCCTGAGAATCACACCCTGTGCCCGCCCGACACCTCCCTTTCGCCCTATTCACTACCGCACCCTCTGACACTCCTTTTCCTCTGTGTCCGATTGTCCAGGCCGGTCCTAGGCTATCAGCTAGCCCTGCAGATGTAGTTTATGGCCACAGCTGTAAAGAATCACCCCTCTTCAAAGGAGTTATAGTAGATCAAGGCCCACACTCGATGAGATCCGTCACAGCAGAAGCGTTGCTATTATCTGAAAACCATCCTGTATTGTGATTGGGGAGGGGACCGAGCGTGAAGCGGAAGATTCCAGGGATGACTCTTTGTACATCAAAGTTTTTACAATTATGTGTCACATTAAAAATATATAGCACTCCGACAAAGTAGTAAGATTATAAAACTTTAATAATTTATAAATATATACAAGAAAACAAAAATAGTAATAACATATAAACATTTTTAGGGAAAAACAACGAAGTAGCGGTCGGCTGTGCGAATAGTCCCAACGCAGCACAACGTCCAGATTTCCGGCGTGGGGCGTCGCGGGGGGTGGGTCATCAGTAGCAAACTGTTGTGCGAATAGTTCCAAGGCAGCAGAACGCGCCGAAATCTAGATGACACGAAAGTGATGTCTAGTAAGTTGCCACCCAGCAAATAACGGCGTGGGGCGTCGCGGGGGGTGGGTCATCAGTAGCAAACTGTTGTGCGAATAGTTCCAAGGCAGCAGAACGATGGCACCAAGGTGATGTCCAGTAAGTTGCCGCACTGGTTTTGGTATCCTACAATGCTGCTCCGAATAACGGCGTGGGGCGCCCCGGGGGAGGCGGCGTGAACGGGCCTCTCCAGGTGGAGTCTCATCTGTTTTAGTGGGGCGCCCCTTTACCGTTTCAGTTGCCATTCAGTCCGCTTTTGGTCCACTGTGTCAAAATCCGCCATTCAGCTGAGTTGCGCCCACTCTTGCGGTGCAGCGATAGGCGGCTGCCACAGGACTCTCAAAATGGCGGCAGGCTCTTTCCTTTTTGGGCGTGGTCCACTGAAATGGCCCTGGGACACCTTGGAAATCGGACGCTTGTCTGCTAGGTCTTGGACCCCATTCTCGAAAGCGTCCCCTCCGCCTTGAGAATTCATCAAAAGTTTTGGGGGCCCCGACTCCTGCAGGCTTCTGGTGGGGAGCGGCTGCCATGATTGCTCGCGGAATGACCACGACGGAGCTACGAGATGGTGGTGCTCTCATGCTGACGCCAGTTTAGTCTGAAACATCCAGAAACAAGGTGGGGCTTTCATCGTTTGGGGGAAAAAAAAAGTTTTCATCCAATGAAAAGTGTTGTTTTTAGGTCATATGATCAAGCCTTCCATCATTAGGAAACCAAAAGTAAAATGAACCAATGAAAAGTTTTATAAACAAGTCACATGACCTGTTATGCGGCATAGGGTATAAAATGCGGAGAAAATACGTTGGCACGTGAGGCGGCGTCAGTAGCGGACCGATGTGCGAATAGGCCGAAGGCAATACAACGCGCCAAGATCCGGATGGCACCGAGGTGGTGTCCAGCAAGTTGCAGCACTGGTGTGGCCATCCTACAATGCTGAAAGTCGGCGTGGGGCGCCCCGTTGGCCTGTGAGTTTGCGTCAGTAGCGGACCGATGTGCGAATAGGCCGAAGGCAGCACAACGCGCCAAGATCCGGATGGCACCGAGGTGGTGTCTAGTAAGTTGTCGCACTTCTGTGGCCATCCTACAATGTTGAAAGTCGGCGTGGGGCGCCCCGTTGGCCTGTGAGATGGCGTCAGTAGCGGACCGATGTGCGAATGGGGCCAAAGGCAGCGCAACAATATTTTCTGACTGACACCACAAGGCGCTGAGATGCCAAGATCCGGATGGCACCGAGGTGATGTCTAAGTTGCGGACTGATGTGCGAATGGGGCCAAAGGCAGCGTAACAATATTTTTTGTATGGAAGATACCACTAGGCGTTGAGATGCCAAGATTCGGATGGCACTGAGGTAATGTCTAGCAAGTTGCTGTACTGGTGTGGTCATCCTACAATGCTGAAACTCGGCGTGGGTCGCCCCATTAGCCTGTGAGATGGCGTCAGTAGCGGACCGATGTGCGAATAGGCCGAAGGCAGCACAACGCGCCAAGATCCGGATGTCACCGTGGTGGTTTCATAGTTGAGAGGCACTTCATCTGCAGTGGGGCGCCGAGATCCGGATGGCACCGAGGTGATGTCTAGCAAGTTGCTGTACTGGTGTGGTCATCCTACAATGCTGAAACTCGGCGTGGGTCGCCCCATTAGCCTGTGAGATGGCGTCAGTAGCGGACCGATGTGCGAATAGGCCGAAGGCAGCACAACGCGCCAAGATCCGGATGTCACCGTGGTGGTTTCATAGTTGAGAGGCACTTCATCTGCAGTGGGGCGCCGAGATCCGGATGGCACCGAGGTGATGTCTAGCAAGTTGCTGTACTGGTGTGGTTATTCTACAATTCTGAAACTCGGCGTGGGGCGCCCCATTAGCCTGTGAGATGGCGTCAGTAGCGGACCGATGTGCGAATGGGGCCAAAGGCAGCGCAACAATATTTTCTGAAGAGAAGACACCAAAAGGTGCTGACATTCCAAGATCCGGATGGCACCGAGGTGGTGTCTAGCAAGCTATGCAGTTGAGTTGTGTGCGCACTTGCGGCGAATAGGTCGAAGGCAGCATAACAATGTTTTCTGAATAGGAGACACCACAAGGCGTTGAGATTCGGTTACCACCGAGGTGATGTCTAGCAAGTTGCCGCACTGGTGTGGCCATCCTACAATACTGCTCCGAATAACGGCGTGGGGTGCCCGAAGGGGGGGGGAGCCGGCGTGAATGGGCCTTCCTAGGTGGAGGCTCGTCTGCTGTAGTGGGGCGCCCCTTTACCGTTTCAGTTGCCATTCAGCTGAGTTTCGGCTGCTCTTGATGCTACAGCGACAGGCGGCTGCAAGAGGACTCTCAAAATGGCGGCCTGTTCTTTGGATTTGGGCCTGGTCCACTAAAATGGCCCTGGGACACCTTAGAACTCGGACGCTCGATTTTTTTTTCCTTTCCTGTACATGCAAAAAAAGGTAAATGCCCGGTACGTTACACGCTTCATCTGCCACGATGAACTCTCCAGAGGAACCGAAAAAAAATATAGTTGTGGTAACTATACCATGCATCGTCATATGGAGAGGTGGCACCAATTAATTATAGTGCTGCATAAAAGAGAGATTTGGAGGAGAACCCCTGACCTGCTAGTACATTCATCAAAGAAGTGGCACTGAGAGCTTCAGAGGCAAGGGAAACGGTCCCAAATATTTAGAAGAACTTTGGAAAGATTAAAATGACATGTTTAGATTGTGGCAAATTAATTTCATGTGGACAGATGAGTGTTACTCTAATAAATACAGCATATGAACATCATCATAGTCGATGGTTGGTAGAGACATTTTGACTATATCCTGGACCTGCCCGTCCTCGCCCAAAATGGCGCCGGAATAAATGGGACTCGTAACTCCTTGTTGTGTACTGGTTGCAGAACCTTGAAATCACGAGATACGTATGCAGTTTTGAAGCACATGGCGGGCGGGGACGAGAATTGATTGAATATTTCGACATCCCTATTGATATTAAGTTCTGATGTGTTATTGATTACTGTACTGTTGAAAGTTCGAATTAACGTCACCCATGGTACTTGCCCGCAAATGTATATCTAGATAATTTTATTGTAACTGGCCCTGTCGTATTTTAATTATAAAATGTACGTCCACCGATTCCGTAACTGTTAGACACCTTAGTTCTTGCAACCTAATGGCCCGCCCGTTACGTTCCTCTACAGTGTAAATGTCTATTCATCATATACGATTACAGTTTGCTCTGTGGCAGGCCCACGTGGTTATAGGCTCGTATTTGTATAATGAAATTTTCACAATAAAGGTTTTTAAAAGAAAACATGGTAGTAGTATATACATTGGTAAAGTTTTTAATAATAGTGACTGTTTTAGAATCATTAAAAGGCAAGTGAAATAAAGCAGACCAATTACATGAAGGGTAAAAGGTATAATACGAAGGAACGCAGTAAAGATAAATGGTCAAGGGCTGTTGTGTTTTCTATTCCTGCAACATAAAGTGATTGATAAGAATCTCATATTCAGGCGTATCGGCGACTAAGACAGCAGGTCGACCCTCTTTTGCTCAACGGCTCCGTCATGGGACGAAGAAACGCTCTTTTTCTCGAAAAAAGAATATATTTTACTTGCAGGACAGTTGTAAAATTTCCGGGAAAGTACATTAGCCTGGAACATTATAACATATATTTAAGAAAAAATAATGTTCGGAAGTAATGAAAAGCGTAATTTTTAGGTCATATGACCAAGCCTTTCATCATTACAATAAGAAAAGTAAAATGAACCAATGAAAAGTTTTATTAACAAGTCACATGACTTGTTATGCTTACGTTACGCGCTGCGCGCCCCGGATGACTTCCGGATGCGCTAACGCGGCGCGTCATATGACGCATTACGCGACAACGCAGGTACAGAATATAGTCAAAATGTCTCCACCAACCAGCGGTCGGAACACAACCCCTTTCAGCAGGCTAAATAGTTCTGTTAAATGACAACAGAAGGGACAGGCAACAAGAACCATCAGTCAAAGAGGGGAGGGCTAGTTCTTCTCTACCGGGTTACATTGGGGCGCTACCGGAACTGATCGAATTGGTAGTCTACAGTGTTTCTGGATGTTTCAGACTGAAGCTGGGGTTAGCATGAGAGCAGCACCATTTCGTAGCTTCGTCGTGGTCATTCCGCAACCAATCATGGCAGCCGTTCTTTATCGTTATTTTGGGCGGGGTGGGTGGCGGAGCCGAGCTGTTTTGCAGCCATCATTGTGTGGAGTTCAGTTCATCTCACTAGTTTTGTATTTGTCATGAGGGGTTGTTCCTAATGTTTCTATTTTAGCGAGGTCAAAAAGAGATCCCATTAGTGGCCTACTGATTTTGCTCGATTCCTTTTCTTTTTTTTTACACGATTTTTCGTTATCTGCAAAGACTAAACAGAGTATTGCGACTCTGTGTTTGTTTGTAAATAGAGAATGAACCAAAGAGAACTAATTCTAAAACAGTAAATACTTGGATAACAATCAATCAAATGGAGAGAGAAGCAGGCACGACGGATTACAATGGGGGCAAAGGCCTGCGTTAACTACCTTCCACTATCTGCAAAGAGAGAGTACTCCTAATAGAAATGAGGGGGGGGGCACCATTCAAAGCAGATCAGTGTGCATAAACACGAAAATGTTTTCACTTACCACGTACTTGACATTCGACAGCTTATGATATTTGCTATTAAAAAACCATTGAAATTCACTGAAAAAACCATAGGTTATAGACCATATATAGTTAGGAATTAGCATTTACAAAACCTTGAAAATTCACTGAAAAAACCATAGGTTATAGACCATATATAGTTAGGAATTAGCATTTAAAAAACCTTATTTTACTCACACAAAACCATTGAAATTCCATATATAGTTAGTTGCACTAACTATATATCGCGCACCCGCAATCCACTGCTGATCATGTCACATATTACATCATTCATGACATGGTCAGTGACATCACTGATGACATCACTGATGACATCTCAAATGACATCACTGATGACATCACTGATGACATCTCATTTGACATCATTCTTGTGCTAATACGATAAACCTCTTCAGACTCTAATATAACCTTAGATACACTCAGTGTATACAGACACTCACACACTGCCACTCATCCATGGAGTTACTCACACACCCAGTCAGTCATGCAAAGAAACAATCTCACCTCCATTTCTTCAACTATACAGTTAAACACACCTTACTTATTGAAACATATACTAACACATATTTACTCTCTTATACAATCCCTGATACAAGTTCACAATGATCGATACAACTACTCACTCATTCAGTGGCTCTCATGCACAGTTATTTATATATGCCAACTCTCACATGTACTGTGTTTTACATATGTACTTACTATGACATGTAGCATTGAGATATCCATTCACTCATCAATACACTCACGCACACAGTCAACTGCCCATGTAGCTGTTTCCACATGCACTCTTGAACTCATACACCTAGTGAATAAACTGCTCACACATCTATGCATAGAGTCACACACCTTCCAGCCACCCCTACACAAACTCAATCTCCCATAGAAATACTTGGGCAACCAATTAATAACACATATAGCCTCTCGTATAGCTAATGATCAACACATGCAGCAGTTTACAGAACAACAGACATAATGATGCACAAATTAAGACAGTTTAGTCACTAACCCATGCATTCAGTGAGACACATTTAATCACTCACTCATACAGTCAGTCACGCACCTACTAAATCCTTCATCCAGACACTTATACATCCACTCATTCTTCAATATGTAAAACATATTTAAACTTTACAAAAACACACAGACACTAGATGATGTCATCAGTGATGTCATTTGAGATGTCATCAGTGATGTCATTTGAGATGTCATCAGTGATGTCACTGACCATGTCATGAATGATGTAATATGTGACATGATCAGCAGTGGATTGCGGGTGCGCGATATATAGTTAGTGCAACTAACTATATATTGGAATTTCAATGGTTTTGTGTGAGTAAAATAAGGTTTTTTAAATGCTAATTCCTAACTATATATGGTCTATAACCTATGGTTTTTTCAGTGAATATATATATATATATATATATATTACCTACTGGCGGTCGCCAGTAGGTAGTTATAGTTAGGATCGATTTCCATAGGGAAATCGCAACATTCTATTTGGAATAATTTTGGCGCCGGTTGAGGAATCAGCCTGAATTTTTCAGCAACATTTCCTCGCGGCGCTCCGCTCCTTCCCTGAAAGTGTGGGGGGGATTCGTCAAGCGGGGGCCGAGATAAAAGGGGGGTCCCAAAACGTGTTTTCCCCATGTTAATTTCCATAGGGCGGTCTGTCGCACTTTTAGCTCGAACGGCTGAATGGATTTTCACCAAACTTGGCAAAATTGTAGGGACTGGTAGCCCGATGTGCCTTTGCTATGTCTCAAGATATGTGGTCCAGAGGATTTTGAGTAATTTAGGTTCAAAAAAATTTATATATCTGTAAGCGCGCCCCGGTGCCCGTACCGGGGAGCGCTCCGGGCGCGCCACGTGACCTGCGCACGGGAAGCTGATTGGCTCTCGGGTGTCTGTAAACATTCGAAACAGTTCGCAGCGGCCGCCATCTTGTGTCTCGGTAGGATCGAGACACAAGAGGTGGTAAAAACAAAAGGGAAAATAATGAAAAGGGGGCAGGGTATACCCCCCCTGACCCTCTAGGTTTGATGTGGGGGCCATAAAAGGGTCCCTCGGGTAAAAAAAAAAATTTGGTTTTTTTCGATTTTCGCGGGGGGAGCGCCCGGTACGCACACTGGGGAGCGTACCGGGGAGCGAATAAAAAAAGAAAAGAGATTGCCAGAGTGCTAAACATTTTAGCAATTTTTTATAAATGGGAGGTAGTTCTGAAAAGAACTTTTTTTATTGTTTTTGTTGTTTTATATTTTTTTTAATTTTTCTGAACATTTTGGTTTTTTTTGTATAGTTTGAACAATTTTTTTTTTTGTTTGTTTTTTTTGGGTGGAACAACGAACAACAGGCATTAGAAAGGGCTCAACTGGAGCAAAAAAAAAAAATTACTTCTTGGGGTGTTTTGAACACTTGTGGTTTTCAAATGCTCTATTAATTAAAATGGTACTCATCTCCCCATAAGAAATTAGTGCACCACAATAAATGCACACTAGCTTCATGTGCACAAAATTCTTTTTATTACTTGGGACCGTCTCCCTCGCCTCTGGTCCCGATAGAGTTTCCTGTGACGATATACTGGCCACAGGAGTTGGTGGGTTATCCTGGAGGTAACGCACCTCAGCAACGCTATAATTGATTGGATGCCACCTATGCATGTGGCGGTGCATAGTATAGTTTCCAAAACTATACTTTTTGTCTGTGCCTCGGGACAGAACTGCATTGCAAATGAGGCATGTCACGTACCGGGCATTGACCTTTTTTTGCTCTCGAGGGTAAGAAAAAAATTGCCATATAAAATGGTCTATGTGGTGGGATTGCCGGGGCTCTTCACGCAAGAACTGCCTCGGCTCTACCTCCTCTTCCTCTTCTTCTTCCTCTTCCTCTGGGTTTGGAAGGAACTGTGCAGGTGGTCCTTCCTTCCTAGGTGGTTGTGGTGGTGGTGGGGGTCTACTAGCTGCAGCTACTACAGATGCCATGACTGAACAAGCAGAAACAGGTCTTCCTCTCACAATGATGAAAGTCAGAGTGAGGAAAAAAGGTGGGGTTTTCATCATTTGGGAAAAAAAAGTGTTCTGGACCAATGAAAAGTGTTATTTTCAAGTCACATGATCCAAGCTTTCATCATTTGGAAACCAAAACTGATCTGCACCAATGAAAAGTGTTATTTTCAGATCACATGACCCGATGCGCTTACGCTACGTGCCCCGGGGCGCGCCCTGGGGCACGTCGCGTAAGCGCGTCATGACGTTGCGCGATCGTATGCGATCACGTGATTCCGGGTGCGCTTACGCAGTGCGTCATATGACGCATCACGCGACTACGCGAAACGTCATGATGTTGTTTTCGTTCGCGGGAATAGCGCTCTCGGGACGCTCCCCGGTACGCGCCCCGGGGCGCGCCGTAACATTGCGCTTACCCGTGCGTTCACCGGTACGCGCCCCGGGAGCGCTCCGGGGCGCGTACCAGGGCAAACAATAAAAAAAATATATATATATTTACACAATTTAAAATTCGTTATAAAAATTATTACTTTTCATACCTATAGAGATTTGCTATTAAAAAACCTATGAAATTCACTGAAAAAACCATAGGTTTCACCCCAGTTATAGTTAGGAATTAGCATTTAAAAAACCTATTAAATTCACTGAAAAAACCATAGGTTTTACACCAGTTATAGTTAGCTGGAAATTGTACTCGCATAAAACCATTGAAATTCCCACGTTATAGTTAGTTGGATTCACTATAACTTGCGCGTGCAATGCACTGCTGATGACGTCACATATTACATGACTCATGACATGGTCAGTGACATCACTCATGACATCACTGATGACACCATCCAGTGAATGTGTGTTTATCTGAGAAATAAATATGTGTTATATATGTATATGTAAAAGTTGATGGAAAAATAAATTAGTGTTTAGATGTTTTTTTTTTTTAAATTGATTGGTTAACTGACTTAATAAGTGTATCTTAGGCAATACATATATTAGTGAGTAATGTTTAAATATTTAAATATAAGGATTAGTGTTTCACTTTCTGTATAAGTGGCTGCATGGGTTGGTGAGTAGCTACATGTGTATGTATATGGGTTATTAGATGTTTGATTTAGTATCAGTATGAGTGTTTGTATGGTTTGGTGGGGGTATTACTTAGCACATAGATGCATGAATAATTGACTCTCTGTATGTGTTTTGAAGACAGCATATGTGCAGGACTGTATGGGTGGATGAGTGAGTATATGTGTGTGTTAGTGAGTGAATGACTGTCTCACTAGTGCCTTTATCAGCAACTACATATGTTTTACTCTAGTATATGTGAATATTGATGTATGCAAGTGAGTATATGTGAGAGTATGAGATTGTAAGAGTTCCTGTTTAAATAAGTATGTGTTTCTATAAGTGATTGTTTAAGAGAATAAATATGTGTAAATTTCCTTAGAAGTAAGGTGGTAGTGTGTGTATGGCTCTATATGCAAATAAATGGATGTTCAATAGTTTATTTGCATGTGTGAGTATGTGTGTGAGTAACTTTTGGATGACTGTCGGTGTGTAACAGGATGTATAGGTGTATCACTACATATGATGAGTGAGTATATGTATGAGTGACTATATAGAACTGTTGGTGAATGAGTGGATGTATATATAGATGGTGGAATTATTGAATTGGTTGATGTAACTGGTATGGGTATCTCCATTTTGTTTGAAAATTTTAGTTTCTATTTTTGAATATGTGTTTCAAGGGTTACATTACAGTGAAAGGAGGTCTGTCACTCTGTCACAATGATGGTGTCATCAGTGATGTCATGAGTGATGTCACTGACCATGTCATGAGTAATGTAATATGTGACGTCATCAGCAGTGCATTGCACGCGCAAGTTATAGTGAGTCCAACTAACTATAACGTGGGAATTTCAATGGTTTTATGCGAGTAAAATTTCCAGCTAACTATAACTGGTGTAAAACCTATGGTTTTTTCAGTGAATATATATATATATATATATATATATATATATATATATATATATATATATATATATATATATATATATATATATATATATATATCTCTAAATATATCACCAGGTGTATATATTTATATGTGGAATTATATATACTAAAACTTTACTTACCCATAAAATATAACCTCACAATATTTTTGGCCTTATTATTCTTAGCACATTACTTTGTCTCAAGATATTTTTGGTTTCGGTGTTCTGTCTAAACACCACACCGTGGCGACCGCCATTGTATAATACCTATTTATACACTTACATATAGGGGCTTTATGTTAGCTCTTCGTGCTTTGGTCTGTTAATGTGTCATACATGTTTTTGTTCCTCAGTCCATAGCATACAAAGTGGGGCACAGGGTCAGCTCACTAGAGCCATTGATTTACATTTCTGTGAGTGACAGATTTACTCTTGCACAATGTGCACTTGCTCACAAAAACCGTCCCCTTGGAGAAATGTGTAAAAACCATACATGAACATTATCAAAGCTGAAACTTGTCAGTCCACGCCATAGTACTTCTTCTGTTATTTGAGGTTCTGCTCCCCGTTTTTCTTTAAAGTCTGCCAAACAGCGTTTATTGGTTTTCTTATAAAATATCCACTCTGAAAAGAGAACAGTAGTCGTTAGTTCTTATGTCAGAAATCATTTGCAAGAAGAAAATAAAGTTCATTCATTACAGTTTGTAAATGTAATGTAGTTTCTGTTGCATTCTAGGGCCATGATTGCAGTTATCACATATGCGTCCTATATAGATAGGTAATCATTCCAGTGTTGCTCCACTGACAAAACCCAAACTAGTAAATTTCAAATTCGATTATAGTGAATGTTTGATATTTGAATCAGTATATGTAACCCGTGCATCAAGTAGAAATGATTTTTTAATCATTTAAGCAATATCATGAAAATGTGTTTCCCAAAGGCAGCATGGCAGACAACTGAATTTAAAAAAATCAGTTTCTTATATAGTCCCAATTACAGCACAAATGTTGGGCAATGTAATTGAAAAATAAAATCGTTTTCACAAACAAAAAAGATGACCAACAGCAATTAGTCGATTTTGTCTAATTACTTCATCTCCATGGTAACATTTCTGTTTTTCTATCGACTGTATCCTGCAACTCTTAGAAATATAAATTAGTTTATCATGCATGATACATGGATTTTCATTTTCTTAGCAATGCTTTAGAAGAGACTTAGCATACTGGGGCTTCCATAATGTATAGTTTTGTGAATGTAGAGAATAGAAATCTTTTCGAAATCGTGTGCTCCTTTCTTTGGGCATGGTGTAAGGAATTTACCTATTTTTATTTGCGGTCAAAGTATATAGGCTTTCCATATTCATACGATATCATCTGATATTTGCATTTTTTCCATTTTCTAAGGTTGGCTCCGATTTTGAACTTCCTGAAAGTACGGGTGTCCAGCAGCTGCCAGTTTCAAAATGGTAATGCTGCTACATGGGAGGCGAGTTAATGAGGGAGAGGGGGTCATAATAACATGCCAGTTTTCTTCACGGGGAACTGATTGCAGTGAGCATTTTTTTATCCTATGTTAACCTTCAAAACGCGAATAGAGAGAACGTATATTTCTTACCTAAAATGTGTTTAATTTTCTAGTAGGTGTTTGCAGATTTATGCGTTCTCAGGGAAAATAGAAGTCTTTTCCTTGCCATATTGCAGGAGCTAGCTTCAAGACAAGGCCCGGTTTTACTAATTCTGTGAACCGTTGTAAGTTGACCCAAAGTCACACAATGAGAAACAAAGCAATGAATTGGTATAAACATCTCAGTTTAGAGGGTATTTTGCACTGGTAACAGTCCCATTTTCCAGTTGAAAAAAAAGATGTGCACTTCTTTGTTTCACTTTGCGTCACGGGTATAACTGAGACAGCAGTGGCGGCTCCTCCGCAATGGCGGAGGAGTGTCGCCTCACTGCTTTTAAGCATTACAAAGTAAAGTAAACATAAAATGATAATAACTATGGGGCCGATTATGATATCGGTTTTCCCGCATCCTCCGGGCCGGCGGGAGCCACCGCTGGCCCGGAGCATGTGGGAAAACCGCTGCGGACTGAAAAAAGACCCCCTGCCAGATTAGGATGGCTGGGGGATCTTTTTTCCGTCCGCAGCTTTTCCGCCGCGGTCGCCTTCCGACCGCGGCGGAAAAGCTATAACATGGCTGGCGGTGTCTATCAGACACCGCCAGCCATATTATGATGGTGTAAAATGTATGTTTTTCCGCGGCGGCTTTTCTGCCGTGCAAAAGCATACGGACCTTCACTTCGGGGGCCCGTTGCGGGCCCCCTGGGTGAAGGGGGGTGGAGGCTGCACATGGGGGGTACCTATGGTACCCCCCTGCATTTGCGTGAACAAAGCAGCAGGCACCACGCAGTGCCTTCCGCTTTGTGCACGCAAATGCGGTGCATGCATTTTTAACATTGCGGCGGGTGCAGCTTGAAGCTGCACCCGCCGCAATGTTAAAGATAGAGGATGTGACCGCCACCCTGGCAGTCACATCCTAATCTGCATGGAGGGAACACCGCAGCCCACGCGGACGTTCCCTCCTACTCTGGGGTAGCGGACGGACTCAAGTCCGTCCGCGATCCTAATCGACCCCTTAGTGTTATTGGTATTTTATGTTTCTGTGCTGCTTTGGGGGCAGGCGGGTGGCTGAGGCTGCTCTGCTGTCGGAGCACGGCAAGGGAAGAAGTGGTTTGCCCACTCCTAAGTGCACATGAGTTTTTGGCCGGCCCTCTCGGGCTGCTAAAACAGTTGTGTGCACTTTCACTGCGCTCCATGCAGGCTGCATTACAGCAAGCATGAAGAACATATTCAGGCCCCCATTCCCTGGCTGTGAGTGGAACCAGGGCGCTTAGACCAATCACAACGCTGCGTTGCAGCGTTGTGATTGGTAAGGCGAGCCTGTCTGTGCTTCCTGTTCCTCGAGTCAAGACAAGGAGAGCAGGAGCAGAGATGCGGGACCCAGCAACAAGGTAAGAGCTGGTTTTTTTTTGTATTGCACTCAACCCCTCCCCACCAACCCCTGTGCGCCGTGCCGGCCGCAACTGTGGGACAGTATGGTTCAAACGCCTTGGTTTTTTACAAAAAGCCCGATCTAATAAGCAATATAAAAATCTAATCGTTTTTTGTGTCGGCCTTGCATCACGTTGTGTGGTGCAAGAGGGATGCAAAAGGGCTCAAACATATGCCCATTTGTTCTTCAAGGCTGTGCACTGTGCAAGGCAGTCTTTAAGACAGCCATCGCAGGGAAGACAGCTGCAGCAGGACAATGCTAATATATATGGCTCAGCACTGTTTTTCCCCTCACACATCACAGTAAATTTGACTGCCGTGCTGCATTTAAACATGTGTGATTCCGCCCCAATGACATTTATTAAAGACATTAAGAACTCTGTCTCAAAATTTCTGTGCATTGTTCTCATCCTGCTGTTGGATGTGTGAGGAGAGTGTCTTACTACTAAGCGTAATGCTTCAATAGAGAGAAAAAATGAATGAGCACACACCTGAAGCAGATGGTACCACTTGGCAAAGAACACCTGAGGAACACACCAAAAGAACAAGACACTAAGGACAAATCAGATGGAAAATGTTTGTACAGAACAAAATCATGAGTTATTGTTTCCACCCATGAGGTAGTAAAGTGAGTAAACTATATACAAGGTCATCATAGTGCCTGACGTATTCAATTCCAAAGCATTCACTGCATTACCATTGGTGAATTCAGTTCCTGGGACTAAACCAAAACTGTAATGACCCACAGACATTAGATGGACTCAAAGTATACTGTACAGTTTGGCACTATAAACAGTGCCTAAATCCCTGGAGGACTCTAAGGTCTACAGCAAAGAAGATGCAAAAAGGGTTAAGCTGAGGAAGGCAGAGGCGATGGAGATGGAAGCAATTCAATTGCAACAAAGAGGTGAGGGATTATTCTATATGTGGGCCCTAGAAACTGTTGGTTGCAGAGAAAATAGGAGTGAAGGCACAAAGAGTAACCCTTCCAGCAGGGATCTGAGCCTGACCATGATTGTAAACAGTAATTGCGCAACAGCAGAGAGTAGATCGGGACCATCACCCTCCGGAAATGATGACAAGGTGTAAGGGCGTAAGAGTTTAAGGCCCACATGCATCATTGTAGGAATTTGCGATTCCTAAATTGCGAAAAGTAAGGAATCGCAATTTAGGAATTGCAAATTCCTATGCATCAAGAAATTGCAAAAGTTTTTGCGATTTCTTAATTTTCTGTATTTGCGATTCCTTAATTGCGAATCGCAATTAAGGAATCGCATTACAATGATTCCTATGGGCCTATAGGCCCATAGGAATCAATGGGAAGGCATTCTCATTTTGCGAATTCGCAATTAAGGAATCGCAAAATGAGAATGCAATTTCAAGGGTGCAGGGGGGGTCCAAAGGACCCCCCCTGCACCCCTGAAATGTAACGTAAGTACATTTTACTCACACACATGTCCCAAGGGCATGTGTGTGTGTAAAATATAAGTTTCAAAAATGCACTTTTGTGCATTTTTGAAACTTTTCGCAAATTACCACGAAGGTTTACTTCATGGTAATTTTCCCCTTCCAAATTGCGAATTCGCAAATTAAAAATAATCATGCATAGCATTTAAGAAATCGCAAAATTTGCGATTTCTTAAATGCTATTGCAATTTAAGAAATCGCAAAAAATTGTGATTTCTTAAATTGCGAAAAAAGACAAAAAAATGATGCATCCCAAAAAATGTTTTTGCATTCGCAAACGGCCGAATTTTGCGATTCGCACCGTTTGCGAATGCAAAAAGGCTTGATGCATGTGGCCCTTAGTACTTAAGGGCAACCTGATGCAGAGCAAGATGTATCTGTGGAATCAAATCCTGGTTGAAGGCCTGTCCCCAGGAGTTAAGATAGGCAGTTGTCAGAGAGCGAGAAGAAAAACTGACATATTTGTCCATTACATCTAAGATGATGATGAGTCAACGTTTGCAGATGGGAAATTATGCAATGGGGAGTTGGTGGTTTTAAGGTACCGAGTAATGAGGATGCAAGGGTATGTGCAAAATGTACTACTCCTGCAAATCATTAATTTTGGAGGTACCTCTCAGTCTATCTGGTCTGCAGCACATCATGTTGTTGCCAGGTATTGTAGGTACAACACCAGCAGCTTTGGGTCTTCCATTCTGATGCATCAGTAAGTGAAGCGAGAAAACCCCTCACAACAGGGTCTTCTTATAAATCTATCTCACCATAGATGCCAGTTGGCAGGAACAGTGATTCCCTTGTAAAGGTATTTTCAGAAGAATACCGTCAGGGAAACAGACAGCCTGACACTAAATTCCATGTAAAGTTACAAGAACATTTAACCCTACAATCAATTAAGTAATGTCAACTAGTTAATAAACAGCTTCACCCACATCTAAAGGGTTCTTGGATCCTCCATGTAGATAGGGTATTTCCCAGAACTGTATAACATCCATTATGTTCTCCTGCAGTCGGGTCTGCTGCAGTCTGCATGCATGAGAACTGGACATGGTGGTGGAGGGATCAATGACAAAATATAGAAAGACCAAACATCGACCTACAAAAATATCGAAGCACTAATATCGATGTCAACAATATTGATATCCTATCTACAAAAAGGTAAGTACAAAAATTTCGGAAAAAAAATATCGATGTATAAAAAAACGCTTTTTTAAAAATATTGTTTTTTTAAATAAAAAAAGATGTAAAATTAATTAAAAAATACTTAGAAATATAATAAACATAGTACAAAATATAATATATTATTTAAAATTAATAAGTAATATACATAATGTAATAAAAAAATGAAACATATAAATTTAATATATAATATATACTTAATAATCAGTTGTAATATTTATTGTAATAACTTATAAATATTTAAAAATAATATATATTACAAATTCATCTATACACATAAAATATTAACATAAATAACAATTAAATAATTATGCAAAACAAATTAAAAAAAAATAAAATGTATTTTTAATATTTTTTAAATTAATTATATACTACATTAACTAAAACAATACAAAACATTTAAGTAACAGAGAGAATAAAATACTATTCCAACTCCCAAAAAAGCAACAGTAAGGAAAATGTTGGATAGCGGAGGGGTAAAAATTACTATTCTCACTCCAGAGAGTGCAGCTGTAGGGAAAGTGTTGGATAGCATAGGGGTAAAAATTACTATTCCAACTCCAGTTAGTGCAACAGTAGGGAAAGTGTTGGATAGCGTAGGGGAAAAAATTACTATTCCAACTCCAGTTAGTGCAACAGTAGGGAAAGTGTTGGATAGCGTACGGGTAACAATTACTATTCCAACCCCAGAGAGTGCAAAAGTAGAGAAAGTGTTGGATAGCGTAGGGGTGAAAATTACTATTCCAACTCCAGAAAGTGCAACAGTAGGGAAAGTGTTGGATAGTGTAGGGGTACACATTACTATTCCAACTCCAGAGAGTGCAGCAGTAGGGAAAGTGTTGAATAGCATAGGGGTAAAAATTACTATTCCAACTCCAGTTAGTGCAACACTAGGGAAAGTGTTGGATAGCGTAGGGGTAAAAATTACTATTCCAACTCCAGTTAGTGCAACAGTAGGGAAAGTGTTGGATAGCGTAGGGCTAAAAATTACCATTCCAACTCCAGAGAGTGCAACAGTAGAGAAAGTGTTGGATAGCGTAGGGGTAAAAATTACTATTCCAACTCCAGAGAGTGCAACAGTAGGGAAAGTGTTGGATAGCGTAGGGGTAAAAATCACTATTCCCACTCCAGAGAGTGCAACAGTAGGGAACGTGTTGGATAGCGTAGGGGTAAAAATTACTATTCCAACTCCAGAGAGTGCAACAGTAGGGAAAGTGTTGGATAGCGTAGGGTTAAAAATTACAATTCCCACTCCAGAGACTGCAACAGTAGGGAAAGTGTTGGGTAGCGCAGGGGTGAAAATTACTATTCCCACTCCAGAGAGTGCAACAGTAGGGAAAGTGTTGAATAGCGTAGGGGTAAAAATTACTATTCCCACTCCAGAGAGTGCAACAGTAGGGAAAGTGTTGGATAGCGTAGGGGTAAAAATTACTATTCCCACTCCAGAGAGTGCAACAGTAGGGAAAGTGTTGGATAGAATAGGGGTAAAAATTACTATTCCAACTCCAGAAGGTACAACAGTAGGGAAAGTATTGGATAGCGTAGAAGGTAAAAATAACATACTTATAAATAAATTAATAATTTAAAATAATACAAAAATTAATGATTAAATAAATATAAACTATTTACAAATACCAATACATAATTATTAAAAACATGATTAGCAATAAATAATTAAGTAAAAATGAATTAATAATAAATACCAATTAATAATAATAAATTACAAATTAATAATGAATTAACACTATTATAATTTACAAAACAATGTATTAAAATAAATTACTTAATTACATTTAAATTACTTCCCACCTATTCCGCTATCAACCCATAACCCGCTACAGAACATAATTATCAATTAATCAATTAATTAAAATGAATTATCAATTAATACAAATTAATTACCAATTAATTAAAATTCATTTATAATTCCTAGTAATTATTAATTAATTTACTATAATTAAATTACTTCCCACCCTATTCCCCTCTAAACCCATAACCCACTACAGAACATAATTATCAATTAATCAATCAATAAAAATGAATTACCAATTAATAAAAATTCATTACCAATTAATTAAAATTAATTTATAATTCCTAATTAATAAATAATTTATTATAATTAAATTACTTCCCACCCTATTCCCCTATAAACCCATAACCCGCTACAGAACATAATGATCAATTAATCAGTTAGTTAAAATTAATTACCAATTAATAATAATTAATTACTAATTAATTAAAATTAATATATAATTCCTAATAATTAATCATTAATTTACTATAATTAAATTACTTCCCACCCAATTCCCCTATAAACCAAGAACCCGCTACAGTACTAAAATACAAAATGTACTTAAATGACATAAATAAAAATTAAATACATAATAAATACATAATAATATACATAAAAATCATACAAAAATCGATATTAGTAACATCGATATTACTAACATCGATATTAGTAACATCAATATTAGTAACATAGATATTACTAACATCGATATTAAACATATCGATATAACTTACCTTCTATATTATGTCCCTTCGATATTTAAACATCCACATTATTGTATGTCGATATTTAAAACTCAATATTTTGTCTGCCTACCGGTGGTGGAGAGCTTTGCGAAGACTCCACACCCTCCCACTGCTCTGCCTTGGATGGGGCAATTGAATTCTGAGCCCAAAGTTTGCCAGTATCTTCAGAGTAAGAGTTTGATGAAACTCCAGTGCTCAGGGAGAGATTCAATCCTGAGACAGTAAGAGCCTGCTGTACCATTTTAAATAACGTTATGTATGCAAACTCTTTAGTTTAGAACATACGAAAATAAACATTTACACTCAGGGTTGTAAGCAGGCAGTGTTTATTTTGTCTGCAACCTGGCTAAAGTGAAACAATATTCTAGGAGATTCACCCTGATGAAATATCTGGGAGAAGAAACAAGCGTGCTTATTCTCAAGGAACTATCGCCGAGTTTTCGGCACTTTATCGCAGCCAAAGACGTGATAAATATATCTATCCATTCACAAGCTGTTGCTAACAGCCCATAACACCAGTTTACCTGCAATAGCAGCCACAAAAAAACATTGCCACAGATGACACCGGCAATTATCGCTAATGAGATGCAGAGTAGGCGTTCCCGTGCCAAAAGCCGCGACAACACCACTCCACAACATTCTCAACAACCAGCCAGATCAGAGATAAGATCACAAAACATGCTATAAGGTGCGTTAGGAGCAGGGAATTAACACCTGCTCTGACCTGGTGTAAAGTCTGACGACAGCCTGCACCACAAAAGGGAGCTCAGCCCAGAGCCACACCTGAAGGGCAACAGATGCCATGGATCCAACGATCATCCAAGATGGCCACAACACCCACTGCCATCCCCCCACCCCGGGCCCTACCACGGGCACCCTCCGACCAAGATATTGCACATCAACATCACAAAATCATGAACAAAAGTATTCGCCTGATGTCGCACCTTTACCACAATCAACATACATGTGAGTACAGAAAATCTGATTTATTCATTCACCATTGAAAGTCAAAAGAAAATATCACATCCAAATCTGTCTCTCCAAACAACTATGAGAGTCATGGCGGGGCATCATTGGACAATCTGCGAGTCACAGCCTGCAAGACAATATCCAAGATAAGAAGGTGTGTCAGGCACTCATCAAAGGACAGAGAGAGAGAGAGAAAGTGAGAGACTGAACAAGGAGCGCAAGGCCAATCAGGCCCTTGGCTCATTCATACATGCCAACTGCTGTGTCTGTATTGCAGTTGGTACACCCCAAATCTAAGGCCTGGCATCAAAGTCAGTGCGAAGGCCACATCACATTTAAGAAATGCAAGCTGTAGTCAGACTAAAATTAGGTAGGAAAGCTCCTTTGTCTCAATACACAAGGCGGAAGGACAACCGAACCTCCAACCTTGGTCCTGAATGCAGCTGGCACACCCTGTGTGAGATACCATACCAGACTCCAACAACTCTCACACCACGAACTGCACTAATGAAAAACCAAAGTGTCCACACCCCACACACACTTGTCCCAGCTCTATCTACACCTGCAAGGGATGCCCTTTACACATTGGTTAAAAACAACACATACTTCCAAACATTGCACACACATACGACTCATTCCCAGAGCTGTGGCATATCGTTCACCGAACTGCCGCCGGTCTGAGGATTCCAGGTCTTACGAGATCAACAAATGCAATGGCAGGCCATCCCGGCACATGCACAACCCCTGTCATGTGGAACTGTACCATGCATGAATGCTGCATCTGTTGGAATCACTGCCAATGGCAATGTTGCAATTGTCTGAATTTCCGTCTTGCCTACGTCACCTGCATCCAACCTTGGTTCCAATGTCAATCATGCACATTCGAGTGGCCCATGGAGGTCTGCCTATCCAATGCTACAGTAGCAGAATTGGATTATGACTTGACAGTGCGCCCTCTGTTGGCCCCCCGCGAACAGGAGTGTCACCGGAATACCTGTGCATGGGGTGCCTTGATCTTTGGCATATGTGCTTGCAGTTGTGCATGGGAGATTGCACAACTCCTCATGTGCAGTGATCACATTGAGGCGCTCCCCTATTAGTCTGTGTTGCGGATTGGTAAAACGGCGTGGACTGAGCACATCAGCCCGGACCATTTAATGGATTGGCTCTCTCTGGTGTCTCTTGAACTCAACAACAGCGTACTCTTGGAACAGATTGCACATGATGCTGCGCTTGCATTCGTGGACGAGTAACTACATTCCTGCAGCCACATCTGATTGGCAGGCACAGTACAGGTCCCCACACCTTGTTGCATCTTGGGAAATGCGCATATATCCCACCACACAGTGGCCATGTCTGCCTTCGCCTGGACTCCGAATGCAAGTGCGTGGAACTACATATGTGAACACACACTTGTGCAAGGTGATGCAGTCCCATGGGTGGAGCAGCACAGCGTCGCGTGGCAACATTCCCAATTTGGACATACTGCTGGGGGGAGAGTACACACATGACAATGTAGTACGACATGTGACCTTGTAGGACCCTTTCACCTGTTCACTCTGTCAGCAGGTGTGACAACACTATGCCGATCCCATGGCCTGTGAGTCGTGTCCCCTGTCTTGGGGCGAAGAGCAGACACCAAACATCACATGACTCGTCCAGCAAGGCAAGGTAGGCTGAGCGCTTTGCCAAACGTAATGATTTGTGAACATGTTTTCCCTCCCCATTTCCTGCACCCCAACATGTGCCCATGCTACATGCAAGTCTCTTAACCATTCCCCTGCATGTTGGGGCCCTTGCCTTGCCTATACTGACATGCACATGCTCATAAAGTCTACGCAACTTCACTACTGACCAATGGGATGAGTGTTGATCAGTATGACAAATCCTGTGTCTCAATGAGCATTGTCCATACACACGTAGGGACTGAATGACACATGTACAATGGGGGTGAGTCCCTTTTGACTGCTCCACTGCTGTGAGCCAGACATTGTGTTCGGGATATTTGCTGGCAGAGCTGTGCACTTACGTGTCTTTAGCAATGTGAGTATGATGTCCAACTTCTGACCATGTAGAGCAATGTTATACATCAAAACAGACTGTTTCCACAAAGATGTGTGTGAGTAGGTATGTGAAGTGATGTTCTGTTGTCACATGTGATGTAGGACACCACTTCTGGCCAGGTCCCGATTTTGTCACTACTGCACACAGCCCTATTTAACACATGGACGTGTGCCTATGCTGGGGGTTTGCGAGTTTGTTGTGCAAGTGCAATAAGGTCACAGCTAGTTCACACCTTCACAGTCAGCAAATTTGCCATGTGGCTCAGTGTCAAACATGCCACTTGATTCATGCTAGCCTGGCTGAAGAAAGGTGACATACCCTGAAACCGGTCCCAAGATGCTTCCAGGGAGAACCTGACTTGGCAGTTCGGGCTGGACTGTTTCCATGAGGCACAGAGTCAAGATTGATTTGCATATGGCTGGGTCCAACTGGGGTGGCGTAGTGGGCAAAAAAATAATAGATTTATCCCAGATCTTTTGACTGGGGGAGAATGTTTGCATTGTCAGCATTCCGTCCATCATTTGTTTGCTGTAACACTTTTTGCCCTAAGTGGGCTGGGTATTCCCAGACGTGGGTCCCTTGCTCACTGTGCCACTGGATTCAAGCTAGCCTAGCTGAAGATGGGTGACACACCCTGAAACCGGCCCAGGATGCTTGTTTCTGGTCCAGGGAGGACTTGGCCTGGCAGTTCCGTCTGGACTGTTCCCATGGGGCACAGGGCAAGACTGATTTGCATATAGCTGGGTCCAAACTGAGTTGACGTAGTGGGCAAAAGAACAATGGATTTAACCCAGATCTTTTGACTGGGGTAGAATGTTTGTATTGTCAGCATTCCATTCATCATTTGTTTGCTGTAACACATCACATGGTAGCCCAGTAGTGGGCCAACCATAGTCCTCTGGGGAATGAAAAGTGAATTGCAAGAGGGAGAGTGCAGTCTACAGCCAGATTGCTGTTGAATTCGTAACCAGTGAAGATATGGCAGTTCGTGTCGGGGTCCAGGTGAATGTCGCAGAGTGTTCCGGGGGACATGTCTTCTGTGTCCGGTGTGTCAGGTGTGTGTGGTGGTGTTATGGCTGCATCATTGTGTGACACTGACACATCAGGGTGCAAAGGTGATTGGGCTGCATCACGGTGTGCTATTGACACATCAGGGGTCGGCAGTGCTTAATTTGTGCCGGTGCTTTCTGGTGCTCAGCACCAGCACTTAATTGTCAGGGCGGGGCTATAATTTATTTTCAGGAGGCAGTGGTGGTGATTTAAATGTTTCAGAAATACATGCACAAAGTGAGACGGCTTTATTTTTCCCACTCTTTGGTGCTACATTTCAACTTTTATTCTTTTTCACTAATAAAGAGCTGTCTTTATTTCTGCAGTTAACACTGCGTGCCCTTCCCTCTCCAGCAATTAGAGAGCCCCTTGAGGAGCGGAAGAAGGCCGGACTCTTCATGTCACATAAGCCTTCAGCAGCTTCCTATTGGTTACTGAAGGTCTAGGGAGTTCCTCAGCCGAATGCTTCTAGAAAAAAGGATTCTCTAATGGAACACGTTTTCCCTCCACGGAGTTTCCTGTGGGGCCCGGCAGTAAGGTAATGTTTACTATATTTTTATTTGTTCCCCCCCCCCGAACACCCGCGCCCCCCCCCTTTCCCCGCTCCCCGGATGCCGGCCTTGGCTGGGTGTCAACCCATCGAGAGAGTGCGGCCTGGTCTTCACAGTGCTGGGTAGGGGGAGGTAGCGCCGGTGATGGAGTCATCATAGTGAAGTAAACCGACCCCACTTGGCTGGGTTCATTGCACACGACTCTCTGCAGCAGACACACAACCCATAGGGCTATCAGACGAAGTCTTTATGCATTTCCCAGATTGCAGACATAAACCTGCTGTGCCTTTGCTGGGAAGGAGCTACGTTTGTCACAGACGAGCCTGTCTTCTTGTGCCCCCTCAACCCCCCGTGGGAGGGCAGATCACGCTTCTTGCAGGCACTGGCTGTAGAGACACCTCAGCAGCTGCAGGTGGCCCCTGTCACCTGCTGCCACTCACCATAGGCCCTGAAGTAGGCCGATGCGGTGCTCGTGGAGCACAGCATGTTGGGTAGTGACTGTTTCTTAGGCAGTGCAGGCAGTGCACATGTCATGGAAAGAAAATGAGCAAACCGACTTTCTGTAGGATTTATTTTTGTTTCATTGGTAAGAAGCTACTGAGAGCAGCCTCTCTTATTATGTTTCTGCTGTGTGTGACGCCTTTTTGCTTTGGTAATTTTGGAATGGTGAGTGATTGCAGTGCTGTTGATTGCAAATCACCGAGTCTTCCAATCTGTTACATTCCTTCTATTTCTGACACACGCGCAGTCTGTAAAAGTAATATTTATTACCAGGTCTAAGGTGCATCAGGTGGTCAAACTTTGTTCCTTTTGTTGTCACAAATGCTTGTTGTGTCCTGTTTATTCTTAACTATCAGGCACTTTCATTCGAGACAAGGATATCTTTATGTACGTGCCAGGGAGAGGCGTCTAGCCTGAAGGATCTATGGCTTTGACTGTCAGTAACCTTGTGCATCATTCATTGTTAAACACCAATCATCTCCAAGATACATCTGGTGACACCAAAAAAACAGCTAGTAGATGTTCAAGCAGGCTTTCAGTGATCCAGGTTCGACTATTATCTAGGTGTTTATGGAGATTTAAAAATACATCAGTCTTCTTCATTATTGGAATCTGACTGCTGCATTAATCACAACCTTTGGAAAGTCACTCATTCAGTATGGTGTCAATGCTTGTTCCACCATTTTAAACTAGAATTTCGTCTCACAATATTATAGGAGTCACCTAACCTCATGGCACGAGATTAATCACCTTTGCCATGCCGTTACTCACACCTAATAACTTTCAGCTTATGCATACCTTGATGAGAGGTAGACATTCCCAACATTCAGAGGAAGTCATTTAAGTAAGTGCATCGTGCGGAGCCTGTCATCCCCTTCTCTTTGAAAATATACTGTTTGCCTTACTGTGTCTGTGGCTCTGAACCCCTTAGTCTTGTTCACCGCCTATGAGTTTTCTAAGTGTATGTTTACTTTCTGTAATAGTCAACTGTTGGTTCAACCAATCAGCCAGAAGAGCAGAGTCAGATGAGTATTATGTGTGTCTACGTCTATATGTATGTGTGTGTCTATATATATATATATATATATATATATATATATATATATATATATATATATATATATGTGAAGAAACAATCCTGTTCCGTCAGTGATCGGCGGAACCAAACAGGTATGGACCTCCAGCTATCCTCTTCAAATGTAGCGAGCAGTAATTACAGACAAAAGAATCACACCTCAAATGAGTTGCAGGATGACGTGTTTATTCAATGAAAAGACAACGCGTTTTACTCCACTAGGGAGCTTGCTCACATAACGCGCTCATATATATACACATATATATATATATTTATATATTCACTGAAAAAACCATAGGTTATAGACCATATATAGTTAGGAATATGCATTTACAAAACCTTGAAAATTCACTGAAAAATCCATAGGTTAGAGACCATATATAGTTAGCTGGACATTTTATTGACATAAAACCAATGAAATTCCATATATAGTTAGTTGCACTAACTATATATCGCGCACCCGCAATCCACTGCTGATGCTGATGATGTCACATATTACATCATTCATGACATGGTCAGTGACATCACTGATGACATCACTGATGACATCTCAAATGACATCACTGATGACATCACTGATGACATCTCAAATGACATCACTGATGACATCATCTAGTGTCTGTGTGTTTTTGTAAAGTTTAAATATGTTTTACATATTGAAGAATGAGTGGATGTATGGAAGACTGAGTGTGTGTGTGGCTGGCTGGGAGGTGTGTGACTCTGTGCATATCAATGTGTACTTGTATCAGTGATTGTATAAGAGAGTAAGTATGTGTTAGTATATGTGTGAAAAGTATGGTGTTCTGTAATTAACTGTATAGATGAGGAAATCGAAGTGTGATTGATTCTTCACAGGACTGACTAGGTGTATGAGTGCATATGATAGTGTTGTAATAATGAGTTACTGTATGTATGAGTGATTGTATGGGTGAATGAGTGAATGTGTGTGTAGACGTAGGAATCAGTGAGTGCGTATGTAGTAACTGGTATTGGTGTGTCATGATGTCATCAGTGATGTCATTTGAGATGTCATCAGTGATGTCATTTGAGATGTCGTCAGTGATGTCATCAGTGATGTCACTGAAGTATGGTGTTCTGTGTTTAACTGTATAGATGAGGAAATGGAAGTGTGATTGATTCTTTACAGGACTGACTAGGTGTGTGAGTAACTCCATGGATGAGTGGCAGTGTGTGAGTGTCTGCATAGGTGTATGAGTGCATATGATAGTGTTGTAATAATGAGTGACTGTATGTATGAGTGATTGTATGGGTGAATGAGTGAATGTGTGTGTAGACGTAGGAATCAGTGAGTGCGTATGTAGTAACTGGTATTGGTGTGTCATGATGTCATCAGTGATGTCATTTGAGATGTCATCAGTGATGTCATCAGTGATGTCATTTGAGATGTCATCAGTGATGTCATCAGTGATGTCACTGACCATGTCATGAATGATGCAATAAAATGTCCAGCTAACTATATATGGTCTCTAACCTATGGATTTTTCAGTGAATTTTCAAGGTTTTGTAAATGCATATTCCTAACTATATATGGTCCATAACCTATGGTTTTTTCAGTGAATTTCATTGGTTTTTTAAAAGCTAATATCTATAGCTGTAAAATATATTCTTTATTACGTGACGTATCACGTAGCCACGTGAGACGCCTCATGACGCGTCGCATAACCGTGACGTATCGGCTCTGCAGCGCAAACAAAACCCGTAACGTAAGCGTGCCGGAGCACGCTTACAGATATATATATATTTTTAACCTTAATTAGACAAAATCCACACGTGCACATATCGTGAGGCCTTGCAAAGGCACATCAAACAAACAGTCCCTACAATTTTGGCAAGTTTGCTGGAAATCTATTCCCTTAAATTTTTTTTTACTGTTTCTCTTGGTCTTCCCCTTGTTACGCTTACCGGGACGCTACCCGGTACGCGAACCGGACGCTCCAAAAACACAAGATGGCGGACTCCCGTTACGCTGCCGGTTAGCTGCTCGGTTCGCGTACCGGGAAGCGCCTCTACCGCGAAAAATCGCGGGGGACTTTAATATCCCCCTCATCAATCCTAGGGGGTCAGGAGGGGTTTACCTTGCCCCCTTTCCTTCATTTCCCCCTTCTTTTTTCACCACATCTTGTCTCTCGAACCTACCGAGAGACAAGATGGCGGCCGCTCCGGACTGTTTACAATGTTGACAGCTACGCTGCCGGTTAGCTGCCCGGTTACCTGCCCGGTGAGCTGCCCGGTGAGATGCCCGGTTCGCGTACCGGGACGCGCCTCTACGGCGTAAAATCGCAAACAATTTTTTTTTTACATTTTTTGCCCCGCGGGGCACTTTAATATCCCCCTCATCAATCCTAGGGGGTCAGGAGTGGTCTACCTTGCCCCCTTTCCTTCATTTCCCCCTTTGTTTTTCACCACATCTTGTCTCTCGATCGTACCGAGAGACAAGATGGCGGCCGCTCCGGACTGTTTAGAATGTTGACAGACACCGGAGAGCCAATCAGCTTCGCGAAGTTCCGTTACGCGTCAGGTACGCGAACCGGGGCGCTAACCGGAGCGCTGTCACAGATATATATATTTTGTTAAACGTTAATTTCTCAAAATCCACTGGAGCACATATATTGAGACATAGCAAAGGCACGTCGGGCAAACCATATCTACAATTTTGCCAAGTTTCATGTAAATCTATTCAGCCGTTCGAGCTAAAAGTGAGTCCAACCGCCCTATGGAAAAATGAATGGGAAAAACGCGTTTTGGGACCCCCCTTTTTTCTCGGCCCCCCCTTGACGAAACCCCCCCAACTTTTCAGGGGCTTCTCAGAAACAAAATGTGCCATTGTCCTGAAAATTTCAGCCAATTCCGTCCACAAACGCCAAAGTTATTAGACATAGAATTTTCAGAAATCCCATAGAGAAAAAATCCTAACTATATATACCCACTGGCTATCGCCAGTAGGTAATATACATATATAAACATATATAATCTGCATATCTATATAAATATAAATACATGCATACATATACATATATGCATACATATGCATGTTATTTACATGAAAGTTTTAAAAACACTAATAAAAGCAAAGCTAAAAAGCCACCTCATTACAAACAGAATGGCTTTAACTTAAACGAGGGCGAGATCTATTGCATTTTCAATGCTTGTTTACTTTGGTTCTATCAAGAAGGCATTCAGATGTGTCACACATTTGCCATAAATTCTGAATGTTAGCACTCTAGTTGCTCATTAGATCACTGTAGTAAAGCTAGTGCTCACCAGGGAAGTCTGCTGCTAATCATGGTTTGCAGCCATTTTCCCGCATTTTTTATCCCGCAGACTTTCAGTCCGCATACTATTATCCCGCAAGGTCATTGACCTCGCATACCATTATCCCGCATTTTGTCAAAACGCATGTGCATTTATCGCGCATGCCTTTACAAAGAATTACGTTTTAAAGGCATGTATGGTAAATGCATTTGCGTTGTGAAAACCACGATGACGAGAGAGGTAAGTGGGTTTGTGTTAATTTTTTCGTGGGTTAGTGATTGTGTAGTGTAGTGTAGTGTTGTGTAGTGTAGTGTTGTGTTAGTGTAGTGTAGAGTTGTGGTGGTTGTTTAGTGTAGGGTCATGCTGGGGGTAGTGTTTTAGGGTTTAGGGTTGTGTTGTAGTGTTTGCGTAGTGTAGGGTCATGCTGGGGGTAGTGTTTTAGGGTTTAGGGTAGTGTTGTAGTGTTTGCGTAGTGTAGGGTCATGCTGGGGGTAGTGTTTTAGGGTTTAGGGTTGTGTTGTAGTGTTTGCGTAGTGTAGGGT